>NC_140951.1:215000-1557500 GCF_014529385.1 Adiantum capillus-veneris
TCAATATATATATATATAAGGTATAGTCATTCCCACATGCACACTTTTGCTCACACACACTCACCCACACGGCACACTTTCCCGCCTACACATACACGCTCACATATACAAACACTAACATTCACCTACACACACACACACACACACACACACACACACCCCTCGTCTCACGCTCTCTCACCATCTCTCTTTCGGCTCGGTAATTAAAATCCCACGCACACCATACACAAACACATGTACCCATACATATACGCACACACAAGCACATACACATACATACATAAATACGCGGTATGCGCACTCACTCATACATACACACGCATGCATATACGCACGCACAAAAGAAAAGTAAAAAAAAACCAAAGGCAATCTGCATCATCAACGAATAGGAAAAAAGACGGCCAAAGCACGCGCCACCGACACCAAAGCAAGCAAAGGCGCCGAAGGCATGCCCCGGCCGACCCCGAAGTGACAAACGTGCTACACCGACACACCGACAAAGCTGCCATTCACCAGCATCACGTGACCACGACGCCCTTTTCAATAAACTGTAGGTTATTATCATCATTTTTTCAGTTTTACCCAAGCCTTGTAAAATGATCCCAACTTTTGAATTCTCATCTCTCTAGGTGATGGTCACAAAGGCCCACCTAGAGGTTTTCATTTTAATAACTCCCAAGACAAAGCAAGGGTCAACCACCCAGGGCCCACTGCCTTGCTTTGTCTCCCCGATTAGATTATCCTAATCACACCAGATTATTCTAATCTAAAGCAGCCAACACCTATAAAAAGGCATTGAGAGGTCACTATCCGGGGGGGGGGGCAGTTCATGAGAGGCCAGCACTTGGTAGAGTTTTACTGGGAGAAATTGACACCATTGGCATCACAAGAGGGGGGATTTAGTGTAATGGTTTATTTTGGGAATTGCATCATGTGAAGGGAGCTACATCCACCTCTCGACTCCAATGGTCGATGCGCACACACACATACATTCTTGGTAGTGACGGGAGCAAATCGAACCCCGAACCCCCGACGGCCTCTAAAGCGCCTCGAGCCTGTCATGGTAAGGCAAACAAGGGGCACCACCTAGCTTCAGCGGCTAGGATGCAAACAACACACCACCATAACAAAGTTTTCATCCAAGAGAGATGGATGCTTGGGAGCAATGATGAAGAGGAAAGGGAATGAGATCGAGAGAGAGAGAGAGAGAGAGAGAGAGAGAGAGAGAGAGAGAGAGAGAGAGAGAGTGAGGGAGGGGGTAAGCGGCTTAGTACTTAGGCACCAAAAAAGGATGGCGAATCCACACACCCTTCACACATACACAAGCTCACTCCAAACACAAGATTAGGTGGCGATTCCGCACACCTCACATGGGTAAAACATTGCAAGAAAACATACTCACAAAACCTCAAGCTTTATTTAGAGAATAAGGCGATGAAATGGGGAGCATAGGGTAGGGGAATGAGAAGGGAGAGAGTGGTAGAGCACATGGTGGATAGGTGGGAGTTGATGGCGAAGACTCGCACGAGGGTTGTGGCCATCATCCTTCATTTAGTTGCCCTTCATCTTCCATAGCCAAGGGTGTAGAGGTCATGCTCAAGACAAGCATGGTGATTGCGGTGATGGTGATGGTGTGGGTGTGTGTGTGTGCACTAGGCACACACAGTGCATAGTGTGTTCTTTGGTGATGTTGTGATCCTTAGTGTGATGGTGACCCCTCTTTATATAGGGGAGGAAGGGGGAGAAATTCTAGAATTTAGAAATGAAGAAATCATTATCTACATAGGCCATGTGGCTGTGGGCCCCACTTGTCTGGCTGTGTGTATATGTGCCAGAACAGCAGTCTCATGAGAGAAAGACTAAGAGAGAGAGAGATGGGTTGATGAAAAAAAGTGAGAGGTGACATGGAGAATAAAGTAATTACAAGAGGGGAGAGAGGGGAGTGTGTTCAGAGGTGAATCTGTGTGTAGATGTGTGTGAACACAAGAAAAATCAGGTAACCACCGGGTGGGGATGGGTCTGTGGGCACCTTTTTCAGTGAAACTGAGTGTGGGGGAGGTTATTTCGCTACAAGAAAAGAGACATGGCGCCCTTTAGAGAGAGGGGGGTATTTGAGTCATGGGATATGATAGGAGAGAGAAAGAGGGGGTGGGGTATACTATTTTGGAAGATAGAATAAGTTGCATGTGAGTTAGGGTGCATTATTGGTGAGTTATAATGCATTATTGGTGAGAGGTGGGGTAGCTTGAGGGGAGAGAGAAAGGAGAAAGGACAAGGGGAAGAGAGAGGGGGTTGACCTTTTGAGTGGAGGAGAGGAAAAGGGACACACGGCGGGGCAACAGTGAAGAAAAAAAGGAGGCAAGGTGGGGATGGGCTACCCCGCACGCATGAGGTGGCCTATTTTACCTTTCTTATATATTTACATAATCATCCTTTATTTTTTTCTTACTTTTTCCAATGCCTTTTATCACTCCCTCCCTAAGAGGGGGTTTTCATGGGGTGGGGACGAGAGAAGAGGGGTATGGGAGCTTGGCTTGTGAAAAGCCCCCATCATTAGCCCTCCCCTTTTGGCTAGAGGCATTCATGTCTCTAGCTCATCCGTTTGATCATTATCGTCGGAGGTGGCGGCTGATGGTGTGTCCTCATCTGGAATGTCAATTGGTGGAGCCTGGTCAAATCGAAGAAAATAAGGTTTAAGTCGCCAACCATTTACCCTGGTTTTATGAAGTTTTCCATCAGCCTCCATACGCTGGTAGCTTCCATTGGCATACTTTTTCCTGACGATGAAAGGACCTTCCCATCGAAGTAGGAGTTTCTTATCCTTGCGCGTGTCGAAGCGATTGTTGTAGCGGAGCACCAACATTCCTTTCTTCAATTCTTTTTTCAGGAGATGCTTGTTAAAGCTAAGCCATCTATGCTCTGCTTGTGCTGCATAATAATTTATTGCTTCTTCTTTGTCCAGCTGCAGTCTTTCCAAGTTGATGATGTGATCTCTCAAATGCATGTTGGGTTGTTGAAGTTGGCTTGCCATTACTCTGAGACTTTGTAGTTGCACTTCAATGGGCAAGATTGCTTCCTTACCAAATACTAGATGATACGGTGTGAATCCCAAGGATGTACGAAATGAAGTTCTGTAGGCCCATAAAGCTGGTAGTAGATACTTATCCCAGTCTTCGGGATGATTGTTTACCTGCTTGGTAATAATTTTAGAAACCATTCCATTTACCTTTTCAACTAGGCCATTACATTGAGGGTAATATGGTGAAGAGTGCCTCCTTGTAATGCCCAGCTTTTGCATTAATTCTCCTACCATGTCTGCTCTGAAACCTGGCCCTCTATCAGATATGATCTCTAAAGGTGTGCCAAACCTACAGCATATGTGCTCGTAGATAAATTTAGCTACCTCTACCGCTGTGATTCTAGTGGTGGCTGTAGCCTCTGTCCATCTAGTCATGTAGACGACCCCCATGATAATGTAGAATTTTCCTGAGTTGGCCCTAGGTAATGGCCCAATGGCATCTATACCCCATTTTTCAAATGGGCCATATGAGAGAATAGGTGTCTGTGGTTCAGGCATAAGTGACCTAGTGCCGGCCTTTTGACACAACTTACACGTTTTGCACCAATGGTGTACATCACGTTTGAGGCTAGGCCATATGAAGCCTGCCTGCAAGATTTTCCTACTTGTTATGTCTAGGGCAAAGTGACCACCACAAACCCCGTTGTGACAGCTAGCAATTACTCCCGTGATTTCGTGAGAGAGAGGGACCTTCCTGAGTATTTGGTCCTTACCCTTACAGTACAAACCATCATTGATGAGTCGATACCTTGTGGCCTTCCACATCAGCCATTGCTTCTGTCCCTTTGTTAAATCTGATGGGCATTCCCTTGTTTCCAAAAAATGCATGATGTCAGGCAAGGCATCACTGCCTTGAAATAGAGGGAGCTTTAGTTTTATTGCTCCAACCACCACTTCCTGTAGTCTTTCACTTGCTAGGGCATCTGCTTCTTGGTTTTGAGCCCTTGGGATATGGTGTATTTGAACTTCTTCAAACTTACCCAACAAGGTTTTTACACCACTTAAGTGAGTCCTTAAACTAGGATTCTTGCATGTCCATGCTCCATTTACTTGCCTTACCAGAAGTAGAGCATCCCCAAATACATTAAGGCGTTGTACACCTTGCGAGACGCACCATTGTAGACCCTTGGTTAGTGCTGCATACTCAGCTTCATTGTTAGAATGTGAATCTAACAATTGGCCCAACGAAAATACCTTTGTCCCTTTGTCATCAAAGACCACTATGCCTGCAGCTGCTTTGTCGGACGCTCGCTTGTAGGCTCCATCAAAGTAGAGAGAGTATGCTCCTTCTACCATCGGTGGTACTGGAGGTAATCGGACTTCTCCTTCCTTAGATTGCTTCTCCTTCCTTTCAAAGACTTGGTAGGTCATGAGTCCCCCCAAACTTGCCCTTGTCGTGCTTTCTATCTGTACCGTGTAGTCAAACTCTTGCAGACGAACTAGCCATTTAGTAATTCTAGCAGACACATCCATGTGTTGTACAACATAGGAAAATATTTCATCCGTGGTTAGAATCACAAATTGCTTAGGCAGCAAATATGACCTAAACTTTGTAGTTGCAAATCTAAGAGCTAGGACTAAGTGTTCCACATGGGTGAAACCTTTCTCTCCTGCTGTCATCATTCGACTAGAGAAGTAGATTGGCCTCATGAAAGATGTCGTCGTATCCTTTTGGAGTAGCACAGCCCCCAATGAGTCATCACCAACACTTGAGGTGACATAGAATTTTTCATCCCACTTAGGTGGTGAGATAGTTGGCAGAGTGGCTAAGACCTCCTTTACCTTGTTGTAGTGATGTTCGCTTTCCTCGTCCCAAGTGAAAGTTGATCTTTGAGTGAGTTGTTGCAGTGGTAGAACAAGTTGTGATAGTAGATGTATGAATCTACTTAAGTACCTCACCTTCTGTAGAAAAGAGACCAATTGACGTGCGGTCGTTGGTGAAGGTAGGGCTATGAGTGCGGACATTTTACTTGGGTCGGCATTGATACCTCTTGCTGAAATTTCATGGCCTAGTAGAATGACTTTACTCTCCCCAATGTGACATTTATCCACATTAAGTTGCCCACCTAGGCTCTGCAATCTGGCCAAACCTTCAGTTACCTTCTCTAAATGTGAAATACGGGAGCTATATATACAAAAATCATCAATGAACACTCTTATGGATGTTCCAAAGAACGGTTGAAAAACATATGTGACATATCTTTGGAATGTGGCAGGTGCATTTGTGAGACCAAATGGCATAACCCTGTATGAAAAACAACCCCATGGCGTGATAAAAGTGGTTTTTAGCTGATCTTCCAAGGCTATGCGTATTTGAAAGTATCCTGAATAACCATCACAGACGGTATAGCATTCAAAACCCGCTACTTCATTCAAAATTTCATCCAAGAAAAGGAGAGGAAAGTGGTCTCTCTTTGTAGCTGCATTTAGTGGTTTGTAGTCAACACAGACCCTCCACTTACCATTCTTTTTAGGTGTCACCACTACGGGTGACACCCATTCTGAGTTTTCTACAGGATAGATGAATCCCGCCTCTAGCAGTTTCCTTACCTCGGCCAAGAGTGCCTTTTCTTGTATGACCCCCAGTCGTCGTAGCTTTTGCACAACTGGTTTTACCCCTTCCTTCAGCTTAATATGATGTTCCACCACTGTAATGCCTGTGATTCTTTCATAGTTGTCAATGAACAGGTCAGGAAATCCCATCAACATTTGCAAAAAACTATCTTTCTCCTCAAGTGTTAATGCCGTAGACAACATACCCTTCAACCTACTTCCTCCTAGGCTAGGTGATTTGCTCTCCTCTTCATTGGGTTGCCCTTTTGGTGATGGATCACCAGTTGTGCTTACCCTTTGTGGATCCTTCATAATGATACCCATCACATCAATGGAACTGTCACTTTCGTCGGTGGATGTGGTCTCCTCCTCAGAACTGGAAGATTCGCTAGTGGTTTCTTCTGCTGATGTTTCCAGATTCATTTGCTTCTGCTTGCCAATCCTCATGTCGTAGTAGATTGTCTCCCCTTTCTTACTGGTCATGCGTAGAAGGCCAGTACCCCAGTCCTGTTTTGCCTTCATGGCCATCAACCATGGCCTTCCCAAAATTAGTGGATAGCCCTCCCCCTTAGTAGGCATTACAAAAACATCTACCTCTACCTCAGTGTTGAAAGCTTTGATTTTCACGGCACTTACCACACCCACACACTTTACTTTTGCATTGTTTGCCATCTTTGCCTTGCATGGAGAAGGCCTGTCAACCTCGAGCCCTAATCGAAGGATCATAGCTTCGTTCATTACACAGATTTATGCACCTCCATCAATGTAGGTGTTTCCAACCCTCTTTCCTTTTATGTTTGCGTCGACAATTGGAAGGATGTCATCCATGTTGCATCCCGAAATTTCTCCGGCTACCTTCGTTTTGGAGCGTCTTGTACTTACCATTTTAGACCATTGTCACCTTACTTTAGGTACAAGATGTAGCAGCTGTGGCCATGTAATCTTTGGTCCTTGCTCTGCCACATCCAATGTTAGATCATAGGGTTTAGAACTTTCCCCTACCTGGAAGTCGGTGATGCCCAATTTCCGTCGTGGCCTGGATGGCCTCTTGCTAGTTTCTCCTCTCATGCTTCTCTCATCATCTGATTGTGTGGCCTTCTCCCTCCTAGCTCTTTTCACAGTCATGGCCTCAAGTGGTTCTAAAAAGGTTACCTTCTCCTTACCCTTGTCCCTCTCCTTTGCTCTGGGTGGATCCACTACTACGGCTTTTCCTTTCTCTTCTAGCCTTATGATGTTTACAGGGCGATCAGGTGGTGGGGCTGGTGGAAGAGGTGGAATGGATGCTTGTAGTGGTGTTTGGGGTGGACGTAGAATTTGTGTTGGTGGGGTTGGTGCTCGGGGTGGGGGTGTTCTTTCTCTAGGGGGTGAAAATTGGTTCCTCCTACCTCCTCTATTATAGTTTTGTCGTGGTTTGGGACAGTAGTACATACCGTGACCGTCTTCTCCGCAGTTGTAGCAATGATACTCCCTGTTTTGTCATCGTGCTCTTCCAGGGTCTGGATCTCTTTCTTGACTCCTCCCTTGTTGTATTAAGTGGACAGACAAATTCTGCAGTTGGTCAGTAATATGGGCCAACATATCTTGTTGGTCATCTCTTACCCCAAGAGCCGATGGTGGTGGTGGAATGGTGGTTGTCGTAGTTGCTGGTCGACGTGATGTTTCTGTTTCTGTTGACTCGGTTTCTTTGGCTTTCATTCGCAGCTTCTTGTCCTTAAGGCGAGCAATCTCAACGGCTAACTCGTATGTAGCCGGGAATCTACCTTTCACAGCTTCTTGTCCTTAAGGCGAGCAATCTCAACGGCTAACTCGTATGTAGCCGGGAATCTACCTTTCACAGCTTCTTGTCCTTAAGGCGAGCAATCTCAACGGCTAACTCGTATGTAGCCGGGAATCTACCTTTCACCTTCTCCTTGAGAAGCGACCATAAGCCATGCGTGAACCGATCTTTTTTTAGGAAATCGGGTGCAGCTTTTACCCTTGCCAGTGACTCAACCCACCGTTCCCACAAATCCACAAATTTGAACTCATAGGTGGCATATTCTAAAAGACCCTCCTGCTTCAAGTCTCTCAACTTGTCCCACAACTTTTCTGAAGTGGTACCTCCCCCAAAGCGCCTCTTAAAAGCGGTTTTTAAGGGTTCCCAGTCATCCTTGGTTGCTTGTGGAAGTGCATTGTACCATGATCTAGCTTCTAGCTTCATGAGATGCTTAAAGATTCTAACCCGGGATTCATCCGTATCTTTGTTTCTCACTACACATGCTACTTCAAAGTCATCTAGGAAGTCTGTTACCAAATCCTCCCCCTTCTTTCCTTTAAATGTTGGAAATGCTACACTTGCCATGATTACTGAGAGAGAGCTAGAAAGACACACTGCTTAACTTGGAAAAGTTTCTTCCTTCTTTACAAGGAGGCGTGTATACCCTCTTATACTAGGACATAGATTAAAACTTCAAACGGTACATTGCCTTGTACCAAAGGTAAGACAAGTGGTTGATCTGATGCCAGAACCTCAAAAAATCGCTCCCCACCCAACATGGTGTCAATGACGTGCTGGTAGTGAGCCTTCAAATCCAGTATTACCTTGATTGAGCGTACACGTGTTGGTATGTGTGATCTGTCTTGAGGTAGGTTGTACTGATTCATGTGAAGCTTAGAGGTGCTTAGTCACTGTCCAAGCTTGTGGGAGAGGGTGGTGTTCTTTCCTGAAACAAACTCAGTAGATCCCTAATTTCTCTAGTGAGAGTGTGAGCCAATGATTCCGTTATCTGTGCTGCAGCATCAGGTGCGACTTGAAAACTGACTGTGATAATTACCTCGGTGACTTGAGTTACCCGATTCTCAAAGTAGAACAGTATTGATTCTCTATTGTGTAGAGCTCCTTCCATTTTGTTGTTGTGGGTTGGTTGTAGGTTGCGGACATGGATAGGTGGGAGTTGATGGCGAAGACACGCACGAGGGTTATGGCCATCATCCTTCATTTAGTTGCCCTTCATCTTCCATAGCCAAGGGTGTAGAGGTCATGCTCAAGACAAGCATGGTGATTGCGGTGATGGTGATGGTGATGGTGTGTGTGTGTGTGTGTGTGTGTGCACTAGGCACACACAGTGCATAGTGTGTTCTTTGGTGATGTTGTGTATCCTTAGTGTGATGGTGACCCCTCTTTATATAGGGGAGGAGGGGGGAGAAATTCTAGAATTTAGAAATGAAGAAATCATTATCTACATAGGCCATGTGACTGTGGGCCCCACTTGTCTGGCTGTGTGTATATGTGCCAGAACAGCAGTCTCATGAGAGAGAGACTAAGAGAGGGAGATGGGTTGATGAAAAAAAGTGAGAGGTGACATGGAGAATAAAGTAATTACAAGAGGGGAGAGAGGGGAGTGTGTTCAGAGGTGAATCTGTGTGCAGATGTGTGTGAACACAAGAAAAATCAGGTAACCACCGGGTGGGGATGGGTCTGTGGGCACCTTTTTCAGTGAAACTGAGTGTGTGTGAGTGTGGGGGAGGTTATTTAGCTACAAGACAAGAGACATGGCGCCCTTTAGAGAGAGAGGGGGGTATTTCAGTCATGGGATATGATAGGAGAGAGAAAGAGGGGGTGGGGTAAACTATTTTGGAAGATAGGGTAAGTTGCATGTGAGTTAGGGTGCATTATTGGTGAGAGGTGGGGTAGCTTGAGGGGAGAGAGAAAGGAGAAAGGACAAGGGGAAGAGAGAGGGGGTTGACCTTTTGAGTGGAGGAGAGGAAAAGGGACACACGGCGGGGCAACAGTGAAGAAAAAAAGGAGGCAAGGTGGGGATGGGCTACCCCACAGGTATGAGGTGGCCTATTTTACCTTTCTTATATATTTACATAATCATACTTTATTTTTTTCTTACTTTTTCTAATGCCTTTTATCACTCCCTCCCTAAGAGGGGGTTTTCATGGGGTGGGGACGAGAGAAGAGGGGTATGGGAGCTTGGCTTGTGAAAAGCCCCCATCAGTAGCAAGTTTCACATCAGTGAGTCCTCTCTAGAGAACTCAACAAGTAGGTTCACTATCTTCCCCTCTATCTCTCTATCACGACAGTGTGGCACCTCGTCGGAAAGAAGATCATTTGTAAATACGGAAAGAAGAAATTCTCCCTCACACCCCCAAGGGCTTTCATCATTTGTTCATTCTCTCTATCTTCTCTGTGTGTGTGTGTGTGTGTGTGTGTGTAAGTTCGTGATATCTCACATCACCGTTGTCTGCATCCTAGCCTTTCAAAGCTAGGTGGTGGCCCCTGTTTGCTTTATCGTGACCGGCTGGAGGCGTGCATCGGCTCTCGGCGTTTTAGAGGCCGTTGGGGTCTGTGTCTTGCTTTCCTCCGGTCACCTCCAATGGCCTGTCTCAAGATCTATTGGGTTAGGATCTATGACATAAGTCCTCTCGCAGATGCCCACTACTCAGATCCTTTGAAAACAATGCTCTACAACCTGTGGGGCCGCTACTTAGACTCGGTGTAATTGACCCTTGTCTTGTAACTTAAAAAACATGGAGGGTACAATCTCTAAGCAAGCCCGAACTACAATGAGAACCTCCAATTGCGTGAGGGCCCCCATCCATCTCGGGGCTACTACTCTAGAGATGTAAGCCACTCAGTTGGTACTGGCTCTATGATGTTCTGACACATGCTTTGCACCCCTCTCATGCCCTATAGTTGGATGCTCTGAATCTCCTTCGACAAACGTGAGAACTGTAGCCAATCAACTAGAGTGCATGCTGGACACTCTGCCATGGGGCCCCAAGAAACATGAGGCCTACTAGCAACCAAGTGGCCTCTCTGAGTGCTAACCATGTGGTTCAAACAAGGGGCTGTCTCAGGCGCTTCTCTGTGCAAGTGGGCTGATGCTGCTCCATGCCTCTTTGGAGCTGCTCTCAGGAGCGAAGCCGGTTCACAGAAAAATGTTCCTTTAATCTCCTTCTCAGGCCAACTCTACGCATCTCTGTGAAAATCCATCTAATGGAAGGTCTCTAGGGGCCACCTGCTTGAGGCACTCTAGCTCTAAGCCACTGAAGCAAAAACGCCTTCTAGGGCTTCTCCCCTAGAAGCAGCCCTCTGACAAAAAACTTCCCAAGAAGGGTTGTGCTGTGCTGTGCTGTGCTAGGTCTCTGATCCCCAAGCCCCCTTGAGAACAAGGTAGAGTGATGACCTGCCAAGCTACTTTGGCCCTGGCTATTTGAGTGTCACTCCCTATCCAAAGAAAGTTTTTGATCAACCTCTCTACCTGGCTGATGCAAGAGATCAAAAAGATCTAACAAGATATAATGTACCACATAGTAGCCAACAACACCTAGTTGGCCACTATAACCCTGTCTCCCAAAGAAAGTCAAGCCGAGCTTCAATGTAACAACTTCCTCCTGATGGACAAGAGGAGGGGAGAAATTTACTGCTTAGAAGACAAGTCCAAGCCAACCTCACATCGTCCTCGTGCAAGCTGTCTTTGAGTGAGTTTACTTTACTGTCTTCTTTTGAGCGTTGCAGTGAGATTTTTGAATTTCTGAGCTCTTGCTTTAATCTCGACTTTGGTTGCCAGCTCTCTGAAGGGATTATTACTGATGGTACTTTGGTAGGCGATGTGTTGGACTGGCAAATCTTTCGTCATTGGGTTGAATATGGAAGAGTCCACTTCAAAGAAACCTAGCATGAAAGCTTCTTCGAAGGTCTGCATGTAATGAGAGGGCAGAAACATGACTCTACATATAAGCCCATGATAACATTTCTGCTTGGGATTTCTGTCTCCATATTCCACTAAATACCCCACGTATCCTCGACAAAAACTTGCCAGGGATGCTCTGTTGCTTCAATGTCTCTGAAAGCTATAATGCATGTGATGAGCATTTTGGCAATCTTTACAAGTATCTAACATGCAAGATCTGGGATCTCTTTCATCATATTGATTACTCCTTTTAGAGTTTGCACCATGTATTGCTCGGATGGGGGGTTGTTATTAAGCGGTTTTGTGAATACTGGGTAGTTCAAGACTGTCGTTCTTTTGCAGCTGCCCCAGGATCGCCGTCTATTGATGGGACAGTAAGTGGGGTCGATCCTGAGATGCTGGGGGGTGTTCCTGTAATATGTTTCATCAGTTGGTCGTTGATCAACCATTTTTTCCGCCGGAGGGGTTGATTGTTGAGGATGGCCTGAATTTGAAGGGCCGTAATCAAAACCTCTCTGTAGTCCCCTCTGCTGTTTGGTTCAAGTTTGGGGAGCATCTTTTGCTGCCATAATTGAACTTCTTACCACATCAATGGTAGTGTGATCATCTTGTGCCCATGCTTTTTTGCTACCTCATTTGGAGTGATCATGAGGAGGGCAGCCGATTCCAGCACTTTCAGTTCGTATTGCATATACACCTTGTGTGAAGGGTCCTTTACCCCTGAGATCCAGTGCTGAATTTCATCTTTTGCCGACTCCGAGGTGGATGTCGTGGCTGGATCTACAGATTCTTGCATGCCCCTTTTCCAATTCTCGTAGTGGGCATCTCTATTTGATGAGTTTCAAAAGCTGATTGTTCGAATCCTTCTCCCTACTCAAATTCCCCTGGGTTGCTGCTAATACTTTGTTTGATTGGATTTTAGAGCTGCTAATTCCCCTCTTTCCTTAGCCAGTTTCATCTTTAAGTCATTGATTTCCTCATCCTTGGCATGTTGTAGGGTCCTATGACCTGCCGTCATGATCTGTCTGTCATATTTCTCTTGTGTCAGGGCCTCTTTCAACTCTTTGATTTCCTGGCTCAAGGAAGTAAATATTGCAGTCATCGTTGAAGAGGAGGGTGTCTCATGTATGGCCAGGAGCTGAGTTAGAGACTTGCTAACCACCGCATACAAGCCTTGTAGCTTCTCATTTTGTTCCTTTTCTCTAGTTAGCTCCTCCTTGAGGCGTTGCTGTTCGATCTGCAATGCGGAGTTTGCCTCATTGAATTGTTGCACTTCCTTGTAATACTACGTTGCATTCTCCCATTCTCTCTGCAACTCCGATTGTACCTGGATTTGTGTGTTCTTTAGTGCTTTCATTTGTTTCTTTAACTGCAAGGATTCTACTGCTGCTCTAGATGCTTCTTTTTTGTTGTCTTCTAACTCTAGCTCCCTTAGGTTGTAAAGAGCCCTTTGACATTGGAACTGTAGTTTGATTTGATCTAAGTGAGTGTCAATGTCAAATGACTTAACTATCTCCACTCCTTATTCCATGGCCGCTTGTGTGCGTGGCGATCTTGGCCTATGCTGGTCTTTTCGGCTCTGATCCAATTGCTCAGCCACCTCAGCTTGCTTTTCTTTTTGTTTCAAATCTTTTAAGGCATCAGAGGTTGTGGCAGGCTTTGTTTGTGACTTTGTTTTTTGATCCATTTGCTGTTCCGTCTGCTTTCCTTAAACCCCTTGCTCCGACAGTCCTGCACTTTCTCCTTTCTCTTTTTCTGACGTCTCTGAAAGTGTCTCAGCATCCTTGGGAGAACCAAGGTCTTGACCTTGTTGGTCCTGTGTGTCATGTTGTTCCGTGGTTCTATTGGTTGAGAAATCCTTACCATAGCCCTATTTTCCTGGGGTAAGGGAGGTTGATGTCCCAGCACAAGTTGAGCTTTTTCCTGACCCAAGATTGCGTTATTTGGCCCCACTTGGTACCTTAGAGGGGGTGGAAGTTGTTTTCCTCCATGTGGTCCGTATTGTCTCTCCCTAACATAGTTCCGATTATAGAAACATTCGTGAGTTTTGTGGTTTGTGCATTTTTGTTATGTAGCACACCATTTCAATATTTGCTGTGCGTTTACTCTTGGCCTTTGTTGAAGGTTGCACCATTGGGTTGGATGATCTCCTCCACAAGTATCGCATTTTTGGGTGGGTGGTTGTCGTGTGTTTGGGTTTGTCCTGTTTCCTTAGTTTATCCTCTTGATCACTTCCTCGATCATTCGATCAACGTCCGGCACAATTGGGTTTTGCCCTCCCAATTTTGTCGTGGACTAACTCGTGGTTGAAGAGGTGCTACTAGTCCCCTGATCTGTGTATTCAGTCACCTCTCCATATGCTTTGGAGTTATCTACAAGATACAACGCCTCTTTCGTGACTTGCTCAAAGGTTACACATGTCTTCAGGTGCAAGTCCTTTTTGAGCGTGTCATTTTGCAATCCCTCTAGGAAGAGGAATGATAGTCTTTCATCTTGAGGTAGTTCTCGAGCAGGGCATCTTTCTATGTACTGCTTGAAACGAAGTGATGCTTCCTTCACTTTCTCTTTTTCCTTTTGCCTAAATGCATAGATCTATGAGACAGCATTATGGTTGATCCCTTTTTTTGAGAATTCCTCAACGAATTCTTGGAGAAGTTGCTCAATACTTGGGAGTTCCAAGCTGTTTAGTGGTTGGAACCAAGTTAGGGCAGTACCTTACAATGTCAACCCAAATCCTTCATATTGAGTGTGGAAATCAGTTCCTTGTTTCGCTCTCAATACTTGTTTGAAGATTGAAGCATGGGCATACGGATCTCCAGGTCCATTATACTTTTTGGGTAAGCATTTTGCCACCTGAGATGGTCGTATACGCCTGGCCTCTGCAACCATTCTGACAACTCCTGATCCCCCTGGGGTGGCTTCTCTTGGTTCATAATTTCCTCTTGGTACTAACAGTGGTATCCTATCCGCTATATGTTCAGCAAGTCGAACTCGTGTAATAGTCGGAGGGATTCCAGTGGTGTAAGTGATGTCAAGAACAATACTGCCCCTGTGTGTGTTCATGGAAGCCCTAGACGCCATCGATCCTAAAGGTTTTGTTTTTGGAACTCGTTCATGTCCATAAGAATCCTCTACTCTGGTTCTCAAGGGGCTCTCATGTACAGTCTCAGGTCTGATGTGAGTAGTCGTGGTTTTTACCTCTTCCAGATTTACGTAGTATTGGTGGAGTGGTCCCCCAAAATATGTATATCTCTCTAACTCCTTTCGACCCACTGGAGAGTACTTTCGGCCATAATTGTCCATTATGACCACCTGAATACTTCGGCCCTCCGTGTACGTGTAAACATACAAGTTTTTCCGGTCTGTTAATTCTTTGATGCGGGGCTTGTCACATATGTAATAGAGTGTTTGTTCTCCATTATTGAACTTATAAAGCCCCACTTATGTGTTGTCTGTGTTAAGGAGCTCTGTCTCATTGGTGTGTCTGAGTACCACATTTTGTTTCTCCATTTTGGGTGGTGCATTGGCCAGCTCATTATCTACTTTGTCCTTGGTGCCGGTCATTCCCCATCTATCCACAATAAAAGGGTTATGAACCACTAGGTACATCATTCCCTCTTGATCAAAATATCTATCCCTGTCATAATCAACATCTACAAGGTCTCTAAACTCGCTCGGCTTATTTTCCAACTTAACACAGTAGTGGTCCATTCCATCCTTATAGATTTTTACTTTAAGCACATTTTCAAATTCAAACTTCAAATACAACAATTTCACATTAGATGTAGGCTGAGAAGGACCTGCACCCATAGAAGCTGTTCCCTTAGGGTTTGACTTGTTAGAATCTTCAGCCATGAGGTTGTATGATCTCTTAGACGACATGTCAGAGAAACTCTTCTCTAAAATGGGTTCCAAAGGTGTCAGTGGTCTTTGATTCACACTTTCTTCCGTCCAGTGATTACTCCCTTGATCAAAGATGTTGGGGTTCCTATTCTGGTACAATATTCCTGATCGCAAATTCATGAAGAATTGGTCATAAAAATCCAAACCGAGTTACCTCATTAAATAGTTTGAATCTCCCGTTTGATCTTGCTTGCTGGGTAGTGTCTTCTAGTGCCTGCAACCTGTCAAGAATTTGCTTGATAGCTGTAAGCTTACAACTGTTCTTGTTATTTCTTGCTTTTGTTTGACAAAACTTAGCACACAATTCCCTACACAACCTCAACAATTTCGATCCAATTTCAATTTTGAAAGAAGCATCAGGTTGCTATGGACTAGCTCCTTGTATGGTAAGTTTTTGTCTCTGTTCTGACTCAGAGGTACATGGATCGCGATCCATGTTGAGAAGCCAATTGAACTTTTGTTGCTAACATCAAATTTAACATGATTAAGAGGTCTTCTAGTACCAATTTTTTTAGAAATGAATATCTGGATTGGAGGCTAAGTTGAATTTGTCACTTTGCCTGAGCTTGTGTCAGTTTTGAGCTGTTGGAATGGTTTCTTGCATCCAATTTCAACTCTGGAAGGACCACTAGACTCTCTGTGATGCCCTCTAGCTATGATACTAGTTTGGTATCAATCTGTGTCAGGGGAACATGGATCGGGATCCATGTTCCTTTGTGTCAAAATACATTGAATTTTGTCCCACAGCTAGTCCTTGGCCTAGTGATGCTGACTATATGGTTTTTGAATGCCTTAAAGCTTTTTTGGATAGACAAAAGTGAGTTTTAGGGTTTATTTCAGTGGTTTCTCCCTTGATCTAATTTTTTCCACCTTTTGCCCTCTTTTTGAAACTTTCTGATAAGGGTCCTTTAGGATAAAGTGCTCCAATTGTTATCACTTCCTTGCTTGTCTTTTATCGGCTCAAACTTCCAAAAAGGTACATGGATCGCAATCCATGTTTGGCAAGATTTTCAACTAACACTTTGTAAGCTGATCACACAAGGTATGATGATGCTATTCCCCAAGTCTTTTTGGATTTGATCAATTTTTTCCAAGCAAGAAGCAGGATTTTGTGTGTGTTTTGCGGTTTTTTGCAAACCACTCCTTTTCTAGTATTTTGACCAGCTTTTTTCACTTTTTGTCTATGACTCCTTTTGGAAAAGTTGTTCAACTAGTAATTAGGAGTACACTGGTCAAATCTTACTGTCAGATGTCTACCTGGAATATGGATCGCGATCCATGTTGGGAAGGACTTGGGCATGAAATTTGGTTCTGTTGATTCCTTGCTTCTAGTTGGTCCCAATTCTCATCACTTTTTGGATTTGGGCAAATAAAAGTTTAGTTTTTTTCTGTTTTCCCTTTTTTCCAAGCAACGGTAACCAACATAGTTAACCGTGTACATAATGATTGGAATCAACTCGAAAAGTTGAATTCGTTCACTACCGTGTGGTAGATTGCGGAATTCTTTCCTTGAAAGTTTAACTGAGAGAGATCAAACTGTGATCCTCAATGCCTATGGGGTGATTTAGCAGTCACCCTCCGGGTCGTACCCCAAACAATAATGTCCATAGACACTCCGTAGTGCTATAGAGAGAGCAAGAAATCCACACAAGCGAACTGCCTAGCTCTTGTGGACAACCATGCTGTCTCAACTGATTGCTGCATCTATACTTCCTTGTAGAGATCAGCTGCTGTGAGTTGAAGATTTATCAAAAACTCAACTTGAGTGTCGCACTGAAAACATGTAGTGCAAAAATGACACTGTAAAAATCCTGAATGACAAGACCCTTGCTTGTCCATTAACGTCGATGTATACTTCCCTGGGTAGATCTGTTCACTCTCGAAAACAATCACCCAAAGAATGCCAATAGTTGGGTCTTACCCTTGGCCTGACAATGGCTCTTAGCCTGTGTGGCTCATAGCCCTTGTGCAAATTAGTGTTCAATGGACGAACCGATGAAGACTAATTTGAGTAGCATCTTAGCCACGTGCTAGCTGAGAGTTAGAGCACCTTGGCTCAGGCTGACTCACGAGAAAAACATGTATCAAAAGCTTCTTAGAATATTTTCATTATTCCCTTAAAGAGAGAGAACGAGAGAGAAGAAGAGCATGCTGGGCTGCGGAACTTTCCTTGAACGACTATGACGTGTATAGTTGATTGCCATGCTCGTGTTCATCGTATGCCTAACGTGCAACGTATACTAGAAGCATGCAACAAGTTTCTGCGATGACTCTCTCATTGAGAGAGGTAACAAAAAAACACAACCACATCTTGATCTACCTGCCTTGCAGGGTCGTGATTGTATGAAAATGACTTAGCATTGGCACTTTGCCTGTGAAATAAGTCCTAGATTTTGGTTCCTTTTAGTGCTTTTGGGTGTTGATAGCAACCAACCAGCAGGTTCAACAATCCATCACTTAGTCTTTCCTTGACAGAGTTGCGAGTGTGATAGTAGAAGCATAATGCATAAAGTGGTGGAATCCATGCCACCTGCTTAGCATGCCTTGCATGCAAAGACCTAAGCCCTTGGCTACTATAACGGTCTCAAGCGTGAGAACCAAAACCATAAGTGCCTTGCACATAATAAATTGGTACGGATTCTGTGAGCTGACATTCCCTATTTTGCCAGTTCCCCAAACTTGTGTGCCAAAGCCCTTGATTCCAAATCAATGGCAGTATCTCGGCACAAGAGAGAAGCCGTGCCAAAGCACTTTGCTTTGCACAATGACAACAATTGCCAAGTAAAGTGTAAACATGGAAAAAAAAACAAGAAAAACTTAAACTTGGCTAACCTGGTAGTTGTTCCTGCAACCAGTTGTCATGAAATTCCAAAGGAAAAGCTTGCGTAAAGGTGTCTCATAGCCAAATCTGCCGTGCGAGAGAGAGTTGTCGCATATGTATATTCGCCCTCTTGTATCATATACATCCATCGTATACGGAATGAAAGAATCTGCAAACATTTTGCCAAATCCGTCCCAAGTTTGTATGCTCATAGCATATGCCAAACGTGGGGAGTCTCAATGCAAGATGCATAAATTGAAGCCTTGCTTCATAGAACTACATCTGGCCTCATTGCCTACAAATGCGATGGATGGCAGATGCCATAGCAAAGAGAATCAACCTTGTCGATCATGTACAAAAAATTGACCTTGTCAAAATTTCATAGGGAAACGGCCTTGCCAAATTTTGCTACTTATTGAGAATCATAACATTTCCCGATAGTGAGAAAGATAGCATCTACAACTGAGCTATCACATGTCAGTGATTGTCCAATACTGCTTGTTCAAAGCAACTTTTGCTTGTTGAAATTGCATATGGTGGTCAACATTGCATTCAGCTCCTAGTTGTGGATGTCAATGTTTCTATATTGCCTGTTTCTTAGCAAGCTGCAATGGCTTGGAAATGAGTATGCATCCAATTCATGGAGCCGTGCTCCCAAAAATCTTGCTTTCCTCCGCCTCGAGATAGCACAATGAGGAGAGATCAAAATTGAACAACCGACGTAAGACACAAACCGTTTTATTGGAGTGTCTCTCTAGGGAGCCTTGCCCTTGGAAAGTATCTAATGGGAAACAATTACTTGACATATTCGAATACCGTAATCGAATATGTCACAGGCCTTGCCTGAGTTACCTTTGTATCAACAATTACACACGGACTCGCGTGTGGTGGCGAGGGATTGTATACTCAAGTCGTGCTTGATGTTGATCCCTCAACCAAACAATGGTTCTTTGCAAACAAAGTAGTAAAAAAAAAAAGTGAATGCTTACGGAATTCTCACAAGCCGTGCTTGTGCCTGCATGCAAGAACTACATAGCATGTGTGAAAAATTTGTCAAACGAAAGCAAAATTGATTGCATACCTCATTAATCACCCGAATCGACATCCCATGATGTCGATATCTTGCATGGTGCATGACCATGCAGGCCAAACATGTTGTAGCCGTACCGATTTGTTGCATTTGCATCAGAATTTCTGAGTTCCATGTTCTTGGGGGCTTCAGAAGAAAAACTGGAGGTCGTGATCGTGATGGCCGAGTTCTTGCCGATTGCCGTGCAAAGCGACTGTAGTCGAGTCCTCTATCAAAGACCCACCATGCAAGCCCGGCTTCCCGCTGTGCTTTCATGCACACAGTGAAAGGGCAAGGCTTGTGGCTGGATCGCCAGGTGGTGGGCTCGAATCCTGGCGCCATGCTACGAGGGGGTTTGGGGCCAGCAGGATCGATCGCTTAACAGGGGAGGGTGCCCAACTTCGGGCACTCTCTTGTTCAATAATACGAACTCATGCCAAAAAAAATGATGGCGACTGCTGCTGCAGGTTTTGACGATAGCGTGAGGGAGAAGAAGCGCCGATAGCGGGCTATGGCGCGGCTGTTCAGAACAAACCAGGCACGAAAAAGTGTTGGCTTGTGCTAGCGCTCCCAAAGAGCCCGTAATGGTCCCCTTTCCTCTTGCTTGAAAAAACTCCTACCCCCGAGTTGGGGTGCCTGCACGCATCCGAGATCGATTTCGTCCTCCCCAGATTGTGCAGGCTGCCGCTTCCACGGCCCTCCTCTTGCATGCTTCATGCAATCACCGCTTGCATGCTTCATGCATGGCGCCCATCTCCTTCCTCCTTCCTCCAGGCAAGAGCCATGCTCAGCATACACGAACGAGAGAGAGAGAGAGAGAGAGAGAGAGAGAGAGAGAGAGAGAGAGAGAGAGAGAGAGAGAGAGAGAGAGAGAGAGAGAGAGAGAGAGAGAGAGAGAGAGAGAGAGAGAGAGAGAGAGAGAGAGAGAGAGAGAAGAGAGAGAGAGAGAGAGAGAGAGAGAGAGAGAGAGAGAGAGAGAGAGAGATCGATCGATCGATCGAGAGAGAGAGAGAGAGAGAGAGAGAGAGAGAGAGAGAGAGAGAGAGAGAGAGAGAGAGAGAGAGAGAGAGAGAGAGAGAGAGAGAGAGAGAGAGAGAGAGAGAGAGAGAGAGAGAGAGAGAGAGAGAGAGAGAGAGAGAGAGTCCTTTTCCCTCCTCCATGGCTCTCCCCTCCCCCTGAGCTCTGATACCAATGTAAGACCAGCGGGTAGACAGACATGCAAATAACCTCCCAACCATCCTATATATAGGCCCCTGGCCCTCTTCCATATATAAACCCCTTTACTGCATGTGCGTCCGGTACATTGCCCGGGCCGTGCCCGTCTAGTCCTACCCTTGGCATGACATTTCTCTCTCATCCCCTACTTCCAGGGCTTGCCCCCTCCTATGTAGGACTCTTGAAGACTTTTTGTACACACACCAAGGATCCAATTTCCTAAGCTTTGACCTTTGGACACGACCTTTGAATTTTGGAACCTTAGCATTTTGGAAGTCTTAATGGGCTAAAACTTAGGGTCTTTAAAGCCCATTGTTGCACATTTCTCTTTTCCAGATGCCCCCCCCCCCCCTTTGGATTCCTATTTTCCCTCGTTCGGATCCCTACTGTGGCCGGTCTGCCAGCTTAACCAATGTTCTAGCTTTTTCGCCCCTGGCACTTCCCCATATTAAGTGATCAGTTTAACATGAGAAAATCATTTAGGAGAAGTAGATATTAGTTATTATGACAAGCCCCTCCATAGCAAGCCTTGAGAGCTCCTCACAAGGTGATACACCCATAATGTGCTCCCCATTTAGGGTATATACCCCCACTCTCCACTTTTCCCTTCCTATGTGGAAAAATCCCCCCCGCCACATGGCAACCTCCTCCTCAATCCTCCCAAATCCCTTGTGCCCAACAAATCTCCAAATTTCCCCCCAAGCAGGAGAGCTTCTCGGACAAACTTCCCCCTAGCATAACTTGTTGCTCCGGTCACCGAATGACACATCGTAACACACAGCTTGGATCCCAAGTCCTCAGCTACTTCTAGAATTCTCAAACCTCAGAATTTCTAATTCAAATCATCAAGTTGGTCCAATTGCCTTTGTCACATGCACCAGCAATCACTTTCGAAGTTGAGACCACCCCCTTTGGATGCTCATAACTCATGATGTACAAGTCCGATTCACAAGCTATAAAGCACGGCTGAAAATATTCATTGAAAACCATGTCTTGGGGACTCAAACAACCCAAAACATCAGCATTCAAGCTTGGAAAAATCACACTATTGTACATTAATTTTTACATGGTCACTTTCAAGACTTACAGGGCTATATACGTATAGATACATGAGGCTAGTGGGCAAGCTTTTTGGCATGACTTAGTGACTTTATGCTCATCCAAAAAATGCCTCACATAGCTTTCCAACCCCCCTAGCTTGCTTGATCATTCATGACAAGAAGAGGTTCTTATGAACAACTGCTACAATTCATTCCCAAAAACCTCATTTACATTCTCAGATGTTTCCACATTGTCTTGAGTCTATTGATAGCATCTTATTTGTCACAAATTTCATTAAATGTGCCAAATATTCCTCAATATGTAACCATTAACAGGATATTTATGTTGTGCACCACTCAAATTTGCCAAATGATGTGTGCCATTATTAAAATTATTCACAATAGTAAAAGGACCTTCCCACTTGATTTGAAACTTCTTCTAAAAGGTATTGTCCAGCTTACTATTGTATCGCAACACCAAATCACCCTTTTCAAATTTCTTATCCTCCACGCATTCATTGGCCTTTAGCTGAGCCTTCTTTGACACTTCTTCATAGTAGCTCAAAGCTAAAACTCTGTCCAATTGCAAACATTGTAGATCCAACAACCTTTTTTGGCAAGTATTTGTTTTCTCTTCATCTCCCAATGACAATAACTTGAGTGAAGCAATCTCCACTTCAATTGGCAATAAAGCTTCCTTGCCATAAACCAAGTGGTAAGGAGAAAATTATGTGCTCGTTTTGATAGTAGTTTTGTAGGCCCATAATGCACAAGAAAACTTTGAATCCCAAGTCTTCCTATGTGTTTTGGTCATCTTTGTTAGGATATTCACCAACTCTTCATTGAACCTCTCATTAAGACCATTGCATTGTGGATAATAAGGAGAACTGTACCTATGTTGTATATTGAGAGTCTCACATAAGAAATTAAACAGCTCTCCTCTAAATCCTGGTCCTCTATCAGAAAGTAGCTCTAGGGACACACCAAATTTGCAACATTTATGCTATAAACAAACTTCCCCATTTCTTTACTGGCAATTTTTTTGATAGCCTTGGCTTCTATGCATCGTGACAAAGAATCCACTGCTATCAAAATGTAAGCATTTATTTTTCTAGTCATAGGTAATGGTGCAATAGCATCAAGATCCCATTTTTCAAACACATCAAAAACTAGAATTGTCTTTCGCAATTTGGGCTTCAAAATTCTCTTTCCCATCTTCTTGCAAGGCAAACCCGACTTGCACCAATGGCTAGTATCCCACTGAATGCTTAGCCATACATAGCCTTCTTGCAAAATTTTATGCAACATGATCTTCATGAAAAATGGCCTCCATAAGATCCCTCATGATTTTCTTCCAAGATCTTGTAGATTTCCTCTTTCTAGGGCACACGGTGCAAAACCAAATCACTTCCTTTCATGTAAAGCACATCATCAAGCATTTTGTATTTCCTGGCTTTTCTTTAAATACATACTTTTTGGAGGATGGTAAACCTTTAGGTAGGACACCTGTCTCCAAAAAATCCATCTCTTTTGATAACACTTTCCTCTCATGATATAAAGGGGAATTTTTCTTTAGCACAAACACACAAGTGATCATTTGTTGGGCAGCATCAGGAGCTTCTTCATTTTGAGACCTCTCAATATGCTACAAACTCCATGCTTTGAACTTTTTGAGCAATGGTTTCACCTTGAAGTATAAATTCTTCAATTTAGGATTCTTATTCTTCCATACTCCCAGTACTTGCTTCATGACCAACAAGGCATCTCCTTTGATCTACAAGCGTCTAATTTCCAGCTGTAAACAAATGTGCAAACCACCTTCAAGAGCTATGTACTCTTCTTCATTGTTACTTTTTGCATCAAGCTTCAGCCCTTGCTTCCTTACAAGTTTTCCTTGTGCATCATAAATGACAATGCCGAAGCAGCATCATGACTTCTTCAACAAGAGCCATCAAAATATAATAGTGAAGCATCAGAGATGGCAAGAGTCTTGACTTTCTTCTTTTGCACCACCTCTTCTTTAACCAAAAAGGGAGTGTCTTTATAAGTGAGTAAATCTGCTAGGGTATCCCGAGTACTCTCTTCCACCAAAAAGGTGAGGTGAAACTCCTGAAGTTCAATAACACATTTCATCTCACTGTTTTTGATATATTTGAATTATTGAGTAGCCGAGGAAGCAATGAATAACTGGTGAGAAAGGTGAACTACTTTTGCAAGTAGTACTTGAATTGTCAGTAAGCATAAACCATACTGGTCATCACCATTTCAATTTTAGAGAAATATTTTCCATGAGGAGTCTTCACTCTACAGCATAATGAACATGCTTCATATACTCTGATTTCTTTCCTTTTTGCAACAACATGGCCCCAATAGCAACATCTCCCACTGATGGGTTAACATAAAACTTCTTTTCCCAGTTAGGAGCTTGCGTAATGGGTAGTGTACTCAAAACCTCTTTGACTCTATCAAAAACATTGTCATAGCCATGAGATCACTCCAAGGGATCATTCTTAACTGCTTGCTACAATGGATACAATAGTTGTGAGGCCAAAGGTATGAAACGAGACATATATTTAACCTTCTGTATGAAAGTGGCCAACTGTCTGGTATCTTTTGGAGATGACAACAACAACAAAGCCTTCACTTTCTCTGGATTTGCTTCAATCCCATTTTTTGAAATCACATGTCCAAAAAGCTTCACCCGTGGCTATGCCAAATGATATTTCTTAGGGTTCAGCTGACCCCCGCATTCATCATACCTTGCAAAAGTCATTTCAAGCTTTTAAACACGCCACATAAATCATCTATGAATCCTTTGACAAACTTCCCAAGGAATGGGGTAAGGACCCAATCCACTTTTCTTTCAAAAGCTCTAGGCCCATTTGTCAACCCAAAAGGAAGGCAACAAAAGCAAAAACAACCCCATGGCGTGATAAAAGTAGTCTTTTTCCAACCTTCAAGAGCAAGAATAAGATGAAAATGTCCTGAATAACCATCACAAAGACTGTATCTTTCAAAGCCACCCACTGCATCTTAAAGATGATCAATGAAAGGTAAAGGGTAAGGATCTTTCTTGGTCACTGCATTTAATGGCTTCTAATCAACACAAACTCTCCAATGCCCATCTTTCTTTGGAGTGACCACTATAGGGATCACCCATTCAGCATTATCCAACGACACAATGAACTTTGCATCCAAAAGTTTGTCCACTTCTTCCTTTAAAGCATTCATTTGCTCCTTAGTTTTTGTCTATTATGGAATTGATATTTCATTATTTATTGCAGTTGACAGGTGGAAAATCCTTGACCAAGCTAGGCTATTGCAAAAGGATATTACATTTTATGTATATTTATTCAAGTGCTCTTTTATGAGCTTTGGCCATTTATGATCGGCCGGCCAATTTGTACTCACATTGACCATTCAAGAAATCTATAAATCAAATATGTGCAAGACCTCACAGCCCCTTTGGAATGCACTTAATATCACCCACCTCAGGCTTGGATGGTAGCCACCCACCCTTCACCAGTTATCTCGCCGCCATCTTTGGCATGCAAACTGCCACCCACAAAAGAAAAAAATTAAAATAAACTACTGAGCCACTGCTGCCATTACATGGTGCAGTCTCAATAACCACCATACCCCCTTGTCCACCCATTTCTCTCTTTCTTTCTTTGCACCACCATCTCTCTCTCTCTCCCATGCCGCCCACAGTTTAACTGTCCCTCTCTCTTACACAACCACGATACCACCAGCCAAACTCACCTTTTCTCAGCACCCCTCCGTAGTTGCCATGCAACCTGGCATAACCAGATTACGTGCAGTATTGCATGCATGGCATCACCCACCCAGCAATCAGTGCACTAAGCAGCAGACCTCAACCGTTGCAACTAGGTTTCCTTTGCGTGCACACTCTCTGTCTACCATACCTTGTTCAACATCCACCACTGGCAGTTTGTTGCAAGACTGCAGCATGCACCCTCCCACCCCTCGCATGGCACGATGCACACCACCACAAAAATGGAAAAAGGGTCAGTTGTCATTCACATGATGCCGCGGTACCACTGCTCACTGGATATTGCATTAGAAAAAGCTATTGGGCCAACAACATCATCTTCTGGGCCCACCGCTCAGCCTGTAGCTCCACTATCTGGCAATTTACTTTCACACTGCCAATCCATTGAGCTTTTGACTTTGCACGGTACTAAAGTCCGCAACCAATAAACGCTCCAGAAAGTTGGCAATTTTCGATGCCAATGAAGCTGCATCCCACATTAAATACAAGGCTCACATGACAGCCACCCACTGGCACCAACCACAGAAAACAGGGCTGCAAGCTAGCTACGAAGGTAGAAAAGAGCACTGACCTGAGGGGGTGCAAGCGCTCACTTGGCTATTGTACTTGTCTTGAGATATGAAATGGATGCATCGAGGAAGATTCAATGAAGGAAAACACGGAGCTAGCTTGATTAATTGAAAACTGCTACACTGATAGTCACTCTTTAATGGTGGCAAACACGTTGCGGTTGGCGGTAGAGTTCCGTACTGTTGCACTAGCTTAACATCCAGGGTTGCACGCTTGGGAATTATAGTCGGTCAAAAAGGCTTCATGAAAATATGCACCAGTATTGGTCATATCCCTAATTGTGACATCATTTTTATTTTTCTTTCAAAAGTGCTTGCTTCTGATGCCGCCATGTCTCGCCTATCCTATGCTTTTCTTTGGCCTCCTCCCTAGCACTGCAAGACTTTTGAAGCCCAACTGATGCCCGCCTCGGTAAGAAACACAATGCTTTCAAACTTTCATCCAATCACTTCTGAAGAATTTCAGCCCCTGTGCTACAACAAACACTGATATATTATCCACTGTCAGTTTGTGACAAAGACTGCCCCACAAATGTGATTCTAAAAGTAATCATCCACATTTACTTGTCACCTATGACAAGGATAATGCAAATAATCAACTCTCAAAGCTCTTCAAGACTGATATTGACACCCCCCGGTTTCTTTCTCTCACCCTCTCCTCCCCTGGACGACAGCTTACAGAGGAGGACATTGATGAATCTCGACAGCGCGTGCTGCAATACTTTCTCAAACGACGTCAGAGCATTGATGATACTGCTGAATATTTTTTTTTCTTTTTACTTTTCTTCATTTTGATTTGTACACAAACATTGTATTAGATCCATACAGATTGTATGATCGATGTCCCATAGGCCTATGGAAGATGGTTAATATACCATTTCATTTCATTTCTCTCTCTCTTCCTCCTCGTCAACAGGCAGCCAATGTATATCACTCACACTCTTAATTCTCTCTCTCTCTCTCTCTCTCTCTCTCTCTCTCTCTCTCTCTCTCTCTCTCTCTCTCTCTCTCTCTCTCTCTCTCTCTCTCTCTCTCTCTCTCTCTCTCTCTCTCTCTCTCTCTCTCTCTCATTCTCAGTCACCGGATGGCACCGCAAAATTTACCGGTCCTACAGGGTTGCAGTTTTCAACCTTGCCGGTGTGTGCCTTTATTTTTTGGCTTTGAGGTTTGTGTGTCTATATTTAAGGAGGAGATAAGCGCTGCTATGTGATCTCTTGGTATTTTAGTGTTTGTTGTATCCATTCAAAGAATTCGTTCCTACAAAAAAATTTCCCAAGAAATTCTCTTTAAGAGAGCAGTGGTGGAAATCAAACTTTGGATTAGGGTAATCATAGCAATGTTTGTTGATCAAGTTAGGTCTTGCCAAAAATAATTTTCCTAACTGAAGAAACTAAGGGCACACATAAAGCTCTTTTTTTTTAAAAGGTAAAAAATTCAAAGATTTTCAGGTATTCACACTGAAATTTGTGAAACTTTGCCAATTTACATGAAGGAAAGCATGGAATCTAGCCGATGTTTTGCTATTTTAGCTAGTTTCAATAACACTGGTGAAATTTTACTAGCTTCTAATTTTCTTTCGAAAACGATCAATGGTTTAAAAACTTACTCGCATATACAGTCCACCTCACCGATATATGACATCCATCTGTACAACTTGAACTTTATGGTATTTGTACTTTGGTTTGTTCTATCTTGCATGACATTAATCAAATGATGAATTTTGTTGTTGCCCTTTATTTTCAAGAACTTGTTTAAGCATTTGAAAATTTGGATACTAGTCACTTCTTCAATTAGCCTCCAGGTACGTAATTTTATGTTGTCATGAAGCTCACTAATTACATTGTAAATCCCCTTCTTTTATTTTTTACAGTATTACTTATCACATTCAGGTCATATTCTACTAGCACTATTCTAAAAGATTCTCAGCTGGAATTCTTTCTGTACCGATCCACTATCTAACCTAATCTCTTACTCAATACTTCATTTGTTAAGTATGCTAACTCTCTTGTCTACAACTTTGGAGGTGTCTACTACTCCCATTCCAAAAGAGAACAACACAATTACAACCCTCTCAGCTTGTACGAGCATTAAATTTTTGTGTGACCCTAATTTGAATGGTCATTCTTTCAATTACAGATCTCTATGCACGCACACATTGCTTCGGCTTTGCTTTCTCACTAATTTAAAAGATTTTCCATTACGATCATCTATCATTAAGCTATACAGCTATTCATGTGAGCTAAGGTGCTCTAGGACAATAAACAACAGTTTGTAAGTACCTTCCTACTCAAACATGCTCCAAATTGGTCTCACACATGTAATAACTGTTATATTTTTATGCCTAGCCTAGTCCATTTGTCACAGACACACAGATTTGCCGATTTAGTCAATGTGTAGATACTCATCTTTGTGCAGATCCATCGATTTAGGCAACACATTGATAACTTGCAGATTTATGATTAAAAAAAAATATATATCAAATGCAGATTCGCCGATTTACACAGCATTAGTGCAGTCTGATTTGTTGATTTAGGTAGTACGCCTTATTGGTGTAGACTCACCCCATCACAAAATCATGCTGGAGTTGCTGGCCACCACTGTAACTGGTATGATTTTGTTACTCGGGTATACTAAATAAAGGATATTTGGATTTGGAATTGGAATTGGATTTGGAATTGCTATATGATGCTTTTCTATCACGAAAATATCTATGGAATTGGATTTGAGATTGTGAAGAATTGATTATGATGATGATGAGTGTGACCAATCATATTTTTATTATTTATTGCAGCTGACAGGTGGAAAGGGCTTGATCGAGCTAGGCTATTGCAAAAGGATATTACATTGTATGTATATTTATTCAAATGCTCTTTTATGAGCTTCGGCCATTAGTATGACCACCAGACCAATTTGTACTCACATTGACCATTCAAGAAATCTATAAATCAAATACATGCAGGAGGGAAATGGTCACTCTTGCACGGGGAGAGATTGCACCCAGTGTTTGTGTTGCTCTTCTCTCCTCTCCTCTCTTCTCTCACATCGTGCTGGTGTAGCACTCCACTCAGAGAGTTGCACCTGCACGTGCTCTCTCGCTCTATCTCGCTCCCTGTCTCTCTCTGCTCGTGTGCAACTGGATTATGTGCAAGGATGGTTGTCATGTATGCAGATTTGTGTGTTTCATCGACTATAGTATCTAGTTTTGATATTTTGCAGGGCCTTCTGTGTTTTTTGTTTGTAGCACTGTCGTATGGGCTTTGCCCCTTCAACTAGTTTAATTTTCACAGGATCTCCAACAAAACCCCTTATTTCTTGATATGAAGTAATGAAAAGATTTGAAAACCTATCCAGCATTGCTAAGTACTCTCTTCTTTCTCCTTGTGTCAGATCGGTACTAAGCATACTTTGAATCAACTCTTTCTTCATTAGCAATTCTTGTTTAGGCTACATCAACTCCTCAAGTTACTCTAAAGAGCTTGAAGCATTCATATTCCTTGACACTTGCAACATTTCACCCACTTCCCTCTTCTCCTTGTCCAACAACAAGAATGACACTCCACCCTCATGACTGGAACTGGAAGCAAAGCTACTTTCTGAATCTTCAGAATTGTCTTCACTAGTAGCTTCAAATTCATCATTCTCACTCACATATTTTAGTGCCATAGGCTGCTTGGTAGTCATATCAAACACCCTCTTTTCACCCTTACTTCCATACACACAAATTGTGCCCTTGCCCCAATCTTGCACAATACCAACAGCTCTCAACCAAGGTTGAAATTAAAACCCAGAGTTTCCGCATGTAATGAGACCCAGCCTCTCGACACATGACTATGTGATCACACCAACTTGAGCACCTCCATCAATGTAGACCTCTCCCATGCCCACACCTTTGTGCCAAGCATTCACCACAAGACAAATGTTGGGTAACTCTCCCACAGACAACACTCTGGCTTGTCCATGCTTTGGCTCTTTCTCTGGATTCACTAATGACTTCCACTACCTTTTGAGTTTGGGCACCATATTCATCAACTGTCCAAAAGTACAATCTACTTTCCTCCCAATTAGGTCTTCCTTTAAACTGTAAGCTGCTTGGCCTTCTCCCAAGGGTAAACCTTCTTCTTTCTTTTCAACACACACAATACCCACATGACCACCAGAGGTTGAGGCTTGATTTTCCTGTTCAGTACCTTGATCTCCCCGTATATCCAATGCATAATCATTAGCCCTATTAGAAATCTTCTGGGGAAGTGGAAAAATATCACCTTCCATCCTTGTTGGCTTTGAACAATAAGTGCTGATATGACCAAGTTCACCACAATAATAACAGGTAGGGATGAACCTCCTCTGCGGCTCAAAGACACCTTGTCCATGACCTGCATTCACATTAGGCTAAGCTTCACATGCCTGGGCCATTCCTCTACCATGATCATACCACGACCACCTCCACCTCGAGGAACACGGAGTTGCAAATCCTACATCATGGTCATCATGTCTTGCATATTTCACTATAACTATTCATGAGTATTAGCAACCCTTTGAGTAGGTTGGTCTCCAGCGTCTGCCTGATTTAACTCCTTTCTACCACCATTACTTTGCACAGGGACCGCTTTCTGATACTCATTAAGTCTTTGAGCCTTCCATTCTTTCTCCCTAGCAATAGAGACTGCTTCCTCAAAGGTGGTGGGCCTTTTCACCTTAACTTTGAACTTCAGACTTTCTTTTAAGTTTGCCACAAAACGGTCCTTCTTTAACATGGATGGAAGGATTTCATTTCCCAAAGCTCCGACCCATTTACCCCATAAACGGGTGAATTGCATGAAAAAATCATCAACACTTTGATTAATCTTTTGAGTGTACCCCAACATTTCATGCCAAACTTCATCAGGTACTTCAATGGATCTGAACATTCCCATCATACTTTGGTCCATAATACCACTCATTGGTCTCATGGTTGGTCCATTTACCCTCAATTGCACACCATTTTTGTTGCCTAATTGGTTGTCCCTATTGAGGTATCCCTTGCCTTAGTCACCTCATTGGTGCTTTTTGCATGTTATTCATCATTTCATTCATCCTTTTGATCATGTCTTCTATGGTTATAAGCGGTATTGTAGCAGCCGTTCCCACTTGCGTTGGTTTGGTGGATGCTTTTTTCTCACTTTGGCTATCCTTAGGTATATCTTCTTCATTGAAAACATCACAATTGTCTCCTAAATCAATAGCATCTGACACATACTCTTCTAGGGTCACATGATTCTTGCTATACAATATAGCATGAAGCTCTTTGTTTAGCAGTCCCTCTAGAAACAATGATACTAGTCTTTCTTCTACATGTATTTCTAGTTCTAGGCATCTTGCAATGTATTGTTTCATTCTAGTTGCACAATACCTAACAGACTCACCTTGTTTCTGTTTGAAGCTATAGATTTGAGCTACCGTATTATGTTTGATCCCCGTTTTGGAACATTCAGCTAAAATCCTTCAGCTATTGTATTTGAGTACATGTTGACCTTGGTGAAATGTTTTGAAACTATGTTAGTGCTTTTTCTTATAATGTCACTCCAAATCCCTCGAATTGAGTATGGAAATCAAATATGCATTTTGCTCTTAGCACTTGTTTAAATCTTGCTAAGTGGTCATATGGATCCCCAATCCACTGTATTTTTCTGACCCACTTTTGAAAATCAGCTGATCTGATACGTCTATTTGGTTCAACTCTCGGTCTCCTAGCAGTTGGTCCTGTTCCAAGTCCTTCAAACTAGTCTGTTGGAAATAGTGACTCATGTAGCCCTGGACTGGCTTTAGTGTCACCCGGTTTTCTTCGTGATGAGGTAGTTTTTGGTTTTTTACATTACTCTCAAGAGATCTATCGCGGAGTTCATCTCTTGGAATAGGTTTTGGTCCTTGGACCAATATCCAATCTCTTATGGAGTACCCTTGGTATTTGGTTTGTTCCACCTCCTCAGGAGTCATCATAACAAAGTTATTGTTATAACAATCCCTAAATAGGTAGGTTGGTAGATCTGCTAGACCCTTGTCTTTGATTTTGAAGATATAGATGATCTTGATGGGTGTTAATGGTCCTAATTTGGGATGAGAAGTCCATAGAAGATCCTTGACATTTCTATCCTCCCAACAAAACACTCATCAATTACACTGTTTATCTAGAAAGTAGGAGTTACAATATTCCTAGTTCGTCAAAATAATAAGTGTTTTTACAATGAAAGCTCCAAAAAATATTATCCGAGTTAGCTTGCTGCTAACACTTGTGGTGGACACAACAACGCTGTGTGTGTGTGTGTGTGTGTTGATGTCGAGGTTGTTGTTTTACTTTAATAAATAAACACAAAAGAACTATGGTGCAGGGGAGCCACAAGCTTATCATGGATTTTATTTTGGGGGGGGGGGGAGGAGGGCATGGTTTAACCAATCAAAGCCGGTAGCAATACGTGTGTGTGTGTGTGTGTTCGAATTAGGGTTGCAGGGAAACACACACAGCTTGGAGAAGCCGAAGGAAGCTCAAGGCACACAAGAGAGAGTGTATAATTTAGTATGCAATGGAAAGATAGATAGCCCTAGAGTGATGGGCGTATATACAATACACAGGTGAAAAAACCTTCTAAAGAGGGAATGGATGCCCCGGTGGTCCTAGTGTGTTCACACACATCACTACCACATGTATATGGTAACAAATCTCCCATGGGAATGATGCAGTGAATGAGCGCTGGTACAAAGAGTAAAGGGAAGTGACATGCCCTGAGGACATGATCAGTCCACAAAGGGGAACAAGACCAAATCTCTCCCTGACATAGTGGTAATGGACCTCAATGTGCTTTGTGCGAGCAGGAAAAATTGGGTTCCTCGCAACTGACGCTCTCACTGTCAGTGTAGATGATTTTGGCAATGTCTTGTCCAACACCCAAATTAGCCATAAGGCGTCTGAGCCTTATACACTCAATTGTAGCTATGAAGACTGCCATGTACTCAGCCTCACAATTGGAAGTGGCCACAATAGGTTTCTTCTTCCTCAAACATGAAATACATGAGTTGCCAAGCATGAAACAAAAACCACTTGTGGACACTTTGCGTTTTCTTCATAATCTATGGCTTTCTGCTGTGAATAGCCTTTTGCAACAAGTCGAGATTTATGGCGATCAACCTCACCATCGGGCTTGTGTTTCAACTTATAAACCCACTTTGTGCCAATGGCCTTTTTGCTAGGAGGCAATTCACATAGAGTCCATGTGTCATTTTCTATAAGTGCATCATATTTTGATTGCATGGCAGCCATCCAATATTTTGAATTTTAAGCTTCATAAAAGATAGAGGTTCCTCTATATCACATAAGCTAGACACAGTTAGAGCATAACAATCTGATGCATGAGTGGCATGGCAAGAACCTTAACGAGTATGACTAGACAAAGGTGCATCCAAATTACTGTCATGAAATGTATGCACCAACCATTTTGGCACACCTATAGCATGCTCATTTTCAGCCCTTTCCTCATCAAGTACATCATGTACATCTGCATCAATAATAGGCTGATTTGTAACATTTTTTCAAACCCCCATAGGCTGTACATTTGCCTCATTAGAATTTACAGTCGAACTTTCACCACTGAAAAGAGGCAACAAAGTGTCATAAATGTCCTGTGAGCTTACATTATTGTCTCAAGTACATGAAAGCAAGGTTTGAACAGAATACGCTTTGTTTATGGATGATACAACCTGTGACCTTTGCTTTCAGCGCTTTAATCAACAAAAATACATTTAAAAGCCTTATTATCCATTTTTTTGCGATGTGTTTGTGGCACCAAAGCATATGCCAAACATCCAAAAACACGCACATGGTCAATAGACGGCTTTCTATCTTGCCATGCTTCATATGGAGTCATAGACTGCAACACTTTTGTAGGACACCTGTCGAGTACATAAGTGGCACACATGATAGCCTCGAGCCAAAAAAATGTGGTAAAGCTTGACTCTTGACCATACATCGTGCCATTTCCGTAAGAGACCTATTTTTCCTCTCAGCAACACCATATGGCTGAGGTGTATATGGCACTGTACATTGGTGTTTTATCCCACGACTAGCTAGAGATGCATTAAATTCATGAGACACAAATGAGGAGAAACTGAGTGAGACTAGCATGTGCTATATAGCACAACTTACAGTAGACTGCATGGGACCTATTATGTAGTAATTGGCACTAATAAAAATTCTGCACAAAATGATGAAATTGCCTGTGCAGACCTGGCTGTAGTGGAAACGGAGGTCAAAAGGAACCAAAAATGAAATTTTGACGCTTACCAAAGCTCTTTGAAATCTACAAAAAGGAGTAGGGGTGTTTTGGCGACGCTGGCGACTAAGCCCAGGAGGACATGACCTGCTCTGCTACCAATTATTGAAATTAGGATTGCAGGGAAACACACACAGATTGGAGAAGACAAAGGAAGCTCAAGGCACACAACAGAGAGTGTATTACTTAGAGTGCAATGGAAAGATAGATAATCAGTGTTAGAGCTTCTATGGTAAGACCCATGATTAAGCCAAGGAGTAGAAAATGCCATAATTGTGGTGCAGATGATCATTGGAGAAATGAATGCCAGAACCTGACAAAAACATTGAGCCAATTGAAGCTTTTTGTACACAATGTTGCAAAAAAGGTGGACACTTCCCTGAAGATTGTCCAAAAAATCTGTTAAACAAAGAAAAAGTAGTGGTGAATGTAGTCCAAGTGATACCTAGTAGCTCTTCAGAAAGTGAACCTATTTCTCCAATCAAGGTGATCACTAGAGTCCAGGCTAAGAAAAAAAAACATAACTTCTCTAATGAATCAAAGAATACTAAAAATTCCTCTTAAAATACCAAGAAAAGAAGAAGTCAAAGGTATAAGATGAGAAAATAGAAACAAAAGGATGAAATTGAGGGAAAATCCAATAAACTATTCCAGAGAAAATTAAAAGAAACTGGGAGTGAAATCAAGGAAACCACAATGAAATCTTGAGGATCAATTTTGGTAGACAAAATTTTTGAGCCAATCAATGCAGCCTTGGAAGCTTTCCAAGAGGGACTTATAGTAGGCCAAAACATGGAAAACAAATGGAGAAACTATTCTTCTCCAGATATGGAAGCAGCTAAGCTTGAAGCTCATCAAAGTTTGGTAAGATTTACTCAAGAAATGCTAGAAAAACAAAAAACCAAGCTTGAGAGTATAGCAAAACCTGAGGAGCTTGTGGTAGAAACCATTCAAAAAAAATATGAAGAGGTGATCAAACCCCACCTTGAAACTAAAGAGCCAGAACTCATAGTGCCTGATAGTGAAAATGCTTTAGATGGAATTCCATTCATGGAGGAAGACTGTTGGTCAGGACATTTATGAGAAAAAGTGAGATAGATTAATGATGGGAGAATAACTTTGAAGTCAGCTCCTATAGGGGAAGTTTTGTTAGACAATCTACCTCCTGATATGGACAATGATACACAATCCTTGTATGGGGATTGCGGATTTGAAGCATCAGGAATGTCTAAACCATTGACTCTAAAAACACTACCCTCTTACTTAGGAGACAATGAAGACGAGTCCATAGTGTGTAGAACCACTTTGGTCAAAAGAGCGGAACAGACCCTAGAGGAGGTAGACAATATCCAATAAATCATGTCAACACCAAATTAATGTACTCTTACCTTTGGAAAACTGTTAAAAATCAAACATAGACCAAGTTAGAAGGAGTTGTCTTCAAATCCGTATTAAAGGAAACTTGATAAGCCCATAAGGCACAGAGAAGATGGATTTCCTATTCCATTCTACCTGAACTAACATATAGAGCTCAAAGTTTTGTTTGTATGTTTTGCTTGACCATTTGCTTGGGGGTGGTAGGGTGCATATTTTTTATGGATTACCATGACCTCATCTAGTAGATATTCTATCACCTCATTGAGGAAATGCAATCCACGATCACTCACGAGCTCAATAGGAAGTTTGTATCTAGTAAAGACGCATTCCTACAAGAATACAACTATGGTTCTTGCATCGTTCTTCCAGGTGGCTCATGCCTCAGCCCACTTGGTTAAGTAATCTCTTGCCACAATAATATATTGTGATTAAGTTTTGTAAGTTGGTGGTTGCATTGGACCTAAAAAGTCTATACCCATTTGGCAAATGTGTGTGCTCCCATCATAGGTTGCAATGGCATGTTATCCATTCTCGTTGGCATCCTTGCTCGTTGGCACGCATCACATCATTGAAGAAACTCTTTTGCATCAGCAAGTAAAGTTGGCCACCAAATGTCTATTGTCAATATAGCTCTGGACCTGGTCTCGTGAGAGAAGTGACCCCTTGCTAGACCTGCCATAGCCATTAAAGACACCAATTTTTTTGACCATCTTGAAATCATTTCCACAAAGAACAAATATACATCAAGTAAGTCATCATGTAAGATCTCTGACCCCGAGCTAAAGAGCACCCCTGTACTACAAAATAATCATACTGCAAAAAGTTACTATTTTTGGCAGGTTTTCTAAATCTGTCGGTGCCAAGATGTTTAGAATGTTATAGAGCTTTCAAAAATGAATAAAAACAATTTTTGTGAAAAAATTCCTAAAATAGTAAGTTTTTGGTCACCCGACTCGTCTAGTTTTGAGCAGCTCGTGAAATTGCACTTGTATCCAAAATTTGAAAAAATGCAATTCCGGACACCGAGAGCTGCTAAATATGGCAGGTACTCGGGATGATGCACCTTAGCTCCGTCTTAGCACGGCAAGTTTCAGAATTAAAATCCAAGCTGTAACAACCGTCTAAGGATAAAAATAAATAATTATTTCTAAGGCTAGCAGGGGCACCGACACTCAGGGATTGGTGTGTGCACAAGCTCTAGGCCACTGGGAGCTTGCTTTAGAAGTTAGAGGGTGCCCCCACTCATCTAGGAGATTGTGGGAGAGTTTCCAAGCGAGAGAGAGAGAGTGTGAGACTCAGTTAAAGCAAGCAAATTGGACACTTGCAAGCTATGCACTCAAGCTGCCATGCATGACCAAAGTGCTCATCCAGATGCAATTAGTAGCATAATTCAACCTCTTGAGGTTGGGAGCCTATTTAAGGACATGTTCCCACACACACACACACACACACAGATACTTCGTACACACACACACACACACACACACACACACACACACACACACTCTATAACACACATACCTTGGGCGAGGTACTGCCGACATACACAGTCTCTCGGAGAGGAAAGAGGTGCTGCCAATTTCTTGTCGGATTAGGCTTCTTGGATCAACAATTAAGGTCTTAATCAACTCGAATTATGGTAATCTCGAGTTAAATTCATGCTTACATCTTAATCTCTCTATGAATCCCTTATTTTCCGCTAATACTATGCATAATCTAACTACTCTACCTAGTTGCAACTCTCTAAATCAACTATGTGATTAGTCTATTTCACTTTCTTAATCCCATTAGCTAATTATGCATCAAGTCAATCTCCTAATCATAAATTAATCCATGGTTAGTAAGAAGGAATTACCAGTTAATCAATTCAATGATTGAGTGGTGGAGATTGACCCAATTTCTAGCAATGTAACTAATTAAACAACCCCAATCTGTCATTTTAGGAAAGAGTTTAATTAAAGGATTAAACTCATATTGTAAGAGATTAATGTGTAATTAGGAGAGTTAATTCCCCCTCTGAAAATTAATTGTCACTAGAGAACATATTTTTTTTCCGCATATGCATAAGACATAACTGCATCTTTCCATTCATTTTTTACAAGGAATAGTACTCTAAAATAATCCATTAAGCAAGTAAGAACTGAATTCTCCAATTGCCCAAGCTAAGAACCTTAATTCAGAGTCAATTTCCATAAGTTCTCGAGAAGATGCTATCCTAAATTGATGTAATTATGACTTGAATCACCTAATATTATCCCAAATTTACCCAAAAATAGATACAAGAGTAATAACCGTACTTGAAGTCAATCCAATCGTTCCGTATAAGAGTAATTGCTTGATAAGGCTAACCATGTTGTATCTGGACCGTTTGTGGTTGTTATGGTAATATTGGACACTAGTTTCTTTTCCACATTCATCATCTTTAGTAGTGAGTATAATGGCCCCAAAGAGGACCCGTTTTGGTGGATCTCACGACCATGAGGCCGGAATAAGCAACACCAACGGAAAGGGAAAGGCCCCTATCGTCGAGCAAGCACCGGCCATCTCACGAAGCAATCAAGAGGAGATTATTAGGTAGGTCTAATTTTAATTCAAGTACAGTTAAATAACATTGCATTAGGTGAGGTAGGAAAGTAACATTACCCCAAAACATGTTGGAAGATCCAATGGAGACCACAGCATTTTAATTGATGCATCTAAATTCAAGTAGGAAAGAATGTTTTCGCGATATACTGTCTGGTATAGGAAAGACTATTTGCTAGGGAAAATTAACTCGACCAGTTTATTTTTAATTCCAATGTTGATTTAATCCTGATCCCCCTATTGATCATAGGAGGCAGCTCGCGAGGTTCTCGAAGTAGCTAGGATTACCTAGCTTAGGGCTTTGATCCACGTCTTGCGTTCTTTGTGGTGGGATGTCCATGTCGTGCTTTTTATGCGGTGGACAAATCTAGTTGTATGGGCAACTAGGTGACAACGGGTGGAGTTAACACTCGCTGGGGGATTTCATGCTTCCAAGACATTTGAAGTTTAAATGAAATGAGTTATTGAGTGAATTTTTACTAGAACATTGTTTTGGTGCCGCTTTGAAAAACTGTTTGAAGGGCTGTCTTAACACAACTTGTGAATCGGAATTAATGAATGAATATATATGTTGAACAACAAATGTGTTAGTAATTAGGACACACAAGACAAAGTGTGAGTATGGGGGTGGAAAGTGGGGGCTTGGCTTGGGTTGCCAATGTCTATGAGAAGGGTGGTCCCGATTGGTCGGGAACTCTCTGTCCCCATAGTATGCTAAATGACGTTAGAATTTGTCATTGCACCAAGAGTAGTGAAGTCCCAAGTGTACGTTCCTCTGAAATCAATGGGGAAAAAGGCACTCGAGACTTCTCTCCTTCTCGAAGGTGAGTCTTAGGACCGATAATTGGTTATACACGCTTTCCCTTGCGGGGTGGGGAACTAGGTCTCGTTGCTAGTAGGCTCGACTCAATTCACTTGGTGATGAGAGCTCCTCCGTTAGTTGATCCCTTAAACCACTTTGTTTGCTTCCGCTATAGATCTAGTGGATACCAGGTTTACCATCAGAACCGTCATTTGAGATGACGGGGAGTGGGCCTCACATTTGGTATCAGAGCCAGGTTAGGATGGAGTGGGAACTAAAATTCGTACTGTTTGAAAATTTTAGAAATAAGAAAATCTAGGTAGCTAATCCGAACTCCTTGCGTTGGTGTTGCAGGAAGATCCCGCACTTGAATACCATAATTTTCAAGTCTTTAAGATTATTTATGAGCAAGCACGTAGTTCCGCAAATTATTGTTTTTGGTGAGATTTGATGGAGATGCTGCTAAAGGTCAATACACCGCACTCCACTCACATTGATAAAGGATGGGAGATCGGATGGACCCCCGAAGGACGGATTTACTACATCAACGCTCGGAAGTTAGGATGCCTGGCTACCGACTTAAAGAAATCCGTTGGGGAAAAGAATTGAGAGTAGTGCAGTTATACTACTTGTTGCCTACACATTCAGGTGTCACTGTTGCTACTTTTGATGGCACCAAGCAAACCCTCAATGAGCGGCTTTGGGACAAGGTCACTGATGTAATTCCAGCAAATAGAGTTAGAAATTTTGGTGTTCCAAGACACTTATCCAAGAGTATGAACACCATAATTTAGTACCCGCTTGAGGATAAGTATAGGGACTATTTTTCAGGAGAAATAGAGGATTGTAAGAATGTGACGACACATAAACATTGTTTGTATCATTATATCCTAGGACAGCTTGCCAGACGTATCATATAGATATCCTAGAATGCTATGTAATAAATTGATCAAAAGTTATCCAAAGCCTCAAAGGTTACGAAGTGTGATGGAAGCGATGGATGACTATTTCGAGGCTACAGGGACTCAACCCGAGAATCAGACCATGCTCGCAATGTTCTGCCTCTCTGGTGATGCCAAGATTTGGTGGAATAGCATTGCAGAGATCTGAACATCAAGGGATCTTCTTAGTTGTGGGAAGACATCAAGGCTGCAGTGATGGGGCGTTACCTACCATCCGCTTATAAAACCTTGAAGATGAACGAGTTCTTTTCCCTTCGTCGACTTCTTCAGTCGAGGAGTATTACTCAAAGTAGCCACTACTGCAGTTATGGAATTTCCAAATTTACATTGTTATAAGTGCAACAAATTCGGACATTACCGATCTAAATGCCCCAAGAAGACTCAAGCAACCAACGCCAATGCCATACCTCTAAATGTCTATGGGCGAGGTCAACCTAATGGAAGAGGAGGACGTGGAAGGGTAAACAAAGGGCGAGGGCGTGGAGCTACTGCCAGAGTGAATGCCACAGTGGTACAACCAACTGTGGGAGATGAATCAGAGGAGAGAGCAACCTTGCATGCTGCAATTGACAACCCCAATGGTTGCTACGCAATCATTCATATGCCAGGATCTCTCAGAGGTGAACAAGTTAACTTCCTTATGGATTGTGATAGTACTCTTTCATTTCTTTCACCCAAATGCATGAGGAAGTTAAAGCTAGATAAGTATCCAACAAGCAAACTAGTTGTAGAGTTAGCAAACGGCAAGGAAGTAGTATCTCAACACTTTGCAGGTATAATCGACTTTGATCTAGGGGTACACCCAACTTCTACCCAATTTTGAACCCTACCTTTAGGATTCTTTGATGGGATCCTAGGGATGGACTGGCTAAAGCAAAATCAGGCCCACATCCATTGTGCACAAGGGAACTTTACCTTTACAGATAACTTGGGTAATGAAGTCTTAATCCAGGGGGAAAATGGGAGACCTAGGGCTAATCTAATGAAGGCCAACACACTTTTGAAGGGACTGAGAAAGGGGCAGCAAATTTATGCGGTAAAGCTCAACAAGGTGGACCAATCAAACACCAGACTTCGACCAAACTAGTTGAGGGAGTATGATGATGTATTCCCTGAAGACCTTACGAATGTTCCACCACATAGAGAGGTAGATCATGAGATTGAGACTATCCCTGGATGTGAACATATCTCAAAGCGACCTTATAAAATGTCACTTCCAGAGGCCATAGAACTCAAGGAACAACTTAGGAAACTCATTGAACAAGGATTCATTCAACCCAGTACTTCTCCTTGGGGCGCACCAGTTCCTTTCCAGAAGAAGAAGGATGGGACCTTAAGGCTATGCATAGATTACCGTGGGCTGAACCAGGTAACTGTCAAAAAAAAGTATCCAATTCCAAGGATTGACAAACTCTTGGACAGATTCCATGGTGCCAAAATGTTTACAAAGATTGATCTAAGGTCAGGATATTACCAAATCAGCATCAAGGAAATAGACATTCCAAAGACAGCTTTCAACATTAGATATCGACACTACGAATTCACAGTAATGTCCTTTGGTCTAACAAATACTCCTACAAGCTTCAATCGACTTATGCAGGATATTTTCAGACCTTATCTGGATGATTTTGTCATGGTTTTCTTTGACGACATTCTGATCTATTGTAAGAACGAGGAAGATCATGAAGAACATGTTCGCAAAGTACTTGATCTTCTTCGAGAACACCAACTTTATGCTAAAGCGAGCAAGTGTACCTTCTGCTCACCAAAGGTCAATTATCTTGGATTTATCATATCGATCGAAGGGATTTCAGTGGACCCATATAAAGTCAAGGATATTGTTGATTGGCCTCAACCATCCACCGTTAGCGAAGTAAGAGGATTTCTTGGAATAATAGGATGGTACAGGATTTTTGTCAAGGACTATGCACGTATTGTTGCACCTTTGACGGAGCTCTTGAAGAAAGGAATGAGGATCGAATGGAAGACCGAGCACGAGTCTAGTTTTACTAAGCTAAAAGAATTCTTGGTCTCAGCTCCTATCTTAAAGCTTCCAGATTTCAGTAAGGAATTTGAAGTAGCGATCGATGCTAGCAAATTTGCTTTGGGTGGAGCTCTTACTAAAGAAGGAAGACCGGTGGCGTATCCTTCACGAAAGCTGAGGGATCATGAGAAGAATTATCCTACTCACGATTTGGAACTTTTAGCGGTTATACATGCGCTGAAGTTGTGGAGACATTATCTTCTCGGATGCAAGTTTCAACTATTTACAGACCACAAGATCTTCTCGGATGCAAGTTTCAGTGAGTTACAGACCACACGAGCTTAAAATGGATTTTTACTCAACCTATTCTCAATATGTGACAACGGCGATGGATAGAACTCTTACAAGAATATAACCTTGACATAAAGTATAGAGCAGGGAAGTAAAATGCGGTTGCAAACGGACTTAGCCGAAAATCTTTTCTCGGAGCTATCTCTATTCCAAATAACCCTATCTGGGATAGAATTAAAGAAGCATCTTTGGTAGATCCAGAATACCAACGTATAGTATCATTAGTTCAACAGAATAAGATGCGTGAAGCTAAAGATTACTCTCTTATGGGAGGATGTCTTTACTTTAGACATAGGCTCTGTGTACCCAGAGACCCAGCTTTAAAGAAGACTATTCTGTATGAAGCACACGATAGCCCTACATCAGGACATCCAGGTTATGCTAAGACTCTTCATACTACCAGGAGGAGTTATTTTTGGTCCGGAATGAATGGAGACATACTTCACTATGTGAGGCAATGTCTTTCTTGTCAGCGGATAAAAGCTGAAAGAATCAAGTTACCAGGGCAACTTCAACCTCTTGACATACCCCAGATGAAATGGGAATGCATCAGTATGGAGTTTGTTACAGGGTTACCTTCTACAGGAGGTTATGACTCTGTATTTGTGGTTGTTGATATGGTCACAAAAGTGGCTCATCTAATACCTGTAAAGACAACCTTTACTGCTTCGGATATTAGCCGAGTATTCATCAAGGAAATTTTTAGGTTACATGGTTTACCCAAGCTTATCGTCAGTGATAGAGATGCCAAGTTTACATCAAAGTTTTGGACTTCTCTTTTCCAATCTATTGGGTCACAATTAGCCTTCAGCACAGCGTATCATCCGCAGACAGATGGGCATACTAAAAGAGTAAATCAAGTCATTGAGGACATTCTCAGGCCCTATTGTTCGCAAGAGCCAAAGAAGTGGTTACAATATATCTTCCTTTGGTAGAATATGCTTACAATTCTTCCGAACACAAAAGCATTGCAATGCCACCCTTCAAATCTCTTTATGGATAAGACTGTTTAGCACCACTTAACTATTCAGACCCATCCATTAGGGTAGAAGCCTCTAAGAAGATGCTAGAAGACATGGAAGCTCACACTAAAGCCATTCGCCAAGATATCCAAGCCGCTCAGGATAGACAAAAGCATTATGCGGATAAGAATCGATCAGAACGGACCTTCAAGGAAGGAGAAAAAGTTTTTCTACGAGTCCAACCGAAGAAAAGCAACTTATCATTAGGAAGGTACAAGAAACTAAGCCCAAGATATTGTGGACCCTTCGAAATCACTAAGGTTGTGAGTGACCAAGCCTACAAGCTCAAGTTACCCGCAAACGTAAAGGTTCACGATGTATTTCACGTCAGCCTCCTCATTCCTAACTCCGATCAACTCTTGGACTCATATCAAATAGTTATGCCAGCACAAGGAGTTCTCGAACTTCAACCAGATTACATCCTTGAATCAAGAGAAAGAAAGCTACGAAATAGGACAATTACCGAGCACCTTGTAAAGTGGAAAGATTATCATGAAGAATACTCTACTTGGAAGGACGAACCAACGCTCATAAAGGATTATCCTAATAAATTCTTGAGATGAGGACATCTCAAATTTTTCACGTTAGGGAGGATGTAAGATCTTTGACCCCGAGCTAAACATCACCCTTGTACTACAAAATAATCATACTGCAAAAAGTTACTATTTTTGTTACTTTTTCTAAATCTGTCGGTGCCAAGATGTTTAGAATGTTATAGAGTTTTCAAAAATGAATAAAAACAATTTTTGTGAAAAATTTCATGAAATGGTAAGTTTTTGGTCACCCGACTCGTCTAATTTTGACCGGCTCGTCAAACTACACCCATATCTAGAATTTGAAAAAATGCAATTTTCGACACTGGTAGCTGCTAAATATGGCAGGTACTCGGGATGATGCACCTTAGCTCCGTATTAGCACAGCAAGTTTCATAATTAAAATCCAAGTTGTAACGACCGTCTAAGGATAAAAATAAATTTTTATTTCTAAGGCTAGCAGCAGGGGCACCGGCACTCGGGGATTGGTGTGTGCACAGGCTCTAGGCCACTGGGAGCTTGCTTTAGTAGTTAGAGGGCGCCCCCACTCATCTAGAATCTTGTGGGAGAGTTTCCAAGCAAGAGAGAGAGTGTGAGACTCAGTTAAAGCAAGCAAATTGGACACTTGCAAGCTATGCACTCAAGCTGCCATGCATGACCAAAGTGCTCATTCAGATGGAATTAGTAGCATAATTCAACCTCTTGAGGTTGGGAGCCTTATTAAGGACCTGTTCCCACACACACATACTCAGTACACACACACACACACACACACACACACACACACACACACACACACACACACACACACACACACACACACACACACACACACACACACACACACACACACACACACACACACACACACACACACACACACTCCCTCACACACATACCTTGGGCGAGGTGCTGCTGGCATACACAATCTCTAAGAGAGGAAGGAGGTGCTGCCAATTTCTTGTCGGATTAGGCTTCTTGGATCGAAAATTAAGGTCTTAAATCAACTCGAATTACAGTAATCTCAAGTCAAATTTATGCTTACATCTTAATCTCTCTATGAATCCCTTATTTTCCGCTAATACTATGCATAATCTAACTACTCTACCTAGTAGCAACTCTCTAAATCACCTATGTGATTAGTGTATTTCACTTTCTTAATCCCATTAGCTAATTATGCATCAAGTCAACCTCCTAATCACAAATTAATCCATGGTTAGTAAGAAGGAATTACCAGTTAGCCAATTCAATGATTGAGTGGTGGAGATTGACCCAATTTCTAGCAATGTAACTAATTAAACAACCCCAATCTGTCATTTCATTAGGAAAGAGTTTAATTAAAGGATTAAAATCATATTGCAAGAGATTAATGTGTAATTAGGAGAGTTAATTCCCCCTCTCAAAATTAATTTTCACTAGAGACGGATTTTTTTTCCGCATATGCATAAGACATAACTGCATCTTTTTGTTCATTTTTTACAAGGAATTAGTACTCTAAAATCATCAATTAAGCAAGTAAGAACTGAATTCTCCAATTGCCTAAGCTAAGAACCTTAATTCAAAGTCAATTTCCATAAGTTCTGGAGAAGATGTTATCCTAAATTGATGTAATTATGACTTGAATCACCTAATATTATCCCAAATTTACCCCAAATTAGATACAAGAGTAATAACTGTACTTGAAGTCAATCTAATCGTTCCGTATAAGAGTAATTTCTTGATAAGGCTAACCATGTTGTATCCGGACCGTTTGTGGTTGTTATGGTAATATTGGACACTAGTTTCTTTTCCACATTCATCATCTTTAGTAGTGAGTATAATGGCCCCAAAGAGGACCCGTTTTGGTGGATCTCACGACCATGAGTCCGGAACAAGCAACACCAACGGAAAGGGAAAGGCCCCTATCGTCGAGCAAGCATCGGCCATCTCACGAAGCAATCAAGAGGAGATTATTGAGGTAGGTCTAATTTTAATTGAAGTATAGTTTGATAACATTGCATTAGGTGAGGTAGGAAAGTAACATTACCCCAAAACATGTTGGAAGATCCATCGAAGACCACCGCATTTTAATTGATGCATTTAAATTCAAGTAGGAAAGAATGTTTTCGGGATATACTGTATGGTATAGGAAAGATTGTTTGCTAGGGAAAATTAACTCGGCCAGTTTATTTTTAATTCCAATGTTGATTTAGTCTCGATCCCCCTATTGATCACAAGGGGGCAGCTCACAAGGTTCTCGTAGTAGCTAGGATTACCTAGCTTAGGGCTTTGATCCACGTCGTGCGTTCTTTGCGGTGGATACCCACGACTTGCGTTCTTTGGGTGGGATGTCCATGACAAATCTAGTTGCATGGGCAACTAGGTGACAACGGGTGGAGTTAACACTCGCTGGGGGATTTCGTGCCTCCAGGACATTGGAAGTTTAAATGAAATGAGTTATTGAGTGAATTTTCACTAGAAGATTGTTTTGGTGCCGCTTTGAAAAATTGTTTGAAGGGTTGTCTTAACACAACCTGTGAATCAGAATTAATCAATGAATATATATGTTGAACAATAAATGTGTTAGTAATTAGGACACACAAGATAGAGTGTGAGTATGGGGATGGAAAGTGGGGGCTTGTCTCGGGTTGCCAATGCCTATGAGAAGGGTGGTCCCGATTGGTTGGGAACTCTCTTTCCCCATAGTACAGTAAATGACATTAGAATTACTCATTGCACCAAGAGCAGTGAAGTCCCAAGTGTACGTGCCTCTGAAAGCAATGGGGAAAAAGGCACTCGAGACTTATCTCCTTCTGGAAGGTGAGTCTTAGTACAGATAATTGGTTAGATGCGCTTTCCCCTACGGGGTGGAACTAGGTCTCGTTGCTAGTAGGCTCGACTTCATTCACTTGGTGATGAGAGCTCGTACGCTAGTTGATCCCTTAAACCACTTTGTTTGCTTCCGCTTTAGATCTAGTGGCCACCAAGTTTACCATCAGAATCGTCGTTTGAGATGACGGGGTGGGGACCTCACACATTACCTACCCTTATAGTTACATCCCCTATGGTGAGTCTTGATACGCGATCTACCCCCTGGTGAGTTGTGACTTTTTTAACCACAACCCTGAAGTTGAATTTGAGTAGGATGATAAACCATCTTACTATCCTACCTGTATTGCATGGATTATTCACCAAGTAGAGTAAGGCTTGATGGTCTACAAATAAGACAAACTTGTTAGGTAACAAGCACTGTTGAAATTTCTTGATTGAATACACCACACCAAGACCTTCTTTTTTTGTGGTTGTATAGTTCCTTTTCAAGAGGTTTAATTGTCTTCTAGCATAGGAGATAGGAAAATCCATTGTTCCTTCTCCTTGTTGGGCTAAGATGCAACCAGTGGCATAACTTGAAGCACCGACATGTACATGGAATACTTTGTTTTAGTGTGGATAATTTAGTATTGGTGTTGAGCTTAAAGCTTGCTTAAGCTTCTGGAAGGATTCCTCACATTCATCAATCCATTCAAAGTGAGTGATGAGGCTACATATGGGCCAAGCAATTACCGCATACATGTAGATAAATCTATGATAGTAACCACAATGTCCCATAAATGCCTACACTTCTTTGATAGTTGTCGGCCTACCATTTCCGCGATCACTATCACCTTTTCCACGTATGTAGCTATACCATTTTTTGACACAATAATGTTCAAAATGACTCTCTCGTTCTATGGAGTGCACACAAAGATCATCCATGTATACCTCCAAGAACTTCCGTAGATACTCCTTAAAGGCATGGCTCATTACCCTCTAGGTTGTTGTCGGTGCATTGGTCAATACAAAAGGCATTACTCGATAAGCAAAAAATCCCCACTCTGTGGTGAAGTCCATTTTATGTTGGTCCTTGGGATCAATAGTCAATTGGTTGTATCCAAATAATCCATCTAAAAAGCTATAGGCTTCCTTGCCAACTACTCGTTCTAGCAAGTGATCGATGATGGGAAGAGTATAGTTATCGCGTATGGTGATGGAGTTCACCTTTTTGAGATTTACACACTCTAAGTTTTCCACTATTTTTAGGCACCACTACAATTGGTGATACCCAATTAGTGTGTTCTGTGTCATAGATACACTCAACCTCTTTGAGTTTCTCTATCTCTTCCTTGATTTTCTTGGCAAAGGTTTCATTATAGGTGTATGGTCTTTGTCTACTTGGCTTAGCGTCATCTCTCATCGGGATAGTGTGTTAGCATATGGTAGGATCCACCCCTTTGAGATCTTTATAAGACCATGCAGAAAAATCCCTGCATTCTTTCAACATTCTCGTGTGAGAATCACCTCTTCTTCTAGCAATAGATCCTTCGCTATGTATGCCAATTTTGGCTCTTCTCCAGGATCGGCAAGTTCAATTCGTTTGGTGTTTTTCGGCTCTTCATACGACTTTCCCGGTTCTATTGATTGTCGCAAGGGTTGCTCTACAATGATCCTGCAATCTTGTAAAGTGTATTTCTTATAAAGCGTTGGAACACTAGTTTTTTTGGTATCTTTTTTTGTGTTGTTAGCATGAAAATGAGAAGAAAAATAAATAACTCTATAGCCTTGCATGAGCCACAGCGTCGGAAGGAAGAACTATTGCACGACCAAAAACACCTCTGGTAAACACTTGTAGAGATCTATGAAAAATCCTCCAATCATGTAACACACTCAAAATCAGGAGAAACAAAGGACATCATAACAAAGCTCGTCTCATGGAGATGTCCGTAGAGTATCCATAGACAAAAACCCGAGAAGAAATGAAGAAGTTATGGCCGCTTAAACATGGAGGTGTCCTTTTTCTTGCTAAAAAATGACCTCTCTCGAAGTTGTGTAGGTGTTGCAACTATTAAAATGGGGGTTTTCTTATCTTTTATCCCCAATATTTTTCTCTCTCTTCTTAGACGACAAGGTTCTCTCCTCAAGCATCTTTTAATTGGTCCAATTTTGGCCTTTTTGGGTAAAAAATGAGCTATCGGTGACCCTTTGACCAAGAAATGGGGTGGAGGCAAGTGGCCAAGGACCAAAAAAGTGGCCAGGTGCCTGTCCAGGTAGTGGGAAATAAAAAATGCACCATCTCCTTCCCCATGAGCCCACGAGCCCCCATAGCCAAGCCTTGAGAGAGCTCCTCTCACCTTTGATACACCTATAGTGGGCTCCCAAAGTGCCCTATATACCCCCCACTTTCCCCTTTCCTCTTCTCATGTGGGATTACTCCCATGCCAAATGGAAACTTCCTCAAGCTTCCCAACTTCCCCAAAAATTTCCAGCTTCTCTCTCAAGCAGGAGGACTTCTCGGACATTTTTCCCCAAGGCATAACTTGCTGCTCCGGTCATCGAATGACACACCGTAACACACGACTCGAAGCCCATCACCTTGGCTATCTCCAAAAAATGTAAAACTTCAGCATTTCTAATCTTAGACCCCCAAGGTGGCCTAGTTTCCCTTGTTGCATGCATCTGCAATCACCTTTTAAGTTGAGACCGTCCGCTTCGGATGCTCATAACTCATGAATTACAAGTCCGATTCACGGGCTATAAAACATGGCTGAAAATAATTATTAAAAACCATATTTTGGAGTCTCAAACAACCCAAAACATCAGCATTCAATCTTGGCAAAATCACACCTTTGTACATGAATGTTTACATGGTCACTTCCAAGACTTGTAGGGCTCTATACACATATATACATAGGGCTAGTGGGAAAGATTTTTGGCACGGCTTAGTGACTTTATGCTCATCCAAAAAATGCCTGACATAGCTTGCCAACCTCCCTAGCTTTCTTGATCATTCATCACAAGTAGAGGCTCCTAGGGTGAACAACTATTGCATCTCATCCCCCAGAAACCTCATTTACATTCTCAAATGTCTCCACATTGTCTTCCTCTATTGATAGCATCTCATCTGTCACAATTCTCATTAGACGCGTGAGATACTTCTTCAATCTATAACCATTAACATAATATTTATGTTGTGCACCACTCAAATCAACCAACTGATATGTGCCATTATTAAAATTATTCACAATAGTAAAAGGACCTTCCCACTTGATTTGAAACTTCTTCTAAAAGGTATTGTCCAGCTTACTATTGTATCGCAACACCAAATCACCCTTTTCAAATTTCTTATCCTCCACGCATTCATTGGCCTTTAGCTGAGCCTTCTTTGACACTTCCTCATAGTAGCTCAAAGCTAAAACTCTATCTAATTGCAAAGATTGTAAATCCAACAATCTTTTTTGCCAAGCATTTGTTTGCTCTTCATCTCCCAATGACAATAACTTGAGTGCAGGAATATCGACTTCAATTGGCAATAAAGCTTCTTTTCCATAAAGCAACTGGTAAGGAGAAAATCCTGTGCTCATTTTGATAACAGTTTTGTAGGCCCATAATGCACAAGGCAACTCCGAATCCCAAGTCTTTCCATGTGTTTGGGTCATCTTTGTCAATATTTTCACCAACTCCATTGAATCTCTCATTGAGACCATTGCATTGTGGATAATAAGGAGAACTAAATTTATGTTGCATATTGAGCTTCTCACATAATAAATCAAACAACTCTCCTCTAAATCCTAGTCCTCTATCAGAAAGTAGCTATAGGGGCACACCAAATTTTTAGCATCTATGCTCATAAACAAATTTCCCCATCTCGTTACTGGTAATCTGTTTGACAACCTTGGCTTCTATCCATCGTGACAAATAACCCACTGCTCTCAAAATGTAAGCATTTCTTTTCCTAGTCATAGGTAAGGGTCCAATAGCATCAAGACCCCATTTTTCAAACACATCAAAAGCTAGAATTTTTTGTCGCAATTCGGGCTTCAAAATTCTCTTTCCCATCTTTTGGCAAGGCAAACACGACTTGTACCAATGGTCAACATCCCGTCGAATGCTTGGCCATACATAGCCTTCTTGCAAAATTTTATGCAACATGATCTTCATGGCCAAATGGCATCCACAAGATCCCTCATGATTTTCTTCCAAGATCTTGTAGATTTCCTCTTTTCATGGCACACGATGCAAAACCAAATTGCTTCCTTTCTTGTAAAGCACACCATCAAGCATTTTATATTTCTTGGCTTTTCTTATAAATGCATACTTTTTGGAGGATGGTAAACCTTCAGGTAGGACACCTGTCAACATAAAATTCATCTCCTTTGATAACACTTCCCTCCCATGATATAAAGGGGCATTTGACTTCAACACAAACACACAAGTGATCATTTCTTGGGCAGCATCATGAGCTTCTTCATTTTGAGACCTCTCAATATGCTTCAAACTTTTTGAGCAATGATTCCACCTTGAAGCATAAATTCTTCAGTCTAGGATCCTTATTCTTGCATACTCCCAATACTTTCTTCATAACCAACAAGGCATTTCCTTTCATCTGCAAGCGTCTAATTCCCAACTGTAAGCAAATGTGCAAACACCTTCAAGAGCCATGTAATCTACTTCATTGTTACTCTTCGCATAAAGTTTTAGCCCTTGTTTCCTTACAAGCTTCCCTTGTTCATCATATATGACAATGCCTCCTAAAGCAACATGATAAATTTTCCGATAAGAACCATCGAAGTATAATAGTGAAGCATCAGAGATGGCAAGAGTCTCGACTTTCTTATTTCGCACCACTTCTTCTTTAACCAAAACAGGAGTATCTTTATAAGTGAGAAAATCTGCTAGGGAAGCCCGAGTACTCTCTTCCACCAAAAAGATGAACTGAAATGCTTGAAGCTCAATAACCCATCTCATCACTATTTTTGATATATTTGAATTATTGAGCAGCTGAGGAAGCAATGAATAATTGATGAGAAAGGCAAATGACTTTTGCAGCAAGTAGTGTATGAATCTTATGCAAGCATAAATCATATTGCTCATCACCAATTCAATTTCAGAGAAATATCTTTCATGGCGATTCTTCACTTTGATAGCATAATGAACAGGATTCATATATTGAGATTCCTTCCCCTTTTGCAATAACATGGTCCCAATGGACTGATGAGAAAGGTGAATGACTTTTGTAGCAAGTAGTGTCTGAATCTTCTACAAGCATAAACCATATTGTTCATCACCAATTCAATTTCAGAGAAATCTCTTTCATGGGGATTCTTCACTCTGATAGCATAATGAACAAGCTTCATATATTGAGATTCCTTCCCCTCTTGCAATAAGATGGTCCCAATGGCATCATCTCCCACTGATGGATTAAAATAAAACTCCTTTTTCCAGTCATGAGCTTGCATAATAGATAGTGTACTCAAAACCTCTTTGACTCTATCAAAAACATTGTCACAGTCACGAGACCACTCCAAGGGATCCTTCTTAATTGTTTTTTGCAATGGATAGAATAGCTGCGAGGCCAAAGGTATGAAACGAGACAAATATTTAACTTTCTGTATGAAAGTGGCTAACTGTCTGGTATCTTTTGGTGATGACAACAACAACAAAGCCTCCACTTTCTCTGGATTTGATTCGATTCCATTTTTTGAAATCACATGTCCAAGAAGCTTCAGCCGTGGCTGTGCCAAATGACATTTCTTAGGGTTGAGCTGACCCCTGCATTCATCATACCTTGGAAAAGTCATTTCAAGCTTCTAAACGTGCTCTTTGCTTGAACTGTATACACAAAAATCATCTATGAAACCTTTGACAAACTTCGCAAGGAATGGGGTAAGGGCCCAATCCACTTTTCTTTCAAAAGCTCCAAGCCCATTTGTCAACCCAAAAGGAAGGCAGCAAAAGCAGAAACAACCCCATGGCATGATAAAGATAGTCTTTTTCCAATCCGCAGGAGCAAGGATAAGCTGAAAATATCCTGAATAACCAAGTCACAGACACTGTATCTTTCAAAACCAGCCACTGCATCTAAAAGTTGATCAATGAAAGGCAAAGGGTAAGGATCTTTCTTGGTCACTGCATTTAATGGCTTTAAGCAACACAAACTCTCCAATTCCCATATTTCTTTGGAATAACCACTATAGGGCTCACCCATTGAGCGTTATCAACTGGCACAATGAACCCTGCATCCAAAAGTTTATCCACTTCTTCCTTTAAAGCAATCATCTACTCCTTACCCATCCTTCTTAATTTTTGTCGTATTGGCTTTGCCCCTTCAACTAGTTCAATCTTCACAGGATCCCCAACAAAACCCCTTATTTCTTGATATAAAGTGATGAAAAGATATGGAAACATATCTAGCATTTTTAAGTACTCCCTTCTTTCTCCTTGTGTCAAATTAGTACTCAACATATTTTGAATCAACTCTCTCTTCACTGGCAATTCCTGTTTAGGTTGCATCAACTCTTCAAGTTTCTCTAAACGGCTTGAATCATTTATATTCCATGATATTTTCAACACGTCACTAACTTCTCTCTTTTCCTTGTCCAACAACAAAGGTGACACTTCACCCTCATCACTGGAACTAGGAGTAGAGCTACTTTCTGAATCTTTAGAACTATCTTCACTAGTAAATTTGGATTCATCATTCTCACTCAGATATTTTAGTGCCATAGGTTGCTTGGTAGTCATATCAAACACCCTCTTTTCACCCTTTCTGTCATACACAGAGATTTTGCCCTTGCCTCAGTCTTGCACAACACCAAAAGCTCTCAACCAAGGTCGTCCCAAAATGAGAGGAAAAGTTCCCAGGCCAGCTGGCATAACATGAAATTTCACTATAACCTTCAGTTTAAAGTCTTGAACTTCCAAATTCTTAATCATCCCCAAACACTTCACTTTGTCATGGTTTGCTAGTCGAATCCAAAACCCAGAGCTTCCGACTGTAGTGAGACCCAGTCTCTTGACACATAATTGTGTGACCACACAAACTTGAGCACCTCCATCAATGTAGGACTCTCCCATGCCCACATCTTTGTGCCAAGCCTTCACCGCAGGACAAATATCCGATAACTCTCCCACAGCCAACACTCTGACTTGTCCATGCTTTGGCAGATTCACTAATGACTTTGCCTTTTGAGTTTGGGCACCATATTCATCAACTACCCATAAGTACAATCTACTTTCCTCCCAATCAGGTCTTCCTTTAAACTGTAAGTTGTTTGGCCTTCTCCTAAGGGTAAATCTGCCACTTTATACCGTCTACAAGGTCTTCTCTTCCTCTTTGCTTTCGCATCTTCATCCTCTTTCTCTTTGTCTTTCTTTTTTCTAGGACCTGGTGCAGCATAGCCTTCCCTCTCTCTTTTGCCCATGGGCAGCACATCTGCTTCTTTCTTTTCAACCCGCACAATACCCACATGACCACCTGAGGTTGAAGCCTGATTTTCCTACTTAGTACCTTGATCTCCCCATATATCCAATGCATAATCATTAGCCCTGTTAGGAATCTACTGGGGGAGTGGGAGCATATCACCTCCTATCCTTGTTGGCTTAGAAGAATAAGTGCTGATGTGACCAAGATCACCACAATTATAACAAGTAGGAATGAACCTCCTTTGCAGCTCAAAGACGCCTTGTCCACGACCCACATTGGCATTGGGCTGAGCTTCACATTCACATGCCTGGGCCATTCCTCTGCCACGTCCATGACCACGATCGCCTCCACCTCCAAGTACACTAAGTCGCAAATCTTGCATCATGGTAATCATGGCTTGCATATTTCATTGTAATTGTTCAGTATCAGGAGGCCTTTAAACTGGTTGGCCTCCAGCTTCTTCTTGATTCTCCTCCTTTTGGCCACCATTATTTCTCAAAGGGACCGCTTTCCCATACTCATTAAGTCTTTGAGCCTTCCACTCTTTCTCTCTGGCAATAGCGACTGCCTCCTCAAAGGTGGCGGGCCTTTTCAGTTCAACTTTGAAATTCAGACTTTATTTTAAGTTTGCCACAAAACGGTCCTTGTTTAACATGGATGGAGGGATCTCATTTCCCAAAGTTCCCGGGTCCATTTATCCCATAAACGGGTGAACTGCATGACAAAATCATCAACACTTTGACTAGACTTCTGAGTGTACCCCAAAATTTCATGCCAAACTTCAACAGGTACTTCAATGGATTTGTATTGTTCCAGGAAAGCTTGCTTCACATGATTGTAGTCCAAAACTACCCTTGGAGTTTGCGTCTGTATCAACTCTTCATGATTGTGTAACCAAAATTTTGCCTCATCTTGTAAATTGTATTGCAAAAACCATAGCAATATAGCTTGGTCCAGTATATTCCACAGTAAACAATTAACTTCCAACTTTTCAATAAAAGTTTGTGCATTCTCATTAGGCAATCCAAGAAACTATGGGAACTTGTCTGCCATGTTTGATTGCCACAAAAACACTTACATGTGACGTCAAAAGCTCAAGGGATGTTGATGGATCGCTCCAGTACCTAATCCACCTCACACTGGGTAACCCGGTCCCTAGTGCTTCGCTTTACAGAACCTCACGACCCTCCAAAGATTGCAATCAAATTATACGACCGCCTCAAGTGTCATCCACAAATTCCACATACATAAGCGATAGTCCATAAGGACCCACATCCCTTTTACCTTCTCTGCCTACAGAATAGACATATTTCATAGGAATTGGAGCATGGGAGCACTTACTCCATAGTGGGGGCACCAAAACGATGTTAGTGTGCAAATGAGAAGGAAAATGAATGCCTCTATAGCCTTGCACGAGCCACACCATTGGAAGGAAGAACTATTGCATGACCGAAGACACCTATGGTAAACACCTATAGAGATCCATGAAAAACCCTCCAAGCATGGAGCACACTCAAAATAAGGAGAAAAATTAGACATCATGACAAAGCTCGTCTCATGGAAATGTCCGTAAAGTATCCATAGACAAAAAAACGAGAAGAAATGAAGAAGTTATGGCCGCTCGAACATGGAGGTGTCCTTTTTCTTGCTCAAAAATGAGCTCTCTGGAAGTTGTGCAGGTGTTACAGCTATTAAAATGGGGGCTTTCTTATCTTTTATCCCAAAGATTTTTCTCTCTCTTCTTAGTTGTTAAGGTTCTCTCCTGAGGCATCTTTTAATTGGTCTAATTTTGGCCTTTTTTGGGTGAAAAATGAGATGTTGGGCAAGTGGCTGGGGACCAAAAAAGTGGCAAGGCGCCTATCCAAGCAGTGGGAACTGAAAAAAATCCACCATCTCCTTCCCCATGAGCCCACGAGCCCCCATAGCCAAGCCTTGAGAGAGAGCTCTTCTCACCTTTGATAAACCTATAGTGGGCTCCCAAAGTGCTCTATATACCCCTCACTTTCCCCTTTCCTCTTCTCATGGGGATTACTCCCATACCACATGTCAACTTCCTCAAGCTTCCCAACTTCTCCGAAATTTTCCAGCTTCTCCCTCAAGCAGGAGGACTTCTTGGACAATTTTCCTTGAGGCATAACTTGTTGCTCCGGTCACCGAATGACATGCCGTAACACGTAGCTCGAAGCCCATCACCTCGGCTATCTCCAAAAATGTAAAACTTCAACATTTCTAGTCTTAGACCCCCAAGTTGGCCCAATTGCCCTTGTCACATGCACACGCAATCACCTTCTAAGTTGAGACCATCCTCTTCAGATGGTCATAACTCATGATGTATAAGTCCAATTCACAAGCTATAAAGAACGACTGATAATACTTATTAAAAACCATATTTTGGAGTCTTGAACAATGCAAAGCATCAGCATTTGAGCTTGGCAAAATCACACTTTTGTATATGAATGTTTACATGGTCACTTCCAAGACTTGCAGGGCTATGTACACATATATACACAAGGCTAGTGGGCAAGCTTTTTGACATGGCTTAGTGGCTCATCCAGAAAATATCTGACAATGTCTTTGGTGTTGGTTTCAAAACTCAAAAAATCTTTATTCCCCTCCTCTGAGTAGAAGGTTAGCTCTTACATGCTCCTTCTCAGAGTCTGATCCCTCTTTTGTAATTGGTTCTTATTCCCACTCGTCCATAGCATTTTAATACTGATCAGAGAAAACTTGCTTCTCAATTATCTCAATTGATACCATTTGAATGGGGACTATATTATAGCCTTCCTCATCACAAAGATGTGTAGGTGTAGATTCCTTATTACATACATCCATGGTGGCCAAGATTTGAGTCCATTCAAAGGTTTCAAACAAATGTTTAGGGAATGGTTCTAGTATCTATGTCATTTACATCTCTATCTAGAACACAGTCTTGAGAAGCACCACATATCCAAATTGGAGTGTTTTTATGTATCCATGATGGCCGTTTAGTTTACCCTTAGGACATCCTTGTAAGGATGGTCTTTCAAGTTCACTCAAGTGACTACCCCTACTTGTTTCAGGTAGAGATAATCATTACCCTAGTCTTGGATTAATTTTATCGGTCTCATGAACGGTCTTCCCATGATGATTTTGTGATTGAGTTTCTTTCCAAATTCTACAATGGCAAAACTATGCTGGTAGTCAATCCATAGGAGGTGACTATCATGTCCTCTTGTAGGCCCATTGGTTTCTCTATGTGTCCATCTATGAATTGCAATTTTATCCTTGTTTGTCTAATTGATGGCTTTCCCTTAGCTTCCCAAACAGCTTTGATTGCTATGGCTATGCCTGCTCCACTGTCTAAAATATCCATAGTTGTTATATCATTGTATTGTACTAGAAGGGTCGTGTTTCCCTTATTCCCTTCACAATAGTCCATGACCTTATTCGTAGGTATCGATTTGACAAATCTAGAGTGTGTCTCTTCTTTTTGCAAATTTTCCAGGTCCATTTGAGATACTCCTTTCAATCTCGTCCTTCCCATGGTAGCTTGTATATCTCCCCATAGGTGTGGTCTCAGTTTCAGCAGTTCACCCAAAGTGATTGTGCACTGAATTGGTGTCAACATAATGGATTGTAAATTAGCCTTTCTAGTTTCGTTGTTTTGTAGACCATTCATTTCTCTTCATTCTCACCTAATTAAGATGGTAGTGTTTGCAAGGTCTCATCTGTTGTAGTGTCTGACTGTTCAGATCCCCAATCTTCATAGAACGACTAGTCATCTAGTTTCATGGGGCGATCTTTCAAACAAAACTTCTTCTATTCATGTTGTTTTCATAGTCAAGCTCCCATCTTTCGTGCTGAGGATTCTGTTTTTCCATCAAGGCTTGTGTGATTTTCACGGCCCGCCTTCTTGTAGATGTGGGCAAGATCCTGGATGTTTAGCTTCTCAAACATGGCTACTACTAGATAGATTTTGAGACTCCCAAGATGGCATCCAAGGTTATTGTGATGGGCACCCTAGCCATCTGAGAAATTCAAGATCACTTTTGATAGTGGCATCATGGTTTTGACCCAGTTACCAATTTTCTTGTCGAGGAGGCAGAACTTCCCATTTCTGTCTACTTCCTCGGCTTGAGGAGAGAGTACCTTCTGCTTCTGTCTACGATTGGCTCAAAGATTGGGACCGTCCTTGAGACACCTCGTATGGAAGCCCATATACTTGTCAGGGCATCTACCATTCCCAGAGCACATGTTCTGGTGCGGGACACCCACACCCTCCTGAAGGTCATTATTCTACCTTAGGTGAGTGTTGGTTCCTCCACCAGAGTGTGGAGTATTGGAGCCTTCCAAATCAATGTTTCATTTGTTTCCAGATGGGCCATCTTACAAAGGCTTGTCCATGAAGGAGGCTGTGACCTTCACCATGCAGGCTAGCCCCAGCCTACAAAGGGTTGGCCAGTAGCAACAGACAAAGTCACAAGGTACTCAGGTGGCCTCACCCTCCAAGCCTGGGGCTTATGCAAAGAAGGGTTGGCAGCAGGTTCGTGGTTGGTGTTAACAGAGGCCACCATGCCATCGTGGCCCTCAGGGTGGTCACCAGGGCTTTAGGCTAGCAACAATGGGTTCTCACAAGAAACCATTTTCACCCTCTTTAGCAGGACAAGGTCCCCACTCCTCCCTCCACCTTAGCCTCTCCATAGACAACCCCTCCTCCCCCCCAGTTTCCTTCCCCGCCCTCTTCCTCCTCCCCACTTCCCCCATCTCCTTCTATCACTCCCCACCCTCCCACCCCTCTATCCGCCACTACCCCCCCGCTTCCTCCTCACCTTCCGTTCCTACCCCACAACCGACCCATGGGATAGGTCCTTCCTCGGTTGCTAGGAGATCTCTTGGCAGCACGCTTGCCAAGAGTCGCTTGGCAAGAGAGGGATAGCCTTTCTTGCGTACCCCCCTTCAAGTGCAGACTTCTCCTTTTGGAGCAGTTCCTTGTGGACTTACGAGCTTTGACATTTGTCGTAGGTGGGACTTCTTTGCCTATGACCACGCGGTTTCTTGGAGACCCTTCACCAGAATTTGAGGAAACTTGCTTCAGAGTCCATGTACTATTCCTTGCAGCTAGAGGGACACCTCCAGACACTGTTCCTTGCCAAGTTCTCAGTGACACCTCGAAACTCGGTAGGATGTAGACACATTATGGTACACTTCTTTGCTGACATGTAGATCCCACCATGCTATGTATGCATACATGAGGACTCTTGGACAGAGGAGGTTTCCCTCTGCAAGGCATGTTCTTCTAGGGCCTGGGTCGGACACTCTTTGCATTCACGCCTATCTAGGGGACGCTTGGATGCAGATTTTCCCCTATCCAAGACAGCCTCAAAGATAGCGCGGTTAGCTTCCACTACCGCACCATCAGTTCTTTCTCATTCTCCATGAGGATTGTCTCATGGAATGTGTAGAGATTAGGTGGGCCCAAGTTTCAGCGCGAGCGGGGTCGATTGCGTTAGGAGCTTCAGTGATGCCTTGTGGGTGGCGAGATTGATATTCTTATGTTGAAGGAGCACCATCTTTGTGAGAGCCGCATTCGACGTTGTGGTCAACTCTTGTGTGGACGATATAAGACCTTTTGGTCAGCTGATTTGGACCTTGTGGTATCCAAGGAGGGGTATGTATGACTATTGCGGACTCTTGGCATTAGGCCATTGTAGGCAGAGGCATTATTGTGCCTCGTAGGCCTCAATGGATTACTTTGCAGGTTCAGGGCCACTTCTTCGGCTTCCTGAACATCTGTGCATTCAATGTGGCAAGTGCACGTGCTGGGTTTTGGTCTCACATTGTAGAGTCTTTGCCGCATGCAGAGCAAGGGTGCATTGGGGGTGACTTCAACATGCTTGAGGACCCCTTTGATAGGATTAGAGGTAGCCATGCTACTGTGCACGAGGATAAATTGACAGGCTGGGAGAGGCTATTTATGACTTTGAGGGTTTTAGATGTTTGACAGCACTTTGGCTTTGTGAGGCCCTCAGACAGCTAGGCCTTCTCTCACTCGGATTGTAGAGTGGGAGGAGTGAATCGATCTAGGATAGATCTCTTTTATACTAGTGACCACTTCTGTGACTTGGGTGCATCAGTTTGCATCATGGTTGGGGTAGTTTTTTTGGAACAAGCACCAGTGATCCTCATTGTGACAGATAGATAGAGGAAGGGGATCACGATGCTTTGCATCCCTGAGAGGATCTTGTTGAATTCAGAGCTTAGAGAGAGAGTGGTGGCTCTTTGGATAGAGGTCTTGGACACGCAGGACTCTCCTGCTCACAAAGTGACTTCTATACTTGCTTAACTTAGTCGACTCTTTCTTCAAGAGTCTATGGCTTGTCTAGCTGCAACGATAGAGGAGGAGTGGCATCTCTAACGAGGTTTTGCTTCCTTGCACAGGATGTAGGAGAAGCACCTAGATAGTCCTTGGTTGGAGGAGCAGTTGCACCAGGCTCTCCAGGAGCTTTCTAGCATAGAGGAGAGGAGTCATGAGTTTGCTTTCCATCAACAAGCATCTCAATGGACCCAAGTGGGTGACAGAGTGATGGGGGCATTCTTTAAGACAGTGGGATCCTGGCATGCAGATGCCACTCTCAGCCAGTTCCGGAGGCCTAACAAGTCAATTACTTTAGAGCCAGAGGACATGGGTGCAATTGCTACTGAATTTTATCATGACTTGTTGCATCACAACCTTAGTCAGAGCGTTAGGATGCATGCAGAGAGCACATTGGGCATAGATGCCTTGTGTTGTGACTGAGGAGATGCTCTAGAGCGTTGAATTGCCTCTTTAGCTAGAGGAGCTCCATGCGGCCCTCAAAGAACTTCCCAGTGGTAGTTGTCTCGGTGAGGATGGTTTGACTCCCATTTTTTTCCTTCAGTACTCGGACTTGCTTGGCTCAGACCTTTGCAACGCTTTTTTGGACAACTTGCACACAGGAGAGATGCCACACAGCATGAGTAAGGGCTTGACCTACCTCATTCCCAAGGAGGGTGGCTCCTTGGATGAGATTCGGTAGTGTGGCGGCCCATCACCATTGTTTGGTGGATACAGGCGCATACAGGTGTATGCACACTAAACCTTGTGGACACTCTATTTCTTTTGAAAAAAGCCATGTAATTCAGCCTAAGATGAGTTGTAATCATGATGTGATTACACAATGCCCTCTTTATTTCTCTGAGTCTACACCCTTGTAAGAGGCCGGACAGCCATGGGAAAGCCCCCTAACTTTTTAAGTCAAAACCCTTAGTTTTGAGGGGAGAATTTTCATTAGCTTGAAGAATGAAAAACGTGCACTATGGAGGCTTCTTATGACTACAACTTGTAATCTTCTTTTCTGCCGAGTTGGTAATCAAAATTCTATTCCAAATAGCACATTGCATTCCTTGTATCTTGCTCTACAATCTAAATGTAATCACTTCCAATTCTGCTGTGGTTCAGGACGTATTGTTTGTGAGCTAAATGCATTGATTTGGGGGTTAAAATGGTTGTTTTTTGATGTTTTGACCATGGATAAGTGTTTCTTTGCTTAAGGAAGATCTTTCCAAGTACTTCTGTTTCAGTTTTTTGCACATTTTCTGTGACAGATCGTGATTTGTGTACCTTCCCAGATAGTGACAGAACTTGGTAGGATTGAGCCCATAAGTGTTGTGATACCTCTCCTTAAGTTTCGTGGCATTTTGGATTCGTTTGGATACCGAAAAGGCGTGATGATGTTAAGTGGTGAGATTGTACACATACTGATTGTCTGACTAGGAAGTGGTTGATTTGTTTTTGTCATAGAACGGGTAGCCCCTGTGTTCACTTTGGTGAGATTGACACTCTCATTAAGTCTCCGTGCCCCATCCCGAGTCACTTCCTTGCATATTGACATTATGTTAGTACAAAAGAGCTATGCTGCAGACGTCCGTCGTGGCGACCCGCTAACACTGGCGCCGTTGCCGGGGAAATCGATCCTTAGGTGGTGAGTGACTTAGTGTACAAAAAACAAACAAAAATCTCCCTTCAAGCTTTCGATACCCATTTCGCTTACCCATAGATAGTGAAGCAGCTAGACGTAGGTTTAGTGCTTGATAGACACTAGAGTCCGAGACTAGCCAGTGCTATTCCGTAAGAGCAAAGAAAGCCGTGAGTGAAGTACAAGATAGTATTTTGTTCTTTGATTTTTCACATGCTTGGAAAGGGTTGTCCCACCAAACACGTTGTTTTTATTTTCGTACTATTAAGTTCAGATATGTTTGCATATTCATTTCAGTTATAGGAGTAGGCTAGGAAACAAATTACACCATCATTTGTGGCCAAAAGGATCGAGGGAAAAACTGTCAAAAACCTTATTTTGGTGTTGAAGACCATAACTCTAAAAAGATGAAGAAGTGATGGTCAGAGCTTCAAAACTGGACCAAACCCAGTAAAACTTTCAAGAAGGGGATAAAAACACTTGTTGGAAAAGACTGTGCAAAAAACTGCCAGTTTGCCTGTCCAACATGGATCACGATCTATGTACCTTTTTGGCAAAATGTGCTAAAATTGTTTCCTTTGCTTACAATAGGCTCTTAAGCATCAGGACCTTGAGTTTGGTAAGAATTAGAGGGCTAGAAGATCATAAAAATCAAAAGATTGGGGTGAGCAAACCAAAACTAGTTGAGCCAAGGGGTTTGACTACGTAGATGTTAACCAAAGGGGTTGGATTGCGCAGGCAACACCTACGATTTCCAGTGCAAGTCGTATAAATACGCTTGAATGTTTCAAAGCCATGCCAAGGGCATGTTGGAACAAAGTATTTTGGACAGTAGCGTCCACTATACCTTATGCTGTTACGAACCTAGTTGTAGGGTTCGATTTGGCACATGTTGTCACATGGGATACAACATGGTCTAGGAACTCAAGGAGTTCAGTTTAGCCAGTGTGGAGCATGATAATGAGGGTCCCTCTCACTCTTGTCACGGAGTGTTTGCAGTTACCTCTACACACAAGTACCAACTCGTACTTGATGGATGTCGCTTTTCTTGATATTTTTGTTTGAGACATATTCCACATGTGGAGAATATGAGTCTCTTGGACTGACACTGGCGCCAACTTTTTACCAATGTGTCGCAACAAAGGCCCTAGGTGCTGGTCGCATCCATTGGTTCGACCATTTTAAGCACACAGTATCAGGAGCAATTTCAGTGGCAAGAAATTGTTGGGTACTAAGTACAAACTTGTTACGATTACAAGTGCTGTGACACCACCTTAATGGAGGGTCGTTTCTACATATAGCTAAGTATGCTATGTACATGAGAATGTCTCATGGTTGGTACCTAGGTGTGACTGGGTTGTCACATTCTGTTATGGTCCAACTTTTGTTGCAAAATATGCTATATTCATGAGAATGTCTCATGGTTGGTACCTAGGTGTGATTGGGTTGTAACATTCTATTATGGTCCAAATTTGTTGCAAGACTTTCACGTACGTACCGTGGAAACTCTCGTCATGGAATTGCGGTTCGGATATGTTTGTGTTAAATGCATGCACACTAGGTGTTATGGGACCTAGTGTTTAACACAAATTTATTCGGAGCGGCATGCAAATTCATGGACATTATTTTTTCTGCAATTTTTTGCACTGCCTGTGCAATCTCTCTTGCAGATTTAGTATGAGTTTACACCCTGCCATACAAGGTGATGGCTGAGTATGGGTGTTCGTGATTGGCTTCTTGAAACTCCAATCCGCTTTCAACCTAGTTGGTTGTCTCCATTCCATATCAAGTATATGGCTGGATACTCAATAATTGAGTCATAGTTTGTCGTCAGTCGTGGGCGCCTGTCTGTAAGTGGTTGGGGAAATCACCTCACTCTTACTGATGCTATTCATCCCGCATAGGATGGGCAGCAAACAAGTATTCTATTTAGTACTAAAGGATATGCAAAGTGCATACGTTAGTAAAGCACGCTAAAGGATATGCAAAGTGCATACGTTAGCAAGAAGTGAAACAACTAGATCGGTTACCTTTCTGGTTTGGAGTTTGCTTTCTATAATGAAAGGCATGTTACGGCTAGTTCTAGTCTCTACCTGTTATTCTCAAGTTATCAACCTTCATCATCAGTTTGGATGAGATTGACTAGTGGCAAGAAACCACCGCAAGTCAATGACTTGGTTGCTGCTGATGAGTATGTCAGCATAGTACTGTCATGGAAAGATGGGCCGAGGTTATATTGCACATTCCAGTACCTTCAGAAAGTTTGAAACCTGGGTATGCATTTAAACACCACTTAGTTGTGATAACTCGTATAGCATTCTCTAGTGAGTTCTAAATGGATCCTTCACGCTCTTTTGATTATGAGTCGGCTAACCAAGACGATTGCACAGGGACAACAATGTAGAAAATCAAGATGTTACTCTTGATTTTATTGAACCTCCCAATGAACCGGGTTCCGATTCAACGAACCGTTGGATCCATGAGGGATGCCACGGTGGAAAAAATTAGTGTTCTTGTGAAGATACCACCACTTGTGTTTTCGAGGACGAAAACGCTTCTCCAAGGGGGTAGTAATGTCATGCCAAGGGTAGGACTAGACGGGCACGGCCCGGGCAATGTGCCGGACACACATGCAGTAAAGGGGTCTATATATGGAAGAGGACCAGGGGCCTATATATAGGATGGTTGGGAGGTTATTCGCATGTCTGTCTACCCGCTGGTCTTACAAGAAACACACACACACACACACACACACACACGCACACACACACACACACACACACACACACACACACACAATCACAAGCTCTTTTACAAAAAGGGAATGAGGGACACATGTCAACTCCCTAGCCCATATGCCCACAAGGTGTACTCAGATCCTATTGGATGGCCATGGAGGTGGACCAATGAGAACTAGGCTAGAGTAAATCTAGTTTAATTTATTTAAAAATACTTAATAAAAGAACCAATAAGAATTAAGCTCTCTAGAAAACTATTGGACAGTCTCCCAAGGGGTCCAATGAGCATTCAAGAGCCCAATGGCTTGCCTGATTCCTATTGGCCAGGAGACAAAGGGGTCCAATGAGAGTTTAGTTGCATTAATTAATTACCTAAATCTCTCACAAAAGGGGAGAGGACACATGTAAGAAGGCTATAACTTATGCTACTTATTTTTCATTGGCTAAGCTTGGAGAGGTCCAATGACGTGGTAGCAAGAGGGGTCAACCAAGAGAGAAAGGGGGCTGAATTTTACAAGGTATTATACCACACACACTCACACTAGATCATGTGTTAAGCAAGAAGACTCTCTCTCTCCTTCTCAAGATTTAATGGAACACTTATCATCTACTCCAAGCTTGTGAGAAGGGAGGCCTACACCAACAACTCTTGGCTTTGTGATGTAAATTCAACCAAGAGCCAAGCTTCAATGCATGCTCATCTCCTCTACCATGCTAATAACTAAGCTCTGCTATGCTAATATGAGTGATTATGTGAGGAGATGTACATCTTTCGCGTAAGACTACTCCGTCTTCCTCTCAATCTACTCTCATACCCTGCTAGCTCTCACCATCTTCAAAGGTGTGTGAGGTCTTGGGTTTGAGACTGTGAGGGAATTGATGTAGTGTTTTATAAGTGTTTTGCTTAGTGCTTGAAGCTTCCATCTTCATTGTACTAGCTAGTATTGAAGGAACACAGAAAATTGTATTGTAAAATGTCTCTCTTGATGGGAGAAAACTATAATACAAAGCCTTTTGGCGGGGGGACCGCCTCCATGAAAATCCGGTCCTCAACTGTTGTCAATAGCTTAATTTCTCTCTCTTTTGAAGTATTGTTCATGCTATCTAACTAGGTGTTATGATTTTTGTTGCTCTCTCCACCCAAGCACTCTTGTTATGCTCATTAGGAACCTATTCTAATAAAATGCTCACTATGTTCATGTTATTTTCTGCTACACACAAGTTACTAGGCCATCAAATGTTACAGGCTCGTGGGTTTCATGGGGGAGAAAGGGCGTATTTTTTGGGTTTTCACTCAGCTAGACAGGTGCCCGATTCATATTTTTCCCCCCGGCCAGTTGCCCCTACCCCATTCCCTTGGTCAAAGGGTCATCAACACCTCATTTTTTGCCCAAAAAGGCAAAACATGAGCCAATTAAAAGATGCCTACAAAGGAAGCCTTGTCGACTGAGAAGAGAGAGAATATTTTTGGGGAATAAAAGACAAGGGAGCCCCCATGTTAATAGTTTCAGCACCTCCACATCTTCCAGAGAGCTCATTTTTTAGCAAGAAAGAGTACACCCCCATGTTCGAGTGGCCATAACTCTTTCATCTCTCATTTGGTTTTTGCCTATCGATACTCTACGGACATCTTCACGATACGAGCTTCATCATGATGTGCTCAATTTCTCCTAATTTTGAGTGGGCTCCATTCTTGATGGGTTTTTCATAAATCTCTACAGGTGGTTATCACAGGTGTTTTCGGCAAAGTAATAGTTTTTCCTTCCGACGGTGTGATTCATGCAAGGCTATAGAGGCACTCGTTTCTCCTTGCCATTTGCACACTAACAATGTTGTTCATCTGGGTGTTCTAAGTCCTCGAGTCATTCTGACAACTCATGTCCTTTCCATTCCAACTCAATTGCAACTCTGAGTGTGGGTAATAAGAACTCCATTGGAAATATTTCATACAGACCATGGAATGATTTACAGATTACTCTAGAGAAGGTGGGGATAATAGGGATAATCGCAAAAAAATTGGGAAAATTGAAACGTGAATTCGATAACAACAAGGAGATTAGATCCGTCCCTATGAACAAAGTTGGAGAATACTACAAAGGAGAGGAAGGAAACACAACCCTTCTAGTGAGATATAAGGATATAGAAACCATGGCAATACTGGTCAGTGGAGTTGTCATAGCCATAGCCACACAAGCAGTATGGTAGTCATAGGGAAAACCAACCATTAGACGAACTCAAATGAAGCTGATGGACACATAGAAAAACCCCTAAGACTACTTGAAAAAGTGGAAGTTAGTTCTTGTAGAATTGAGTATCAACATACTTTTGCAATAGTGGACTTTGGGAAGAAACTTAACTATGAAATCATCTTGGGAAGACCATTCATGCGGCAAGTACAACTCATTCAAGATTGGGGAAACAATTACCTATACTAGAAGCAAGTGGGATCAATCACAAGGGTCAATTTGAAAAATCACACGTATAGAGATGTCACAAAAACACCCATACAAGTATTCGACTGAGTCTCTTCAGCTGAATCAAAGCCTCTGTCTTGGTTAAATAAAGACACACCTATTTGGATGTGTGGAGCCTTAGAAAATGGGAGTTTAAAACGAGAAGAATGTATCTTAGAAAGGGATTGCACAGATGAAGCATATATACTTGAACCCTTTCCATAGAATTTATTTGAGCCATTTGAATGGACTCAAACTTTAGCAACAATGGATGTGTGTGTCAATATGTCTATGCCTACACAATTTTGCAATCGGATGATGTCTATAGCATAATTCCCATATAAATGATCTCAACCCTTCACATTGAAGATTAAGTTTAGGAGCCAAAGGACTTACTGAAATCTCAACAAGTCTTTTCAGACCTCTATTATGATGCTACTTACGAGTTTGAAGAACATTCAACTACATCTAATGATTGTGGGTCAGAAAAAGAACATGTTAGAGCTCAACTACTCCTAAAAGGAGGGGAGGAAAAATTTCCCGACTTTCCAAACCAAAAAGCAAGTAGAAAAGAATGGAATAGAAGAAAAAAAGACACAAGAAACTTGAAATCTAGACCTATGCCATCAGTTTCTAGCAGAACACAGTTTTCGATGCAGATAGATGCACATGATTGAGTCAAGGACAAATTCACCAGTAGATATCCTTCAGACAACAAACAAGGGACATCAAAAACATCAAGAAAAATGAGAAAGAAAACTCAATCAAAACCAAAACACGACGATGATGATTCATCCATGACACGAGTTGAATGGAAGAAGAAATATCAAGAGTTGAAGAAAGCTCTAAAGGATATATATACCACCAAAATGGAAACAATCGAGGAAGAGAGTAAAGATGTACTGAGTGTTTCATCCCATTAGAAGAAATATACTCTCCAAGACCAAAAGATTACAGTCGAGCAACCTGTAAGGGAACTAAGAAAACACGGTGAGTCCTATGAAGGACCAAAAAATGCAAAGAAGATAGATCTAGCTGAACCACAAGAAGATCCTAGACCTGCCTACATTGAAAATGACTTGACTGAAGAAGAAGAAGATCTTTTGCTAAGCTTACTAAAAGAATACCGAGATATCTTTGCTTGGTCTTATAAAGATCTCAAGGGTTTTGATCTAGAAATCTGTCTCAACATACCATACCTATGAGAGATGATGTGAAGCTACGTAGAAAACACCCATATACTTATAATAAAACATTTGACAGAAAGATCAAGGAAGAGATAGAAAAGATCAAGGAAGTTGAATTCATTTATGAAATTAAGCACATAGATTGGGTGTCTCCGATTGTGATGGTACCCAAGAAAAATGAAAAATTAAGAGTGTGTGTCAATCTCAAAAAAGTGAATGCAGCCACCATTAGAGTTAACTACCCTCTTCCATCACCAAGCATGTTTTAGAACGAGTTGTAGAAAAAGAAGACTACAAATTTTTAGATGGTTTTTTTGGGTAGAATCAAATTTTGGTTGATCCCAAAGATCAACATAAAATAGCCTTTGCAACTAAATGGGGTATTTTTGCCTATAGGGTTATGCCTTCTGGGTTAACTAATGCTCCTGCCACCTTTCAAAGATTGCTGAGCCATACCTTCAAAGAATATCTTTGGAATTTTTTAGAAGTATATATGGATGATCTATGTGTACATTCATCAATCCGAGCTAATAATTTTGAACATTACAAAAAAATATTCAAAAAATGTACATTTTATAGGATTTGCTTAAATCCTAAAAAGTGCACATATATGGGCAGATGTGAAAAAATTCTTGGACATATAGTGTCTAAAAATCGCATAGCAACCGATATGGACAAAATTCATGTTATTTTTGAATTTCCTATACCAACAACAATCAAAGGGGTTCAGGATCTCATGGGACATTGTGAATATCGGAGAAGATTCATTTACATGTATGCTATAATTGCAAAACCCATGTATGGTATGATTACACTCTTTGTATGGATTGATGAGTGTGAGGAATCCTTCATGAAGCTTAGACAAGCTCTCACTTCAGCCCCAATATTTAAAGCACCAAATTGGAATAAGATATTCTATATATATGATGATGCCTCCAATTTTTCCATTGGATGTATATTAGCTCAACTAGGAGACAAAAAATTTGATTTTCTTATTTCTTATGCTAGTAGACCGTTAAATGTGGCAAAGAAAAACTATACAACCACCAAAAGAGAAGGATTAGGGATGATCTATGCCGTAAAAAAGTATAGACATTACCTATTAGCCAACAAATTTTTGTTCTTTGTGGACCACCAATCCTTATTGTACTTGGTCAACAAGACATGCAACATAGGAAGAATAGTGAGATGGTTCATCATTCTTTTGGAATTTGATTTCATTGTAGTTGTGAAAAAGGGCATCACACACCAAAGAGCAGATCATTTATCAAGGATTATTTCAGAATAACCACCAAAAGTGGTAGATGATGATCTACCAGATGCATATCTATTCTCCGTGGAAATGATACCCCGTTGGTAAAAAAATATGGTTTCATTGATGACCATAGCTCAAGTGGATTCTTAAATACCACTTCCTATTACACCAAAACTAATTGGGCAATCGACTGGATAATCGGCTATGTATCAATTACTAGCTGGAAGGCTGTACAAAATAAATCAAGATGGAATATTGCATTTGTGTATTAGTCTTGAGGAGAAAACCCAATATCTAAGTCAAGCACACAATACCATAGTTGGAGTTCACTTTGCAGGACCAAACTATGCAACGGATCTTGAGACTTGGAGTATTTTGGCCAACCATGAGAAGTGATGTTCACTCATTTGTGAAACATTGTCTTCAATGCCAAAAACAAGCACCCATACCTTATGTGACATTATTTTAGATTTCACTTGTTCCTAAGTGGAGTAACTATCTAGTTACTTACTTATCAAGTAGAACGTTTTTGGAGGATATGAGTAAATGCTGTCAAAGAGCTATTGAAACTAAAGCCAAAGACTATGCTCTTATTGGAAACCAAATGTATTAGAGAATAAAGGATCAACATTTGCGTCTCTATACAAATGAAGATGAATATATACCCACTCTAGAACAAGCACATCTGGATTAGCTGGAGGTCACTTTTCTCCATGAAACCACCACTAGAGCAATTTTAATGGCAGGCATATGGTGGCCAACACTTTTTGCAGATGCCAAAGAATATGTTGGAAGGTGTGATGCATGCCAACGGGAAAAAATGACAACAAGGGTAGATAGCATGCCTTTAAGACCAATGATGGGGGCTAGAGCTTTTGAAAAATGGGACATAATTTTATTGGACCAATACAACCACCTGCTTATAGAACTGAAGCTCAATATATCATTGTAGCTACGGAGTATTTGAACAAGTGGGCCGAGGCTAAGGCAACCAGGAAGAATGATGCTAGAACCACAACCGCATTCTTGTATGAGAATGTATTCACAAGATATGGACTTCCAATAGAAATCATCAGTGATAGGGGAACTCATTTTCTCAATGGTAATTGAGTATCTACTGAATGAATTTATGGTCATCCATAACAAATCAGTTGCATATCATCCACGAGAAAATGGACAAGCTGAGCACACAAATAAAATTCTAAGCTCGGTATTGACTAAAGTGGTTTGTTCAGGATGAACTAATTGGAAAATGAATCTACATGCCGCTGTATGGGCTTATAGAGTTTCATTCAAGATAGCTTTGAATGCTACACCCTTTAATCTTGTTTATGGTCTTGATTCCATATTACCGATATAGTTTCTATTGCCGACACTAAGGGTAGCTAAAGATCTTGAGTGGACCGGACATGAATTGTCAGAAAGGCTTGAAGATATAGAAAAGCTCAATGAGCAAAGGCTAATAGTTGTAGCTCACATCTATGCACAAAAACAGAAACAAAAACAATTTTTTGATTCACATCTAGTCACAATTTGTTTTTTAAAAGGGGACCTAGTTTTAGTGTATTCACTTCAGCAACACATTCCCAAGTTCAAGAAAAAGGGAAATGGACCGTTTATCATTGAAGATGTATCTCCAAGTGGAGCAGCTAAGTTATTGTCTCTAGATGGTGAACCAATGGCTAGCTGGATTAGTGGATACCATTTAAAGAAGTACCATTTTCCACTAACCAATGATTTATAGAGACGATGCATGCAACAAAGCAAAGAAAGATTAAACGACAACAGGTTATTGATAAAGACCAAGAGAAAGCTTGACTTTGAGTACTCAAGAGGAAAGATTCTTTCAAAAATAAAAAAACACCTATTCCCATCAACACTTTGGAACTAGATGAAAGACTATGGGAAACACATAATGATGCAGTATCAACGGATGATGAATGGATAGATGGAATGGACCTTCATATCAAATTACAACTAAACAATCATAGCACAAATGCACTGGTAGATATCGGAGTTCAAATGAATGCAGTCAGTTAATCCACTTACAAGAAATCTATGAATCAATCTTTAGCATAAAAAATATCTACTATCAAAGGATGCAACAAAAACCCAACACCGACATTGGGAGTAGTCAACTTGAATGTGATAGTACATGGATGTTCATGCCCTCATCTATTTGTATCCATACCAGATGAACGCGACTAAAAAAGCAAAGAAGAGGATGACTCAAAAAGAGAAATTGCGAGAATTGCCACCATACCATTTGGAGCCAAAGCTCTATGAAAACGGCAAAGGCAACCTACCTATCCAACGAACAACGTGAAGAAAACAACATTATAGTTTTCACTGGCAGGTTCAAGAGTGAAGATGGACACCAAGTAGAGTTGCAAATGCTACCCAAGGAATTTTATAATGTAGCCGCAAAGCCAGACTTTAAAGAATCCAGCAGAAAACTAGGGTTTTGAGAATTCTACGACCAAGAGCCTTGTGGAGTAGATTTTCAGCAGGCCTATGAACTATTATCCACTATCAAAGAGGATGGATCTGCTCAGATCATGGATCAACAAGGCCAAAAAGTTGAAGTGGTTATCAACAAGGACATAGTGGCCGAGGCACTGAAGCTACCAATGGAAGGTATGACAATGAGGGCCAGGGATAGGAAGACGGCTGGAACATTTACCAAGGATATAGCTACCGCCACTTTCTTTTACCTAATTCTAAATAAAGTGGAGGATACTTCCCGTCTTTATCACCAACACTTCCATTTCCTCTCAAAGAGACCACCAAGGTACACAACTCCAATTCATGCAATTGCAACTACTTTCACACAAGTGTTGAAGTCAACAACAAGGAAACAAATAGATCATGCAAAGCACGTGCTTAAAACACTCAAGAGCACAAAGAAGGAAGGAAAGATAACATATCTGGGTGCTCTAGAAGTTCTAACATGAATCACATACCACGCTATTGAAATGGCCGATAACTTGCCGCCAGCCCCGGATCAAAATACATGGAAAGTATCCGCTCAACCCTCTCCATGAACCATTAGATCAAATAAGAAAAGGATATATAAATCAGATGAGGAATCACCATAAAGCTCGCTTGAAGCCCGCAACAATGAAAGTTTTGACAATGAAGAAAAGAGGGCAAGGAGAGAGGAAATAAAGAAGAAAGCAGTGGTGGCCCATCAAGAAGAATCTCAGAAGAAGAAAGCAAGGTTTGAGAGGGAAAAAGAGTCTTATGAAAGAAGTCGCCAAGCTGAAGGAGAAAACTTGGAGTCATGGAGTCCGAGGGAAATCAAGGGTCCAAGGACCAAGAACCCCACAAAGAAGGCCCTAGAAGCTCCAAAGAATTTTCTTGAGCGTATGTATGCAGAAGCCAAAGGCTTGAAGATACAAGAAGATCTAGAAGCACAAAGGAAAGCAAGAGAAGAATGTTGAGATGTAGAGAGAAAGAGAGAGAGACGAGACAAGAGACACACCATGTACGCTCCCAAAGATTGATTCATATTGAGGACAAGATACAAATATATAGGTGAGACCAAGTTGAGTAGAGTGAGCCATATATAGCTCCAACACCCCCACTCAAACAAAGGTCTCTAGCTTTGGATGGAAAAAACCCTTGGAGAGTTCAAGGGGAAAATCCAAGCCCCTATATTATTGAAAATATAAACCAGTGATGATGATGTGAATGTGAATTGTGTATCTATGTACAAATATACAAGTGAATCAAAGATCACAATGTGAAAATGTGGAGTGTGCTTAGTGCATGGTACCTATAGGATTACAATGTCATATGTAGAAAGCTATCACAATAGCAGAGTAGCTAATCTAGAAAGAGTGAGGCCGAAGCAACTCCAAGCTCTGAGTGAAAGAGGATGAAACGTGACTCATTGAGGACTTTGGTAAGAATGTCTGCAATCATCTGGTCACTTGGATAGTGTTCAACCATAATGGTTCCTTTGCGTACTTTATACCTGACATAATGATAATGGACAACAATGTGCTTTCACTTATTATGTTGAACGTAGTCTTTTGCAAGACTAATAGCACTTTGTTTGTCACACCACAAGGGTGTGCTAGAAAGCGGAGAGTGACCAATACCAACCAGCATTTGTCAAAGCCAGATGAGCTCACTAGCTGCAAGTGATGCCGCAACATATTTTGACTCAGTCGTAGAAAATGCAACACAGCGTTGTTTCTTGTTGGTCCAAGAAACAAAACAACCATTTTTAAAGAAGTAATTTCCACTAGTAGATGGCATAGATAAATGTGATCTTGCCTAGTCTGCATCTGTGTAACTCAAAACAGAAAGAGATTGCATAGAATCTGATGTGAGTTGTCGACGATAGACCAAACCAAAATCTGTAGTGACTTTCAAGTATTTCAATACATGCTTTGTTGCAGACCAATGCTTAAGAGAAGGACGTGAAAGATGTTATCCAAGATAATTAGCAACAAACAAAATATCAAGACGAGTATTCATGCCAACAAATTGAAGACATCCAATCAAGTTAGCATGAGGATGATTTGTGACATGTTGACCGCCATTGTCAGAAGTGTTCTTCGTAGAGCTCGCAAGACAAGGTGTGTCGGTCGAATGTGCAGATTCCATACCAAAATTTTGAATAGTATCTACAATAAACTTTGACTGTTGAAGGAATAAAATACCTTTTGTACGGTTCCGTTGGATCTGAATTCCAAGACACGAGTGAATCTCTCCAAGATCCACCATATCAAATGCAGAAGATGATAAATTTTTCACTTGCTGAAGAAATCTCAAATAATTGGAAACAAGGATGGAATCATACACATAAAGAGCAAGAATCACAAAGCTGCTACCTTGGTGTTTTATGTATAAGTTGGGGTCTGAAGAGCAAGAGATGAAATTGTTTAGAGGTGAAAAAAAGATTAAATTTTGTATACCAGGCTCGCAAAGCTTGTTTGAGACCATATAGTGCCTTATCGAGTTGAGCAACAAGGTCTTCTTTACTTGGAATAACAAACCCTTCTGGTTGTTCCATACAAATTTCCTCTTCCAAGTCACCATTAAGAAAAGCAGTTTGCACATCCATTTGATGAGCTCCTAAATCAAATTGAACAACAAATTCCAATAAAACTCGAACACTTGTAATGCGAACAACTGGTGAAAAGGTCTCTTGATAATCAACACCAGCTACTTGGGAGTAACCTTTTGCAACTAGACGTGCCTTGAACTTGTTAAAAGATCCATCTGCTTTTGTGTTTGTCTTATACACCCACTTACACTTAATAGGTGTACGACGAGGAGGTAGTTCAGTTAGTATCCATGTACCTTTAGAGATAAGAAAATCATACTATGCTTCCATAGCCTCTTGCCATTGATCCTTTTGTGGTGTAGAGAGCTTCATCATAAGTAGCGGGATCTTCAGAAGTAGAGAAAGCATTATCAACAATATCGTCATCATAAACATGATGTGAGCCATGTTCAAAATCAATAGGTAGATCAACAAATATATCAATATCATCATTGGCAACATTCAGAATGGATGGTTGTGAAGAGGAAAGTTTCTTTATAGGAAGAGTTTCATCATCTAAAAGAAATGGAAAAGACTAAGGCAATGATTTAGTATCATCAAAATCATCCATGGACCATGAGCCTCCCATAAGTTGTTTGTTAAAAGTAGTATCACGATTCACAATTACTTTCTTGGAGGAAGGGTCATGGAATTTGTAGCCTTTGGAAGTGTCTGAATATCCAATAAAAATAAATTTAAGACCAGGAGCATGAAGCTTTGTTCGTGTTTCTTTGGGAATATGAATATAAGCAATACATCCAAGGGTTCGAAAATGAGATACAGAAGGAATGTCACTTGTCCATGATGTGATGGGTATCTTACCATAGGGTGCAGTAGTAGGAAGATGATTCTAAATGAATATTGTTGGCAAAGTAGCTTCAACCCAAAAAACACGAGATAAACTAGAATGAATTAGCATACATCTTACATCATTGAGGATAGTGTGATTCTTTCTTTCAGCAACGCCATTCTGTTGAGGTGAATATGGAATAGTGTGTTCATGATGAATTCCACTGTCAGCATAGTAACTTACAAACTCTTGCGAAACATATTTGCCTCCATTGTCACTACGAAGCTTCTTAAGGTGACGATGAGTTTGAAGTTCCACAGCCTTCTGGAATTGTTTGAAAACAGATAAGGCCTCGGATTTCTGTCTAAGTAGAAATACAGTCGTATACCGTGAGAAATCATCAATGAAAGTAATGAAGTAGCAATATTGTGATCTCGAAGAAGGTAGAGGTCCACATATATCAGTATGAACAAGATCCAATATATCATGAGAATGAGTTGTATTTAATGAGGAAAGGGTTTTTGATTATGTTTCCCAAGAGCACAAAACTCACAAATCAGCATGAACAAAACGATCATGCCATACTTTGCAACCATGATCACCTAGAGCAATGACAACATTTGCTACAACATCGTTGAGAGAGAGTTCAAACAAATTACCATTTTGAGGAGCAGTGGTTATAGTTTGCCCATATTTTTCAATTCCGCATTTGGTATAATCAAATCCAACAAACAGACCAAGATCAACAAGTCTAGCAAGTGAAAGAAGATTACGTTGAAGATCTGGTACATGTAATACTCCTCACAAAATTCGAGTGGAAGAAGATAAGGTACCAAGGTATAAGTCTCCAATACCCTTTATTTGACAAGTCGTATCATTACCAAGATAAACAACACATTGAACTGGTAGTGGATAGTAGTTATGGAGCCACTTAGACTGATATGTCATATTTCTTATAGCACCAAAATTGAAAGTAAAAGTGATCCATCACGTACATGAAGTATTCTGTCTGGAGCTGCGTTGCATTTATACGCCCGTATAATAGAATTATACGTATAAAACCTGAACATACACCGTATTTCCGAATAATTACCGAATAGCCGTATAAAACCGTTTTCGATCGAGATATTTTTCGATCGAAAAACTGTATATATATATAATTGTCGCCGTATTCGATCGAAAAGTATTGTGGACTTTTTTGGAGTTTGGAGAGCTTGGAGCTTCTGAGAGTTTGACAGATAGCGACAGCGTCTTCGGTTTACAATGGTTTTCAGGTAAATTTTTTAAATTTTCAGTAAATACTAACTTTTTTTTTGTGTTGTGCCAGACTTGTGTGGTGCAGTAGTTTTGGCTCTCACCACAAAGTTGGCTTGCAGGCCATAGGCCACTTCTTCATGGTGTGTAGCCATATGGCTCACTCCACAGGTATGTAGAATATAGTTTCCTTTCCCGTGGTGTGTAGTTATATAACTCACTCCAGGGAAGGCTTAGGGTAAATTTAGATTCTCACTCGTATGGTGTAGTAGTATATCTCTCACCATAGAGATGAGTTAGGATTAGAGGTCGACTCGTGGAGTGTAGTAGGCATTATGCTATACCTCTCACTTCAGAGTGGCCTATAAAATTTACAATCTTAAAGTAAATCATTATTGATTATTCTACATAGAAGCACAAAGATTAACGTTCGTCATTTTAAGAGTGTAGAGATGCATACTTTATGCCCTCTTCATCTTAATGCGACTTTAATTATTTTTGTGCTTCTATTTCTGTAGTAACATCATTGTTCATCAGCAGATGACTTGGTGTTACTCTGAACGTAGATATATACAACAATTGATTTACATTTGATATTGTTGAGCTGTTTGCTGATGGTTGTGTTGTGCGTTCCACACACTCCATTAGAAATAGCTTATAAAATTTACAATTTTAGATTAAGTTTTTCTGTCATATGTGTTACATAGAAACACAAGCGTTACCACTCGTTATATTAAGAGTGAAGAGATGCATATTTTCATGCCCTCTTCGTCTTAATGTGACATACTCGTTACTCGTGTGTTTCATATTCCAAAAGAACATCATAAGTTTCATCATTAAATGACTTGGTGTTGTTTTGGACGTAAACACATACGATAGGTAACTTACATCTGCAATTGTTAATTTATCCGTTGATAGTTGTGTTGTGAGTTCCACACACTTTATCCGGGATTAGATTGATAAAAACTATCAATCTATTTTACAACAACATCCAGGACTTGTGCTGAGAATATCTCACACTAGCTGAGTTGTTCACATGTAGGATTTTCCAACCCTTTGGATGTAATTTCTTTCATCATCTCACACTTCTGTACATAGCAGGGTCCAGTTCTTGTGTTGAGAGCATCTCACACTCCTGGCCTGTCTCTGTGTGTGTGTGTGTGTGTGTGTGTGTGTGTGTGTGTGTGTGTGTGTGTGTGTGTGTGTGTGTATGTGTGTGTGTGTGTCTAATTTAATTTCATGGTCGATTCGCACAATGTGGTTTGTAATCATAAGATTTTCTCTTTAATTTGCAATAGTTTAATATTATTTAATAAATTTGAATCATCATTTAATATATATATATATAGGGTTAACACTCATTATATAATAACTATGTTACTATGGTGTACAATCTTTTCGTAAGATTCTTAATTTTTAATTTTGTCATACAGATATGGCCGACACGAAGCTAGCGAAACATCAACGAAAGTTCGTCTCCGAAGTGATTGTGAGACACTTCCATTACACGTCAAAGGCAAAGATGAGGCGTTGTTTAAACCCTATCGCTCCAGAGCATTTTTATCAGCTTACAAAGACTCTAACCAAGTCTGTGTTTGAGCAGCTCCAGGCAAAGTTTGCACCAGCTATTTTTGACATAGCCCTCCTAACATCAAGTGCTTTAGTAAACATGGTCAAATAAACCATTGGACATATCATGAAAACCTTTCAAGAACTGAAAAATCTTGCAATTACTCCCTTGCCAAACATAGCTGAGTGCATACATCTTGTGCAACAGCTTTACACGGAGTTCAAGAGCAAGGAAAAGTTATAAAGAGCAGAAAAGCGTGCAAGAGTGAAAGCCAGATATTTTGAACCAAAAATCATTCTTAGAACAGAGCCTGCAACATCATCCGTTGCTACATTAGAACTCTCTCAGCTACCACCTATTTTACACCTTTTACCCAACACAGTCGTCTGCAATATCCAAGCTCCACTACTGGGAGAGGGAAGATGGACACATGTGAAGCGTGTGGGTGTCACACATCCCGCTTTAAAAGATCAAGTGTATGCTGCAAAAGTGTTCAAAATACACTTACATGGGCCCACCATGGAGTAACAAGTCAAAGACGAAGCAACAATTTTGGATATTTCACATCGAGGTATTATCTAACCTCTTGCCATGGTGCGCCACGTGGAGCGACCAATGCTCATTTCATGATTTTGGAATGGCGGCCATGTGGAGCAATGGATCAAAGAATGCACTGCAGACGGCAGCCAGCCTGTCATTCGCGATTACGTACTCACTGCAGGAACAATAGATCTATTCCAGGAGAATATTTTATAGATCATCAATGCTCTCCTCCAAACTCTGAAGTATATACATATGCATAACTACCTCCACAATGATCTACACTCTTGGAATATGATGCTACATTTTGGCGAAAAAGGTGTTTACGCCGGCATTGTGGATTGGGGTTCATGCACCAAAATAAATACGACAGCCGGTTTTCCTCCTCTATGCGATATGAAGATAGAAACTAGAAAACAATATGAGAGAGATTATCCATGGGCAGCCCTCGAATGTATATCTAGTAATCCTCTCTCCTAGACCAAAGCTATGGATATTTATTCCATGTGTCATACATGTAAACGCATTTTGAAGTGCTTACCAGAGCCCCAAGAACAAAGAAAGAGACATTTTTTGAGTAATGTACTTGCTCATCTTGAAACCGGCAAGCGCCAAAACTCCAAAACCCGTCCTAATGCTTTTGATTGAAAACACAGTCTCATGATTTCATCATTGTTTTACTTTTGGTTTAATTGAACAAAATATCTATGTTTGTCATTCGATATACTGTCCAATGTCAAATTAATTGAATGGTTATTTAAAAGTAATGACATGTTCACCTGATATGTAGATACGCTGAAGCTCAGGCAATTTTTAAAGAAGAACAAGTTAGATGTGGACAAGCAGGTCTTTCTACTATTGCCAACATTGAAGAAGATGAATCTGAGTTGCAGGGCGAACCATTAACCCTTAAAGAGTGCAAAAAGATTTGCCCTAATCACTTTGTACGCCATCAACTATTTCAAATAAGTGGCAATGCAAAAGATACAGCTCCGTTAAAGCTCTCTGATTTGCAACATAAAGGACTGGCACGTGTATTGCTGCAAAGGTTTATACGACAAGAGAGATGCCTACCAAACAACAACCAAGTAGCAATCTACTTTATCCAGCAATGCTATGTTCGATATGTTTTGTTGAAGAGAGTGGATTGGTCAGATCGTCCAAGCACTGCTGGCGTTGGACGTGGACGCATTGTAGAAAAGTTCGCAGCATGCAATGCAAATAATCCAATGCCTCCTCGCAAGCGTCCTATTGTTTTACTTCCTGAAGAGTCAGAAACACTGACTGAATTAGCCAGCCAAGGACAAGACCTTGCCAGCCAAGGAGAAACACCGGACATGCTTCGTGGCCGTATTCTTGATCTTGAAATAGAGTTAAGTGATGCACAAGAAAAGCTTCAACGATATGAATCATTGTATGGAACTTTGCTAGATGATACTACCACTTCACATAAAGATGTTGCTCAACCATCCCTTGAGCTAGGAATTACAGATTTTACCATAGAGAAACTTATAGCAAATCTATGAAACTCATAAGTCACTCAGAAGCTTTTTGTAATCTCAAAATTATATCAAACTCTTTTCGATTGAGTAATTTCCTAGAACCTTGTTGTAATTTCAAACCTACATCGACTTTATGTAATTGTTATTCGACAAGATATTATCGGCAGTTTATATTTGAGTGTGAGTGAATATTTGCGTATGAGAGAGAGAAAAAGAGGTTTTGATGTGAACGAAAACGAGATAACACTTTCTTTCATCATATACAAAAACTTGTTGAGTAAGTATTACAATGGTACTCTCACAAATCATCTCCATCTTCAAAAACTGCAACCATATCATCTACTTCGTCCATATCTGAGCATTTTGAAACTATCTCCCATTCCATATCATCATCATCATCAACTTTTGCAGAAATAGCTTCATGCGTTTGGAAGACTCCATATTGCTTTTGAGCGGCTCTAGCTGCAATGTTTTGAGGCTTATAAATAAGTCTCATATTGCAAAAAACATACACCAAATCAGCAGCTCGTTTAGTATGAAGTCTGTTTCGCTTTTTAGTGTGCACAAAGTCGAATGCTGACCAGTTTTGCTCACAACTTCCACTTGATGCAGCTACTGATAAAAATCTAACTGCAATGTGTTGCAACTCCACTTTCTCTCCACCATACTCCTTCCACCATAAAGGTGCACTTGTTTTGCCAATGGCATCTATATGCCACGGATCCTGAAGCATACCAGTTCTGTTGGCATAATCTACTCGCTGATGAAAAGCTGTTTTTCCATCTTCGTGCCCTAAGAGTTGGGAGCACACTGTTTTGAAGTCAGACATAACTTCTTTGTTGGTAGATTGCTGATGCATTTGAAACTTAGGATCCAATACAAAAGCCGCACCATGCAATGGCGTATGCAACTGCACTCAACGCTTGTTAACAATTGTAATCATGGTAGCTTGATCCTTTGCACCAAAACTGACATTTTCTCTTAGCTTGCGTATAGCCTCTGACATATACCAGTAGACCCGACCAAAAATAAAAGAATCTGTGTCAACTGATCTCAAAAGATCTACAAATGGCTTTGACACAGCTACTATTCTTTCTACATTACGCCAAAAGACTGGAGAGTTTACTATTTGCGCACATCGACCAGCTGCTTCCTGATAACTTGGATACTTGCTGAGCCATCCATCCCATCTTCTGTCTGCTAAGGTTTCCATCAATGCAAGCTTCAACTCTTGCAAAGCAGCAAGAACATAGTATGCCGTAGCAAACCTTGTTGCGCAAAATATTTTCAAAGCTTTATTTGGTGACTTGGTTCGAAAAAGAGCATACGAAAATTGATGCTCTCTAATGAATTTCACCACATGATTTGCATCCAATAAAGTTTGCTTCACACATGCCATTTTACCAATATCTTTTAAAAGCAAATTTAAAGTGTGAGTTGCACATGGTACCCAAGAAATCTCCGGATACTTGACTTGAATAGCTCTTCCTGCTCCTTTGTAGTTGGCCGCATTATTTGTGACAATAGCAGTCACATTCTTTCGTCCACTGCCTTTGCAATTGCACGCTCATACACCCCTGCTAGGTAGGTGATAGTCTTCTCTTTCAATGAGCTGTCAATTGCGCATAGCATTGAACGATATTCCACACGTAACAAATGCTTGTGTCCATTTTAAATGAAACTCAAGAAACAATTGTTTACCTAATGCTTCAGGCATTGTCTGTCCATTAGATGACGCTCTGCCGGATTTTCTTGTGCTAGGAACTCCTTCTGATGTAGAAGCATGTCCATGAAGAGGGTTTAATTGAGAACTTTGATCGTTTTGTTGAGTGGTACACACCTCTTCTGTTGCCTCATTGCATACAGATGGTTCAATATTCGCATGAATATCTTTAAAAACATCACCTTTATGTTTAGCTGCAAGAATCAACTTTACTTTGCGAGAATACATGGCAAATTTTTCATGAATATCTTTTGGTGGTGCCCCGCACTTTTCAACATTGCCAGGGACTTTAAATAAATGCTCTTTAATTTTGGTTGCACTACCATTGAACTCGTGACCACAAGATTTACATTTAAGTCGAGATGTATTTCTCCCAACTTTGAACTCATGCACATAATTCCACTCTTTTCCTTTCACCATGATGCACAAAAGTAATTTGCTAGTAAAAACAAAGTCAATGATCATTTTCATAATCAAAATCAATTAAAACATTAAACTAATTTAACTAACAATGATTGAACGAAATTAAAATAATTAAAAACAATGATTGAACAAAAATACAATAATAAAAAATAATACCATTGGATTACATATAAATTGCATCGATTTATCTAAAGTGCAAGCTTGTAGTTTTAACACATTACGATAATCAATAATTACAATTAAATCAAGTATTAAAATGATTATCATTATAAATTGCTATGCATACAAGAGCTATAAGTGACATTTTTAAATGTCAAAACAATAATCACTTACAATACTTGATAATTATCGTATCTATGTAAAGTGCGAACAAAAAGTTCTTACACTTTACCATAGATTTTTAAGCGATTATCTATCTACAATGCGAGCATGTGTATGCTCTCACACAGTACGGTAGATTTTGTAGTCCAAATAAAGATAAGAGAATATCAATATTTTTGGACATGTTTTTCCTAAATTTTTACTCTAGTGAGAGCATAGCAGTGTGAATATCTCTACACAAAACGTAAAAATATAATTTTGTTTCATTATATTCATTTTGAAGTGAGAGAAAATCTCTACACATCAAAATCAAACTTTAAATTACATAAAATTAATTTTTATGTAATTATATTATTAAACTAATTATCTCATGTGAGAGTACACTCTACACACAACGATAATATCTTACTTTTTTTTTATTAGTCACTTTCAAGTGTCAATTAATTGAACACATTGACAAGTGATTCTTATAATTAAAGTTTGTATCAGGTGAGAGATTAAACTCTTCACAAAATACAAACTTTCAACTATTTACTAAGTTTTTCAAAACAAATTCATATATTTGAATCACAAAACTTAAAATTCTATTGAATTTTAATTTTTATTAAACTCAAATTATTTTACTTTTTTACAAATTACTTTTTTTGATTGTTTGGTGAGAGTACTCACATGGACAACACTGACTGTGAAAGCTGGTATAAGGCCTCTCACGTGTTGCTATATATACTAACATATTTGATCGTTATAATTTTTGATCGAAAATAATTTCGTTCGAAAAACCAAGAAGTTATACGATTAGCCATTTATGCTGATGTGGCACTGTATAATACGGCCGTATAATTTAGATAAACGAATAATACACCCATTATTCACGTATTATACGTCTCTCAAATAACGAATAATGCAACTTAGGTCTGGAGAAACTGAACATAGGATGCACCTTGTTTTTGGTACAATATTGTTTCGATATTCAGTAGCATATGCTCTATTACGATCTGTGTCAAATCGACGCTTATAACACATATGAGCGGTATGATCAGATCATCCACAATACTCACAAGAAGAAGAATAAGAGTCTCTAGATAAACGTGATTGTTTCGTGGTAGTATTTTGTTCTTCATAATATTGACGTGCCCAACAATCATCTTCAGTATGGCCATTTCTGTTGCAGTAAGAACATTGCTTATTGGGAAATTTGAGACGAGAGAAAACATTAACGCAGCGGCCACCTCTACGATTTCCTTGTTGAAATGGACGCCTTCGAGCATAAAAAGCACGTTCCATCTGTTGTGACTCAATCTCTTCTTGTGAAATCATAACTATATCATGACTAGCATTACGACTTTCTTGAGGTTGAGAGTATTCAATTTAAGACATGCAGGCTTGGTCAAAATCTAGACCATCTTTATTGGAGAGAATAGTAACAATGTTACATAAGAGGAGTCCTTCACCGTATCAAGAAGAAGTGTAATCAGTTGTTTTTGTGGAACAAGATCACCGGTAGTAGCAAGTTGATTAATAATGGATTTGAAAGATTCAAATATGTTCCGTCATGGCAGTACCAACTTCATATTGCAACTTGTTAGGCAATCCCTCTCAAAAAAAGTATTTCTGTAACAGATTTCTTCTGAAAGTTTGCAATAAGGTACTTCCATACATAGTGGAAAGTAGGCAGTTCATACATATCAAGCAAAAGGGAATCAATAAGAGTAGAAAGAATATCCTGACGAGCTTCTTTATCACGTCATTGCCAATCCGTATACGCAACATTCCAATCTTCAAATACAGGTCCTTCAGTGATAAGCACATTATCATGATCCGTATCAACAGACTGAGGTAGACAAACACAATTTCCAAGGACAACATCAGAGAGTTCATATCCTTTAAGAATTAACCACATATTTGCTTTCCAGCCTAGAAATCCTTGGTCTTGAAAAGGAGGAACAGAATGCTGGCCAGAAGGAAAGCCATTGACGAGAATAGTCCTAGCCACATCTTGTTGCGAGAAGACGTATAAGATAAGATCGCGGTATCTGCACACCATGTATGGTGAAGGCTGCAATTGAGAGAAATATGACAACTTTGTTTTGTCAACTATAAACGCAAAAAGAATTCTCAACAAACGTCTAAAGATGTGAAAGACGTCACCCAAAAAAGCACGGAAAAGGAGACGTTAATAATAAAAGAGTCCTCAAAATAGAGTGACCTTGTAGAGCATCTATTACATGTTACAACTCTTTAGCTGCTTTAGCACTACTGCTAAGTGCTTCTGTTTGCATCTTCTCTGTCATCAACTGCACCTGCTTTGCATACTCATTTACCAGAATGATGATCGCGAGGACAGGATGAACATCATTGAAGATCTCCAAGAACAAATCAAAGAATTGAAAAATGAATCAGAACAACACCAAACTGTTAAGGAAAGGCAACAAAAAGAAATAGGAGCTCCTCACAAAGCTGTCGGAAGTGACCAACGAACTTTAAATCACTACTCACTCAGTCCAAAAGATCCAAGTGCAATTAGATGTAGTAAATGACTCATTGCAATACCCCGAGCAAAGAATCAATGACCAAGATCAATTCCTAAGGTAGATCAATAAAAACCAACCTGTAGCTTCACTCAAAGGGACATATGAAGTCTACAAGACTTTGGAAAAGAGAAACAAGGACCTAGAACTTGAGTTGAAGTTGGTGTTAAGTATGGAGCCTGATTTACCCTTGTAATTTTCTGTGGTAAAAGCGCACATTTGTAAGGCCCCCATTATGAGGAGAAGCCATCGTGCGTGAAGGTAAATCACTCACTGGAAACCAAAATTTTCACAGTCAAAATCCAGGGGAACTTTAGGGGCCTCGGGGACGGGAACTTTTTTTTTCCTCGCCGAAATATTCCTTTTCGTCGGAATATTATGGCCGAACGGCGGCCGAAAAGTGGTCGGAAAACAACCGTCGGTTGGCCGGAAGTCAATGGCCGGTAGCCGGTGGCCAAATTCAAAAGCAAACTTGTCCTTCTCAAGGGAGGCCACACATGGGCGGATTGGAGGGTCCGGTTTGGACTTATTCACACAAGGGCGGCTACACATGGCTGCCTCTCATAAGATAGGGCAACCCTTTTGGCCTATAAAAGAAGGCCATTTCTACACACATTTCATAGTGTGAAGTTGATGCAACAAGGTGAGTGTGAGGTGGTGAGAGTGAAGCAAGGCAGGAGCTCTATTAAAGGTTTAATCCCTTTGTAAACTACTTCTTCTTTTGAAGTGCTAAAACCATTGAGTGGCTGCTTTTCCGTGGACGTAGCCCACATTGGGTGAACCACGTATATCATGTGTACTCTCTCTCTCTCTCTCTCTCTCTCTACTCTATAATCTCTTGTGTGTGAAATCTGTCTCTCTCCATTAAGTAATCTACTCAAATATCTATTTAGCTACGTCTTATTTCCTAGCAACTAGTATCAGAGCAAGGTTTGCTCGTAGCTAAATTATCTCAAGGAAAGGATTCCTTGAATTGAGTGGGAGTTATGGCGGAGGAAGGGAAGCTCAAGATTGAGAAGTTCAACGGCAAAAACTACCAACATTGGAAGATGTAGATTGAAGACTATCTCTACCAGAAGGACCTCTATTTGCCACTAGGCGGTCTTGCGAAGAAGCCCGCAACAATGGCAGATGAAGCATAGATTGTCCTTGATCAAAAGGCACTGGGAACAATCTGGTTAAGCTTGACGTCAACGGTGGCCTTCAATGTTTCAGATATGAAGACCACGGAGGACTTGATGAAGTCACTTGACGACTTCTACGAGAAACCATCGGCATCCAATAAGGTATTTCTTATGAAGCGCTTGTTCAATCTAAAGATGGCAGAGAATGGTTCAATTGCAGAACACCTAAATGACTTTAACACAAACATAAGTCAACTTCGATCGGTGAAAATCAATTTCGATGACGAAGTGCGAGCTCTCCCTATGCTATCATCTCTACCAGATAGTTGGGACAGCCTTGTGATGCCTGTAAGTAATTCTATTTCTGGCACAAATACTCTTAAGTTTGATGATGTTGTGGGTGTTCTCCTAAGCGAGGAAATACGAAGGAGAAGCATAGGAGAATCATCAAGTGCTGCACTGTCAATGGAAACAAGAGGAAGGCCTAAGGAAAGGTTCAAAAACCAAAAGGGTCGTGATCGCTCAAGGCGGAGCAAGTCACGAATAAAGTCAGTTCTTGAATGTTGGAACTGCGGCAAGAAGGGCCACGTCAAGAAGGATTGCTGGTCCAAGAAGAAGAAGGAGACAGAGTCTCAAGACAACAAGCCAACATCGGAGGCCAATGTGGCAAGTAAAGTAGATCAAAATGCTCTAATTCTCTCATTAGACAATGTGTCTAATTCCTGGATAGTAGATTCCGGGGCTTCATTCCATGCGACACCACACAAGCAACATTTCCAAGACTACACCAAAGGTAAGTTTGGGTATGTATACTTAGGAGATGATGAAGCTTGTGAGATTGTCGACAAAGGTACAGTTTCTATCAAAACTACTAACGGAAATGAATGGAAGCTTAAAGATGTTAGGCATGTTCCTTCTCTTCGCAAAAATTTAATCTCTACAGGACAATTGGACGATGAAGGTCACAACATTGAATTCGGAAACAAACAGTGGAAGATCTCAAAGGAATCTTTGGTGGTTGCCAAGGGAGAAAAGGTCGGTACACTTTACTTGTGTACTGTTAGCACGCAACCTTCAGCTTGTGAAGCAACTACAGAAGTTGACAGTGGGATGTGGCACTACCGACTTGGACATATGAGTGCCAAAGGAATGCAAATCCTTCAAACAAAGAAGCTTCTACCAGGTTTGAAAGAAGTGGACTTAGAGTTCTGTGAAGATTGTGTTTATGGTAAACAAAAGAGGGTAAAATTTCAAAAATCAGGAAATGAAAGAAAAAATAAAAAACTTGAGTTGGTTCATTCTGATGTTTGGGGTCCTGCAAGTACACCATCACTTGGTGGCTCATTATACTATGTAGCATTAATAGACGATGCGACTAGAAAAACATGGGTTTATGTCATGAAGAATAAATCAGATGTATTTTCCATATTTCAAAGGTGGAAAGCCTTTGTGGAGAATGAAACAGGTACCAAGGTTAAATGCCTCAGATCCGACAATGGAGGCGAATATTGCAGCCAAGCTTTTGAAAGCTTTTGTGCTAGCAATGGCATTCGGAGGCAAAGGACAACCCCAAGGACACCTCAACAAAATGGGATTTCGAAAAGGATGAGCAGGACAATCATGGAGCGAGCACGAAGCATGCGGCTACATGCAGGCCTACCGCTTGAGCTTTGGGCGGAAGCTGTAAGTACGTCTGTGTACTTAATCAATCGGTCACCCTCAACGGCATTGGATGGGGGTGTTCCAGAAGAGGCATGGATAGGTAAACCGGTGAATTATGCATTTCTCAAAGTGTTTGGGTGTGAGGCTTTCATGCACATAGATAGAAGCCTACGATCGAAGCTAGATGCAAAGTCTAAAAAGTGTTTCTTCATTGGCTATGGAGAAGGTGACTTTGGGTATCGCCTATGAAATCCTGAAGATGATAAAATCTTAAGGAGTAGGGATGTAATTTTTAACGAACAAAATATGTACAAAGATTACTTGCAAAGAAATCAAACAAAAGAAACAGGTGATGCGTACATGGAGCTTGAGGACGGTGAAGACTCAAGGACTGCAAACGGTGACAATGTGCAACAACGTCAACCAAATGAGGAGCCTCAACCTATTCCCCGAAGATCTACAAGAGCAAGTAGACCTCCAGAAAGGTTTGTTCCTTCCTTCAACCATCTCTTGATCTCAGATTCTGGAGAGCCGGAATCATACGAAGAAGCTATGCAACATGAATCCAAAGAAGAATGGACAAAGAGCATGCAAGTGGAGATGGACTCACTACATCGCAACCAAACATGGGAGTTGGTTGAGTTGCCTAAAGGTAAGCGGGCACTTCAAAACAAATGGGTGTACAAGCTGAAGGAAGAAGAAGGTGGGAAGAAAAGGTACAAGTCTAAGCTTGTGGTAAAAGGGTTTTCTCAAAAGAAAGGTATTGACTTCAACGAAATATTTTCTCCTGTTGTAAAAATGAACTCAATTAGGCTTGTCTTAAGCCTTGTGGCTGCTCATGATCTAAATCTCGAGCAAATGGATGTAAATACGGCATTCCCTCACGGTGACTTAGAGGAGGAAATCTACATGCTTCAACCAAAGGGGTATGAAGTAAAAGGTAAGGAGAAAATGGTTTGCAGATTAAAGAAGATCTTGTATGGTTTAAAGCAAGCATCAAGACAATGGTACTTGAAGTTTGATCGATGGATGTTGGATCATGGATTCACAAGATGCAACTCGGATCACTGCGTCTACACGGAGAATTTGGGAGATGGGAAATTCATCATCCTAATGTTATATGTTGATGACATGTTGATTGCAAGTTCTAACATGCAGGACATCAAAGACCTAAAAGAGGAGCTGTCTAAATCTTTTTCAATGAAACATTTAGGTGCTGCAAAGAGGATACTTGGTATGAAAATATCAAGGGACAGGATGAAGAAGACAATAAAGCTATCTCAAGAAGACTACATCAAGAAGGTACTAGAAAGGTTTGCAATGCAAAATGCAAAACCAGTTTCTACACCTTTGGCTGGTCATTTTAAACTAACGAAGGATATGTGTCCAAAGAAACAAGAGGAGATAGCCTATATGTCTAAAGTTCCATATGCTGCACCGGTAGGTTCTCTAATGTATGCTATGGTCTTGACAAGCCTAGACATTGCACATGCAGTGGGAGTTGTGAGTAGGTTCATGGAAAACCAAGGTAAAGAGCATTAGCAAGCTGTGAAGTGGATACTTAGGTATCTAAAAGGGACAACAACAAATGCTTTGTATTTTGGAGGAACTGATATTTTTCTAGAAGGGTATGCTGATGCAGATATGGCAGGTGACAAAGATACTCGAAGGAGCACTACTTGCTATGTGTTCACAGTTGGAGGCACAGCAGTAAGCTGGGCTTCAAAGCTGCAGAAAGTGGTTTCACTTTCTACCACGGAAGCAGAGTATGTAGCAATGACAGAGGCAAGCAAAGAAATTATGTGGCTTCACAGATTCTTAGAAGAGCTTGGATTCAAACAAGACAATTGTGTCTTGTACAGTGATAGCCAAAGCGCTATCCATCTTGCGAGGGACTCAGCCTTTCATTCAAGGACAAAGCACATTGAGGTGAGATATCACTTCATACGCACTCTTTTGGAGGAGGGACAGCTAAAGCTAGGAAAGGTGCATACAAGTGAAAATCCTGCAGACATGTTTACAAAGGTGGTCAACAAGGAGAAGTTGAGCTTTTGCTCATCTTCAATCGGCATTCAAGGATAAGAAGCTAGAATGGAAAGCAGTCACAGGTTTGGTTTGGAGATCAGTCTCCAAGTGGGAGATTGTTAAGTATGGAGCCTGATTTATCCTTATAATTTTCTGTGGTAAAAGCGCACATTTGTAAGGCCCCCATTATGAGGAGAAGCCATCGTGCGTGAAGGTAAATCACTCACCGAAAACCAAAATTTTCACAGTCAAAATCCAGGAGCAACTTTAGGGGCCCTGAGGGCGAAAACTTTTCTTTTCCTCGCCGGAATATTCCTTTTCGCCGGAATATTATGGCCGGACGGCGAGTGGTCGAAAAACAACCGTCGGTTGGCCGGTGGCCGATAGTCAATGGCCGCTGGCTGGTGGCTGAAAGTCAATGGCCGGTGGCCGGTGGCCGAATTCAAAAGTGGACTTGTCCTTCTCAAGGGCGGCCACACATGGGCGGATTGGAGGGTCCGATTTGGACTTATTCACACAAGGGCGGCTACACATGGCTGCCTCTCATAAGAGAGGGCATCCCTTTTGTCCTATAAAATAAGGCCATTTCTACACACATTTCATAGTGTGAAGTTGATGCAACAAGGTGAGTGTGAGGTGGTGAGCGTGAAGCAAGGTGGGAGCTCTATTAAGGGTTTAATCCCTTTGTAAACTACTTCTTCTTTTGAAGTGCTAAAGCCATTGAGTGGTTGCTTTCCCGTGGATGTAGCCCACATTGGGTGAACAACGTATATCGTGTGTACTCTCTCTCTCTCTCTCTCTACTCTATAATCTCTTGTGTGTGAAATATATCTCTCTCCATTAAGTAATCTACTCAAATATCTATTTAGCTACGTCTTATTTCCTAACAGTTGGAATAGGCACAAAGACGAGATCTCACCTTAATGCGAGTACAAAGGGAAGAGAGATTTCTGAAGGAGATAGAGGATTTAAAGAGAGCCAACCAGTTGTTGAGAGAAGGGCATACTGAAGCTCAAGAGGAGGCAGGAACCTTTGAATCGCCAACTATTGACATACCATCAGTCTCCTTTGCCGATATGGAAACACAATCAATAGAAGGGCAGAGTAGAGATCTTGAGTTCCAAGTACCAATCACTGAAGAAGATCAAGTGCCAATGGTCCCATTTTCTAAAGCTTAAGAAGATGCACCAAAAGAACACATTGTCCATGAAGTAGATATTGAATGGAAAGAAATAATGGATTGTGAGTTGAGAGTTCTTGACTCAGTTAATGTAACCCAACTTACTCCCAACCAAATCAATGATCAATGGCATCAACAGTCGCTACCCTACCCTTTGATAAAGCTGCATCTATTGCAAGTCTCTAACAAAGAAAGACGCATCAGATATGAGAAATCTCTACACACACTTAGCCAGTCGTCAACCCAAAGACTATTTTAGCCCATGAAACTGTGTCAAGGGACGACACAGTCTAGGAGGCTCGGGGGGTTCACTATGTGTAAAACTACCATATCACGTGCGTTCAAGACATGTTTGTAAACCCCCTTATCTGTGAATTTTGTTAAGAATATAATGTACCCTTTTCTTTTAAAATCTGTAAGTTTTTTTCAAATTTGAAAAAATAAAGCCCTTATCTATATATATTTATGTAAGTTTCAAGAACTTTAAATACCCTTTTGTTGAACTCACGTGATAGGTTACATTTTTATTAGGTGACCTACTCGGGCTAGGAGGGTGGGAATGTTAGCATCATGCTAACCCATGTAACATTTTTCGGAAGCTTTTATTATAAAAACACTTATTCTTTTAATAAATTAGGAATATTGTAATTCCTATTTTTCAAGTGGATATTGTAATCAATGAGCCGAGGCCTTAAGCTTCCAAATTGTATCAATTTATCCTTAGTTAGAGCTCCCAAATTATTAGTTTCTGACCAAAGAAACCTTGGCTAAGGTATAAAATCCAAGCCAATTTTTGTAAGTTATTGTTAAGTTTTGGATAATAAAACCACAACGTGAGCTAATGGAAATCACTTCTCTCCTTCTCACACTTCCTAGTGGCCTCCTTTCATCATAAGTAGAAGTTTATGATAGGAAATCACAAAGTAATATAAGCATAGGTGGGTATTGGGGCATCATTGCTAAGCATTTAGATGCATTCGGGGTCAGAAACGACTAGGTCAAAAACTCACTGCTGTTTGTAATCGCGATTTTTGCTCTTCATCAAAAGTGAGATTTGAGACTATAAGCATGTATTCTTAGGTCTTATATACATGTCCTAGAAGTTTCATAACATTTGGATGTTGTTTGATGCTGTAACGATTATAATTTTTTTGTCGAGTAGTGATTAGCTTTTGATGACTCAGGTCATTTGAGTGTAGCTTGTGTTAGATACGAGTTGTCTAATGTTTTCCAAGATATTGACACCCTCTTATAGCCTCTATGCACTAGTCACGTGAGCTTCATCCCATGGATTGACTATTATGTTCTTGGTTCTCACTATGTCTGCAATAAGATATGAATGAGGTTAGGAACCCATCCCACACTTTGAAAAGCTGATACGCCCCTACTTGGCATATACAAGAAAGATATGCCTTGGGACTCTCTATAGTTAGATATTTAAAACTAGACCTATCTCATGGTTTAAGAAGTGATTGACAGGGAGTAGGGTGGCTAGCTAGCCGCAGTTGGAATTAGGGTTGCAAGAAAACACACACAGCTCGGAGAAGACAAAGCACACTCAAGGCACACAACAAAGAGTGCAAGAAAACACACACAGCTCGGAGAAGACAAAGCAAGCTCAAGGCACACAACAGAGAGTGTATTACTTAGTGTGCATTAGAATGATAGATAGCCCTAGATTGATGGGCGTATATACAATGCACGGGAAAAAAAACCTCCTAAAGATGGAAAAAATGCCCGGTGGTCTTAAGTGTGTTCACACACATCACTGCCACATGTATATAGTAGAAAATCCCCCATGGAGTGATGCGGTGAAGGAGAGATGGCAGATGAGTAAAGGAAAGTGCCATGCCATGAGGACATGATCAATCCACAAAGGGGAGTAAGCCCAAAGCTTTGCAAAAATATTCAAATTTCTCATGAGACAATGCCTTTGTGAAAAGTTCTGCAAGGTTGTCCTGTGTTGGCACATAAACCAAGCTGATCTTTCCTGTTGAGAGCCTCTCCTTGACATAGTGGTAATGCACCTCAATGTGCTTTGTGCGAGCATTAAAAAATGGGTTCCTTGCAATTGCCAATGCGCTCTCACTATTAGTGTAGATAGTGTTAGCAGTGTCCTGTCCAACATCTAAATCAGCCATAAGGCGTCTGAGCCATACACATTCAACCATAGTTGTGAAGACTACCCTGTACTTAGCCTCACAACTCAAAGTGGCCATAGTAGGTTGCTTCTTGCTCAACCATGGTATACATGAACTGCCAAGCATGAAACAAAAATGGCTTGTGGACACTTGCATGTCATAACAAGCAACCCAATTTGAGTATGAAAAAGCATGTAAGTCTGGTGGCATTGATCCCCCTTGGGATAAAACAAGAAAAGATGCAAAGTTCCACTCAAGTAGCCAAAAATCCTCTTGACTGCCTGCCAATGCTTAGACCTTGGGCTATGCATAAATTTGTCCTGTGAGACTACAAACTGAATATCCGGCCACATGGTGCATTTATTAATGAGGCAGCCAACAATAGTTTAGTAAAGAGGGACATCAGGATCACTAGCATCATGTAGACTCAACTTCAAACTTGTTTCCATGGGAGTGGCAATAGGTTTGAAATCCTCAAGTCCAAACTTACATAGCAATGTCTCTATGTAACTTTGCTGACACAAGGCAATACTACCATCACACTGCTTAAATTGTATGCCCAAGTAATGATGCAACAACCCCAAATGTTTCATCTTGAAAGTAGCATTCAAATTAGATTTAAATTCAGCAATGAGTGTCTCATTGGGACCAGTGATTAGCAGATCATCCACATAAAGAACAACAATGAGAAGTACATCACCCTCATCCTTGACATACAAAGTTCTTTCTGTTGCACTCTTATGAAAGATTTGTTTGACCAAATGAGTGTCAAATTTCTCATACCAAGCACAAGGAAATTTCTTCAACCCATACAAAGCCTTCTTACATCTACACACTTTGTCCTCTTGTCCTTTCTTGACAAAACTGCGAGGCTACATTACATAGACTTCCTCAAGAATGTCACCATTCAAGAAAGTAGTAACAATATCAAATTGATGTACAACCCAACCAAAATGAGCTGCCAATGCACATAGAAAACAAGTAGTAGTCATACGGCAAGTGGGAGCAAAAGTCTCTTCATAATCAACTTCACCATCCGGCTTGAATTTCATCTTGTAAAACCAATTTGTAACAATGGCCTTTTTTCCAGGACATGAATCACATATTGTCCATGTGTCATTTTCTATAAGTGCATCATATTTTGATTGCATGGTAGCCATCCAATTTTTGTGAATTTTGTGCTTCATCAAAAGACAAAGGTTCCTCAAAATCATGTAAGCTAGACACAGCCAAAGCATAACAATTTGATGCATAAGAGGCATGGTGAGAATCTGAATGAGTATGACTAGACAAAGGTGCATCCAATTTATTGTTACACAAAGTGTGCACTAGCCATTTTGGCATACCTCTAGCCTGCTCATTTTTAGCCCTTTCCTCATCAAGTACATCATGTACATCTACATCAGTAATAGGATGGTCTCTAACAATTTTTAGAAACCCCCATAGGCTGTACATTTGCCTCACTGGAATTTACAGTCGTACCTCCACCATTGAAAAGAGGCAACAAAGTGTCATAAATGTCCTGTGAGCTTACATTACTATCTCTAGTACATGACAAAAAAGGATGAACAAAATCTTCCACAAATAGAACATCACGTGAGACTAAACTCTTTGTTTGCAGATGTGACAACCCGTAACCTTTGCTTTCAGCACTATACCCAACAAAAATACATTTGACAACCTTAGAGGCCAATTTTTTGTGTTGCACTTGTGGCACTAAACCATAAACCAAACATCCAAAAACATGCATGTGCTCAAAAGATGGCTTTCTATCATGCCATGCTTCATATGGATTCATAGAATGCAACGCTTTTATAGGACACCTGTTGAGTACATAAGTGGCACACATGACAGCCTCGAGCCAAAATGAATGTGGTAAAGCTTGACTCTTGACCATACATCATGTCATTTCCGTAAGAGACCTATTTTTCTTCTCAGCAACACCATATTTTTGAGGTGTATACGGCACTGTACATTGTTGTTTTATCCCACAACTAGCCATAAATTCATTGAATTCATGAGACATATACTCCCCCCCTCGATCGGAACAAAGGGTGCCATAGTACATTTCGACACATTTTCAACCATAGCAAGCAATTTCTTGAAGCACATGAACACTTGGACTTAGCTTTCAACGGATATACCCATGCATGACTAGAGTAGTCATCAATGAAAGTCACGAAGTACAAGTAATTTTCTAAGGACGGAGTTTGTATAGGTCCACAAACATCACTATGCACAAGTCTTCATGTAGCACAAACTGACCCATCCTTTGGAAAACTTAGCACTCTCCATTTTACCCAAAAGACAGCCTTCACAAACATATTTGAAAGGTGCTTCAAGAGGCGGCAAAGAAGCAACCATATCAGATTTTTGCAAACGCAGCAAACTAACAAAGTTCAGATGCCCAAAACGTGCATGTCAGAGTTTTGCATCTGAAACAACCCTTGAATCTGCAACTACATTTGCAAAATTTTATCCACACTTGTCATACAAAGTGAGCTTTTACAGCCCACGACACAAAAGGCTAGATGCAACAATTCCATCACCAAAACTAAGATAATGAATTGTACATATGTAATCCACAAATTTGACTATAAGTCCAAGTCTTGTAAGTGCAAATACAAACAAAAGATTCTTCTTCATCCCAGGTACATAAAGTGCATCAACAAGTGGAAAAGAACTACCATTTGCAGCAATAAGCACAATATTTCCAACTCTCTAAACCCAATAAGAGGCATTGTTCGCACAAGTGACTGAATTCCCATGAGGGATAGGAGACTCGAGAGAGGTGAACAATTCACGATGTGAGGTAATGTGCTTTGTAGCACCACTATCAAAATAGCACACATGTGAATTTGCAGCAACTGACATGCATGCATCATGGACAACAGGATTGTAAGTGCACTCTGCACTAAAATACCATTTTGCATAAACATCAGTGCATCACAGTCTCCTTTCATGAAAGACTCAACAATGGCTGCATTTGTAGTGGAACCACCCTCTTTCTTGTTAGCCTCTTTGGCCTTCAACTTAGGACACTTCTTGAGCAAGTGATCATTAGATTTACAATAATGACAACACATTTTCATTTTGACCTTATCCCCAAAATTTTTAGTGAATTGCTACCAACAGAAGCATTAGGAACAAGTGATTTTCCACTCGTAGAAGAACCATAAGAAGTGGCTACATTGTTGTTACCACTCTTTCTTCTAGAAGCAATAAAAGCCTGTTCAAATGCACGCTATCTAGTCCTATTTTTTTGGGAAAGTGACTCTTGAAACAACAATGTGAACAATGCATCAAACTTAACAACTTGAGGATTTCCTTGGGTCATAAGTCTCCAAGTACTAGAAAAAGTATGGTAAGAATATGGTAAGGCATCAAGAACAATCTGCACAAGGAAACTATCTAAAATGACCTAACCTGCAGAAATGAGTTGCTCATTCATATCCATCATCTTCATCATGCATAATCTTTGACTCCAACTCTTTACGCAGCAATGCAATTTTCCCCTCATTGCGGCTTGCGTAAAGACCAGCCAGAATATCTCAAGCCTTTTTTGTAGATTTCACTAAACGAATGTGAGGAGTAATGGTGCGCTTTATAGACAGTGAAATGAATGCATGAGCCTATGCATCCTTTACATCCCAACAAGCTTGTTCTACCATGGGAAAAACAACTCTAACAACAACAACCCTTGCAGCAAGACCTACCACATCCTCAACATCGTCTACATCCTCAAAACCAAGAAGTACATCAATGCCCTGCACAATATTCTAGATGCCCTTTGACACAAGAACATGTTGCATCATGTAAGCCCACATAGGGTAATTCTCCCCATCCAATCTATCCTCAACATCAAACATCTTGAACACATCTGTGTTGTCATCCATGGAAAGTGCCCGCGCCTGATGTGAAAGCTGCCCAAAATGAGGAGAAACTGAGTGAGACCAGCACCTGCTATATAACACAACCCATAGTAGATTGTATGGGACCTATTATGTAGTAGTTGGTGATGACAAAATTTTGTACAAAAAAATAAATTTGCCTGTGCAAATGTGGCTGTAGTGGAAATGGAGGTCGAAATGAGTTCAAATAAAAAATCTGAGCAGACCAAGCTCTAAGAGATTACTCGAAATTTTTTTCGACCTATAGACACTCAGCAAAGCTCACTAAAATCAAAGAAAGTGATAAAGAATGTCCTGGAACAGCTAGCGACTAAGCCCGAGAGGATGCAACCTGCTCTGATACCAATTATAGGAATCAGGGTTGCAGGATGAATCCAAAAGCATGATGTGGCTTGGAACTCAAATTGAAGGTAGAGGCTTCATCATGGCCTTTGAAATTGGGATTAAAGGCAAAAGATTGATCATAGAACTAGATGAGGGCCATGATGTGAGTGACACGTCCATGTATGGAGGGTAGTTACCTAGCCATTAGGGGTGTTGAAGAGATGTCTGTTTGTTGGAGGCTGTGACTACTGCTAGGCATACATTTTAAAGTAGGCAAAATATTTGTGTTATGGGTTGACACTTGCGTAAAGGGTTATGTCTTGGGAATGATTAAAACCAGGCTATGAAACGATTGAAGTTCCATAGCCTATAGGTAGGCTAAATCATGGAGAATTCTGGTTGCAAATAGACCTTTGATAGCAGTGTTATGTTTGAAAAGGGATCCGGGTTAATAAAGGGGTTTGTGGTGCAGAGTATGGTATTTGAGGGTTGATACACTCTAGCACCATGCCAAAATGTATGGGTAAAGTAAGATGGTGAGGATGAAGCATTGGTAAAGTAGAGTTGTTTCCGATAGCATCAATAACACATGTCCAAAATGGGATTATTGTGGGTTGATGGAGTTTGAGCTAGATATCCATTAGGGTTTGTGTGGCCAGGTGGGCAAACTATTAGTATTATGGTAGCACTTGCTAGTACTTGTGCTAGTCCTCGGTATTGGACTTGAGATGCACTAGAAGAATTGGCATGTTAAGATAACTCCATGGGGGTTATGAAAGTCAGCTTAATACTCACCTCACTAACTTCTCTCTGTTCTTTCTCATGTGTCTTTTCTGGCAAACACATGCAGAAAAGTGAGGGAAAGATGTATCGACAACCAAGGGTCAAGAGGTGCCAATGGGTAGAAAGTTACAAGAGCTTATCAAAACCTGAGTCTAGGTAGTTATGTCATGTTGTAGAGGATGTTTCTGACTCCCTATAAGGTGTATTTCCTTTAAAGGGTTGGAATGGGGTTTCATAGCTCCTTGTGCAAGTGAGATGATGGTAAAGGGACATGAGTTGTGGTAGAAGGCCACCATCATTTGAAGAGTTGTTCTTAAGGTTTTGGGGAATTTTGGAGCTGTTGGTCATGACAGATTTGTCAAATTCTACATCAAAGGTAAATTCTAAGGAATTGATAACTATTTTCAATACTTTTTCAATCAGAACTATTAGAAGGTAAGAGATTTTATATGTTTGAATCTATTTGCATTAAGCTTCTTGTTTAAAAACTTTGATTTACTTTTCATACATCGTATACAATTTGATTTTGCATAAAAGTAATTAGATAAAAAATTGTCTAGATTAAAATTACAGTGTATTTAATTAGATTTAAATGTTGATAAGTGTTGAGTTCTTTTGCTGCATGATTTCTGGATTTTCTTTATGTACAATTTGATTTTTATAAAAGAAATTGGATCAAAAGTTCAACATATTGAATTTACATCATCTTCATTTCGATTTACTTACTGAAAAAAGAAATAAATTGATTGATCACCATATTTACTCTTTATGAGTATCACATGTATTTTGATGCATATGCATCAAATTAGATATTTTTGCGTATCACATATATTTCAATGCATGTACATCAAATTAGATCAAAGTCCGGTCACTTTAGATCTTTTTATTTTGATTTTATTTTTTATTGTGTATGATTTATGATAAAGATGAGATCGAGATTTTCTTTTGCTCAATATTGAGAGTTGCATGATGCTATTGTAGAGATAATTTTATTGATCATTTCCTTTTTCACACAAAGATTCAATGTACGATGTTTCACTTGAAGAAAGAAATTTGTATGCATCGTAGACATTGAAGAGTTATGGTTTTGACAGTTTATAAAGAGTTATGATTTTAGTGTAAGGCTAGTTAAGGTGCAAAATAGTTAGTCACATTCATAATTAAGTTGATGTGCTAATTAAAAATGACATAAGCAATTAAAGTGCAAGATAATACAAAATAAGTAGACTGATTGATAAGATGCATATTTTGTACAATGAGATTTGTGCTTATATAGCACTATGAAAGTGTAGCCTTAAGCCACATGTTCAACCACATCTCATAATACATGGCATAGGAGGTGGAACTCTTAGGTGAGAGGTAGTGGCATGTAGGTGGCACATAGGTAGTCCTGCAAAGGGTAGGGTTGCTTCCCACAAGAGTGTGTGGGAGTAGCACCATAAGAGGTTGTTCACATAGGCATAGGATGGAAGTAGATTTAAACCCTAACATGTAGATATTGAAGGACTATAATTTTGATAATTCATGTTTTATTTGAAGAATTATGTTTGGATAGATGTTTTTATTCTTTCCATCAGGATATCAAAGTGTTATGCTTCAATGATTTATATTGCTACATCATAGACACTTACGATTTTGATAATTCTTATAATAACCTTCAGTTAATGTTGAAGCTTATCCTTTAATAATTCATATTATTTCACTTCTCTGCAATGTCAACAATTATGACTCTGATGGTTTATCAAAGAGTTATATTTTGATGATTTATTTTCTCTTTTGATTAAAGATATCAAAAATTTATAATTTTAATGATTGTTTTATTATTGATAACTCATATTAAATCATTTGGATTTATTGATTCATATCAATTCTTTATATATGGATATTGAATATTTATAGTTTTATTCATGATAAGATCTTATAATTTCTTATTATTGAGATTGTGATTATAGAGTTAGCAACCGTCTTGGTGTAACCGGCTCATATACAACATATCATGCAGAATCCATTTAGAGTTCACTTGAGTATGCTAAATGAGTTATCGCAACTAAGATGTAGCCGAAAGAGTACCTCTTTTCACTTTCCATGAAAGTAATGGCTGATGTAACTCATCACACAAGTTTAATTCCTTGAATTTTTATCTTCTCGTATCAATAAACAACCCCACCATAACTAGTGTTCAAGGTTGAGAATCTGAATTATACACAAAGCTCCAACTAGAGCAATAAATGCTTAATAATTGTATTTATTGGTGCTAACGTATGTACTTTGCATATCCTCTAGCCCAAGATTACACTTTTTAATCTACCTAGTCTCTATATCCCCTTGGGATACTGATAGTACTGAGGTGTGTTTCCCCACGGTTTATAGACAGTCTTCCAAAATACTCGTAAATAGGGACCACTGTTTTGTACAACATTAGTGATATATCCACAATGTTATGAATAACCATATTGGTTACCTTGAAAGATCCACAAGCACCCAAACCAAGACATGACCTATATTGGTTATTGGTAGATCCAAAGGTAATCTCATAGAGATAGTGCACATAGAGTGCAAAATGCTTCATAAGCAATTAATGTGATGAATATGCATGCCCGTCCAAATCATCCTTTGCTAAACATTAGGACCCATAACACCTAGTGTGCAGCATTTAGCAAAAACAGATCCGAACCTGTATATCCACGATCATACTTGCCAATACTTATGACAAATGTGATGCTCCTAGCACGCATGAAAAAAGGAGTGTAAGTAGTTCTTAAAAGAAACTAGCTACTTGCTAGTGCAATCATTTGCAAGCCTTGCTGAAATCTTTGAACCATAATAGAAGGTAAAACATAAGTCCCTTCTAGGTACAAAAAATGAAACTTTTTCATTAACAACACATAGCCTTGCTATATACCTAAACAACCATTTGTTAATGTTTTTTAGTAACTTGTAACCTTAACAAGTCATTCTAAGTACCTGACAATTATTGGCGGCTAAAATTGGTCCTGATACAATGTGCTGAACATGGTCTTATAAATGGAATTGACCAACACCGAGGGACTTTGTTGCGACACATAATTGGAATAGCACGCACCAATGTCAGTCCCAGAGACTCATATTCTCCACTTATGGAATATTTCTCAACGAAGGATATCTGAAAAGAGAACATCCTTTTAAGTACGATATGTACTTGTGTGTGGAGGTAACTACAAACACTCTACGATGCTGTCAGGGGATAAGTGTGAAAAAGGTGAGTCGGGAAGGCACCGGGCCCCTGAGAGGTGCAGGGAAAGAGGTGCAACAGACACAATTAACAAAAACACAGCTCAAAACAGACAGTTCACTTTACACCAAATAAACCGCAATATCCTTGTTTTAATCAAATAATAATGGAAACGTTTATGCACTTTACAATATTTAACCTGTCTTAATCCAGGGTGCTAATCAAGACGATTAGTAGTAACCGCCTTGGACTGTCTTTGGCCTTCAACTTCCAAAGCCTTGGGTGGTCCAATCCACTTTATGGTTATCGAATTAAGTCCGTGTTAATTGCTTGGAGAATTATGGCTTGGCGCCGAGCTTAGGATTATGGCTTAGGCGAGATTTGTTATGGAATTGATATTTTATTATTCATTGCAGATGTGACAGGTGGAAAAGACTAGACCGAGCTAGGCCTTTGCGAATGAACATATATTGTACATTTATTATTCAAGTGCTCTCTATGAGCTTTGGCCATTTATGACCGGTCGGCCAGTTTGTACTCACAATTGACCATTTAAGAAATCTATAAATGAAATACGTGCAAGAGGGAAATGGTCACTCTTGCACGGGGGGAGATTGCACCCAGTGTCTGTGTATTCTTCTCTCCTCCCCTCTCTTCTCTCTCACCATGCTGGCGTAGCACTCCACTCTAAGAGGTGCGCCTTCACGTGCTCTTTTGCTCTCCTCACTCTCAGTCTCTCTCTGTTCACATACGTCGTGGTTTATGTGCTATGGGAATCGCCAGGTATGCAAGTTTGTCCGTTTATGCTACATATTGTGTTATCTTGGGTATTTTGTAGGGCAACCATGTTTTCCGTCTGTTGTAGTGGTATCAGAGCTGAGGCTCCGTTCCCAAGATTGCAGATTCGGATAACCAAAAGCTAAGTGCTCTCGTTTCCTTTTGGATTTCAAATTTATTATTCTATGTCCTTGCTTTACATTATTTTTTATGTTTTTATAAAAATTTGACATTAACTCCTTATTAATTTGTAGTTAGTGGAAGATATCTGAATCAGACAATTGGAATGACAAGTTTATACTATGAGCAAAGTTTACACAATATTTAACGTGTATATATATATTAATAAGCACGATAAATATCGTCATAGGATCCGTATAGTAGACGACGAAGAAGAGTAGTAGGAGAAGGATTGGAGGTGTTCTGTCATAGGTAGGAGGAGGAATTAAAAATAACATAAAAATTTAGCCTATTCGCATCTTTTGTTGGGAATCTACCCCAAGTTAGGTCCGTAATTTATAATTAAGGAGGGTAATTTTTGTAATACAAACGTAGATGCATAATATTATGAGCAACATGGTAGACAGAGCTCGCATGCAACATGGCCCTAGTTGACCTTGACAAAATACACCAGCGTTGCATGAACACCCGCCCCTCTAGCAGTCTACGGCCACCTCCCAAGTTAGCTATGGCGATAGCGCACGATGTCTTGCCGCTTCGCTTCCACAATGGAAAAAAGAGTAAAGAGAAGCATAAAAAGTCTATTTGAAGCTCACACATTTATTGAGCAGTAACCAAGGTTCAAAAACAAGCAAGGAGATCCAGAAAGTGTATACTTTCTGTGGTTTTAAGGGCCAAAGCGTAGAGATTTTATGCTTGAAGAAAAGGTTTTACATGTGAAAGGGCTCTTAGGACATATAAGGCAACTTGGGTAGAGGAAGACATGTGGTCAGTGGTAAAAAGGAAAGTGTGTGAGAGACTTCACATCTCTACATGAGGGAGGCCGAAAAAGTCCTATTATGGAAATTTTTTGTAAAACAGGTTTTTGGACAAAACGGGCAGAAGGAAAAGGACGTTTTGAGCATTTTTGCGCCTCACGTACAGAGGCTAATTCTGCACCGATTAGGAGATATTCAAGTTTTCATACTCTGTTGTACTAGCGGGGAGGAAGCCATAAGCTTTGAGCACTCTAATCCAAGCTTCCATAGCCAATCTAATCAAAGCCACCATAGCCCACTCTAATCTTACCATCTCTCTTTCTCTTGAAGCAGCACGGAAAGAACGAAGGAGACGAATATTATCAAGGCAAGCTTGGCATTCCAATTAAGGTAAAGGGGAAAGCATAACAACATTGTCATCGAGATAGTTGAAGTGTTATTTTCTCTATTATAATCTGAATTAAGGCAGGTTAAACAGATGTATGGAGCTTAAACTCCTCAATTAACATTTAATTAAAGCAGTGGTATTGTTGATGATAATCAAGCTTCAGGATCTTGTTCAAACTGTTAATTTCAAGCTTTGTCTACATTCATTGTGTCTGCTGCAATTGTCTTCCACACACCTCTCATAGCCAGAGGCCGCGTGCCTTCCCGGCTCACCTTTCAAACACAAATCCCTCGACATTCTTCGTGAACCCGACGCGAAACAAGCTAGGAGTGGGAGGACAAGATGGAGATTCCAACAGAGTTGAAACAGTTTATTGAAGATTACAACCTCAATAAATTTGATAGAAATCTAGCAGGAGCAGATGTGCCAAAAATGTTGGGCTTAGTTCAGAGATGTTTGCAAGAATTAAAAGCTATGAAGATGAAAAAGCATATTGACGATGTAGTGGAGATGGCACTTGATGCCGTACATGAACAGTATGGAATTTTTCAAGGCCATGATCCAGATGGACTCCTTGCATGCTATAAAGCGGAGATGAAGAGCCGAGGAATTTTAGAAGATCAGATGATTTCGAGTTTTGAAGAAGTGGTAACCTCCGAATTTAAAGGTAAGGTTCGAGAACTTGCAGAAACATATCCCACATAGTGGGACTATTTTGCAAATGGGTTTGTTCATGAAATCTCAAGGATTATTGAGTTGACAATGAAGGAGATTATCGAACGAAGCCAGATTTTTTTCTATAAAGGTGAAGGGAGCATATGATGAATTCTGGGAGCATATTTCTACAAGAAGCAAAGCCAAAGAAAATGTTGAGCTCGAAGTAGCAGATTCACTTTCAGAGGAACTTATTTTGAGCAACGAAGAAAAGGTAAATGATGAATTTAATGTTGAAACAAAATTATATGAATTTTTTTCAAAGATTGCTCGCATGGATGCTACCTCCAATAATGGTTTCGGTGAAGACATAGATTGTACATTAAGTGGTTTACAAGCTGCTGACCTTGATATTGGTTATTCTAAAGAAGTTTGTCAAGCAGATGAGCTTCTACAGGATATTACTGAAACTATTTGCACTATAGCCGAGTAGGACAACATGTTTGTTGCAGATGAGTGCATAAACAAAGCTATTATATACACAGTAGCTAATGAAGTGACCAAGATTGTGGACCCATCACAGGATGAGCCTGAGGATGTCAATGAACCTATGATTTCTACTAACCATATGTTTGCAGATGCTATTATCATGGAAGAAGATGCCATAATCGATCATTTCTTTTCTAGATCCCAAGGAGATGGTTATGATAGTATAGAAGAGCTTTCTGATGTGTGGACCTCTTCAGAGGGGGTTCCAGATGAGCCTTTGTTGTGCTATGATGTATCGCTAAGTAACATGGATGCAGATGAGGAAGCAAAGAATTATATGGATGAGTATGAAGATTGCTTTGATTATGATGACTATAAACAGGATATTGACATGGATTTTACATCTATGCTTATATACGGGTTGCAAGAGGAGCCAACTCCTAAATCTTTGTTGAATGTTGAAACTTCCAAGGGTGATTTTCCCAAGGATGTTATTGTTGGGGTATAAAGCCCAATGTGGTCGCCTAGGTAAGTGGGCGGGCCGCCAGGTATGTACACATATTCTTTTGTAAAAACCTAATAATAACTCATTATGCTCTACACATTTCAGTAGAGCGAGTTCACCATATCGTCGTGCTCTTCTTCTCGCACTCTCTCTCGCGTCGCACTTCCGCTCGTACTCCTTCAACTGGTATCAGAGCTCAGATCGAGGCTCGGAGCAGCACTGCAGGAGGCCAGAGTCACCAGCTCAGATTGGAGTGAAATTCGAGATTGGATAGCCCGTAGGGTTTGGTGTTGTCAGAATTTCATTTTGAGGTCATCTCGGCCACCGTTCGGCTTCGACAAAGTTCTGCGCAGGCCATTTTCGACTACGTGGTCTTAGCGGGTGCAGATCTGACTCTGCAAATTTGGGGTTTTTGGCCTACGACTGCAGGTGCTGAGGATATCGACACTCCCAGAGTGTTGATTTGTGGCTGTCTACACATCGAAGGACGGCTCACAGTTCTTGGAGGCGTGTCACATACGACACGGGCGCATCTACACACAGACTGTAGTCGACATCCACTAGTTCATCAGGTTGATATTGGTTCAGAGGTCAGTTTACAGGGGAAACTCTACCGAATTTTTCCCAGGAAAGTAAACCACTGTGAAGCGTACCTATGGCTGGATCACAGGACACTGCTCTTTACAATATCAAGAAGCTGGATGGAACCAATTTCCCATTGTGGAAGAAGAAGATTTGGCACGTGTTGGTACAAAAGAAGCAGATAAAACCTATAAAGCTCAAGGGGATGAAACCAGAAGATATGGACGAAGATGAATGGAGCGAAATGGATGAATTGGCACTTTCTACCATTATGCTGACTTTGGCAGAAAGCGTTTACTTCAATGTAGCAGACGAGATGTCGGCTTATCAAGCATGGATAAAGCTGAGTGATCTTTATGAGAAGCAGAGTGCAGCTTCACAGGTATACTGGCTTAAGAAGCTTGTTGACTTGAAGATGAAAGAAGGGACCCCTATGTCCAATCATCTTAATGAATTCAACACCAGCTACAGTCAATTGTCAGCTCAAGGTGTCAAGTTTGATGAACCTGTTAGAGCTATGTTCCTATTGATCACATTGCCGGAAATTTGGGACACTTTTCGCACAGCTTTGAGTAATTTTGCACCTCCAGATGGTTTGAACATAGCAGGTGTAGAAGGAAGTCTGCTTACTGAAGAAACCAATAGAAAGACAATGGACAAAGGCAAAGGAACAGCCTTAGTTGTCAGGGGAAGGACCAAAGAAAAGTACAAAGGTGGAAAGAGGAATCAGTCTCGTAGCAAGTCCCGCAGTGCTAAAGGCAAGAGTGACATAGAATGCTACCATTGTGGCAAGAAGGGTCACATGAAAAGAGACTGCAGAGAATGGAAAGCAGAAAAAGGCAAAGAGAAATCTGAAGACCATGGTGAGAAGAACAAGTCCTCAATGAAGATTCAAGAAATAAATGTGACAAAAACTGTTGCAGAGGATGACAGTCTAGTGTCAGGAGACATCTACTTCTTGAAGAATACAATGGACTCAGCTCTTCTTACAACATCTGATGGAAATGCACTGAGTGACTGGATTATAGACTCAGGGGCATCACTTCATGTGTCTCCAAACAAGGAGTGGTTTACCTCTTATGTGACCACTAAAGATCATGTTCGGCTAGGCAATGGGCAGACATGTGAGATCTTAGGTGTTGGAGATGTTCAATTGAAGTTTCAGAATGGCTCTTCTTTCACGCTGAAGAATGTGAGACATGTTCCAGCAATTACAAAGAGCTTGATCAACACAGGTTTACTTGATGATGTTGGCTACGCCACCACTTTTGGAGAGAACATGTGGAAGATATCAAAGGGTTCTATGATAGTAGCACATGGAGTAAAGTCTGGAAGACTTTACATGATTTATGTATCAAATGTCTCTAAAAATGTAATCAATGTAACAGAGCAGCCGAACGTTTCTTTGTGGCATAGCCGGTTAGGATATATGTCCAAGAAGGGAATGGAAATCTTGTCTCATTCTGGTTATTTGCCTGGCTTTTCATTTAATGATTTTGAATTCTATGAACATTTTTTGTATGGTAAGCAAACACAGCATCCACATAAGCATAGAAGCAGTAGAAGAGATACACAGTTGGCACTTGTTCATAGTGATTTGTGTGGACCTATGCCTAACCTATCTCTAGGGGGAGCTTCTTACTTTATGACATTCATAGATGATTACTCGAGGAAAGTATGGGTTTACTTTCTCAAGCACAAGGATGAAGCGTTTAGTGTTTTCAAAACGTTTGTGACACTTGTGGAGAATCAGAGTGGCAAGAAGCTTATTAAATGCTTACGCACTGACAATGGTGGAGAGTATGTTTCAAAGGCCTTTCAGGACTTTTGTGAGTCAAAAGGTATAAAATGTGAACTTACTGCTCCTTACAATCCTCCTCAAAATGGTGTTGCTGAGAGGATGAATAGGACCATACAAGAGAAGGTCAGAAGTATGTTGTCTAATGCACAACTGCCAAATGGGTTTTAGGCTGAAGCTGTATCAACAACTGTTCATCTTGTAAATAGATCTCCTAGCAAGGTTTTGCAGAAGGATTCAGTGCCAGAGATGGTATGGTCAGGCAAAATGCCCTCATAAAAGCATCTCAGAGTCTTTGGCTGTGAGGCATATACTCACGTTACAAAGGAATTTAGGAACAAACTTGAGCCAAAAAGTAGAAAGTGCATCTTTCTAGGCTATGGTAATTCTGGTGAGATGGGGTACAAACTTTGGGATCCCGAATCCAGAAAGGTTGTCCGCAGCAATGATGTTCACTTTAATGAATCCAAATATCATTCTAAACCAGAGAGGGTTGACGAGATTAGAAGAGTTGTCTTCCAAGAAGATGGACCTACACGTGCAAGAAAAAACGTCAGGGCTCAAGAGGAGCAAGGACAGGATAGAGTGGAACCACAGGTTGTGTCTGAGCCTGAGCCACCTATTGTGCGTAGATCTGGACGTGTCACGCGACCTCCTGATAGGTTTGTTCCATCTATGAACTATGTCATGTTGACTAATTTCAATGAGCCTTCATGTTACAAGAAAGCAGTGCAAATGAAGGACTCCGGGAATTGGCAATTGGCCATGCAGTCAGAGATGACAGCTCTGCATAAAAACAAGACATGGAAGCTAGTTAAATTACCACAGGGCAAAAAGGCTCTACCTTGTAAATGGGTTTACAGGTATAAGATCACCGCTCATGATAGTCAGCCAAAGTACAAAGCAAGGCTTGTTGCCAACGGCTTTAAGCAAGAATAAGGCATTGACTTTGATGAAGTCTTCTCTCCGGTGGTCTAGATGACTACATTGAGATTCTTTCTTGCATTGGTTGCCATATTAGATTTGGTGTTGCACCAAATGGATGTCAAGACAGCGTTCTTGCATGGTGATTTAGATGTGGAAATTTACATGCAGCAGCCAGAAGGGTTTGTTGAGAAAGGCAAGGAAGATTGGGTATGCCAGTTGTTAAAGAGTCTTTATGGCTTAAAACAATCACCGAGGGCATGGTACCATAAATTCCACAAGTTTATGCTTTCTCAAGGCTACAAACGTAGTGAGTTCGATCACTGTCTATATACAAAGAAGGATAAGGATGGTAGTTGGCTGATCCTTATTTTGTATGTGGATGACATGTTGATTGTTGGAAAGCACTTGGAAGAAATTTCAGCTTTGAAGTCAAAGATGGCAAAATCGTTTGACATGAAAGACATGGGTGAGACAAGTCATATACTTGGTATGCGCATTGAGAGAGACAGATCAAAGAAGTTGATTTGGTTATCTCAAATAGAGTATATTGACAAGGTTTTGCAACGTTTCAATATGGAGAAGGGAAAGGCACTGAGTGTTCCATTGCCACCATATGTGAAACTTGGCAAACAAGATTGTCCTGTGTCTGAGGAAGAACAGGCTGAAATGGATAAGATTCCATATGCGTCTGCAGTGGGTAGTTTGATGTATGCAATGATTGCTACTCGCCCAGACATTGCATTTGCAATGGGAGTAGTAAGTCGATACATGTCAAACCCAGGCAAGAAACATTGGGAGGCAGTGAAAGGAACATTGAGATACCTGAAAGCTACAAAGAGTATGCGTATATGCTATGGGAGTCAGGAGCTAAGTGTGAAGGGTTTTACAGACTCACATTATGCAAGTGACTTAGACAACCGAAGGTCTACGTCAGGGTATGTCTCTACATTGGCTAATGGAGCAGTATCATGGCGTTCTAGATTACAAGATTGTGTTACTCAGTCTACTACAGAGGCTGAATATGTTGCAGCATCAGAGGCATGCAAAGAATCAATTTGGCTTAATCGACTAGTAACAGATTTGGGAATCAAAGAAGAGATGCCTGTGTTATATTGTGATAGTCAAAGTGCTATACAATTGGCTCGCAATCCAGTTTATCACTCAAAGACAAAGCATGTGGATGTGAAGTATCATTTCATCAGGGAAATGCTCGAGGATAAGCAACTTCAGCTTGTCAAAGTTCACACCACAGAAAATCCTGCTGATCTACTTACAAAAGGACTTCCCTCAGAGAGCTTTGAGCATTTTCGCAAGCAGTTAGGTGTAGGGTAGTACATCACTTCTCTACATCTCTTGTATATTAGCTTGTATAGTAGCTGTTGGACGGATACGCCGCGACGGACATCAGCACAGCGAGAACTCACCTAACATGTACTATCAGCTAAGGATGAAGCTCGACCCGTAGGCGCGTGGAAGCAAGCATAAGGTGTCAACTTACACTCGACCGACTCCTAACTAGTTCCTACAGGGGCCCCTACCAATTGTCTAAGTCACAATCTTCAAGAGAACAAAAGAGGATGCTTCCTACAACGCTTGCTAGATCCGAACACCTATCAAACACTTCGGAAACACCACAGAACTTGAAGGAGACCCTACGAATACCTATAGGCCACTCTCCCTAAGGTCTGTGAACCAAAGTCACGACCCAAAACACCCAGTGCAGAAACACGTAGGATGTCTGGCCGAAATCTGCAGGTCTTCGATTCCGAAATCTGAAGCGCGTAATGTGTGGTTCTACTCAATGTGAACATGTGGATATGCTGCAATGCAAAATTGGACAACGTATGCTCACCCAAACAACCGATGAAGCTCGTAGAAGAAGCTCCCGAAGCCGGACCGTATGCGCGCAATGTTGGTATCGGCTCGTAGCTCTAGTCGGGGGCAACACGCTGCACTTCTCCGCACTCGATTCTGACCACCGTAGCACACGTAGCGTCAAGACAAAGCTCACACTCTCTCTCACGTACACAGTATGCTCACTCACAAAACTTAAACTTGTTTAAAATGACAAAAGGTCTTTCATTAAGGTCAAAAAGTGATATATATACCTTACAACTTCTCAAACCCTAAAGTTCCAAAATCATCCATCTACTCCTGCTAACTATCAAAACTGGGATACAATCTGGAAACTTCTGTAAGTCCCAATATTTACAAGGTGAAAAACCGGGTTTTCCTCAATGAATGACTAATTACAAAAAATAATAATCCGCCGAGTAGTTAGATGCCGTGGGGTGTGTCCAGCTTCTAACATCCCCCCCCTCCTTGTTCATGTCGTCCCTGACATGGCCTTGAACTTTTTGCTTCACCTTATGGTCTCCCGCATCTTTAACAGCGATTTGTACCGTGCATGTAGATTCAGCATTGTTGGCCCAAAGATGTCTGTATGCATGGTAAAGAACCCCGTGTAGAAAGCTTCTTCAAACGCCTGGAGGTGATAAGATGGGAGAAACATGATTCTTTGATATAATTCATGTATCACCTCCTTGGAAGGTTGACCTGACATCTCATACGCACATCTGTATGTGTCCTGGAATAAGAATATGCTGTCCGTCACTTGTCCTGGCTTGAAGGTTTCAAACACTGCTAGGATGGTCTTGCAGATCTTTCTCATCATGATGCATGTAAGGTCAGGTGAGCTAGTGAACAACTTTATGGCGCCCGTTAGGGTTTTCACCATGTATTGTACACTTATTCTCTCACCTGCCTTCACGCCTGGCAGCTTTGGGTAGTTCAACCAAGTGGGTTGGCTTCTCTGTAAGATTTCGTGTGCTTTCCACTTCCTAACCCGTGGTAGAGGGCAGAAGCTGAGATTGTCCCTGATGTGTTTAGGTGCCTCTACGAAGTGTATTAGGTACTGCGGGTACTTGGTAAGCCAAGCTTTCCTCCACTTGGGCTGAGAATCTACTATCAGCCTTACTCCTTCTGGCCTTGAGGTGTCTGCGTTGTAGAGAGGGACCGTTGGTTCTTCTCTGATCCACTGGTTTATTGTTGCCGTTTCATATTTAAGCAATGGATATGGGAGAGAGGGTTGTAGCCATTCACGCCTGAGATTGCTGGCGTCGATTTTCTGAATTGTCATTGATTTGAAAACCCTCTGTTCCCATTCCAAGGCCTCTTTGGTGCTCTTTCTGAGCTCTGCCTCTATTGCTTTTCGCAATTTTTCCTCTTCTTCTTGTGTTGATCCTGGGGCTCTTGAGAGGAGCCTGCTATGCTTTCCTCTGGCATGGGTGTCTCCACAGGATCCAACACATTGTCAAGGTCGATCCCCTCATTGGCAGCTGGCCCTGAGCTCTCTGGTTCTGCTTGTTGTTGGCTTTTCAACTCCTCTATTTGCGTGAGGAGTGTCTGCTTCTCCGCTTCTGCTTCGGCGCCCATAGTCACGAGGAGGTCATTGAGTTCAGCATTTACTTTTTCTGCCTCCTCGAGCTTTATCTTGATGCTCGTCAATTCTTCTTGTAGGGCCTTTTGGCTGTCCTCCAATCTGGTTTGCATTGCAATAGAACCTTCAGCCATGATCACCCTCTGCTTCTTCTCGAGAGTCAACTACTTTTGGAGTTCTTGCATTTGATCTTCATACATTTGACTCTCCGAAATAATTTGAGTTGAGCTTGTAGCTCTAACTCGCGCAGGTGATGCTCTCAGCCTCTGGATGGTTTGATCTTTGACTTTTAATTGGTCCTTGAGCTCAAGGACTTCATCCAGGCTTGCTTCTTGTTCTATTTCAGCCTTCTCCTTAGCATTCCTCAAGGCCTCTACTTCTTTTGTTTCTTCTGCTAGCTGGAGTGTCAGATTATCCCTTTCTTTTTCTGCATCTGGCAATGACTTTCTGAGTTGCAGGCACTCCGCTTCAGCTGCTTGCAATTTTTTTGCCGCTGCCTCATTTGCTTCTTCCTTTGTTTGGCAGTTTTGTAGAGCAGTGGCTAGGCTGGCCTGGAGGTCAGCTTCTCTTTCTTTGTGTCCTTGGCTTTTTGCCTGCAGTAGGTCTCTTTCCATTTTGGTCTTTACTTTAGTGGCTCTTAGAGTTATCAACTCTTCGTCTGATGCCACAGATTGTGCCCTTATTCCAGCTAGCATTGTCATCACCACATCCCAATCATTCGAGGGCGGGTGCAGGTCTACCGTGTCGGTAGCATTCTCCTTAATTTCAACTAGCCGGATGCCTGGCAGCTGTTCTTCACTTCGTGTCCTTGCCAAGTCGAATGCGACTGTGGCGGCTTCTTCCTTTGAATAGCCTGCAGCGAGCAGGTCCAAAAATGCATAGTATGCTTCCTCGAGCTTTTTTTGTTCAGATGCAGGCTTGGCTTCTTCTTTGTGTTCAGGTTCTATCCTGTGCTCTTGCTCTTCATCCTGGTGTTCTTCTTGCTTGTCTCCAGCCTTCTGATCTTCTGGAGGAGGGCTGCTAGGAGGTGGTGATGGCGGTGGGCTAGATTTAGGGCTACCTGGTAAAGCTGTAGGTTTGCCCTTGAAATCCCTATCTGCCTTCGTCTTTCTTTCTCTTTCCTTGTTTTCTTGTTCATCTAGCAACGTTTGCCTTATTTGCTCCACTTCTTCCTCGGTGAAAGGGATGTGTGGAATGTTTTCAGCCGCAACATCAAGAATCTCGAAATTCTTGATATAGTCTTCGAAGCGGTCCCTCTGCACTCTTCTTGAGGATTCGAACATCGACTCAAGGGATGGCTTCCATAATTCGTTTAGATCGCCCTTGAGGGCTCTTTCTGCTCGAAAACTCTCCATTAGCCTCTCGAGTCTAGCCGCTTTTTGTGATCGAGTCTCTTTGGCCGGAACTTGAGAAGATTCCTTTTTGCCTTTCTTCTGCTCAGGTTGCTCCTCTTCCACTGGCTCCAGTCGTCTCTTTAACCTTGTAGCCACCCTTGGTGCTCGTTGTGGCTCGTCTTCTTTGTCTTCCTTTATCCTTAGCCAGTCATTCTGAGATGGGGGGTCAGGCCACCTTCCCTTGGCATGTAGTGCTGCATAAACTACCTTGGTTATCATCTCTCCTGGCACTATGTAGGTTGGCTTTTTGTTTCCCATCTTTACCAGGCTGTCTTGTATGTATGCCGCATAATTGATTATCTTTGGGGTGCCCTTCGTCATTGCCCAAGTAAAGGTTGTGGCAGTTGCACCTGGCGGCATCTTGTACTTCTGCGGCCTCTTCGAGCACATGTGGAAGTATTGGTTGTACAATTGTCTCATGATCGCCACCTTTGGGTTGGCGATATCTTCAAAAGTGTAATTAGCCTTTTTCTCTTTGTACACATTTACTTCATCCCTTCTCTTTGTCACATTGTCTCCCTGATTGGAGAGATCTAGTGCATGGGCGACAACCTTTTCCGTAATAATGATCTCTGTGTTGGGTCTGCCGTGCAAATCCGTCACCTTGGCCACTCCATCTTCTCTAATGCTGGTCACAAACTCCCATACTCTTTTGACGTCCACCCCTGCTGGGATTGCTTCAAATAGTTATGGAGGTCAATTTTCTCCAAGTAGCCGGCCATTTTGCTCCGGACAAATTCATCGAGCTCCCTTGGCAGCATTGGCAGCTCTATTATATTTCCGTCATTGTCCTTGAATACTCCTTGGTAGATTCTTAGGTCGTTTGACTCTAGTAGATCTTCCTGTATCGAGGTGCTTGTAGGCTTTAATGTTCCCTGTGGAATGAAAAATGGTTCCATCTCGTCCAGATAGTCTTTGATTGTCATTCTCTTCTTCTTTGCCGGTGACTTCGAGGCTGCCATAGACCCTGTTGTACTCAACAATCCAAAGTTTAGCGTTTTTTTTTTTTCATATCAGCTGCTAAACTGAGTTTTACTTATCCAAATGACTTGAAAATTGAAATCATAGCTCAAAAGGAAATTTTGAAGCTGTGCATGTGCTCACAGTGCAAATTTGACCAAAAAAATCCATCTAGACATCCTACGCGTAGGATGTCTTTTTCTTCAGAACTGGTTCATACTTGACTTGTAGGTAGTGTAAGGCTCATGGAACATGGTTATAAGCTTGGATTTGAATTTGGATGTCAAAAAGTGGATTTTTGGGCTGATTTAGGCTTTAAGTCACAATTTTGGTAGATTGTCCATCATAGGAAACAATTGATGTCCAAATGGGTTGAAACTTGGTATATGGGCTCAATGCATCATGGTATTAGCTCCTATGATGTCATTTCTTGCATAGAAGTCTAAATCTAAGCTTAAGACATCCTACGCGTAGGATGTCTTTTGTCTTCAGAACTGCATGAAACTTGATCAGTGGGTTGTCCTTGACCTGTGGAACATAGCCATGTTCTTGGATTTGTATTTGGATAATATTTGATGCCTGTAGGGCTCTATGAGGTGTTCTTGGGCTCAAAAAATGTATCTTGAAGGTGTTGGGGGTCAAAAGTGATTAGAAGGGCTTCAAGCTTGACATATGGGCTCTTGTTGATGAGGTTATTACTTCTGAAATGACAAAACTTCTCCTTCATGCCCAAAAGGTCCATTAGACATCCTACGCGTAGGATGTCTTTTTCTTCATTTTTGCTCTCAGACCACACGGGAAGTTAGCTGATGTGTATGTGAATGTGTTGTGCAAATTTCATGAGATTTGGAAAAGATTTGGTAGGTTAATGGCTCTTTAGTGTCTTTATGTCCTATCTTTGCGTTTTTCCATGCATATGAGGTCCAATCTCTTCCAAAGGTGATGAAATTTGGTGTAGGGCTTGTGAATGTCATTCAGAACATGTGCATGGCAAGAATTGTTGGGTTTTGTGCCAAGAATTGCCCTTGAGACATCCTACGCGTAGGATGTGTCCTGGTGATTTTTCTCTTGTTAGTGCTCCCAGTGCTTGCCCTTTTCTCCCCTAAGTCCCTTTTAAGCCTAATTTCAACAAAAAAGTCAATTGGGTAAGTAAAAACTCCCTATGTGGACTTCAGAGCCTCTGAGGCGTTTTCTGACTTTTGGAGTGCTTTTTGGCGATGAAATTCCTCGATGTTGGTCTTCATACCTTCCAAATCCTTTGGGGATCCTTGCCGTATGATTTTTGTCGACTTTGGCTTCACCGGAGCTTCATTTGGCAATTTGTCGCTCTAGAAGCACCCGTGGAGGCGTTTACATACCTTTGATGATTTGTGGTGGTCCACCACCATAGGACTTGGTTGTTGATGGTCTAGGAAAGCCGCTCGTGAAGTTTGGTGGCAAACGGACTTGCGATTTGACCACAAGTGCATTTTGACTCTTTGTCTGTCTGATGTTGTTTCTGAGGTTTAGTGCCGCTTCGGGTCACTTTTTGGTCATGCGGGTCATATGGACTTGTCGAGCATGTCGATATGCTCCTACCCGTAATTTTTGGTAGCATTTGATCGCCGTTTCGCCGATTTCCCATTTGGTGGCCTCTTGCGGGTTTCTGGGAATTAGGGTTTTTCCCGATGTTTTCCCACTGCCACTGGCTATCCAGGAAGGGTCTCCTAGACTAGGGTAAGCTGCTGATGAAGTCTTGTTGCTTTCGGGTTAGCCGTTAGGCCGCCATTTCTACTTGTAGGTCTCTACCACTTGCTTTGTGTGTGACCTCTACGCTAGTTTTCGCGACAGAATGACAAACATGCGCGAAAAGCTCAAGGTGGTGAGCCTACCTCTCATGTCTCGAGCTGGTCGGGTAGACGTGCGCATCATAGAAGCTGTTGGAAGGTCGATCCGCTCTAGGTGGCAGAAGCTCTCTCCACAAGGTCAATAGTGAGCATGAGCTAAAAATGGGGTGAAAATTTCTTATAATGGAGGTCCCCGAACCATTTTTCATGAAATTTGACATGTGCTCCTATCTTTCTGCAAGATGCGGTTTAGGCTCAAAAAATTATTGATTTGGACTCCATTTGCTCTGTTTACCAAAAATTTGTCATTTCGGCCAAAACCTGGCCAAAACACACTTTCCGCTTCAGTCTCATAATTGCACCCCCACTGTACTGTAGGTTGTTCTTTAGTCACTGGTCATCCCCATACTTTTTGTTTTTCATTACGACTGTTTTTCACCTGCTTTTTGTATTTTTGAAGTTTTTCTGCCGAAAATTAGCAAAATTAAAAGGAAAATAGCAAATCAAACCCAAAAAATCCCCATGATTCATAATAGATCACAAACATCACCGCAACACATTATATACACTCTCATGCAATTTTTGTGGCCAGATTTCTCCGTTTTACCAATATTTTGCCTGAAAAATGGCTATTTCTACATATATACACACACCTAGGGGCTTAATTTGGCGTTTGGCCCCATATTCCTGTAGCTTCATGCTGTATAAGGGCATATATACTTGGGTTACTCCAGAAAATTTCGCAATCAAACGTCAACCCTGAAAATAGTCGAAAATTGTGCCCTTATTTTCTATTTCTGTTATTGGTTCCGCATTGAGAATGCCTCCCCCACTCCTAGTCGGACTCCTCCTGGACGACAAGGTTTTGCCTCGGAGTATGTGCTGTGCATAGGTTGAAAAAGTCGTGCTAATGCGTGGCCGATTAATATGGATCTATTTTATGCATACTCGGTCAATGCATGGAAAAATTAATGCTGTGTAAGAGAAGGGAATAAGCAAGATGCTTATTGGAATTCGCCGTCGAGGTTTCCTGTTTTCTTGGCAAGTATTAGCTGTAACTCTACTGCTCTTTGTTTAATGGTCTTTTTGGTCAGAGGCAACTGCGTTGCCGACACTGTTGATGGAGTCGTAGCTATTTCGGAGGATGTGTTAGCTATGGGCCGTATGGCCTTGGCTTTCCATTGGTAGTGTGGTGCGGCCAACTTTGCCCCTTGTTGGTTTGTCATCAGCACCCACTTATATTTGTTTGCCCGGTTGACCTGTAGATGTCTACTTTCCATCGTTGCTTGTACCGTAGGTATTTGTTTTGTCTTTTGCTTTGGTATCCAAATGTGAGTGACATGAGGGTTTTGGCTAAGCATTTTCTTTGGAATCCATATCTGCTTGGTTACCTTGGTTTTTGGTTGCACCATCTGCTTTGTTAGAATTGGGTTGTCACATTGTGTTTTCCCCCTCATGGCGTTTCTATCCTTCCGCATCCATACTTGTTTACCTTGTTGTGGTAGTCTAGATTTTTGCAGTGTAGTCTGTGATTTCAGCTGTCTGTGATGAGCATGGTTGGCCGTTAGCTGGTAGTTGGTCTCAGGTTTCGTGTTGATCGTTGAGGGTATTTGTTCTTTGGTATTTGTTTCCAGTGATTGCATGGCTTGCATTTGATCCGGATGTTCCTTTTGAGCAAAAGCTACCACCTGCTGTTCGTTTTCGTGCTGGATTTTGACCGCCTGTGATTTCCAGTCTATTTGGACATTGTATGCTTTTTGCCAAGGTTGCCCTAGCAGCATTGGTTGTTGTGTGCTTTCATCTGTCACCACATAGAATTTGTGTGGTTAAATATATTGATGTAACTGTATATGGAATATAATCCACCCTAATGTTTTCAATGGATGTGATGTGCTACTTTCCAGCACTTGGGGAGTAGGATGAAGTTGATCTGCGACTTGGATCTGTTGGTATAATCCGTAAGAGATAAAATTTGCTTGAGCATCCGAATCGAGCAAGGCTGGTGATTCAACTTGATCATTGCCCACCTTGACTGTAATTATTGGCTCGACTGTGTCTTCTTCCAAGTTCATGAGTCGAATGGCATTGATTCTCAATGGTGGTTTACTTTGTTGTTGTTGTCGCACAAGCCGTCTTTTTGCAATGCGTTCTTGTGCTTCGGTTTGAGCTTCCTCCCATACTCTCTCTTTTTCTTTCATTCTTTGCTTTCCTTGATGAATTTGTTGGAGCATCTCCTATGTGAGTGGAAGGTGATATCTCCTTAGTCGACACCCACTAATCCAGTTTGGCATTTCTTCACCTACTAATGTAGCAAGCTTGACGGCCCCACTTTGTGATAGATCATGAATCACAAATGGTCCCATCCCTCGCTTTTTCAGTTTCTTGCCATGTTGCTTCAATGTATAAACAAGTACGTAATCTCCTATTTTAAACTCTTTGGTACGCACATGTTTATCAAAAAACTCCTTTTGCCTTCTCTTTTTAGCATAGATCGAAGCGACCGCTCGTAAGCGGAGTTCATCTAGCTTTTCAAGATCATTAATTCTTGAAGAGAGTTCATGCCCTGTCCATTCCAAGTTTGTTGCTACGCGTAGAGTTGGGATTAAAAACTCTATGGGTAGTATAGCATTTAGCCCAAACACCATGTTGTATGGTGTTGTTCCTATTGAGGTTTTGTAAGCTACCATGTATGCCCATAGTGTTGAGTGTAGCTGCTGATCCCATTCGGTCCTTGAATGTGACACTATTTTAGTGAGGACCGTGCATAGTGTTTTACTTGTGGCCTCCGCTTGCCCATTGGCCTGTGGATGGTATGGTGATGATTTTCGATGTATGACCATGAAATCCTCTAGTAGATATTCAATGACTTCATTGAGGAAGTGTGTTCCACGGTCACTGACAATTTCTATCGGTAACCCGTAACGTACAAAAACATTCTCATACAAAAATTGAGCCGTGGTGCGTGCATCAGCTTTTTGTGTTGCTTTGGCTTCGACCCACTTTGTGAGATAATCCGTAGCCACAATGATATATTGGGTATGGGTGCGATATGCAGGGGGTGATATAGGTCCCACAAAATCAATTCCCCACTTTGCAAATTCCCTTGCCCCCATCATTGGCCTTAATGGCATCTCATCTCTTTTGATTGGTACCTTGGTGCGTTGACATGCATCACAACGTTTGACAAACTCTTCGGCATCCATTTGCAATGTAGGCCACCAGATTCCTGCAGTTAAGACAATTTTCGCCGTCTTATCGCCCGAAAAATGGCCTCCACTTACTCCGCTATGTGCATGTTCTAGAATCAGCAGGTATTCGCTTTCACTTGCACAGATTCGGAGTTGGTTGTCCTTGCCCCGTTTATAGAGTTGATTTTCAATTAACTGAAAGTCACGAGCTTCCAGCTCTATAGCTTTCTCCCGTGCTCTTGTAGTGTTCTCAGGGAATGTCTTGGTGGTTAGAAAGTCAATGATATATTGACTCCATGCAAGTGCTATGTTCACCCGAAACAATGTTGCGTGATCCACTGGTCGCTTGGCACTACATACTGTACAATTGGTAACGTAAGAATGTGTATCCGCATACACAGTTGGCCAATAAACTCCTAATTGTTTCAGTCTTTGGTGTGTTTTCACTGTTGAACAATGAAATGCACAACCCTGGACATGAGCCTCTTCCAGGTAGCACTTGAATTCTTTCGGATTTATACATAATCATAGGATTAGGTCAGATTCAAGATGATACAACCGTCCTGCTATCAACTGGAAGTTTTTTGTTTGTAGAATTTTTCGTTGTTTGTTTCTACATCCTGTATTATCAAACTTACTTCCAAAGGATAGAATGCTATCTATTTCCTGAGACCATTTGGGTACCATTTCGATGTTGAAAAGATAAGCATCTGGTATGTCATCATCTACCCCTTGAGGGGCTTCCCCGTTGTGTATTCTTGAAAGATGATCAGATCGCAGATGAGTTTTCCCCTTTTTGACCACCATTGTGAAGTCAAATTCTAGCAATATAATAAACCAGCGTACGATTCTCCCTGTATTGCAAGGTTTATTTACTAGGTATAAAAGAGCTTGATGATCCGTGAAGAACACAAATTTGTTTGCAAGCAAATAATGCCGAAATTTCTTCACAGCATAAATCATTCCTAACCCTTCCCTTTCGGTGGTTGTGTAGTTCTTTTTTGCACTATTTAACTGTCGACTCGCATAGCAAACTGGAAAATCCATTGTTCTGTCTCCAGGTTGAGCTAGAATGCTACCAATGGCATATGCCGAAGCATCAATGTGCACATGGAATATCTTGTCCCAATCTGGTGCCTTTAGCACAGGTGCGGATATAAGGTTTTCTTTCAGCCTTTGGAATGAAGTCTCACACTCATTGGTCCATTCGAAATTGACTAGCAAACGATACAAAGGTTGTGCGATAACCGCATACATGTATATGAATCTTCGATAATATCCATAGTGTCCCATGAAGGATTGCACTTGTTTTGCATTAGTAGGCCTGGGTAGGTCTACAATGACTTTGACTTTGTCCAGGTCTGTGGTTATGCCGTTTGTTGAGACAATGTGCCCTAAGATTCGTCCTTGCTTAACCATAAATACACACTTTTCCGGGTTTAGACAGATTCGATATGTTCTGCACTTTTCAAAGACTTTTTGCAAATGGTCAATATGTTCTTCTCGCAGAAGAGAGTGTACACATAGGTCATCCATGTAAATTTCTAAGAATATTCTTAGGTATTCCTTGAAAGCGTGAGTCATTAACCTCTGGAAAGTGGCTGGTGCATTTGTTAGGCCAAATGGCATAACTCGATATGCATAAATCCCCCATTCTGTGGCAAAAGCTGTTTTGTGTTGATCCTCCCTTGCTATTGCCAATTGGTTGTACCTTGAAAACCCATCCAGAAAGGAATAATCCCGTTTCCCGGCCACTCGCTCAAGGACATGTTCCGTAATTGACAAGGACATGTTCCGTAGTTGCCGCTTTCACCTTTTTGAGGTTTACACACACTCACAGTTTTCCATTCTTCTTGGGAACGACCACAATGGGTGAAACCCAGTCTGTATGTTCAATTTCATAGATGAACTCTGCGTCCATCAACTTATCAATCCCTTCTTTGATTCGTTTGGCAAATGTGTCATTATATGTATAAGGACGTTGTTTGCTAGGTTTTGCATCTGATTTTAAAGGAATTATATGTTGGAATATTAATGGATCAACTCCTTTAAGGTCTTTATAGGACCAAGCAAACACATCTTTATATTTCGTTAGAAGTTGTGTAAGCTGTGCTTCCTCGTCAGGCTCTAAATCATTAGCTATATAGACCGGCTGAGGCTTTTCACCTGGTTCTGCGAGGTCTATTCTTTTTGCGTTTTCAGGCCCGTCGTAAGATTCTTGGTTGGTTCTCTCCCTGATTGCTGATGTCAAGATGATTTTTCTTTCCTGGATAGTAAATTTCCTATAGTGAGGTGGTACATTCATGTTGCCCTTTTCTGACTCCCCTTTACCATCACTATCCTCTTCAGTGGTCCAGATCTCCCTCAAAGACCGTTTTAGTTCTTGGTATTTCTGTTTACGCTATAGTTTGGTCCACTCTTGGTATTTTGTTGGTTCTTTTTTTGTTTTTTCACATTTTTGTGATTTTGTTTGAGCCCGAGCTTTGCTTTCCCGATTCGCTTGTTCTCGCGTTCGTTCTTTTCGATTTTCTGAGAATTTTCCTGATATTTGATCTTTCACACAATCCTCTGCTTTTACAAGCATCAAATAGTGAGTTTTTCCTTTTATCCTGGGCATCAGGTTCTGTCTCACTTTATTTTCGGCTCTTTTCTTCCTATAGCGTTCTTGGCGTCTAGGGTGTTGATTAGCAAAATCATAAAACTTGATATTCTCTGCTTCATTCCCACGCTCACTGGAGGTGTCCGAACACTCATTATCTGCCTCATCATTTACTTCCACTTGCTCAGCAGAGTTGTAAAAATCTTCTTGTTGTGGAGGTGCTATCGTCTCTTTTTCTGGCATCACGCTTACCATGTAATAGGGTAGCACATCGTAACCATCCTTATCGCAAAATTTTGTTGTTGGACTGTCGGTAATGGTACATACATCTAACGTTGCTAGTATGTGTTTCCATTCTAGAGGCTCCAAGGCATCTTTAGGGAATGTCTCCGGAATATACTCTTTGTCTTCAATTGCTCTTTCTAAGATCCAATCCTCTTTTCTTAAGCTTCCACAATGTGAAGCTCCGCACATCCATAGCTCTTTTGGTTGCCCCAACCATGCTGATAGTTCTGATCCTGCTATTGTAGCCGAATCAAACTCTTCAACAGGTGTTTGGTTTACATCCTTGTAACTATGGTCTTTCAAGTGTATTTTAGTTGTCGTCTCGCCATGTCTGAGGTATATGTGGTCATAACCCCAATCTTGGAACATCTTCAGTTGTCGCATGAATGGTCGTCCCAAGATTATCTCATAATTGTTCTTTTTGTTGAAATCGACTATTGCAAATGTATGCTCATACTCGATCCCGCACGAAGTGACAATTACCTTTTCCAAGAGTCCGAGAGGCTTCTCCATGAAACCATCTGCCAACTGCAGCTTCATTCAGGTAGCCCTCAGAGCTGGTTTTTCCCATTTTTTCCAGACTTCCTTCGTGGCGATAGCAACTCCCGCTCCACTATCAAGAATAGCTTTGGAAACCACTCCTTGGAATTCTACAGGTAGCGTTGTGTTTCCGTCTTCTCCCTCACAATATTCTCCAACCTTATTCAATGGTACCATCCTAGTGTTTAGATTAGGCATGTCCAACTCCCTGATTCCTTCTTGTAGTTTCAAGGTGGGGTTTTTCACTCCAAATTTTTCCAGGAATTTTCCTACTGTGGTCCACATGTTTGGCCTTAGCTTTAGGAGTTCTGCTAACGTGATTGTGCATGCCACCGGGGTGGCTAAGAGCTCAATCAATCCTTGTGAGTCCATCACCTTGTTAGAAGAAAATCTTTGAGATGGAATTGCCCTCACTTCCGACTTAGCTTCGTATTCTCCTAGGTAAGAGGGTAAAGTTCTCAAAGAGTCTGGTTGGCTATGTCTCGAACTAATAGATCCTTGGTCTCCCCCTTGTGAATGCACCTCAAAGTTTATTTGTGATCTTGCCTCAAATTCTTCAATAGGAGGTAGGATCACATTCTTTCCTTTTCTCGTTCTATTCATGTGGTCATTTATTCTATTAGCCTTGTTGGCCTCTCTGATTTTCTTCCACAGATCATCTAGACCATTACCGTCCTTTCCCATCTCTGCCGATATTCTAGGACGGACCCCGTCACTTGCCCCTTCGGTGGTATTGGGCACTATGATAGGCTCTCCTCTGGACTCATATTCATTAGTGAGTCTTTCCTTTGTTTCCTCATGTTTCTCTATTGTTGGTTGGATAGGGGTTGGAACTGGCACATCATTGCAATTTGCCGGTTTTCCCAACGGGTCTTCCCTCAATGATTGAGCTGTCTCGATCATCTTTTTACACATATCCAACCTTTGTTTTTCTATTTCCGCAAATGGATATGTCATCCATCTTTGCTCCTGGGTCTAGTTTTTTTTAAGCCGAGCTTCATAAGCTCTTAGAAGCGCATCCAGCTGCTCATTTACTTTTTCTGCTAGCACAGATCCTCTTGATTCTGCACTTTTGGGCTCAGCTATTTCCTTTGGTGCTATGGCTGCTGTGGTGTGTGAGCTTAGGCTGGCTAGATCTTCTAACCGCTCCAACCTGTTCTTTGTATGTTTCAACTCATCGGATAGGGCGGTTTGCTCTCATTCTTTCCTGGCTTTCCTACGCGCCTTTCTTGCCGTCCAAGTGCTTCTCGGATTTTTCGTTTCTGAATTTTGGGCATCCGTCTTTGGTTCTTCTATCATGGGTTCATTCGTCCTTCTTTGGGCTTGGGCCCGTGTCACCGCTTGAAAAGGTATGACTGTTTCACTTTCTGATACTCCACTGGAAGGTACTGTTTCCAATAGGTTCAAGGTGGTTTTTGCTCCTTTACTCGGGTTTTTAGGGCAATCGGGAATCAAATGAGTAATTCCACATTCTGGGCAATACGCATTGACTCTAATGATTTCATCATGGGGACAGTCTCTCAGCCAATGGTATCCACCACACTTGTAACAGGGGCCCTTGGGTTGTTGAGGTGCTCCTTGAGCTCCCCGTTGCTGGTAAGTCTGTCTCTGTCTGCCCATGCCTCCATTGGCTATGAACAACAATGTTCGTTCATCTAAGTTATATCTTCCTTCTCCTGCGACCTGTATAGCAGTTGGAGGTCCTTGATTCCCCATCATGCTCCATGGATCCGGTGTCAAGGGTTCCTCCGGTGGATAATAGATAGGGTTCGCCGCATATCCATTGGGATCCTCATAGTATGCATGCATAGGCACCAAAGCCTTTTCTTCTGGTTCAGTTACCGTTGGGGTGTATCTTACACCAACTGGTCGTAATCCTGGTAGGGGTGGTTGTTGCCCCAACACCGGTTGTGGTCTCTCTACACCTACAGGTCCTGGCAAGTTGCCTGCTTGATATCTAGGCATAGGTGGAACTTGAGGGGAAGCTACAGGAGCTTGGGGAGCATAAGGTCTCTCCCTCACATATCCCTTGTTATAGTAACATTCCTCGGTCCCATGGTTTGTCCATTTTTGTTCAATAGCACACCACTTGGGCGGTTTAGCTTGGGGTTTGGCGTACACGTTAATCTTTTTTAGCACTTCATCTACAAGCTGTTCTTGGTTTACCGCTATTTCTCCTTTCAGTCTTGTCTTGGAGGACTTGCTCCCACTTTGCTGTGAAGATGAATCGTCATCAAGGTCCTTGAACTCCCCTTCTTTGTAAACCGCACAATTGTCCACAAGGTACAAGGCTTCCTTGGTCAACTCATTCAACGTAGTGCTCCTCTTCATATGTAAGTCTTTTTGGAGATTTGCATTCCTTAGTCCTTGGATGAATATCAGCATAAGTCTGGACTGAGTTGGCAGTTCTTCAACAGGACAGAACTTAACATATCTCTTTAGTCTTAGGGCTGCCTTCCGTACAGATTCTCCATCTTTTTGTTTCAATTTATGGATTTGTGAGACGGTATTATGAGCTATTCCCCTTTGAGAGAATTCCTCAATAAACTCGTCAAACACTTCCTCCATCGACTCAAAGTCTCTACGCTCTACAGAGTCAAACCAAGTTGCAGCATCATCCTCTAGGGTTAGTCCAAACCCTGCGAATTGGGTAGGAAAGTCTAACACCTCTTCAGTTCTAATCACACGTACAAAGGCTGCTACATGATCTCTTGGGTCTCTATTTCCTGTGTATTTCCTGTTTACCCATTTTTGCACTTGAGAAGGTCTAATTCTGCGATGGTCTATAAACCTCATCATGGGATCACCCCTTCCAAGTCTATACCCCTCCTTAGGCCTTCTGTAATAGGCTGGTTCCTCGCCCAACGGTGCTCCTAAGGCATAATTTCTAAAGGTTCTCGCCGGAGGTGGTCCTTCTCTTCGAACTTGTTCCATGGGTGGTCCTCCAAGTTCGGTCGACCCTTGTGTCTTTGGCTTACTCTCTGCTTGATACCTTGAATAGTGTGGTGGTTCTTGCAAATCCCTGAGCCCTCGAGCCGCTGGATAACCCTCTCGGTTTCTGTCTGGTTCCATTGTCGCACTTTGTCTAAGCCATGCCTGCAATGATGGCTGGTTTACTGGTTGGTTTTGGTTGTTGAATGCTCGCGGTCTAGGGGAATGTGATGTAGCGTCATACTCATCTGAGAATGGATTCGTTGACTTGCTTGGGGTGTGGACGGCTCTCCGCATTTCCTCAGGGGCATATGCTGATGCTCCTGGACCTGTTGCTCTTTCTACTTCCTCTGGGAGAATACGTTGGTATTCTCGCCCATAACTATCAACAAAAACTATGCCCTTCCCCGTAGCAGTTTCATAAGAGAATAAGTAAAGAACTTTTTCTTTGCTTAGTTCGTCTACGTATGGTTCTTTACTGCGAAAGTAAGAGACAATACCCTCGCTCTCGTGTTTGTAGATTCCCACATTCTCGTTATAAGTTGGAACCCTGATTGTTTTCTTATCGTACATGAAAATAGCTCCATGCCGATCAATGTTTGGTGGATGCTCTTGAGTTTCTGAAATCATTTTCCCTTTAGCCACGTTGTCTCCATATCTATTGTAATCTTCAGGGTTGCTAACTATTAAATAGTGGTTTCCTTTTTCGTCGCGGAATCTATCTCCATCATCATACACGTGGATTATCTCCAATCTTTGTGTTGGCCTCTCTTCAATACAAATGCACTTGCGACCTCGACAACCAGAATAGACTAGGGCTCCTCTTGAGTTTGTTCCCTCCAAGAACATCACAGTAAGCCTGGAATCATTCGAAGGATTTTGGGAGGTACTTCCTCCTCGCATAGGTCCCTCATAGGAGAAACTTCCTGGCTGTTGGCTCCCCATCATGAAGAAAGATTTGTCTGACGACGTGTTAGTATCACTACCTTCCTCAATAATCGGTGCTAGCGGATCTAACCTTGCCTGAGTTACACTCTCTTCAGTGGACACTATGCTAACTTGGTCACCTGCCACTTTCTGGTCTCTAACAATGTATCTTCCTGATCTTAAATTCATCAAACTTATCAATGCAACTTATCACAAGTTCAACCACTAACCTGGCAATGGATCAGTTTCTGCATAACGTCTTGCTTTGTTGCTGAATATACCTGTACACAAGAGTTTTAATTTCGTCAATTGGATCAACGCATTTATCTGCTGGAGGTGATCTTAGTAATGATTGGTATAACTGGAGAGTTAATCTCAACCACTACTGTATTCTATACACTGTTCATGTTCCTGATTAGGTTGCTAATCTGAAACAGTACCCTTCCTTGATGTTGGCCAATTTACGTGAAAAAGCTTGAATTCAGTATTTGCTTTGTCAAATGGGCAATCACGGTCCAATTTTACCTCTGAAAGAAGTTCTAGAGCCCTTAAGACAAATAGAACCTCAGTGTCTAGGCCAAGTCAATTTTTCTCTCCAAAATGCCCTAATAGACATCCTACGCGTAGGATGTCTCATGCTGCATTTAGCCTGGATTTCTGCACTGTATTTTCCCCTTGTTATGATGAGCTTACAGCTGTTTTTACTTTTTGATTTGGACTTCTAGAAGCTGGTCAATGAGTCAAAAATCTGTTCTGACGGCCTGATGATGGTGTTGATCAGTCTAATCAACTCCAAATTGGACCAAAATTGACTAGCAGGATTGCCTTAGGCTATATAACCCCTTACAATACTCAAAGTCCAATTATGGCTTCACTTTCTTGCATTAGACATACTACGCGTAGAATGTCTTTTTCTTCAAAATGGCTTTAAACTCAAGACTTCAGCTCTTATTGAGCTGCTGATCATCTTGGTATACTCAGATTTCAGTTTGGAGTCCTAAATCACTCAGTAGACATCCTACGCGTAGGATGTGTTTTTGGCTTGCTTGACCCCAGATTTGTTCCACAGCTTCCCCCTGATGTCAGTATCCCAGTGGTATGCTTAGATCTCAGTTTGGATGCCAAAAGTCTCAAACTTCTGCTGTTTTTCTTCTTTCAGGTGCTAAAGTCCACTTTGAACCCAATTTTCTTACCCGAATGAGGTGAAGACCCTTTCAGTCACTCAATATATCATGCAAGGCACACTCATGCAGCCATCTTAAGGTTTTGGTTTCAAGTTCATTCTTTTGCACTAATTGGGTAGGATGTCTAGCAATTTCAGTCTATCTGGCCTTATCCTGTCAAGAGAAGGCCAAATTTCCCCTTTGCAGTTGAAATTAGGGTAAACCCTACCTTCAGAACACACTGGTCACCTCAAGATTCCAAAATTTCTCCCAGATTGGCCTGTAGACATACTACGCGTAGGATGTCTCCTAGCTTAAAATTAAAGTTTTTCCTGACAGGAATGCTGATGATGCTCTTTAGGCCTATCAGAAACACTCACAGTATTCTTTGGACTTCGATTAGGCTTTCAACCACACTTTTGCGTCTTTTTGCGTCTTTTACAAACTTGTAATGATTCTACCAAGCAAGTATACATGCATGAAATGCTCTAGATCTGAATCATGATGTTCTACTTACTCTACTCCTACCTACCATGAAGAAATGGTGATAATTGGTGTTTTTGGTTGCCTTTTGGCCTCTCCGGACTCTCAAGCTCTCTTCACACCGCTTCTCCCACTCCCTGTTCCTACTCTAGAACTCGACTACTAACTAAAAAACTTCCTAAGTGTACCTCCTCTACCTCAGTCGAAGGATCTAGGCCAGACACACGCTTCCTAAACTCCCTCTAAGACCTAGAGAGTCCTCCACCCTCTGATCCTATCTAAATGTAAAGCGAGACTCTTGGCAAGCCAAAAATCCCAATCCTCAAGGATTAGTCTCGGTCACCTACCTAAGGTTTTCGTCCCCCGCAGCGGCGCCAATGTTGGACGGATACGCCGCGATGGACGTCAACACAGCGAGAACTCACCTAACAAGTAATGTCAGCTAAGGACGAAGCTCAACCCGCAGGCGCGTGGAGGCAAGCATAAGGTGTCAACTTACACTCGACCGACTCCTAACTAGTTCCTACAGAGGCCCCTACCAATTGTCTAAGTCACAGTCTTCAAGAGAACAAAAGAGGATGCTTCCTACAACGCTTGCAAGATCCGAACACCTATCAAACACTTCGAAAACACCACAGAACTTGAAGGAGACCCTACAAATACCTATAGGCCACTCTCCCTAAGGTTTGTGAACCAAAGTCACGACCCAAAACACCCGGTGCAGAAACACGTAGGATGTCTGGCCGAAATCTGCAGGTCTTCGTTTCCGAAATCTGAAGCGCGTAATGTGTGGTTCTACTCAATGTGAACGTGTGGATATGCTGCAATGCAAAATCAGACAACGTATGCTCACCCAAACAACCGATGAAGCTCGTAGAAGGAGCTCCCAAAGCTGGACCATATGCGTGCAATGTTGGTATCGGCTCGTAGCTCTAGTCGGGGGCAACACGTTGCACTTCTCCGCACTCGATTCCGACCACCGTAGCACATGTAGCGTCAAGACAAATCTCACACTCTCTCTCACGTACATAGTATGCTCACTCACAAAACTTAAACTTGTTTAAAATGACAAAAGGTCTTTCATTAAGGTAAAAAAGTGATATATATACCTTACAACTTCTCAAACCGTAAAGTTCCAAAATCATCCATCTACTCCTTCTAACTATCAAAACTGGGATACAATCTGGAAACTTCTGTAAGTCCCAATATTTATAAGGTGAAAAACCGGGTTTTACTCAATGAATGACTAATTACAAAAAATAATAATCCGCCGAGTAGTTAGATGCCGTGGGGTGTGTCCATCTTCTAACAGTAGCTTCTCTCACACTTAAAGTACCACATTGGACTTTAAGTGGGAGGTTGTTGGGGTATAAAGCCCAATGTGGTCGCCCAGGTAAGTGGGCGGGCCGCTAGGTATGTACACATATTCTTTTGTAAAAACCTAATAAGAACTCACTATGCTATACACATTACAGTAGAGCGAGTTCACCATATCGTCGTGCTCTTCTTCTGGCACTCTCTCTCGCGTCGCACTTCCGCTCGTACTCCTTCAGTTATGGATGAAGATCTTCAGGATAAAGCTATTATTCATTACCAACCTCAAAAACCAGGTAAAAATCTCTCTAATGATACAAGTCCAGGAAGTCCTAAGGTTTTTCATGATGGCTATGAAGCTAGAGGGGGTGACGGTGCTAAATCATCCCTGAAAGTGCACAGGATTTTGTTTTCTTGGCCAATGTGTCGAATGTGTATGGATTTGGATACTATTCCTAGTAATTATTATGTCAATGATGTCTTGGCTACTAGTAAAAGGGAGTCATAATTCTTTAATTCTTGCTAGTAACGACCTTAAGTTATCAAATGTTTGTGAGATGTGGCTGCTGCACTATGCTTCAGGAGAAGCTCTAGTATATTGCGAAGGCCAACAATGCTATGTGATTTTAATGGTATTTGATCCAGGAGATTCGACAGATCTTCAAAGAAAGGTTCATTATGGATGGGTATTTTTGAGTATACATTGTGGTTTCTTTCTGCTAGATCCTGGAATAGCATATTTGGAGCACAAATTCTTGAAGTTGATTGATACAGGATGTGTGTGCTTATGTGGATATTATGTTGTTCCACTATTGGGGCAATTTCTTATTATCCCATTTAATCCTGGGAGCTATTGAAGAGCAACTTGCAGATTCAGAGATATCATTTATTTTTCTGTAGCAGGTTACCTGGCACTAGGTTTTGGTTTTGGATTTATGCTATCAAGAAAAGAGTATTGGATTTTGTGGTCAGTAATCTTATATGGCTAGCTTCTAGTTGACATCTTTGGACAATTGATAAAGTATCTTCACATCTTTTGAGTTGGTTCTGCTACCAGAACTTGAAGTAGTGGACTTGACGGCTATTTCGTGTACAGACTGAGTAAGGCATACTTGAGCTTGACAGGGTTCCCTAGAGTGAGCTTGATGGTCAAGTTGTGTGCATCATTAACTGGAGCACTTGAGTCTGGCGGGGTTCACTAAACAAGTTTTTCATAATTGAATGCTTTGGAGACACGACATACATGGTTCAAATATTTGCGATGGATAGCTACCAAGTAATTGAGCTAGACCATTGATGATATGGTTTAAGCCTTATTTTGTTTTACATATACTTACCAGTTATGTGATCTTGATGGCAAGCCGCTTAAAGTGATTATAACAGATATAGATTGAAGACCGGTTGGCACAGACCGGAGACTGTGCAGGTTCAAAGGGGGTGGATGTCATGCTGCTCCGCTTCCACAATGAAAAAAAGAGTAAAGAGAAGCAAAAAAATCTATTTGAAGCTCACACATTTATTGAGCAGTGACCAAGTTTCGAAAAACAAGCAAGGAGATCCAGAAAGTGTATACTTCCTGTGGTTATGAGGGCCTAAGCGTAGAGATTTTATGCTTGAAGAAAAGGTTTTACATGTGAAAGGGCTCTTAGGACATATAAGGCAGCTTGGGTAGAGGAAGACATGTGGTCAGTGGTAAAAAGGAAAGTGTGTGAGAGACTTCACATCTCTGCATGAGGGAGGCCGAAAAAGTCCTATTCTGGAATTTTTTTGTAAAACATGTATCTGGAGAAAACGGGCAGAAGAAAAAGGGCGTTTTGAGCATTTTTGCATCTCACACAGAGGCTAATTCTGCACCGATTAGGAGATATTCAAGTTTTCGTACTCTGTTGTACTAGCGGGGAGGAAGCCATAAGCTTTGAGCACTCTAATCCAAGCTTCCATAGCCAATCTAATCAAAGCCACCATAGCCCACTCTAATCCAAATCTAATCAAAGCCACCATAGCCCACTCTAATCCTACCATCTCTCTCTCTCTCTTGAAGCAGCACGGGAAGAACGAAGGAGAGGAATATTATCAAGGCAAGCTTGGCATGCCAATTAAGGTAAAGGGGAAAGCATAACAACATCATCATCATCAATCTCAACACTATCATCATCGAGATAGTTGAAGTGTTATTTTCTCTATTATAATCTGAATTAAGGCGGGTTAAATGGATGTATGGAGCTTAAACTCCTCAATTAACATTTAATTAAAGCAACTATACTATTAATGATAATCAAGCTTCACGATCTTGTTCAAGCTGTTAATTTCAAGCTTTGTGTACATTCATTGTGTTTGCTGCAATTGTCTTCCACACACCTCTCACAGCTAGAGGCCGCGCGCCTTCCCGGCTCACCTTTCGAACACAAATCCCCCGACAACGTGTTGCTACTATTGAGTGTGTGTGTGTGTGTGTGTGTGTGTATGGAGGGTTTTGGTGAGCCAGGACTAATAGAGAACGCAAGCAGTGGACGAGGTAGTAACTCTCTATGATCAAGCACTTAGTCTCTCTCGACTCGTGCTACCAACGAGCCTCAAAATCTCTCTCCTTATGCAGCTGCCACCAACCGTTCCTTTTGGGTTGTCTCTCATTCCTTGCTCGACTCCCTCACACCAACCATGCACAACCGCCTCTCTCAGGCCATGCAATTCATAGCCTCTCAATGCTCATGCATCGACTCCCATTTTCCTACCTCAACCACCCAATCTCTCTCTTTATTTCTCTGTCTCTGGTCCCCACCTGCAATCCGTCTCTCTTTGTCTCTCTTTTACTGACGACCCCTTTCTTGTTCACCAACTCACAGGGCATGCAAAATTTCTCTCCCTTACTTGACATTCAGTTTTTTTCTTTCCTAACTTCTGGTTGATGGCGACCAGCCATCATGGTTACCGCCTACTCAGTCTCTCGGAGTTCTCCAACCTCGTGCTCTCACTCAGTTGCCCGCAACTACCACAAGCAGTCCGCCATGCACTCAGCTCCCCTCCTAAACTGGAGTAGTGTAAAGCGTTGTTGCCATGCAAGCCGCAAAAATTCTCATGCTTACCAACTCCCTACCTAACCATGCGCAGCCAATTTTTCCTGCCTCATGTAATGTACTCCACAGAGTAGTAGTGACATCTGTAGCGCCCACCATGCGGCCCACATCACTTCTGGAAGACCAGCCGCAGTTAACCTTTAACTTTGACCTCCCTCTAAACCTCCAAGAGTTCCATGTGTTGCCAGTTTAGCATGGCCACCAAAAATAGCGTCAAACCCCACTCCCAACCAGACCCAATCAAGGTGTATGTACCCCTAAGCCTTCCCCTAGTCTTGTCGTGCCTTGCAGAGAGAGGAGAACATCAATACTCTCTCAAACTTTCTCTCTCTCTCTCTCTCTCTCTCTCTCTCTCTCTCTCTCTCTCTCTCTCTCTCTCTCTCTCTCTCTCTCTCATCACGCCTTGGAAGAAGCTAGCAAGCGAAGGAGGCTGCGAGGCAAGTGGCGGATCATAGCCAGCAGGCCGAGACTTTTAGGCCGGGACTTTTGTCTTCCCCTTTCCCTAATTTTATGTTGTATCTGGACTGTGGATTCGATTCACACGGATTGTCTCAGTTTAATGGTTTCATATGTAAATTTGGCCTTTTGAATCCAAGTAATATAGCATTTCATTTCAGATTTGCTCTATTTGTCTTTCCCCTCCCATTGTCGAAGCTCTGTAGTAACTATTGCAATACTTTATCAAACGACGCCCAATGCACACCATCCTAAGGCATTGACACCCAACACCGATGACATTTTTTTTTTCAATATTTTGTTGTACTTCATATTATTTTGTACCTAGACATTGTATTGGATCCATAAGGATTGTATCAATTTGGTCTCATAAGATTTTTGCAGACGGTTAATACATTAAGGAAGTCATTTGACCTTCATAGGTATATGTGATTGTATCTTTGATCGTCAACTCCGGCGTTCTCTTAATGTGGTATCTTCCAGAAGTGGTAGCATAAACATATTTAAATAATAATAATAATAATAATAATAATAAACCTCGTCACCTTACGTAGGTTTCATAACTATCATTGGCCAATTCAAAAATTGATGACCACATTAAAATTAGAGACGATAATCACGATCCCAGACCTTGGTTAATGAAGTCGGATACTCATCGGCTGCAAGGTATCCACGGGGCTACGCAATCTGGGAGGCAGTGATATTTTTCTCATTACTGGTTTTTGCATAATGTATTTGTTACTCATTTCTCTGCTTGCCGCTTGTAGTAAGAATAAAAATAAAAGTGGATACAATTAAATTTTTTACACGCCTTGGGTCACATTAAGGCAAAGAATCCTTCCACATTACTCATAGGTCCTTTCCTTTTATCTCGTATAAATAGTCAGAACTTTCTAACTATGTACAAATCCTAAACCTTAAAGCAAGGACAACCTTCACCAATACCTCGTGCTAATTTCCCAACACCACCCCATTTTAAAATTATTTGATTTTGACCAATGCGGGTGTAATATTGCAATTTTGTGTGCTTATTTTCTAGAACTCTCACCTAGCACATGAGTTGAGTATTCTAACAAGATAAATTGAACCGTTTGCTTTCTGATTTCAAGTATGTATTGAGACACAAATGATGGGATAGCAAATGGTGTTTACAAGAACAGAATTTCAAGTAGTACGAGAGCTACATTGCTCAGCACATGAGTTAAAATACTACAAGAACCTCACGCTTGCGACACACAGAGATACGTACACATTTTGATGCAAAATATCCTTCAGGTATGTACATCACATACATCATTCCTCTTTTCATATTTCATTTCTCTCCATTCTGTTCTATGCTGAATACTCAAACACTGCTAAGGACATGGTTTCTCATTGTATTGCTAAGAATTGTTTTTAGATGATTTGTCAATAAGCTATGCAGCTACTCATGTGAGCTAAGATGCTCTGGGATAGTAAACAATAGTTTGTAAGTACCCTCCTACTCCAACATGCTCCAACTTGTTCTTACACCTGTGAAAATTGTTATATTTTTATGTCTTACCTAGTGCATTGGTCACGCACACACAGATTCACCGATCTAGGCAGCGCGTACATACTCATCTTGGTGCAGATTCGCCAGTTTAGGCAGCACAATAATAAACTTCAGATCTATAATTTTTAAACAATACCCAATGCAGATTCGCCAATTTAGGCAGCACGTTTTATTGGTGTAGACTCGCCGGATGAGGCAACACCGATCACAAAATCATGCTGCAGTGGCTGGCCACCACTGTAACTAGTATGATTTTGTTACCCGGGTATAGAAAATGAAAGATTTTTTGCATTTGGATTTGGATTGGGAATTGGTATCTGTCGATGCTTTTCTGTCATGACAGTATTTATGAAATTGGATTGGAGATTGATGAGAAATAATTATTGAATGATGAGTGTGACCAATGATATCCTAATTCATCAGGGTATGACATATACTACTTATTCTAGTGATATGCGACACTAGAATAGGTAGTATGTGGATGACGGTAAGCATAAGCAATATTGTCAAATTTTATGTCTTTTTCTTTTACTATTTGACACAGATTTCTAATCTTTTTTTTTTACCAAGTATTGTTTGCAGATTTTACCTTTGCAACTGAGGACAGTTGCTTTCCAACGGAGAGGTATGTTATGGAATTGATATTTTATTTTTCATTGCAGATGTGACATGTGGAAAAGACTAGACCGAGCTAGGCCTTTGCGAATGAATATATATTGTACATTTTATTATTCAAGTGCTCTTTATGAGCTTTGGCCATTGTACATTTTATTATTCAAGTGCTCTTTATGAGCTTTGGCCATTTATGACCGGTCGGCCAGTTTGTACTCACAATTGACCATTTAAGAAATCTATAAATGAAATACGTGCAAGAGGTAAATGGTCACTCTTGCACGGGGGGAGATTGCACCCAGTGTCTGTGTATTCTTCTCTCCTCCCCTCTCTTCTCTCTCGCCGTGCTGGCGTAGTAGTCCACTCTAGGAGGTGCGCCTTCATGTGCTCTTTTGCTCTCCTCTCTCTCAGTCTCTCTCTATTCGCATACGTCATGGTTTATGTGCTATGGGAATTGCCAGGTATGCAAGTTTGTCCGTTTATGCTAGATATTGTGTTATCTTGGGTATTTTGCAGGGCAGCCATGTTTTCCATCTGTTGCAAGATTAGGATTAGGCTTGAGTTAAGAGTTTGTGATTAGGCATAGAGAGTTTACAAAAATCGGCTTAAGCGGGATTAGGTTTGGGCTCTGCTAATGAGAGTTTAATGAAATTGAGATCTTTTCTTGGCTTGAGAGATTAGGCTTAGGCTTAGGAGTTTTAGATTAGGCACAGCTTAAGAAAGCTTAATGGAACTTAGCTTGGGCTATGGAGCTTTAGAGCTCAAGAGCTTTTCCCGACTTGCTTCTCAAGAGCGTTCAAAATGAAAAGGGAAGAAAAAAAAACATACCATTGCTTTAGCTTCAAGAGCTTTAGATTAGGATGGCTAATGCCTCTCACCTTCTTCCCTAGAGAGCAAGAGAGAAATCTGATTCTTGGCTAATGAGGATTAGAAGCTTTGGCTTCTACTCCCGGAGAGAGAAAAAACCATGAGAAGGCCCTCCTCAATCACACGAGTCCCCTCTTTATCTAGGTTGCATGGCTCCCTTACTAAAAATAGCCTACCCATTAGCGATGTTGCTAATGGGTAGCTGACGTGGCAGGACCCATCCTTATGATGTGGCCATGGCGTGATTTTGACCAGCACTAAATCCAGCCTCGCTGGTGCTGAACTTGTGTGCGAAGAGCTTCTGAGTGTTTCTCATCTCTATGGTGACCTCATCTGAGGCCCGTGCTGGCGAGCGCGACCTCTACTTCCCTTCTCGCTACCTGCGGCCTCTATTGCCCTCCATGCCCTTCGCTTTCCCTTTATTTCCTTTGTTCACACATGCCCTTAAAAAAAAGGGTGGCGAGTAGTGGGCAACCAAATCCCATTTGGTCTCAATTTATGGCGGCCAACTCCTTTCCTTAGACGGCCAATAGCCTCTTTTGGGCGGCCTTTTTCCCTTGGACCTTTCAGCGGCTGGCTTCCCTTGGTCTATAAACTTCATTAAGGCCCCACATTAAGCATACATACCGACCAAGGCATTGCCCGCAATCCTTGCATTCCAAAAGACGATATTTTTGACAAAGAACTCAACAAGAACTTTTTGTGCTTTTGTAACAGCACCACATTTGGCATACATATCAGCCAAGGCTTTGCCAAGCCTCTTCATTGGCGGCCATAGTCATTGTAAGGCAATCACATTTGGCATAAATATCGGGCTGATGCAATGCCTGGCATCCTTCATTGGACGGCCACATTAGGCAGGCACTAGCGTACATGCCAACTAAAGCACTGCCAAGCATATCATTTTTCCCCAGCAAGCTGGAGCCACATTGGCTTTTCCTCGCCATCATTGCATTTCAAAAACTTGGACAAAAACTCAAAATTCCCAGATAGCACTCCGATCGAGCCCACTAGACTGATATAGAAGCGGCCCTCGGTGCATCTTTAAGGGCCAATAACTCGGCAACCGTAACTCCGATCACTGCTCTGAATAGACCAACGCGCTCCACAAAATGAGCACTTGAGGCCCATGCATTCATTTCAATTTTGTCACCTTAGTTGCAGCTACCGAATCCAGTACAGATCTGCTACTCACTCAACTTAAAATTGTCATCACTTCTTATCCATAGCTCCGATTGAGGAGCTGTAAAGACGGGCACGTAGAGCCCTACTCATTGTTTAGCATTACCAAGACATTATTTGGCCCTTTGAGATGCATCTGGCATACATTCAGCATTGAACTTGGCCTTTTACCAGGCCTTAATCACTGTTCATTAAACATATAAGCTTCAAACAAATTTCATGTGCATTTTTCTGGCATCTTTCTTAGCATGGGAGCGGAGCTTCACGACAACGCGAGTGAGAAGGACCCTCATTATTTGTGCTCCACACTAGCTAAACCAAGATCCTTGAGTTCCTAGACCATGGTGTATCCCATGTGACCACATGTGCCAAATCAAACCCTACAATTGGGTCCATAATTGTGTAATGTAGAAACTTATTTTGGACACCACAACCCAAATTTCTTGGCTTTTACATGACCTTATCATCTCGCTGTAGAGAAAACATGGAGGAAAACATAAAAGTTTATGCATCCTACTTGGAAAAGGAAACAAAAACATAGAAACAATACCAAAGTAGATGCATACCTGGAGGTTCAAGATAGTGTTCACTTATGCCTAGTGAAAGGCACTTGTCCTAGTTTTCCACTTGCAAAGTCCTAGGAACACTAATTGAAAATTAGCAAAATGCAATAATATTGCACATGTAACCCTGGGGGTTGCCTTTTCAATCCAAACCCCTTGGTTATAACTCTGGGTGTTGCTTCCGCAATCCAAACTCCTTGGTTAAAATCATCATTGTCAAACCCCTTGGTTAGATGCTCCATGAAAACTGCTCAAACTAGTAGCCGACAATGACCAACAAAGTCTATCGTGTCTAATAGTAATGAAAATCAACTTTGAAATTTGAATTTGTCTACTACCCCTTGGAAGTTTGCAAACTTATTTCCTTGAACGTACAATTGTGATAATGTCAAATCATGACTCTCATTACCTATGGAGGGATTGTGTATTAGTTGGGTCACCCTGAAAATAGCACTCCTAGATACATAACCAATGCTACAACTAAGCAACAAATCTTCTTCAGCTAGATTCTTATTCACAACTAAGTCAAACTAAGACGTGACAGAATCTTCTCCTCCTATGAACCCAGGAGAAAGATGTCAAAATAACCCCGAAGAAAAATAGTCATACTAGATTTTCTCAGGTGTTGAAAGAAGAGGCTACCTGTGTAGATGCTCTCTTAATATATTCATGTCTTTTCATGAATCAGTTGTTGGATAGCTAGGCCATGCCTACTTGTAACCCATAAAAACCGTTAGTGAGATGGTCCGCACCTTGTGAATAAATCCAATAATGGAAAGTGCTCACTACTATATACATATACAATGATCTTAAGCCCAACCACCAGTCTCAAATCATCTTGGATCGAGTAGCTGATGTTATTGCAAAAGTGTATACAATGATGGAGTAGACGTATTTCCATCATATTTGCATGCCATGCATGCATATAAAAAAATTTGGATTGGTAAGCCCGTGGCTTCAATAACAGTCTCAACCTTGTGAGCTATTGTGATACGTGTGTTGCACGATTACACTAGCATGGATACATCATAGTGCGTCGTTGCCAGACTATAATTATCAAACCTGTGTAGCATTCTCCTTGAGTCTGAGTCAATGGACAGTACCTTTGCACATAATAGAAGCCTTGCTTCACATAGTCTACCATGGCACTTTGCTTTTCACAGTGTGTTTCTCATAGATTCTACCAAAGCACTTTTCTTTGCACAACCGCAAAATCTAGTACAAATTGAAAAGATAAAAACAGTAAAAATAAACATAACCTTGTCACACCTTTGAGACAAGTGATCATCGCATGAATGTGGCTCGTAGCCATATATGTTGTTAATTATAGAGCTATCAGATGTCCCCCTGCATACCCTCTTGGATGGGTATATTCTGATCGCCAATGAAAAAACAGGTAGACAGTTTCCCAAAGTCCGTATGCAACTAACATTTTCTAAATTTGGGAAGCTTCTAGGCTATAGACCCTAAAGTGCCTGAATTCTCATAGAAAATAGGTACTCATATTAAAAGAAAAGAGAATTGACCTGGTCAAAATGTCTTGAAAGACCTGCCTTGCCGACTCATACTTCATATTGATAATCCCTATATTTCTCAATAATGTGAGTAAATAGCGTAGAAAAAGTAGCTATCCCACTGCCAAACTCTCCTTGACCAAAGCAACCTGTGCTTGTCAAGTGTGCATGATAAAAACTAGTGCAAGATTAGTTCAAAGTTGTAAAGAGTAACTTACATAACGACTTGCTTGAATTGCCATCATCCTTGATAGCAGACTCGTACCCCTTTTGGTATATTATGGTGATGTAAATGTCTCGTAAATGTAGAATCTATGCGACACCAAGAACTATTTTCTTGATCACTTAAGTGCAAAAACATGTTGCCCAGGAGCCATGTCCAAGCCAAAACTTAAATCTCAACATAGATGTCTACCAGATTCTAGAATTGTCATCACTAGTTGTGTAAAGAGTGAGGATGCAAGAGAGCTACACAAGACAAGCACAAAGCACACAGAGATGGAAAGCTTCTTCTTCTTCTTCACAGAAAAGAGAGTACAAAAATGACTAAGTGCTAAAGCTGAAAAGTAGCACATATGTACATGCGGTCACTAAGTGTGAACTCGCTAGAAGCGTACTATGCTAGCACTATAAGTGTAGTCCAGCTGTAGAATCACTGGCAAAGATCCTCCCTGTCGGTCACCTAACGCGCCAGTGAGTAAATGCCGTAAGCGACCAAGACCCGTAGTGGATGCCAGCTCAAGGTGTAGAGCTCGACATCTCAACACTCCCCCTCGAGCTCTGCATGTCGCAGAGTCCAAGCATAGTCCGGAAACGTCAAAGCTTCTCAGCTCCAAGGGCCTTGGTAAAGATATCCGCTATCTGCTCCTTTGTGCTGACGTAGACCAAGTCGATGTCGCCCGCCAACACTCGCTTTCGAACGTAGTGGTAATGGACCTCTATGTGTTTGGTCCTGGCATGGAACACTGGGTTGTCACAATGGATGAAAATCTGCTGGTCCACCTGCACTCCCAAGTCCTCAAGTAATGTGCGTAGCCAAGCTACCTCACACGCCGCAGCTGCTGCACCTCTGTACTCGGCCTCTATGCTCGATAAAGCAACCGTAGGCTGCGTTTTGCTGCTCCAAGTAACAGTAGCACTCCCAAAAGAGAACATGAAGCCACTCGTAGATCTCCTATCAACAATGCTACCTGCCCAATCTGCATCTGTATACCCATACAATGCTAATGGTGCATCTGCTGCATAGAACAATGGGTAGTCAAGAGTACCTTGCACATACCTAAGTGTGCGTCATACTCCATCCAAATGTGGCTTCCTCGGAAGCTGCATGAACTGACTCTCCAAACCTACTGTGTAGCTCAAGTCTGGCCTCGTGATAGTCAAGTAGATTAGACTACCCACAATCTTCCTGTACATGTTGACATCCTCAACAACATCACCCTTCTCTGCACTCAGCTTTGCATTCACATCCAAGGGAATAGAAATTGGCTTACAATCAGCCATACCATACTTTGACAACATGTCCAAAGCATATTGTCTCTGTGATATCCATACACCCTCTGGAGTCCTGATCACCTCAATGCCAAGAAAGTAGCACAACTCACCTAAATCTTTCATTTCAAACTCCTGTTTGAGAAGACCCTTCACATGGTCAATCTCCATAGCATTGTCACCAACAATAATAAGGTCATCTACATATATGGTAATGACCACAATCCCCACATCACTCTCACGTACATAGAGTGAATGATCAGCATGAGCTCTCCTAAAACCAATACTGACAAGATACTTGGCAATCCTGTCATACCATGCTCTAGAGCTCTGTTTCAAACCATACAAAGCTTTGAGAAGTCTGCATACATAATCTGGGTAACCTGGATCGACATAACCAGGTGGCTGATCCATATACACTTCCTCTTGCAACTCACCATTCAAGAAGGCATTCTTTACATCCATTTGATGCATAATCCATCCTCTAGATGCAGCCACTGCTATGACAGCTCTCACAGTCGTCATCTTTGCCACTAAAGCAAAGGTCTCCTCATAGTCTATGCCATACGTCTGTGCATAACCCTTTGCGACCAGCCTTGCCTTGTGACGCTCAATGTTACCATCAGCCTTATGCTTGGTTTTATACACCCATTTACAGCCAATAGATTTCTTGCCACTTGGCAATGGCACCAACTCCCACATGTCGTTTGCTTCCAATGCAGCCATCTCTTCATTCATTGCATCATCCCAATGCACATTTCCAACTGCATCCTCAAAACATGTGGGCTCCACATCCTGTATCACCTTAGCCATGTAGGCTTGGTGATGCGCTAGATACCCATCATAAGTCAATTTCTGAACTCGATTTCTGACTCTATTAGATCTGCGCGGTCCTGGGTCACTCCTTTGCCCTCTAGCATCTTCTTGTACTTTCCTTACACCAGGTGTCCTGACAGCCGGTATTCCAAATTCCTCATCAAGACTTTGTTCAGAACCATCTGAATCCATGTCTACATGTGAAAAACCTGATGATGCATCAGCCATAAAGGGAGGTTCATCAACCTTTTCCTTTCCTTTTCGTGATACATTCCCTATACATGTTGGTGGAGTAACCTGCGTACGTAGTCTACCATTCCATGGTTTCTCAACAGAGCCACGAGAAGAGGACTCTTGTGGTCCACTCAAAACCTGTGATTGTGGCCTCACATTTTGTACAACCACATCATCTTTTACATCAGCCCCAATAGTTCCATGTGCATTATTGTACCAGCTGCTCATCTCATCAAAGACTACATCTCTGCTCACTCGTAATTCTCGTGTAGTAGGATTGTAGCACCTGTACCCCTTTTGTTCAAGGGAATATCCCACAAGAATACATTTCTCTGCTTTAGGATCCAATTTCCTACGCAACTCATCTGGTACATGCATGTAAGCTATGCAGCCAAACACTTTCAAGTGTGCCAAATCAAGCTTTGTACCTGTAAACTTTTCCTCATGTGTTACATCATGCACCGCAGTTGTAGGTGTCCTGTTCATAATGTACACAGCTGTATTTATGGCTTCATCCCAGAAATGATGAGGCATGTTCTTCTCATTCATCAATGCACGTGCAACCTCTGCAATGTGCGTGTTTTTCCTTTCTGCGACCCCATTCTATTGTGGAGTATATCTGCATGTAAACTGCCTGCGTATACCATGCATTCGCAGAAAATCTGAAAAATCATTGGAGAAGTACTCTCCCCCTCCATCTGACCTCAATGTCTTGATTTGCATATCTGTCAAATTAAATGCAAAAATTTGTGATGTGATGGTAAATGTGCATGGAATCCTTTTTTAAAGTTCTTGGATCTCGGCTTACACTCAAAGCACTACGCATGGTCAATTGGTCAATCACTTGCATTCACAAAGCGTGATATTTTAAAAGTCCTTTATTGATACTACTTCAAATTTGTGTCCAAAATTGTCTAAGATCAAGACAATATCTGTAGCAGTTGCAAAGACATATAGGATCTTCTCTTTTGTGATTGCCTTGTATCCAATGGACTTTCCTATGTACATGTTGATATCTTCTTGTATGGATGTCCAAAATAGAGCTATGGATGTATCATCTGTCAAGGCATGTTTTGTTTTTAGGGAATGAACTTGCATGAGATGTTCTAAACATGATCTCCTTCTCAATCATGACTTTGAAGTCTTGAAAGTGACCAAACACTTCACTTTTGTTACGCATGAAGTAGACCTATACTTTCCTTGTATGGTCATCAATGAAAGAGACATAATACCTGCAACCATGTATACTTGCATTATCGGTTGGACCCCAAACATCTGTGTGAACCACCTCAAGTGGCTTTTTACATACATTGCACTCATGTGGAAATGAGCCCTTTGACTGTTTTCCAAACTGGCATGCTGCACACACTTTTTATGCATACCATCCACCTTGAATTTGGGCAAACCTTTTACAATCTATTTTGATTGCATGCTGCGCAATCTCTGCTCATTAACATGGCCAATGCGTTTGTGCCAAATGTCAACATCAGCCACAACACCTGTGCCCTGTGCAAATAATGCAGCTTTTACCTCAGGCATGTCTACATTCAACATAAACATTCTGCCCACACATTTGCCCTCTGTGATCAGCTTACAGCCATTCTGGAAATATTCTACATAACAGCCATTTGGATTGAAGCGAACCTGCAAACCCTGCTCAACCATTTGTCTAGCAGAAACAAGATTCTTTGTAATGTTTGGGACATGAAGTACATCTGCTAAGTACTTTGATTTCCCACTCTTCGTATTTAGAGGTATGTCCCCTACATGAGCAATGGGGTGAGCTGTGTCATCTCCTGTCTACACATAGCCTGACACATCTAGTTTGCACATATCTCTAAACCACTCTCCACGAGACGTCATGTGATTAGAGGCACCTGAATCCACATACCAAACATCATCTTGGGTGGAATTCTCTGCAGTCATTGTATTCATTACATGTTGCATAACAAACATGCGCTCGTTTTTGCTGTCATCTGCATCTCTGCTAGTAGATGCATAGTTGCCCTGTTCTCTCTTTCCACTTGCTTTTCCCTTTGGACAGTCACGTGACATGTGACCTCTTTCACCACAAGTCCAACATTCTCTGCTATCTGGAGTATGTTGCTGCCTGCTTTATCCTGCACCACGACCTCTTTGACTCCCCCTGCCTTGAGACTGGTTTCCCCTGCCACCTGTATTGTTTTGATTTGATTGACCTTCCAAAAATTGGCCCCTGCAACCCCTTGGGCCTCGACCATGACCTCTACCTCTGTTGTAGTTAGAATAGAAGGCATGTTCAGAATTATTTCTGCCATGAGAAGAAGATGTGTCAAGGTTCTTCTCCTCAAGAATAAGCATAGAAATCAAATCTTGGAACACGGGGATGTCGTCTCTTGTATTCATGGAAGACCTAAAATGTACATACTCATCTCCTAGACCATCCAAGCATGCACGGACAATGTCATCGTCTTCCACTGAGACTTTAATAGATCCAAGAGCCTCAATGATACTCTTGATCTTCAAGGCATAATCATTGATTGAGAGGTTGTTCCTCTTAACCTGATTTAGCTCCGACTTTAGTTGAAGCTTCCTGGCCTTGGTGTTCACCTCGAACACTCTGCCTAAGTTTCTCCATGCAATGGCGAGGGTTTCAGCATCCTGTAGATAGCCCATCATGCTATCTGTGATGCTCATAGAAAGCCAATACATCACTTTGCTCTGGCCTTGTTGCCAGTCCCTCAAAGCTTTCCTTTGTTCTGCTGTAGCATTTGCCTCGGGAATCTCTGGTTCCTTTTCATTATCTCCTTCTACATAGTCCCAATAACCTTTTCCTTTTAGGAAATTTGTTATTCTGAACTTCCATGCAGGGTAGTTATTTTTCTTAAGCTTCTCAGTAACAATCTGACTGAAACCGTCAGACATCTTGAAGCACTAAGATAAAATAGTTGCAATCTGCAAAAACGTGCAAATCTGCTGAACCGGCTATCGTGGTACCTATAACGCTCTGATACCATGTAAAGAATGAGTATGCAAGAGAGCTACACAAGACAAGCACAAAGCACACAGAGATGGAAAGCTTCTTCTTCTTCTTCACAGAAAAGAGAGTACAAAAATGACTAAGTGCTAAAGCTGAAAAGTAGCACATATGTACATGCGGTCACTAAGTGTGAACTCGCTAGAAGCGTACTAGGCTGGCACTATAAGTGTAGTCCAGCTGTAGAATCACTGGCAAAGATCCTCCATGTCGGTCACCTAACGCGCCAGTGAGTAAATGCCGTAAGCAGCCAAGACCCATAGTGGATGCCAGCTCAAGGTGTAGAGCTCGACATCTCAACAAGATGGCCTTGCCGAATACCTTTACTTACAAGTGACAAGTCTTGCCTGTACTTTTCAATTGAGGAGGATGCAGGTTCTCAAGTATCCCTATATTGAGCCTTGCTCCTTAATCTAGATATAATGACATGCCATGCAAGTATCCAAACCAAAAAAAAGGTACATGCTCAAATGTGGAAATTTCAGCAATGGCGTATAGATATAGCCATGGTATTTTCTACAAATTAACTCCAGAGTAAATTAGCCGATAAAGGAATCAAAGCATTCTTGACCTTGTTCTAGCCTCTTTAGCGACACAAGCCATGCTTGTGGATAGTGTTATACAATGTCGTATTCACTCGTCTTCATGAGTAGCCACATACATAGTCGTGCTCTGATCTTATGGTCCTTGTATGGCTAATACACCATATACTACGGTGTGTTCGATTGAGCTTTCTGTTCCTTGACCGTGTCAAGCAACACTCCATATGAAAAACATAAAATTTCAACAAACACTAATTATCTGAATTGGATAAACAAGACATACCTTCAACTTGAATTTGCAACCAGTAACAATCATGTCATGTCGTATAATATGGCCGTGCTAGTAGGTTGCTTGCCAAAACTCAAACCGTGCTCAACTTGCTTGAGTTTTCTCCACCTGCTGACCCTTGGCTTGACTATGATTTATCGAGTCTTTGCTGCCATGCAAAGCATGTCATCGATGCCATTATTTGTGGTAAAGCCTTGTTTTGCATCGATTGTATCCTAGTCCAAGTCCTTGACATTGGTTTACAGCCACGCATGCCTTGCATGATTTGCCTTGACTGTCCTTGCAAGTTTGGCCATGCCTAAGTCCTTGCGTTTTTGTAGGGAGTTTTATCAGGTGGTAGGATTCTTACTAAGGGTGCAAGACATCCTGAGTTCAATTCTATAAATGTTTTTTGGGATGAGCTATCTACATCAATGCCATGCCGGTTGTTTGTAGGTGGATAGTGGACTTGATAGCCAGAGGTTGGAGTCAAACTTTGGAAAGTTTCTAGTGGACACCATCCCTAAACTGGTCTTGTAAAATTCCCCTAGACTATGGTAAGATGAGAAAAAAAACTCAAAGCAATAGTGGCCATCTGTTTCTAGTGGTGTCCATCCCTAAACTAGTCTTGTAAAATTACCCTAGACTATGGTGAGAAAAAAAACTCAAAGCAATGGTGGCCATATGTGCAAGGTAAGCAAGAATAACCCTGCTGGCTACATTGCTCGTGCATCCTTGAGTCAGTAACGGATTTTTCTCAGCACGCGAGCACAGAGCCAACGACCCCCTCTGCAAGCAAAACGGTGGAGGTTGAGTCCCCTACGATTGTGTGTATAGGAGGTGGTTCTCTCCTTGTCAAATTCGTTGTCACTCGCCATGCAAGCCCTGCTTCTTGCTGTGCTTTCATGCATGACATAGAAGGGGAGCACCAAATTTATCACTGCATAGTTCCTTAGCCTCCACGCCTCCTTTTCCCAAGAGGAGAGAGAGAGAGAGAGCTGAAAGAGGGAGTGATCATTCATTCAATTACTCGTACCCCTGTCCTTCTCCCTTCAATAGCCTCCCCCTCCATAGCTCTGATACCAATATAAGACCTAGGAGACTGAGAAGATGGATCCACCGCCCTACCACCCTATATATAGGCCAGCTCCTTGCCCTAGCCATAGTTTGGATCCCCAGTCCACACTACTTCAGTCTGAGCCCCTGGCTGAGGTTCTTGACCCCCTAGGTTCAGACTTTCTCCTTAGGATCCTTGTCCTGACATAATATCCAACTCAATACATAATAATTGTTTATTTTTTCTATTTTTGTCAACATTCTTTACTTGTTCTTTTAATTCATATTGTCCAAAAAAATTCATTTTCGCAATGTGTGGATAAAATTTCGACCATGCAAGCACCCCCTGATCGGGGGGAGGGAGGGAAAGATGACCACGGTGCATGAAGGCACCTGGCAGGGTCGTACAATGCAAGAAAAACCCCAGTGTACCACAATGTGTGCCTGCCATTTTGCCGCATTGTCTCCGTCCATCATTAGAATCAATCTTTTGCACTCAAAGAATGATATGATTGTGATTGCATCACACTAGACACTTTCTCTATTCTATGTTTCAAACTTCTTTGCAATCTAGTCTTCTTCTCTCTCTCTCTGCTAAAACTCTATAGAACCAATTGAACATCTCGTGTAGGGCATTGTTATTTTTCCTTCCACCTTTATGTCATGTATTTTTGCAATACACTGCTGTTGCTTGATAGTGTGAGCGCTCCATTCCTTGGCTACTCCAGATGCCCAATGAGCCACATCTATTGAGAAAAAATGAACTATGTGCAAAAAGAATGTGATGAGAAAACAATTAAACTTTGGTTCAACCTGTAACATTTTTTTTTACTGCAATAACGAAGTGTCCAACCCACCATGTAGTGGTTATGTGTGTCTCCCCTCAAATATCCACCATTTGCATTGTAAAACTATTGATTATAAACTTTAAGGTGGATATCTCAGCACACGCTAGCTTTGCCTTTTCAAGGAGAGAAAAAATATCATCTACATAATTCCACACGCGAGCATGCTCAATTTCAAGGGCTACTTCGTTACCTATGTAGGTGGTAATATCACACGCCTTTTTCCACAAGTGAAACTCATTGAGGCTTTAGGAGTCAGAATAGCCTGAAAGCAAATGCCTAGCTTTACTATCACCCATACAAATTTTGTTAGAAGGATCCTGTGTACTTCCAAATGCCTTCTTTGTTGAGATGTAGAGAGAAAGAGAGAGAGATGAGACAAGAGACACACCATATACGCTCCCAAAGACTGATTCATATTGAGGACAAGATACAAATATATAGGTGAGACCAAGTTGAGTAGAGTGAGCCATATATAGCTCCAACACCCCCACTCAAACAAAGGTCTCTATCTTTGGATGAAAAAACTCTTGGGGAGTTCAAGGGGAAAACCCAAGCCCCTATACAATGTGAAAATATGAACTAGCGACGATGATGATGTGAAAGTGAATTGTGCATCTATGTACAAATATTCAAGTGAATTAGAGGTCACAATGTGCAAATGTGGAGTGTTCATAGTGCATGGTACCTAAAAGATTACAATGTCATATGTACAAAGCTATTACAATAGCAAAGAAGCGAATCTAGAAAGAGTGAGGCCGAAGCAACTCCAAGCTCCGAGTGCAAGAGGATGAAACGTGACTCGTTGAGGCCTTTGGTCAAAATGTCTGCAATCATCTGGTCACTTGGACAATGTTCAACCATAATGGTTCCTTTGCGTACTTCATACCTGACATAATGATAATGGACAGCAATGTGCTTTGACTTATTAAGTTGAACATAGTCTTTTGCAAGACTAATAGCACTTTGGTTGTCACACCGCAAGGGTGTGCTAGAAAGAGGAGAGTGACCAATATCAACCAGCATTTGTCGAAGCCAAATCAACTCACGAGCTGCAAGTGATGCCGCAACATATTCTGACTCAATCGTAGAAACTGCAACACAATGTTGTTTCTTGCTAGTCCAAGAAACAAGACAACCATTTATAAAGAAGCAATTTCCACTAGTAGATGGCATAGATAAATGTGAGCTTGCCGAGTCTGCATCTGTGTAACCCAAAAGAGAAAGAGATTGCATAGAATCCGATGTGAGTTGTCGTCGATAGACTAAACCAAAATCTGTAGTTCCTTTCAAGTATTTCAATACACGCTTTGCAGCAGACCAATGCTTAAGACAAGGACATGCAAGATGTTGTCCAAGATAATTAGCAGCAAAGAGAATATCAGGATGAGCGTTCATGCCAACAAACTGAAGACATCCAATCAAGTTAGCATAAGGTTGATTTGTGACAAGTTGACCTCCATTGTCAGAAGTGTTCTTCGTAGAGTTCGCAAGACAAGGTGTGTTGGCTGAATGTGCAGATTTCATACCAAATTTTTGAATAGTATCTGCAATAAACTTTGACTGTCGAAGGAATAAAAAACCTTTTGTACGGTTCCATTGGATTTGAATGCCACGACACGAGTGAATCTCTCCAAGATCAACCATATCAAATGTAGAAGGTAATAACTTTTTCACTTGCTGAAGAAATCCCAAGTCATTGGAAACAAGGATGGTATCATCCACATAGAGAGCAAGAATCACAAAACTTTTACCTTGGCGTTTTATGTATAAGTTGGGGTCTGACGAGCAAGAGATGAATCCTTTAGAGGTGAGAAAAAGATCAAATTTTGTATACCAGGCTCGCGAAGCTTGTTTGAGACCATATAGTGCCTTATGGAGTTGAGCAACAAGGTCTTCCTTACCTGGATTAACAAACCCTTCTGGTTGTTCCATATAAATTTCCTCTTCTAAGTCACCATTAAGAAAAGTAGTTCGCACATCCATTTGATGAGCTTCTAAATCAAATTGAACAGCAAATGCCAATAAAACTCGAACACTTGTAATGCGAAGAATTGGTGGAAAAGTATCTTGATAATCAACACCAGCTACTTGGGAGTAACCTTTTGCAACTAAACGCGCCTTGAACTTGTCAAAAGATCCATCTTCTTTTACTTTTGTCTTATACACCCACTTACATTTAATAGCTGTACAATCAGGAGGTAATTCAGTTAGTATCCATGTACCTTTAGAGATAAGAGAATCGTGCTCTGCTTCCATAGCCTCTTGCCATTGATCCTTTTGTGGTGAAGAGATAGCTTCATCATAAGTAATGGGATCTTTGGAAGTAGAAAAAGCATTATCAGCAATATCGTCATCATAAACATGACATGAGCCATGTTCAAAATCAATAGGCAGATCAACAAAAATATCAATATTATCATTGGCAACATTCGGAATGGATGGTTGTGAAGAGGAAAGTTTCTCTATATGAAGAGTTTCATCTTCTACAAGAAATGGAAAAGCCTGAAGCAATGATTTAGTATCATTAGAATCATCCATGGACCATGAGCCTCCCATAAGCTGTTCGTTAAAAGTAGCATCACGATTCACAATTACTTTCTTGGAGGAAGGGTCATAGAATTTTTAGCCTTTGGAAGTGTCAGAATATCCAATAAAAATAACTTTAAGACCAGGAGCATCAAGCTTTGTTCGTGTTTCTTTGGGAACATGAATATAAGCAATACATCCAAAGGTTCGAAAATGAGATACAGAAGGAATGTCACCTGTCCATGCTGTGATGGGTATCTTACCAGAGGGTGCAGTAGTAGGAAGATGATTCTGAATAAATACTGTTGTCAAAGTAGCTTCAGTCCAAAAAACACGAGATAAGCCAGAATGAATCAGCATACATCTTACAGCATTGAGAATAGTGCGATTCTTTCGTTCAGCAACACCGTTCTGTTGAGGCGAATATGGAATAGTGTGTTCATGGTGAATTCCACTATCAACACAGTAAATCACAAACTCTCGAGAAACATATTCGCCTCCATTGTCACTACGAAGATTCTTAAGGCGATGACCAATTTGAAGTTCCGCAACCTTGTGGAATTGTTCGAAAACAGATAAGGCTTCAGATTTTTGTCTAAGTAGAAATACAGTCGTATACCTTGAGAAATCATCAATGAAAGTAATGAAGTAGCGATATTGTGATCTCGAAGAAGATAGAGGTCCACATATACCAGTATGAACAAGATCCAATATGTCATGAGAATGAGTTGTATTTGAAAGAGGAAAGGGTTAATGATTGTGTTTCCCAAGAGCACAAAACTCACAAATTTCCATGTGGGGAAGGACTTTAAGATCCATGCCATGAACAATATCACGACGTTGAAGATCAAGGAGTTTTAAGAAATCAGCATGAACAAAACGGTGATGCCATTACTTTGCAATCATGAACACCTGGAGCAGTGACAACATTTGCTACAGCATCGTTGAGAGAGAGTTCAAACAAATTACCGTTTCGGGGAGCAGTGGCTATAGTCTGCCCATCTTTCTCAATTCGGCATTTGGTATAATCAAATCCAACAAACAGACCAAGATCAACAAGTCTAGCAACTGAAAGAAGATTACGTTGAAGATCTGGTACATGTAATACTCCTTGCAAAATTTGAGTGGAAGAAGATAAGGTACCAAGATATAAGTCTCCAATACCCTTTACTTGACAAGTAGTATCATCAGCAAGATAAACAACACGTTGAACTGGCAGTGGATGATAGTTATGGAGCCACTTAGACTGATATGTCATATTTCTTGTAGCACCAGAATCGACAATAAAAAGTGATCCATCATGTACATGAAGTATTCTGTCTGGAGCAACTGAACATAGGACGTAGCTTGTTTCTGGTACAATGTTGTTTTGATGTTCAGTAGCATATGCTCTATTCCGATCTGTGTCGAATCGACTATTATAGCATATATGACTGGGATTATTAGATCGTCCACAATATTCACAACAACAACAAGAAGAGTCTCTAGATAAGCGTGGTTGTTTTGTGGTAATATTGTGTTCTTCATCATATTGACGTGCCCAACTATCATCTTCAGTATGACCATTTCTGTTGCAGTAAGAACATTGCTTATTAGGAAATTTGAGACGAGAGAAAATATTACCGCGACGGCCACCTCTGCAGTTTCCTTGTTGAAATGGATGCCTTTGAGCATAAAAAGCACGTTCCATCTGTTGTGACTCAGTCTCCTCTTGTGAAATCATAGTTGTATCATGACCCGCATTACAACGTTCTTGACGTTGAGAGTATTCAATTAAAGACATGCAGGCTTGGTCGAAATCAAGACCATCTTTATTAGAGAGAACAGTAACAATGTTATCATAAGAAGAGTCCTTCACCGTATGAAGGAGAAGTGTAATCAGTTGCTTTTGTGAAACAAGATCACCGGCAGCAGCAAGTTGATTAATAATAGATTTGAAAGATTCAATATGTCCCGTCATGGCAGTACCAACTTCATATTGTAACTTGTTAAGAAACCCTCTCAAATAAAGTATTTCTGTGACAGATTTCTTCTGAAAGTTTGCAATAAGGTACTTCCATACGTCGTGGGAAGTAGACAGTTCATACATATCCATCAAAAGGGAATCAATAAGAGCAGAAAGAATATACCGACGAGCTGCTTTATCACGTCGTTGCCAATCCGTATAGGCAACATTCCAATCTTCAAATATAGGTCCTTCAGTCATAAGCACGTTATCATTATCCGTATCAACAGCCTGAGGCGGACAAACACTATTTCCAAGAACAACATCAGAGAGTTCATCGCCTTCAAGAATTAACGACATCTTTGCTTTCCAGCCTGGAAAACCTTGACCTTGGAAAGGAGGAACAGAACGCTGGCAAGAAGGAAAGCCGTTGACGAGAATATTCATATCCATATCTTGTTGCGAGAAGACATATAAGATAAGATCGCAGAATCTGCACACCATATATGATGAAGGCCGCAATTGAGGATGAGAGAGATATGAGGACTGTGTTCTGTCAATGATAAACGTAAGAAGGATGCTCAAGGAACGTCCAAATATGTGAGAGACGTCACCCAAAAAAGGCAGGGTAAAGGAGACGTTAATAATAAAAGAGTCCTCAAAATAGAGTGGCGTGAGACGCAAGATTGACGGCCACAATACGAATAGCAAAAAGCTAAATCTTCTCGAAAAAGTTAACGCCAAAATAAGAAACACGATCGCGGACGCTTCACGAAGAAGTAGGACGAAGAAAGCTGCGTCAAGATCAATTGCAGTAAAAACAGCATAACTTTCTGCTGCGAACTCCGATTGACGCAAAACTAGAGCTCGAGGAGACGAACAAGTTTTGGATGAAAAGTGCCATTTCTCCAAATTTTGAGCAAAACACCGCGAAAAATTGAGATGAAGTTCAGGGTGTCATCAACAAGAAAACGTAATCAACGATTAGATTGATTAGCAATAAACGCCACACAAAACACTAATCATATTATTCTTAACACAAAACAACCACAGTTAACAAGAATCAACGCTCAAAAATAAAATTTGTAGCAATTTTGAATCTTACATGCAAATCGCATACACATACTGTTTTGTCACCATGAATTGAATCGGCGCGTGATCGTTATCGCTCTGATACCATGTTGAGATGTAGAGAGAAAGATCAGAGAGAGACGAGACAAGAGACACACCATATACGCTCCCAAAGACTGATTCATATTGAGGACAACATACAAATATATAGGTGAGACCAAGTTGAGTAGAGTGAGCCATATATAGCTCCAACATTCTTGTGATTTGATAGGGCAACTGCACCCCCATGTAGATCAACACTTGATAGAATAGATTTGAGTTCTCATATACATTCTTCTCTTGTTTTTGCAGGCTCCATATTCCAAGCATAATTAACATGAAGCATAAGTACCTTGTAAAAAAATTGTAGATAGGCATGAAGGGTGCACACATGCACATTTATCATTGGAATTAGTCGAGTAGGATCCCAATTTGGATTGTCTATGTCTCAATTAGGGGGTACACTCTTTTTAAAAATGAGGATACCTTGAAACCATTGTTCTAGTGCTTTAACACTAGAATGGTAACAGGACACTTTTATGTCGTTGGACACTTTTGTGTCCTGTTAAGTAGCCATTTTGCTTGAATTATTTGAAGAGTATGAAAATGAATTTCTAGGTGCTATATATCCACAAAGTTGCCTTATGAGCTCAAAAAAACTTAGCATTTTTTTTAGTATCGATCTCACCATTAACCTTACTCTTGCACAACATTTTTGCCTAAACTGTGTGAAAAACGGGTCCTATTTTTGGCTTTTTTTTCAATTTTTGGCAACTATACCACTCTAAACTTCATGTTTGTGAGGTTCAGATGGCTAGAGGTTAGGCCTTCATAGTTCTCAACATTTTTTGATGCTTGTAGGGAGAGCTAAGTGTTAAAATTGAAATTTATGACCAATTTACAAGAATTGCATAATCGTATTTTTTGGCCAAAATTAGCACTTTTATGATTTTTTTGGTGGCTTTCTTGATATCCAAATTCAATTTTGATTGTGTAAGTGTAATGTATAGCATAAAGCTAATCTTCCTTGAGTTTTGGGGGACCTAATATGCTATATAGCATAGTATATGATGATGGTTGTGTTTTTTGATTCCTGAAGAATACGATACATTTTAGAGTAGCAAGTATAACTTTCTCAATATTGCTAGTTTCTTAGGCCAATTGTGTGTATTTTGTAGGTAGTAACCATATCTAATCATAGACTACAAACTTGGCTAGATATTGAGTACTTTCTATGGGTTTCTAGAGGTCATAATGCTAAACCCAGTTTTTTCATGTTTGTTGTATTTAGCACTTTATCATTGCCCCCAAGGTTCCAATTGTAAGAGATCCATTATCCTTTTGACATGCTCCATGGCTCCTTTTGAATCCAAAGGCCCAAAGGGAACTAAGAAAACATGTATATACTATCTGTATTGAGCATGACTAAAGAAACTTTGATGATAGGTCCGCAGAATGGCAAAAATTCAACTTTTTTGTACCTATTTTTTTGCCCAAAACAAAATTAGTGAGGTAAAAGCAACCATATGTTTTGGTCACCAACCCATTGAAGTTAACGGGGCATTTCATCTCATGTCCTACAAAAATCCCCACTCTTATTTATATGCAATCAACCGTAAGAAACTGCTGTTTTGGGCAAAATGAACTGGTCCATAAACTTTGGAGGCTTGTAGTGACAAAGGGATGAGAAAAATTACAAGTTTCTCATTTTTTCCATATGTAGTAGTTATTGAACTATAAGCTCATGAAAGGATTTTTCAAAATGAGTGGATCTACTATGGTTTTGGAAATTTTCCCCAAAACCCTGAAAGGACACTTTTATGTCCTGTTAGGTTACCATTCTAGTGTTAACCACTATTTGTGTAGTGGGCACACCTTTCGCAAAGTTTTTTGCAGCTTTGCCACCCCTACCCTTACCACCCTTTGACTTGCTATCCTTTGCACCCTTGCCCTCCATTCCCAATGAGACTTTATTGTGGCAGAAATAAATGCATGGAAAGAGGGTCATTGCACCTTGTTTGCAATTGTTGTCCTTCTTGTTGTTGTTGATCAATGACATCAATGATTGGGGTGTGATTGAAATACCGTTTCAAGGACTCATGAGTCTCTACGAGAGATAAAAAGCTACTAGCCACCAAATATTCTTCTCTGACTGAACACCTAAATATGTGTTTTGCTTCTTGCTGGCATCAACATCCATGCCCACCAAGACCTTGTTCATAAGCGTAACACACTTACCCTTTCGAGTCCTTGAGGGGTTCACCATTCAGTACCCCCCTATATAACGTGCATTCGCAGGGTATTAAAAAAACCCTCTTTTCAAATGTGTGAATGAATTAAATGACCCCTTATTTTAGCGTTTTTTTCCAAAATTGACTATAAAAACCCCTTATTTTAATGCATCTCTTTTCAACTACCTAAATTGTTTGCATTTTAAAACCCGTTCCTTTGAATCGTTGACCTTTGACAAGATGACACTCATCAAGCTTCATTACAAATATAACTTTACCATCACACTCTTCTTGTGTCAACCCATAAAATCTAATCATTGACTCTTGGAGCTTCAACAAATCAACATACACATTGTTGAACTTATTGTATCCAAAGGATTTGCTCTCTTCTAATGACATGACATCCTCCACATATTGAATTCCACCGAACAAGCTTGCAACATCATTATTGGTGCACTTTTTTGCAATGTTGACACTGTAAGGTGTTGGAAGCAACCTAAACAAACCTTTTTCCATGTGACCTAGTGTGACAAGTTTGTTGAAAGCTTTGTAGGCATTGGATCTTATTCATGCACTATCACACGCCTCCATCATCTTCTGAGGCGACACAATGCTCTTTAGCTCTCTAAAATACTTCCGATGCAAAATATTAGCAATGCCACCATTGGATGGATCATCCAATAGAGAAAAGGTCTTTTCTGACAGAGGGGATGTGCAAGTCTATCGTACGTGTCAGAGTAAGGGACTTACCGTACACTATGTTCAAGCCACAAATGGCTGCAAGCACACAACCAGATTAACTTAGCAAGCTCAAGAGAGAAAGGGTGTGTCACTCACTGCCCTAAGCTCACCTTCATGGAGGATTCCTCGTCGTGAAGAAGAGAGAGCTACCCCATGCCGTGCTCAACCGCCTCGCCGCCATCGTGCGTCATAATGCTCGATCACACACAAAATCTCTCTCTCTCTCTCTCTCTCTCTCTCTCTCTCTCTCTCTCTCTCTCTCTCATGCATACACACACACACAAGGAGATGAAGAAGAAGATGGAGATGGAGAAAGAGCACTCTTCAATTGCACAAATGAGAGAATGAGTGATTTTTAGGTTTAGATGAATTTTATATGTGCTCGTCCATTCACACTTGGGCGCCCATGCTTAGCCAACTAACCCTTGAATGTTACAATTACGGTGCACCCCTCATCGGCGATCACTCTTACCATTTTCCTATTGGAACGACAAGCAAAGCCCATGACTACTAGAAGTGGATGCCTGTGAGGTCCCCACGCCGTCGTATCAAACAACGGATCTGATGGTAAACCTGGTGGCCACTAGATCTATAGCGGAAGCAAACAAAATGGTCCACGGTTCAACTAGTGGACGATCTCTCATCACAAAGTGAGTCGAGTTCGAGCCTACTAGCAACGAGATCTAGCTCCACCTCGCAGGGGAATCGTACTTAACTATCTAGCGATCCTAAGACCCACCTTCCAAGAGGAGAGAAAACCCGAGTGCCTTTTTCCCCATGTTTCAGAGGCACGTACTCTCGAGGATTTGCCACTCTAGGGGCAATGAGTAATACCAATATCGAGTAAGCACTATGGGGATAGAGAGTTCCCGACCAATCGGGACCACCCATCTCGTAGGCATTGGCAACCCGAGCCAAGCCTGCACTTTCCACCCCCACACTCACACTTCCTCGTGTGACCTAATTACTACCACAAGGTTGTTCAACATAGATATTCCTTATTTAATTCCAAATCACATGGTTCGTTAAAACAGCCCTTCAACCAGTATTGCAAACAACACCAAGACAGAATTCTAGTAAAAATTCTACTCAAACTTATTCATAAAAATTCCAATGTCCTGGAGGTACAACATCCCCCCTCCAGCGAGAGTTCACTCCTCCCGTTGTCGTCTAGCTGCCCATACAACTAGGTATGTCCACCGCATAGAAAGCACGTCATGGACACTCCCACCGCATAGAAAGCAAGACGTGGGTTCCCACCGCATAGAAAGCAAGTCGTGGGTATCCACCGCATAGAAAGCAAGACGTGGATTCAAGAGCCCTAACGAGGAACTCTGCCCCCTGTGATCAGTAGGGGGGTCAGGACTGATTCAACATTGGAAATAAAATGAACATGTCGAGCTAAATTTTCCCTAGCAAACATTCTTTCCTCTTGCAAACAGCATACCCATCAATCATTTCTTTTCTACTTTATACTTAAATGTACTATGCATTCAATGCCGAGGTTTCTATCGGATTTCTCCAACATGTTCGGGGATATGTTCATTCCTAACTAATCGTATGCAATGTTAATTAAAAAACTTGAATAGAAATTGGGACCTACCTCTTCTATTTCTTTGTCAATAGCCCGTGAGATGGCCAGTATTTGCTCGTCCATGGGGGCCTTCCCCTTCCCGTTGACATTGCTCGTTCCTGCTTCGCGATCATGGGCACCACCGAAGCACGTCCTCTTAACCGGGGCCATTTCTCACTACTTTAAATGATTATCTTGGAGAAAGAGATAAGGTTCACAAGCATCATAACAGTCCAATGGGTAGATTAGTGTCATCAATTAATCCCTCCTATATGAGAGTCTAGATTTCTTTCATAAAGCAATCATTAAGGATGGCACATAATCCTATGGGAACCGGCTCTAAGATAACTATTCGGCTTACATGATCCAGAATAATTAGGATTTCACTATTGGAATTACCAGAGAATTGGATTAAGTATGATTAAACTATTTCCTAGCAATTAGATGATGCAGATTTACCCTATGCATATGTGTGAGGAAAAACCAATTCTTAGAGACTTATTGACGGATTAATTTCTCCTTAATTACGTCTTAATGCATAAGAGAAATGAATTCAATTAAGCTACAATGTTAATGAGTGATTACAATAGTGATTTTCTTCAATCTGCACAAATACTAGCTTATTGATTAATTACTATGCTATCTAGAGAGAGAAGATTCTGATAATTATGCTCTAATCATTAATCGAGAGTGAAAAATGGCTAATAATTCAGCTATGGAATGATGATTACATAATAGAGTATGAATAAGGAGAATTTAGAGAGTAGTCATAGAGATTTTCGACTAGGAATAAGCATAATAGACAAGGAATTTAGATGGTAGAGAAAAAGATTTACAGATGACATTAATTAAACTGTCGTTACCGTGATTAAGAGCTGGTAATCTTCTCGATTTTCTCATCTAATCGAGCTTCTTGAGATAAAAATTCGGCAGCACCTCCCTCCTAGCTTCTTCTTCAATAGGTGTGTGATTCGGCAGCACCCCCCCAATGTATGTGGGTGTGTGTGTATGCACTGTGTGTGTGTGTGATCATAAGTGTGTGTGTGTGTGTGTGTGTGTGTATGTAGGTCTTTAAATAGGCTCCTACAGGCTGAAAATCGATCTGGGTTGCTAAATGCATCTGGGAGCTTCTCCAGTTAAGCATGGAAAGTCCAGTTCTCTACCCACCAAGTGTCAGGTTGGCTTGGTTAACTGGTTCTGAGACTGAGTTGCAGGCTTGGCAGCTTTCCCAAGACTCCCACAAAGCAAGAGGGCGCCCCCTAGCTGCTAAAGCTGATCTGGAGTGGCCTAGGACCTGTTCCCACATAGTCCCGGGTCCCTGGTGCCTCTCCGAACAATTTTTAGGAAATTTGGTTCTAGGCTAAAACGGGCCATACGAGTCGGATTTTGATGTCGTAAATTGCTATCCTAATCTCTAACTAAGACGTACTCGCCCGAGTACCTGCCATATTTAGCAGCCCCCCCCGGGTCTGAAAATGCATTTTTTTTAAATTTGGGGTACGGGTGCAATTTTTCGAAACAATCAAAACTGGACGGGTCGGGTGACCAAAAACTTACTATTTTTGGAAAATTTTCACAAAAATTATTTTAATTCACATTTTGAAGCTTTATAACATTCTAAACATCATGGCACTGACAAAATCTGGAAAACTGCTAAAAATAGTAACTTATTCCATTGTATTCATTTCGTGGTACAAGGGTGCTCTTGTGATCGGATCAGAGACCTTACAACCTCCCCAACGTGAAAAATTTGAGATGTCCTTATCTCAAGAATGATTTTGGGTAATCTTTTAAGAGCGTCGATTCGTCCTCCCAAGTTGCATCTTCTTGAGGGTAATCCTTCCATTTTACTAGGTGCTCCGTGATAGTTCTGTTGTGTAATTTTCTTTCCCTTGTTTCAAGTACATAGTCAGGTTGGAGCTCGAGAACTCCTTGTGCTGGCATGACTATCTCATGTGAGTCCAAGAATTGATCAGGATTGGGAATATAGGGTTTGAGGAAGCTGACATGGAATACATCATGAACCTTCAAGTTTGCAGGTAACTTTAGCTTGTAGGCCTGGTCACTTATAACCTTAACGATCTCAAATGGTCCACAATACCTTGGGCTTAGCTTCTTGTATCTTCCTAGCAATAAATTGCTTTTCTTAGGTCGGACTCGGAGAAAAACCTTATCTCCTTCCTTGAAAGTTCTATCTGAGCGGTTCTTATCTACATAGTGCTTTTGCCTATTTTGAGCTGCCTGAATGTCCTGGCGAATGGCTCTAGTCAGTGCTTCCATATCTTCTAACATCTTTCTAGATGCTTCTACTTTGATGGTTGGATCTGAAAAGTTCAGTGGTGCTAAACAGTCCTGTCCATAAAGAGCTTTGAAAGGTGACATTCCAATGCTTCTGTGTTCGGAAGAGTTATAAGCATATTCTACCAAAGGTAGATATTGTAACCACTTCTTTGGCTCTTGTGAACAATAGGCTCTGAGAATGTCCTCGATGACCATATTAAGTCTTTCAGTTTGTCCATCTATTTGTGGATGGTATGCTGTACTGAAAGCTAATTGTGACCCAATAGATTGGAAAAGAGAAGTTCAAAATTAACTTGGCATCTCTATCACTGACAATACGCTTGGGTAGACCATGTAGCCTGAAAATCTCCTTGATGAATACCCGACTAATATCTGAAGCAGTAAAGTTTGTCTTTACGGGTATTAGATGAGCCACTTTTGTGAGCATGTCAACAACCACGAAAACAGAATCATACCCTCTTGTAGAAGGTAACCCTGTAACAAAATCCATACTGATGCATTCCCACTTCATCTGGGGTATGTCAAGAGGTTGAAGTTGCCCTGGTAATTTGATCCTTTCGGCCTTTATTCGTTGACAAGAAAGACATTGCCTCACATAGCGAAGTATGTCTCCTTTCATTCTAGACCAGAAATAACTCCTTCTGACGGCGTGAAGAGTTTTAGCATAGCCTGGGTGTCCGGATGTAGGGCTATCGTGTGCTCCATATAGAATGGCCTTCTTTAAAGCTGGGTCTCTGGGTACACAGAGTCTATGTCTGTAGTAAAGACATCCTCCCATAAGAGAGTAATCTTTAGCTTCAGGCATCTTATTCTGTTGGACTAATGAAGCCATATGTTGGTACTCTAGATCTTCGAGGGATGCTTCTTTGATTCTATCCTAGATAGGGTTATTTGGAATAGAGATAGCTCCGAGAAACGATTTTTGGCTAAGACCATCTGCAACTGCATTTTCCTTCCCTGGTGTATACTTTATGTCAAGGTCATATTCCTGTAATAGCTCTATCCATCGCCGTTGTCGCATATTGAGAATGGGTTGAGTAAAAATCCACTTTAAACTCTTGTGGTCTGTAACCAGCTGAAACTTGCGTCCAAGAAGATAATGTCTCCATAACTTTAGTGCATGAATAACTGCTAAAAGTTCCAGATCATGAGTGGGATAATTCTTCTCATGATCCCTCAGCTTTCGCGAAGTATACGCCACCGGTCTTCCTTCTTGAGTAAGAACTCCGCCTAGAGCAGACTTACTAGCATCCGTCGCCACTTCAAATTCTTTACTGAAGTCTGGAAGCTTTAAAATAGGACCAAGAATTCTTTTAGCTTAGCAAAACTAGACTCGTGCTCGGTCTTCCAATCGATCCTCATTCCTTTCTTCAGGAGTTCCGTTAAAGGTGCAGCCTCGTCTTTGGAATAGATCAGAATGTCATCAAAGAAAACCAAGACAAAATCATCGAGGTAAGGTCTGAAAATATCCTACATAAGTTGGTTGAAGCTTGCAGGAGCATTTGTTAGACCAAAAGACATTACTGTGAATTCGTAGTGCCCATATCTAGTATTGAAAGCTGTCTTCGGAATATCTGATTCCTTGATCCTGATTTGGTAATATCGTGACCTTAGATCAATCTTTGTAAATATTTTGGCGCCGTGGAGCCTGTCTAAGAGTTCGTCGATCCTTGGAATTGGATACTTGTTCTTGACAGTTACCTGATTCAGCCCACGGTAGTCTATGCATAGCCTTAAGGTCCCATCCTTCTTCTTCTGGAAAAGAACTGGAGCACCCCAAGGAGAAGTACTGGGTCGAATGAATCCTTGCTCAATGAGTTGCCTAAGTTGTTCTTTGAGTTCGATGGCCTCCGGAAGTGACATTTTATAAGGTCTTTTTGAGATAGGTTCACACCCAGGGATAGTCTCAATCTCATGATCTACCTCTCTGTGTGGTGGAAGATTCGTAAGGTCCTCGGGGAATACGTCATCATACTCCCTCAGCAAGTCTGGTCGAAGTGAGGTATCTGATTGGTCCACCTTATTGAGTTTAACTGCATATATTTGCTGACCCTTTCTTAGTCCCTTCAAGAGTCTGCTGGCCTTAACTAGAATAGCCCTAGGTCTCCCATTTTCCCCCTGAATTAAGGCTTCATTACCCAAGTTATCTGTAAATGTAAAGTTTCCTTGTGCACAATGGATATGGGCCTTATTTTGCTTTAACCAGTCCATCCCTAGTATCCCATCAAAGAATCCTAAGGGTAGGGTTCGAAATTGGGCAGAAGTTGGGTGTCCCCCTAAATCGAAGTCAATTTTTGCATGCAGAGTGTTGAGATACTACCTCCTTGCCGTTTGCTAACTCGACAACTAGCTTGCTTGACGGATACTTATCTAGCTTAAGCTTTCTCATGCATCTGGGTGAAAGAAATGAAAGAGTACTGCCACAATCTATAAGGAAGTTAACTTGTTCACCTCTGAGAGATCCTGGCGTATGAATGACTGCGTATTGCTTGCAACCATTGGGATTGTCAATTGCAGCATGTAGGGTTGCTCTCTCCACTGCTTCATCACCCACAATTGGTTGGACTACTACGGCATTCACTCTGGCGGTAGCTCCACGCCCTTGCCCTCTGTTCATTCTTCCGCGTCCTCCTCTTCCATTAGCTTGGCCACGCCCACGGGTATTCAAGGGTATGGCATTGGCGTTGGTTGCATGAATGTTCCTGGGGCAATTGGATCTGTAGTGTCCATGCTCGCCGCAACCATAGCATCGAACATCAGGGAACTCCATGGTTGTAGTGGTAGCCACAATAGGGTGCTGGTTATAGGTTTGGTTGGCTGGTCTGTTGTCCCAAGCAGTGTTCCTTGCCCTCTTTGCCCAATGATTCCTCCTATTCTGATTAGCCTTTTGTACTTCGAGAGCTAGAGGTTTAGCCCTCAACAAGGCATCCTGTAGAGTTGACGGCCTGAGAGCCTCCAGCCGAGTGTTCAAGGGATCGATTAGTCCTTGACAGAACCTTGTCACCTGTTGTTCCAAGGTCATCTTAGGAGCATATCTCCGAAGAGTGACAAACTTTGCATAGTATTCTTCGACCGTTGAATTCAGCTGCCGAAGTGAAAAGAATTCATTCATTCTCAAGGTCCTATAGGCAGGTGGTAAATAACGTCCCATTATCGCAGCTTTGATGTCTTCCCAAGATTGGGAAGATCCTTTAATGTCCAGGTCTCTGCAATGTTGCTTCCACCATATCTTGGCATCGCCAGTCAAGCGAAACATCGCAAGCATGGTCTGATTTACGGGTTGGGTTCCCGCAGCTTCAAAGTAATCGTCCATGGCTTCCATCCATACTTCCGCATCTCTCTCCACATTTGCCCCCTTGCCCTTAAAGATCGGAGGTTGGGCTTGTTTGAGGAGAAGCTTCTTCTCTTGCGCTGCCGAGTACAGAGCAACAGGCGGTACCTACATGGGTTATACAAAATTCTTGATACCATTACTTGAATTTCAAGATAGACACGAGACTTTAATAAAATTCAAAATTCCACTTTATCAAGAGACAAAGATTCAGAGACAAAAAGCACTTTATTGGTGGAAATTTATTACAATCGAAACTCCTCAAGGTTTAGAATGACTGATGATCGCTTATTACATGGCTTTATGGATTGCGTATAACATACGCCTAGGAAATGGTATTGACATGATGCACTACTTCATTCGTCTAATAGTTCTTATACACATTCTTGAGGGGATAATAAACTAAGATATCGGGCCGGAATTCCGCTTTCAGTAATCCAAAGGTTTTGACTCGGTTTGCTGGAATCACATTGGTGACCTTCTCCAAGAGCCAGTCGTTGATGGTTTGGTTGGAGTTGCCCGAAACAATCTGGTCTAATCGTGTGGGCACCAAGTAGAATATCTCTATCACTCTCAACTCTTCTCCCCAACGTATCTTCTTCAAGTCGGTAGCCAGGCACCCTAGCTTCCGAGCATTGATGTAGTAAACCCCTCCTGGAAATGTCAAATCAAGTTCCCATCCTTTGTCAATGCGAGTGGAGTGTGGCGTATAAGCCTTCAACAATATCTCCATGACATCTCGCCTAAACTGGTAAACAGGGGATCTTCGAGCTTGCTCATAAATAAGCTCAAACACTTGGAACTTCCGATATTCGAGCACAGGGTCTTCCTGCAACACCAATGCAAGGAATTCGGATCAACTACCTATATATTTTCAGTTCCTTTTAAATGTTCAAACAATACGACTTTATTTTCCCAGCCTAACCTAGGCTCTGATACCAGGTGTGAGGTCCCCACCCCGTCGTATCAAACAACGGATCTGATGGTAAACCTGGTGGCCACTAGATCTATAGCGGAAGCAAACAAAATGGTTCAGGGTTCAACTAGCGGACGATCTCTCATCACAAAGTGAGTCGAGTTCGAGCCTACTAGCAACGAGATCTAGCTCCACCTCGCAGGGGAAGCGTACTTAACTATCTAGCGATCCTAAGACCCACCTTCCAAGAGGAGAGAAACCCCGAGTGCCTTTTTCCCCATGTTTCAGAGGCACGTACTCTCGAGGACTTGCCGCTCTAGGGGCAATGAGTAATACCAATATCGAGTAAGCACTATGGGGATAGAGAGTTCCCGACCAATCAGGACCACCCATCTCGTAGGCATTGGCAACCCGAGCCAAGCCCCCACTTTCCACCCCCACACTCACACTTCCTCGTGTGCCTAATTACTACCACAAGGTTGTTCAACATAGATATTCCTTATTTAATTCCAAATCACATGGTTCGTTAAAACAGCCCTTCAACCAGTATTGCAAACAACACCAAGACAGAATTCTAGTAAAAATTCTCCTCAAACTTATTCATAAAAATTCCAATGTCCTGGAGGTACAACATCCCCCCTCCAGCGAGAGTTCACTCCTCCCGTTGTCGTCTAGCTGCCCATACAACTAGGTATGTCCACCGCATAGAAAGCACGTCATGGACACTCCCACCGCATAGAAAGCAAGACGTGGGTTCCCACCGCATAGAAAGCAAGTCGTGGGTATCCACCGCATAGAAAGCAAGACGTGGATTCAAGAGCCCTAACAAGGAACTCTACCCCCTGTGATCAGTAGGGGGGTCAGGAATGATTCAACATTGGAAATAAAATGAACATGTCGAGCTAAATGTTCCCTAGAAAACATTATTTCCTCTTGCAAACAGCATACCCATCAATCATTTCTTTCCTACTTTATACTTAAATGTACTATGCATTCAATGCCGAGGTTTCTATCGGGTTTCTCCAACATGTTCGGGGATATGTTCATTCCTAACTAATCGTATGCAATGTTAATTAAACAACTTGAATAGAAATTGGGACCTACCTCTTCCATTTCTTCGTCAATAGCCCGTGAGATGGCCGGTATTTGCTCGTCCATGGGGGCCTTCCCCTTCCTGTTGACATTGCTCGTTCCTGCTTCGCGATCATGGGCACCACCGAAGCGCGTCCTCTTAACCGGGGCCATTTCTCAGTACTTTAAATGATTAGCTTGGAGAAAGAGCTAAGGTTCACAAGCATCATAACAGTCCAATGGGTAGATTAGTGTCATCAATTAATCCCTCCTATATGAGAGTCTAGATTTCTTTCATAAAGCAATCATTAAGGATGGCACATAATCCTATGGGAACCGGCTCTAAGATAACTATTCGGCTTACATGATCCAGAATAATTAGGATTTCACTATTGGAATTACCAGAGCATTGGATTAAGTATGATTAAACTGTTTCTTAGCAATTAGATGATGCAGATTTACCCTATGTATATGTGTGAGGAAAAACCAATTCTTAGAGACTTCTTAACGGATTAATTTCTCCTTAATTACGTTTTAATGCATAAGAGAAATGAATTCAATTAAGCTACAATGTTAATGAGTGATTACAATAGTGATTTTCTTCAATCTGCACAAATACTAGCTTACCGATTAATTACTATACTATCTAGAGAGAGAAGATTCTGATAATTATGCTCTAATCATTAATCGAGAGTGAAAAATGGCTGATAATTCAGCTATGGAATGATGATTACATAATAGAGTATGAATAAGGAGAATTTAGAGAGTAGTCATAGAGATTTTCGACTAGGAATAAGCATAATAGACAAGGAATTTAGATGGTAGAGAAAAAGATTTACAGATGGCATTAATTAAACTGTCGTTACCGTGATTAAGAGCTGGTAATCTTCTCGATTTTCTCATCTAATCGAGCTTCTTGAGATGAAAATTCGGCAGCACCTCCCTCCTAGCTTCTTCTTGAATAGGTGTGTGATTCGGCAGCACCTCCCCAATGTATGTGGGTGTGTGTGTATGCACTGTGTGTGTGTGATCATAAGTGTGTGTGTGTGTGTGTGTGTGTGTGTATGCAGGTCTTTAAATAGGCTCCTACAGGCTGAAAATCAATCTAGGTTGCTAAATGCATCTGGGAGCTTCTCCAGTTAAGCATGGCAAGTCCAGTTCTCTGCCCACCAAGTGTCAGGTTGGCTTGGTTAACTGGTTCTGAGACTGAGTTGCAGGCTTGGCAGCTTTCCCAAGACTCCCACAAAGCAAGAGGGCGCCCCCTAGCTGCTAAAGCTGATCTGGAGTGGCCTGGGACCTGTTCCCACACAGTCCCGGGCCCCCGGTGCCTCCCCGGACAATTTTTAGGAAATTTGGTTCTAGGCTAAAACGGGCCATACGAGTCGGATTTTGATGCCGTAAATTGCTATACTAAGCTCTAACTAAGACGTACTGGCCCGATTACCTGCCATATTTAGCAGCCCCCCTCCCCTCCCCCCCCAGGTCTGAAAATGCATTTTTTTCAAATTTGGGATACGGGTGCAATTTTTCGAAACGATCAAAACGGGACGGGTCGGGTGACCAAAAACTTACTATTTTTGGAAATTTTTCACAAAAATTATTTTAATTCACATTTTGAAGCTTTATAACATTCTAAACATCATGGCACTGACAGAATCTGGAAAACTGTTAAAAATAGTAACTTATTCCATTGTATTCATTTCGTGGTACAAGGGTGCTCTTGTGATCGGGTCAGAGACCTTACAACGCCGGTGGATAACATGCCCCCCTTCCTGACATAGATGCCGCCCCTCGGCATATAATAATGTAGCATCGGGATCCACGATAGGATTACATGGAGCAGAACAAAAACAACATTGTGAAATCTCAAAGGCAGCATGTGCAGGCGTGCACAATAAGTGAGATGCATACATGATATTCTAGGAAATGCAAAGAAAAATTCATGAATTGTAACATTGCCAACTAGAACAAGTGTAGGACCTGAATGAAATGCAATTGAGTTAAGTTCTATTAGGTTGACCCTAAGAGAAGTACACAAGAGGTAGGGCTAAAGTAAATACTAGATTGATCAACATTAATTAAAAAACATCAACTAAAGAGTAGTTAACCCTAGGAATGATTCGGCGGGGTCTAAAGACTAGTGATCTTGTCACTTATACCACTTAAGTGTGATCAACATAAAATATCACTTATGTTTTAGACCGAGATGCCTTGTCTTGTGACTGAGGAGATGCGTCAGAGGCTTGAGCTGCCTCTACAGCCAGAGGAGCTGCACATGGCTCTTAGTGCACTCCCTCGTGGTAGCTGTCTAGGTGAGGATGGCTTGACTTCTAGATTTTTCTTGGAGTACTGGAACTTGCTTGGCTCAAATATTTGTAGTGCTTTTCAGTCCATCTTGCACACAGGTGAGATTCCCACCCGCATGAGTGAGGGCCTAATTTACCTCATTCCCAAGGAGGGTGGCTCATTGGATGAGATTTGACAGTGGCGCCCCATCACCATCCTCAACTCATCCTACAAAATTTTTGCCCAAGGATCTGAGTTTGAGGATTCAGCCACTTCTAGAGAGCCTTATACATGGGACTTAGACAGGTTTTGTCAAGGAGCGTAGTATCCTTGACAACATCTTTACTTTTTGGGAGGCTTCTGTCCTCGCGCGGCTCCATGGTGTGATTCTTCTCTCGATTTTGAGAAGGCCTACAACAGAGTTGACTGGGAGTTTTTGGAGGGCACTCTATGCAGAATGGGCTTCTCAAATGCTTGGATCAGAGGGGTGTAGAAGGGCACACAATAAGGTGATTTTCGCAGGAGGTAGAGATGACCGTTTCATGCTCACACGTTCGGTCAGATAGGCCTGCCATCTTGCCCCCTTTCTCTTTCTGTTCTATGCTGAGGCAATGAGCAGGTTTTTAATTTCACAACAGGTTGGTTTACTTGGCTTAGTGCTCCCTATTTGGCGTGATGAGCTATTGAACGTTGAGTTTGTAGAAGGATCAACCTTGTACTTGGAGGGCCAAGAGGCCAACCTACAGAGGTGTGAGAAGGTTCTTGATACTTTCTGTTGTACATCTGGCACACTGATCAATTGGAGAAGGACAGTGGTGTTCTTGATTGGTAGTGTTCCTATGCCCGATTGGATGCCAAGTGAGGGTTTCAGGTGGATTCCCTTAGGTACTGCAGTTCGGTACTTGGGCTGTAAGGTTGGTTTGGACTTGTCTCCGGAGTAGAAAATTGCTCCCCTCCTCCTATCTATCAGGTACATCACTTCTTGTTGGATCTTCTCAAGTTCTTGTATTAGCCAGGTAGAGAGGCTGATCAAGAACTTCCTTTGGTCAGCACATGACCCTTAGATAGCCTAGGCCAAAGTGGCATGGTAGGTCACCACTCTTCCTTCTTCTCATGGAGGGTTGGCGATCATAGACCCAGCACAGTAGAGCAGATCCCTTCTTGGGAAGTTCATCGTTAGGGGATTTCTTCCAGGTCAGGAGCCCTCGAAGGAGTTCTTGCTTTAGCGGCTAGTGCTAGGGTGCCTCAGGCTAGAGGCCCATAGTGACCCTCAACTTGATGGATTTTCACAGAGATGCGTAGAGTTGGCTTGAGCAAGATACTAGAGGACTGCTTCGCTGTGAGTCTGCTTCGATCCTAGGAGCAACTACGGTGAGGCCTGGAGCAGCGTAAGTCTACTTTCATGGAGGAGCGCTTCAAACAGTCCCTTGTTTGGAACCCCATGGTTAGCACTCAGAGAGGCCACTTGGTTGGTAGTCGGCCTCGTGTTTCTTGGGGTCCCATGGCAAAGGGTCTAGCATGATGTCTAGGTGACTGGTTACGGTTCTCAGACTTGTCAGAGGAGCTTCAAGTCATTCAGCTACAGGGCATGAGAGGGGTGCAAAGCATGTGTCAGGACATCTCAATTGCAGTACCAGCTGAGTGGCTCACACCTTTTGAGTTAGCAGCGCCTAGATGGATGGGAGCCTTCACGAGAGTGGAGGTTCTCATCTCAGTTTGGGCTTTCTCAGAGACTATACCCTCCCTGTTTTTAGAGCTATAGGGAGTATGACGCTTACATCAATTGGAGAAACAGGCCCCACAGGTGGCGGAGTGCTGTTTTCAGAAGATTCACGTGGTGGTCATCTGTGGGGGGACTTGTGTCATAGATCCCAACCCAGCAGCTCTTGAGACGGGCCACTGGAGACTGTGGACTTGGGAGAGTTGTCCACTGGCACGAGTACAGTGGGATCCTGGAGAGTGTCTATGGAGGGACCCTTTCACCTCTAAAGACCATCCATGTGTCCCTTTCTTTTAGTACACTGTTTGTCTTGGACGTCACATAGTGGCAGCGCAGAGAGAGGCGCGTCCTGCTGCGGCACCTCATTGGCAGGAGGAGGGTCTCACAACTGATATCTTGGAAAATTTTTGGGAGAGGTTGTGGGACTCCAAACAACGAACACAAATCACTTTGTTCCAATGGTTGGTTGCACACAGAGCTACATCAGTTGGGAGATGGCTTGTACAATGTGGTCTCTTGCAGCATCTGCAGCTTGTGACCATCTTGTGGAGAGTCAGCGTCACTATCTTTGGGACTCTCCTTTGGCACAACAGGTGTGGATTTGTGTCCTTTGGATGATGCCAACCCTTTCCACATCTCGGCAGTACACTTGGGGGGCAGCTGCTTGGTCCACTCTCATGGGCCGGACACTTTAGTTTGAGCTATCTTCCACCAGCAGGATGATAGTGATGCAGGGGGGTACCTACACTCCAGCCTGCTATAGAGATTACTCCACAGGAGTGGTGCAGTGAGAGAGAGGAGTATTGGGAGCTCATCAGTGGAGTGACACTCTGGTTCATCTGGCGGGTCCGCTGCTTCCGCATCTTTGAGGCTCACCATGTACTACTAGTAGAGATAGAATCTTTAGCTTGAGCTGATCCATACTCTGAGAGGACAATTGGAGAGACTCCAGGGTAGTTATCTCCACATGCGGGAGCGCAGAGAGACTTTCCTTCGACTCTAGCGTCCTAGACCTCCTTTTTTCACCACAGTGTCGTGCTGTGACACGTACATAGTGGGAACGCATGCTACAAGATCTATTTTGTAACTTTTTAGATACATAATTATCTTTCCTATAATGTACATATGCATATTTAAGTATAATAATAAGCTTTCTATCTCATCCTATTATTTTTCTCAAGGGTAACCTATCCTTACTTTACCATCAAAAAATACTATGGGAAAAGCATCAATAGCTCCGCCTCTTTAACTTGGGGCAAAAAGCATTGATTCTTTATTTCTACTATTTCATTATCATCTCACACCCTAGCTAGATCCTATATCTAGGGTAAACTCCAATGTATATATATTCTATGTATTTTTTATATTTTTCTTATATTTATTTTTAAATAGCTACTAGGAGGGAATCAAATCCTAGTGGGACACTAGGTGGCATCATTTCAAAGATACACTTACTTTAATGCATTATTGCAAGCATGATTACAAAACATTGTCAAGGAACAATGTCATGCTTTCATATGGCATGAGGTGTCCTTTGGAATTAAATGAAAGTCTAGGCTAAGGGGACCACGGGAAGACTTTTGCTGCCAGAAATGGACCCTATTTTCATAAATTTTTTACACAAGGTTCCAATCCGAGTTCGAAAATGATTTTAAAATGAAAATCGTAAATAATGATCTGAAGTTTTTGCCCATATTTTTACTTTTTTATTTGGAGCCACGGTTGAGGAGATATGATCAAAATACTGGACCCCAGTCTACCCACATCATGCAGGGACAGGTCATTTCGAACTTTTCCAATTTCTATTCACACTGGCTCCTCTCTTCTTGTGTAAACCCTTGGGGGTTCCCTTCACCTATAAAAGGAGACCTCTTCTTCCTTGAAAAAAAAATTCAAGCATTCAAGCCATTGATGAGAGGAATTCTTGAGGGAGTGAGTAGTAATGCCTAATTGTACGTAGCCATTAACATAAGCCCTACACTTTATTCTAGAGGGAGACTAGCCATTCTTGCAACAAGCTAACCTTGGAAGATCAACTCTAATCAAAGAAGGTCTTGCACTTGGTGTATCAATCAAAGTGGAATTATCCACTCTTCTTCTCTCTCCATCAATAATGGTGCCGAAGGGTTTGTCAAGTAAGATGAGTTCTACATTGATTTTTTCTTGATTTCTTGTTGTTTTCTTTTTCATCTCTAATCCAACATATATATATGTATCTAATCTCATCTCCTTAAGCAAACCTATCTCTCTCATTCTTAGTAATTCATCCTCTCTGCAAATTCTAGGTTCTCTTTTCTACAGGTACATCTCTCCCCGCAGTATCCTTATTGCCTACGGGCAAGAATAGAGCTTGGGAGGGAAACTTCTCATCTCTTCACTTCTCTCATATTTACATTTCTCACATACTATCCTAGATGAATAACCCACATGATGATCATTTCTATCGCTTTCACTCTGTACGATCTATTAGAATTAACGTATGGATTAGCCGTAAAATACACTTTCAACAACGTATAGTGTTTCTCTTTGGCCCAGAAAAGCTTAATGAAATACTTCTATCACCGGATCCCATCATACTACCTCTCATAGACTATAAATTTTCTTTTGACGTAAGCGTAGTTATCTTGCAATGAACCAAGAGAATTTGTACACACAATTAATCCCAATCACTAGACAAAATATATATATTATGGTAAGCACAAAACTACAATTCCAAAGAACAATTCGTAGCCTATTTGGTCAGTCGAGATTGAATGCCATTAACTCATCTATTAACCCTTTCATATTACCCATGATACGATATGACAATAGCCTTGATGTTTTCATTTTCGTATTGTTTTGACATTCTCTTTTTTGTTCTTTATTTGTGTGTGTGAGTGTAAGAGAGAAAGAGTGGGTCTTCTTTGATTGCACTTCTTTCCAAACCCTAGACTTCATGGCATCTATGGTTTAACTCCTTCATATAGTTTTTGTTGAGTTCTCTCACAAACTCTCACAGCCATAAGCCCGGTGCTTTCCGGGCAAGACCGCAAATTTCTCGACATATTTTTGGTGAAACCGACGCGAAACTGCCAGGGTGATATTTTGTGGATAACCATGGGTGATCATTTTGAGCAACAGGGTATGCATTTTGACCCAGCAACAATGCAAATGTTTCAAGAATTTGCAATGTTCATGCAACAACAACATTCCATTGAAAGAAGGGAGATTTCAACAACGAAGGCCATACAAGCAGTCGTTAATAGAATGGATCAGTTCAATGGCAAAGATGTAACCAAGTACTTACGCGAGTATGTGAAGGAGATGGAGCTGCATCGCGTGTCAGAAGGTGAGATGATTCAAAGATTTGAGCTAGTTGTTGCTCCAGAAATTAGAGAGCATGTTAGGGTAATTAAAGATGGGCATGGGAGAAATTGGGAAGAACTCAAAGTAGCTTTAAAGGAGGAATATTTCATGGAGGACTCTGAGAGAGTGACCAAAAGGACATTCTATGAATGGGTAGTCAAGCCAAAGCAAGGACTATCAATAACAGAGCTACTTAGGGAATTTGAGTGGCGCTATGCACAAATCACTAGGACAGAAAGGGCCACACTAGATGCAGGTAAAGAGTTTCAAGAAAATTTGGAGCTTCTTCTTGAAGATAAAGATGCTGAGCAAGGACTAAAGACCGACTGGAATGAGGTTGAAGTTGCTGTCTCACTGCTTGCCAAACGACAAAGAAGAAGGGACAAGATGGTAGTAAACACTACAAGTCCTTCCACCTCAACTTCTGACAAAATGGTAAAGCCTACTTTTATCGCTCCTAAGTTTGATGAGTCCATGCTAGATGAGCTTGTGAAGGGAATGCGTGACTTGAAGGTGAAGTTTGCAAAGCTTGAAGAAAAAAGCCAACCAACCATCAGGGCCACTTCCTAGGAAAAGACAACAGTCCAAGAGAAGGGTTTGTTAATAGATGTATTTGGTGTGATAGTACAGACCATGTAAAAAGGGATTGTGATGATTTTAGTGATGCTTTGTCAAAAGATGTTGTCTTTTTTAAGGATGTTAAAATTCACTTAAGAGAGACATGTCTACCCTTGAGAACTAACTTTGGGAAGGGGGGAATGCAAACCTTAGTTGAAGATATGGCAACCAAGCATGCCACCTCTTCAGTTGAGGCAGCTACTTATGGAGTAAAAATTAAAAAAAATTGTGATGAAGAGGTGAGTGACCATCATGGTCAAATTTGGCCAAATGTCATGCAATTAGCTAAAAAGGGAAAGCTTACAAAAGAGATTCTACATGAAGCAGGTGATTGCATACGTCTAGAAACAGGATGGAATGATCCAGTGGACTCATTGTCACTGCATGCCTACATTACAAAATGCCAACAAAATGAGACAATTGTAGAAGAGAAGCGCAGACGTGAGAATGCTGATGAATGACCATCAAAAAGAGCTTCTAGAAGTGGAGGAAGAAGCGACTCAATGCCTTCTCAAACACCCTCAACACAAGGAGCATCTCCACCTGAAGTACCCATGCAGGAGTCTACAATAGGAAAGAAGAAAGAGCCAACGAAAGGTAAGACAAAAGGCCCAACTTATAAACTACAATCTAATATTGAGGCTGCTACAGATTTAAAGAAAGTCTTGGAGGAAAGGATCTTGAATAGCAAGATTGAGTTTACTCTGGGAGAAGTTATTGGCATTGCAAAGCGTGAATTCCATGAGGAGATCATTGACATCATCAAGAGGAAGAGTCAAACCCTTGCTGAAGTTTCTCGTCCACAGGTTGAAGGGGAAACCTCAAAGACACAAGGGATGCAACTGCAAAATAAGGTGAATGATGGAGATGTGGTAGGATGCTACCAATCTAGTGGGAGAGTGAAGCAAGTGCATTTCTCAAATGATGATGAAGAAGTTGAAGATATTCCTAGGAGCTACTATTCACGAAGTCACTGGGCAAGGGCTACTACAGAAACTTTGGTCAAGGTAGGTGATCTTGAAGAGCCATTTGTTGCCTTGATTGACCATGGTTCAGAAATAAACATAATGTCAAAGAGTCTCTACAACAAGTTCAAATGGCCGATGGACACAGATCATGGCTGGATGGTAAAAGTGGCAAAGAATTCATCCGGTGAATTGTATGCAGCATGTCCAGGTGTGAAGGTAACAATAGGTGATGTAAAGATTGACCAAAACTTCTTTGTACAGGATACATCTTCATATCATCTCATCCTTGGACAACCCTACATTGTGGGAGTTCGAATGGAAACAAAGGTAATGAACGATGGTTCAGCATATGCTAGAATACACAGCAAAGATGGTAAACGAGCTGTCCAATTTCTCACAGTCTGTGTAAACCATGAAAGAAATCGTGACAACCTCAGAGAACATCCTCTACCAAAGGTAAGCAAAGAGTTTCATGATCATAGAGAAATGATGGGTTTTGGCCAAGTACCATTGTAAAGCGGGATTGCAATGGTACAGAAAGAAAAAGGGTCTCTCCTGATCCAAAAATAGGTGAAACTTTCTCGATGAGCTCCTTGGTAACAAGGAATGGATCAGTATGTTTTACAAAACTTGAAGATTTGAAGAGATGTGAGAGGCAATATGTGCATAATGTACAAATAGGCATGAAAAAGAGTGGGTTGCTAGAGCCTACTCAAAATGTTTTGGGTTTGTGTGAACAAGTTTCTTTTGTAGATACTATAGGTGAGCTTGATGCTAAAACGGGGTCTAATTTGCATCTTGAAAATGAAGTTGTGGAAGTTTGCTCTATGGAAATGTATCAAGTAATAGAAGCCTTTAAAGAAAGACAAACATTTGGCCCAGAAGTCCATGTTGAAACTAAATACAAGAGTGTAGCAAAGAAGGTGAAACCAGTAGCTTCACCCTTACCACCCAACAACAGGGAAAAGATTGAGCAGGCTTCTTTACAACCAAGTTTGAGGAATCCTAAAAAGATTGGGCATACCTTCACAAAGGAGTCTTTCCAAGACTTGCAGATTGGTCGCGAGGAGTTTCTAACACAGGAGGAGACAAAGTGCTTCAAAGAAATGCTTTCAAAGCATGGTAAGGCTTTTGCATTTGAGCCACATGAGATAGGATGTGTTGATACTTCTATTGTAGCTCCTATGGTAATTTTCACAATACCTCATGTGCCTTGGAATCTACGGCCTATTCTGGTTCCAAAGGCTCATTTGCCAAAGTTAGTAGAGCTACTGAATGAGAAAATCAAAATGGGAATCTTGGAGCCTTCTTGTGCTCCATACTCAAACAGGTGGTTCACAGTTCCGAAGAAGAATGGTTCTCTACGCTTCATCCAAGATATGCAACCATTGAACAAGGTGACAATTAGAAATGTAGGTACAGGTCCAATTGTGGATGAGTTTGCAGACGCATTTGCAGGGAGGGCAATCTACTCAATGGGGGATCTCTACTCAGGGTATGATCAATTTCATCTTGCAATCGAAAGTAGAGACTTGACAACCATGAGGACACCTTTGGGTTTGGTAAGGATGTGTACCTTGCCACAGGGAGCAACCAACTCGGTTGCACATATGATGAATGGGATGAATAAGGTCTTACGTGACTTTATTCTGCAAATCACAATGCCTTTCATTGATGATTTGCCTATCGAAGGATGTGAAGAAAGTGACAAAGATGAAGCTTTGGATCTCAAGGGATGTCGAAGGTTTGTGGTAAATCACATAAATGATTGTGATAAAATTTTGTCTAGGTTGGAAGAAGTGAATCTTACATTGTCAGGGAAAAAGTCTATGTTTGGTGTCAATGAAGTGCTTATTGTGGGGCACATGTGCGGGCCATATGGTAGGAAACCTTGTCCAAAAAAGGTAGATGTCATCCAAAGAATGAAAGAAACGTGCACTAGCATCACTGAGGTTAGAAGGTTTCTGGGAGCATGTGTCTTCTATGTTATTTGGATTCCACATTATGCACATGTAGCTGATCCTCTTTATCAGCTGCTTAGAAAGAATCAGAAGTTTAAATGGACAGAAGCACATGTAAAATCCATGAAAAAGCTAAAGGAGTTACTCCAGTCAGCAACAACTTTGAGAAAGGTAGACTATGAGTGTCAAAGGCCAGTAATTGTGACAGTAGACACCAGTCCTACAGGGATTGGATGGGCAATAGGGCAAGATGACAAAGAAGGACACAGGTATGTGGTAAGATGCGGAGCAAAGGTACTAAGTGCTCACCAAAGAAACTATCCACAGATAAAGAGAGAGTTATGGGGTATGGTTACAGCCTTGAAAAGTGGGAAAGAGTACCTAATTGGTGCATGTGTGGTTGTAGAAACAGATTGTCTACCACTTCTTGGGATGCTTACAAGCTGCTCAACTCCAGACATTGCTATGTTGCGGTGGATTGCCTACATTAAGTCCTTAAATCGTGAGTTTAGGCACATTGCTGGTAAAGACAATACAGTGGCAGATATGCTATCAAGGGCAAGGTATGAAGATGAGTCACAAATTATTGACGAGGGAGATGATATAGGCAGAAAGTTCTATTCTATCTCTAATGTCAACGGTAACAATGTCTGCATGACTAATCTACTTGAATCATTCTTGAAAGAGCTTTATGAAGGTGATTGGCTTCTTATTGGAAGCTACTTGAGTACTCTAACAAAACAAGATGATTGGTCTGAACAAGAATTCAAGAGGATACGCAAGAAAGCAGATGGGTACTTTTTGAGGGATGGTTGCTTGTGGAAGCATCCTAAACAAAAGGGTGCTACACCACAAAGGGTTATATGTAAAAAAGAGACTCAAGTAAAGCTCATGCAAGAGTTTCATGAGAGTCTATGGGCTGGACACAGGGGTGTATGGGCAACCTTCTCAAAGTTGAAAGAAAAATACTGGTGGAAGGATATGTATAAAGATGTATCTCAGTTTGTAGAGACATGTGTAACTTGTCAAATGTATTCAAATGTTCGACATCGTGATGGATTGCACCCTACATATCCACTAGCCATGCACTATAAATGGGTTGTGGATCTAGTCACAATGCCTTTAGGACTCTGGCAGATGAGATACTTCGTTCTTGCACGAGAAGACCTAACTAATCAGGTTGAAGGAAGAGCATTAAGAGCTAAAACCACAGAAGCTGTGTGCAGATTCCTTCTTGATGAGGTGATTTTCCGTTATGGTTGTGTGGGAAAGATCACTACAGAAAGAGGTGAGTTGGATGCCGAACAAGCAAGGGAGTTCTTTTCTAGATTAGGAATCAAGCTTTCTCTTACCATAGCTTACAACCCTGAAGGCAATGGAAAAAGTAAAAGAGGGCATCCTCCTATCATCAAAGCTTTGGCCAAGGCTTGCGAAGGAAGAGTTGGTGAGCGGCCAAAACTGTTACCATATGCTTTATGGGCTGATCGTACAACACATAGCTCAATAACTGGCTGCATGCCTGCGGAGCTAATGTATGGTCAAAACCTAGTGATGCCGATTGAAGATACAATTCCCACATGGAATGTGCTACCTTGGCAAGAGGGGCTTAGCAGGGAAGATCTCCTTGCACTGCGTATAAGGCAGCTAGAGAGAAGACCTGGAGACATTGAAGCTGCAAAAGAACGACTCAAAAATGCAAGGTTGAAAAACAAGGACTACTTTGATAAGCGACATCGACTCAGGAGCAAAGCAATTGACAAAGGTGACTGGGTTTTGGTGTATGATAGTAGCCTTGATAACCAGCACACAGTCATGCGTAAGTTTTCAAAAAGATGGTTTGGACCGTATGTTGTAGATCATGTGCATGAAAATGCACTTACAGCTTGTCTGAACTAGATGGTACAGAAGTAAAGATTCCCATTGCAGGAAAAAGGATCAAAATGTTTAAGAGAAGAGGAGACAATGATCCAGAAGATGTTGATGAGGAAGGCGAGCAAACCACAGGTAAAGATCAAAGTGAATATGAAGCTTTGGAATCATCCAGTGAAGAAGAAAGCAAGAAAGACGTACAAGAGGGCTAATCTTACAAAGAAATAATGTGGCACATACCGGAGGATCTGCAGCTTTAGAGGGGGTGGATGTCGTGCTGTGACACGTACATAGTGGGAACACATGCTACAAGATCTATCTTGTAACTTTTTAGATACATAATTATCTTTTCTATAATGTACATATGCATATTTAAGTATAATAATAAGCCTTCTATCTCGTCCTATTATTTTTCTCAAGGGTAACCTATCCTTACTTTACCATCAAAAAATACTATGGGAAAAGCATCAATAGCTCCGCCTCTTTAACTTGGGGCAAAAAGCATTGATTCTTTATTTCTACTATTTCATTATCATCTCACACCCTAGCTAGATCCTATATCTAGGGTAAACTCCAATATATATATATTCTATGTATTTTTTATATTTTTCTTATATTTCTTTTTAAATAGCTACTAGGAGGGAATCAAATCCTAGTGGGACACTAGGTGGCATGATTTCAAAGATACACTTATTTTAATGCATTATTGCAAGCATGATTACAAAACTTTGTCAAGGAGCAATTTCATGCTTTCATATGGCATGAGGTTTCCTTTGGAATTAAATGAAAGTCTAGGCTAAGGGGAACACGGGAAGACTTTTGCTGCCAGAAATGGATCCTATTTTGATGATTTTTTTATACAAGGTTCCAATCCGAATTGGAAAATGATTTTAGAATACAAATCGTAGCTAATGAGCCTAAGTTTCTGCCCATATTTTTACTTTTTTATTTGGAGCCACGGTTGAGGAGATATGATCAAAATACTGGAACCCAGTCTACGCACATCATGTAGGGACAACTCATTTCCAACTTTTCCAATTCCTATTCACACTGGCTCCTCTCTTCTTGTGTAAACCCTTGGGGGTTCCCTTCAACTATAAAAGGGGACCTCTTCTTCCTTGAAAAAAAAACTCAAGCATTCAAGCCATTGATGAGAGGAATTCTTGAGGGAGTGAGTAGTAATGCCTAATTGTACTTAGCCATTAACATAAGCCCAAGCCTACACTTTCTCCTAGAGGGAGACTAGCCATTCTTACAACAAGCTAACCTTGGAAGATCAAATCTAATCAAAGAAGTTCTTGCACTTGGTTTATCAATCAAAGTGGAATTATCCACTCCTCTTCTCTCTCCATCAATAATGGTGCCGAAGGGTTTGTCAAGTAAGATGTGTTCTACAATGATGTTTTCTTGATTTCTTGTTGTTTTCTTTTTCATCTCTAATCCAACATATATATATGTATCTAATCTCATCTCCTTAAGAAAACCTATCTCTCTCATTCTTAGTAATTCATCCTCTCTGCAAATTCTAGGTTCTCTTTTCTACAGGTACATCTCTCCCCGCAGTATCCTTATTGCCTACGGGCAAGAATAGGGCTTGGGAGGGAAACTTCTCATCTCTTCACTTCTCTCATATCTACATTTCTCACATACTATCCTAGATGAATAACCCACATGATGATCATTTCTATCGCTTTCACTCTGTACGATCTATTAGAATTAACGTATGGATTAGCCGTAAAATACACTTTCAACAACGTATAGTGTTTCTCTTTGACCCAGAAAGGCTTAATGAAATACTTCTATCACCGGATCCCATCATACTACCTCTCATAGACTATAAATTTTCTTTTGAGGTAAGCGTAGTTATCTTGCTATGAACCAAGAGAATTTGTACACACAATTAATCCCAATCACTAGACAAAATATATATATTATGGTAAGCACAAAACTACAACTTCAAAGAACAATTCGTAGCCTATTTGGTCAGTCAAGAAATTTGAATGTCATTAACTCATCTATTAACCCTTTCATATTACCCATGATACGATATGACCATAGCCTTGATGTTTTCATTTTCGTATTGTTTTGACATTCTCTTTTGTGTTCTTTATTTGTGTGTGTGAGTGCAAGAGAGAAAGAGTGGGTCTTCTTTGATTGCACTTCTTTCCAAACCCTAGTCTTCATGGCATCTATGGTTTAACTCTTTCATATAGTTTTTGTTGAGTTCTCTCACAAACTCTCACAGCCATAAGCCCGGTGCTTTCCTTGCAAGACCGCAAATTTCTCGACATATTGTTGGTGAACCCAACGCGAAACTGCCAAGGTGATATTTTGTGGATAACCATGGGTGATCATGTTGAGCAACAGGGTATGCATTTTGACCCAACAACAATGCAAATGTTTCAAGCATTTGCAATGTTCATGCCACAACAACATGCCATTGAAAGAAGGGAGATTTCAACAACGAAGGCCATACAAGCAGTCGTCAATAGAATGGATTAGTTCAATGGCAAAGATGTAACCGAGTACTTACGCGAGTATGTGAAGGAGATGGAGCTGCATCGCGTGTCAGAAGGTGAGATGATTCAAAGACTTGAGCTAGTTGTTGCTCTAGAAATTAGAGAGCATGTTAGGGTAATTAAAGATGGGCATGGGAGAAATTGGAAAGAACTCAAAGTAGCTTTAAAGGAGGAATATTTCATGGAGGACTCTGAGAGAGTGACCAAAAGGACATTCTTAGAATGGGTAGTCAAGCCAAAGCAAGGACTATCAATAACAGAGCTACGTAGGGAATTTGAGTGGCGCTATGCACAACTCACTAGGACAGAAAGGGCCACACTAGATGCAGAGAAGATAGATCTTTTCTTACAAGCTGCAGGTAAAGAGTTTCAAGAAAATTTGAAGCTTCTTCTTGAAGATAAAGATGCTGAGCAAGGACTAAAGACCGACTGGACTGAGGTTGAAGTTGCTGTCTCACCGCTTGCCAAACGACAAAGAAGTAGGGACAAGATGGTAGTAAACACTACAAGTCCTTCCACCTCAACTTCTGACAAAATGGTAAAGCCTACTTTCATCGCTCCTAAGTTTGATGAGTCCATGCTAGATGAGCTTGTGAAGGGAATGCGTGACTTGAAGGTGAAGTTTGCAAAGCTTGAAGAAAAAGGCCAACCATCAGGGCCACTTCCTAGGAAAAGACAATAGCCCAAAGAAGGGTTTGTTAATAGATGTATTTGGTGTGATAGTACAGACCATGTATGAAGGGATTGTGATGATTTTAGTGATGCTTTGTCAAAAGATGTTTTCCTTTTAAGGATGTTAAAATTCACTTAAGAGAGACAGGTCTACCCTTGAGAACTTTCTTTGGGAAGGGGGGAATGCAAACCTTAGTTGAAGATATGGCAACCAAGCATGCCACCTCTTCAGTTGAGGCAGCTACTTATGGAGTAAAAATTGAAAAATCTTGTGATGAAGAGGTGAGTGACCATCATGGTCAAATTTGGCCAAATGTCATGCAATTAGCTAAAAAGGGAAAGCTTACAAAAGAGATTCTACATGAAGCAGGTGATTGCATACGTCTAGAAACAGGATGGAATGATCCAGTGGACTCATTGTCACTGCATGTCTACATTACAAAATGCCAACAAAATGAGACAATTGTAGAAGAGAATCGCAGACGTGAGAATGCTAATAAAGGATCATCAAAAAGAGCTTCTAGAAGTGGGGGAAGAAGCGACTCAATGCCTTCTCAAACACCCTCAACACAAGTGTTGGGATTAAAGCCCAAGTGGCCTCTTATGCGGATATGGCCGGCCGCCCGCCTAACTCACTTACCTCTAACTCTTTGTATATACTAACATATTCTTTATGAATACTGAGGATTTGGGAGATAACCCTTCTAACAGATCTCTGCGTACTGTGTACTGTGTAAGCTCACTGTGTGTGTGTGTGAGAGAGAGAGTCGACCCACGCTCCGCTCCGCGACTTCAATTGGTATCAGAGCCTTGGTTCAGTGCGGATTTGCGCAATCGCGCGCGCGTGCACTTTTCCGGCAGATTCTGGATCCGGAGTTCGAAAATTCACACTCGGCGTTCCGGGAGCGTTTCCAGCAGGCGACCTGCGGTTTTACCCCCCTTTCGAAGCCGTTTATGCCCTCAGAATTTCGTTCTGAGCACTACAACAGAAGATAGATTTCAGCCGCAAAGAAATCCGTCTTGTGTAGATTGGCAAGCAGGAGGTGGTCGACATCAATATCGACATCGACATACATCACTTATTCGTCTTCAGAGCATCATCTATAGACCAGGTACACATATATATCATCAGATATATATATTGCAGTCTGCATTGCTACTTCTTGTGCTTGCCAGGTTCCAGGGGAGGTGTGGCCATACGACGGCTTGACACCACTGGCATGTATTGCAGATTGATGTACTGTGATTGTGGGTCTGCTAGTTGTGAGTCACGCTAGCAGACAGACCGCCGCAGCGGTCATAGGACAGTGATTGGTCTATTATAGGATGTATGCTAGTTCTGGGCAGTTTGCTGAGCCATCTGAGAGGGTCGTGTGTGAGGTTTTTTGAAGCCAAGCACTGGGGGCTGGGTTACCCAGTGTGAGGTGGATTAGGTTGCTGGAGTTCCCCTCTACACGCATCCTCTTCGGCGACTTTTATCCCTTAGGATGTATGACTTTGTGTAGACACTGGATTGCATCTTATGCGTCAGGCCGTTGAGGCATTGTTCAGAGTTCAGTCTTGAGACAGATACAGGTTCTGTCATCGCCCAGAGAGGAGACAGTGTATGCTTACAGGATTTGTCACTGGTCAGCTATTTATGATTGTTTCTTGAGCTATCTTTTGGTTCCTAGAGCTCAGTTTACAGGGGAGACTCTGTCAAAAATTTTCAAAAATACTGACAGTTCCTGAGGAGAGGTGTTCAGCTTGTTGATTATAGCTTGTTTACTGTGTACAGAGGCCAGTTTACAGGGGAAACTCTGCCGGATTTTTCTCAGGAGTAAACAGTTTGGCAGATATGGCATCTTCTCACAGTGAGACTCTTTACAACATAAAGAAGCTGGATGGCACAAACTTTCCATTCTGGAAGAAGCAGATTTGGCAGGTTTTGGTGCAGAAAAAACAAGTGAAGCCACTGAAGCTCAAAGGGGAGAGACCAGAATTTATGGCTCAAGATGAGTGGGAAGAGCTTGACGAGTTAGCTTGTTCCACAATCATGCTGACACTGGCAGAAAATGTTTACTTCAACGTAGCAGAAGAGACTACAGCGTATGGCGTATGGCAAAAGCTATGTGATATGTACGAGAAACAAAGTGCTGCTTCTCAGATTTACTGGCTCAAGAAATTGGTGGATTTGAAGATGAAGGAAGGGACAGCCATGTCAAATCATCTGAATGAATTTCACTCAATTTTCAGCCAGTTAACAGCACAGGAGATAGTCTTTCCAGATTCAGTGAAGGCTATGTTTCTCTTAATCACTTTGCCAGACAGTTGGGATACTTTTCGTACAGCGTTAAGTAATTCTGTCGCGCCAGAAGGTCTTACAAGTGCCAATGTAGAAGGCAGCTTGCTCAAAGAGGAAGTGAACAGGAAGAACATTGACAAAGGCAAAGGCAATAGTGCTTTGGTCGTTCGAGGGAGACAACAGTTTAAAGAGAAGAAGGGTAAGAAGGCACAAAACCGAAGTAAGTCTCGTGATTCGAAGTCAAAGGATGACATAGAATGCTACCATTGTGGCAAGAAGGGTCACATGAAGCGAGACTGTACGAAGTGGAAACAAGAAAAAGGCAAAACAAAGAGTTCTGAGCAAGATGAAAAGAAGAGTTCAGTGAAGATTGAAGAGGTGAATGTCACAGGATCTGGTTCAGACAGTGATTCTGGTATAGCAGCTGGTGACATCTTCCTTACAAGCAATCTTGATTCTGTTTTCTTGACTGCAGAGGATGGACATGCTATGAGTGATTGGATTATCGACTCAGGGGCATCTTTACATGTTTCTCCGCACAAAGAGTGGTTTACATCATATGTGGCTACTAAAGACTATGTCAGACTTGGCAATGAGCAGGTTTGTGACATACTTGGAGTGGGAGATGTGCAGTTGAAGTTTCAGAATGGCTCTTCTTTATGGCTCAAGAATGTCAGACATGTTCCAGCAATCCGAAAGAGCTTGATTAGTACAGGGAAGTTGGATGATGCGGGTTATGTGACAGTTTTTGGGAACAGCGCTTGGAAGATCTCCAAAGGTTCGATGACTGTAGCACATGGCAGCAAGTCAGGAACTCTGTACACTTTACATGTTTCAGAGGTTAAAAACCATGTAATTAATGTGATTGAGCAGCCAAGTGTGTCACTGTGGCATCGTAGGTTGGGACATATGTCAAAAAGAGGAATGGAAATACTTTCTCATTATGGTTATTTGCCTGGCTTTTCATTTCAAGATTTTGAGTTTTGTGAGCATTGTGTTTATGGTAAGCAAACACAAGAACCGCACAGATCAAAGAGGAATCGTAGGGACGAACGGTTAGCTCTTGTACACAGTGACCTATGCGGACCAATGCCTAGTTTGTCACTAGGGGGAGCAGCGTACTTTTGTACATTCATAGATGACTATTCTCGCAAAGTATGGGTTTACTTCTTGAAGCACAAGGATGAGGTGCTCAAGGTCTTTAAGACATTCTTGCAGCTGGTGGAGAATCAGAGTGGTCAGAAGCTGAAGTGCTTGAGAACTGACAATGGTGGAGAGTACGTTTCCAAAGCTTTTCAAGACTTTTGTCAAGAAAAAGGGATTAAGCGGGAACTTACTGCACCATATAATCCTTCAAAGAATGGGGTTGCAGAACGTATGAATAGGACCATACAAGAGAAGGTCAGAAGCATGTTGTCAAATGCTGAGTTGCCTGATGGATTTTGGGCGGAAGCAGTGGCTACAGCAGTCCATTTGATCAACAGGTCTCCTAGTAGGGTTCTGGATAAGAGTGCAGTGGCCGAGATGCTATGGACAGGCAAGGCACCTTCGTATAAACATCTCAGAGTCTTTGGTTGTGAAGCTTATAGCCATATTCCTAAGGAGTTCAGAAATAAGTTAGAACCAAAGAGCAAGAAGTGTATATTTCTTGGCTACGGAGAATCGGGCGAGATGGGTTACCGGCTTTGGGATCCTGAGTCCAGAAAGCTTATTCGTAGCAATGATGTGCATTTCAATGAAGCCAAGTTTCACGCTAAGCCAGAGAAGACAGAGGAGATCAGAAGAGTTGTCTTCAGGGAAGATGGACCTAGTGCTAGCACATCAAGACAGCATGGTCAGGCTCAGGAACAGCCTATAGTGGCTAGAGAGGCAGAATCAGTTGTGGTGAGACGTTCTGAGCGTGTCTCCAAACCACCTGATCGTTATGTGCCATCTCTAAATTATGTCATGCTCACAGATTGCGGAGAACCATCTTGTTACAAGGAAGCATTACAAGTGGTTGACTCGAAAAAATGGCAGTTGGCCATGCAGTCAGAGATGACAGCTCTGCATAAAAACCAGACATGGAAGTTGGTTAAATTACCACAGGGCAAAAAGGCTCTACCTTGTAAATGGGTTTACAGGTATAAGATCACCGCTCATGATAGTCAGCCAAAGTACAAAGCAAGGCTTGTTGCCAAGGGCTTTAAGCAAGAACAAGGCATTGACTTTGATGAAGTCTTCTCTCCAGTGGTCAAGATGACTACATTGAGATGCTTTCTTGCATTGGTTGCTATATTGGATTTGGTGTTGCACCAAATGGATGTCAAGACAGCGTTCTTGCATGGTGATTTAGATGTGGAAATTTACATGCAGCAGCCAGAAGGGTTTGTTGAGAAAGGCATGGAACATTTGGTATGCCAGTTGTTAAAGAGTCTTTATGGCTTAAAACAATCACCGAGGGCATGGTACCATAAGTTCCACCAGTTTATGCTTTCTCAAGGCTACAAACGTAGTGAGTTCGATCACTGTCTATATACAAAGAAGGCTAAGGATGGCAGTTTGCTGATCCTTATTTTGTATGTGGATGACATGTTGATTGCTGGCAAACACTTGGAAGAAATTTCAGCTTTGAAGTCAAAGATGGCAAAATCGTTTGACATGAAAGACATGGGTGAGGCAAGTCATATACTTGGTATGCGCATTGAGAGAGACAGATCAAAGAAGTTGATTTGGTTATCTCAAACAGAGTATATTGACAAGGTTTTGCAACGTTTCAATATGGAGAAGGGAAAGGCATTGAGTGTTCCATTGCCACCATATGTGAAACTTAGCAAACAAGATTGTCCTGTGTCTGAGGAAGAAAAGGCTGAAATGGATAAGATTCCATATGCGTCTGGAGTGGGTAGTTTGATGTATGCAATGATTGCTACACGTCCGGATATTGCATTTGCAGTGGGAGTGGTTAGCAGATATATGTCAAATCCCGGCAAGAAACATTGGGAGGCAGTGAAAGGTATCATGAGATACTTAAAACATACAAAGAGTATGCGCATATGCTATGGTAGTCAGGATTTGAGTGTCAGAGGATACACTGACTCAGATTATGCAGGAGACTTGGATAAGAGGAGATCTACATCAGGCTATGTCTTTACATTGGCTGGAGGTGCCATATCATGGCGATCTCGATTACAAAATTGTGTTACGCAGTCTACTACAGAAGCTGAGTATGTTGCAGCAAATGAGGCATGCAAAGAAGCTATTTGGCTTGGTAGATTGGTTGCAGACTTGGGAATCAATGCAGATATGCCAGAGTTATATTGTGATAGTCAAAGTGCTATACAATTGGCAAAGAATCCAGTGTTCCATTCGAAGACTAAGCATATTGATGTGAAGTATCACTTCATTAGGGAAGTACTTGAAGACAAGCAGATACAACTGCTGAAGATCCACACCAAGGACAATCCTGCTGATCTACTCACAAAGGGACTTCCAGGAGAGGGCTTTGTGCATTGTCGTGAGTTATTGGGCATTGGATAGATGGCAGCCATGTAAATCTTTGTACATTTATGTTCATAGATTTACAGTTACTTAAAGTGCCACATTGGACTTTAAGTGGGAGGTTGTTGTGATTAAAGCCCAAGTGGCCTCTTATGCGGATATGGCCGGCCGCCCGCCTAACTCACTTACCTCTAACTCTTTGTATATACTAACATATTCTTTGTGAATACTGAGGATTTGGGAGATAACCCTTCTAACAGATCTCTGCGTACTGTGTACTGTGTAAGCTCACTGTGTGTGTGTGTGAGAGAGAGAGTCGACCCACGCTCCGCTCCGCGACTTCAACAAGGAGCATCTCCACCTGAAGTACTCATGGAGGAGTCTACAATAGGAAAGAAGAAAGAGCCAACGAACGGTAAGACAAAAGGCCCAACTTATAAACTACAATCTGATATTGAGGTTGCTACAGATTTAAAGAAAGTCTTGGAGGAAAGGATCTTGAATAGCAAGATTGAGTTTACTCTGGGAGAAGTTATTGGCATTGCAAAGCGTGAATTCCATGAGGAGATCATTGACATCATCAAGAGGAAGAGGCAAACCCTTGCTGAAGTCTCTCGTCCACAGGTTGAAGGGGAAACCTCAAAGACACAAGGGATGCAACTGCAAAATAAGGTGAATGATGGAGCTGTGGTAGGATGCTACCAATGTAGTGGGAGAGTGAAGCAAGTGCATTTCTCAAATGATGACGAAGAAGTTGAAGATATTCCTAGGAGCTACTATTCACGAAGTCACTGGGCAAGGGCTACTACAAAAACTTTGGTCAAGGTAGGTGATCTTGAAGAGCCATTTGTTGCCTGGATTGACCATGGTTCAGAAATAAACATAATGTCAAAGAGTCTCTACAACAAGTGCAAATGGCCGATGGACACAAATCATGGCTGGATGGTAACAGTGGCAAAGAATTCATCCGGTGAATTGTATCCAGCATGTCCAGGTGTGAAGGTAACAATAGGTGATGTACAGATTGACCAAAACTTCTTTGTACAGGATACATCTTCATATCATCTCATCCTTGGACAACCCTACATTGTGGGAGCTCGAATGGAAACAAAGGTAATGGACGATGGTTCAGCATATGCTAGAATACACAGCAAAGATGGTAAACGAGCTGTCCAATTTCTCACAGTCTGTGTAAACCATGAAAGAAATCGTGACAACCTCAGAGAACATCCTCTACCAAAGGTAAGCAAAGAGTTTCATGATCATAGAGAAATGATGGGTTTTGGCCAAGTACCATTGTAAAGCGGGATTGCAATGGTACAGAAAGAAAAAGGGTCTCTCCTGATCCAAAAATAGGTGAAACTTTCTCGATGAGCTCCTTGGTAACAAGGAATGGATCAGTATGTTTTACAAAACTTGAAGATTTGAAGAGATGTGAGAGGCAATATGTGCATAATGTACAAATAGGCATGAAAAAGAGTGGGTTGCTAGAGCCTACTCAAAATGTTTTGGGTTTGTGTGAACAAGTTTCTTTTGTAGATACTATAGGTGAGCTTGATGCTAAAACGGGGTCTAATTTGCATCTTGAAAATGAAGTTGTGGAAGTTTGCTCTATGGAAATGTATCAAGTAATAGAAGCCTTTAAAGAAAGACAAACATTTGGCCCAGAAGTCCATGTTGAAACTAAATACAAGAGTGTAGCAAAGAAGGTGAAACCAATAGCTTCACCCTTACCACCCAACAACAGGGAAAAGATTGAGCAGGCTTCTTTACAACCAAGTTTGAGGAATCCTAAAAAGATTGGGCATACCTTCACAAAGGAGTCTTTCCAAGACTTGCAGATTGGTCGCGAGGAGTTTCTAACACAGGAGGAGACAAAGTGCTTCAAAGAAATGCTTTCAAAGCATGGTAAGGCTTTTGCATTTGAGCCACATGAGATAGGATGTGTTGATCCTTCTATTGTAGCTCCTATGGTAATTTTCACAATACCTCATGTGCCTTGGAATCTACGGCCTATTCTGGTTCCAAAGGCTCATTTGCCAAAGTTAGTAGAGCTACTAAATGAGAAAATCAAAATGGGAATCTTGGAGCCTTCTTGTGCTCCATACTCAAACAGGTGGTTCACAGTTCCGAAGAAGAATGGTTCTCTACGCTTCATCCAAGATATGCAACCATTGAACAAGGTGACAATTAGAAATGTAGGTACAGGTCCAATTGTGGATGAGTTTGCAGACGCATTTGCAGGGAGGGCAATCTACTCAATGGGGGATCTCTACTCAGGGTATGATCAATTTCAGCTTGCAATCGAAAGCAGAGACTTGACAACCATGAGGACACCTTTGGGTTTGGTAAGGATGTGTACCTTGCCAGAGGGAGCAACCAACTCGGTTGCACATATGATGAATGGGATGAATAAGGTCTTACGTGACTTTATTCTTCAAATCACAATGCCTTTCATTGATGATTTGCCTATCAAAGGATGTGAAGAAAGTGACAAAGATGAAGCTTTGGATCTCAAGGGATGTCGAAGGTTTGTGGTAAATCACATAAATGATTGTGATAAAATTTTGTCTAGGTTGGAAGAAGTGAATCTTACATTGTCAGGGAAAAAGTCTATGTTTGGTGTCAATGAAGTGCTTATTGTGGGGCACATGTGCGGTCCATATGGTAGGAAACCTTGTCCAAAAAAGGTAGATGTCATCCAAAGAATGAAAGAAACGTGCACTAGCATCACTGAGGTTAGAAGGTTTCTGGGAGCATGTGTCTTCTATGTTATTTGGATTCCACATTATGCACATGTAGCTGATCCTCTTTATCAGCTGCTTAGAAAGAATCAGAAGTTTAAATGGACAGAAGCACATGTAAAATCCATGAAAAAGCTAAAGGAGTTACTCCAGTCAGCAACAACTTTGAGAAAGGTAGACTATGAGTGTCAAAGGCCAGTAATTGTGACAGTAGACACCAGTCCTACAGGGATTGGATGGGAAATAGGGCAAGATGACAAAGAAGGACACAGGTATGTGGTAAGATGCGGAGCAAAGGTACTAAGTGCTCACCAAAGAAACTATCCACAGATAAAGAGAGAGTTATGGGGTATGGTTACAGCCTTGAAAAGTGGGAAAGAGTACCTAATTGGTCCATGTGTGGTTGTAGAAACAGATTGTCTACCACTTCTTGGGATGATTACAAGCTGCTCAACTCCAGACATTGCTATGTTGCGGTGAATTGCCTACATTAAGTCCTTAAATCCTGAGTTTAAGCACATTGCAGGTAAAGACAATACAGTGGCAGATATGCTATCAAGGGCAAGGTATGAAGATGAGTCACAAATGATTGCCGAGGGAGATGATGTAGGCACAAAGTTCTATTCTATCTCTCATGTCAAAGGTAACAATGTCTGCATGACTAATCTACTTGAATCATTCTTGAAAGAGCTTTATGAAGGTGATTGGCTTCTTATTGGAAGCTACTTGAGTACTCTAACAAAACAAGATGATTGGTCTGAACAAGAATTCAAGAGGATACGCAAGAAAGCAGATGAGTACTTTTTGAGGGATGGTTGCTTGTGGAAGCATCCTAAACAAAAGGGTGCTACACCACAAAGGGTTATATGTAAAAAAGAGACTCAAGTAAAGCTCATTCAAGAGTTTCATGAGAGTCTATGGGCTGGACACAGGGGTGTATGGGCAACCTTCTCAAAGTTGAAAGAAAAATACTGGTGGAAGGATATGTATAAAGATGTATCTCAGTTTGTAGAGACATGTGTAACTTGTCAAATGTATTCAAATGTTCGACATCGTGATGGATTGCACCCTACATATCCACTAGCCATGCACTATAAATGGGTTGTGGATCTAGTCACAATGCCTTTAGGACTCTGGCAGATGAGATACTTGGTTCTTTCACGAGAAGACCTAACTAATCAGGTTGAAGGAAGAGTATTAAGAGCTAAAACCACAGAAGCTGTGTGCAGATTCCTTCTTGATGAGGTGATTTTCCGTTATGGTTGTGTGGGAAAGATCATTGCAGAAAGAGGTGAGTTGGATGCCGAACAAGCAAGGGAGTTCTTTTCTAGATTAGGAATCAAGCTTTCTCTTACCATAGCTTACAACCCTGAAGGCAATGGAAAAAGTAAAAGAGGGCATCCTCCTATCATCAAAGCTTTGGCCAAGGCTTGCGAAGGAAGAGTTGGTGAGCAGCCAAAACTGTTACCATATGCTTTATGGGCTGATCGTACAACACATAGCTCAATAACTGGCTGCATGCCTGCGGAGCTAATGTATGGTCAAAAGCTAGTGATGCCGATTGAAGATACAATTCCCACATGGAATGTGCTACCTTGGCAAGAGGGGCTTAGCAGGGAAGATCTCCTTGCACTGCGTATAAGGTAGCTAGAGAGAAGACCTGGAGACATTGAAGCTGCAAAAGAACGACTCAAAAATGCAAGGTTGAAAAACAAGGACTACTTTGATAAGCGACATCGACTCAGGAGCAAAGCAATTGACAAAGGTGACTGGGTTTTGGTGTATGATAGTAGCCTTGATAACCAGCACACAGTCATGCGTAAGTTTTCAAAAAGATGGTTTGGACCGTATGTTGTAGATCATGTGCATGAAAATGCACTTACAGCTTGTCTAAACTAGATGGTACAGAAGTAAAGATTCCCATTGCAGGAAAAAGGATCAAAATGTTTAAGAGAAGAGGAGACAATGATCCAGAAGATGTTGATGAGGAAGGAGAGCAAACCACAGGTAAAGATCAAAGTGAAGATGAAGCTTTGGAATCATCCAGCGAAGAAGAAAGCAAGAAAGATGTACAAGAGGGCTAATCTTACAAAGAAATAATGTGGCACATACCGGAGGATGTGCAGGTTTAGAGGGGGTGGATGCCGTGCTGTCACACGTACATAGTGGGAACGCATGCTACAAGATCTATCTTGTAACTTTTTAGATACATAATTATCTTTTCTATAATGTACATATGCATATTTAAGTATAATAATAAGCCTTCTATCTCGTCCTATTATTTTTCTCAAGGGTAACCTATCCTTACTTTACCATCAGAATATACTATGGGAAAAGCATCAATAGCTCCGCCTCTTTAACTTGGGGCAAAAAGCATTGATTCTTTATTTCTACTATTTCATTATCATCTCACACCCTAGCTAGAGCCTATATCTAGGGTAAACTCCAATATATATATATTCTATGTATTTTTTATACTTTTCTTATATTTCTTTTTAAATAGCTACTAGGAGGGAATCAAATCCTAGTGGGACACTAGGTGGCATGATTTCAAAGATACACTTATTTTAATGCGTTATTGTAAGCATGATTACAAAACTTTGTCAAGGAGAAATGTCATGCTTTCATATGGCATGAGGTGTCCTTTGGAATCAAATGAAAGTCTAGGCTAAGGGGACCACAGGAAGACTTTTGCTGCCAGAAATGGACCCTATTTTGATTATTTTTTCACACAAGGTTCCAATACGAATTGGAAAACTTTTTTAAAATGAAAATCATAGCTAATGAGCTGAATTTTCTGTCCATATCTTTAATTTTTTATTTGGAGCCACGGTTGAGGAGATATGATCAAAATACTGGAACCCAGTCTACGCACATCATGTAGGGACAACTCATTTCCAACTTTTCCAATTCCTATTCACACTGGCTCCTCTCTTCTTGTGTAAACCCTTGGGGGTTCCCTTCAACTATAAAAGGGGACCTCTTCTTCCTTGAAAAAAAAACTCAAGCATTCAAGCCATTGATGAGAGGAATTCTTGAGGGAGTGAGTAGACTAGCCATTCTTGCAACAAGCTAACCTTGGAAGATCAACTCTAATCAAAGAAGGTCTTGCACTTGGTGTATCAATCAAAGTGGAATTATTCACTCTTCTTCCCTCTCCATCAATAATGGTGCCAAAGGGTTTGTCAAGTAAGATGTGTTCTACATTGATGTTTTCTTGATTTCTTGTTGTTTTCTTTTTCATCTCTAATCCAACATATATATATGTATCTAATCTCATCTCCTTAAGCAAACCTATCTCTCTCATTCTTAGTAATTCATCCTCTCTGCAAATTCTAGGTTCTCTTTTCTACAAGTACATCTCTCCCCGCAGTATCCTTATTGCCTACGGGCAAGAATAGGGCTTGGGAGGGAAACTTCTCATCTCTTCACTTCTCTCATATCTACATTTCTCACATACTATCCTAGATGAATAACCCACATGATGATGATTTCTATCGCTTTCACTCTGTACGATCTATTAGAATTAGCGTATGGATGAGCTGTAAAATACACTTTCAACAAAGTATAGTGTTTCTCTTTGGCCCAGAAAGGCTTAATGAAATACTTCTATCACTGGATCCCATCATACTACCTCTCATAGACTATAAATTTTCTTTTGACGTAAGTGTAGTTATCTTGCTATGAACCAAGAGGATTTGTACACACAGTTAATCCCAATCACTAGACAAATATATATATATTATGGTAAGCACAAAACTACAATTCCAAAGAACAATTCGTAGCCTATTTGGTCAGTCAAGATTGAATTCCATTAACTCATCTATTAACCCTTTCATATTACCCATGATAGGATATGACCATAGCCTTGATGTTTTCATTTTCGTATTGTTTTGACATTCTCTTTTGTGTTCTTTATTTGTGTGTGTGAGTGCAAGAGAGAAAGAGTGGGTCTTCTTTGATTGCACTTCTTTCCAAACCCTAGACTTCATGGCATCTATGGTTTAACTCCTTCATATAGTTTTTGTTGATTTCTCTCACAAACTCTCACAGCCATAAGCCCGGTGCTTTCCTGGCAAGACCGCAAATTTCTCGACAACGGTCTAGGGTGTGCTCAGATGGCATTACCATCCACCTCTGTGACTTTTCCCTCCTCCCATCTCTTGATTTAGCCTCATTGTACATATGTTGTTTTTTCATTGGGAGAGTCTCCCCATCATGATTGTTGTAGACCTCTTTTGTAGAGGAGGTTGTAGCCAGATGGGCAGTTTCATTAACTAATAGAAGGCTCTTTTTCTCTTGAAAAAAACATAAAATACAAGGAAGTTTGTGCTATTTGATTTCTCTTTTCTCTTTTATTTTTTCTTTTTTACTCTCATAGTTGCTACAAGTAGCTGGGGGACTCGAGGTCTCAAATACCAGCTTGAGCATAAACTAGTGAGGAGACTCAGGGTATCAAATACCAGCTTAACACTTGGACTTCCACAACACAAGTCACACTTAGGTGGAATAAGCTAGAGAGAACTATACCCTCATAGCCTAAAATATTACTAAAGTCACTACAATTAATAAACTATTTAGGAATTAAAGTTAGCAATTAATCTCGGTCGGTATCTCTAAGGCTAAACCGCTATCCTCATCATCAAGGTAGGTGTAATCTTCTTCGATAAGGCCGTGTGCCTTGTCTATCTAATCACCATTATCGTCCTCGTCCTCTTCCATGCAAAATAGTATTAGGAATGTCACGATGCATGCATACTCAGCCTGGGCAAAAGGTAAACTTGGTCAATTGAGCAAACTTCTTTGATAGAATAGGGATCTGTCATAGTCAAGAGGTGGACCATCCACTCTAACTCCTCAACATTTCTCTCACAAGCGAGTGTGTCAACCGAATCCCATTCAGAGGAAATATGAGGATAACATAAATGCATTACGTGGGACAGGTAAAAAGAATATTTGTAAGAATCAACCATATCTTGGTAACAAAAATAGAGGATAGTTAGGAGTTTGATGACATAGGTTTATGTTTCAGTGTACATGATGTGACATGTGTAAGTCTGGGTCAATGATTTTGACTAGTATTTTGCACACTCGTTTGCTAATTTCTCTTGCTCTTTACTTTTTTTTAAAAAAAATAACTAGGGTGGTTAGTTACTATATATATATATATATATATATATACAATCCCTAAAATCGGAAAGCTCAAGGATCAGGGAAAGAAGGGTAAGAGGAAAATAATTCAATAGGATGACGTGAGTGAAGACTCCCCCCTTCCTTGGGTAGATCATACTTTAAAAGGATATCATCACCTTTTGGAACCTTGGGTGCCTTATCGAGTTGCAAGGGTGGTAAGGTACTCTCTCATGAACGAACTTGAAGTAGTGCATCAGGTAATAATTGAACAATGGGAGGTTTCGAATCTTTTGTAGCTTCATGGAGGCTGCCTATGGTAGGTGGAGGTTGTGTAGAAGCTTTTACCTCTATGGATGCAGTACACGAGGAGCTAGAAGCTTCATGTAGCTCCCCCTTTCCTGAGCTAAGCCGAATAGATTGGTTTTTCCTTGGAACCCAAACTAGATCTGGAATAGGTGTGTAGCATTTTGTGATCTTTCCCTTCCCACGGTCTTCGATCCGCTTTTGAATCACAAGGTTTGACTCACATGGTTTTGTAGTGCATAGAGAAGGACACAATTTACATTTAGGTACCCAAATTCAATCATTTCCATCATAGTAGCCTTGGGCTTCTAATGGTTGTTTGGGAATCCAACATGATTTGGTTCTCACCTTCTTAACCTGAGTGGATGCCTTCCTTCGAGGTTTCCTTTGTGAATTAACTTGAACCATAGGGGTCCGATAACCATACCTTGGGGAGACATTGATATGTACCCTTGGTCAGATCACGTGAATCCTTTGATGTAGCACTATCTATAGTAGCCATGGAAGTTGAATTTTTAGAGGGTTGTGCTATTGGCAAGGATGTTGTGACTTTTAGATTGGCAATATTTTGTTGTTTTTTGTGTTATGAAGAGGTGAGATTTTAGGTGTTATTCCTTGAGCGATTGGGCCATGAGTTGTTTTGGGTGTCGTGATACTTTCGGTCTCCTAATCAATATTACATTTGACTGCAGACATCCACTTGCACCCCAGGTTTATATTACCCTCCATAGTACCAATAGGCATGACCAAAAAGCTTTGAACCACAGTTCTATTTTCATAAAAAACAGGAGTGTGTAGGATTGCAAAAACAATGGTCTCAATTTTGTCGTCTCCTTGCAGTACAACTCAACTTTGGCTTCTCTGTAGCCTCTAGTTGTGTGATGTCAATGGGTTGTGGACTACACCACATAACGCTTTGAAGGTATTCACCCTAGTTATCTACCAACTTCCAATGAGCATCACATGTCCCTATATAATTAAGGCATTCTCTGGTAGATTTATTTCCATTTATTATAGCACACACATTTTCTCGATATCGTCGCCTTTTATATCTCTTACTCTTATTGTCTATTTTTTTATTACGGCCAATCTCTAGTGAAGCGTCACTAGGTGAATCACTACTTGTGTCTTCTGCTCCCTTGGATAGATTGTCATCTAGGGTACCACTGGGCCCTGAATGGTTTGTCCCCACATTTTTACTAAGATTTAACTCAGATTCTTTGTCCTCAGAGTCAATTTCATTTGATGATTTTGACCCCAAATCGTGTGGGCTATAGTCTTGTGAGACACTACTATTCCAATACCAGTCAAACCTTCATCTTGTAGGTCATCAAAAGCTATATGCATTGATTCTAACATATTTAAGGATACGAGTGGTGGGATTTTATCCCCCTTAGGTGCTACCCAGGTCATCCCCTTGTTTCCCCAAGTGTCTATGGTTGCTGTTAAGTGGACCCAATCCACATTGTCTGACTCAGTCATCCCAGGTAGTACATCCATATAAGGAGAATCTTCCCCAACATCATTGTCCACTTTACATGTGTAGCAGTACTGCAATGGGGCCGAGTGAGTTGTGGTGTCAGATCTATGATCAATTATAAACCTGTTTCCTAGAGGATGTGCTCGACCAGTTACAAGATCCACTCAAATGACAGAATCTTGGAATTGCAAGTAGACATGGATTTTAGACCAGTCATGCACCATTTTTGCTTCCCTCATAAAAGGACATCCTAAGATCATCTAAGATGCCATAGTGTGCTTGGAAAAATCCATAACAATGAAGGTATTTCTTATTTTATGTCCAAAGACCTTGATCTTGAGATCTTCTAGCATCCCAATAGGTTTAACAAATAGACCCATTGTCCATCTTTACTACTATGGTTGTGGTCCCAAGGTGAGGTCTTCCCATAGTATCCCATCAATTTTTAGTCACAATGCTAACCCCAATGCCACCATCAAAGGATTACCTTCACAGTTAATCCCTTGGTAGTGATTGGTATGGCTGCATTGGATTCATTGCCCTCAAAGTATTGTCCCAACTTGTTAACATGTATTTCTACAACAGGGTTCTCATCTAGGTTGAGTTGTGGATCTAAGTGTTCCTCCTCTATTGGCATCTCCCTAGCTCCATCCATCTATGCAAATTGTAGTAGCCCGACCTTCAGTTCTCCATTGATGAAAGCTCGAAGAGCTAAGAATAGCTTAGGGTCTCTATATAGTTTAGACATGATGGTGGTTCTAACTTCTGAAGCCATGAAATCCATCAATTTGGCAATATTTAACGGCATCTTTCGGGCTTCAGTCCCTTGACGTGGGGAAGATGGGATCTCCATTTCTTCGATAGGATTAGGTAGTCCCTCTGTAAACATTCTTTCCAACAAGAAGTGATTACGTCCACTTTTCCATGACTTTAAGTCACTTTCTGATTGGATGACACTAGGTATGGCTAGGGGCCTATGGACTTTGTGAGGTTGTTATTGAGTAAGAAACAATGTGTCTGTAATCTGGATCTGCCTAGGTGCTGATTCTAGATCCCTTTGGGTATCTTCTACCAAAATCCTTATTTGCTTGACTTGCTTGATCTCCTGTGTAGGGTTTGGATAAGCTCCTATCCTCTTCTTTGATCCTGGCCATTGTGTCTCATGACGATCTTCCTTGGTGGTTTCTTTCTTAGTGGTCGTTTTGATCTCCATGGTTTCACCTGAATCAGAATCCTCTTCAACGTCATTCATATATATGGGGTCGTCATCAATTCCTATGTTGGTCTTTGAATTGGGGTCTGACTTCACTGCTTTTTGCGATCTCTTCCTTCGTGTTTTCTTCTTCTTTTGAGATTGGGCAATTGATGTCGTGTCTCTTTCTTCAAGAATAAAATTTTGTTTTAGTAGCATTGATCGTGTGAGTATGTTTACTGGTACCACATGTGTACTTTGTGATGGCTGCTTGGTAACCTTAATCAAGTCTAATGGCATGATCTTCGGTACACTTGAATTATTCGGACATTGGGAAATCAAATGATCTATGCCACATTGATTACACATGAGTATCGGAATTGTAGATGTGCTCGCTTGATTGGTTTGCATTAGTCTGGCGTTCTTTTGTAGCCTAATAAGACACTTGCCCACATGATGTAAACCTCCACACTCATAGCATTGAAGAGGTGGTATCTTGGCAGTGTAATTGATATTTTTGCCTCTTGTAGAAACAACAACTACTTGATAGACAGTTTTGACTTGTCTCCAATAGTCCTCCATGTAGTATTGTGGACTTTCTTCAAGCAAATCAATCCCACTGTCAATATTAGGGTCTATATCTTCCTCACAGCCTTCCAAACAAACAATAGATGACTCACAACCCACTTGATTCACCGAAGTGGTTCTCGGATGTGGTGGTTGCGGTCCTAGCACTAGAGGTAGTAAGGGTGTTGTTTGAACAACATTTTGGGCCCTAGGTACCACGTGTTGTGACGTTTGTTCAAGAGGTGGGGCCGGCATCAATGTAGGCACTCCATGTGTGTTTGTCCATGCTAAGGTTGTTCTATTGGCCATTGCACACTTAAATACTATGCAATACTTATCTTGATGACCATACCTCCCACAGGCATTTCAATTCCCATTGGATTTCACTCTAAAAGTAGGGAATTCATTGGTACTATGCGGACCATAGCATACTGAGCACCATTATTTCTTCCTTCTTGGATACATATGATTTTTTTGCGGAGCACGATTATCTTTAAGACTCTCTTGATTGGCCTTGACGAGATCTGCTAGAGTCATCTCAGGTCATTGGCAGATGCCTCAATGCTTGCGAGCTAGTAGATTTAGGCTGAACAAACACTCTTTCTCCTTCAATCATTAAATCGTCCTCCAATTGGATCACATTGGTGGTGACTGCTTCCCAAGTGGTGATACATCTCATGACTAGGCCATTGTAGATATCCTCATGTTGTAATCCCCTAATGAATCTATCAAGAAATTGATTTTTATTGAAGGTCTCATTTGGATTACAACAAGAATTCAAATGCTTCAAGCGACTAATAAAGTCTCTCACCGACTCTCCTTCGTCTTGTTGGGATTTCTGGAGCTGAGAGGCTACACCCCAACGCACTCCCTCTCATTTGTATTATTTCAAGAACAGTCTCCTAACAGTAGGGTAAATCATATTTTCTTCCACCCTTAGGGTTCTATATCAATCCCCAGCCTTCTCCCACTTAAGGTTAGGCTTAAAGCATTACTCTTATGCAGGTCATTGTGTTCTCCTAGTGCATCACATATTTATTCGAACACTTCGATCTGCTTTCTCACAACCCCGTATCCACTAAATTTTTGTGTGAGCTTGGCTATTTGTATTGTCTTACTTCTACTCATATTCTCAACAATACATCAACCGATAGTTTGAGCAAATGCTACCAAATCTCCTAAATAAGCAGGTATAGTGGCCACCGATGCAAATGCTCTTGGAACTACATGTGGGTTGCCAAGTTGGCCTTGTCCTTGGCCTTGGCATACGTGTGTCCCTCAAGTCCCATACCTCGTATGGTGGTGTGCCACGTTGTCGTCCTGTGACACGTAGATAGTGGGAACGCATCCTACAAGAGTTATCTTGTAACTTTTTAGATACATAGTCATATTTTCTATAATGTACATATAAATATTTAAGTATAATAATATTCTTTCTATCGCATCCTATTATTTATCTCAAGGGTAACCTATTCTTACTTTACCCCATCAGAAAATACTATGGAAAAAGCGTCAATACCTCCACCTCTTTAACTTGGGGCAAAAAACATTGATTCTTTATTTCTACTATCTCATTATCATCTCACACCTTAGTTAGATCCTATATCTAGGGTAAACTCTAATATATATATATTCTATGTATTTTTCTTATATTTCTTTTTAAATAGCTACTAGGAGGGAATCAAATCCTAGTGGGACACTAGGTGGCATGATTTCAAAGATACACTTATTTTAATGCGTTATTGTAAGCATGATTACAAAACTTTGTCAAGGAGCAATGTCATGCTTACATATGGCATGAGGTGTCCTTTGGAATCAAATGAAAGTCTAGGCTAAGGGAACCACAGGAAGACTTTTGCTGCCAGAAATGGACCCTATTTTGATGATTTTTTCACACAAGGTTCCAATACGAATTGGAAAACTATTTTAAAATGAAAATCATAGCTAATGAGATGAATTTTCTGCCCATATCTTTACTTTTTTATTTGGAGCCACGGTTGAGGAGATATGATCAAAATACTGGACCCCAGTCTGCCCACATCATGCAGGGACAGCTCATTTCCAACTTTTCCAATTCTTGTTCACACTGGCTCCTCTCTTCTTGTGTAAACCCTTGGGGGTTCCCTTTACCTATAAAGGGAACCTTTTCTTCCTTGAAAAAAAATCAAGCATTCAAGCCATTGATGAGAGGAATTCTTGAGGGAGTGAGTAGTAATGCCTAATTGTACTTAGCCATTAACATAAGTCCAAGCCTACACTTTCTCCTAGGAAAGACTAGCCATTCTTGCAACAAGCTAACCTTAGAAGATCAACTCTATTCAAAGAAGGTCTTGCACTTGGCGTATCAATCAACGTTGAATTCTCCCCTCTTCTTCTCTCTCCATCAATAATGGTGCCGAAGGGTTTCTCAAGTAAGATGTGTTCTACATTGAAGTTTTCTTGATTTCTTGTTGTTTTCTGTTTCATCTCTAATCCAACATGTATATATATATATGTATCTAATCTCATCTCCTTAACCAAACCTATCTCTCTCATTCTTAGTAATTCATCCTCTCTACAAATTCTAGGTTCTCTTTGCTACAGGTACATCTCTCCCCGCAGTATCCTTATTGCCTACGGGCAAGAATAGGGCTTGGGAGGGAAACTTCTCATCTCTTCACTTCTCTCATATCTACATTTCTCACATACTATCCTAGATGAATAACCCACATGATAATAATTTCTATCGATTTCACTCAGTACGATCTATTAGAATTAACATATGGATTAGCCGTAAAATACACTTTCAACAACGTATAGTGTTTCTCTGTCCCAGAAAGGCTCAATGAAATACTTCTATCACCGGATCCCATTATACTACCTCTCATAGACTATAACTTTTCTTTTGACGTGAGCGTAGTTATCTTGCTATGAACCAAGAGGATTTGTACACACAATTAATCCCAATCACTAGACAAATATATATATATTATGGTAAGCACAAAACTACAATTCCAAAGAACAATTCGTAGCCTATTTGGTCAGCCAAGATTGAATGCCATTAACTCATCTATTAACCCTTTCATAATACCCATGATAGGATATGACCATAGCCTTGATGTTTTCATCTTTGTGTTATTTTGACATTCTCTTTTGTGTTCTTTCTATGTGTGTGTGAGTGCCACAGAGAAAGAGTGGGGCTTCTTTGATTGCACTGCTTTCCAAACCCTAGTCTTGATGGAATCTATGGTTTAACCCCTTCATATAGGTTTTTGGAGTTCTCTCACAAACTCTCACAGCCATAAGCCTGGTGCTTTCCTGGCAAGACCGTAAATTTCTCGACAACGTGGTGGTCCAAAGACGGTGCCGGATACGAAATGTTATTGCTAAATGGTATGGCCCCACTTGAATAAGAGCTTGGATAATGCCATTGTGGAGTATAAGACCTTGGCATAATTGGGGGTGTTGGAGCTACGTGGGCATGAGGTGCGACAGGTACATAGGCTTGATGCACACCTGTAGGTATTGTTGGGAGAACTATGCTACTAGCGATGCAGTGCTAACAAACGAGGTCCAAGGTGTACTTTTTGTACTCTTCACCGGAGTAAGAATCGTAGCCATAGTGTCTTCGAGAGACAGATGAGCTAGATTTGGAAAAGTAAAATGACTACTTTTGGGTTCAGACAGTACCAAAACTCCAGGAAACACAATATATGAAGGGTCCATTGGACTCATTGCAGGAGTCTCCATCTATGATAGTGCCGGTTGTCTATCTTTGCCCTTATCCAAGAATCTCATAAGGTGCTTTGAAGGAATGTTAATCCGTCGGTTTTGCCTCTCCGATTGGATGATGCTACGGATGACATTGCAGACCATCTGTTGCCTCTCCTCTACACTTGTGGCATCAAAATTAGATTGATCAACTTCTAACCAACCTATATGGTATGTGTAACCCGTGTACATGTCAGTCAAGGTTTCAGCTTGTAGGTCATATTCCCAATTTTTGTTGAGAAATAACCCTTCTAGGCCCGGGGTACTAGAGGTTTCCTTTGAGGTGGAAGCATTGTTGTTTCCCATAGTTTGACCCACATTGCCTACTAACTCAGCAGGACTCGATTGCTTGATTTCTATGCATGTTGTCCCAGGGGGGTCTTTCCCTTCATGGATTGGAGTTGTTCTAGGAGACTCTCTATTTCCCTCTCCCTAGCCGCTTGCATATAGCGCTCAACTTCTTGCACCTCTGCAAGACTCCTACAATCGGGTAGTAGAACTTCGGGGGGTGATTTCTTTATGGGTCTTCCATGAAAGCAGGGGGCAAGATATCGACGTGGACACTCTTGGGGAGTATAGGCTCCCCCTGAGATACCAAAGGCAAATCCACCTCTCCCTCACCTTCATTAACTTCACTAGCTGCAGGTTTAATGTGAGTAGCTCTACTAAAGGTTTCTATAAAGCAACTAAACACACTAGATCCAGGCTATAGGGTCCAGACAGGTACATTTTGTTTACTTTCTTAGGGTTTGGTGTAGGATTCCCTTCCATAATATCGTAGTCAGATGAAGAGTCACTAGCCGCTATGTTTGGGTCTTGTCTTGTACTACCTTGGGCCCCCGCCGAGGGCCCGGAACCTAAGGTAGGTGGGTATGGAGAACCCACGTAAGTTGAAGTGCTCGCTAGTTTCTCGGCCTCTAGCACACAACCAAAGCGTAGATACACGTGTCTTTGGCACCCTACAAGCATCGGTGAATACCCTTGAAGGTTAACTGCTCGATTTTTTGGGTGTTTTGCACCCTGTTTCACTCGTGTTTTGATGTTTTCTAATGTCTTTTCCCGATCAATTTTTGTATTAGAGCGTCTGATAGCTCAAAATGAGCATATCGATAAGGGGTCATGGTGTGCTTTACAGCACAACGTTCGGTTACTCAAAGCTCCAATGGTCCTCAAAAGGGTCGATTTCTACTTAGACGTGAAGCTAAAATAAGTAAGTCCAAAGGGTGACTGAGGCCTGAGCCTAAGCTTGGGCTTGGGCTTGGGGAATATTCCTGATCCCTGTCCTTCCTTTTAAATAAATATTTTTTTAATTTTTAATTTTGTTTTATAAGGTCGTCGTGCGCGCGTACGCACACACACCTAACCTACCTACTTGAAACTAATAGAGCTACTGTTACGCATTGCTTAACACGGTACTAAAATAACTAATTAACTAACAGATCTACTTATTTCACCTTACAGATCTAACATTATAGATCTAACACCTTATACAGAAAATAGTACATTGCAGCAAAAAAATCTAACACCTTATTAATAGAAAACAGTATAGTGTAGCAAAAACAAAGTTCACAAATCCTTCTCACCAACCACACACCTTTCTCTACCTTTCCTACTTCTCACATTGCACCACAAAGCAGCATAAAGTGCTATTCGCGCTTAGTATAGGGCATTACCCCGACATCAACGCCAAAAATTTGTGTGTCTGTTGCACGTGTCAAAGCAAGGGACTTTCCGTACACTGTGTGCGAGCCACAGATGGTTGCAAGAACACAACCAGATTAATCTAGCAAGCTCAAGAGAGCAAGGGTGTGTCACTAACCACCCTACGCTTGTTTTCATGGAGGATTCCTTGCCGCAAAGAAGAGGGAGCTACCACCGTGCTGCAGTCAACCACATCGCTGTCGCCGTGCCGATATAATGATGTATCACTCTCTCTCTCTCTCTCTCTCTCTCTCTCTCTCTCTCTCTCTCTCTCTCTCTCTCTCTCTCTCTCTCTCTCTCTCTCTCTCTCGCGCGCGCGCGCATACACACATACACAAGGAGATGAAGAAGAAGAAGATAGAGATGGAGTAAGAGAACTATTCAATTGCACAAATGAGAGAATGATGATTTTGAGGTCCAGGTGACTTTTATATGAGCTCGCCCATTCACACTTGGGTGCCCATGCTTACCCAACTAACCCTTGAATGTTCCAGTTAGAGTGCACATCTCATCGGCAATGATCACTCCTACCCTTTTCCTATTGGACCGACAAGCCCGGCCCATGACTACTAGAAGTGGATGCCGGTGGTTAAAAAGGGATGAAAAGTGCTTCGTTTAATGAGAACTAAGTAAGAGAGAGTGTTTTATATGTTAGAGAGAGAGTGGAGGGGTGGAAAAAAGACATTCTAAAAAATTCATTTACCCACCTCTCTTTTGGGTTACTAAATAAACTATTTTCAAATACAAAATATGGAAATGGCATTTTTAAAAATATCAGCATAGGCATTTTTTCCCTCTCTTTTAGGCTTGGTCAAGCTTGGAGTAAGCTTTAAGCATTCCCTTAAATTGCCAAATAAAGAGGCCCTCATATACCCCATTCACTTCCTAATGATTGCACAGATGCAACCTGTTAAAAACCTTAAATTGACACTTTGATTATTTCATGGAAGCTTTAGAAATTCATTGGAGAATCCCAAGTATTTATTTGAGAAGGGGAAACCCTAATTCGTGGCCTCACAGCCTCGAAAACGTAATGAAAGCAACATGGGACTGCACTAGCACCCTAGATTGGAACGGCTATATCTCCTTGCTTAGATTCCAAAATGAGCTCATTCTTGGACTATAAGTTTCTTCTCAGCTTGAGAAACAACATCACTATCATTGATGTGGCATTTTGAGCCTATTGTTTTTTATTTTTGGGCTATTTTAGCCCTTTTTGGGCCAAAGATGCTCCTTTTTTGTCTGTAAAACGTCCAAACGACTTGGGAAAAATCCCTAAATTTTTGGAAAACTCCGTTTTAGCTCAAATTTCATTTTGAGCCTCATTTTGCTACTTGGTAAGCATTTTGAACATTTCTTTTACAATCGCATATGAAACCTTCTATTTTTGGCCAAGATCGCCCGCATTGAACTTTCTAGGCAAAACGAGCGTGCCACTTCAAAACACTTGATATTTGTACATCTATAAAGAAAAATAGGCATGTTAAAATGTGGCAAAATGTTCAAGAGTGCCATGTCTCGGGCCTCGGCTGCCCCGACAAGGTCTGCACACGCCTGCAACCATGACATCCGGTTTCGAGTATATCACACTATGTACATTGTAGCATTTGGTCCAACACATCAAAAGCATTAAGATTCAGGTAGATATTTTTAGTTTCACATTATGCACGTGCCATGACACGACACTGTACTTGTAGTGCTTGAAGGTTGAACTGCTCACTTATGGAATGCACAATTTGAGAGAAATTTGCCATCCATCATCTTTCGATCCATCACTATAGAGCGAGCCATACTGTAAAATTTTAAGTATAACTGTCATTAAATTTTGACGTAATACTCAAATATTTTTCAATGTGACAACAGATGCTTAGCAATGCTTTGCTTGACATCTATTCCAATTAGACACAAAACCGTGCAATACTTTATGTGGTCGACATGTGTGCCATTGAGTGTTTTGTTCACAAGAGTACCCAGAGTGTTTGTTGATGAGCTTGATGTGTGGAATGCCACCCATTTTGAAGGGATGGGTCATTGTGGGGGAAGTCAATTCGCGTAAAAGAAACTCATAGTGAAATTGTTAATCATGCACTTTGCAAAAAAGATGATATGCTTGGGACCAATTGCCTTGCTTAGCATGCATGTGAATGTGAGATCTATTCACAAAATGAAGAAAGTGCCTGTTAAGATTAATATAGTCAACCAAGCTATGTTTGTGAAGAGATGCTTAATAAGAATGTTTTATTTGTTATACCCTGTTGAGCATAAATTCCATATGTGATCTCTTCACATAAGCACAACAGTTCATGGAAGGATTCAATGTCATGAATGTTGTATAATTTTGAATTGTAGTGACCGTAGGATGTGGTGTGATCAACAGGGGCAAGAGGCTAGGAATCACGAAGCTGTTTTCAGTGTTTTAAGCATAAGTTTTGAATCTTTATATTCAATTCATACTCTTGTGGCATAATGACCCAAGAAATCAAAATTCATGATGAAATTTCAAGTGATGGGACCTTGGAAATAGACCTTGGTTTTCTTGAAATCTATTCCAAGTGTGTAGTCTATGTTGAGCTATATATAGTGTCTCTATATATAGCACCTTGGTCCCCTCTATATAAACTCATCTCGTGTAGTCATTGGATACACTTTGGGGCTTGCATATGGTGGTGTCGTCTCTCTTTCCTCTCATCTACCTATGCTCTTTCCCTCTGGTTCAACATGGTATCACAGCATACAACGACCATGAAGAGGAGGTGCTTGATCTCAGCAAACCAAGAAGCTAAGTCTTTGCTCGTACAAATTATTCCTGAATTTTCTAGCTAAATTGTTTGAGATTCACAATGCCTTGTATTAGCAGTTTCATGTTTTTGAAGGTTGCCTATTGAGCGTCTTCTTATGTAACTACATACAGAAGGGGTGTTTGTAGATGGATGCAAAAGAGGTGAGTAAGAAGTAGCAAGAAATCACTAGGCCACCATGTCTGAGGCTGCAAGGTTCTCTGTTTGCAAGAGGTTGCATCTTTTAAGGTGGCTAGGGTGCAGGCGTTAATAATCTTTATGCAGGCGGATGAAAGCGTTAGTAGCTACGGTGTGTTCAAGCCTGCAAATCGTGCGGTAGACTGTCAGGAGGTGATTTAGAGGTTAGCAATATAACGGATATGATCATAGTTGATTGAATCCCTTGTAGATGTGCGTCATGAGGGCTACTACAATCTCAGGCATCGGCAACATTATATACTAAGAAGATATTATTTCCTTGTGCTATTAATAACATATAAAAGCAAGGCACATAAAACGCGAGGGTCGCTTCTCAGCCGGTGCTCCCTCGTTAATTAAATATGCAATTAGCGGGATGTTATCATGGAGCCGTGTGCAGGTGGTGCTGGAGCCTTGCTATGTATAGAGTTTTGCGCACTGCAGCGCTGCCTTGCAAGTAAGCATGTGCTAAAGAGATCGTAAGTGGGCATGTATTCCTCCTATGCTGGCGAAGTCTCTTGTCCAACTGATCCCATGCTAACAAAGGTAGTTTTACCCACCTCCCACTCTGACAAAGTATGTATTTCTTTGTTGTCTTATGTACACCATCGAGCTGTCCTAGCTTTTAAGCACATGATTAGTTGCCGCATACGAAGGTTCTACTTTAATTGTGGATATTGGGTAGCGCAGGTTTATAAATTTTTCTTCTAGGCCGGCTGGTACAGCCTGATCGTATAAGACCATCCTGATGTATGTATAAGACATGGTTAATCTAGCAGAGCCAAGGTGGTTTGTGTTTAACATGGTGCTGTGTCATTTTGAGTCGCAGCTTTTGTAGTGCCTCACAATGGCTATGACCTTCACTAAGATCTACCACTCCCGGCTTAACAAGTGCCTCGAAAAGGCTACAACCACCTGCTCCAATCAACAACGGGTCAAGGAATGCTATTTTTATCATGATCTGTTTTAACTTGCATGATTTATTAAAAGAAACACCACGTTATTGTAACCAGTGTTGATGATCGAGTGGATTTTCATGGATGTGCTTGTGCATATCTGCAAGCAATGCATCTATATTGACGTAGAACTGTCGAGGATCAATATAGAGAAAATTTTGTCATGCTCTATGTAGCAAGCTTCTGCCGAGTATAGTGTGGGTTTCTTTTGTCTTCAATCACATAGCGTGAAATGTTGTCAACAGGCTTCATGTACATCATTGACATAGAAACGACAAGGTTCACCAAATGGAGCTCCATGATGTCACGGGTGAAGTTACATTATGAGTCTTTATTATCTTCATCCATGGTTCAAGGTGATATTATTTTCTCCATTGATCATGGTTTTGGTTATTGATCATGCTACTAATCTCGTCACGATTTTTCATAAAATATTTCACATGATTTTACGAAGCAATTATCTATTGACTCGTCATTGTCTTGAGGTTTTGCAGATTTTGCACAAAACTAGCGTCTGTAATGCCATGGTACGTAAATCCATGGTCGTGATTACTATTTTATAACTTTTATTTGATTTGAAGAAAACGTCTTTGATGCCATGGTACGTGAAACCATGATGATTGGTATTTCAAAACTTTTCTGAGCGTCTCTTATGCCATGGTGAATATCGTGATGCCATGGTACATAAATCCATCATGATTGGTATTTCATAGTTTTTATTTGTTGAAAGCGTCTCTGATGCCATGGTACGTAAAGCCATGATGATTGCTATTTCATTTTTCTAAGCGTCTTAATGCCATGGTGAACATTGTGATGCCATGGTACATAAAACCATGATGATGATAGTTGTTAGTTGAGATCTTGGGGGTCCCAATGTATTTATTACATGCCGGCTTTGTATATATTTGTGCACATGTGATTACATTGATGTTATGTTTGATTCTATGTCATCTACACATGTGATTCCATCGGCATTACGTTTGTTTCTATGTCGTTGTGAGCGGGATGGAAACACACAGAACGCCTCTATAACGACCCGACACACAATCTTGGGAAGATACACACACACACTATGGGGCACCACTCGGCTTACAAAACCCACCTGGCCGAGACAGGAAACACACCTATGGAGTGAGAGGAGAGAGACTACCCATTTACCCACTCCACACAGAGACACACACACACACCCAAAAAACTCAACTCAAAAGAGGAGAATTTTTTATGTTTAGATAAAATTGAGCTTGGGCCAACACCAATGGGGCAAATAGCTCACACGATATGGGTAAAATAAGACAGATACAATCACGAACTGGAGCAGAAGCTTCGCTCATAGGAGAAACTTACATAGCCAAAACAGAAAAAAAAAGAGTGAGGAATTTGGCAAAATGGAAAGCTCCATCGCATCCGGAACGGCCCAAAACCCCAGTCCACAATGTCAAAGTGCTCAAATCCGACCTCGGATGAGCAGTTTACGGCCAAAACAGGCTCCAAAATGAGCAAAAACACAGTTGCGTCTGTTCCTCCTCTTCTCTCCATGTTTTTTCTGGTCTTCTATCTATTTTTTCAGTTCCCACACTTAGCTTTATTAGTTGGGCACCCTTGGCCTTTTAGATGACCTCAAACGGACCCCGAACAGGCCAAAAACTGACCTCGCAGTGCATAGTTGTCACCCTGCTGCATCCATACACACATCTGGCACTAGAATTTTTTCAAGAATGCATCCCTCCACCACGTGAAGTGTCCTCAAAATATGGTCCTCATGATGACCTTTCTGCATAATTATCACAAGAAAACACCCACGTTGTGTCCGTACGCATCCACGTGCAAGTATTGACCCCATTCGACCTCCTGACGCCACTAGATGCCATCTGACGCACCTGCTTACCTCATGTTGTTGGCCCGAGGATAGCTTCCTCGATAAGTTTTACGCGCTACCAAATCCTCCTTATTATAGAAAAAACACACTGATACTGGTGATAGTGAAAATCGATGCACTATGTACACCCTGTCCTACCTGTACACATGTGGGTCCCACGTAACCACCTGGCTATGGAAAATGGGCAATCCTTTATTTGATGCACCATGCATGTGTATATACATATGCGCAATCCCTTGCTCCAAAAAACTCCTGACATAATTTTCCCATCCCCTAGCTTGCTAGATCATTCATGACAGCAGCAGCAAAAAGCGATATGAGACTCGCAGCGTCACAAGTCTCCTCATCCTTCACCAACACTGCTTGATCCACAGACAGCTCATCTTGCTCCACCATCATTAACCTGGCATGATATAATTTAAGACGCAATCCATTTACCCTTGACTTATGAAGAATCCCATCCAGGTTAGCCAACCGATATGTACCATTTGGAAAGCACTCCACTACCTTGAAAGGACCTTCCCACTTAATCTGAAACTTCTTTTGGAAGGTGTTGTCCAGCTTAATGTTGTAGCGCAAAACCAAGTCATGCTTCTTGATACCCTTACTTTTGACCTTTTCATTTATCTTTGCCAAAGCCTTATCCTGCATCTGCCCATATTGTTTCAATGCACTCATCCTATCCAGCTGAACCTCTTGTAACTGTAAGAGCCTCTCTTTGAATGCATCACTAGGCAGCCCAAGCAACTTCTCTAGCATCTTTACTGCAGGAAACTCTACTTCCACAGGCAATAGTGCTTCCTTTTCATACACCAAATGAAATGGAGTAAACCCTGTACTTGTCTTCACCGAAGTACAGTAAGCCCATAATGCACTAGGCAATTCCAAATCCCAATTCTTTCCTTGGTGCTCTGTCACTTTCGAAAGAATTTGCACCAACTCACCATTGAATCTTTCATTTAAGCCATTACATTGCGGATAATAAGGAGTGGTATGCTCGTGCCTAATCTTCATCTTCGCGCATAAAAAATCTAGCAGTTTAGCCCTAAATCCTGGCCCCTTATCTGAAAGTAGCTCCAGTGGCACCCCAAACTTGCAACATATTTCATCATACAAAAATTTTTCCACATCCTTTGCAGTGATTTGTTTTATTGCTATAGCCTCTGCCCATCTAGAGAGATAGTCCACTGCAGTCAAAATATAGCTTTTGCCCCTGCTTGTGATAGGTAACGGACCTATTTCATCAATCCCACACTTTTCAAACACATCAAATGCCATAATGGTTTTTTGTAACTCTGGCTTTAACACTCTCCTCCCAAATGCTTGACACCTATTGCAAGACCTACACCAATGGTGAACATCCTTGTGCAAACTAGGCCAGACATACCCCTCTTGCAAGATCTTATGAAAGGTGATCTTTAGAGAAAAATGGCCACCACATGCACCTTCATGATTCTCTTCCAACACTCTATAAAGCTCCTCCCTCCAAGGTACATGTCTTAACACAAGATCATGCTTTGATCTGCTTCATGTGCCTCTCCATTAAGAGCACGTTCAATGTGTCTAATGCTCCATGCTTCGAACTTTTTTAATAGGCCTTTAATTTTGAAACACATTTCCTTCAATGAGGTGTTCTTGCTCTTCCACACACCCAACACTTGCTTCACAAACTAACAAGGCATCACCTTTTATGCTCAACCTTCTAATCCCATGCTTCAAACAAATTTGTAATCCAGCTTCCAGAGTAGCATATTCAGCCTCATTGTTACTATGCGCATCCAATTTGAACCCTCTCTTGCATACTAGCTTCCCCTCTGGATCATAAAGTCCTATACCCCCTAAAGCGACATCATGGCTCTTTCTGTATGAGCCATCAAAGAAAAAAACATGTGCATTTCTGATCTGTGGCACTTCTTCAACTACCTTTCTCACCACCTCTTCCTTAACAAGAAGGGGATTCTCCTTGTAGGTCAACAAATCGGCTAGGGTAGCTCTTGTACTATCTTCCTCTAAAAAAGAGAACTCGAACTCTTGCAGCTCAATTACCCATTTCTTGACCACATTTGACATGTAAGTGCCATTAATTAACTGTGGCAAAAAGGCATAACTCGTCAAGAAAACAAAAGGTCGTGGTAGCAAGTAATGACGAAATCGTCGACAAGCAAATATTACACTGGCCATCACTAGCTCTACTTCGGAGAATTTTCTCTCTGCTACCAACTTCACTCGGCTTGCACAATACACTGGCCTCATATAATGGCTGCCCTTCCCCTTTTGCAATAGCATGGCTCCAATGGCATCATCCCCTACTGATGGATTTACATAAAAAACTTGAATCTCCTAATCAGGAGCCTGCATGGCTGACAACCCCCCTAACACCTCTTTGACCTCTTGTTAGAAGCTGGACACACCCCACGGCAACTAACTACTCGGAAGATTATTATTTTTTGTAATTATTCATTCATTAAGGAAAACCTGATTTTTCACCTTGTAAATATTGGGACTTATAGAAGTTTCCAGATTGTATCCCATTTTTAATAGTTAGATTGAGTAGATGGTTGATTTTGGAACTTTAGGGTTTGAGAATTGTAAGGTATATATACCACTTTTTGACCTTAATGAAAGACCTTTTGTCATTTTTTTAAAAGAAGTTTTGAAGTTTGTGAGTGAGCGTACTGTGTACGAGAGAGAGTGTGAGCTTCATCTTGACACTACATGTGCATCGGTGGTCGGAATCCAGTGCGGAGAAGTGCAGCATGTTACCCTCGACGAGAGCTACGCGTCGATACCTACAATGCGCGCGTACGGTCCGGTTTTGTGAGCTCCTTCTACGAGGTTCATCTGGTGTTTGGGTGAGCATACGTTGTCCGATTTTGCATTGCAGCATATCCACGCGTTCACATTAAGTAGAACTACACATTAGGCACTTTAGATTTAGGAAACGAAGACCTGCAAGTTTCGACCAGACATCCTACGTGATTTGCACCGGGTGTTTTGGGTTGGGGTTTTGGTTCATAGACCTTAGGGAGAGCGACCTATTGGTGTTAGTAGGGTCTCCTTCGAGTTCTATGGTGTTTCGAGATTGTTTGATGGGTGTTCGGCTCTAGAATGCGTTGTAGGAAGTTTCCTCTTATGCACTCTTGAAGGCTGTGACTTAGACAATTAGTAGAGACCTCTTTAGGAATTAGTTAGGAGTCAATCGAGTGTAGGTTGACACCTTATGCTTGCTTCCACACGCCTGCGGGTCGAGCTTCGTCCTTAGCTGACATTATATGTTAGGTGAGTTCTCGCTGTGCTTACGTCCGTCGCGGCGTATCCGTCCAACATTCGCGCCGCTGCTGGGGACGAGGTCCTTAAGTAGGTGACCGAGACTAATCCTTGAGGATTGGGATTTTTGGCTTCCAAGAGTCTCGTTTTACATTTAGATAGGATTAGAGGGTGGAGGACTCTCTAGGTCTTAGAGGGAGTCTAGGAAGCGTGTGTCTGGCCTAGATCCTTCGACTTACGCAGATTAGGTAGATCAAGATAGTTTTAGGTAGTAGTTGAGTTCTTAAGTAGGAATTGGAGTGGTAGAAGCGATTAGAGGAGAGCTTGAGAGTCCGAAGAGGCCAGAAAGCAGCCAAAAACACCATTATCACCATTTCACATGATGAGCAGGAGTAGAGTAAGTAGGACATCGTGATTCAGGATCTAGAGCATTTCATGTATATATACTTGCTTGGTAAATTCATCACAAGTTTGCAAAAGGACACAAAAAAAATGCAAAAGTGTGTTTGAAAGTCTAAGAGAAATCCAAAAGTTACTGTCAGTATTTCTGATAGAGCTACAGAGCATCAAGAGCATTTTTGTCAGGAAAAAAATTTAATTTTAAGCCAGGAGACATCCTAAGCTTAGGATGTCTACAGGCTAATCTGGTGGGAATTTTGGGATTTTGAGTTGACCAGTGTGTTCAGAAGGTGGGGTTTACCCTAATTTCAACTGGAAAGTGGAAATTTGACCATATCTTGACAAGATAAGCCCAGATAGACTGAAATTGCCAGACATCCTACCCAAATTGTGCCAAAACATTATTTTGAGACCAAAACCATAAGATGGCTGCATGAGCATGTCTTGCATGATATATTGAGTGACTGAGAGGGGTTTCACCTCAATTGGGTGAGAAAATTGGGTTCAGAGTAGACTTTAGCACTTTTGACTGAAAAAGGCAAGAACAGCTAAAATTTGGGACTTTTGAATCCAAACCAAAATCTAAACATACCACTGGGTTACTGACATCAAGGGGAAACTGTGGGACAAGTCTGAGGTCAAACAGGCCAAAAAGACATCCTACGCGTAGGATATCTTCTGTGTGATTTTGGATCTAAACCAAATTTTGAGTATACCAAAGTGATCAACAACTCAAGGGGAGCTTGTGCTTTGAGTTTGAAGCCATTCTGATGAAAAAGACATCCTACATGTAGGGTGTCTAAAGCTAGAAATTGAAGCCAGCAGACTTTGACAGTGAGCATAGCAAGGTGTTGTAAAGCCTAAGGCAAGCCTCCTAGTCAATTTTGGTCCAAATTGGAGTTGATTAGACTGATGAAGATCAGCAACAAGCTATTGGAACAGATTTCTGACTCATTGAGCAGCTAATAGGTGTCCAAATCAAAAAGTAAAAACAACTGTGGGCTGAGTACATCAAGGGGAAACCATAGTGCAAAAATCCAGGCAAAACAAAGCAGGAGACATCCTACACGTAGGATGTCTATTGGGGCTTACTGAAGAGAAAATTTGATTGGGCTCAGACAGTGAGATTTCATTTGGCTTAAGGGTTCCAGAACTTCTTTCAGAAGTGAATTTGGACCTTTTTTGCCCATTTGACGGAGCAAATACTGAATTCAAACTTCTTCGCGTAAATTGGCCAACATCTGAGGGAAGAACAGTTTCAGATTAGCAAACCCAATCCAGAACATCAGTAGTGTATAAAATACAGTAGTGGTTGAGATAACCTCGAGCAGATAAATGCTTTGATTAGATTGCCAAAATTAAACGCTTGTGTACACGTATATTCAGCAACAAAGCAAGAAGTTGTGCAAAGACTGATCCTTTGCCAGGTGAGTGGTTGGAGTTGTGATAAATTGCATTGATAAGTTTGATGAATTTAAGTTCAGGAAGATACATTGTTAGAGACCAGAAGGTGGCAGGTGACCAAGGTAGCTTAGTGTCCACTAAAGAGAGTGTAACTCAGGCAAGGCTAGATCCACTAGCACCGATTATTGAGGAAGGTAGTGATACTGACACTTCCTCAGACAAATCTTTCTTCATGATGGGTAGTCAACAGCCAGGAGGTTTCACCTATGACGGACCAATGCCAGGAGGAACCATCTCCCAAAATCCTTTGAATGATTCCAAACTCACTATGATCTTCTTAGTAGGAACAAACTCAAGGGGAGCCCTAGTCTATTCTGACTATCGAGGACGCAAGTTCATTTGTATCCAAGAGAGGCCAGCTCAGAGTTTTTGGAGATAATCCGAGTCTATGATGATGGAGATAGATTCCGAGACGAAAAGGGAAACCACTATTTGAAGTTAGTATCCTTGAATATTACAACAGATATGGAGATAATGTGGCGAAAGGGAAAATGGTTTCAGAAGCTCAAGAACCACCACCAAACATTTGATCGGCCCGGAGCTATTTTTATGTATGATAAGAAAACAACAAGGGTTCCAACTTATAACGAGAACGTGGGAATCTACAAGCATGAGAGTGAGGGTATAGTCACTTACTTTCGCAGCAAAGAACCATACATAAATGAATTAAGCAAAGACAAGGTTCTTTACTTATTCTCTTATGAAACTGCCATGGGGAAGGGTATAGTTTTTGTTGATAGATACGGGCGAGAATACCAACGTATTCTCCCAGAGGCGGTAGAAAGAGCAACAGGTCCAGGAGCATCAGCATATGCCCCTGAAGAAGTGCCAAGAGCCACCTACACCCCAAGTAAGTCGACAAATCCCTTTTCGGATGAGTATGATGCAACTTCACATTCCACCCGACCGCAAGCATTCAACAACCAAAACCCACCAGCAAACCAGCCATCATTGCAGGCATGGCTCCAACAGAGTGCAGCATTGGAACAAGACCAAAACCGAGATGGTTATCAAGCCGCACGAGGTCTAAGGGGCTTGCAGGAACCACCACTCTATTCAAGGTATCAAGGAGAGAGTAAGCCAAAGACTCAAGGGTCAACAGAGCCTGGAGGACCACTCATAGAACGAGTTCGAAGAGATGAACCACCTCGAGTGAGAACCGTTAGAAATTATGGCTTAGGAGCACCACTGGGAGAGGAACCAGCCTATTACAGAAGACCTGCGGAGGTATATCAATTAGGACGTGGAGATCCAATGATGAGGTTTGTAGACCATTGGAGAATTAGACCTTCTCAAGTGCAAAAATGGGTAAACAAGAAATACAAAGGAAGCAGAGACCCAAGAGATCATGTAGCAGCCTTTGTGCGTGTAATTAGAGCCAAAGAGGTGTTAGACTTTCCTACCCAATTTGCAGGGTTTGGACTAACCCTAGAGGATGATGCTGCCACTTGGTTTGACTCTATAGAGCGTATAGACTTTGAGTCTATGGAGGAAGTGTTTGACGAGTTTATTGAGGAATTCTCACAAAGGGGGATAGCTCATAATACCGTCTCACAAATCCATAAATTCAAAGAGAAAGATGGAGAATCTGTACGAAAGGCAGCCCTAAGACTAAAAAGATATGTTAAGTTCTGCCCTGTGTTCATGGTTAAGCAAGGCCGCATCTTAGGACACATTGTCTTAAGAAATGGCATAACAACTAACCTAGACAAAGTCAAAGTCATTGTAGACCTACCTAGGCCTACTAATGCGAAACAAGTGCAATCCTTCATGGGACACTGCGGATATTATCGAAGATTCATATACATGTATGCGGTTATCGCACAACCTCTGTATCATTTGCTAGTCAATTTTGATTGGACCGAGGAGTGTGAAACTTTATTCCAAAATCTGAAGGAAAACCTAATATCAGCACCTGTACTAAAGGCACCAGATTGGGAAAAGATATTCCATGTTCACATTGATGCTTCTGCATATGCCATTGGAAGTATTCTGGCTCAACCTGGAGACAGAACAATGGATTTTCCAGTTTGCTATGCGAGCCGTCAGCTAAACAGTGCGGAAAGGAACTACACAACCACCGAGCAGGAAGGGTTAGGAATGATTTACGTTGTAAATAAATTTCGGCATTATTTACTCGCAAACAAATTTGTGCTCTTCATAGATCATCAAGCTCTTTTGTATCTCATAAATAAACCATGCAATATAGGGAGAATTGTACGTTGGTTTATTATATTGCTAGATTTTGACTTCATAGTGGTGGTCAAAAAGGGTAAAACCCATCTACGAGCGGATCATCTTTCAAGAATACACAACGGGGAAGCTCTTGAAGGAGTAGATGATGACATACCAGATGCCTATCTTTTCAATATTGAAATGGTACCCAAATGGTCTCAGGAAATTGTTAGCATTCTTTCCTTTTGAAGTGGGTTTGATAACATGGAATACAGATCCAAAAAACAAACAATTCGACAAACAAAAAACTTTCAGTTGAAAGCAAGACGGCTGTATCATCTAGGATCAGACCAAATCCTACGATTATGTATAAATCCGGAAGAATTCGAGTGCTACCTTGAAGAAGCACATGTCCAGGATTTTGCATTTCATTGTTCAATAGCGAAAACACACCAGAGACTGAAACAGTTAGGGGTTTATTGGCCAAATATGTATGCTGACACACATTCTTATGTTACCAGTTGTACTATATGTAGTGCCAAACGACTAGTGGATCACGCGACATTGTTTCAGGTAAACATTGCACCTGCATGGAGTCAATATATCATTGATTTCTTAACCACCAGGACGTTTCCTGAGAACATCACAAGAGCACAGAAAAAAGCTATAGAGCTGGAAGCTCGTGACTTTCAATTAATTGGGAACCAACTCTATAAGCGAGGAAAGGACAATCAACTTAGAATCTGTGTAAGTGAAAGCGAATACCTGCTGATTCTAGAACATGCACATAGCGGAATAAGTGGAGGCCATTTTTCCGACGATCAGATGGCAAAAATTGTCTTAACCGCAGGTATATGGTGGCCTACATTGCACATGGATGATGAAGAGTTTGTAAAGCGTTGTGATGCATGTCAGCGCACCAAGGTGCCAATAAAAAGAGATGAGATGCCATTATGGCCAATGATGGGATGAAGAGTTTGTAAAGCGTTGTGATGCATGTCAGCGCACCAAGGTGCCAATAAAAAGAGATGAGATGCCATTACGGCCAATGATGGGAGCAAGAGAATTTGTAAAATTGGGCATTGATTTTGTGGGACCTATCTCACCCCCTGCATATCGCACCCATACCCAATATATCATTGTGGCTACAGACTATCTCACAAAATGGGTCGAAGCCAAGGCAACACAAAAAGCTGACGCACGCACCACTGCAAAATTTTTGTATAAGAATGTTTTTGTACGTTACGGGTTACCAATAGAAATTGTCAGTGATCGTGGGACACATTTTCTCAATGAAGTCATTGAATATCTGCTAGAGGAATTCATGGTCATACATAGGAAATCTGCTCCATACCATCCATAGGCAAATGGACAAGCTGAGGCCACAAATAAAACACTATGCAGAGTTCTCACTAAAATAGTGTCAGAATCAAGAACAGATTGGGATCAGTAGCTACACTCAACACTATGGGCATACAAGGTAGCTTACAAAACATCGATAGAAACAACACCGTACAACATGGTGTTTGGCCTAAATGCTATACTACCCATAGAATTTTTAATTCCAACTCTACGAGTAGCAAAACACTTAGAATGGACAGGGCATGAGCTCTCTTCAAGAATAGATGATCTTGAAAAGATAGATGAACTACGCTTAAGGGATGTAGCTTCAATCTATGCTGAAAAGAGAAGACAAAAAGAATTTTTTGACAAACATGTGCGCACTAAAGAGTTCAAAACAGGTGATTATATACTTGTTTATACTTTGAAGCAACCTGCCAAGAAAATTAAGAATCAAGGGATAGGACCATTTGTGATTAGTGATCTATCACAAAGTGGAGCTGTCAAGCTTGCTACATTAGCAGGTGAGGAAATGCCGAACTAGATTAGTAGATGTCGACTGAAGAAATATCATCTACCACTCACACAGGAGATGCTCCAACAAATTCATCAAGGAAAACAAAGAATGAAGGAAAAACAGTGAGTACAAGAGGAAGCTCAGGCAGAGGCAAAAGAACGCATTGCAAAACGAAGACTTCTGCGGCAACAACAACAAAGTGGAGCACCATTGCGAATCAATGCCATTTGAATGACGAAGTTGGATGAAGACACAGTGGAGTCAATAATTGCAGTCAAAGTGGGCAGCAATCAAGTTAAATCGATAGCATTGCTTGATTCTGGAGCTCAAGAAAATTTGATCTCTTACGGATTATACCAACAGCTCAAATTCACAGGTCCACTTCATCCTACTCCTTAAGTGCTAGAAAGTAGCACATCACACCCGTTGAAAACATTGGGATGGACTATATTGCATGTACAAATACATCAATATATTTACCCATACAAATTCTATGTGGCAGAGGATGAAAGCACACAACACCCAATGATGTTGGGACAACCGTGGCAAAAAGAGTACAATGTGCAGATAGATTGGAATGCAAAGGCAGTCAAAATTCAGCATGCACTTGAACAACAGGTGATAGCCTTTTCTCAGCAATACCAGAATAATCAGCTGCAAGCCATGCAATCATTGGAAAAAGAGCCGAAAGAAAAAATGCCACCAAAGAACAACATGATACCCGAGACCAACAATCAGGTCAAGGAAAACCATGCTAATTATAGACATACGAAGTCATTGGCCGTAATGCAAAGATCTAGGTTACCAAAACAACGGAAATAAGTATGGATGTGGAAGGATAGAACTGCCATGGCAGACCAACAACAATGCAACAAAAGAATTCCAATGAAGAAGATGGTTCAACCAAAAACCAAGGGCATAAAACAGATATGGATCCCAAAGAAAATGATTAGCCATAACCACAATGTCACTAACATTTGGATACCAAAACAAAAGAAAAAGCAACTCCCTTCAGTACAAGCAACAACGGAAGGCAGACAGCTGCATTTAAAAAAGGAAAACCGACTTTTGTGGATGTCAATCAACAACAAACCAGTGGAAACCAAGGAAGTATCAAAACATCTACAAAAACCGGCAGAAACAAAATACCAATGGAAAGCAAAGAATTTACGGTCCACGGCCATTCCGGCCAAGCCAATCCTTGACCTAGAAACAGCTACGGCTCTATCAACAGTGTCGGCAAAGCAATTGCCTTTTGCAAAAAAGAAAATTAAACAGCGTAGTAGAGTTACAGTTGTTACTTGCAAAGAAAACAAGAAACCTCGACGGCGAATGGCAATAAGCATCTTGCTTATTCCCTTCTCTTGCACAACATTAATTTTTCCATGCATGGACCGAGTATGCATAAAACAAGGCCACATTAATGGGCCAAGCATTAGCACAAATTTTTCAACCTATGCACGGCACATGCTCCGAGGCGATACCTTGTCGTCCGGGAGGACTCCGGCTAGGAGGGGGGGAGGCATTCTCAAATGCGGAACCAATAGCAGAAAGAGCAAAAAAGGGCATGATTTTTGACTATTTTAAGGGTTGTTGTTTGATTGCAAAATTTTTTGGAGTAACCCAAGTATAGATGCCCTTATACATCATGTATCTATATGTTATGGGGCCAAACGCCAAATCAAGCCCCTAGGTGTGTGTGTATAAGTAGAAATAGCCATTTTTCGGGCAAAATAGTGGTAAAACAAAGAAATCCGCCCATAAAAATTGCATGTGAGTGTATATAATGTTTTGCGGTGATGTTTGTGGTTTATTATGATTTTTGGGGATTTTTTGGGTTTGATTTGCTATTTTCCTTTTAATTTTGCTAATTTTCGACAGAAAAAACTTCAAAACTACAAAAAGCAGGTGAAAAACAGTCGTAATGAGAAACAAAAAATATGGGGATGATCAGTGACTATAGGAAAACCTATGGTACAGTGGGGGTGCAATTATGAGACTGGAGCGGAAAGCGTGTTTTGGCCAGGTTTTGATCGAAATGCCAAATTTCTGATAAACAGAGCAAATGGAGTCCAAATCAAGAAATTTTTGAGCCTAAATCGCATCTCGCAAGAAGATAGGAGCACATGTCAAATTTCATGAAAAGTGGTTCGCTGACCTCCATTATAAAAAATTTTCACCTCATTTTTAGCTCATTCTCACTATTGACTTTGTGGAGAGAGCTTCTACCACCTAGAGCGGACTGACCTTCCGGAAGCTTCTACGACGCGCACGACTACTCGACGAGCTCTAGACATGAGAGGTAGGCTCACCACCTTGAGCTTTTTGCGCATGTTTGTCATTATGTCACGAAAACTGGCGTAGGGGTCACACACAAAGCGGGCAGTAGAGACCTACAAGTAGAGACGGCGGCCTAATGGCTAACCCAAAAGCAACAAGACTTCATCGGCAGCTTAACCTAGCCTAGGAGACCACTCCTGGATATCCAAAGGCAGTAGAAAACCATCGGGAAAAACCCTAATTCCTAGAAACTTGCAAGAGGCCACCAAATGGGAAATCGGCAAAACGGCGACCAAATGCTACCAAATTTCATGGGTAGGAGCATCTTGACATGCTCAACAAGTCTATGTGACCCGCATGACCAAAAAGTGACCCGAAGCGGCACTAAACTTCAGAAACGGCATCAAACACACAAAGCGTCAAATTGCTCTTGCGGCCAAACCGTAAGCCCGTTTGCCACCAAACTTCACGAGCGGCTTTCCTAGACCATCAACAACCAAGTCCTATGGTGGTAGACCACCATAAAACATCGAAGGTATGTAAACGCAACCACGGGTGCTTCTAGAGCGACAAATTGCCAAATGAAGCTCCGGTGAAGCCAAAGTCGACAAAAACCATACGGCAAGGATCCCTAAGGGGTCGAGAAGCTATGGAGACCAACATCCAGAAATTTCATCGCCAAAAAGCACTCCAAAAGTCAGAAAATGGTTCGGAGGCTCTGAAGTCCACACAGGGAGCTATTCTCTATCCATTTAACTTTTTTGTTGAAATTAGGCTCAAAAGGGACTCAGGGGGACCAAGGGCTGGCACTAGGAGCACAATCCATGAAAAAATCACTAGGAGACATCCTACCCATAGGATGTCTCAAGGGCACTTTTGGGCATAGACTCCAACATTTTTCATCATACACATTTTCTGAATAACCTTTATATGCTATCCACCAAGTCTCATCACATTTGGACCAAAATTGACCTCATATGCATGAAAAAACGCAAAGTTAGGGCATAGAGGCAATAATGGGCCATAGACCTACCAAATCTTGTCCAAATCACATGAAACTTGCACAACACATTCACCAACACATCACCAATCCATCTGTGTGGTCAGAAGCAAAATTGGTGAAGACATCCTATGCGTAGGATGTCTCTTTGACTTTTTTGGCCTGTAGAGGATGTTTGTTCATTCCAGATCCAATCACCTCATCATCAAGAGCTCATATATCAATTTTGAAGCCATTCTAATCATTTTTGACCCCCAACACCTTCAGGATACACTTTTGGAGCCCAAAAATACCACACAAGCTCTTAGAAGCATCAATCCTTGTCCAAATCCAAATCCAAGAGTGTAGCCATGTTCCATAGGCCAAGGACTACCCACAGAACAAATTTCATGACATTTTGATAAAAAAAAGACATCCTACGCGTAGGATGTCTCGAGTCTAATTCAGGCCTTCTGTGCAAGAGTGACATCATGGGAGCCAATACCATGGTGCAATGAGCCCATACACCAATTTTCAACCCATTTGGACATCAATTGCTACCTATGATGAACTTTCTACCCAATTTGTGACCTAAAGCCTGAATTAGTCCAAAAATCCACTTTTTGATATCCAAATCCAAATGCAAGCATACAACCATGTTCCATGAGCCATGCACTACCAGCATGTCAAGTATCAACTAATTCTGATGAAAAAGACATCCTACGCGTATGATGTCTAAATGAAAAATTTTGGCCAGATTTGCACTGTGAGCACATGCACAACTTCACAAGTTCCTTTTAAGCTTTATTTTCAATTTTCAAGTCATTTGGATAGTTAAAACTCAGTTTCGCAGCTAAGATGGAAAAAACGCTAACTTCAGACTATTGAGTGCAAGAGGATCTATGGCAGCCGCAAAGTCACCGGCAAAGAAGAAAAGAATGACCATCAAGGACTACCTAGAAGAACTGGAGCCCTTCGTCGTTCCAGAAGGAACACTAAAGCCCACCAGCACATGGATACAAGAAGATTTGTTAGAGTCCAACGACCTAAAGATCTACCAAGGAGTGAACACTGAAGGCAATGTCATCGAGATACCAATGTTGCCGCAAGAACTCAATGAGTTCGTAAGAAGCAAGATGGCCGGATACTTGGAGAAGATTGATCTCCACAACTACTTTGAAGCAATACCGGCAGGGGTGGACATAAAGAGAGTCTGGGAGTTTTTGACAACCATCAAAGAAGATGGAGTGGCCAAAGTAACAGATCTACAAGGCAGGCCAAAAATGGAAATAATCATCACTGAGCAGGTTGTAGCAGATACACTAGACCTCTCCAGCAAGGGGGATAGTGTAACTAAAAGAAGGGATGAGGTCAAGGTGTACAATGAAAAGAAAGGAAACTACACCTTCGAAGATATTACCAACCCAAGAGTGGCAATCATGAGCCAGTTATACAACCAATACTTCCACATGTGTACGAAGAGGCCACAGAAGTACAGAATGCCGCCAAGTGCAATTTCCACGACATTCACTTGGGCAATGACGAAAGGCACCCCAAAGATAATCAATTATGCAACGTATATACATGACAACCTAGTAAAGATGGGTAACAAGAAGCCAACCTATATTGTGCCAGGAGAACTAATCACTAAGGTGATTTATGGGCACTACACGCAAAAGGAAGGTGGCCTGACCCCCCGTCTCAGAACGACCGGCTGAGGCTAAAAGAAGACAAAGAAGATGATCCCCAAAGAGCACCAAGGGTGGCTACAAGACTGAAAAGACGGCTAGAACCGGTTCAAGAGGAGCAGCCGGAGCAAAAGAAAGAAAAGAAGGAATTTTCCCAAGTACCTGCAAAAGAAACAAGGTCACAAAAAGAGGCAAGATTAGAGAGGCTGGTGGAGAGCTTCAGAGCAGAGAGAGCCCTTAAGGGTGATTTAAGTGAACTCTGGAAGCCTTCCCTAGAAGCTATGTTGGGATCATCCCGAAGAGTGCAAAGGGACAGATTCGAGGATTATATCAAGAACTTTGAGATTCTTGATGCCGCATCAGAGAATATACCGCATGTCCCTTTCACAGAGGAGGAAGTGGAGCAAATACGGCAGAAACTGCTAGATGAGCAAGAGAGCCAAGAAAGAGAAAGAAAAACTAAACCAGACAGAGATTTAAAGGGCAAGCCTACATCTCTACCGGCCGGCCCTAAACCCAACCCACAACCCTCACCACCTCCTAGCAGCCCTCCACAAGAAGAGAAAGAGGCTAAAGACAAGCCACAAGAACGGGAAGAGGCCAAGCAAGAGCAGAGCCAGGAGCTAGAGCCAAAAGAAGAGGCTCAGCCTCAAAGTGAGAAAAAAGAGTTGGATGATTCATGTCGCACATTTTTGGACCTGCTAGCTGTAGGATACACACAGGAAGAATCTGCCACAGTCTCATTCGACTTGGCAAGCACAGGGCCTAAAGAACCAATGCAAGGCATCAGGATAGTGGAATTAAAATAAATTGCCACAGATACAGTGGACCTACACCCAGCCTCCAACGACTGGGATGTGGTGATGACGAAGCTAACCAGGTTGAGAGCGCAATCCATGGCTTCAGAAAGCAAGACGGCAGCTCTCAAGGCCACGAAAATGAAGATTAAGATGGAAGTAGACACTCTACAAGGACAAATCCAAAGGCAGAAAGAGAGGGAAGCTGAGCTACAGGCCAGCCTAGCAAGGGCACTGCAAAGATGCCAGGCAGTGGAGGAAGAAAATCAAGCAGCAGCAAAAATAATGCAAGGAGTTGAAGAAGAATGTCAGCAGCCCAACAAATCACTGCTAGATGCCAAGAGGGACAGATATAACCTGACCCTACAGCTGGCAGAAGAGTCAAGGAAATGGATAAAGAAGCCATCCAGGATGAGGTCCTTGAGCTCAAGGACCAACTCAAAGTAAAAGATCAGACCATCCAGAGGTTGCGAGCATCACCTGCCAGAGTCAGAGCTACTAGCTCGACTCACATCACTACGGAAAGTCAACTCTATGAAGAACAGATGCAAGAACTTCAGAAGTAGCTGACTCTAGAGAGAAAGCAGAGATTGATGATGGCAGAAGGATCTATCATCATGCAAACAAGAATGAAAGAAGATCAAAAAGCCTTGCAAGAGGAAGTAGAAAGTATGAAAAGAAAGCTCGAGGAGGCGGAGAGAATAAACGCCGAATTAAATGACCTCCTTGTGAATATGGGCGAAGAAGCGGAAACGGAAAAGCAAAAACTCATGAGGCAAATTGAGGAGTTGAAAGGACATCAAGTAGGAGAGCAAGAGGGCACAGGGCCAGCAGCCAATGAGGGCATTGATTTAGAAAATGTGCCAAATCCGGTGGACACGCCTATGCAAGAGGAAATCCTAGAAGGATCCTCTCAAGAGCCACAGGATCTAACACAAGAAGAGGAGGAAAAGTTGCGTAAAGCAATAGAGGTAGAGATCAGAGAGACATCAAAGGAAGCCTTGGAGTGAAAGCAGAGGGTTTTCAAGTCTATGACCATTCAGAAGATTGACGCCAGAAACCTCAGGCGCGAGTGGCTTCAACCCTCTCTTCCATTATCCATTGCTGAAATATGAGGCAGCCACCATCAACAAGCGGATAAGAGAAGAGCCGACCGTACCACTTTACAATGCAGATACCTCACACCAGAAGGGGTCAAGCTAATTGTTGATTCTCAGCCAAAGTGGAGGAAGGCCTGGCTCACAAAGTACCCACAATACCTAGTCCACTTGGTAGAGGCACCAAAAAACATCAGACACAACCTCCGCTTTTGTCCTCTACCAAGGATCAGGACATGGAAGGCGCAGGATATCTTGCAAAGGAGCCAACCCACTTGGCTGAATTACCCTAAGCTGTCGGGCTTGAAGGCACGTGAGAGAATAAGTGTCCAATACATGGTGAAAACCCTAACGGGCGTCATCAAATTGTTCACTGGCTCACCTGACCTTACATGCATCATGATGAAGAAAATCTTCAAAACCCTCTTAGCAGTATTTGAAACCTTTAAGCCAAGCCAGGTGATCGACAACATCTTTCTCTTACAGGATACTTACAGATGTGCTTATGATCTGTCTCGTCAGCCTTCCAAGGAGGTGATACATGTGCTATATCAGAGGATAATGTTTCTACCATCCTATCACCTCCAGGATTTTGAAGAAGCGTTATACACAGGCTTCTTCACAATAAACACTGACATTTTCGGCCCCACGATGATGAATTTACATGCAAGATACGAATCACTGATCAAGATGCGAGAAACGATAGGATGAAGAAGCGGATCAGCGGCCATGTCGAGGATGACATGAGCAAGGAGGGGGGGAGTGTTAGAAGCTGGACACACCCCACAGCAACTAACTACTCGGAAGATTATTATTTTTTGTAATTATTCATTCATTGAGGAAAACCTGATTTTTCACCTTGTAAATATTGGGACTTACAGAAGTTTCCAGATTGTATCCCAGTTTTAATAGTTAGATTGGGTAGCGGTTGATTTTAGAACTTTAGGGTTTGAGAATTGTAAGGTATATATACCACTTTTTGACCTTAATGAAAGACCTTTTGTCATTTTTTAAAAAGAAGTTTTGAAGTCTGTGAGTGAGCGTACTCTGTACAAGAGAGAGTGTGAGCTTCATCTTGATGCTACGTGTGTACCGGTGGTCGAAATCGAGTGCGAAGAAGTGCAGCGTGTTGCCCTCGACGAGAGCTACACGTTGATACCTACATTGCGCGCGCACGGTCCGGTTTTGCGAGCTCCTTCTACGAGGTTCATCTGGTGTTTGGGTGAGCATACGTTGTCCGATTTTGCATTGCAGCATATCCACGCGTTCACATTGAGCAGAACTACACATTAGGCACTTTAGATTTAGGAAACGAAGACCTGCAAATTTCGGCCAGACATCCTACGTGATTTTGCATCGGGTGTTTTGGGTTGGGGTTTTGGTTCATAGACCTTAGGAAGAGCAACCTATTGGTGTTAGTAGGGTCTCCTTCAAGTTCTATGGTGTTTCGAGATTGTTTGATGGGTGTTCGGCTCTAGAAAGCGTTGTAGGAAGTTTCCTCTTATGCACTCTTGAAGGCTGTGACTTAGACAATTGGTAGAGACCTCTGTAGAAATTAATTAGGAGTCCGTCGAGTGTAGGTTGACACCTTATGCTTGCTTCCACGCGCCTGCGCGTCGAGCTTCGTCCTTAGCTGACATTATATGTTAGGTGAGTTCTCACTGTGCTGACATCTGTCGCGGCGTATCCGTCGAGCACCTCTTCGCACTTGTCATCCCATTGCAATGGATCATTTTTTTCCACTTGTTGTGATGGATAAAGAATCTGAGAAGACAATGAAATAAACCGTGCCATGTACTTCACTTTTTGTATAAAGGTTGCCAATTGCTTTGTACTCGTAGGTGATGGAAGAAGAATAATAGACTTAACCTTGTCTGGATCATCCTCAATGCCATTTTTTGACACCATGTGGCCCAATAACTTCACCCTTGGTTGTGCTAGATGACATTTATTTGGATTTAGTTGTCCTCCACATTCATCATATCGAGCCAATACCATCTGTAGCTTCTTAGGGTGTTCAGCCCTGCTGCTGTAGACACAGAAGTCGTCCATAAAAGCTTTAACACAACTACCAATGAAAGGTTCCAATACCCAATTTTCTCTCTCTTGATAGAAAGATGGTCCATTTGACAACCCAAATGGCAATACTGTGTAGCAATAGCAACCCCATGGCGTAATAAAAGTTGTCTTTGTGCGGGTCTTTAAGAGCAATCTTCAATTGAAAATAGCCTGAAAAACCATCACACACAACATACCTCTCATAACCTGCCACGCAATCCAAGATCTAATCAATGAATGGAAGAGGATATGGGTTCTTCTTAGTGGCTGCATTTAAGGGCTTAAAATCTACACAAATCCTCCACTTTCCATCCTTCTTTGGACTGACTACTACTGGACTCACCCATTATGTGGTTTCCACATGAACTATGAACCCTGGCTTCGATAACTTGTCCACCTCTTCCCGCAAGGCTTCCATTTTCTCTTGACCCATACTTCTTAGCCTTTGCCGCATTGGCTTAGCACCTTCTTTCAGCTCTATATGCATCTCTTTGCCCTTGAACCCTCTGATCTCTTCATATGAAGTAATGAACAAATCAGGAAAACTAGCCAGCATGTGCAAATATATCTCCTTCTCCATAGCTAAGACGTCTCCACTGATCATTTGTGTCATCAATTCCTGCTTCTTTAATAAATCTACCTTGGTTTTCATCAGCCCTTCAATCACTTCATAAGGCCCTTCACTTTCATCTTCAACTTCATTCGCAAATGCAACTAAACCAGACTCCTGGATTTCTTTGTCCATCAAAAGAAATGCAACATCAACATCCTCATCACTGCTGGTAGTACTATCATTGTCCTCATCAGCCACTGTGGAATAATCTTCATCACTAGAGTCATCCTCATCTTCATAAATCTCCTCCAATTGTTTCCTTGTGTCCATATTATATAGCTTCTTGGCACCTGTCTTTCCATAAAGACTAATCGTACCGCATCTCCAATCTTGAACAGCTCCCACTGCATGTAACCATGGTCTGCCCAATATAATAGGATATGCTCCCAACCCTGCTGGCATCACATGGAAATCAACCACCGCCTTTGCATCATACGCCTCCACTTCTAAGCTCTTTACAACACCCAAACATTTTACTTTTTGATGGTTTGACAATCTAATCCGGAAGCCTGACACCCCAGTCACTGTAAGGCCCATCTTCTCAATGCATGAGTGTGTTATGACACATATTTGGGCTCCACCATCCACATAACCTTGTCCTAGATTTTTTCTCTTGTGCCACACATCTACTATTGGACAAATGTCTGGTAGCTCATCCATCACCAACACCTTCACTGAACCTCTCTCTGGATCTCTCTCCATTGGGTTAACCATCATCTTCCACTGTCTCTTTAGCTTAGGCACCATCTCTATGAGCTGCCTGAAAGTAACATCTGCCTTCCTACTTGTCAGATCCTCCTTCAAGTCATAGCTTAATTGCCCATCCCCTAGTGGAAAATCTGAAACATGAAACTTGCGACGAGCCCTCCTTTTCCTCTTAGCCTTGACATCCTCGCCTTCATGGCTCTTTCCCTTCTTCTTACTAGGACCTGGGGCACTTCTTCCTTCCTTTTCCTCTGTGTTCCTCTTCCCAATAGCAATCACTAATGTATCCTCTAGCTTTGATGCCTTCTCCAAGGTGACTACAATTAGCACTTTTGTCTTTCCCTTTTCCTCATGGGTTAATCCACTGGTTCTTTCTTCTCCCTTAATTTAGATGCCATAATCATTCGACCTAGTTAGCACCTGTCTTGGCAATGGATACATGTCTCCCCCCATCCTTGGTGGCTTATCACATTGCGGGCTGATGTGTCCCAACTCTCCACAATTATAGCATGTGGGCGTCTGCCTCCAGAACCTACCATTGCTTTGTCCAACACCATTCCTAGGTCTTTCTTCACCTCCTAGATGATTTGCAAACCTCCCTCGACCTCGATTATTGCCTACTTGGCCTAGCATGTTTAGACTAAGATTCTTCATTAAATCTACCACTTGCCTCATGTCTTGCCTTAGCCCATCATCTTGCACTACTGTAGTGACCACTGCTGGCATAACCTGAGGAGTAACAGAAACCACTGGTTCATGATGAACCCCTGGCATGCGACCTTGTAAAGAGTCTATAGGCTGAAATTCAGACCTCATGGGCAAAGACTCCACCCCTAACTGTCTCATTTTCCTTAGCTTCCACTCTTTGTTCCTTGCTACCTCTAGTGCATCTTCATATGTCCTACGCTTCTTTAGCTCCACTCTCCAACGTATATTCTCCCAAAGACCAGCCAAGAACCTGTCCTTCTTCATCATGTCAGGTGGAGGTACCTGTGGTGCTAAGGCCTTGCACATCCGCTCCCATGCCAATGAAAACTTATGTATGTACGCATCTACTGGCTAACCTTCCTTTTGCACTAAATCCTATACTTCTTGCCACACTTTGTCAGGATCTTCTGTCTTCACAAACTCCACGTCTAACCCATGCTGTAGATTGTCCCAACTCAACCTTACGGGTGGATCTGCCGCACGCAACTCCTCTTCAAATGCTTTGGACCAAACTCATGCATCACTCTTCAAACAGATTTGGAGAAGACATAACATCTGCGCCGGGTCATGAATCTGGTTGCTAATGCAGGCAACCTTCATCTTTTCCAAAAAGTCTTCCACATCTTCATGACTTCTTCCATGAAACTCCGGATAAGAGAAAGCCATGGCTACCCAAATTACGATGCTTTGAGAACCCCTTCGAACACACGTGCAAGAACCCAAAACTTTTCACTACCCAATCCCCAGAAACTTCAATGAAGCTTAGTTTTAGATAAGGACAAACACAAGCACATCATATGAGTTTTCATAGTTAATCATTGGAATTACAACAGGCAAAGGACATTCCAGGATCTCTCGTAATCTTCTTGGCCCGAATATAAAGACTATGCGCTGCTAGAAAAAAATCTTCCTGGACACATGAACATTTATCTGGATTCTCTGAGTTAAATGAAAAGGAGTGAATTGAGGGCCATTTTGATCATCCATTAAAGTCAACCATGCAGCTCCCAAGAAAGCACACCTGTCGTATCCTCTGATTTTGCCAAAATTTCAGCAGCATAACAGCATAAATGCCTTAAAAGACCAAAAAACCAGCCATCATAACTTGGAAAATTTTTGACAGAGTTTCCCCAGAAGTAGAGCAGTGAGAACCCAGAATATAGACTATATATGTATGCATAAATTGTCACAATAGAACCCGAGCATCAGGTAGGAATCACTAGTACATAGCCTATGGGGAGGTCACGAAAAGGGTGCTCCAGCTACCTGTATCACTGAAAGGATCTCCACATTTGAGAATCCCACAGCTCAATAAAACCTCACGCTATCGACCCTCACACGAAGGCTAATGCAAATCGCGTATAGTCACGTCTCAAAAATGACTATCTTCCAGACCAAGTCTCAGAAATGGCTGGGACTGCCAAATAAAACCAAATATGGCTCCACAAAGGCGTACAATGGCAGTTTCCACAAGTAACGTACAATACCAACAGACAATGCGGTCAAACAGACGCCAAATGATGCATACCCACGGCAATGGCAAGTGACACCACTACTAGTATATCACTGTACTCCAGCTACCTGTAGCTGTGTGAATCACTTGTACCTGTACCTGTCCCTGTAACCTATAAACTGTAGTCTGCAACTTGTAATCCCAAATCTCGAAGCTTGAAGCTCAAAGCAGAAGGTACTCAAAGAAGATCCTCAGTGGGGGCACCAAAAGAATGTGAGCGGGATGGAAACACACAGAACGTCTCTATAACGACCCAACACACACTCTTGGGAAGATACACACACACACTATGGGGCACCACTCGGCTTACACAACCCACCTGGCCGAGACAGGAAACACACCTATGGAGTGAGAGGAGAGAGACTACCCATTTACCCACTCCACACAGAGACACACACACACACACACCCAAAAAACTCAGCTCAAAAGAGGAGAATTTTTTATGTTTAGATACAGTTGAGCTTGGGCCAACACCAATGGGGCAAATAGCTCACACAATATGGGTAAAATAAGCCAGATACAATCACAAACTGGAGCAGAAGCTTCCCTCATAGGAGAAACTTACACAGTCAAAACAGTAGAAAAAGAGTGAGTAATTTGGCAAAATGAACAGTTCCATCGTGTCCAAAACGGCCCAAAACCCCAGTCTACAATGTCAAAGTGCTCAAATCTGACCTCGGATGAGCAGTTTACGGCCAAAACAGGCTCCAAAATGAGCAAAAACACAGTTGCGGTTGTTCCTCCTCTTCTCTCCACATTTTGTCTAGTCTTCTCTCTGTTTTTTCAGTTCCCACACTTAGCTTTATTAGTTGGGCACCCTTGGCCTTTTAGATGACCTCAAGCGGACCCCGAACAGGCCAAAAACTGACCTTGCAGTGCAAAGTTGTCACCCTACTGCATCCATACACACACCTGGCACTCGACTTTTTTCAATAATGCATCCCGCCACCACGTGAATTGGCCCAAAAATATGGTCCTCATGATGACCTTTCTGCATAATTATCACAAGAAAACACCCACGTTGTGTCCGTACGCATCCACGTGCAAGTATTGACCCCATTGGACCTCCTGACGCCACTAGATTCCATCTGACGCACCTGCTTACCTCATGTCATCGGCCCGCGGGTAGATTCCTCGAGAAGTTTTATGTGCTACCAACTCCTCCTTATTATAGAAAAAACACACTGGTACTGGTGATAGTGAAAATCGATGCACTATGTACACCTTGTCCTACCTGTACACATGTGGGCCCCACGTAACCACCTGGCTATGGAAAATGGGCAATCCTTTATTTGATGCACCATGCATGTGTATATACATATGTGCAATCCCTTGCTCCAAAAAACTCCTGACATCGTCTCTAGAGCGGCATCGCGAACCGTCTCTAAGGATAATGTGATGTATTTATTTCTAACCTTCACGACTCGATATGTTTTCCTTGAGTTGATATATTTTACAAAATTTAAATCACATCAAGCAGTATGTACGGGGGGCTAAAGTATGTTGAAGTTGCTCTACCAAATAATTTGCAGTAGCTCAATCGTCTATATCTTGGATTATAAGAAGACCCTTGAAAGGGCTCATTGTACAACAGGAGTGATGTCGCTCCTTTGAACATTGTAAATGTACATTTAAAAAAAATTAATATTATGGTGGGTATATATAGAGATGTGGGTTTTTCCCTTGAGCTCCGAAGGGTTTTTCATCCACAGGTAGGGACCTTCATTTGAGTGGGGGTGTTGAGCTATATATAGTGTATCTATATATAGCACCCTGGTGCCCTCTATATAAACTCATCTCGTGTAGTCATTGGATACACTTTGGGGCTTGCATATGATGGTGTCGTCTCTCTTTCCTCTCATCTACTTGTACTCTTTCCCTTCGTCTCAATAGTCTAGTCACAAAACCATATCATACATTGGACAAGTTACATGTATGGAATGTTGTCTATTAGAATGCCTTCCATGTTGGATATGTGCAATGAAACCAATGCCAGAATGCATTGGGTTTGTTTTAATGATTTGAGTATGTGTTCACAATTTTGAAAAAATGATGTATTAGTGAGAATCTAGCGCCGATCCATTTCTTCCATTTTTGGTTAACAAACAAAGGAAGAATGAAGGAAAGGTTTGGTGGGCAGACAGCAAGGGAAAATAGAAGGAGCCTTGGTGGGTTGGGGGAGAATACATGATGCAGCCTCCACATTACTAGATAGTTGGGAGGCGCGCATGCACTGTGTGGGCAATTTGAGTGGGATGGGGAGGGAGTAACTATTTTTCTATACCTGCAAAGCAAGTTGTACTACAACCATGTTGCTTGTGCCAATGATTATGTCAATGCTTGTAGGGTGAATCATGCATGCACACGGGTTCGAGCTTTGCCATTAAAATTTTAGAATAACATCCCCAAGAGGGGGGGGGGGGGCATGGGAAGCATCTGTGAAGATTATTTGTAATAAATCAGGGAACTTACCAGTATGTAGCCATGAATCTGATATACAAGTATGGCACCAACTTGAAAATAATTTTGAGAGTGACGTTTTTTCTCAAAATTATTTTCAAGTCGGTGCATCTTATCAATCACTAGCTAGCTGATATATTGTTAGTATGGTGCAAGCAGCAAGAAAAGACTCAGCAAAATGGACAATCGTCACAGCGTACTTCTCATGTTGGCGGTGTTGTTGATTGGATGCTCCCTTAGCGCTACTTATGGCAGTTTTGGTGAGATTGAAGAGTTATTTTCAAGTCGGTGCATATTATGATAAAAGGAGAAAAGTCAGTAGCTAGCTGATATATTGTTACTATAACGCAAGCAGCAAAAAAAGACTCAGCAAGTTGTACAATCGTCATGGCATACTTCTCATGTTGGCGGTGTTGTTGATTGGATCTCCCTTAGTGCTACTTATGGAGTCTTGGCGCCACTATGGTGCGTCGCTAATCCCACCGCCGATCAAAAAGAGTTACAGGAAGCATTGGAATTTGCATGTGGCATCAAGAAGCGTTATTACGAGGACATCTAGCCCAAAAAGATCTGCTACAAGGCCGAAAACCTGCCGACGCACGCGTCGCTTGCCTTCAAGAGCTACTGGCAGGATAAAGTATTTAAGCAAGATCCCATCGCAGTCAGTTGTGATTCTAGCTACACTTGCCTCATTGTTAAAATGGATCCCAGTAATACTCTCTCTCTCTCTCTCTCTCTCTCTCTCTCTCTCTCTCTCTTTTTCTTTCATTCTAATGTGCACCAAATAGTAACAACCTATTGTTTTGTTTTCCTGTAGGTTATGCTGGATGTGAGTATGCCGCCTTTGTATTGATTCCTTCAGCATCATGATTGTGTTTTTATGATTTAATGTAATGAATACAAGTCAAATCTCTCTCTCTCTCTCTCTCTCTCTCTCTCTCTCTCTCTCTCTCTCTCTCTCTCTCTCTCTCTCTTTAAATTGAAACAGAGAATTAAGCATATAACTATTTGGACATTACGCTCTTTCTCAAATTCATGAAGCTAACTTTTTGGTTTAATGTTGGGAGAAAGCAATGCCAAATCGGGGCAGACTTTTGAGGCTTATGAGCATGAGAGTGTGAAATTCACCTATAGGTAAGATTGGAGTATGTTGATAGAAAGGCATAAGCATTCGACAAACTCATGAGCAAAAGTTTTGCAACTCAAAGTTATTATTTATAGTGAGTTTGTGGTTTGTATCATAATTTTTGGATCACCCCTAAGCTATCTCACTCCCAATCAATGATTTCATTAATGTAGTCACGATCGGGTGATTACGTCAATAACTTTAGTATTTACACAAAAAAACACGTGACCATGTTAATTGTTAATGTGACTTTGATTCTGACCTGCAAAAACCTATAGAGCCGGTTAGCCCTCCGGGTTTTTCAATTTCCCCTGTGGGGCCCACCGGGCTATTTCATTTTCATAGCGGGCCCGCCAGGAAAATGAAAAAGCCCGGCGGGAATAATTATATATAGTAAAAAATGTGCTAACCGTGGTCTATTAGCTAGGCAAATCCTTGGGGAGTGTATCTGAGTGCCAGGTATAGTCATCTCCTTGGGTTACAGAGTCACAGGTCCTTTTTTTGGGCCGAACGTGATTCTTAATTTGGTAACCACTTCTAAAAAAATTTAATACGTTTACGGACATAAAGGTACAAAACCAAAACAACTGAAAACTTGGAGAGTCATGCTCATTGCCAAGAAGGCATCGGTCCAAATGAGGGTTGTAATTGGTTTTAGAAGATGATCATATGTAAATGACGAGTTGATAGTCAAGGGTGGAATGTCCTATACTAGTGTACCGGGCATATAAAGATCCTTGAAGTCTTGTATTCGAGTTGATTTACACTTGTCACTCCACAATATAAGAGCTATAATCCTTAATCGGGTTAAAATAGCTTTTATATATTGAATTGGTTGCATGGGTCGGCTACAATCCTTCACTGGGTACAAGTAGTCCTCAATTAAGTGATTATATTGAAGATTTATTTGCATTAGTTCATGCATTGGTTTATACAGAGAGTGCATTATGTATTACGATAGATTATTAGTGCATGAAATGACCAATCATATATTTTATTGCTTTCGGTTGTTTTTTTGTAGCAATTGAAATTAGATGTGTCTTATTGCTTGCAAATCAAAGTGGACATATAAATAATCATTATAATAATAATTGCATAGAGAGATTCATAGCATTGCTATAGTTACTATACCATGCATAGACTACATTGCAATGTGTATGGTTACTCACAATATAGGTGATCGATATATGGATTGACTAGCATACATTGAAAATCTCATATTGTGCATCATGGTTCCTTTCATATTGAATGGTTTTTAAATTTTAATAAATATTGAAAATAAAAAAAATGTTTCAAAACTGAACATATCGTTCTTTTGTCTTCAGTTTTAATTTAAAAGCAATGGAGCAAAATGTGGGCACAAGTGGTACGAAGAAGCCAAAGAATAAAAAAGCTCCTGGCAAAGAGTGGGATTATGCTCACAACATATGCGGCCGATATATGGAGTGGCAATGTAAATTTTGTCACACAACAAAATCAGGCAGTGCACCATGTATTAGGGCTCATTTTTTGGGTAGCGTTAAAAAGAGTTGTAAGAAATGTGAACATCCTCAGGCACCTACAATTGCAAAGAATTTGAGAGAAGAGCTCGCCAAAAAGAGTGGCAAGAGACAACAGATATATAGCTCTGTGGCTTCGAGTCAAGAGTTCCCAGAGACAAATATTAACTACGCAGATCCTGTAGTGACGCCAACTAACCTTGGAGAACAACCTGCGCAAGGAGAGGAAATTCCGGGCAGTGTTCCTTTTAAGCGTCACAATGAAGGTGGACTTAGTCAAATGCGTCAAGAATCATTACATCAAAGCTTTCGAATGCAGTCTCTAGAAGAAGCATAAACTGCACTCGCCAAAACAATATTATTTACTGGAAGTGCTTTGGTCATGGTAGATAGCAATCATTGGAAGGCTGCTTGGAAGAAAATCGGTGAGTTTGGTCCAAGATTTTCAGCTCCTTCTTATCAAAGAGATAAGAGATGTTTTCTTGGACAAATGTTACAGTGAAGTCAAAGAGCGTGTTGGCAAAAAAATACTTGGGAATATTTCGCTTTTAGGATGTACGATTGTGAGTGATGACTGGTCAAATGTTTAGAGAAGACCACTGATCAATGGAATGTTGGTTTGTCCAAGGGGAGAAACGTTTATAAAGGTCATTGATAGTTCTGGTGCAATTAAAAGTGGCAAATATATTTATGAGGTCTTGATTCATGTAATTAAAGAAATTGGTGTTGAACATGTCATTCAAGTAGTCATGGACAACGCAAAGAATTGTAAAAATGCCAGTAAATTAATAAAGAAGTGTTTTCCACACATTTTTGCCAATGGTTGTAATACGTACAGCTTAAACTTGGTGCTGAAAGATTGGTACACTAGCGAAGAAACCACATGGTTTGACAAAATAATTGATACAATACGTCAAGTTTTGAAATTTATTTTGAAACGACAAAGAGTGCTCGATTTGTATAGGATGCGCATGTCAATGATGATGAAACTTCCTGCTGAAACTCGGTTCGACACACACTTTTATACCTTGGAAGTTGAAATCACTTCTCCATAATAAATGCGTTGTGATTGACACATTCAGTTGTGATTGACACATTCAGTTGTGCGGCCTTTGATGAATGGCAACTTGAGCGGAAAGAAAAAGTGAAAGGGCCAATGATCTAGAACACATGATGACTTGCTAGCTGTAGTACCCATCCCATCCATTGCCATTTAAGCATTACATCAAAGTTGTGGACAATATAAATCCATCAAGGTGATCCTTGTAGACGCATCTTGGAGGCAATATTCAACTTTGACACAAAAAGCTACTCCATTTGCCCTTGAATCGAGCAGGTATTGTCAAAGTGACAATACCCTGTCATAGTCAAATTGCTACTCCATTTGCCCTTGAACCGAGCAGCTATTATCAACCATTGTGGTTGAAAGAATAGTCAATTTGAAATAGGGTAGCTAGTTATGCTCAACATCCACTAAAAACACATGTTTGAAAGCAGAACACACTTTTCAGGAGTGCAATAGAGCTTTTACAATGTTTTGAATTGGTAAATGTAACATTAGTTGGGTCCTTAATCAAATCTGGCTCAATCAAAAATATATTGAAAAATAAAAAATTTATAGAATGTGAATTGACCAGGAAAATAGAAAACCTATATTGATGTATATAATGATTACAGAAAGAGCAGAGCTCTTATCATAACCTTTGGACCACCCCGAAGCTATCTCACTCTCAATCACATTCTCAATCTCTCACACACTTGCAATCACAATATAATGATGGATTCTATGCTGATAATAAACACCGTCTCCTCGAATAGCTAGCCAAGAAGTGGCTATTTTTGTAGCCAAACTCCACACACTTGACATGCCACGTGACCAGTCTCACCCCAATCAAGTGGACACACCAAGTTAAAATAGCACATAACTTTGTGTATATAGGCATCAATGAATATGTTTTATAATAGGAAACAAGTATAGATTGGAGTGAAAATTATTGATTACAAAGGAATGAAGAGATTATTTAACACTAGTCTTGTATTGGGCCACTAAAGAGGCTCATGTCTAGATTCTAGTATTTGAGGCATAACTTTTTCATATGAAATATAGATTTCATGAAACTTCTTAAGAATCTTACTGTTGAGAAGACATAGAAAGAGAAGAGCAGAGAGACGACAGGCAGGAGTGCAACCCCAAAGTGTGTAGAATACGTACACAAGATGGTATATATAGAGAGAGGACCCAGGGCTATATTTAGAGTAGCTTCACATATAAGCTCAATAGCCCCGCTCAAATGAGGGTCCCTAACCGTGGATGAAAAAACCCTTAGGGGCTCAAGGGAAAAACTCATAGCCCTATATATAACTATCATTATATTAATATATTTTTCAATTTACAAAAAATGGTTTTTAAGGAGCTACATCACTTCTGTTACATAAAACCATAGTCTCAAAGGCTCAATAAAATGATCTCATTAACTCTTCCAATACTCCAGAGAATGATTTGGATCATCTCTCGTATACTTTACTTTGTCTATAAGCGATGTACGTATAATTCGTCAATATCACAAAATCAAAGAGCGCAAGATGGAAATCATATCAAAGAGAAATACAATGACATAATGCCTTTGGAAATTATTTGTAGTACTTCAATCAAGATTAAACCCATGCATATATTATACAATCTTCTTAACATAAAATACTATGTAATATGTGCACATATATACAAAGCCGGTACTCAAATTTTACCATGGGGATCTATTTTTGTATGGATTCTATTCAATGCAAGTTTTCTCAATCATAAATGGATTACCATGGAATGTCGTCATAGAGAAAATATATGAAGAAACAAACATCTCAAGCATAGAGAAACATCATCCAACAAGATATTGAAACAATATCATGACATCATGAAACGATCATCTAAATCATACAATCAGCATTAGACAATATCGGCGTAATAATGCAAAACCATAGAATAATAATCATTTCAATCATTAAAAAAATATCATGGAAAAGAACCATGAAATCACTCTTTCAATCATAACAAATATACGTTATGAAACAATGCCAAGACATCATGTAAAAAACATCTAAATCATTCTAAGTCAATGCGAAATAGTATCATGGCATCATGGTGAGATAGTTTCACCATAGCATCATGGCATAGCACGATGGTACAAGAATCATTAAAACTAAAATAAATCATTATAAAATAATTATATCGAATAAAAATTATCTAGATCATAAGGAGTCATTATGAAAGACCTTCATGGAATCATAAAAAGTATCATGAAATGATATCACAATATCATAAAACAATCATCTTAATCATTACAAATGAACTTAAAACAATGACACGGTATAAAAAATTGACTTCATAGAATATCAATTCTTTCAACTATAATGAATCATCAATAATAAAAAATGCAACCGTATTAAAATGACTCTATCTAACAAAAAACTATCTTAATTGTACTAAGTCATTCATGAACAATGCCGTGGAATAAAAAACAATCTCAATAAGAAACGATCAATACAAAAAAATTGTAATCATCATGAAAATACATCATGGTATCATGCTCAATGGAGTAATAAACATTTTGCTAATAAACAATTGATACAAATGACTACCAACTATAATGAAAACATAGCATATCTCATGGAACGCCTCCATGAAATAATAACTATCTCAGTGACAAACGATTATGAAAACACATAATGGCATCATGGAACAATTCTACAAACGAACAACCATCTCAATAAGAAATGATCAGTATGAAAAACTCTTAATCATCAAAAAAACTATTATGACATTATGGAATCGCTCCATGGAAGAATAACCATCTATCTCACTCCCAATCACACTCTCAATCTCACGCACACTTGCAATCACAATATGATCATGGAGTCTCTTTGTTAGCCTTGTTTGGCCAAGGGTCAATGACCTAGAACAGGTGATGACCTACCAACTGTTAGCACCCATCCTGTCCATTGCCATTCAAGGATTACATCAAAGTTGTGAACAATATGTATCCATCAAGTTGATCCTTGTAGACACATTTTGGAGGTAATATTCAACTTCTACACACAAAACTACTCCATAATTTTCCTTAAACTGAGTAGTTAGCTATTATCAACCATTGTGCTTGAAAGAAAGCTCAATTTGAAATAAGCTCTGACAAGATACAAAAGCAAGATATTTTTTTTCTGCATATATTGATTTGAAGAAGGTTGGAACACCTCTACATTAGTGAGGTTAAGACATAAGAGTGGATTTCTCCTTACAATAGAGTAGAATGATATTAATCGTGGTTCTCGCTAATACTGCAATAAGATAGGATGGTGAGGTTAGATGTGTGTCCCACATTTGGCGCCGCTGTCGGGGATCGAAGAGACCTAAACTAGGGAAAAAAACGAGCGTCTTGTATAGTTGTCCTTTAACTTCCTCTAGGTTCGCCTAGAATTCAAAACTTTCGTTTAGAAATCGCATAGCTTAAGATTGTCCTCTTTTGCTGTGTAGAGGTAGTTTGGAAGTAATCGTACTTGCTGAGTACCTTTAGGACTGTAGGATTGTAAATTTAGATTAGGATTTGGAGAATGATTGGTAGATGAGACAAGTCTTAAGATCAAGACTCTGAAAAACATAAAAAACACAAGAAAACGAGTGTTTGTGGACACTTTCCACAACCCCATCGCATGAGAATCTAGGAGCAGGGTAAGTAGGATCCGAGGTGGATTTCAGAACATTGCTCTCTCTGAAAGAATCAAGTGTGAGTGGTTATTGGAAGTTGTAGAATTTCAGGTCTACGGCTAGAAATAGCTTGAAAAGACTCGAATCCACTCAATCCAACTGAAGAGTAAGCCTAAGAGTTGTCTGAACCAGTGGGTAAGCTCAAAGACACTTCGAGGTAAAAATTTCAAGAGTTGGCCAAAACTCAGATTATTCACTTTTTCTTGACATTTTAGGCCAAATTAAGTTTTGACTTGATTCATAGGCTTAAAATACGTCATATAAAGACTGTCTTTGAGAAAATTGCAAAAAAGTGCTTATTTTAAGCCTAAAGTTAATAATCGTGATTATTAACTTTTTGCTCTAAATTGACCAAGGTTCATACCATTGACTCATTGCATGTGTACAAACAACCTTTGTAAAGGCCCAAAAGATTTGGATCACTAAACTGGCAAAAAACTGGATAAAAACTAAAGTTTGTACTGACTTTTTGAATCTTGAGTATAAATTTGGGAAGAATTTATTCAAAGTTGTTGAAAATAGTTCCATAGGCTTATGTTGATGTGATAAACATGTGTATATGCTCAGTTGACCAAAAAATCATAAAAATTTGTTAGAAGTAAATAATCACGATTATTCACATCTGTCCTATTTTTCAGCTTTTTTTTACCAAGTCTGCATACCAGTAGCTTCACCATGTTGTAATAAGCCCACAAACCAAATTTGGTAAGATTTGGACGACTGGAGTGAAATTTGTGACTAAAATTGCAAAGTTAGTCTGCGAACAGATAATTGATGACCATTTGACCAAAAATTGTCCAAACTTGATGAAACTTGCCCAGAGACCTTAACTTAAGGTGCTTAACAGATCTGTGTCAAAGTTGGGGCAAAAACTTGCAAAAATCTAGCTGGAGTAAATAATTGCGATTATTTACATCTGCTTCAAAACTTGATGATTTTGCAAATTTGAGTATACCACAATATCAAGCACATCAAAGTAGACATCACAAATCAGTTTTGGTGAAATTTGGATCCCAAAAGTGATACTTAAGTCAGATTTTCAAAATTAGAGTCTGCGGACACCAAACAGTTGATAAATTTGATCAGATTTGGTCCAAACTTGTTGAAACTTGCCCAAGGACTCACTCTAACAAGTTGTATACTTGCCAAACCTATGAAAAAAGTGCAAAGAACTAACAATAGTAAATAATCCTGATTATTTCCTTCTGCTATCCAGAGATATCATTTTTTACTTTTGAACTTATACAGTGATAGACCAACATAACATAAAGCCACAAGGAAATTTTGGTTTCAATCGGATCAAAATCGATGCATGTACACTTAGTTTTCAAGTTGCAAATCAAACCTTTGATTTTTGCTAAAGTCGAATCTGAAAGTCAAAATTTTGACTCTCATAGCTCGATTTGAAGTGATACACAAAGACCAATTATAAGAGTTAGCAAAAACTCTACTGTCTTTATAGAGGAATAGCTAACTTGATCAAATTTGTATAGGAATCAGGTTGCAGACGAGGAATCAGTGGCTTGAAAAAAAGTTGCAATTAAATCAAGTAGAAATAAACGACAAGTCAATCCAAAGGTGAGTACTCTATCCAGTGCTTCATAAGTCTATATGAACCTTAGATCTGGTCATGTACTAGGAAATCAGGGCATACTCGGAGAAACCTCCAGTAGAGTATCCACCAATAAAAGCGTGAATCAAGGCAATTCCTTGCACACAATTCCTGAAGAAGTCTCAGACACTTTTTCAGATTCAACATCCGAAATGTCTTCTTACTCAACTCACTCGAAAACCGGAACGATAGTGCGCTATAAGCATATACTATCTTTTTACAAGACTAACCGTCATGGAGCCCAGGTTTACTTGGACCCTAACGATGAGTATGTTATTCGCATTGATGAACATGGTATTGAGTTCGAAGAAGAGGTTAGGGCAAACAAACAAGGAAAAATGTACATGGATCAAAATGGAACTCAGTATTTACAAGTCGAAAACCCTGACGTGATAGATAAATGGGGGTTAGAAGTAAACACCATAATCCCAGACATGTGAGCAAAAGGACCACTAACTTTAGAATTCGAGGGATACGATCAAGTAGATTTGAAGCCTTTGAAACGGCTTAGTACGGATAATCCTAGGATTGGAGTCTATTGTTGGCAAGATAGAAACATAAAAGATCTTCTGTGGACTTCTCATGCCAAACGAGGACAATTAACGGCCATGAAGATCATCTATATCTTCAAGATCAAAGATAAGGGATCAACAGACCTACCAACCTACCTGTTTAGGGATTGTTATAACAACAACTTTGTTATGATGACTCTTGAGGAGGTAGAACAAACCAAATACCAAGGGTATTCCATCCGGGATTGGATATTGGGGCAAGCACAAGACACAATTCCAAGAGATGAACACCGTGAGAGATCATCTGAGAGTAATATGAAGAAACCAAAAACCACCTCATCACGTAGAAAACCGGGTGACACTAAGGCCAGTCCAGGGCTACATGAGTCACTATTTCCAACAGACTATTTGAAGGAATCGGAACAGGACCAACTCCCAGAAGACCAGGAGTTGAACCAAACAGACGCGTCAAACTAGCTGATTTTCAGAAATGGTTCAGAAAATACCTTGGATCAGGGGATCCGTACAACCACTTAGCAAGCTTTAAGCAAGTGCTAAGAGCAGAGCGAATATTCAATTTTCATACTCAATTCGAGGGGTTTGGAATGACATTAGAAAGAAAAGCTTTGACATGGTTCCAAAACATTCCACCAAGGTCAATCATGGACTTGAACACATTAGCTCAAGGATTTGTAGTTGTGTGTTCCAAAATGGGGATTAAACATAATACGGTAGCTCAAATTTACAGCTTTAAACAGAAACATGGTGAGTCTCCTAGGGATTGTGCAACTTGAATGAAACAATACATTGCCAGATGCCCAGAGATGGAGATACCTGAAGAAGAACAATTAGTATCTTTGTTTCTGGAGGGACTGCTAAATAAAGAACTACATGCTATACTTTATAGTAAAAAGCATACAACCCTAAAAGCGTGTGTCTCTGATGCTATTGACCTAGGAGACAATTACAAAATTTTAAACGAAGAAGATGTCCCTAAGGATAACCAAAGTGAGAAAACAACATCCACAAAACCTGCACAAGTGGGAATGGCTGTTGCGGTACCACTCTCAGCCATAGAAGATATGCTAAAAAGGATGAACGACATGATGAACAATATGCCAAAAGCACCTATGAGAGGACCAGGACAAGGAATACCTCCATAGGGACAACCAATTAGGCCACAAAAATGGTGTGCAATCAAGGGTAAGTGGACCAACCATGAGACCTATGAGTGCTACTTTAGACCAAAGTATGATGGGAATGTTTAGTACGTGCCCATGAGGCCACAAGGACAACCCATATACAAATATAAGCCTAACATAGCCCAAGCTCAAAGACCACCAATGGGTATGGAAAGACCTCAACCTATGTTGGGACAACAACCTCCGTATCCATGACATAATGCAATGCCTGTAAAATACATGCATTCTGAAGGAGTCATAGATGAACAAGCATTAGTGTCTGTTACACCTATGCAGAGCCTAGTCCATCTACAGTAATGGTAGAGGGAGATTGGTATAATCCACATCCACCACCAATGGAAGAAACCGTGACTTATGCTTCACCAGATCTAGCACCGATGTATTATGTAGCTAATCAAGGTGTCATACCTCCCATGGGAAGACCCATGATGAAGCCTAGAACAGGAAATTGTCATAACTATGGTGCAGATGACCATTGGGAAAACGAATGTCCAAAGCCTGACAAAAACCTCAAACCAATTGAAGCCTATTGCATACAATGTTGCAAAAAGGAAGGACACTTTTTGGAAGATTGTCCTAAGAATCCTTTAAACAAGGATAAAATCGTAGTAAACGTTGTCCAAGTTTTGCCTAGTAGCTCATCAAAGAGTGAATCAATTGTTCCAATCAAGGTAATCACTAGAGCCCAGGCAAAGAAAAAAAAACACAACTCCTCTGATGATTCGGAGAACACGAAATTTTCTTCTCAAAGAATCAAAAGGAGCGAAAGCAAAAGATATGAGATGAGAAAACAAGAACAACGGGTTGAAATCAAAGACGACAAGTTGAAAGAAACTGGTAGTGAATTCAAGGAAACAACCATAAAATCTGGAGGATCCATTCTGGTTGATAAAATTTTTGAGCCTATTAATGCGACTTTGGAATCCTACCAAACAGGACTTAAAGCAGGCCAGAACATGGAAAACAAGTGGAAAAACTATCCATCTCTAGACATGGAAGTAGCTAAGATGGAAGCTTATCAAAAATTTGGTAAGAATCACGCAAGAAATGCTGAAAATACAAAAACCCAAGCTTAAAAGTATTGCAAAACTTGAAGAGCTTGCATTAGAAGAAACGAAAGAAAAATCCGATGTGGTGGCAGAATCCCACCTTGAAACAAATGAACCAAAGCTTATAGTGCCGGACAATGAAGATGCCTTAGACGTAATTCCATTCGTAGAGGAAGACTGGCCAGGACACTTATGGGAAAAAGTGAGAGAGATCAATGATGGGAGCCTAACTCTAAAGTCAGCTCCTATAGATGAAGTCTGGTTAGATAACCTACCTTCTGATATGAACATGGATTTACAATCCTTGTACGGGGATTGCGGATCGGAAGCTTCAGAAATGTCAAAACCATTGACATTAAAACATTACCTTCTTACTTGGGAGATAACGCAGATGAATCTATCGTGTACAAGACCACTCAAGTAAAAAGAGCTGAACAGACCCTAGAAGTAGACAAAATTCATTCAATCATGTCTACACCCATCCAATGCACTCTTACCTTGGGAGAACTATTAAAACTCAGACCATACTTGTGGAATGATTTATAGAAAACCCTAGAGAAGGTGGGGATAACGGGGTTAATCTTGAAGAACTTGGAAAAATTAAAAAATGAAATGGAAAACAAAGAGATTTGATCACTTCCCATGAACAAAGTTGGAGAATATTATGAATGGGAAGAAGGAAACACCACCCTCCCAGTGAAATATAATGACATTGAAACCATGGCAATATTGGATAGTGGAGCTGGCATCGCCATAGTCACTAAAGCAGTATGGGAATCCTGGGGACAGCCAACCATCAGACAAACTCGAATGAAATTGCAGTTGGCTGACGGACACATTGAGAGACCTAGGGCTGCTTGAAAAAGTGATAATCAATTCCTGTGTAATTGAATATCAACACACTTTTCCATAGTAGACTTTGGAAAAAAACTCAACTATAAAATCATATTGGAAAGACCTTTCATGCGACAGGTACAGCTTATCCAAGATTGAGGAAACAACTATCTGTACTTGAAGCAAGTGGGATCTATAACAAGAGTCAATCTAAAAGATCACACTTATAGAGATGTCTTGAAAACACCCATCCAAGAGTTTGATGCAGTCTCTTTGGCTGAAACTAAACGCCTATCCTAGTTAAACAAAGACACTCCTATTTGGAGGTGTGGAGCTTCAGAAAATGGAAGCTTAAGACGAGAGGAATGTATCCTAGAAATGGACTGCACAGACGAAGCCTACGTACCTAAACTCTTTCCAGAACATTTATTTGAGCCACTCGAGTGGACTCAAATTTTAGCGACAATTGATGTATGTGTGAATACGTCTATGCCTACTCAATTTTGCAATGAGGATGGCTACGACATAATTCCCATCCAAATGATTTCAATCCTCAACATTGAAACCAAAGATGAGGAACCCAAGGACTTGATGAAATCTCAACAAGTCTTTTCATACCTCTATTATGATTCAATTGATGAGTTAGATGAACACTTAGCTACCTCAGAACTTTGAGGTCATAAAAAGAGCATACGAGAGCTAAGTTACTCTTAAAGGGAGGGGAGGAAAAGTATTTTGACTTTCCAAACCAGAAATCAAGAAGACAAAAATGGTATAGACGAAAGAGAGACATTGAAATTGTGAAAACATGATCAATGCCATCAGTATCCAGTAGAACACAATTCCTGATGCAGATAGATGCTAATGATTGTGTCAAGGACAAAATAACTGGCAGATATCCTTCAAACACAAACTCAAAAATGTCCCAGACATCAAGAAAAACAAGGTTACCCAAGAAAAATCTTAGGATAAGAAACCACTCATGACCAAAGTTGAGCGGAAAAAGAAGTATCAAGATTTGAAAAAGGCTCTAAAGGAGATATACACAACCGAAATGGAAACCACGGATGAGGATGGTAAGGATGCAATGCATGTTCCATCCCATACAAAAAGTATACTCTCCAAGATCGGAAAATCATAATTGAACAACCTGTTAGAGAACTACGGAAACAAGGTGAATCTTACGAAGGGCCTGAAAACGTTAAAAGGGTAGACTTGGCTGAACCAGGAGAAGAGCCTAGACCTGATTACATTGTGAAGGACCTAACAGAAGAAGAAGAAAATATTTTGTTGAGCTTGTTAAAGGAATATCGAGATATCTTCCCTTGGTCTTACAAGGATCTCAAGGGTGTTGATCCAGAAATCTGTCAACATACCATACCCATGAGAGATGATGCGAAACCAAGTAGACAGAGACCATACACTTATAACGAAACATTTGCCAGGAAGATCAAAGAAGAGATTGAAAAACTAAGGGAAGTTGAATTCATTTACGAAATTGAACACACAGATTGGGTGTCTCCAATTGTGGGAGTACCTAAGAAGAATGGGAAATTACGAGTGTGTGTTAATCTCAAAAGGGTGAATGCAGCCACCATCAGAGACAACTTTTCTCTTCCAATAACTGAGCATGTTTTAAAACAAGTTGCAGGAAAAGAAGCTTACAACTTCTTAGACGGCTTTTCGGGATACAATCAACTTTTGGTTGACCCAAAAGATCAGCATAAAACTGCTTTTGCAACAGAATGGGGTATATTTGCCTATCGGGTCATGCCATTTGGGTTAACTTATGCTCGAGCCACGTTTCAAAGGTTGATGAGTGTTAAGGCGGTTACGCCGCTAGCGGAAGCTAAATAGCGAGAACTCAACCAACAACAGAATTTGTCAGACGAGGACGGAGCTTGACCCGCAGGCGCATGGAAACAGCTAGGTGGGTGTCAAATCACCTACTCGACCTTCTAATGACAATCACTACTAAGGAAATCAAATCTAAGTTCTAAAATACGCAAGTGACTGAAATCCGTACTACGAACGAATGCTATACGAAATAGGATCTAGAATCATTGAATCGATCTCAAACTCAAGGGGAAGTCTATACACTAGGTAAGAACAACACCCTAAAGACTTGAACTGCAAAATCAACCTATAACCACTCCGTGCGGTAAACGTGTATGAAGGCAGGCCGAAATATACAGGTGACCGAAACTTGACCCCGATGGTACTAATGTGTAGCTCTACTCGTTGTGGTTCTATAGATATGCTGCACGCTCAATTCCGACACACGAGTTGGAAGAAAACTCACACCGAAGCTCGTAGGAACTTACCACACATAGAAGCCGATAGTGCGCACTCTTGGTATCTGTGCGTAGCTCTCGCCGTTGCTAACACAATGGCGGTGTCGCTTCTCCAATGGCGGCTCCGTAGCTCAGGTAGCAAGTAAATAAGACTCTCTCTCTCTCTCTCTCTCTCTCTCTCTCTCTCTCTCTCTCTCTCTCTCTCTCTCTCTCTCTCTCTCTCTCTCTCTCAGACACAGTCACGGCGCTCAAAAACTCACTTTGATTAATAATCTGCCCCCCTTAGGTTACAAAAACTTTGGCTTATATACATCAGCCTTGGAGGTGAGAACATCTCTAACTAATTACATCAGCAAGTGAAATTACTTCGGGATTACAAGCTGGAAACTCAATTGAGTCCCGTTACTTAATGAATGGCTCAAATCAAAATTAATGTCGGAAAGACATTTATTACAATCAATGGTTACAAAATGATGAGTGTGAGCAAAAATGTGGGTGTGATCCTCTGCTGGCTCAACAATGAGTCATGCTTTCAAAGAGTATCTTTGGAAATTCTTAGAAGTATATATGGATGATCTATGTGTACATTCATCAATCCGGGATGATCATTTTGAACACCTCAAAAAGGTATTTGAAAAATGTAGACTTTATAGGATTTGCTTAAATCCTGAAAAGTACACATTCATGGGAAGACAAGGAAAAATTCTTGGACATATAGTGTCTAAAAATGGCATAGCTACTGATATCGAGAAGATTCATGTCATTGCTGATTTGCCTAGACCAAAACCATTCAAGGGGGTACAAGCCTTCATGGGACATTGTGGATATTACCGACGGTTCATCTACATGTACGCTATAATTGCAAAACCCATGTATAGCTTGATTACGCACATTGAATGTACCGAGGCATGTGAAGAATCCTTTATGAAGCTTAAGCAAGCTTTGACCTCAGCTCCAATATTAAAAGCACCAGATTGGGATAAGGTATTCCATGTACATGTCGATGCTTCAAATTTTTCTACCGGTTGTATACTAGCTCAATCGTGAGATGGGAAAATCGACTTTCCTATTTCTTATGCTAGCCGACAATTGAACATAGCAGAAAAGAATTACACCACCACCGAAGAGAAGAACTAGGAATGATCTATGTCGTTTATATGTATAGACATTACCTATTAGCCAACAAGTTTGTGTTCTTTGTGGACCACTAAGCTTTGTTGTATTTGGTCAATAAGCCATGCAGCACAGGGAGAATAATGAGATGGTTCATCATGATGTGTACGCGTGTGCGTGTACGGAGTGTGTGCAAGAGAGGAGAAGAAGAGAATGGGGAAGGGGGAGATGCACAGGCAGCCTGTGTTGGGTTAGTGGAGAAGAAAGAGAAGAGTCAACTCTTCCTCTTTCTCTCCCTATATTGAATAGGGAAAATCAAGTGTACAAGGGTGGTTTCCCACGGCCACCTGGCCTACACCCCAACAACCTCCCACTTGAAGGTCATGGTGGCCAATAGTGGCATTAGTATACTTAGTCTATACAAAATTGATGAAGCATTGCCGAGGCTTCATCCTACACCCATAAGTTCTATACAATGTGTAAATCGCTCCGAGGCTAGGCTCTTTGTGAGAGCATCTGCAGGGTTGTCATCAGTGTGAACCTTGACAAGCTCGATACGCTTGCGAGCCAATGCATCTCGTATGACATGGTATCTGACCTCTATGTGTGTAAGGTTTCCAGTATCTGAAACCTTAAAGGTTTTATAAAGCTTAATCAAACTGATATGATTATTGAAAAAGCAATGTAGAATTGTCCGACCATGGAAAATATTGGTATTTTTGGAATCTTAAGCACAGCAAACCCCGGGCTAGAAATTTTCAGAATTGAATTCCGATAAAAACTGGCATAATTATGATCCCTGGAAGTTTACACTGTAAATTGAATAAAATAGGTAAAATTGAAGGGTTGCAGTAATCATTTAAGCATAAACTTTATTAAAGGCCTCCTAGATATTTACAAGATATTTACCAATTAAGTAAAAATAGGTCAAAATATAGCATAATTGATATTTTAAAAGCTGGCAGGTAATGGGAGGGTCATCACTGACCTGCCAGGGACTCATTTAGCAGTAGGGGTCGTTTTTTGACTTGCTGGGGGCTGCTTGAACTTCAAGCAACTGCCTTTTTCAGCCGGTGAGAGCTTATGAGTGCCAGAAATCTATAAATAGGACCCCTAGCTTCACATTTTACACAGACTCGGAGCCTTGCTACTCTCTCTCTCATCTAGAGAGAACACTACGCAGAAATCATTAGAGTTTAATCTCTAATTGATTAATCCTAACGGTAATTAACTTAATCCTTCTTAATTAGCAAGGTTAGATTAAGATAAATTGTTAATAAATCAAAGATTAGGCCTATGCATGCTCCTTAAACCTCTTTAAATTAATTAATCTCTGTTGATTATTGTAATTAAGCTTAGTAATATTAAGCTAATTAATTATCCTATCATATTATGGCTGAAATTAGCCAAATTAACCATGAATTAATGATAAATATATTAATTAAGCTTAGATTAAGATGAGGTAATTATCAGAGTTGCATTAGACAGTCATTAAGCTAGGAAAATTATCCTATAATTTTCTGAGTAATTTTCCTAATTAATTATGCAGAATTACTCTGTTTTTTGAGCTATTTAAATAGGGGAAATTAGCAAATTGATTTCAATTGCTATAATATATTTATCAGTGGTTAATTGGGTGTTAAGGAACCCGTGATAATTAGGAAAAGCTCAGATAATGAATCTAGCTAATTAATTAGGCAGAATTACTCTGATTTTTGAGCTATTTAAATAGGGGAAATTAGCAAATTGATTTCAATTGCTATAATATATTTATCAGTGGTTAATTGCGTGTTAAGGAACCCGTGATAATTAGGAAAAGCTCAGATAATGAATCTAACTAATTAATTATGCAGAATTACTCTGTTTTTTGAGATATTTAAATAGGGGAAATTAGTAAATTGATTTCAATTGCTACAATATATTTATCAGTGGTTAATTGGGTGGTAAGAAACCCGTGATAGTTAAGGAAAGCTCAGATAAAGAATCTAGCTAATTAATTAGGCAGAATGACTCTGATTTTTGAGCTATTTAAATAGGGGAAATTAGCAAATTGATTTCAATTGCTATAATATATTTATCAGTGGTTAATTGGGTGTTAAGGAACCCGTGATAATTAGGAAAAGCTCAGATAATGAATCTAACTAATTAATTATGCAGAATTACTCTGTTTTTTGAGATATTTAAATAGGGGAAATTAGTAAATTGATTTCAATTGCTACAATATATTTATTAGTGGTGAATTAGGTGTTATAAAACCTGTGATAATTAGGAGAAGCTCAGAAAATTAGTTTAACTAATTATCTTAGTGGAATTATGCTGTTTTTAGGGGTAAATTAAAGGGGGAAATTAGTAAATTATGTGTTATAATTACATGCTATTTTTAAGAGCTGTATCATAGGGTAAAGAGGCCGTGATAATTATGCCAAGGTTAGAAAAGTAGTATAGATATTTATTTAAGTCAAATTATACCATTTCTAGCTAAAAAGTAAAGGGGAAAATTAGTAAATCATGTGCTATAACTACATGCTATTTATCAGAGCTGTATTATAGGGTACAGAGGCCATGATAATTATGCCAAGGTTAGAAAAGTAGTATAAATATTTATCTAAGTCAAAATATACTAATTTTGGTGGAAATTTCAAGGGGGAAATTAGTAAAACATGCTATATGATTACATGCTATTTATCAGAGCTGTATTATAGGGTGAAGAGGCTGTGATAATTATGACAAGGTTAGAAAAGTAGTATAGATATTTATTTAAGTCAAATTATACTAATTTTGGTGGAAATTTCAAGGGGAAAATTAGTAAATCATGCTATATGATTACATTCTATTTATCACAATTATTTTATATAATAAAGATGACGTGAAAAATATTTCAAGGTAAAAAAAAGTAGTATAAGTATTTATCTAAGTCAAATTATCCTAAATTTAGCTGAAAATTGAAGATGGAAATTATATAACTAAGTTGGAAAATAATAAGATAATTACCAGAGGTCAAAAATATCCTTATCTACTTGTGGTAATTATACCATAGTTAATTAGTGAGGTTAGTAAATTATAATTGACCAAAAGTCCTATTTTTAGCGAATGATTAATTAAAATAAATAGACTTTGTGGTCAAAAGTTTTAGAAAAATTATGGTAAGTGTAAACCTATGATATCAAGGTGAGAAAATGAAATCTTTAAGAGAAATTAATTACAATAAATATTAAGCCCAAAATAAGTAGATTATTAGCTTAAAAGTCAATGGGAAAATTAGAGAAAAAGATATAGAAAATTATAATAAAATTAGGAGAGCTTAGAAAACCCTTAGGGAAGCGGTGGAAGAATTTATCATACCTATATAGACAAATAAGAAATTACTAGGTCAAGAATTTACCAATTAAGACTATATATTTAACTGTGGATGTGTTACGGTTGAATACAAAGGTTAAGTTTAGATTTTGAACTATTTACCTAATGATTAGACGTCCTTTTTATAAGGATAATGAGTTATGATACTAAAAAGGACTCGAGCAAATCCTACATCTGATGATGAGGACGTAGCTCCAAAATGAACTAGAACGTCGCACGACGACGAAGCCGGGTCTAGTAGTAGGCCTACGGAGGAGAGTCTTCAGGCGCCAGCGCAACAAAAAATGGCCAATCAATCCCAGGTGGGTTCCCATTATTCAATTAAGTCTTTAATTAGTTTAAGCTCTTTTATAAGTTAGCATTGCATACGTAAGAAGGATAAATTGGCTGAAAACGGAAGGTAACTTCCAGCGTGCATTTGTTTATAATATAGGAAAGAATTGTTTGGGTTAAAACTGATTGAATTAGGAAAGATATGTTTGATCATCCTTAAGACAGCTTGTCTCAAGACACCTCCGACTTCTTGATATAAATTGATGATAATAATTGGCTTTCTAGCCACGGTTAAGTCGGTTACCCCCATGAACGATGAGTTTCTACTCCGTGTCATGTCTTGATGTTTCTACATAAGTTAGGATACCGGTTTTATCCTAGGGGAGCCGCCCGGTTGTATGGGCAACTGGTTTGGTGTATGGGCACCCGGAACCTTGGGTGGGGGTTTATCCACTCCGGATTTGAATAAGGAATGGGTGCCGTTTTTCACCCTTAGGTGGTCTTGAGACAAGAAGAGTACTGGTCATGGTTATTATAGACAATGTTTTGATTGACAGTACCCTGTCTTAAGTTTAAAGATGCTTGTTTTTTGAAAGAATGCTTTCAATGATGTCTTCAAGGAATTACTGTGACGGAAAGTTAAAAGAAACCATTATTTTAAATGTTTAAAACAATGTGATAGTAAGATAAATGAATCAGGTGTGAGTGCGGGGTGGTAAGTGGGGATTGACTAAGGTTGTCAATCATGGACGGGTGGACCTGATTAGTCAGGTAACTATCCATCCCTGCGCACTAAAACGTTTAGAAAACTTCTTCACTTGGAAGAGAAGTCCACCAGCGGCTGTGCCCTCACATCTGTTAGGGGGAAAAAAAGCGTTGGTTGAGGATACCTTAGCCCAACTGTGGCAGTTATAGGGCCGAAATAGTTTTTTGGACTTTTAATACATTGTCCCGTTTCCGCTGCGAGACAGGACTAGGTCTACTTCTAAGGCTATAGACCCAAGCCATTGTCAATGGTAAAGGTCTATTCCTTGGATTTTTCTTGTTTAGAGATTCCGATTTTTACAAGGCCTAGAGACCTGTCAAGGATCCCATCCCGATCTCGGTATCGGCGGGTTGGGGACGTTACAATGTGTTTCGACTTTGAGTGAAACACTGGATTCTTTGCCAAAGCAATGGCACTCTGACTATCACAATGTAGTACTAGAACCTCGTGAATGCCCAAATCTCCCACTAGATGAGCCAACCATATGGCTTCCTTGCTGGCATCAGACGCAGCAACATATTCTGCCTCAGTGGTAGATGAAGACGTGCAATCTTGAAGACACGATCTCCAAGAGATAGCTGCTCCAGCAAACATGAGCACATAGCCAGATGTGGATCTTCTACGATCCACACAACTTGCATAATCCGCATCCGTGTAACCTACAATAGATGCATCACTGTTTCCGAAGCATAAACACTTGCTAGCTATACCTTTCAAATATCTGAGGATTTTCTTCACTGCTTCCCAATGCTTCTTGCCAGGGTTTGCCATGTACCTACTAACCACTCCCACTGCATGTGCAATGTCTGGTCTTGTGGCTACCATAGCGTACATCAAACTGCCAACTGCTGAAGAATATGGTACTTTCGCCATTTCCTCTTTCTCAGGCACTGTCTTGGGAGAGTCTTCCTTGCTAAGTTTGGAGTATTCTTGCATTGGGGTACTCAATGACTTCCCCCCCTGCATACTAAAACATTGCAAGACTTTGTGAATGTACTTTTCTTGAGATAATTCAAGAATTCCACGTTGCCTGTCTCTCTTGATGTGCATACCAAGAAAGTGATTGGCATCTCCCAAATCCTTCATGGAAAACTGAGTGCTTAGCATCTTTTTCAACTGATTGATTTCATCAATTGATTTGCCTGCGATAAGCATATCATCTACATACAAGATCAAGATGATTAAAGAACCATCGTTTAACCTTTTTGTGTATAAGCAGTGATCCTCTTGACTTCTAATGTAACCCTAAGACTGCGTGAATTTGTCGAATTTTTGATACCATTGCCTTGAACCTTGCTTGAGGCCATAGAGTGCCTTTTTAAGTCTACAAACCAATTCTGACCTCGTTGGTTTTTGGGTTTCACATACGAATCCCTCTGGTTGTTTCATGTAGACATCTTCATCTAGATCCCCGTGAAGAAATGCTGTGTTCACATCCATTTGGACAAGTTCCATGTCCTGGATAGCAACCAAGCCAAGCACGGTGCGAAGTGTAGTCATCTTGACTACTGGAGAGAAAATCTCATCAAAATCCACACCTTTTTGCTGCTTGAAACCCTTGGCAACTAGACGAGCCTTGTATCTAGGCTCGGGATCTTCCGCTGTATACTTCTTCTTGTATACCCACTTGCAAGGTAAAGCATTTTTGCCTTTTGGTAATTCAACCAAATCCCATGTCTCATTAGCCACAATCGAATTGTATTCTGATTGCATAGCCTGCTCCCACTTAACGCTATCCTCCATTTGTATAGCTTCTTTGTAGCAGGTTGGCTCTCCACTGTCAGTGACCAAAATATGGTGTATACCTGGCTCAAACCACTCGGGCGCATGTGATACTCTCTCAGAGCGTCTGAGTGCCTGACTGCTGGACTCCACTCTCTCCGGAGCAATAGTAGTATCTTGCACTTGAGGAGTGGTTGCAACACTACTGAACTGAGTTGGTTCGGAGACTACATCCTCAAAACGAACACGTCTGTACTCAGCATCTTTGATGGGCTTCTTGTGCATTTTTTATTCATTGAAAATCACATGTGAGCTACGAATGACTTTGTTTGATTCTGGGTGCCAGAGACGATATCCCATCTCTCCGTTTGCACCATAGCCAATAAAGATGCATTTGTGTGATCTGGGATCTAACTTTGGACGAAGTTCTTTGGGCACATGTGCATATGCCTCACATCCAAATACACGTAGATGCTCATAGCTTGGCCTTTTGCCATTCCATAATTCCTCTAGAATTTTGAAATTCAAAGGAGGACTAGGTGACCTGTTGATGATGTGCACTACGGTCAGAACAGCTTCCCCCCAAAATTCGGGAGTAAGCTTCACCATAGACATCATAGAGACAACTCGCTCTTGAATCGTACGATTCATTCTTTTAGTTATACCATTTTGTGCAGGTGTGTATGGAGCAGTAAACTGTCACCAAATGCCTCTTCTATTGCAAAAATCCTTGAACTCTGTGGAGACGTATTCTCCACCATTGTCCGTGCGAAAAGCTTTGAGCTTTGTTCCTGATTGGTTCTCAACCATGGCGAGGAATTTTTGGAATGTCGAAAAGACTTCTTTCTTACGCTTAAGGAGATACACCCACACCTTTCTGGTAGAATCATCTACGAATGTGAGAAAGTAGTTTGCCCCCCCTAGAGTTTTATGTGGCATTGGACCACACAAATCACTGTGAAACAAGTCTAGAGGTTCGCCTAGTTTCTTATTCAATGGCGAAGATTTCAATCGAGTCTGTTTGCCATACAGACAATGCTCACACAATGGAAAGTCCATGTAATCTAACACAGGTAAGTAGCCGAAACGCTGAAGTGTTTTCATTCCCTTTTGGCTAATATGCCCTAGCCGGCTATGCCACAACTCAGGAGACGGCAGCTCGGCAACATAGATAGGGTGTTTGTCGACACTCGAAACAAACAAAGAGTACAGGGATCCATTTTTATTGCCTTTCATCATGATAAGGTTGTTCTTGCGGATCATCCAAGAACGATTACCAAAAATTGTAGTGTAGCCAAGATTATCCAATTGCCCTATAGAAAGCAAGCTTTTCGTAAGCTTGGGCACATGTCTGACATTCTGCAGCACAAAAGTAGTGCCATTATGCATCTGAAGTTTCACATCACCAATGCCAATAATGTCAAGCTCATAGGAATCACCAAGCTTGACTATTCCATGCCTGGGTGCATAAGAGGAAAACCACTCTCTATGCGGTGTGACATGAAAACTTGCACCAGAATCAAGGATCCAATTCTGTGCATAACCCTCATCCTGTGCAACCAAAGCATCTGGAGTGAGATCTGAAGTGAAAATGAGAACATCGGAGGCATCTGCTGTCACCTCGGGATGAATCTCTGTGGGCATAATGAGCATCACTGGAGGAGGATCATCCTTTACTGCAGTGGTAGGCATGGGAGACTCAACAATATTGAGCTCCTCAATCTTTACTGTACTTTTGCCTTTGCCAGAATTCTCCTTTTGCATGTTTTTCTGATCTCTTAGGAAACTACGACAATCCTTTTTGTAATGACCCTTATTGTGGCAATAGTAACACTCGACATTTCTGATATTGCGGTCTCTACTTTGGTTCCTGTGTCTGCTAGGACTACGAGGATTCCGCTCTCTACTTTTGCTTTTGTATTTGTTCCTGTCACGGCCTCTTGCCTTTGTTGAACTGCCAGCCATATATGCATCTCCATGACTAGCATTATCGAGAGATTTACGACGAATCTCTTCAGTGAGAAACGCATCTGTGACAGCATTGAATTCTAACTTTCCATTCGGAGCCAAATTGCTAATGGCTGTGCAAAAGATATCCGATGAACTGGGTGCATAGCATAATAAGAAGATAGACTTGAGTTCATCATCAAACTCCTTAAAGCCCTGAGATGTCAGGTGACTGAACAAGGAGTTGAACTCATTTAAATGACTGGAAACTGTGCTACCTTCTTTCATGTTGAGCTTCATAAGCTTTTTCATGAGAAAAACTTTGTTGGATGCACTTTTGCTCTCCCAGGCTGAACATAAGCTATCCCAAAGTTCCTTGGTTGTTTTCTTCCCGATGATAGTGAAGAAGACTGACTCGGCTAGATGTAGATGTATCGTAGCCATGGCTTTTGCATCCAAAAGCTCCCATTGAGCTTGTGTATAATCATCATCCTCTGCGCGCTCTTTCAACGGTTCTGAGAGGCCTTTGTTTATCAAAACATCTTTCATGCGCTCTTTCCACATGGTGAAGTTTCTACCATCGAACTTCCGAATGAAATACTCCTCCTTTTCTGAAGAAGAAGCCATCGCTGATAAGAGGGTTTGAGAGTTGCCAAACTATGGTGAGAAGCTCTAGAAATTTGGACAGAGTAACCTTTGTATCGGGAGTAAAATCTCAACCGAAATAGACTCAAAAGTGCCAACAATGGAAGTCACGACTCGCGGGAAGTAAATCCAGCAGAGTCTCCTTTGTATGAGGAGTCAAAACTCAACTCAAAATGCATATAAATGTGCCAACTGCACTAACTGGGCATCTGCTGCACAAAACCACTGCTATGTGAGTGCCAACTCGACGTCAAAAGCATAAATAACCGTCCAGATACATATCCTATGGCGAGGGTACCGTAAACGGGAACTCCAGCTACCTGTATCACCGAAGGTGTCTCAACATTCGAGCACACCCCAGCTCAAAGAAAACCTCACGCTATCGACCCTCCAAAGGCTAATGCAGACACAAATGGACTAGCCACAGTCTCAGAAAGGGCTCTTCTGGTCCGAGTCTCAGAAACGGCCAGGAAAAACTGCCAAAATACCGAAAATGGCTCCACACGTAGTACAGTGGGCAGTGTCCGCAACTCAACGTACATGAGTAAAATCGCGCTCAAACAGGCGTCAAGAACTGCTGCATGCAGTGAAAGTGATCCCTGCGGGGATATCTGCTGTCGAAATGACTGCCAAATCGCCTGTGAAAGTGCTGTGTCTGGTAACCTGGAGAATCTGTGAGTGAATAGGCTGAAAAACCCCCTTGTAACCTGTAACCTGCGTGTCGGTGTCGCTATGTGCCGATTTCTGTCGTCGGGCAGAAATATGCTAGTTGAATAGCCGCCAAAGGTGTCGTATCCGTAAACTTTGTCGTACAAGGCGATCGGTGCACTCGGTGCCGATGCCAGGTGTCACTCCTCTATGATAGAGGTACCTCACCCGCGCATGTAGCAAGCACGGTCGTCGATCGCGAGAACACGCTCGTGTGGGGAAGCACCCGGTGTCTAGGTCGGATGTCGGAGATCCACCGCAATGAGTAAGTAATGCGGAGCCAATGCACTAGAAATGGTTTCATAAAATGATGCCAATAGTCGGTGCTCGAAGCCGTGGAGGAGAAATACTAGGAAATCGTCAAATCAGTGTCGAAAAATTGATGCCGATGTTGCCTCCCGCCGTCGGGCGAGAGTCTCTGGTGCTGAGAAATGTCGAGGGGCCGATGTTGGTGCCGTCCGGGCTTAGTCACCGCCTGTAGTCGAACACAATGTGTCCGCTCTATCTCTCGCTCTCTCTCTCTCTCTTTCTCTCTCTCTCTCTCTCTCTCTCTCTCTCTCTCTCTCTCTCTCTCTCTCTCTCTCTCTCTCTCTCTCTCTCTCTCTCTCTCTCTCTCTCTCAAGCTCTTTGGTAGTGAGGTTGTCGAGGTCTGTGTGGGAATGAGCCCTTGCACACAAGAGTTGTAAGGCTCATTTATTTGTTGTTGAGTGCCAATGCGCGCTGCCAGAGGGGGGTATTCAACGCCAAGCACACAATGTTGTTGTGTGTGTGTGTGTGTGTGTGTGTGTGTGTGTGTGTGTGTGTGTGTGTGTGTGTGTGTGTGTGTGTGTGTGTGTGTGTGTGTGTGTGTGTGTGTGTGTGTGTGTGTGTGTGTGTGTGTGTACACACACACAACATGCCGAAATTGCTGCCCTTGCAACCTCACGCTGCTGAGATGCTCCCTCTTGCAAAACTCGTCCTGTTGCACCCGATTTCTCATGATGCCAAGGTCCCAATTGCTTGGGTTTGTTGCCTGTTGTTTCCCGATTGCTACTTCAATTCTCCCCAAGCTCCTATGGAGAGAGTGTGTGTGTGTGTGCTACACACAACACCATCATCGCAAGCTCTTCGAGCTTGGTTCACTGCCTGAATTCTTCTCTTCGAGTCTACTGCAGCTTGGTCAACCCCTTTCAACCTTGTTGTGGCTCCCCAATTGCTACTCCAATCCCGCAATTGCCTACTGCTCGGCTTCGCGTCTTGCCCGATTTGACTTCCTTCAATAGCTCTCTACACACTGTGTGTGTGTGTGTGTGTGTGTGTGTGTGTGTGTGTGTGTGTGTGTGTGTGTGTGTGTGTGTGTGTGTGTGTGTGTGTGTGTGTGTGTGTCTGTGTTGCCTGCCAATGGCTTCAATTTCTTGAAAAAACCGGCTCCTACATAACTTGCTATGCTGGCCCTGCCCGATGCTTCCCCCTTGAATGCTCTGGCTGTCAAGGCTTCAAGCCTTTGAATGCTTCATGAGTAGACCTCCGAGCTGCCTCGATTCACTTGCTGAATGCCCTTCAAGCCTTCAATTTGAGCTATTGTTTGGCTTTTGTTTTGCGCACGGCTTATGATAGCCTGATTATACCAAGCTGAATTTGATGCAATGCTTTGCACCTCAAGCAATGCTCGGGTGCTCGAATTCCCTCAGATCCCCTTCTCTTGCTGAGTCCTACTGCTTTACTGCCGAGCTTCCAAAGCTTGCAATTCTTGCTCACAATTAAAAAAAATTGACTATCTGTCTCCAGAGCTTCCTAGACTCTTCCTTTCTTGCTTTGATTCCTTAGAATCTCCAAGATCTCCCTCCAAGCCAAGAGGGGTTGCGCACGTCGGGTAGTCAAGAACCGTCGACCTTGCTCGATCTCTCTGATCCGTGTCGGATCCGCCCCAAATCAGCCTGATCCTGTGCCGTGAAGCGTCGAGCTCCAATCGAGCTCCGCCTCCGTCGAGAGATCACCGCTGCCGCCTAGCCATAGCTCTGATACCAATTGATGTGTGCGTGTACGGAGTGTGTGCAAGAGAGGAGAAGAAGAGAATGGGGAAGGGGGAGATGCACAGGCAGCCTGTGTTGGGTTAGTGGAGAAGAAAGAGAAGAGTCAACTCTTCCTCTTTCTCTCCCTATATTGAATAGGGAAAATCAAGTGTACAAGGGTGGTTTCCCACGGCCACCTAGCTTACACCCCAACACATCATTCTTTTCGAATTTGATTTCACTGTGGTTGTAAAAAAAGGCACTACACATCAACAAGCAGTTCATTTGTCAAGGATTGTTTTAGAAGAATCACCTAAAGGGGTAGACGATGATCTACCAGATGCCTATTTGTTCTCCATGGAGACGATACCTAGATGGTTGGAAAACATTGTGTCATTAATGACTATAGCTAAGTGGATTCACAAATACCACTTCCTATCACAATCGGATTAATCGAGCAATCGGCTATGTATCAATTACTAGTTGGAAGGCTATACAAAAGAAATCGGGACGGGATATTTCTTTTATGCATTAACCCTGAAGAAAAATAATAGTACCTAAATCAAGCACATGTTACCATAGTAGGACTTCACTTTGTGGAAGACCAAACTATGCAACAAATCTTGAGACTTGGAGTATTTTGGCCAATTATGAGGAGAGATGTTAGATCTTTTGTAAAGGATTTCCCTCAATGTCAAAAACGAACACCCATTCCTCATGTAACATTGCTTCAAATGTCACTTGTTCCTAAGTGGAGTAATTATCTGGTTACTTATTTATCGATCCAAACATTTCCTGAGGATATGAGTAAACACCGTCAAAGAGCAATTGAAATTGAAGCAAGAGACTATGCTCTTATTGGGGCCCAATTGTATCGGAGAGGTGAAGATCAATATTTGCGTCTTTGTGCAAATGAAAACGAGTATTATAGAACAAGCACATGCTGGATTAGAGGCCACTTTTCTAGTGAGACCACCACAAGAGAAATCTTGATGACAGGCATATGGTGGCCAACACTTTTTGCAGATGTCAAAGAATATGTTTGAAGGTGTGATGCTTGTCAATAAGCAAAAATGCCATCACGAGTAGATAGCATGCCCTTAAGACCAATGATGGGGGCTAGAGCTTTCACAAAATGGAGTATAGATTTTGTTGGACCAATAGCTTATAGAAATCAAGCTCAATATATCATTGTAGCTACGGACTATTTGACCAAGTGGGCTGAGGCCAAAGCAACTCAAAAGAATGATGCCAGAACCACTGATGTATTCTTATATGAGTATGTATTCACGAGATATGGATTTCCAATAGAGCTTGTCAGTGATTGGGGAACTCATTTCCTCAATGAGGTAATAGAGTATTTGTTTAATGAGTTTATGGTCATCCATAACAAATCAGCTCCCTATCACCCACAAGCAAACGGACAAGCTGAGCATACGAATAAAGTTCTTAGCCTGATGCTGACTAAAGTGGTTAGTTTAGGAAGGACAGACTGAGAAATGAATCTCCATGCTACTCTATGGGCTTATCGAGTTTCATTCAAAACATCTCTAAATGCTACACTCTTTAACCTTGTTTATGGACTTGATGCCATACTGCCAATAGAATTTCTATTGCCCACATTAAGGGTAGCACAGAATCTTGATTGGACTGTGGACATGAATTGTCAGAAAGACTTGAAGATTTGGAAAAGCTAGACGAGCAAAGGCTAACTGTTTGTAGCTCATATCTATGCACAAAAGTGGAAACAAAAACAATTATTTCATTCCCACTTAATCACAAAAATCTTCAAGAAAGGGGACTTAGTTCTAGTCTATTCTCTTAAACAACACATTCCCAAGTTAAAGAAAAATGGAAACGGACCATTTATCATTTAAGATGTATCTCCAAGTGGAGCAGTAAAATTGTCCACCCTAGATGGTGAATCAATGGATAATTGGATTATTGGATGTCGTTTAAAGAAATACAGTTTGCCACTAACCAATGAATTGCTAGAGAGAATGCATGCAACTAAACAAAGGAAGATCAAATGACAGAAGGTTATTGATGAAGCCCAAGAGGAAGCTAGGCTTCGGGTACTCAAGCAAAAAGCTGCTCTTAAGAATCAACAGATATCGATTCCCATCAACACTTTGGAAATAAATGATCGACAATGGGATTACCTAAAGACGCAGTTTCAACAGATGATGACTGGTTAAATGGAATGGATTTGCGCATCAAAGTACAACTCAACAATCATAGCACCAATGCTTTGGTCGACAGAGGAGCTAGAGTGAATGGAGCCAGTTATTCCACATACAAGAAGGCAACAAGTCAAGCATTGACGGCAGGAATAGCGACAATCAAAGGATGCAACAAGAACCCAACTCCAACATTGGGAGTAGTCAACTTGAACGTGATAGTACATGGTTGTTCATGTCCTCATCAGTTTAAATGCTTGCCAGATGAATACATGAATGAAACAATGATTCTTGGAGTTCCCTGGATGAGTACATACAAAGCAGTACCAGAGTGGGATATGAATCAACTAAAGCTATCACCTAAAGGAGGGCAACTCATCGTTCCAATTGCACCAAGAAAGGAGGAATGGAAAAGAAGCAATCAGCAAACCAATCCACAAAGTCAATCTTCTCCATCCCCTCGATAATCAAATGCTACATGTAGCATGCAAGGAGTCAGGAAAATTTGGGTATCAAAAGCACAGCTTAAGGATAAACAGATTGAGATCTGTGTGCCTAAAACTTCACCAACGAAACAAAAGAAGTTTCCAAGGGTTCGAACACAGACACGAGCATCTCCGAGCAAGGAACCTAACATGAAAATGGTTTGGAAGAAAAGGGAGCACTTATCTTCTCCACAAACCACGAAACCAATCAAGCAATGGTGAGTTAAGTCTCAACAGACTCCACCACACCATGCAGCACCAAGCCGACCGAGCTACCAATGGAGAGAAAAGCTCGACAACAGTCGAAAGTGCTACCAACAGCTCAAGCAATTAGAGTGCTAAAGCGCCCTGATGGTACAATCAAACAGAGAGCACAAAAGCTATAAGATTTTCTCTTTGGAAGACATCAGCAGCAAACCTCGACAACAGAAACCCTTGAGTTAATTACTCAAGACCCAGCTCTTGCACATCATATTGGTTTGAATTGCCTTGATCTTCATATCATGGTAGAGCCAACCAGGGCTATGCAGAGACAATGTTGTTCAACCCATGAACACATTCGTCCCGGCAAGGGAAAATTCACTGATAATCTTCCCTATGAGTGTAAATAGTGTAGTTACTATCAAAAAATCATCAAAAATAGTCCTTTTTTGGATATTTTTCATCATATTTGTTGATAATGAGGCTTAAAAATGGAGAAATCCAACAAAGAACAATAAAGCTGTGTTTTTCAAGGGATTTTCTTAATTATTGGTTTTTTACTTTACATTTTTAGAGCATTTTGCTATTTTCTTTGATTTTTTCAAATAAACAGGTCAAAATTAATAATAAATAGCAGGGAAGCTCAAATGGAAAAATGGAAGATACGATGATGATCAGAAAGACAAGGCGAACAAGCACAAAAATTTTCAATGAAATCAGAAGATGGAAACGAGAAGCCTAAATTAGACGGCCATGCCTACTTTTGCAAAATTCTTGCAGAATGAGCTAAAGGAATCTGATCAGGAAAATTTTTAAGTGTAACATAGATTTCATGGCCTAGTACGACTAACGGGGGAATCTGGGGAAATTTGGTTCGGGAAGTTCGTGTATAGATATCCGAGGTAAGCTAAAACCACGTCATTTCCACTTGGAGCCTTTGCAGAGAGAGATTTCGGCCTCTTTCGCGCGACTTTTCCGGAGCCCACATTTGACCATTTTCAGCGCCGTCTCACACGAAACATGAGGGGTAAGTTCTTTACTTAACAATGATCCATTTTCTACGGCCGGTAGCTGGTAGCTAGTCTAAAGCCCGAGAAAAAACCCTAGAAATCGAGCAGTGCACGAAGACCTACGATCTAAAACCGACCATAGCGGCCTGCCAGCTTGACCAAATCAAATGGGATTTGAACCATAGCATGCCCCAACATAATAGAACCTTTCTATACCATCGGATGACCATTCACCTGGGGTCAAGGGGGTCCCCAATAGAAAAGTTAGGTTCTTGGCAAATGCCAGAATTCTGGCATGACTTCACAGATGGCTTGCTGATGAGGTCCATATACAATGTATATGATTGGTTTGGTGAAATCCATCAAGAAAATTCCACAAAAAGTAGAAAACGGCTCGAAGGTTACAAAGCGTCAAATTCGACATACGAGGTCAAACTAACTCCAAATGAGCCAGAATTGGACACGTTGCTTCACGACTATGTTACGGACAAGTCCAAAGCCTCAAAGTTTACCGACCAGCCCAACAAACAGAGTAGTCACAAAAAACGATGATTTCAGAGTTGACAGAGCACAAAGTGATGCCGGCATGACCAAACTTGACGAAATTCAATTTATGACTTGGATTAGGTGTATGAAACATGTCTAGGTCAGAATTTGTAGGTTTTGCAAAGTTTTTGTCACTGTTGTAAATAATCGTGATTATTACTTTTGCATCATTTTTGCTTGGAAATTATAAAATCACCTCACCTATCATGTGTACATAGCTATTACATGCCAAAAATCAAGTATGAGCCAAAATGACCACCCATTACTTGTAAAATTGCCAAAAACCGCAAAGAAGTCTTTGCCAGCCAAAATTTGGATTATGGACAATATTTCTTAATCCAAATCACTTCATATCTCGTATACAACGTCTATACAATGCTTAGAACCAATTTGTACCAAAAAATGTCAATTTTGAAAGAAAAGTTAATAATCGCGATTATTTACTTTTAGGTCAAAATTGGGAAATTTGGATATTGTGTCATCATACATCCAAAGTACATGTTGTGATAAGCCCACTAGCTAATTTGGAATCAATTTGGAGTTCAAAATCTCAAATCTCCTTAATATCTATTGTTTCAGAGACCTAAAGCCAAAATCTGGTACCATTTTCACCCTATGCATCCAAATGAGCCCATATTTCTCTCAGAGCATGTATTTGGTATATACTTCAAGCCTATAAAGCCAACTTTGCAAGAAGTTGGGAATTTTTCTCGACTGTAAATAATCGTGATTATTTACTTTGGTTGTAAATTTTTGTTTTGACCATACAGTTTTGTTCCTTGCATGTTTTTTTACATCTTTGCTTGTTCAAAAATTGATTTGAAGCAATTTGGACCAAATTGTCAGCATTTTAGTCTAAAAGGACATTCCAGAGAAAATTCCGATAAATCTGCTACTTTGCACTCTATTCACTGAACAGGAGCAATGCAAGCAGCGGAGAGGGCCAAGAAGAAGCTAAACTAGAAAGAGAAACTACAAGAACTGCCTACGTATCAACTGGACCCCGAGTTAGTCAAAGCGGCAAAAGCCTCCTACCTTTCTAGAGAACAACTGGAAGAGCACCACACTACGGTCTTCACTGGCAGGTTCAAGAGTGAAGAGGGGCATGAGGTGGAGTTGCAACTCCTACCCAAAGAAGTCTATGATGTAGTTGCCAAGCCATAGACAAAAGAGGCTAACCGTAGGTTGGGGCTCAAGCATTTCTACCAACAAGAGCCTTACGGAGTGGACTTTGAGAAAGGTTACAAGCTTCTATCCACCATCAAAGAGGATGTAACCGCACAGATATCCGACACCCAAGGGAACAAGGTCAAGGTAGTGATCACAAATGAGATAGTGGTAGAGGCACTCAGACTGCCCACTGAAGGAATGACCAAGCGGGCAAGAGACAAGAAAACCGCAGGCATGTGAGCTACAAATGACTTTACGGGATTCTGGGTGCCACGGACGATAGTCTATCTCTCCATTTTCACCATAGTCTATAAAAATGTATTTGTGTGACCTGGGATCTAGCGACAAAGTTCTTTGGGCACATGTGGATATGCTTCACATCAAAATACACGTAAATGCTCATAGCTTGGCATTTTCCCAATCCATAATTCCTCTGGAATTTTGAAATTCAAAAGAGAACTAGGTGACCTATTGATGATATGCACTGTTGTCAGAACAACTTTCCCCCAAAACTCAGGACTAAGCTTCGCCATAGAAATCATAGAGATAACTCGCTCTTGAATCGTGAAATTCATTCTTTCAGCTATTCCATTATGTGCAGGTGTGTATAGAGCAGTAAACTGATGACAAATGCAAAAATCCTTGAACTCCATGAAGACGTATTCTCCACCATGGTCCGTTCGAAAAGCTTTGAACTTTTTTCTTGACTGGTTCTCAACCATGGCAATGAATTTTTGGAACGTAGAAAAGACCTCTTCCTTGCGCTTAAGGAGATACACCCACACCTTTCTGGTAGAATCATCTATGAATTTGAGAAAGTAGTTTGTCCCTCCTAGAGTTTTATGTGGTATTGGACCACACAAATCACTGTTCACTAAGTCTAGGGGTTCGCTTAGTTTCTTGTTCAATGGCGAAGATGTCAACCTAGTATGTTGGCCATATAGACAATGCTCACACAATGGAAAGTCTGTGTAATCTAACACGGGTAAGTAGCCAAAACGCTAAAGTGTTTTCATTCCCTTTTGGCTAATATGCCCTAGCCGGCTATGCCACAACTCAGTAGACGATAGCTCGACAACATAGATAGAGTGTTCGTCGACACTCGAAACAAACATAGAGTATAGGGATCTGTTTTTACGACCTTTCATCATGACAAGTTTGTTCTTGCGAATCAACCAAGAACGATTACCAAAATAGTGTAGCCAAGATCATCCAATTGCCCTATAGAAAGCAAGCTCTTTGTAAGCTTGGACACATGTCTGACATTCTGCAACACAAAAGTAGTACCATTATGCATCTAAAGTTTCACATCAACAATGTCAATAATGTCAAGCTCATAGGAATCACCAAGCTTGACTATGCCATGCATGGATGCATAAGAGGAAAACCACTCTCTATGCGGTGTGACATGAAAACTTGCACCAGAATCAAGAATCCAATTATGTGCATCACCCTCATTCTGTGCAACCAAAGCATCTGGAGTGAGATCTAAAGTGAAAATGAGAACATCTGAGGGATCTGCTATCACCTATGCATGAGTCTATGTTGGCATAATGTTCATCATTGGAGGAGGAGCGTCCTCTACTGCAGTGGTTCCATACTCTTGTCTTTGCCAGATTGTCTTTTTGCATGTTTTTCTGATCTCTTAGGAAACTACGACAATCCTTTTTGGAATGGCCCTTCTTATGGCAATAGTAACTCTCGACATTTCTGACATTGTAGTCTCTACTTGAGTTCCTGTGTCTGCTAGGACTACGAGGATTTTGCTATCTACTTTTGCTTTTGTATTTGTTCTTGTCACATCCTCTTGCCTTCATTAAACTGCCAGCCATATATGCATCTCCATGACTAGCGCAGTCGAGAGATTTATGTCGAATTTCTTGAGTGAGCAATGCATTTGTGACATCATTGAACACTAACTTGCCATTCGGAGCCAAATTGCTAATGGTTGTGTAAAAGAGGTCCCATGACCTGGGTAGAGATCATAACAAGAATATAGACTTGAGTTCGTCGTCAAACTCTTTAAAGCCCTACTGACTGAACAAGGAGTTGAACTCATTTAAGTGACCAGAAAACTGTACTACCTTCTTTCATGTTGAGCTTCATAAGCTTTTTCTTGAGAAAAACTTTGTTGGATGCACTTTTGCTCTCCCATGCTGAACATAAGCTATCCCAAAGTTCCTTGGTTGTTGTCTTCCCTATGATAGTGAAGAACATTGACTCAACTAAATGTAGAGGAATCATAGCTCTTGCATCCAAAAGCTCCCACTGAGATTGCATATAGTCATCATCCTCTGCATACTCTTTCAACATTTTTGATAGGCCTTTGTTTGTCAAAACATCTTTTATGCGCTCTTTCCACATGGTGAAGTTGCTGCCATCGAGCTTGCGAATGAAATACTCCTCCTTTTTTGAAGAAGAAGCCATCATTGACAAGAGGGTTTGAGAGGTGCCAAACTATGGCAAGAAGCTGCAAAAATTTGGACAGAGTAACCTTTGTATCGGGAGTCAAAATCTCAACCGAAATAGGCTCAACAGGTGCCAACAATGAAAGTCACAACTTGTGGGAAGAAATTTGGCAGAGTCTCCTTTGTATGAGGAGTCAGTAGCACTAGGTGTGCTCACACAAAAATGCATCTCTCAATGCATGTGTTCGCAGAGAAAATGTTGTCCAAAAGACTGCTTAAATTGCTTGAAAAAGCGTTGTGTCTGGAAACTTGGAGAATCTGTGTGTAAATGGGCTGAAAAGCCCCCTGTAACCTGTAACCTGCGTGTCGGTCTTTCTATGTGCCGATTTCCATCGTCGGGTGAAAATGCGCTAGTCGAATAGCCGCCAAAGGAGTCGTAGCCAAAAATCGTGCCGTAGAGCGCGATCGATGCGCTCGATGCCGATACCGGACGTCACTCCTCTATGGTAGAGGTACCTCACCCATGCGTGTGGCAAGCACAACTATCGATCACGTCGTTTGCGTAAAATCGGTGTCGAATCAAATGTTGAAAATCCGTCTATAATTGGAGTAATGTCGAGTTGATGCCGAAACGTCAGAGTCGGTGTCAAAATGGCTCTAATCGCCGATGTCGTTGTCGTTCCCCGCCACCGGACGGGAGTGGCTAGCTGAATAGCCGTAGCGAAAAAGCAAAGTGTCAATGTCAAGGCGCGTATGGCGGTGTCGCAAAACCTGCTCACTCTCACTCGTTGGCTTTATCTCTCACTCGCTCGCTCTCTGTCTCTGTCTCTCAAGGTCAGTCTCTCTACTCAAGCTGCCTGTTTGTGAGTGGTCGAGAGATCATAGAGTCGGAGGATCGGAGGGATGGGCTAGCTCTCTCTCAGTCTCTCTCTCTCATCTGCTATACCAAGATGGGTCTCTCTGTCAAGCTCGATCATTGTGCAACTCGAGATGTCGGGGACTCGGGGGGAGGGTTACTCGAAGCTGTCACGGGATTGCTCCCTTGCACACACAAGTTTGTTTTAAGGCTAAAAATAAATAAAAATGAATTCTGCTCTATCGATTTTTGCAGGACCTGACGAGGACTCCCGTGTGTGTGTGTGTGTGTGAATGCTTTGCGAGAGCTTGACCTGTGCCAAGCCGGGATGCCCGCCTTTGATTTGTTGCACGTTATCCCGCCTTTGAATGGCGCTGCCCAATTGCCTTCACTCGTGCCAGTCGGTTCAGCTACGCAAAACAAGCTCACAAGCCTGGCTTCCCCTACACACAGTCATGTGTGTGTAATCTTTGGGTCAAGTTCCAGAAAATTGGTTAGAATCTCCTTCCCTTCTCGCTTTGGCTCCTTGCTACCTTGGCTTTCTCCTGCCCGATTTCGGTCTACTCAAGGCCTCTTTTCTTTTCAAATTTGATGTCGACCTGCTCTCAATGCTTTACTCTGTCTGCTCTCTCAAGGCTCGGCCTTCAAATCCTCAGGTGTTTCCACCTGCAAGCTTTTCCTAATGCCCCAAAATTTCCAGCCTTGCTTGGCTTTGCAAGCCTACGAGCTACTGCTGCAGCACCCAATCTTGATGCCGAGCTTCTGCTGCTCACGGCCTGAAATTGCAAATGCTCCTCCGGTGCTGCCTTTGCTCTTAGTGCCTGCTTTGCTATATTCCCTGCCAAGCTTGTGTGCTTGTGTGGGCACACACACAGACTTCCTATGGCTTGGTCGACACCCCAATTGATCGATTCTGTGTTGAAGCTACCATCACACATACAATGTGTGTGTGTGTGTGTGTGTGTGTTATACAACACCACCAAAAGCCAAAACTCCAAATTGCCCCCAATTGTTATGTCGTGAGTGTGTGTGCTACACACCACTCCCAAGCCTTTTGAATCTCTGTCTGAATACTCTGTCCTAGCTCGACTACTGCTGGCTTCTCTGAGTATCAAGCTCTATCCCTTCCTCTGTGCAGAGCTTGCCTAAACTCCTCTTGCTTGGTGTCAGTACACACGCGAGTAGCGGAGAGGAAGTGGCAGGGATGCCTATGCTCTGAGACCAATTGTGGGGGTTGTCTTGGCAGAGTGTGTGTGTGAGGAATGCGTGCAAGAGAGGGGAGAAGAGAATTAGGGAAGGGGATGAAGCACAGAGAGGGAGTTGGGTTAGTGGAGAGGAAAGTGAGAAAGTTGAGAGAGAGAGAGTCAATTCTCTGACTTTCTCTCCCTATATTGATTAGGGGTTTTCCAAGGCCACCTGGCCTACATCCCAACAGTTGTTGCCCATGGACTAAATCCATATGCCATTACCCAAAAAACTATCTACTACTTTTGTATACTTATTTGCACCACTTAATGCACTTGCCCCTTGTAATCCATGCTCTTGATGCTACATTTAATGCAGCACTCTAAATTCATTTCTCAATCCTCCAATAAGAATCTCAACAATGGGTAAGTAATCTTTTGTGTTAGATTTTGAAGAATTTATATAAAAGTGTAAAGAAAACCTACTTCTCAATTTTCTTCTTACAAAGATTCAACAAGTCCCTTCCGGGTAACATAGGAGTTCTCCAGCAACTTGGTAGCTTTGGCATCTTCTTGATTGTCAAATTCATGCAATGGATCGACTTCTCTCACAATCACTAGAAATTTACAATGCATCTAGAAAGACTTCTTTCTAACCAGTATCTAGTGATTGTGTTAGTTTGCTAACTGTCTCACTGAGATTAAACTATATATCTCAGATAAAGAACATGACGACATATGATACACCACTGGGTAGTGACATACATACATCTTCAGCTCATGTAATGTCGAATGTCGAATCATCCACTAGACGCACACAACCAAGTCTCCCATAAGAAAAACTATTGAACCGCTCATGACATAACATGATGTGAAAAGCAATGTCATCATTTAGCAACCAATACGGAGAAAATGTGCAGACTCTAAACAGATATACAAGAGGTACACTAGAGGCAAACATGACATCACCATCACTACCATACACAACCATCAAAATTTCCTTTGTAGCCTATGTCAAAATTGCATCTGCATCTTGCATACATCTCATATGTTGCCTCGTATGCATGAAGCAATGTTGTCTAATGTGTTTAGTGGGGTTACTATATGTAAAATCTATATATTATGTGAGTTCAAAAACTTTTTATAAAACCCCTTAGTTGTGAATTTTTTGTAATTTTTTTTCGAAATCATTTGTTCAACATTCTTCTATATGTGAAAATGTGAAAATATAGAATAAAATAGTTCGTACCATTGAACTCACGTGGTAGACATTTTCTTATTATGGTGACCTCCCTGAGATAATGTACCCCCCATGTGTGACCTCCTCGAGCTAATGTACCCCACCATCTGTGACCACAATGCCAACATCGCATAAATCAGAAACAATGAGACCTTTGTCTCTCACGAGTCATCTTTGTAGACCATGAAACATCACACATATCTGTTATATAGATGCCAAGAAATCAAAATTCGCATATGCATCAAAGTGTATGGCAATAAAATCAAAACTATGCCGAGAAACCTTGGAAAAAATCCAACAGAATCTTCACTATAAACTAAGTAAAATCTCAATCATAAACCACATCAAAGATGCCAAAGTGGGAGATCACCTTGACCACTACACAACCATAAACGTAATCAATGCATCAATCCGGTGCTCACCTATGCAACCTGTAGCTCTACTAAAATTGTCCAAAAGTAGTGCATGAAACCCTCCCTCTACTAAACCAAGGAAAAACTATGCATAATCAAGAGTGAATAGAAGATATGCTAGCACAAATAGCATCACTAAATTAAGTGAGATCAATTGGGGATTAACAGCTCTCAATTGTAAATGCATAGCCATATATGCAAGTAGTGAGCAAACACAATTCTCAAAATGCCCCATAAATTACATGTGAAACAACAAATACAGTAAATTTGCACATGTAGACCAAACTTGTAGATATCTGTAACATGTAGCCACAATGAGAATACAAAAGTACTCTACTATGAGAGTGGCTATTGGAACACAAATCCGTGTCCAAAACAAATGTGGAAGTCCAACTCAACCACTAAGTGAGAGGTAAATCGCACAAAAAATTTGGTAGCGTCTCCTCTATAATGGGAGCAAAATCTCGACTCAAAGTAGGGCTCAAAGTGCCAAAAAATACATAAACTAGACATGCAAGAAAAATTTGACAGTCTTCTCTGTGCAGGAAGAAAAAAAACAACCCAAAATGCTTTTAAAATCACCAAAAGACTGGCAAGAAGGTAAATAGTGCATAGACCAACACAAAATTGACCCAAGTAGACCTCCAACACAACGTCAAATTCCCCTATCCCTCTCTATATATAACCTATGCAAGACCTCGTAAAGGGAATCTCTAGCTACTAGTATGATGGGAAGGTATCTTAGCATTTGACAATACCTCAGATCAAAGTAAAACTCACAATGACCACCCAAAATGCTAGGTAGATACATAAACTATCATTTAGTCTCATAAAAGACTATCTTTTGGATGGAGTCTTAGAAACGACCAAGTAACTACCAGCAAACAAGACAAAATCCGATTTACAATGGCCTACAACGGCAATATCCAAACTTGAACGTACATGAGTGTGTAAAATTACTAGAAGTTGCAGTGTATGCACTCAAACAGGTGCAATATGAGATATAAACAATATAAAGTCATAGTCCCTATGATGATACCGCTCTCAAAAGAGCACACAGTACAAATACGTGCCTCTAAATGCATAAACTATGCATAGAACTCCCATTGAAACTGCAAACTGTTGCAAAATTTATCAGATACAAAAAACTAATCCAAGAAAACTGTATCACACACTCTCTCTTAGAATGATCATTGACTCTTGGTCAGCTCATTCAAGGCATGCGCATGGACCACTACCTTCAAGAATTCATTAAGAGATGATTATGATTATGATAAGTGCGTTTTCATTAGCCATTTCCTTAAATTTGAGTTTATTTTGCGCTATTTAGTTCTTCAAAGAATTTGGTCTTGATTTCATATATGCATGAGTTCATATCTTGTTACTCAAGATTTGAACATGGTCAAATATTTCAAACCCACAAAAAACCACTACATAAATGCTCCACATGTAATGACGTTGCTGAAAAACTACGCTTTGGCTAAAAAAGATGTCCTCAATTAGTGATCCAAAGATTGCCACCTTGTTGGGAAGTGTGTTCCCTAATGACCAATGGTGTAGCATTAGGCTATGGATAATGGAGCCTGATATTGAACATGCTATTAGATTTAGGGTTAGAGAGATGGAGATCATGTTAGGATTATGCCAAGGACAAGAGCATAAAGAGAGAGAGAGAGAGAGAGAGAGAGAGAGAGAGAGAGAGAGAGTATAGACAATGATAGACTCACATTACAATTGATTCATTAGAGTATAGTCTCTTAAGTAGGCTTAGTACTTTACAATCATGAACCAAAGAGGATACATTCGCTTGCTATTGGACCATGCCATCATCTATCCTTTCTTAGGTGGCTAGAGGGCTTTCCCATATGGTGCCATAAGTTGGTCTTGCCCTAACAATCGCCCCCTTAAGCCAAACTTGGGGTTTAACAAAGATTTCATTTGTTTTGCTTCATGTGTTCATGTCATGGTGCACTCCTAGGCTAACATGATACATCATGGTGGTTCAATATGATTCATCACCATGGTTCACTATCCCATGATGCATCATATAAATTTTCAATTGGATTCATCACTATGGCTCACAAGAGAGACTTAGTAGGCTCACTCGTAGTCATTCATTCATGTATTTCTTCTTCAAAATTTCCTTGTTGTCGTCGTCATTCGTTGTTATTGTCATCTTCTTCACCTTCATGTCGTTGTTGTTATTTGTTGTAGACTTTATCTTCATGTTTTCATAATGTTTCTTCATCATGTTGTGCTCTTTTCTTTGATCTTAATTGGTCTAAAATATCAAGGGTACAAGCTTCATGGGGCTGATGTCGAAAAGTACATATACATTGCAAACATGATGCTTGTGTGTGTCCTCATGATAATGGACGGTCTTATTGTTATAGAATTGATATGTTATTATTTATTGTAGCTGACAGGTGGAAAAGACTAGACCGAGCTAGGCCTATGCGAATGGAAATATATATATATTATATATTCTATTATTCAAGTGCTCTTTATGAGCTTTGGCCATTTATGACCGGTCGGTCAATTTGTAATCACTTTGACCATTCAAGAAATCACTTTGACCATTCAAGAAATCTATAAATGAAATATGTGCAAGAGGGAAATGTTCATTCTTGCACGGGGGGAAATTGCACCCAGTGTCCGTGTTGTTCTTCTCTCCTTTCCACTCTTCTCTCTCGCCATGCTGGCGTAGCACTCCGCTCTAGGACGTGTGCTTACACGTTCTCACTCACTCTATCTCACTCTCTTTCTCTCTATGTTCATGTTGAGATCATCATGTGCGTGTGGGACGATCCAGGTATGTTGATTTATCATTTTATGGTATGTATTGTGCTACTATGAGTATTTTGCAGGGCCATCGCGCATCCGTTTGTAGCAGTGGTATTAGAGTTGTGGCTACACTCGTGGCTATGCAATGATTACGGATATGGCAAACTTTATCAAGCTAAGTGTTGTCACCTTTTTTTTCATTCTAAATGTTAAATGATTGTGTCCTCTTTCTTTGTCATAGAATGTTTATGCTTTGACTGTTCTATACCTAATAGATTTGTAATCAATTCATATCTAGATATATCGCTTTGCAATGCATAATAGAGAAATTAACTGCTTTTAGTAGATGCATACTAGGAAAACTCAAATCGGTTGAATACTATGATTAGGCAATTAGTATATGTGCGGTTGCAATTAGAGTATCTTGCATATGAATAATCATGGTAGATTGATTGCTAATAGGCGAGCTTATGACGAGTGCAAAGATATGAATAAGGAGTAGAGAAGTTGTAAAAGGCGTAGAGGAAGAAGAGGAATCATATAATTTTGTTTTAATTTCTCCATTGTAATAGGAACTCCCTGGCACAGATGTGCACAATGAGAATCGATTAGAGGTGACTGTATGGTGGGAACCACCTCGTAGGAGGGTTAATATTAAATTATGTACACTAACTTATTGGTTCATCATCATCTCAATGATAGTTATCACCATGCATCCCCATAGTCCGAAAACCCAACTCGTCACCACCCTCGGAAAGCACATGCCGGCCATCAGACACGATCGGCTCTTACGGCAGGGACAGTGTAGAGACGATGACTGCAACACACGATTGCCCGCCAGCCATTTTTCTTTGACGTCATCACATGACGTGCTCATGGAGTCATCAGTTGGTGACAGCTACGGGCCATCACATGCACCGCCAATCTCACGAGGCCTGGGCATCATCCGCATAACGCTAATGTGCCTCTCTAGCTCATGCCACAACATCAGTACGGCGGCTTCACATGCAGTGCACTCGCTCCAGATACTCGCAGTTGTAGTTCCTGCTAGTTGCATGCATATTTGCATGGAGACTGCACTCACTCTAGCCCCACTCAATCTCTCTCTCTCTTCTCTCTCTCTCTCTCTCTCTCTCTCTCTCTCTCTCTCTCTCTCTCTCTCTCTCTCTCTCTCTCTCAGGCACTGTTGGACGCCCATGCAATCGATAACAACTTAACAAGCTCTTTGTTCCTATTCCTTTGCGGTTGTGGTCTTCCAATGCACACACATGCACACAAATCGCAATCTGCCAGCTCCCACTATAGTTTGACTCGCTTTTTTTTTCTCTCTATTTCACACACAGAGCTCACGCGGTGTCGTGCTGTGACACGTACATAGTGGGAACGCATCCTACAAGAGTTATCTTGTAACTTTTTAGATACATAATTATCTTTCCTATAATGTATATATACATATTTAAGTATAATAATAAGCCTTCTATCTCATCCTATTATTTTTCTCAAGGGTAACCTATTCTTACTTTACCATCAGAAATACTATAGGAAAAACATCAATAGCTCCGCCTCTTTAACTTGGGGTAAAAAGAATTGATTCTTTATTTCTACTATCTCATTATCATTTCACACCCTAGCTAGATCCTATATCTAGGGTAAACTCCAATATATATATATTCTATGTATTTTTCATATACACTACAAGAGGTTGTGTGCTCTTGTGACGCTCTTAGCGACGGAAATACACTGGGTTTTTATACCCCCCGGCGTCGCTATAACCGTCGCTAAAAGCGTCGCTACGAGAGCGTCGCTATCTGCGTCGCTATAGGCGTCGCTATGAGCGTCGCTATATAGCGACGCTCATAGCGACGCTCTCACAGAAGAGTATAGCGACGCATATAGCGACGCTACAGAGCCATAAATAGCGACGCTTATAGCGACGCCTGAGAGAATATTTTTTTGGTGGCAGGGCATTGAATGCCCTGCCACCCATCAACCATATTGTACTTGATTCACTTTTTAAAAAAAAGTGCAAAGGTAAATAATAGACCCAAAATAGTCACCCACAAGACGCATTGTTTGCAAAATTGACAATTGTACACATCATGGACAAACTGAATTGATTGGCAAATGTAATAATGACAATTGTACAACATCATAGGCATAAAGAATTGATTGGCAAAAGGAATTGCGGTGACAAATGTAATAATATACATGGTTCAAAAAGACGTATAAAATCCGTCTCATGATACATAAGCTATGAGAAACCCTAAACTAATGCTATCTAGCTACGGCTAAACTGACGTCGTCTAATCAGACGTCTCATCGCGTCCAAGCAGCGTATCTGTCGGATTCTGCAAAAAAAGACAATAAGACAGTTTTCAGTAAATATAAACATATAACGACATTTATAAAACAATACAAAAAATAAAAAAGAGTAAACCCTAATACTAACCATGCCGCCGCGAGAACTGAGAATGTCCATCAGGGCGTTTAAGCCCTTCCTGCCTGCGTACTCGCGCTCGTACGGTGTGGGATCACGTCCTGTCATCGACCACTGTCAAAACATACAAAGATTTCATTATGTTAGAACTAAAAAACTCATAAACCCTAAACTATCGAACATGCATAAAGAGCAATGTGAAAAGACTTACAAAATCGGCCTCAAATGATGCCCATCCACCGCTCCCCAAGTGGTGCGAGCTCCCTGCCTCTACTCGCGCTCTGGCTGCATCCTTTTGTTGCTTCCACTTGTCGGGATTCTCGTGCGCTGCTTTCTTTGCATTCTTCCAATCTTCTTTGGCCAGCCAATCTGGCCTATTCCACCCATTCTTGATTGCTTTTTGCACTTCGGAACGCTTGTGTTTGCAGTATTCGCGCATTCGAATCTTCATCAGGTCTTCATTGAAGCGCTGATCCCGTGTTGGAACGGGAAACTCATCATGAAGTATGCTGATGACTCTGTTTTTTAAATCACTTGGTACTTCACTCCATTTGTTTAGTATATAGTGTCTAAACAGCTGAGAGCAAAGACCACGCATGCGCGAGATCACCTTCTTGCCGTCATCATCCATGATGATGCCGCCGCTGATGTCGACGGAGTAAGGCAAGCCCTCTGGCCGGTGACGCGTGAACCTGGGTGTCCCGGCAGGGGTCTCTAGCGGCGTGTCGATGGGGGTACGGACGTCAGGTGTCTCCATCGGCGTCTGGGCACCGAAGCGAGGAGTGTCGAGTGGGGTGGCTCCTGGCGGAGTAGGTAGAGGTGTGTAGCTTCTAGGAACAGTCAGCCGTGCAAAACCTGGCGTAGACGGCGATGCTGTGGCTGGTGTGGAGGCGGGCAAAGAAGGGGAGGGTAAAGAGCCTCGTCGAACACGAGGCGGTGTGGAGGCATCGGTGGCGGAATCCCCACAACAACCGCCACCGCCACCACTAGAGCGCCGGTGTCTAGACGAGTGTGACGCTCGTCTCGTCGACGTCGAAGCTTCGGAGCGCGCCGAATGCTCCGAAAGAGAGGGAGATGCGGATGGTGTAGGAACGCGCGATGATGCGCCAGAGCGATGACGCTCCACGTACCACTGTCTCTGCTGCGGTGACAAAGAAGAAAGAAACTCCTCATCATCCATACCTGCATTAAACACACGAATATTTAAACTCCTTATTGAATGAATAGAGTAGACAATGACGCAAAGACCATTAAATACAATGACGTAATGACGCATATAAATACAATGACGCAATGAATCGAGTGATAGAAGAGGCAAGTCGAAAACTCAGAATTTTCAATCAAAAGATGTGAGCGCGAGTAGAAAAGAGCGTTACACACCATGGAAGCTACTTAGAGAGCTAGAGCTTTTACAGCACGGAGCAAAATTGTTCAAATACAATATTTGTGGCTTTAAGAGATCTCTCTCTCATCCTCGCATAACTCAGCATAACTTCCTATATCTATATAGAGCTCTCCGTTTAAACACATATCCTCTGTTTCATTTTGTAGCTCCTCTGCATGCACCCCATATAGAGTAGTAGCATCTTGATGCTCGTCTGGTACCACCGCAGCGGCTTCTGATTGAGCATCTTCTCTGATCTCCTCCATTGATATCGTTGTGATTGGCACATGGTAGCCTTCATACGTCCTTGCACTACGAGGGGCTACCTCTATGACGTACCACCAGTTTGATGTAGACTTTGTAGGATGAAATACTACCTGCCAGAGCCACATAACTTACATGAGAGCCACATAACTTGTAAAAGGGGGATGTTAACTATTTATATAATTACTTGTTCACAATGCTCGGGTAGTACGAAAGTGTCTCTTAGGTCAGTCCATTTCTTAGTAGAATCCACCTCAAGAAAACCAGACTCTCCTCTACGCACAGTAGCGTTTCGACCCTCCATGATTATCTTGAACCATTGCACGTCGAACAAGTCGACAAAAAATCCTCTGTAATCGATCCTCAAAATCTCTTGCAGCGTGCCGAAGTAAGTGAGTTCCGCCACCACGGGATCTGCATCAGAGGAACGTCGTCGACTAGACTGTTCAAATTTTGCCATGATTCCACAATCTTGAGTAAAACGCTTTTTGTCGATTCGTTCCACCCTAAAATGTCGACCTTTACACCATGCTGCTGTGTATGACTTATACTACAACGAACAAAGATTATGAGTGGCCGTTCAAACGTTTATAAATAAAGTCACTTGCTAGTCGTACATTGCAAACTTACCTTGGTCGCGCAACCCCGAGAGTACTCCCACTCTTCTTCAGTCACTTCGTCACTGCATTGTTGTGCGCTTTTCAATTGGTTGTGCAACCATCTTAAGCTCATGAAGGTTGGTAGGCTCTCCAGAACCGCTGGATAGTGCATCGGTGGTCGTCTTCCCCGTCTCCACTCGATTCGTGCCCTTTGTCGCTCTTGCTTTGCATCCTCATATTGTGAAATCCACTTTTGCATCACTGGATTGTGAAGCATGCAAAATCGGTTGATTTTAGCCTCTAGATCTTCCGTCATCTTCTTCTCAACACCGAGATTGCACATGACAATCCCAGATATGCGCTCATCATCTATGGTTCGCCATAGCGAGTCCCGGGATTTATCAAATCCGTCTAGCCACTCTCCAATGTACACTAGGGACTCTGATACCAACCAACCTTCTGCCATGCTACCCTCCGGACGTGCCTTTTGACGCACATATCCCTTAAGCGTTTTCATGAAACGCTCTAAGAAGAACATCCATCTGGAATGAACTGTGCCAGCTATTTCCACCTCATCAACTATGTGAATAAGAAGATGCACCTGAATGGTTAGTATTGTAGTAGGAAAATGTTTCTCAAACATGCACACAAGCTCCGCAGCATTTAGTTTGGCGAATGGTATGGAGTCTACGTCGATCTCCTTTTGTGAGATCCATTGCACCAGCTTTGCAAGTTTGTAGATTGTGTTACGGATGTCGAGAGACAAACATCCCTCAATGGCAACCGGTAAAATAAACTGTAAAGTATGTGCAGCAATGATATTAAAGTCCACATTTTATGCAATGATATTAAAGTCCACTATGAACGTACCTGACACATTTTATGCCAATCGTGTGACTTCAAACCGGTAAGCTTTCCTTCTTTAGTAAAACACGTTCGGAGCGAGTGCATTACGCTAGTGGGGGTCCGCAAAGATCGAATGGCCTCTTTTACTTTGCGTTCTTGGGCTCCTGTGAAAATCCATGGTGCTTTAGGAAGTTTTATCGATCCATCAGACGCTGTTTGCGGCCAATATTGCTCCATACGATCCACATTTCTAAGGTCAGCTCTGGCTCCCAAAGTATCTTTCTTGCCGGTCAAATGGTCCCATAGTAGATTACCCACATTCTTGAATATGTGCATTGGATCGAGCAAGTGATTGATCACGAGTCGGGGCCAGTATGGTAACTCGTACCATAGAGATAGTCTCTTCATCCCTGGAGGCAATCCGTCATCGCACATCTCCTTCTGCTCTAACCATGCTTGTGCAGACATCCTTGGTGGCTCTCTTCCCAAAAAGCCGTCGCGTAACACATGATTCTCCGGAAGATACGCTTGATGACCTTCGTAGATTTGCTTCTTCAGTGAGGGTGCCCTACGTGCATTCAGTCTAGGTCCACATGTGACACATGCTCTGTATCCGCTTGTTTAAAGCCCTGCATGTATACACATGATAATAGATCAACTATGGGGAAAAACAAGATTTACAGTGTCTGAGAGAGGAGTGTCAAGGCTGCGCAATCTGCAGGAATTCGTAGCACACCATCCGAAGATTTATTCTCCTCATGCCATGATGCTAGGGCGGCCATGGACTTACATTCGAAGAAATGCTTGATGCGAGGAAGCAAAGGAAAATGTCGCAAAACCTTTTGTGGAATTTTTGTCCCGTGGAGATCTACTCGATATCTTTCGGAATCACATTTCGGACACTTCTCCATGTCTGTGTATTCCCCTCTGAAAAGAATGCAGTCATTAGGACAAGCGTGGATAGAATTGTAATCCATCCCCAAGTTTCGCAAAATCTTTCTTGCTTCATCTCGGGAATCTGGCATCACATTGTCAGCTGGTAGAATGTGCTCTTTCAGCAATCTACACAACATAAAAATATGATACAGTCGTGTAAAAATCTATCAGATCATTATACATTTAGAGTTCTATTAAAGTAAACTAATTGTAATAGATCACCTGAAAAGCGTTGTGACGCTAATGTCACTCCATCCAAACTTTGCCTGCATGTTGAGAAGAACCAGGAGTGCTTTCAATCTAGACATACGTGCTCCATTATACAATGATGTATCGGCTTCACTTTTCATATCATCATAGATAAGCCTTTCTGAATCCATGATCGTCTCGATCATTTCATCAATCTCGGGCTCAAACATTGCCTCGTTGGGAATGTGCTCTGCATGATCATCCCCCGAGCTATCAGAGGCTACATCTTGTGGCCTCACATATGCTGCTTGACCAAAGCGCCTGCGAATACGTCTATTGGGTTGCAAGATTGCTGCTTGTTGGCCAGCGTCAGAGTCCGACGAGTTATAATTGGCAACAACTCGATCTATAATAGATGGATCGAACTCGCCAAATTCGCGAACGTGCTGCAAAGAAACACGTCTTGTCCGTCGCACAGCATGCTTGCATTGATTACAAGGACATAAGACCCTCGTTGAGAGATAGGTGTTTCGGTTGGACGGTCCCACATCCTCGTCGCTACTCATAATGAGGATAAAAAACTTATAACCTGGACAACAAATTTAATATTCTATTGGCATTCTTCGTCTTATCTCTCTTTCTCTCTCTCTCTCTCTCTCTCTTTACCTCACATTCTCTAGTCATGTCCAATCCCCGCACACCTCGGTCTAGAGGTGCACGGAGATCAGAACCACCGGGTTATAATCTCGTCTTTATTGATCAATACCTATATTTGTGGGTACAAGAAATCTAGACACCCACGTCTACATGATACTGCATGTAGTGGACAAAATCCCTTTGCCTCTTCTCTAGCTGTAGCACTTCACTTCATCTTAACATCTTTTCACAGTAGATCTTTTCACTGTTCGTCTAACTCTAAACCCTAAACCGTAAGTAATTCTTGCGTGGACTCGATCTAACGTAAATAAGCGTAAATCTAAATAAACGTAAATCTAACTAAAAATAAAGCTAAATCGAATTTAACGTAAGTCTAATGACTAGAGGTTGTCTAGATGGTCATTGTGTCGGGGATGTAGTGACTCTTGCCGCCCTGAAGATCCACCTTCTTCCCTATCTTCTGAAGACATTTCACCAGTACTTTTGGATCGACGGAGCCCACCATGAGTGAAGGCAGCAATACCCTATATTCCATTGAGGGCTTTCTTCACCCGCTTCATGCAGGCATCGCAGTCTATGGAGACCCGCATCTAATCTAATATAACGTAAATCTAAATCTAGCTTAAATAAACGTAAATCTAGTTAAAAATAAACCTAAATCTAATTTAATGTAAGTCTACATATAACCTAATCTTTAACCTCTTTTAAGATAGTTTCCTACGACGTTATAACTCTCTTCTTCCTGTGTGTGTGCGCGTGTGTGGATGTGTGTGCCAATAAAAAGAGATAAATGGTATAACCTTTCTATCACCCATGCCAAGTATGATAGATTGATTATGCCATTTCTCTCTTGAATAATAGGTCTTCAGTTCAACTCCTCGTCGGCTAGATCTTTAGGTCTTTTAATTTTAATTAGTTTCCTACGACGCTCCCTTAGTTTCTCTTTCTTTCTCTCTCAATGTGTGTGCGTTTTTTTGGATCGTATGCATGTTTTCTTTCTCTTTTCCTCTCTCAATGTGTGCGTTTTTTGTTTATGCATGTTCTCTCTCTCTTTTCCTCTCTCAATGCGTGCGTTTTTTGTTTATGCATGTTCTCTCTCTCTTTTTCTCTCTCAATGTGTGTGTGCATTCTTTGTTTATGTATGTGTGTGTGTTTTTGCACTCTCTTTCGCTCTCTCTCTCTCTCTCTCTCTCTCTCTCTCTCTCTCTCTCAAAAACACTATGTGTGTGTGTGTATGTGTGTGTGTGAGAGAGAGAGAGAAAGAGGGGAAGGGAACATGAGAATGAGGAGAGGGAAGGAGCATACATGGCTCTCCTTCCTCTCCTCGTGTGTGTGTGTGTGTGTGTGTGTGTGTGTGTGTGTGAAAAAGAAAAAGAGAGAGAGAGAGAGAGAGAGAGAGAGAGAGAGTGAGGGAGAGCGTTACCTGCTCTTTGCTTGAGGGCGCCGAAAAACTCAGATCTGAGATCTGAGTTTTTGGGCGCGCTCGGTTATTTTTTTTACCCCAGCTGGCGTCGCTATGAGCGTCGCTATAAGCGTCGCTATGAGCGTCGCAAATTTACAAAGAAATTTGCGACGCTCATAGCGACGCTTATAGCGACGCTCATAGCGACGCCGGGAATTTTTTTTTTTGAGCGTCGCTGTGTGAGCGTCGCTAATGTGAAGAGCCTCTTGTAGTGATATTTTTTATATTTCTTTTTAAATAGCTACTAGGAGGGAATCAAATCCTAGTGGGACACTAGGTGGCATGATTTCAAAGATACACTTATTTAATGCATTATTGAAAGCATGATTACAAAACTTTGTCAAGGAGCAATGTCATGCTTTCATATATATGGCATGAGGTGTCCTTTGGAATCAAATGAAAGTCTAGGCTAAGGGGACCACAAGAAGACTTTTGCTGCCAGAAATGGACCCTATTTTGATGTTTTTTTTACACAAGGTTCCAATCCGAATTGGCAAACTATTTTAAAATGAAAATCGTACCTAATGAGATGAATTTTCTGCCCATATTTTTACTTTTTTATTTGGAGCCACGGTTGAGGAGATATGATCAAAATACTGGACCCCAGTCTGCCCACATCATGCAGGGACAGCTCATTTCCAACTTTTTCAAATTCCTGTTCACACTGGCTCCTCTCTTCTTGTGTAAACCCTTGGGGGTTCCCTTTACCTATAAAAGGGGACCTTTTCTTCATTGAAAAGAACTCAATCATTCAAGCCATTGATGAGAGGAATTCTTGAGGGAGGGAGTAGTAATGCCTAATTGTACTTAGCCATTAACATAAGCCCAAGCCTACACTTTCTCCTAGAAGAAGACTAGCCATTCTTGTACGCGATCCTTGGAAGATCAACTCTAATCAAAGAAGGTCTTGGACTTGGCGTATCAATAAACATTGAATTCTCCCCTCTTCTTCTCTCTCCATCAATACTGGTGTCGAAGGGTTTATCAAGTAAGATGTGTTCTACATTGATGTTTTCTTGATTTCTTGTTGTTTTCTTTTTCATCTCTAATCCAACATATATATATATATATATATATATATCTAATCTCATCTCCTTAACCAAATCTATCTCTCACTCTTAGTAATTCATCCTCTCTACAAATTTTAGGTTCTCCTTGCAACAGGTACATCTCTCCCCGCAGTATCCTTATTGCCTACGGGCAAGAATAGGGCTTGGGAGGGAAACTCTCTTCTCTTCTCTTCCCTTCTCTTCTCTCATATCTACATTTTACACATACTAGAGTTATCCTAGATGAATAATCCACATGATGATAATTTCTATCGCTTTCACTCTATACGATCTATTAGAATTAACGTATGGATTAGCCGTAAAATACACTTTCAACAACGTATAGTGTTTCTCTTTGGCCCAAAAAGGCTCAATGAAATAGTTCTATGACCGGATCCCATTATACTACCTCTCATAGACTATAGCTTTTCTTTTGACGTAAGCGTAGTTATCTTGCTATGAACCAAGAGGATTTGTATACACAATTAATCCCAATCACTAGACAAAATATATATATTATGGTAAGCACAAAACTACAATTCCAAAGAACAATTCGTAGCCTATTTGGTCAGCCAAGATTGAATGCCATTAACTCATCTATTAACCCTTTCATACTACCCATGATACGATATGGCCATAGCCTTGATGTTTTCATCTTTGTGTTATTTTGACATTCTCTTTTGTGTTCTTTCTTTGTGTGTGTGAGTGCAAGAGAGAAAGAGTGGGTCTTCTTTGATTGCACTTCTTTCCAAACCCTAGTCTTCATGGCATCTATGGTTTAACCCCTTCATATAGTTTTTTGGAGTTCTCTCACAAACTCTCACAGCCATAAGCCCGGTGCTTTCCTGGCAAGACCGCAAATTTCTCGACAGCAGTAGCCGATGATATTATTGTCGAACGCCAACACAGGCAATGTAGGTAGGTGCACGAAGTGAGAAAAGTGTATCGAATTGTTTTTGTGGCATGCAATACCACCCAACTTGCACCACCCATTCGCATCGCATGCAAACTCGAGATGAAGGAAAACGACTGTTTGTGCCTTTCTGATAAGCGACCACATTCCCCCACCACATGCAAACGATGCAAACTCTCTCTCTCCCTCATTTGTGTGTGGCACCCAGACCAGTAAAAACGCTAGCAAGCGGGTAGTTGGGAGACGAGTGGCAGTCATTGGTGAGTGACTGAGGACGGCTGCATTGAAGTACAGACCACAACAAGTGTACGTGATCTACCTACGTAAGCCATGCTATCGTTTTTTTTTTAGTCTTCGACCTGCGAGAGCTATGCTACAACATCCTTCTACGAGTGCTCAACATTGTTGTAGCTTCATCCTTGCAGCCTCGTGGCGCAGCCTCAAGCTGTTTCAACTTGCTTCTCAAAAAGACTATTAACTTCCTTGTCAAGTTGTCACCCTGTTGCCGCAGATGACGTCATTGATGTCGAGTCTACCTGCATTAGTGCTACTGGTATGTCAGAGTACGAGAGACAGAGGGGTGGGTGGGGGCACCACTGTTGTGTGGGTGGAAGAAGCAACAGACGAGGGGCCTCGCCTCCAACTTTCCATGTTGTCCTGACTCTTTCCTCCAAGCCTTGAGTCTTGACCAGCTAGTTGATACCAGTTCGGCCGTTGAAAAATCGCGGCAGAGAGCGGGGAAATCTTGCATGCAGGTGGGCTCCGACTACCTGCACAGTCGGATAGTGTCGTAGCTCATCAGCGACTGGTGCAATGGACATTCGCTCCAGCTTTAAGATCTCTTGGGTTAGTTACCCACGCCGTTACAATATGCTTTTTCTTCGCTTTCTCCCAGCACACGGCTACTTACAACGGCACACATTGATGACGTTCTTCAATGAGAAATGCACTACTTTCTCGCACAACGCCCGATGCCATGTATCCTCAGGCATCGACAATGATGATGACGATTTTATTGTGATGGTTTTAGGGTTTTTTTTCATATACTCTTTCACTTTACTTCATTTTATTTTGTACCCAAGCATTGGATTAGATCTACAAGGATTGTCTCAGTTTGATCTCTTCAACCTTTTGAAATACGCATACACACACACACACATACTGTGCGTGTTCTATAAAATTTTTCATAGCTTAGATTTGATGTTCAAAGTCATTGTCAAAATAGATCAATCACATTAGCTGACTTTTCAAGTTTTTTTTTTTTTTTGTAAAACGATGAATATACAGTCTATATTGCCAAGACCTAAGCTAGGGGTTTATATTCAAAATTCTATCATGTATTTGGATAATCTATTTATTACTAGTTTCTCTTCTGCCACAGGTAGTAAACATTTAAATTTTTGCACTTCTTGGGCCAAAATAAGGCAACGAATCCTTCCATATTTGCTGATAGGTCCTTTCTTTTTATCTTATATAAATATTCTAAATTATCTACATACATACAATTCGTAAACCTTGAAGAGAGGAGACCCTAGTTGTAGTTTCAACCAAGTGAGATAACTTGCACTAATTGCCCAAAACCACCCCATTTTATTGTTTGATTTCAACAGAGACAGGTAATGAGTGATCTTGGTGTTGTACTTTTGATATTCTTCTTAAGCTCACTCTTAGTTCAGACTATGGTTACGACTAGGCAGATCCCTACCATTCGGAGTGAGTGTCACTGGTTAATGAATCTCTACATTGCATCCCAATTCTCATCATCAACTTACCCTACCTCCATTTCACAGATGGGCCATGTTTTCTTTCAACTATCACACGTATATTGACACCTTTTCCACAATTTTACGTTACAATTTTGTTAGTCATTGAGATATATTCATGTTGTTTCCAATGTTTTACAAACATTTGTTGCTGCAAGATATGTAAACTGTTGCATAATCTCATTTCATTTTATTTTTATATAGATTGTACGGTTGATTATTGTGAGATCTCCCCTCACACTACAATATTAAAATTTTGTGTACTTATTTTGTGGAACTCTAAAACTCTCACCTGGCACATGGACTGCGTATTCTAACAAGGCATCAAAACTTCTCTCTTAAAGTTACCTAGACGGGTTCAGGGATGATGTTTGCATTTCACTTGTACACTCATTCTTAACAATTTTAAAGATAAATTGGATCTTTGACCTTCTAATTTCAAGTATGGTATAACAAATGGTGTTTACAAGAACATGATTTCAAGTAGTATGAGAGTTACATTGCTAAACACATAAGTTAAAGTAGTACAAGAGCCTCACGCTCACCACACACACATGTACATCCATTTTCAGATGCAAAATATCCTCCAAGTATGTCTCCCTTGTACATTACATTTAATATATATATATATATATATATATATATATATATATATATATATATATATATATATATATATATATATATATATATATATATATATATATATATATATATATATATATATATATATATCTGCATTGTTTTGTCAACTGAATACTCCAACTCTGCTACGGTCAGGACTTACTACTTGCACTATATGAAATTTTTATTGACATGATTATTCATTAGCTATGCAGTTCCTCATATGAGCTAGGGTGCTCTGGGATATCGAGACACAGTTTGTAAGTGCTTTGCTACTTTGCCATTGATGTATAGTTAGGAAATCCTCTAGACTTGATACATGGTGATTTACGTGGTCTGATGCCTCATACATCTCTAGGGGAGTGCGTTATATTTCCTAAAATTCGTAGATGAATCTACTTTGAAGTATGGGTCTACCTCTTGAAGAGGAAGGATGAAGTTTTTGGTTTGCTGGATTTTGGAGAATAGAAAATGATGTTTTGAGAGTTTTGATAAAAAAGAGCTTTTAGGTGCATTTTTTTAAACTTTTAGAGGCCAAAATTGTAATATTCATCATAAAACAAGTTTTGAGGGATTCTAAAGAGGAAAAGTTTTAGTGTTAAATTTTTCAAAATTTTGAGGTATTTTGAAAGTAGGGCCCAAAAGGAGGGAAACTTCAAGGTTTCAAGTGGGTCCCCTCCCCCCACCTTCTCACTAGGTAAGAAGCCATTAATAAGTGTAGAGTACCTTGTTCCCCTAGTATTTTGAGGGCATAAAGTGTGTCCACCACCATCTTTGTATTGGGTGTCCTCTAATTAACTTAATCCCAAAGGGACTCTAAAAGGTTCATATTTTTTCTAATGTTGGGAGTTTCTCTATTTTTGTAAAAGTATATTGCGTGTCCAACATAAAATAGAAGGTGGTATGCTTTTCACTTTAGCTTATAGAATTGGACGTAAAATGGACTACAATTTATACTACTACTCTTTGATTATTTTCAAGAAGTAAAACTATATGTGTCGTTATGATTAAATCATCCAAAAATAATGGCATTGATAACAATCCTTGATAAAGAAGCATTTACTCTTAGTTGAACTAGGCTTGTTTTTATGTCACCGCAGTAACTTGATCAGTTAAAAGGAGATTGGCATGGCCTCAAGCAAAATGGGATCGTCATTAGGGGAATTTTTGAGGTCATTTTTCTGCCTTGTAAGGAAGTTTGACCAAAAGATTCTCTCAAAAGTTGGGCGTCCGGTAAATTTTTGCAAATGAGCTCCAAATCTGGCGGACCTTGCATATTTAGATTCTACTCATCGAGCTCTTTCCGGTGATATATGGGTTGATAGGGTTTGGAGGTCGGACGAGGAAGTTATGCAAAAGATACCTTTAAGCCTAGCAAAAGATTCCGTAACTAGGCTAAAAGGTATCTTTTGCATAACTTCCTCGTCCGACCTCCAAACCCTATCAACCCATATATCACCGGAAAGAGCTCGACGAGTAAAATCTATGCAAGGTCCGCCAGATTTGGAGCTCATTTGCAAAAATTTTACCGAACACCCAACTTTTGAGAGAATCTTTTGGTCAAACTTCCTTGCAGGGCAGAAAAATGACCTCAAAATTTCCCTAATGGTTATGTCTTTTTCTAACCATATTTTGCAGATTGGTCTGCAATTGTATAAGTCTGATTAGGATCGCAAGGAGGCTTTTCTTTTTTGTTTGGACGAGTATATCAAATATGATGTGGAAGTCTTAGACCCTACTAACTACAATGTCTCCGTCAGAATTGCTCTTAAGCAAGAAATGAAGCACAACAAAGGTAAGCCGAAGCAAAAAGTCAGAATTCTCAAAACCAACAGAATGGAAAGAACAATGGTAATTCTTTGTCTTCTCAATCTTACTCTACACCTAAAGCAGAGAACTCTTCACCTAACAATGATAACAAACGAAAGGCTAGGAGTCAAGAAATCCCTAAGTTGACACCTAATGAAAAATCTGCTCAAGGAATATTAGGAGGTTTGTTAAGTCTTGAAGAACAAACCGAGTATGTAAAAGAAGAAAGATGTTTTCAATGTCACACTAAAGGTCACATGGAAAGAGACTGTCCTAAGAAAGAACTTATAAAAGAACCCACATAACCCACATCTTTTGTTAGCGTCATAAATGAGGAAACTAATGTGTCCCAAGTTTCTAATGATCATCTAGATGAGTCTCTCATGAAATGTTATGATGTGAATGGTCAGTGCATTGTGATCTTGTTTGATATGGCAGTATGTATGATGTGATTAGTGATTCTCTTGTGAAAAGTGCACGTTTAGAAGCTATTCAAAAAATTCCCATTGTGGTCTCTGAATTTCCTCCTTGCATGCACTCCTCACTTACGCATGAATATCCTAAAGTAATATTCTTAGTTCAAAACGAAGGCTTTTGTCCTAAGTTTATTGTTTCTCCTCTGTCTAAATGTGATGTGATATTTGACATTAAGTGGTTTTGTGAGTTTAATCCACAAGTTAATTGGAAAGAAATCTCTCTCTCTCTCCTCTCTCTCTCTCTCTCTCTCTCTCTCTCTCTCTCTCTCTCATGCCAAGGGTAGGACTAGGCAGGCACGGCCCTGGCAACATGCCACACACACATGCAGTAAAGGGGTCTATATATGGAAGAGGGCCAAGGGCCTATATATAGGATAGTTGCGAGGTTGTCGCATGTCGGTCTACCTTGTTGTCTTACATTGGTATCAGAGATCAAGGGAGAAGGGGGAGGAGGAAGAAGGAGGCATGGAGGGGCAAGGAAGTCTCGGCATGGCCTCTCTCTCTCTCTCTCTCTCTCTCCTCTCTCTCTCTCTCTCTCTCTCTCTCTCTCTCTCTCTCTCTCTCTCTCTCTCTCTCTCTCGTGGCGTGAAAGCAAGGATTGCATGGCGGATTTTCTGTGTATCGACATGGGCATGGGCAGCGGTCCTTGCACACCCCAAGGTCGAGTTTCAACCTTCATGAAAACGCAAGCAGGTGGGCTCAATTGATGCACACTAGCGAGAGTGTGGAGACCCGTCACAGGCAGCAAAGCCATGGAGACTCGCTGCTCGCATATGGAGGGGTTCCCTCTTCGTTGCACTGCCGCCAGGTCGACGGCATGGCCATGAAAAGTTTTCGTTTGATTTTTTTATTTTTATTTTGATTGTGGGCACTGTAAGCGCCCTAGGGTCAGTGATAGGATTTGACGCCCATCTGTCCTTCTTAAGGCATTTTGCCGGTCGTATGAAGGCCAAAGTTTTTTTGAGTCTGTCATTGGAAGGGCTTGTTCAAAAATTATCCTTCTATAGAGAAGGGTGAAAAAATAGAATACACGTCAATGAAGGGCTAATTAAAAAACATTTTATATATATTAATGCTCATTTATAATATCTATATGTATATTGGTTATACTCATTGACAGAATATAGTATCTTGCCTTGTAAATTATGCAAAATTTTCTCATTGGAAGGGAAAACTAAAAATAGACCCTTCTATAGGGAAGGGTGCATTTTTCTACAACCCATCTTTTGAAAGAATAGGTTGCCCTTCAAATCCTAACACTGCCTAGGGTGCCCAAAGGGGCTTCCCTAGGGACCTGCCCCACCAAGGGCCGGCTGTCGGGCCACGCACGGATACATGCGAGGCTTGAAGGGGCGAAAGGGCCACTCAAGGACTCCGTGCTCGGCTTGCCGGGATGCATGCGAGCCTCAAAAAGGCACAAGGGCCACTCAAGGACGCCGTGCCCGAATTTCCAGGATGCATGTGAGCTTTGCCTCGAAGGGAGGCAAAGGCGGATTTTCCAAGGTATGCATGTCATGTCATGCATGATCATGCTCGAGCCTCGGCAAAGGGGCCATGGCTGCATGGCATGCCCAGTACAATAGAGAGGAATCAAAGTGCTTCCGCATCTCATCACAAAGAGATTTCCAAGGGTTCTTTTATTTCAAAATCACCAACGATTGCATTTTGACCAAGGATTATGCTCATGGCAGAAAGCTTTCGAGAGCAAAAGCAATGCCAACAAGGATTGATGAAGACAGTCAAGATGTTTGTTATGCTCGACTAAGAGTAGGAGCCTTCTAGTACTATGCTGCCTTCACGGATTTTTGACATGATTCCAGGTATTTCTGTCCACGTTTTGGCATTACTTTTTGAATTAGTTATGCAATCAATTGCTTTTTATTATGGTTCGTTGACATGTAAGAAGCACGGATTGATTGTCTTTTACAAGCACGCCTTGTATTGACTCCTCAAGTGATAAGTGGTAGTTGAGGTATCTCAACACCTAGTACGATATGCGCCTAGTATGGAGCTCTTGGCATTCATTGTTGGCATCGCTTCAATGCTTAACTTGCAAAATTGACTCAAGCATGGCTTGAGTACCTGCCACACTGATCTGCCGCACAGATCATCAGCAGTTCAATTTTTGTGCCAATGGACTCTCAAAGAGATTGACACACCATGTGGCTCGACTTGATGAAGGGTACATAGGGCTCCGCATGGCCAACTTCTTGTCACTGCTTCCAGAAGCCGGCAAAGATGCTAGCCACATAGCACTAGTCAATTTCCGTTAACAAGGTCAATTTTTGTTTACCATGATATCTGTACGTCGGCAGCAGCATTTGTTGGCTAACAAACCCGTACTTATGTGAAGCAAGCCATCCATTTCTACATTTTGCATTGAGCCTTGCCTTTTTTGGCATATGCTATGAGCATACACACTTGGGAAGGATTTGGCAATATGCTTGCAAGTTGTCTCATTACGTACAAGACGGATGTATATGATTCAAGAGGGTGTATGTACATACACAATAACTCTCTTGCAACAATCTCTCATAATTTTTTCCTTCCAAATCTCAGGACCACCGGTTACCACAATGACCAGGTTGGAAATTACTGTTTATGTGCAAACCAAATTTGACAATTTAATATGAATCAAGGCTTCTTACTTGTTCCAAGATATTGTCCATTGACTTGAATCAAGGGACATTTGCACACAAGTTTGGAGAAGCTGGTAAAATAGGGAATATCACCTCACAAAATCCCTACCGGTATAGACTGTGCAAGGCACTTCTGGTTTTGGCTCTCACATTTGAGGTTGTTATTCTCGTCAAGGGCTTACCACTCTGCATGAAAGGCATGCTAGCCAGGTGGAATGACCTCCAACACTTTTTGGTTTATGCTTCCGCTATAACACTAGACACTTTGTCAAGGACAAGATAAGTTCTGGATTGTTTAACATGATTTTTGGGTTGTTGTCCAAACACAACAACACTAAAAAGACCCTAAAACTCGGACTTAATTCAAAGGCAAAATGCTATCATCAAGTCACACTGGTGTCGTCACAACCACATACACAGTAGGTGGGTCAATCTCTGACTTGTTTTTGTTTTTCTGTTACCTTTCTCAATGAGAGAGTCATAGCAGAAAATTGTTGCATGCTTATAGGATAAGTTGCACGTTAGGCATAAGATGCACAAGAGCATGGAAATCAACTATATACGTCATAGTCGTTTAAGGAAAGCTCCTCAGCCCAGCATGCTCTCTTTCTCTCTCTCTCTCTCTTACTTCCCCCGAAGAAAAATGAAAACTTTCTAAGAAGATTTTGATACATGTTTTGCTTGTGAGTTAGCCTGAGCAAAGCTGCTCTAACTCTCAACTAGAAATTGGCCAAGATTCCATCCAAATTACTCTTCATCGGTTCGTCGATTGAACACTAATTGACATACGGTCTATGAGACAAATAGACTGGCTAAGAGCCATTTTCAAATCTAGGGTAAGACCCAATTGTTGGCATTTCTGGGGTGATTGTTCTCCAGCTTGAACATATCTACGTAGTGGACTCCCCATCGATGTTAATGGCCAAGCAAGAGTCTTGCCATTACATATGTTTTTGGGTATTTTGTAAGCACTACATGTTTTGGTGCGAAGATTTTGAGTATTGATGAACTTACACTCTCATAGGCTGATCTATACCACGACGTATAGAAGCAGCAAGCATTTCAAACAACATGGTTGTTCATAAGAGCAAGGGGTTCCACCCTGCGTGGATCTCCTATTTTCTCTATAGCACTAGGTGTGCATATAGGAGCACAGTTTTGGTGGTGCGACCACACATGTGATTACGCAATCCACTACAAGAGGCTATTCATATTAGCGACGCTCACACAGCGACGCTCAAAAAAAAAATCCCGGCGTCGCTATGAGCGTCGTAAATTTCTTTGTAAATTTGCGACGCTCATAGCGACGCCGGCTGGGCTAAAAAAATAACAGAGCGCGCCCAAAAACTCAGATCTCAGATCTGAGTTTTTCGGCGCCCTCAAGCAAGGAGCAGGTAACGCTCTCCCTCTCTCTCTCTCTCTCTCTCTCTCTCTCTCTCTCTTTTTCTTCTCCACACACACACACACACATACGAGGAGAGGAAGGAGAGCCAGGTATGCTCCTTCCCTCTCCTCACTCTCATGTTCCCTTCCCCTCTTTCTCTCTCCCTCTCTCTCTCTCTCACACACACACACATACACACACACACATAGTGTTTTTGAGAGAGAGAGAGAGAGAGAGAGAGAGAGAGAGAGAGAGAGAGAGAGAGAGTACAAACATAAACAAAAACGCATACACACATACATAAACAAAGAATGCACACACACATTGAGAGAGGAAAAGAGAGAGAGAGCATGCATAAACAAAAAACGCACGCATTGAGAGAGGAAAAGAGAGAGAGAACATGCATAAACAAAAAACGCACACATTGAGAGAGGAAAAGAGAGAGAAAACATGCATACGATCCAAAAAAATGCACACACATTGAGAGAGAAAGAGAGAGAAACTAATTTAACGTCGTAGGCAACTAATTAAAATTAAAAGACCTAAAGATCTAGCCGACAAGGAGTTGAACTCAAAACTTATTATTCAAAAGAGAAATGGCATAACCAATCTATCATACTTGGCATGGGTGATAGAAAGGTTATACCATTTATCTCTTTTTATTGGCACACACATCCACACACGCGCACACACACAAGAAGAAGAGAGTTATAACGTCGTAGGAAACTATCCTAAAAGACGTTAAAGATTAGGTTAGATGTAAACTTACGTTAAATTAGATTTAGGTTTATTTAAGTTAAATTAGATTAGATTTAGGTTTATTTTTAATTAGATTTACGTTTATTTACGCTAGATTTAGATTTACGTTATATTAGATTAGATTTAGGTCTCCATAGACTGCGATGCCTGCATGAAGCGGGTGAAGAAAGCCCTCAATGGAATATAGGGTATTGCTGCCTTCACTCATGGTGGGCACCGTCGATCCAAAAGTACTGGTGAAATGTCTTCAGAAGATAGGGAAGAAGGTGGATCTTCAGGGCGGCAAGAGTCACTACATCCCCGACACAATGACCATCTAGACAACCTCTAGTCATTCAACACCAACTTCAAAGTTAGTAACAAGAGCAAGAACGGTCTAAAGGGCCAATTGCTGTTGTCAGATGTGGATGGAGATGAGGCAGCGTCACCGCCGGAAGTTAACTCTCACATCTTTAGTGATGAGAATGCCAACTCTTGCCGAGTTATGTGAAAAATTATGTGTTAAATCAGTTTTAAGGTTCTTATAATCCCTGTTAGTTTAGTTCTTTGTTTTTAATATAACATAATTTACGTTAGATTTAGATTTATGTTATATTAGATTAGACTTAGGTTTATTTAGGTTTACCCACACACACACACACACACACACAAGAAGAAGAGAGTTTTAACGTCGTAGGAAACTATCCCAAAAGACGTTAAGATGCTATGAAAAGATGTTAAGATGCTGTGAAAAGATGTTAAGATGCTGTGAAGTGCTACAGCTAGAGGAGAGGCAAAGGGGTTTTGTCCACTACATGCAGTATCATGTAGACGAGGGTCTGTAGATTTCTTGTACCCACAAATATAGGTATTGACCAATAAAGACGAGATTATAACCCGGTGGTTCTGATCTCCGTGCACCTCTAGACCGAGGTGTGCGGGGATTGGACATGACTAGAGAATGTGAGGTAAAGAGAGAGAGAGAGAGAGAGAGAGAGAGAGAGAGAGAGAGAGAGAGAGAGAGATAAAACGAAGAATGCCAATAGAATATTAAATTTGTTGTCCAGGTTATAAGATTTTTATCCTCATTATGAGTAGTGACGAGGATGTGGGACCGTCCAACCGAAACACCTATCTCTCAACGAGGGTCTTATGTCCTTGTAATCAATGCAAGCATGCTGTGCGACGGACAAGACGTGTTTCTTTGCAGCACGTTCGCGAATTTGGGGAGTTCGATCCATCTATTATAGATCGAGTTGTTGCCAATTATAACTCGTCGGACTCTGACGCTGGCCAACAAGCAGCAATCTTGCAACCCAATAGACGTGTTCGCAGGCGCTTTGGTCAAGCAGCATATGTGAGGCCACAAGATGTAGCCTCTGACAGCTCGGGGGATGATCATGCAGAGCACATTCCCAACGAGGCAATGTTTGAGCCCGAGATTGATGAAATGATCGAGACGATCATGGATTCAAAAAGGCTTATCTATGATGATATGAAAAGTGAAGCCGATACGCCATTGTATAATGGAGCACGTATGTCTAGATTGAAAGCACTCCTGGTTCTTCTCAACATGGAGGAAAAGTTTGGATGGAGTGACACTAGCGTCACAGCGCTTTTCAGGTGATCTATTACAATTAGTTTACTTTAATAAAACTCTAAATGTATAATGATTTGATAGATTTTTACACAACTGTATCGTATTTTTATGTTGTGTAGATTGCTTAAAGAGCACATACTACCAGCTGACAATGTGATGCCAGATTCCCGAGATGAAGCAAGAAAGATTTTGCGAAACTTGGGGATGGATTACAATTCTATCCACGCTTGTCTTAATGACTGCATTCTTTTCAGAGGGGAATACATAGACATGGAGAAGTGTCCAAAATGTGATTCTGAAAGATATCGAGTAGATCTCCACGGGACAAAAATTCCACAAAAGGTTTTGCGACATTTTCCTCTGCTTCCTCGCATCAAGAATTTCTTCGAATGTAAGTCCATGGCCGCCCTAGCATCATGGCATGAGGAGAATAAATCTTCGGATGGTGTGCTACGATTTCCTGCATTGCGCAACCTGGAAACATATAGATGGAACATGGTCGGATTTTGCCAGGGAAGCTCGAAATTTGCGCTTAGGCCTGGCTATGGATGGCGTAAATCCATTTGGTCAAAGATCAACATCTTACAGTGTATGGCCCATTGTCATCGTCAACTACAACATTCCCCCGTGGTTGACTACGAAGAAGGGGCACCTATGGCTAAGCTTGATTGTGCCAGGGCGATATAAAGTGGAGAATACAGATGTGTATCTTCGTCCACTATTGGAAGAGCTACAACAATTGTGGATTGGCATAGAGGTGGTGGATATGAGCAGACACACAGGACGACGGAATGCTTTGATCAGAGGCATTCTAATGTGGACCATGCATGACTATCTCGGGCTAACAGAATGCTCAAGTGATCTATTGACACTCCTCACTTAGACACTGTAAATCTTGTTTTTTCCCATAGTTGATCTATTATCATGTGTATACATGCAGGGCTTCAAACAAGCGGATACAGAGCATGTGTCACATGTGGACCTAGACTGAATGCACGTAGGGCGCCCTCACTGAAGAAGCAAATCTACGAAGGTCATCAAGCGTATCTTCCAGAGAATCATGTGTTACGCGACGGCTTTTTGGGAAGAGAGCCACCAAGGATGTCTGCACAAGCATGGTCATTGCATAAAATGTGGACTTTAATATCATTGCTGCACATACTTTTTATTTTACCGGTTGCCATTGAGGGATGTTTGTCTCTCGACATCCGTAACACAAACCACAAACTTGCAAAGCTGGTGCAATGGATCTCACAAAAGGAGATCAACGTAGACTCCATACCATTCGCCAAACTAAATGCTGCAGAGCTTGTGTGCATGTTTGAGAAACATTTTTCTACTACCATGCTAACCATTCAGGTGCATCTTCTTGTTCACATAGTTGATGAGGTGGAAATAGCTGGCACAATTCATTCCAGATGGATGTTCTTCTTAGAACGTTTCATGAAAACGCTTAAGGGATATGTGCGTCAAAAGGCACGTCCGGAGGGTAGCATGGCAGAAGGTTGGTTGGTATCAGAGTCCCTAGTGTACATTGGAGAGTGGCTAGACGGATTTGATAAAGCCCGGGATACGCTATGGCGAACCATAGATAATGAGCGCATATCTGAGATTGTCATGTGCAATCTTGGTGTTGAGAAGAAGATGACGGAAGATCTAGAGGCCAAAATGGTGGTACGTCATAGAGGTAGCCCCTCGTAGTGCAAGGACGTATGAAGGCTACCATGTGCCAATCACAACGGCATCAATGGAGGAGATCAGAGAAGATGCTCAATCAGAAGCCGCTGCGGTGGTGCCAGACGAGCATCAAGATGCTACTACTCTATATGGGGTGCATGCAGAGGAGCTACAAAATGAAACAGAGGATATGTGTTTAAACGGAGAGCTCTATATAGATATAGGAAGTTATGCTGAGTTATGCGAGGATGAGAGAGAGATATCTTAAAGCCACAAATATTGTATTTGAACAATTTTGCTCCGTGTTGTAAAAGCTCTGGCTCTCTAAGTACCTTCCATGGTGTATAACGCTCTTTTCTACTCGCGCTCACATCTTTTGATTGAAAATTCTAAGTTTTCGACTTGCCTCTTCTATCACTCAATTCATTGCGCCATTGTATTTATATGCGTCATTACGTCATTGTATTTAATGGTCTTTGCGTCATTGTCTACTCTATTCATTGAATATTAAGTTTAAATATTCGTGTGTTTAATGCAGGTATGGATGATGAGGAGTTTCTTTCTTCTTTGTCACCGCAGCAGAGACAGTGGTACGTGGAGCGTCATCGCTCTGGCGCATCATCGCGCGTTCCTACTCCATCCGCATCTCCCTCTCTTTCGGAGCATTCGGCGCGCTCCGAAGCTTCGGCGTCGATGAGACGATCTTCACACTCGTCTAGACACCGGCGCTCTAGTGGTGGCGGTGGTGGTTGTTGTGGGGATTCCGCCGCCAATGCCTCCACACCGCCTCGTGTTCGACAAGGCTCTTTACCCTCCCCTTCTTTGCCCGCCCCCACACCAGCCACAACATCGCCATCTACGCCAGGTTTTGCGCGGCTGACTGTTCCTAGCAGCTACACACCTCTACCTACTCCGCCAGGAGCCACCCCACTCGACACTCCTCGCTTCGGGGCCCAGACTCCGGTGGAGACACCTGACGTCCGTACCCCCATCGACACGCCGCTAGAGACCCCTGCCGGGACACCCAGGTTCACGCGTCACCGGCCAGAGGGCTTGCCTTACTCTGTCGACTTCAGCGGTGGCATCATCATGGATGATGACGGCAAGAAGGTGATCTCGCGCATGCGTGGTCTTTGCTCTCAGCTGTTTAGACACTACATACTAAACAAATCGAGTGAAGTACCAAGTGATTTAAAAAACAGAGTCATCAGCATACTTCATGATGAGTTTCCCGTTCCAACATAGGATCAGCGCTTCAATGAAGACCTGATGAAGATTCGAATGCGCGAATACTGCAAACACAAGCGTTCCGAAGTGCAAAAAGCAATCAAGAATGGGTGGAACAGGCCAGATTGGCTGGCCAAAGAAGATTGGAAGAATGCGAAGAAAGCAGCGCGCAAGAATCCCGACAAGTGGAAGCAACAAAAGGATGCAGCCAGAGCGCGAGTAGAGGCGGGGAGCTCGCACCACTTGGGGAGCGGTGGATGGGCATCATTTGAGGCCGATTTTGTAAGTGTTTTCGCATTGCTCTTTATGTTCGATAGTTTAGGGTTTATGAGTTTTTTAATTCTAACATAATGAAATCTTTGTATGTTTTGACAGTGGTCGATGACAGGACGTGATCCCCGTACGAGCGCGAGTACGCAGGCAGGAAGGGCTTAAACGCCATGATGGACATTCTCAGTTCTCGCGGCGGCATGGTTAGTATTAGGGTTTACTCTTTTCTATTTTTTGTATTGTTTTATAAATGTCGTTATATGTTTATACTTACTGAAAGCTGTCTTATTGTCTTTTTTTGCAGAATCCGACAGATACGCCGCTTGGACGCGATGAGACGTCTGACTAGACGACGTCAGTTTAGCCGTAGCTAGATAGCATTAGTTTAGGGTTTCTCATAGCTTATGTATCATGAGACGGATTTTATACGTCTTTTTGAACCATGTATATTATTACATTTGTCACCGCAGTTCCTTTTGTCAATCAATTCTTTATGCCTATGATGTTGTACAATTGTCATTATTACATTTGCCAATCAATTCATTTTGCCTATGATGTGTACAATTGTCAATTTTACGCTTGTCAATTTTGCAAACAATGCGTCTTGTGGGTGACTATTTTGGGTCTATTATCTACCCTTGCACTTTTTTTAAAAAGTGAATCAAGTACAATATGGTTGATGGGTGGCAGGGCATTCAATGCCCTGTCGCCAAAAAAAAATTCTCTCGGGCGTCGCTATAACCGTCGCTATTTATGGCTCTGTAGCGTCGCTATGAGCATCGCTATAGTCTTCTGTGTAAACGTCGCTATAACCATCGCTATGAGTGTCGCTATGAGCGTCTCTATATAGCGACGCATATAGCGACGCTCTCGTAGCGACGCTCGTAGAGACGGTTTTAGCGACGCCGTGGGTTATAAAAACCCAGTGTATTTCCGTCGCTAACAGCGTCACAAGAGCACACAACCTCTTGTAGTGATCACTCAATACGTGTTGATGGTCATTTTTTTGGACACCTTCACACTTTATTTTTCAAGAAAACTATCTGCCAAGGGGTAGTCAAAAGAGCTTTCCAAACTTTCACCAAGGGGGTTGGTTTGGCAAGATATCAGGTAAGTTCCACCTCATGGTAAGTACATGTTTTTTGGATCTATTTCCTTTCCAATTACGTTTGCTTAAGTTTTGTAAACGGGATGTTTGAGCTAGAAGGCTTTCATCTAGCTTGCTCTTTAGCCAAGTGACAAGGTCATCTAAGAGCATAGCATTTTGAGAAACTAATGTTATTTTCTCTCTTCCCTGTTCATCAAGATACCGTGATGGGTTTGACTCTTATTGAAACAATTACAGACCTACATGGTATGGTTCTGTTTGGCACATGTGGTCGCATGGGATACAACATGGTCTAGGGACTCAAGGAGTTCGGTTTAGCCAATGTAGATCAATGATAATTAGGGTCCCTCTCACTCACGTCGCAGAGTGTTTGCAGTTACCTCCACACACAAGTACATTTTGTACTTGAAGAATGTATTTTTTTTCGACACCCTTATTTCAAAAATATTCCACATGTGGTGAATATGAGTCTTTGGGACTGACACTGGCGCCTAATTCCTAATGATGTGTCGCGACAAAGTCCCTGGTGACTAGGGACTGACATTGGTGCCTAATTCCTAATGATGTGTCGCGACGAAGTCCCTAGTGCTGGTCACATCCGTTTGTTAGACGATTTGGAGCACACAATATCAGAAACAATTTGAGTGGCAAAAAATTGTCAGGTACTAAGTACACACTTGTTGTGATTACAAGTGCTGTGAAACCACCACGTAACAGATGGTTGTCTTTACAAATAGCCAAGTGTGCTTTATTAATGAAAATGGCTCATGGTTGGTACCTAGGTGTGACTAAGTTTTCACATTCTCTTATGGTCCAACTTTCTTTGCAAGGCTTTCACGTACATACCGTGGAAAGTCTCGTCATGGAATTGCGGTTCGGATATGTTTGTGTTAAAAGCATGCACACTAGGTGTTATGGGCCCTAGTGTTTAACACAAATTTATTTGGAGCGGCATGCAAATTCCTGGACTTTATTCTTTCTGCACCCTTTTGCACTGCAAGTGCAATCTCTCTTGCAGATTTACTATGAGTTCACACCCGGCCATAGACGATAATGGTTTAGTATGGGTGTTTGTGATTGGATGATCAAAACTCTATGAGTTTACTTCGGTCAAATTCACATCATGTATACGACTGGAACCTCACTTGGTGAGTTGTAAGTTATCATCAATCATGGAAGACTGTTTGTAATTGATTGGGAAAGCATCTCACTCTTATTCTCTACTATTCATCCCGCGTTGGATGGACAACTTACAAGCATTCTATTTAGTACTAAAGGATATGCTAAGCGCATACGTTGATTAACCACGCTAAAGGATATGCTAAGTGCATACGTTGGTGCGACAAAGTTATGTCGGTCTAGTAGAATGGTTCTTGCATTCGTATAGAGTCATGCAGATACAGGTTGAGGTGGTGGAGTCAATACTAGGTTCCGGCAGCGGCCAACTTGATCATGATGTGTATGCCAGATGTGGCGATTAGCAGGTCAAGCATTGGTTTTTAATCTCATAATTAAAATGCTCGTCGATGCAGGGAATTTACTCCATGGCAGCTCTATGTTCCCATTATTTGGCCATGGGGTTCTTTTTGGAGGACTGTTTCAAGAACAAAACATTGAAGTGAGGCTAGTTGTCTTAATTACGGCAAGTTCGGGTGGTCCACAATCGGGGTGCCCTCCACTTTCGGCAAGTTATAAAGCAATTGAAGTGCGACTTGAAAGGGGCAGCTAGGGCTACTTGAACCCGGGAGTACTCGGACGCGGCTACTGCGAGCTTGAGTTATACCCGTTTGGCAGTGCAAAGGGATTGCGGTCGACCTCGGGTGGGAACCGCAAGCTATATAAGGCAAGTTAAAACTAGGGGAAATTACCAAAATACCCCTCTAATTTGAGGAAATTCCCAAAATACCCCTCAAATTTCAAAAATTCCCAAAATGCCCCCGATATTTTGTCATAAATTCCCAAAATGCCCTTCAAATTTTCCAAAATTCCCAAAATATCCCTGGTTGTAAGACTAAATTTCTCAAAAAATAAATTTTTCTACAGGTCTTCACAAGAAGAGTGATTGTCTATCGTACAAGATGCTAAAACTACAATTTGAGTTGGTTACGTAGGCTTTGGAGATGAATTGCTTCACTATTTTTAAACATAATTGCCTTTTTTGCGATGGTAACTGGTGACAAATTACATATTGAGCACTCAAAAACGGATCTCAATTGTCAAAAACGAATGAAGATTAGAAAATCTTGAACATTCCAACCAAATTAAATGGATACAAGGGTATTTTGAGAATTTCCTCAAATTAGAGGGGTATTTTGGTAATTTTCCCTTAAAACTATTGCCATGCTTTTCTTTTTAAAAAAAAACGAAAACCAGTTTCGGAGCTACAGAGAAAGGAAAGCGTCACCAGGTGGCAGAGCTTTTGTGGTCGCTCAGGGGAGCAGGATGAGTTGGTGAACTGCATGGCAAAAAACGGGCCACCTATAGGCATGCGTGATAGGTGTCTGCAAGCCCATGAGAGAAGCGATGGACTGGATATGGAAAGCTTGCCAACACAGTAAGGGAACTAGACGAAGATAAAGCCGAGGGGTTTTCGGCAAGTTGAGACACGAGTGCCAGCTGCATGGCGGCCTTTTGGAAGGGGAGCGCTGAGGTTGAGGTAGAGGGGTGAGCCAAACAAGACGAAAAAAACGATACCTTAATGGGAGGTTACATGAAGCAAGGTCTGCAAGGACGGAAATAAAAAAAAAAGCAACACACAAAAGTAGAGGAAGGCATCACGAGCAGAGGTGGTACCCAATCCAGCCTGTGCAGAGTTGGAGCGCAATCAATTGCTGCAGTAAACAGGGCAAGAAGGGGCTGCGGGGTTGCGCCATCAAGGAGGTGGTGGGCTGGCCGAGAGCAGAGAAAGGAAGGCCGCCACGGGGTGGCAATAGGAGGAGGTTGAGGACCACATCTTGCTGGAGATAGCGCTACAGAAAGCAACGAGGGCTCCACAGCAGCAAAGAAGAGAATGGAAACCATCTTGGTTGTGCTGTAAGAGGAGAGAAATCAACATCATTAACAACAATTCTTGCCGATCGAGAATCGCGTCGGCTTCTCGTTCTCAAGTTTGCTTTGGTATTTGAAGGATTAATGACACCATTTCAGTTTTGTATATGTTGCTTTGAAAGCTGTCATCGCACTATCTAAAGCTCATTGCTCTGCTTGTCTCATCTGTCTTGTATTAGTGTCTTATCTTGTGCTCATATCCCAATTCTGTGTGTGTTTTCCGAGGAGTGTGTAAAGCAAAGAGAGAGAGAGAGAGAGAGAGAGAGAGAGAGAGAGAGAGAGAGATGGATAGTGTGTGTCCAAGAGACAGTAAGAGAAGAGTTTAATGATTGTGGCTATGTCATCTTTCTTGGAAAGGGTGCTTGTGTTGAGCTATTGACGCGTTTGTGTTGCTAAGGTGCATATGGTTAGGCGGGTGTAGTCGTGAACTGTGCAAATTGCGAGCTTGTTAGTCAAGTGTTGCTAATCGGACTATTTTCTTATTTTTAATGATTAATCTCTTTTTAGGATATTTTATTATGTGCACTAAGAACTGTTAAAAGATTGTAGCTGCAGGAACTACCATCAGGAACGGACAAACTCTGATGTGTCATTTGATGGGTGACGGTAAACATCGCGAAGGAGTTTCCGTAAGTTCGGTAGAAAGGGTTGGGTTACGAGTGCCTCTGATGCGTCACATGATGGGTGACGGGTGCATCAGTAAGGGGGCATCCCGTAGGCTAAGGAGGAAATCCGAACTGAGTAAGAAAATAAGCGTACGAACACAAGCACAAGAATAAAGATGGGTTCAATGAATCTTTTTACGAAGAGCAAGAACAGTCGAGGACAGATGTTTTCTCGCGAGGAGTCTGTGTTTGCATTGCATCTGTGTCGTGTCTTGCACCCGGGGACGCCTGGAATGTGTCCGTGTAGCATTATTTTAACTAACTGAGTGAGTTTTTAAAGTTTGAACAGGTTCACACTTTATTTTATAAAGTGGCCGGTCACTTTAAAGCGACCAGCCCTTTTATTAATAAAATAAAGCAAGCAAGGCCCTTATAAAAAAAGCCAGCGCTAAAACCAAGGCAGGGGACTGATTTGCTATCTCTCTCTCTCTCTCCTCTCTCTAGAAAATGCGATTTTCTCTCTCCTCTCTCTAGAAAACGCAATTTTCTCTCTCCTCTCTCTAGGAGCGCCTAGCTCTGCTTTTGGACCCCTATTCCTGCCGGGTGTCAGACCCTATAAAAGGGTAGCCAGTGTTTTAGTTTGCAGGAGGCGGAAGCAGCAGAAAGTGCAAGTGCTGGGATTCTGGAGCAAAGACTGGCGACGGAAACTGCAAGAGTTCGCGTGACGACTGAGTACGGAGGTCGATTCTCCGAGCAAGGAGCGACAGTTATAAGGTGTTGATACGCATTGAGAATTGTTACTCTGTGTGATTTGTTTTGCAGGAATCTCCCGTCTTATGGGAAGGCCCTTTACGGGAAAGTACGGCTTCACGCCTACGTCCCTCACGGGAAAGTACGGCTTCGCGCCTAAGTCCCTCACGGGAAGGAACGGCCTTGTGCCCAAGCCCTTTACGGGGAAGCACGACCTACGGGTCTAAGATTACAGAACGGAGGGGTTTCCTCGGGTTCTCGTGCTTGTATAAGAATTCTCCCTGAATAAAAGAATACTCTTAACGGGGGGGGACCAGCCCATCTTCTGGTCCCCAATATTGTGTCGATCTTCTCCCTTCTCTCCCTTTTGCAAAGTATTATAATTTTCAGATTTCTAAGTGCTCGTGTACGCTCCCGTTTTGTGACAGTGGTATCAGAGCTCGGACTCCTCTCTTTCTCTGCAAAGAAGGACAATTCTGGGAAGAACGGGAAGAACCATGTTGAGCCAAGGGAGAAGCGTTGAAGAGGAGCTTCAACAAGTGCAAGCTCAGCTTGCGGAGTTGCAACAAATCTTACTGTTGCCAGACGTCCAAAAGCTTTTGGGCGGAATGAAGAAAACGAATGAAACTGATGCAGCCAAGCATCCATACAACAATGTTGACGTGAGATCACAGGAGGCAAGAGAAGAAGAACGTGCCGAGGTGCACAAAGGATCTTCGGATCGGAATGAACGGCCTACTTCAAGGAAAGGCCAGGAAAAAGAGCTCTCTTTGCTAGACGAGGGCAAGAACATCTCTATCTCATCTCCATCTTACTCTCCTAATTATACTTCTACTTCTCGATCATCTCGTCAAAAGAAGGAAGCAGCTACTACTGCCACTACCCTACATCAACCTAAAGATAAGCCTCAATCAAGAAGCAAGGTCGCAAGTCTCAACATCGCATGAGAGTCTTCAAACCAGGCGACAAGGACATCAAGATCGAAACCTACAACGGACGAAGAGACATCTCCAAAGCACTGTCCTTCATCAGACAGTTTGAAGTCGCCTTTACCAATGGGCACTTCACAGAAAAATCCAAATTACGCCATGTGGGGATGCACCTCAAGGAAACGGTAAGTAATTGGTGGTTAGCCAAGATTCTGGAAGGTTCTCAGGCCAGAACTTGGGAGAGCTTCAAATCTGAATTTTATGAACAATTTCTTCCACCTGACTTCGAGCAGGACATACGGAAGGAATGTGGCTGGCTTGCCCAAAAGGAACATGAAAGAGTAACGACTTATGTGGACAAGTATTGGTCGGTTCTTCTGAAGTTCACTCCTTTCATGAAGATTGCCGACAAGGAAAAGAAAATAAAATTCGAAGCGGGTCTCCAACCGCAGCTTCTAAAGAGTATGAAGGTGTATCCACATGATACTCTTCAAAGGATGATGGAGTCAGCAATCATTGCTGAGGATTCGCACTCAACTGGGACGCCCAGAAAGATGGAGCATAGCACTTACCGTGCGAGACAAAGAGGGGTCTACGATGACCATGGGAGCCAAGGAAGAAAACTTCCTCCATCTAGAGACGATGATCATTCTAAGAAGCCAGAGGGCACTGGCAAGCGAACTAAGTATCTTTCTCCTACTCAACTTCAAACTTTCAGAGAGGAAGAAAGATGCTTCTACTGTGGCAAGAAAGGACATATGAAACCGGATTGCCCGCTAAAGCAGCAACGGCAAGAACAAGCCTCTACGAGGCAAGAGAAATCAAGGAAGGAATCCGCACCACCAAGCTCGAACTCAATTCCAGATGTTCAAGGAAACACAGAAACAGAGAAAGGGAAGCATCAAATTCTGAAGGGCTGGGGGTCTTTGAACAACCAACGAGTATTGATTCTTTACGATCCAGGATCCACGGATAACTTCATCTCCCTGGATACTGCAGAACATTTGTGCCTTACACCGGCTCAGCTTGGCACACCGGTTACATCCGGATCGGCATTCGAGGGGTTGACAACCAATGCAACTCCCGTGCAAGGACAACTCAATCTTCAGATTGGCGAATACAAGGACCGCGAATCATTTTTGATGCCACCTATCGAGGGATGTGATATCATCTTGGGTATGCCATGGCACTTTCACATGACACCTATTCCCGATTATGTGGAAAAGACCCTCACTTTTGATCATGGGGGTAAGAAAATAAAGATTCAAGCTGATGCAAGAGATTGGCAGTTCCCAATTGTAAGCCATATCTCCATTAAGAAAGAAATGAAGAAGTGTGTTTCTGCTTACTTGATTTTTGCAAAGGATAAAACTCGTAGGGACTCTCTCTAGTCTGGAAATTAAGCGTCTTCAATTTATTGAAAAGTACAAGGATTGTTTCACGGAAACATTTCCTGATGAACTCCCTCCGGTACGCCCGGAAGATCACCGCATAGACCTCATACCGGGTATCTCGCCTCCCAATCAACCCCCTTATCGGATGAGTCTTGCTTAGCAAGAGGAAATTTTGAAGCAAGTCAACTAGCTTCTAAAGAAAGGGTTAGTACGGCCCAGTGCCTCACCCTACTGCTCTCCAGTTCTACTGGTGCAGAAGAAAGATGGCACGTTTCGAATGTGCATAGACTACCGGTCTTTAAACAAGATCATAATCAAGAATCGCTTTCCGATCCCTCGGATTGATGATATACTTGATAAGTTGCAGGGTGCAAGTGTCTTTAGTCGCATAGACTTAAAGAGTGGGTATCATCAGATACGGATTGCCCCTGAGGATGTCCATAAGACTGCTTTCCGCACAACCTTTGGAGTACATGAATTTTTGGTAATGCCTTTCGGTTTGACCAATGCTCCTGCGACGTTCAATCGCATGATGGACCGCATTTTCAGCCCGTATCGAGCTTTTACGGGAGTACTCTTTGACGACATACTCATCTTCTCTAAGTCAGAAGAGGAACATCGGAAGCACTTGGACTTAGTGTTTCAAGAATTGCGAAAGCATGAGTTGCATGTGAATGCAAAGAAGAGCGAGTTCTTTCTCTCAGAGATACACTATCTCGGCCATATAGTCTCTCACAATCAAGTGAGTATGGATCCTGCCAAGATCCGAGTGGTCGAAGATTGGCCTATTCCCAATACGGTACATGATGTACGTAGTTTCCTAGGATTATGTTCGTATTATCGAAGGTTTGTCCGAGGATTTGCTCATGTAGTAGGACCCCTTCATGATTTGACAAAGAAGAAGATTCCTTTCATATGGGGATCGAGACATCAAGGAGATTTTGATCGGCTCAAGTACTTGCTAAGCCATGGACCTATTTTGATAGTGCCTGACTTAAGGAAACCATTTGAGGTTCACTGCGATGCTTCAGGCGATTGCATTGAAGCAGTGTTAAACCAAGAAGTCCATGCAGTAGCATACGAAAGCAGACGGCTTAAGGATGCAGAGTTGCATGCATCAATCTACGAAAAGGAACTCACAGCTGTGATTCACGCCTTATCCAACTGGAAGCACTATCTTCTAGGAGCGGATTTTGTGATCAAGACTGATCACCAGATTTTGCGGTATTTTCTTACGCAAAGGAAACTATCTGAGAAGCAGATGAGGTGGGCAAACTTTTTGTCTATGTTTCACTTCCAGATCCTTCACACGGCTGGGAGTAAGAATGTGGTTGCAGACGCATTGTCTAGGCGGCCAAGGGTGAACGCTATCACTTCGGTGTATCACCAAGAATTAGAAGCACTACCAGATTTGTATCCGAATGATCCAGACTTCTCCACCATTTGGGGAAAGCTACATCGTGGAGAGAATGAGTTTCCCTATTCCATTCGGGACGGTTATCTCTACCACCATCAGGCCATATGTGTGGCGGAACCATTAAGAAAGAAGATCATGGATGAAGCACACGCTTCGCCTTATGCGGGACATCGGGATATTCTCCCTACGACCTTAGCAATGGAAAGATATTTCTTTTGGCCTAGCCTTAAAGCAAACATTGATAAGTATGTCAGGGAATGCTTGGTTTGCCAAAAAATGAAGTATGATCGGCATAAGACGCCTGGGTTGCTACAACCTTTGCCTGTGCCTAATGAACCTTGGGAAAGTATTGCCATGGACTTCATCATGGACCTCCCTAGAACTCAGACTGGAAATGACGCGATTTGGACCATTGTGGACAGGTTTAGCAAGCAAGCACACTTTATACCAATCAAGAAAACGATCAAAGCAGATCATATGGCTAGGGTCTTTCTAGCACAGATCTTTAAGCATCATGGAATGCCTAAGTCTATTGTGAGCGATCGAGATCCTCGCATGACAGGAAATTTTTGGCGTGCCTTGACAGATAATCTTGGTACAAAGCTGAATTTTTCATCTGCCTACCATCCTCAAACGGACGAGCAAAGTGAGAGCCAAATCCACAGTATTGGATATGTTATAAGCTTATGTGTCAGACCGGCAATCTGACTGGGAGAAATATTTGCCTCTGGTCGAGTATGCATATAACAATACCATACACTCATCGACGGGGAAAGCACCTTTTGAGATTCTCTATGGTAATCCTTTGCTTCCACCGATCCTTTTAACTAAGGATAAGATCTTTGCAGCAGATAAATTTGTCCGGGATTTGGACACAGCCTACGGGCAAGTTAAAAGAGCTATTCTATGCTCTCAGGAAAATCATAAGAAAGCTTCAGACAAGCACAGAAGGAATCTAGACTTAACAGTCGGACAGTTAGTCTTACTCAAGTTTGAGAAGGCAAGACTTAAGAAACAAGCGTCTCATAAGGGGAAAGTGGTAAAACTTTCTACCCGTTATTATGGGCCGTTTAAGATTACTGAGCGAGTGAATGATGTGGCTTTCCGATTAGAGCTACTGCCTAATTGGAAGATCCATAATGCTTTCCATGTCAGTTTACTCCGGCCGTATGTGGGACCGCCTCCAAGCCAGCCTAGTGTTGAGGAACCTCCTGAGGTTGAGGAAACAGAAGAAATACTCCAACCGGAGCAGATAGTGAGTCATCAGGAGCGGTCTCTCAAATCCGGAAAGATAACACGGAAGTATTTGATTAAGTTTAAGAACTATTCGAATCTAGATGCTCAGTGGATGACGCAGGAGGAATTAGCAGCTTATCCTGAGATACTGGAGGTATATGTCCAAGCACTACAATTGAGGTCAACTGTTTAGAAGCCAGAGGGATGTTGCTAATTGGACTATTTTCTTATTTTTAATGATAATCTCTTTTTAGGATATTTTATTATGTGCACTAAGAACTGTCAAAAGATTGTAGCTACAGGAACGGACAAACTCTCATGTGTCATTTGATGGGTGACGGTAAACATCGCGAAGGAGTTTCCGTAAGTTCGGTGGAAAGGGCCGGGTTACGAGTGCCTCTGATGCGTCACATGATGGGTGACGGGTGCATCAGTAAGGGGGCATCCCGTAGGCTAAGGAGGAAATCTGAACTGAGTAAGAAAATACGCGTAAGAACGCAAGCACAAGAATAAAGATGGGTTCAATGAAGCTTTTTACGAAAAGCAGGAACAGTCGCGGGAGGACAGATGTTTTCCCGCGAGGAGTCTGTGTCTGCATTGCATCTGTGTCGTGTCTTGCACTCGGGGACGCCTTGAATGTGTCCGTGTAGCATTATTTTAACTAACTGAGTGAGTTTTTAAAGTTTGAACAGGTTCACACTTTATTTTATAAAGTGGCCGGTCACTTTAAAGTGACCAGCCCTTTTATTAATAAAATAAAGCAAGCAAGGCCCTTATAAAAAAATCTAGCGCTAAAACCAAGGCAGGGGGCTGATTTGCGATCTCTCTCTCTCCTCTCTCTAGAAAACGCAATTTTCTCTCTCCTCTCTCTAGGAGCGCCTAGCTCTGCTTTTGGACCCCTATTCCTGCCGGGTGTCAGACCCTATAAAAGGGTAGCCAGTGTTTTAGTTTGCAGGAGGCGGAAGCAGCAGAAAGTGCAAGTGCTGGGATTCTGGAGCAAAGACTGGCGACGGAAACTGCAAGAGTTCGCGTGACGACTGAGTACGGAGGTCGATTCTCCAAGCAAGGAGCGACAATTATAAGATGTTGATACGCATTGAGAATTGTTACTCTGTGTGATTTGTTTTGCAGGAATCTCTCGTCTTACGGGAAGGCCCTTTACGGGAAAGTACGGCTTCACGCCTAAGTCCCTCACGGGAAAGTACGGCTTCGCACCTAAGTCCCTCACGGGAAGGAACGGTCTTGTGCCCAAGCCCTTTACGGGAAAGCACGACCTATGGGTCTAAGATTTCAGAACGGAGGGGTTTCCTCGGGTTCTCGTGCTTGTATAAGAATTCTCCCTTAATAAAAGAATACTCTTAACGGGGGGGACCAGCCCATCTTCTGGTCCCCAATATTGTGTCGATCTTCTCCCTTCTCTCCCTTTTGCAAAGTATTATAATTTTCAGATTTCTAAGTGCTCGTGTACGCTCCCGTTTTGTGACATCAAGTCATACAGAAAATAGTGTGTAAGTGAGTCGATCCAAGTGGCTTGGGGTGCTAGGTATCTGTTGTACTGTGTGTGTTCCCATTTCCCCCATCCCATCAGTGGTGCCCCCACTGAGGACCCGCTAATCGCTTTGAAGAAGACAATGGAAAGATCAACCGAAGGATAACATGGCTTCTCGAAGCTATGGCCCTATTTTCACAGGTGAGGAGGATCCAGACGATTGGATTGCAGACTTTGAATTATACATGCTATCATTGAGGATGCCTAATGAAGACAGCAAGATGGACACTATCCCATTGGTGTTACGAGGCAAGGCGAAAGCATGGTTCAACGCATTGCAGGGCGAGCCGCGACATGCATGGCCGGCTCTACGAACCAGTTTCTTACAACATTTTTGAAAGGAAGTATCACCTATGGATATGGACGCAAAGCTAAAAGCTCTCAAGCAAGATGTAAGTGAAGAATTTACTGTTTTTCTTAATCGGTTTGAAGAATGCTGGGCAAAATTAGCCACATCAATGCAATTGGCCAACGACGACTATTTCAAGATGGACAAATTTATGTCATGCCTACATCCCAAGGTACGAGAAAAGGTGGATTTCGAAAGCCCCGAGAACTACAACGGTGCTGTAGCAATTGCTCGAGCAAAGAGCAGGAAGATCAACAAGAAGATCGAACAAGGAATGATGGGATACGAGCAGCAACCACCAAGCCCTCAAGGCGAGGCTCGTACAAAGGATCAAGCAAATCGTGGAGTGGCAGCTATTCCTCAACACTGGGTACGTAATGTTCAAGATTATCGGAACAAAATGCAAGAGCTATGTATTGTTCAAGATTTATCAGAACAAATGCAAGAGCTTCGTTTGAGTGTAATGGACAGAGGGCAACAAAGAGCGGACAGAGGAAGAGCGAGGCAGTTGCCTGGCCGTTGCTATAATTGCAAAAAAGGACACTACGCACCGGATTGTCCGCATCCACCAAGGGAAAGAGGAGGTATGTACCCAATATTCGGAAGAGGGAGAGGACAAGGGAAATTCAACAGGCAAAGAGATCAACAGTCTGACAATCCTGTGTCTCCCACTCCTCAAGGTAATGAATAAGTTCACCGTGTTAATATAATTGGAGTAGATGAGTAGGTAGTGGATGTTTTGGCCAATAAGAGAGCACATGAAGGAAGAGAGACGGAGATAGAGCGAGAGACTAGAGCTCCCAAAGGCAAACGAAAAGTCGACGAAGATAGAGAGCAGGCAGAGACGAGCAAAAGAAGAAGGAGGCGTAAAATCAAGTAATCTGACTACCAACTTGGAAGGGATCATCCCGGATATGACTTGGTGAGTGATTTCAAGAACCAAAAGGCTAATATTACTTTCGGTCAACTACTTGTCTTAAATCCTAAATTGCAACGTCAGTGGTCTACTAGTGCTAGCACCAGGCTTCCACGGGACAGAACAAGAGTGCATACTGTGGGGAATCTAGCATTGAGGGTTGGGAGTCCAATGGATGTGCTTCCACTTGTTGATGCTCTTATTGAAAAGAAGATGCAGGTACATGCATACATCAATGGAGGGGCCCAAGTATGTGTCATGACCGATCTGCCATGAAGGATGCAGGAGTTAAAGCAGTGGTAAGATCTAATGTGTGAATGAGGATGGCCAACCATACAAAGGCCAGGTGTTTGGGTATAGCACATGATGCGAAGGTAAAGGTTATGGTGTTGAATACCTTATTGACTTTTTTGTTATCGGAAAGCTGGCGACAATGCTTACCCTATCATATTGGGTAGACCGTGGCTTCTTGCAATGGGGGATAAACAAGATTGGGGGAAAGGGGTATTTACTTTATTTGATAAAGAGAATGGTAGACAAGTGATTCTTGATCTACGGACAAGGGAGAGTTTCTCTCATCCCATGGCGATGAGGGAGATGATTCTACAACAAGCTATGTATACGAGACGGACTCAACCTAAGATGAAGGCTACACAAATACATAAGAGGGAAAGAGTGATGACGATCTCCTCCATGTTGATGCTGATCTCTTTGGGGTTACTATCGATAACTCTATTCCAAAAGAAGGTATGCAAGCTCAAGTTTCCCCTACTGATTTCTAAGAGGTAAGAGGTATGCTAGGAAAGACTTAACAAAGCAAGAGAAGGAAAGTTATGTGCAACTCTATGCATCCTATCCTAATATTTTTTCCACTGAGTATAAAGATTTGCGAGGTGCCAAGAAAGTCGAACACACTGGATCATACTCAAGGAGGGGCATAAGCCAAAGGCACAAAAGCTAAGGAGGTTAGGGGAAATTCAGTAGAAAGCTCTCTAGCAGGAGATCAACAAGCTATTGGATGCAGGTATTATCTATCCCATGCGCTAAGGAGGTTAGGGGAAATTCAGCAAGAAGCTCTCTAGCAGGAGATCAACAAGCTATTGGATGCAGGTATTATCTATCCCATGCAAGAATTTGAGTTGGTCTCCCCAGTTGTCATAACACCTAAGAATAACGGCAAATGACGAGTGTGTGTCGATTATAAGCCTTTAAATGCTGCAACCAAGCGGAACTATTATCCTTTACCCTTTCAGGATGAAATTTTAAATCAAGTTGCAGGTCACGAAAGATACTCTGATGTGGACGGCTTCTCTGGGTACTTCCAGATAGGCATTGCACTTGAAGACCAGTTGAAAACCACTTTCATTTCACCATGGGGCTGTTTTTCCTACCACAGAATGCCCTTTGGCTTGGTGAATGCCTATACAACTTTTCAAGGTTGGATGAATAAAGTGTTTGGTCCTTACCTCGATAAGTTTATCAGAGTTTTCATGGATGACATAGGGTGTTACAGCTCTAGGAATGATCATTTGTCAAAGTTAAAGTTATGTTTTCATCGACTGGATGAAGCAGGTGATCAATTGAATCCCAAAAAATGCAAGTTAGCTCAACCTCGAGCTCATCTTCTAGGTCATGTAGTCTCACAGAATGGTATCGAAGCTGATCCGGAAAAGGTAAAGGCCCTTGTGTTGATGGAGCCTTCCAAAAGTGCTACAGTTTTGGCATCATTTGTGCATAAGTTGAAGTACCTCTCTCGCTTCTTTTGGATGCTTTCATAGTATGTATACCCTCTTCAAAAAATGAGTCAATAGGTTCATGGCTTTCAATGGAATGAAGACACACAGGTAGCTTTTGATAGGGTTAAAGAAATCTTATGTCAATTGCCTATTGTTTGTCCTCCCAATCGTGAGGATGATTTTTATGCTAGGCTATGATAGTGGGTACAATTGCAATTGGTGTTGTCCTACTACAAAAGGTAGGGCAATGCTACAAACCCATCTACTTTGAGAGTTGGGTCATCAGTCCAGGAGAGATGTCTTACACAGAGGCTGAGCAGTGGGTGATGACACTAGTGTTTGCTTGCAGAAATTTCAAAGTACATTTGACTGTTTACAGGTTTTATGTGCTTACCTCCAACAATTTATTACCTGAAGTGGTGCTTCACCTACGATCAGGAAGGCGCATTATGAAGTGGGTACTAGAGTTACAAGAGTTTGATTTTGAGTTTAAAATTGATCACACTTGCAGGTCACATCTCGCAGACGTGCTGGTAAATAAGGGTGTAGATTTGCCAGTGTATCCCAGGGTGGTTCGAGAAGAGGCAAACGATGAACCGGATCTAAAAGAAGCTTTTGTCATGTCATTCGATGGTGCTTACAGGAGGGTTGTGCAAAAAGCCGGAGGTGGAGTCGTTATACAGGATCCACAAGGTAACACTATTTTTTCAAAAGCTTATGATTTGGAGGATGTGCATACAAACAATGAGGCAGAATACTTGGCTCTCCACTTGGGCCTTAAGCAGTGTATCGAGTTTGGGATATCCATGCTCATAGTGAAGGGAGATGCTCTTTTGGTTATCAAACAACTCTTAGGGTAATGGCAGGTGAAGAGAGACTCTCTCAAGCATTGGTTTTTTTCTATTAAGAAGTTATTGAAGTTTTTTGAAGTGGAGCAATTCAAGCATGTTCGGAGGGAGCAAAATCAGGAAGCTGACCAGTTAGCCAGTAGCCGAGTACAAATACATGTATCACGGTTATATGTGACACCCGCCAGCTATGCAGGTAGGGAAACACTGAAAGATGTTGATGATTTCTTGAGCATAGGTCAAGGTCCCACAGGCATGTCCAATCTACAGAGAAAAAGGGTTGCTCAAAAGGCTAGCAGGTTCACTTTGATAGGCGAAGACCTTATGGTATACGTCCATGATGGAGTATTGAGGAGAGTTCTCTACAAGGAGGACATTGGCATGGTATTGACACAATGCCATGAAGAAAGCGGGCATCAAGGTAAAGATCAGGTACTCTTTCGTATTCTTAGAGTAGGTTTTTGGTAGCCATCTCTTGTACGGGATGTTCATTATTGGTGTAAGACGTGCCACGTGAGTGACGTTTAGTAGCAGATTCACAAGGAGCTATCTTGGCCCAAAATGCATTCGAAAAGTGGGGACTTGATGCTATCGGCCCGCTTCCCAAGTCTACAAGTGGAAAAAAGTACATCTTGGTAGCTATCGACTACCTCACTAGATGGGTAGAAGCCAAAGTGGTCAAGGAGGTAAATGCTCTTCCAGTTGCTCAGTTTGTATTTGATTCTATCTGCTGTCGGTTTGGAGTGCCATGGGTTTTGATATCAGATAGAGGATAGGGATTCCGCAGCAAGCTAGTACGTGATTTGGTAGAGAAGATGGGAATTCAACACAGATTCTCATCTCCCTATCACCCACAGTGTAATGGTTTGGTTGAAAGTGCAAATGGTCATATCATTAAAATGCTCACCAAGCATATTTATAAACAGGTGGAAGATTGGGAGGGGAATCTTGATAAATGCCTATGGGCCTACCAAACTTCTTATAAAGTGGCCACCAATTTCACTCCCTACAAATTGGTGTTTGGCAAAGAGGCAGTCTTACCTGTACACATCGAATTAGGTGCATTAAAAGGTTTATGGCAAGTTAATGTGAATTAGCGAGATGTTTTGCAGGACAGAATCACATACTTGGAGACTCTAAAGATGGATAAAGGCTGCAGTAGATTTCTATGTGCAACAAAGAGAGAAACGTATGACGAAGTTAAATCAGAGGTTGCCAAAGACACTACAACACTAAATGAAGATATCTACGCGTATATATCGACGACCATGCTTATCCATGTGTATATCGACGTCATTAGCGTGCATCGCTATACACGTCGCAGTGTGCGTCGATATACGCGTGGAAAGGCTTTATTTGCCATGCGTATTGCGACGCGTATAGCGACGCAAAAAAATTTGGGGGAAAAAAACAAAACCCACGTGCAGGGGCCATTTTCGCCTGCTCGGATCTTGGCCGAAACCTGCTGCGCGGGTATTATGTCCATCTCCACCCTCCCCAACCTCTCTCTCTCTCTCTCTCTCTCTCTCTCTCTCTCTCTCTCTCTCTCTACCTCTACCTCTACATCGTGTGTGTGTGTGTGTGTGTGTGTGTGTGTGTGTGTGTGTGTGTGTGTGTGTGTGTGTGTGTGCGCATAGGAAAGAGAGAGAGAGAGAGAGAGAGAGAGAGAGAACGGTGTGTGTGTGTGTAGGAAAGAGAGAGAGAGAGAGAGAGAGAGAGAGAGAGAGAGAGAGAGAGAGAGAGGTGTGTGTGTGTGTAGGAAATAGAGAGAGAGAGAGAGAGAGAGAGAGCGGTGTATGTGTATGTAGGAAAGAGAGAGAGAGAGAGGTGTGTGTGTGTGTGTGTGTGAGAGAGAGAGAGAGAGAGAGAGAAATGTGTGTGTGTGTGTGTAGGAAAGAGAGAGAGAGAGAGAGAGAGAGAGAGAGAGAGAGAGAATTAATATATGCTTAGGAAATTAAAATTTTAAAAAAAAATTAAAGAGAGAAATGAAATGAAATGTTATATTAACGTCTTCGAAAAGCCAAAGTGACCTATGAGACATGAGACAAGAAAGTTACAATGTGATGGATCTGATACAAAGTCAGAGTAAGAAGATGACAAAATAAAATATTATGGAATCCTAAACTGCTGGGTGTGGACTAAACGGCTAAACGAGCTAGTTGGGATAGGTAGATCTCCTCCATGGTCAGTACTCTGACTAGACGTTGTGCATGCCGAGCCAAAGTGACCTAGCTAGATCCTCTGATGCAGCCTCTGTCGATGTTGTGTAGTCCTCCGCAATCGTGGGCGTCTAGATCTCCCTCGATCAGTCGCTCGTTCGATCATTAGAGAGATAGGGAAGTAGAGAGCGAGAGAGAGAGAGAGAGAGAGAGAGAGAGAGAGAGAGAGAGAGAGATAGGAAATAGAGAGATAGAGAAAGAGAGTACATATATAATATATATAGTTTTATATATATATATAGATATATATATATATATATATATAGAGAGAGAGAGAGAGAGAGAGAGAGATAGGGAAGTGGAGCTCCAGGAGTTATGGCAGAGAGATAGGAAAATAGGGAAATAGAGAGAGAAAGAGAGATAGCGAGAGCGAGAGCGAGATCGAGAGAGAGAGAGAGAGAGAGAGAGAGAGAGAGAGAGAGAGATAGAGAGAGAGAGAGAGAGAGAGAGAGAGAGAGAAAGAGAGAGAGCGAGAGCGAGATCGAGAGAGAAAGAGAGATAGCGAGAGCGAGATTGAGAGAGAAAGAACGAGAGATAGGGTACGTAGACAGAGAAGAAACTATGGAACTAAAAGAGGCAAAGGGGTTTTTCCTGCTACATGCATTGCCATGTACACCTGGGAGTGCACGTATGTGTCTACCCATATAGGATTTGACCAATAAAGACGAGATTTTGACCCGGTGGTCCTGATCTCCGTACACCTCTGGACCGAGGTGTACGGAGATTGGGCAAGACTAGAGAATGCGAGGTAGTTTACATTGTGAGGAGTATATATATATATATATATATATATATATATATATTAAAACAACATTCATAATCATTGTAAATGGCAACGTCATCAACTAACATGGAGGAAAAGATTGCATGCTCATGCACGCTCTGCAAGTATCAAATCCTGCGCAAGCGTAGGATATGTAATGAGCATGTGCACAAGTACGGAGAGTTTGCTAGAGAAATCGTACAGAATCTGTGATACGACTCCCACGGAACGGGCATTGATTTCCGCGACATAGCACCTACATCTGAGACAGAGAGAGAAAAAAGATTATGCGTGAAGGTCCGACCAATATAGAGCCACGGATGGAAGCAGAAAAGGGCTTACAGACAGAAGACGACGGCATGGAGGAGATGCTGGATGCCTTCTTCCAGACAAGCGAGGAGAACGCGAACGAAGCAGCACCAGAAGTCGTGCGCCTATCTCCTGAAGACATGTTGAGGAAGTTGGCACATCAACAAATCTATGAAGGCGCCAAAATATCTATGCTTCGTACTTGTCTGACGTTTTTGAATCTTTAGTCAGTGTACGGGTGGTCAGATGTAAGCGTCACTGCTTTGTTTAGGTACGTAATTTACAAAAGAGATTTTCCGATTGCAACGGTGATGTGCTCGGAGAGCTTTTTAATTTAATGTGGCTTAAACAGTTTATTGCGGGAGCAACTTCTCCCGGGTGGCAATGAAATGCCCCCCTCCAGACCAGACGCAAAGCAACTTCTGACCTCAGTTGGCTTGGACTACAACAAGATTCATGCATGTCCAAATGATTGCATTCTTTTCGCAATGAATTCGCAGATTGTCTGTCGTGTCCTAAGTGCAGAGCAATGCGCTACAAACAAGATGCAGTTGGTGAGACAATGCCAGCTAAAGTGTTACGGCATTTCCCTATTATTCCTAAGATAAAAAAACATGTTTCGTTGTGGTTCCATTGCAAAGTTGATGCGGTGGCATTCTATGAATAGATCCACTGACGCAACATTTAGGGTGCACATTGATTCAAAGGCTTGGAGGCACATTGAAGATACCTGGCCACATTTTAAGAGTGAACCACGCAATTTGCGTTTGGGCATGGCAATGGATGGAGTCAATCCATTTGGCTTGAGAAGCTCGTCATGGAGCACGTGGCCTGTGTGCCTTATCAATTACAACCTCCCGCCGTGGCTTGCTATCAAGAAGGGTCATTTGATTTTAAGCTTGATTGTACCCGGTAAGTTCAAGGAAAAAAACATGGATGTTTATCTAGCTCCACTAGTTGATGAGCTCCAGGAGTTATGGCATGGGATCGACATAGAAGATGCGGTTGAATCAGTAGGACAGCAGCATGCAAGGATCCATGGACTTCTTATGTGGACTATGCATGATTGGCCAGGATACGGAGAAGCTTCTGGTAATGGTTATTGATTTACAAAATTCTCGTTATTCACAAGCCCTTTGCCTTGGCCTGATTCATGCTTTAATATATGCAGGACTAACAACTTCGGGATACAATGCATGCCCAATTTGCGAGCAGTCTTTGGATGTGCGCTATTCTACCTCTCTTCGAAAGACAATTTATCAAGGCCACCACCGTTATCTTCCACATGGCCATCACTTGCGCGAAGGCCAGCTTGGTCGCGTCGAATGTCGTCCTATGCATGTACAAGAGTGGCGTCGTTGATGGGAGCAACATGAGGGGCAACCTGTTCCAGGAATGAAACGTTTGTCCATTCTCCATACGTTGTCGTACTGGGGTGATCTACTAATTAACCATTTGCTGGATCCAATGCATATATTCAAGAATGTGAGAGAGCTCCTCTGGAAGACAATCATGGGAATGAAAGACAATCGAGCTTCACGATATGATTTGCAGTCAGTTGGAAAGATGCCAGAGCTGTGACCTTTCACCAATGCAGCTGGCCAAACAAAACTTCCAAGAGCGCCATGGGTATTTCTAAAAAACGAAGAGCGACAAGTGAAAAGGGTGATTTCAGAGTTCACGACGCCAACAGGATATATGGGATGTCTCAAGACAGCATTCACCCGTGACGATCAACTGTCAGGGTTGAAATCGCACGACTGGCATAAGTTCTTGCAATTCATTCTTCCAATTGCGATCAAGGGGTGGTTAACGGAGGAAGTGCGGACCTGCATATACAAGATTTTAGAGCTAGTGCAGTGGATCTCTTCCAAGGAGATACGGGAGGAATCTATTGCAGTCGCAAGTGCTAACTCCATTGAGGCAGTTTGCATGATTGAGAAGTATCTACCCACGAGCTGCCTAACTATCCAAATGCACTTGCTCGTCCATATAGTAGATGAGGTTGCAGTGGCAGGTACAGTCCACAGCCATTGGATGTTCTTTCTAGAGTGGTTCATGAAAACACTTAAGGGTTTTGTTCGCCAAAAAGCGCGTCCAGAGGGGAGCATGGCAGAAGGATGGCTGGTGCAAGAGTCTCTTGTATTGACGACCGAATTTCTATCCGTTTCTGACCCAAAAATACCTCGACTGTGGAGCGATGAGGAGGATGCAAGACTGGTGGGAGAGGAGCCACAAGGGCAAGGGGTGCCGAAGAAAATGAACCTAGCCATGCGAGAAAAGATCATGAAGTTCTGTATACTAAATTCAGCGCCGATGCAAAAATGGCTTGAAAGGTATGAAGAAGAGAAAGAGAGATGCAATAGGAAGCGACAGGATTTCAGGCGAAGTCGAACGACTAGAGGCTTACCCTTGCCAGACTATCTCGCTCCTCTACCTGAATTCCCTACAATGGCATGGTTGGACAAGACAGTGAGAGCAGCTCGACACATCGGAGAACCCATATCTCTAGAAGAGGAAGAGCTGGCTATTGGATGTGACTGGAAGTATCATACATACATGGCACTGTGGTCGCATGGAAATCATTTCAGAACACAACAAATTGACAGCAGAAGAAACACGTTTGATAGTGGGGTAATGGTTAGTTTCATGCAAAAGAGCAAGGCCAGTGCTAGAGACACGAATGAGAGCACTAGCAACCTGGATTACTGTGGTCTGGTGTCAGATATCCTGAAAGTAAGCTTCAGGCAGTTTGAGATGTTTTTGTTGGATGTGAAGTGGTTCAAGGTCATTACTTTTGGTCGCAATGCAACGGTATGCAGAGATCGAAACAAACTTGTGCAAATAGATTCTACAAAGATTTGGACAGATGCGAGCGACACATTTGCTCTCCCCGAACATTGCGAGCAAGTGGTCTTTGTACCGGACCCTCGAGAGCGACAATGGTGGTTTGTGGTTCAGGTTGCTCCAAGAAATAAACAAGTATTTGAAGGGCAAGATCTCTTGGAGGAAAGTCAGTCAGACGACGTCCATACTACTGTGACATTAGATGAGATGGACGAAGGTATGGCAGAGGAAGCTGACAGATATACGAGGGATGATGCAGATGAGCCAGAATTGACACTTGTAGATGAAGATGCAATGGGTGAAGACAATCTGCCAGAACGAGTTGGGGCAGAGTTATGTTTGCAATTAGAGATAGACGATGATACGGTGCAAGATCTTATCGATGATGCCTCACTCGTCGAGGCCTAGGCCCGTAAGTGTTTGTGTGAAGACTTTGATTTAAAATTAAGCTTAAAGTTAATTTAAACAACTGTGTTCTGACGCTTTATTTTACTTTCTTTGTGCACGACTTTAGTATGGCAGACCAGATTCCAGATCCCGCTTCTATGAGTGCAGATGCATTCATGGACTTCGTTACACGAATGACGCCTGCTCAGATGGCAGAGGATTCTCAGTACTGGGTAGCCAAAGGCACGGGTACTACGCCTCCGGGCTTCACACCCGAGGGTCCGACGCCTAGGGAGGGGACGCCTATGGGTACGACGCCTGCTTCTCCCATCACGTCCGCTTCGACACCTAGGGGTGGAGCAGAGGCGGGTACGTCCTCATCTCCACAGCATAGGCGCACTCGCCGATCTCGGCGATCGTTAGGTGGAGGTGGTGGTTGCTGTGGAGGAGGGTCCACAGATGCTTTGACCCCTCCTCGCTCACGACCCCCGTCCTACCCAGGCACACCTCTCGACACACCTGTTGGCACACCTTGGACACCTTGGGGGGCACACGATTCTAGTGCCTCCAAGCTCTATACTGTACGGGCAGATGGTTCTGCTGACATGGATAGAGTCAAGACTGAGATGTGACAGCGGATTCGCCAGCTCGCGGAGCTGCAGTTTTCGACTAGCCTTCTGACGTCTTGGGGTGATCAGGATAAGGACGAAGTCAATTACATAGTGGAGACCATCATGAGAGAGTACGAGCCTACTCATGGTTCTTCCGTTGTTCCGAGGAGGTGCAGCTCGGAAGGCTTTCAAGACCGGCTCGTCGAAGCCTTCGGGCATCCCACACGAAACGTGGCTGCAAATCAGGGAGGATGAGTGGACAGCGGCCACGCAGTTCAGACAACAGCGTGAGGCCGCGCAGGTACGATAGATGACTAGGGGGGCATCTCATCTTGGCAGCGGAGGCTTCGACACCTTTTGCTATGAGTTGATGAGTTTCTAATCCAATCTTAACTATGGCATTTTTTAAAACACGATGAATCATGTATTCTTATTACTTTGATTTTTGTATAAACGCAGAATCTGCGATGCATCGAGCTCCGACACGTGAGGAGGAGTCAGATGGATATCGCAGAGGTATCTATGAAGTACTGAATGATCTTGAAGCTTCAGGAGAGCCTGTAGACTGGGAGGCCTTACAGTCTCGCTGATCGCTTGAGGTGAGACGTTAATATGTGTGAGTTGATTTAATTAAATGTGTATATGTGAAGTAAAATCAATACTAATTTTGTGAGTTGTCCTATGTGCAGGTTGCGACGCCTAGTCATTAGTGGACCAGATTTCATATATATGCTTTGTGAGACACAGACACGCTTCTGTGTCTCTTTTTTGTACAGACAGTTAGTGTTCAGAAAGTTATTGTTTTCCTTATGGTTATGATTATTGTCATTGTCATTGTATAGACAGTTATTGTTTCCCTTTCTGGTTATGCTTATGGTTATTGTTAATTTTGTTTATGGTTATGGTTATCTGCATTATGGTTTTGATCAAAGTGGTTATGGCCGGTTATGGTTTTAAGTTATGGTTATGCTTTTCAGTTGGTACGGTTGTCTTTCATTGGCCTTAAATCTCATGTGAGATCCTACATGGATAGCATGTAGGAGGCGTATACATGATATGGTTTTCTTTGAAAAGTTTATGTAAAAACAAAGGGAACTCTGCCGAAATTTCTGCGCGCGGGAGCATGGTTAATTTTGGTGCTGCTTGCTTTCTTGGGCAAAGGGCAGGAAGTCTGGCTGTGGCTGTGTCCATCTTTTAACTCGGCACAAGCCAGGCTACCTGCCCTCTGCCCAAGAAAAAAAATTTATGTCACTACAAGAGGCTATTCATATTAGCGACGCTCACACAGCGCCGCTCAAAAAAAAAATCCCTGCGTCGCTATGAGCGTCGCAAATTTCTTTGTAAATTTGCGACGTTCATAGCGACGCCGACTGGGCTAAAAAAATAACAGAGCGCGCCCAAAAACTCAGATCTCAGATCTGAGTTTTTCGGCGCCCTCAAGCAAGGAGCAGGTAACGCTCTCCCTCCCTCTCTCTCTCTCTCTCTCTCTCTCTCTCTCTCTCTCTCTCTCTCAGTGCAGCCGTTTTTTGACCTAGTAGACAGCAGTCCACTCTTTTGATCATAACTTCTTCATCCGAACTCCGATTTGGGTGATCTATAGCCTCAATCGAAGAGCACGAAGTCCTCTACGCATTGATGTAAAGACAGAAATTTTCAGAGTTATGGAAGGCGTTTCTGTAGCAGCATTTTCAAAGTGAACAGGTTCAACAAAATTGATTCTCATCTCCTATTTTACATACAATGTCTTCCGGCACTCGCAAGGGTTCTTCTTCTTCAACAAGGTCCACAACCATTGTGGAAAATGATCCAAAATCTCCTAAGTGTGGAGATAGCAACACAACCATCCAACCAACAACATCGGAAACCATGATCATGGCGTACTTGGTATCATTGCAAGAGACCGTAAACAAACAAGGCGAAGACTTACGAGCACTTGCAATGGAGAATGGCACACTAAGGGTACTTGTGGTTGAGAATGAGAATCTCAAGAGGACACTTGAAATGCAAACAACACGTTTGATGCAACTTGAAGAGGAAGTCAAGGAATGTAAACGCTCTCTTGTGGACTTGAATGCTTTGAAGGAGCGGATGAGCAAAGTAGAGCATGACCATGTATTGAAAGAGGAGAAATTTGACACTATGAGCCGGGATGTATGCGACATGAAAAATGTATGCACAAACAAGTCTTGGGCTGATGTATGTGGTAGCAATGTGGTTTCTAATTCCTCACTCATGCAAGCTATGGTTCAAACAAAGAATGTTGAGAATGTGGATGTGGAGGAGTTGAAGGAACGGGAGCGACGTTCCAAGAACATTGTTATTCGTGGAATTCCCGAAGAGAAGTTAGAGACACCTCCTTCTCTTGCCATTGTTATTGAAGATTTCTTCAAAACCCACTTTGGCATGTCCGGAGTTATGGTCTATGGAGCACATAGAGTGGGAAAGCAAGGAGCTCCTCGCTCGGGAGAACGGCCAATTGTATGCACCATGCCGGATGAGACCAAGCGAAAGATTATCCTTGATAATAGTTGGATCTATTTGAGGGATACAAAATGTTTTGTATGTGAAGATCGCACTATTAAGCAACAAAATATGCGTCGCAAGGCATATGAGGAAAAGAATAATAAAAACAAGGAGATCTCTCATGAAGAAAATGTGCCCAAGGAGGAGGCAAGTCTCTCAAGCAAATAGGGATGCGTGACCTATGAGACCGAGTTACAATTGAAAATATGCTTTTGGAATTGTAATGGATACCCATGGAATGCGGGGGTTGGCATTGATGAACTAACAAGCAAAGCCGATGTTGTACTTCTTGTTGAAACTTGGGAGCATGATACACAAAGGATTAACGGCTTGGAGGATTACAATGTACATTCATTGATGTGGTCAAAGAATCTCAAGCAACGAAGAGGACAAGGAGGGTTAGCATGTATGGTTAAGAAAGGATTGGAAGATTTTGTATCAATTGTGAAAGATGACAAGTACAAACGTTATGTATGGCTGAAAATTATGACACCAAAAAGAGCACCCATTTTTGTAGCCGGTTGCTACATTCCTCATCATGATTCTCCCTTTTATGCTTGCATGGATAGAGATCAACCATTTTCTGATTTGGAAGAGGACATTGCTTATTTCAAAGGTGAAGGTGATGTTATTGTATTTGGGGATATGAATGCTCGTACAAAAACATTGCAACATGATACTCAACAATTTGATATGCCATACATTTCAAGGGAGTTGGAGGAAGTTCACTTGTATGATCGTACTTCAATGGATGAGAAAGAGCCGGATCACTATGGAAAGTTACTTTTACACATGTGTAATAGCACCGGTATGCTCATTGCCAATGGTGTATCTTTGTGGAGTGGAACCAATGGATTTACATGTAGAAGACATAATGGGGATAGTGTGATTGACTATATGCTACTCTCTGAAGCCATCATGTATCGCATAAAGAGTTTTATGTTTGGTCAATGGACCCCGGAGTCCGACCATCGCACCTTATGTATTGACCTTTCATGTGGAGAAGCAACTAAGCATGATAATCTCAGCCAAAGGAAAGAGAAGTTATCACTATGTATGGATTTCAAACGGGCACCAATGTACATTGAAATGGTTGAGCAAAAATTATGGATGACAAAGCTTCAATATGATGCACCATTGGAAACTAAATGGGAAGCTTTCAAGAAAGCTATTTGTTCTTGTGCGGAAGAATGCTTTGCCATAAAGCATCTCCATGGTATGAACAAAGATAGATCACGCAAAAGGTGGTTTGATAAAGAATGTCAAGATGCTCGAAAGTCCTTGATAAAGCTTGATGCAACTATGGACAAAGACAACTATCAAAGTCATTTGCATACATACAAGGCATTGATTCAAAAGAAGAGAAGAAGATGGGAAGTAAAGCAACAAGAATTTCAAGTCCAAGAAAAGGCACATGCATGTGGAAGATTTTGGAGAAACTTGAGAGGCAAGCGGGTTGAGAATTTTGGTAACTTGAGTCTAGTGGATATGTACACACATTGTAGGCAATTATATGAGCAAGAAAATACTGAAAAAATGCCATTTTATGGTTCACTCCCATGTATGCCGTCTTTTTTTACTATTGAGGATGTATGCGGTGGGCTTGAAAAGTTGGCCACTCGCAAAGCGGGAGATCTTCAAGGTATCAAGCCGGAGATGATCAAATGGACGGGAGATTTTACCCATGAGTGGATGTGTGATATGTTCAACCTTGCACTTCAACATGGTATGCCTTATGATTGGAGTACTAATTGGGTTAAGCCTTTGCATAAAGGAGGGGATGTAAAGAATGTAAGCAACTACCGGACTATAATGATTGGGTCTCTTATGGCAAAGTTGTTTGGGTGCATAATGGAGATGAAATTGAGTGATTGGGCTGAAGAGAATAACAAGCGTGCAAAGGGACAAGCGGGTTTTCGTCGATGCCATAGCACCATTGATCATCTTGTCACTCTTCGTGTTCTCATGGAGGAAAGTCGGTTAAAAGGCAAGCGATTGTATTGTTGTTTTGTGGACTTTAAGAAAGCCTTTGATATGATTCCACGTAACAATTTGTGGAGAAGGATGGAAGAACTCCAAGTGCCAAGTGAGTTTATGCTTGCGGTTTCTCGAATCTATGAGAAGGTGATTTGTCAATTGCGCATGGGAAGAGAAATTTCAGAAATTTTTGTAAGCACTATTGGGGTTAAACAAGGATGTCCATTGTCACCAACTCTCTTTGGTCTATGCATCGATCAATTGGAACAAATGGTACTTGACTTTATGCAAGAAGAAGGCATTGAAGAGGTCACTATTTGCAATGCGGTAATCATGCTTTTGTTGTATGCGGATGATGTAGTGCTTCTAGCACACACTTTAGAAGATGCACAAAAGCTTATGGTTGTCCTTGAGAACTTTTGCTTGCATAGTGGGCTGATTGTAAATGAATCCAAAACAAAGGTTATGCTTGTGAAAACCAACCATAAGGAGAAGCCATGCATTGTGTACAACAAGGAGACACTTGAAGTTGTTGAGAGCTTTAAGTACCTTGGCCTTGAGGTTCCATCCAATCACAAGTGGCATGAATGTGCTATGCGTCGTTTGGAAGCGGGAAAGAGAGCATATTATGCATTTGAGAACATGTGTAATGCGGGAAACATCAAGTGTTGGGTTCTCAAGAAGTATCTTTTTGATGCATTGGTGACACCGGTTCTTCTTTATGGAGTTGAAGTGTGGGGCGGGAGCATCTCAAAGTCTACTTGGAAAGAGTTTGAGAATGTCCAAAAGCGTTTTCTTACAAACTTTCTCCAAGTTAAGACACAAACACCATATATGCTCCTACTTCTTGAGTCGGGATCTCTTCCAATTGAGGTTATGGGCATGGAAAGGGTTGTGGAGTACATGATAAAGATGCGTCAAAACCCCTCACATCGACTTCCTACAATTGCATGGGAAGCAAGCAAAAAAGTTCAAAAGACGCATAAAAGCAAGATCTTGAGCACGGGATGGATGCAAGACATAAAGAAGTGGTTTGGGAGATGGGATGCATTACACTTGCTACATGATGCTTCAATTGACTCTCAAGTGAATGAAGCTTTTCTACAACGCCAATGTATTACGGCTTGGGAGAAATCCGGTGGGTCACGCTTCATACATTACACCACCTATATTGCCCCCAACTACAAAACCATGTTCTTCGCTGAGAGAGGAAACCGTACTCACACTTACATGATTGAGCCTATTCCCTTGTCCGCGATACGCACTATCGCAGCAATTCGGCTTAGCTCCCATTTCCTTCGATGCGAGATAGGGCGTTGGGGCAATGGAGAAGAGTCAAGTCGATTGTGCACATTATGCTCATTGCAAGTTCGAGAGTCTGAGTACCACACACTACTAGAGTGCTCAGCTTTTGATCACATCCGAACTTGCTTCTCTCACATTTTCAGCCATAACTTAGACCTACACACTTTCCTCTCCCAGCCAAAGTGTGGGCTCTCCATTGCGACTCTCATCACTACAATTTTGGAGCATCGAGAGTCACTCATCAGCCATACACATACTACATCACATGTAACTTTGGTCCCATAGGTCATATTTGACCTCCGAGGACGATAATAAAATCTATCTAAAATCTATCTATCTATCTCTCTCTCTCTCTCTCTCTTTTTCTTCTCCACACACACACACACACGAGGAGAGGAAGGAGAGCCAGGTATGCTCCTTCCCTCTCCTCACTCTCATGTTCCCTTCCCCTCTTTCTCTCTCTCTCTCTCTCTCTCTCTCTCACACACACACACACACACACACACACACAAACACACATACACACACACATAGTGTTTGAGAGAGAGAGAGAGAGAGAGAGTACAAACATAAACAAAAACGCACACCCACATACATAAACAAAGAATGCACACACACATTGAGAGAGGAAAAGAGAGAGAGAGAGAGAGCATACATAAACAAAAAACGCACGCATTGAGAGAGGAAAAGAGAGAGAGAGAACATGCATAAACAAAAAACGCACACATTGAGAGAGGAAAAGAGAGAGAAAACATGCATACGATCCAAAAAAACGCACACACATTGAGAGAGAAAGAGAGAGAAACTAATTTAACGTCGTAGGAAACTAATTAAAATTAAAAGACCTAAAGATCTAGCCGACGAGGAGTTGAACTCAAGACCTATTATTCAAGAGGAAAATGGCATAACCAATCTATCATACTTGGCATGGGTGATAGAAAGGTTATACCATTTATCTCTTTTTATTGGCACACACATCCACACACGCGCACACACACAAGAAGAAGAGAGTTATAACGTCGTAGGAAACTATCCTAAAAGACGTTAAAGATTAGGTTAGATGTAGACTTACGTTAAATTAGATTTAGGTTTATTTAAGTTAAATTAGATTAGATTTAGGTTTATTTTTAATTAGATTTACGTTTATTTACGCTAGATTTAGATTTACGTTATATTAGATTAGATTTAGGTCTCCATAGACTGCGATGCCTGCATGAAGCGGGTGAAGAAAGCCCTCAATGGAATATAGGGTATTGCTGCCTTCACTCATGGTGGGCTCCGTCGATCCAAAAGTACTGGTGAAATGTCTTCAGAAGATAGGGAAGAAGGTGGATCTTCAGGGCGGCAAGAGTCACTACATCCCCGACACAATGACCATCTAGACAACCTCTAGTCATTCAACACCAACTTCAAAGTTAGTAACAAGAGCAAGAACGGTCTAAAGGGCCAATTGCTGTCATCAGGTGTGGATGGAGATGAGGCAACGTCACCGCCGGAAGTTAACTCTCACATCTTTAGTGATGAGAATGCCAACTCTTGCCGAGTTATGTGAAAAATTATGTGTTAAATCAGTTTTAAGGTTCTTATAATCCCTGTTAGTTTAGTTCTTTGTTTTTAATATAACATAATTTATGTTAGATTTAGATTTATGTTATATTAGATTAGACTTAGGTTTATTTAGGTTTACCCACACACACACAAACACACACACACAAGAAGAAGAGAGTTTTAACGTCGTAGGAAACTATCCCAAAAGACGTTAAAGATTAGGTTAGATGTAGACTTACGTTAAATTAGATTTAGGTTTATTTTTAGTTAGATTTACGTTTCTTTAGATTTACGCTTATTTACGTTAGATCGAGTCCATGCAAGAATTACTTACGGTTTAGGGTTTAGAGTTAGACGAACAGTGAAAAGATCTACTGTGAAAAGATGTTAAGATGTTGTGAAGTGCTACAGCTAGAGAAGAGGCAAAGGGGTTTTGTCCACTACATGCAGTATCATGTAGAAGTGGGTCTGTAGATTTCTTGTACCCACAAATATAGGTATTGACCAATAAAGACGAGATTATAACCCGGTGGTTCTGATCTCCGTGCACCTCTAGACCGAGGTGTGCGGGGATTGGACATGACTAGAGAATGTGAGGTAAAGAGAGAGAGAGAGAGAGAGAGAGAGAGAGAGAGAGAGAGAGAGAGAGAGATAAGACGAAGAATGCCAATAGAATATTAAATTTGTTGTCCAGGTTATAAGATTTTTATCCTCATTATGAGTAGTGACGAGGATGTGGGACCGTCCAACCGAAACACCTATCTCTCAACGAGGGTCTTATGTCCTTGTAATCAATGCAAGCATGCTATGCGACGGACAAGACGTGTTTCTTTGCAGCATGTTCGCGAATTTGGCGAGTTCGATCCATCTATTATAGATCGAGTTGTTGCCAATTATAACTCGTCGGACTCTGACGCTGGCCAACAAGCAGCAATCTTGCAACCCAATAGACGTGTTCGCAGGCGCTTTGGTCAAGCAGCATATGTGAGGCCACAAGATGTAGCCTCTGACAGCTCGAGGGATGATCATGCAGAGCACATTCCCAACGAGGCAATGTTTGAGCCCGAGATTGATGAAATAATTGAGAGGATCATGGATTCAGAAAGGCTTATCTATAATGATATGAAAAGTGAAGCCGATACGCCATTGTATAATGGAGCACGTATGTCTAGATTGAAAGCACTCCTGGTTCTTCTCAACATGCAGGCAAAGTTTGGATGGAGTGACACTAGCGTCACAGCGCTTTTCAGGTGATCTATTACAATTAGTTTACTTTAATAAAACTCTAAATGTATAATGATCTGATAGATTTTTACACGACTGTATCGTATTTTTATGTTGTGTAGATTGCTTAAAGAGCACATACTACTAGCTGACAATGTGATGCCAGATTCTCGAGATGAAGCAAGAAAGATTTTGCGAAACTTGGGGATGGATTACAATTCTATCCACGCTTGTCCTAATGACTGCATTCTTTTCAGAGGGGAATACATAGACATGGAGAAGTGTCCGAAATGTGATTCCGAAAGATATCGAGTAGATCTCCACGGGACAAAAATTCCACAAAAGGTTTTGCGACATTTTCCTCTGCTTCCTCGCATCAAGCATTTCTTCGAATGTAAGTCCATGGCCGCCCTAGCATCATGGCATGAGGAGAATAAATCTTCGGATGGTGTGCTACGAATTCCTGCAGATTGCGCAGCGTGGAAACATATAGATGGAACATGGTCGAATTTTGCCAGGGAAGCTCGAAATTTGCGCTTAGGCCTGGCTATGGATGGCGTAAATCCATTTGGTCAAAGATCAACTTCTTACAGTGTATGGCCCGTTGTCATCGTCAACTACAACATTCCCCCGTGGTTGACTACGAAGAAGGGGCACCTATGGCTAAGCTTGATTGTGCCAGGGCGATATAAAGTGGAGAATATGGATGTGTATCTTCGTCCACTATTGGAAGAGCTACAACAATTGTGGATTGGCATAGAGGTGGTGGATATGATCCGACACACAGGACGACGGAATGCTTTGATCAGAGGCATTCTAATGTGGACCATGCATGACTATCCCGGGCTAACAGAATGCTCAGGTGATCTATTGACACTCCTCACTCAGACACTGTAAATCTTGTTTTTTCCCATAGTTGATCTATTATCATGTGTATACATGCAGGGCTTCAAACAAGCGGATACAGAGCATGTGTCACATGTGGACCTAGACTGAATGCACGTAGGGCGCCCTCACTGAAGAAGCAAATCTACGAAGGTCATCAAGCGTATCTTCTAGAGAATCATATATTACGCGACGGCTTTTTGGGAAGAGAGCCACCAAGGATGTCTGCACAAGCATGGTTAGAGCAGAAGGAGATGTGCGATGACGGATTGCCTCTAGGGATGAAGAGACTATCTCTATGGTACGAGTTACCATACTGGCCCCGACTCATGATCAATCACTTGCTCGATCCAATGCACATATTCAAGAATGTGGGTAATCTACTATGGGACCATCTGACCGGCAAGAAAGATACTTTGGGAGCCAGAGTTGACCTTAGAAATGTGGATCGTATGGAGCAATATTGGCCACAAACAACGTCTGATGGATCGATAAAACTCCCTAAAGCACCATGGATTTTCACAGGAGCCCAAGAACGCAAAGTAAAAGAGACCATTCGATCTTTGCTGACCCCCACTGGCGTAATGCACTCGCTCCGAACGTGTTTTACTAAAGACGGAAAGCTTACCGGTTTGAAGTCACACGATTGGCATAAAATGTGTCAGGTACGTTCATAGTGGACTTTAATATCATTGCATAAAATGTGGACTTTAATATCATTACTGCACATACTTTACAGTTTATTTTACCGGTTGCCATTGAGGGATGTTTGTCTCTCGACATCCGTAACACAATCTACAAACTTGCAAAGCTGGTGCAATGGATCTCACAAAAGGAGATCAACGTAGACTCCATACCATTCGCCAAACTAAATGCTGCGGAGCTTGTGTGCATGTTTGAGAAACATTTTCCTACTACCATGCTAACCATTCAGGTGCATCTTCTTGTTCACATAGTTGATGAGGTGGAAATAGCTGGCACAGTTCATTCCAGATGGATGTTCTTCTTAGAACGTTTCATGAAAACGCTTAAGGGATATGTGCGTCAAAAGGCACGTCCGGAGGGTAGCATGGCAGAAGGTTGGTTGGTATCAGAGTCCCTAGTGTACATTGGAGAGTGGCTAGACGGATTTGATAAAGCCCGGGACACGCTATGGCGAACCATAGATGATGAGCGCATATCTGGGATTGTCATGTGCAATCTCGGTGTTGAGAAGAAGATGACGGAAGATCTAGAGGCTAAAATCAACCGATTTTGCATGCTTCACAATCCAGTGATGCAAAAGTGGATTTCACAATATAAGGATGCAAAGCAAGAGCGACAAAGGGCACGAATCGAGTGGAGACGGGGAAGATGACCACCGATGCACTATCCGACGGAGAGCCTACCAACCTTCATGAGCTTAAGCTGGTTGCACAACCAATTGAAAAGCGCACAACAATGCGGTGACGAAGTGACTGAGGAAGAGTGGGAGTACTCTCGGGGTTGCGCGACCAAGGTAAGTTTGCAATGTACGACATGCTAGTGACTTTATTTCTAAACGTTTGAACGGCCACTCATAATCTTTGTTCGTTGTAGTATAAGTCATACACAGCAGCATGGTGTAAAGGTCGACATTTTAGGGTGGAACGGATCGACAAAAAGCGTTTTACTCAAGATTGTGGAATCATGGCAAAATTTGAACAGTCTAGTCGACGACGTTCCTCTGATGCAGATCCTGTGGTGGCGGAACTCACTTACTTCGGCACGCTGCAAGACATTTTGAGGATCGATTACAGAGGATTTTTTGTCGACTTGTTCGACGTGCAATGGTTCAAGATAATCATGGAGGGTCGCAACGCTACTGTGCGTAGAGGAGAGTCTGGTTTTCTTGAGGTGGATTCTACTAAGAAATGGACTGACCTAAGAGACACTCTCGTACTACCAGAGAATTGTGAACAAGTAAGTATGTAAATAGTTAACATCCCCCTTTTACAAGTTATGTGCTTGAAAGCTCTCATGTAAGTTATGTGGCTCTGGCAGGTAATATTTCATCCTACAAAGTCTATATCAAACTGGTGGTACGTCATAGAGGTAGCCCCTCGTAGTGCAAGGACGTATGAAGGCTACCATGTGCCAATCACAACGGCATCAATGGAGGAGATCAGAGAAGATGCTCAATCAGAAGCCGCTGCGGTGGTGCCAGATGAGCATCAAGATGCTACTACTCTATATGGGGTGCATGCAGAGGAGCTACAAAATGAAACAGAGGATATGTGTTTAAACGGAGAGCTCTATATAGATATAGGAAGTTATGCTGAGTTATGCGAGGATGAGAGAGAGATCTCTTAAAGCCACAAATATTGTATTTGAACAATTTTGCTCCGTGTTGTAAAAGCTCTGGCTCTCTAAGTACCTTCCATGGTGTATAACGCTCTTTTCTACTCGCGCTCACATCTTTTGATTGAAAATTCTAAGTTTTCGACTTGCCTCTTCTATCACTCAATTCATTGCGTCATTGTATTTATATGCGTCATTACGTCATTGTATTTAATGGTCTTTGCGTCATTGTCTACTCTATTCATTCAATATTAAGTTTAAATATTCGTGTGTTTAATGCAGGTATGGATGATGAGGAGTTTCTTTCTTCTTTGTCACCGCAGCAGAGACAGTGGTACGTGGAGCGTCATCGCTCTGGCGCATCATCGCGCGTTCCTACTCCATCCGCATCTCCCTCTCTTTCGGAGCATTCGGCGCGCTCCGAAGCTTCGGCGTCGACAAGACGATCTTCACACTCGTCTAGACACCGGCGCTCTAGTGGTGGCGGTGGCGGTTGTTGTGGGGATTCCGCTGCCGATGCCTCCACACCGCCTCGTGTTCGACGAGGCTCTTTAGCCTCCCCTTCTTTGCCCGCCCCCACACCAGCCACAGCATCGCCATCTACACCAGGTTTTGCGCGGCTGACTGTTCCTAGCAGCTACACACCTCTACCTACTCCGCCAGGAGCCACCCCACTCGACACTCCTCGCTTCGGGGCCCAGACGTCGGTGGAGACACCTGACGTCCGTACCCCCATCGACACGCCGCTAGAGACCCCTGCCGGGACACCCAGGTTCACGCGTCACCGGCCAGAGGGCTTGCCTTACTCCGTCGACTTCAGCGGCGGCATCATCATGGATGATGACGGCAAGAAGGTGATCTCGCGCATGCGTGGTCTTTGCTCTCAGCTGTTTAGACACTACATACTAAACAAATGGAGTGAAGTACCAAGTGATTTAAAAAACAGAGTCATCAGCATACTTCATGATGAGTTTCCCGTTCCAACACGGGATCAGCGCTTCAATGAAGACCTGATGAAGATTCGAATGCGCGAATACTGCAAACACAAGCGTTCCGAAGTGCAAAAAGCAATCAAGAATGGGTGGAACAGGCCAGATTGGCTGGCCAAAGAAGATTGGAAGAATGCGAAGAAAGCAGCGCGCGAGAATCCCGACAAGTGAAAGCAATAAAATGATGCAGCCAGAGCGCGAGTAGAGGCAGGGAGCTCGCACCACTTGGGGAGCGGTGGATGGGCATCATTTGAGGCCGATTTTGTAAGTGTTTTCGTATTGCTCTTTATGTTCGATAGTTTAGGGTTTATGAGTTTTTTAATTCTAACATAATGAAATCTTTGTATGTTTTGACAGTGGTCGATGACAGGACGTGATCCCACACCGTACGAGCGCGAGTACGCAAGCAGGAAGGGCTTAAACGCCCTGATGGACATTCTCAGTTCTCGCGGCGGCATGGTTAGTATTAGGGTTTACTCTTTTCTATTTTTTGTATTGTTTAATAAATGTCGTTATATGTTTATACTTATTGAAAGCTGTCTTATTGTCTTTTTTTGCAGAATCCGACAGATACGCCGCTTGGACGCGATGAGACGTCTGACTAGACGACGTCAGTTTAGCCGTAGCTAGATAGCATTAGTTTAGGGTTTCTCATAGCTTATGTATCATGAGACGGATTTTATACGTCTTTTTGAACCATGTATATTATTACATTTGTCACCGCAGTTCCTTTTGCCAATCAATTCTTTATGCCTATGATGTTGTACAATTGTCATTATTACATTTGCCAATCAATTCATTTTGCCTATGATGTGTACAATTGTCAATTTTACGCTTGTCAATTTTGCAAACAATGCGTCTTGTGGGTGACTATTTTGGGTCTATTATCTACCCTTGCACTTTTTTTAAAAAGTGAATCAAGTACAATATGGTTGATGGGTGGCAGGGCATTCAATGCCCTGTCACCAAAAAAAAATTCTCTCGGGCGTCGCTATTTATGGCTCTGTAGCGTCGCTATAGTCTTCTGTGTAAACGTCGCTATAACCGTCGCTATGAGCGTCTCTATATAGCGACGCTAATAGCGACGCATTTAGCGACGCATATAGCGACGCTCTCGTAGCGACGGTTTTAGCGACCCCGGGGGTTATAAAAACCCAGTGTATTTCCGTCGCTAACAGCGTCACAAGAGCACACAACCTCTTGTAGTGTGTTATGGTCGTCGCTATATGCGTGGCAATCTGCGTCGCTATCTGCGTGGCAATATGCGTCGCTATGAGTGTGGCAATTTGCGTCTCTACCTGCATGGCAATCAGCGTCGTTATCTGCGTCTATACTTGCGTCGCAAATAGCGACAGGTTCACAGCGACGGGTGTAGCGACGCACATAGCGACACGTTGCGTTGATATCTGCGTCGATGACACCTTTTTTGTTGTAGTGAGAAGAAGCTACAAGAAGGGGATTTGGTTATGAAGTACGAGAGCTACCTTGATTTCACATTTCAGAAAAAGTTCAAGAACAAGTGGATTGGGCCCTACAAAATTTTCAAAGCTTTCCCTAATGGTACCTATCAGTTAGAGCGGTCCAATGGTAAGCTCCTTCGACACAGGATAAATGGAGTTCGTCTCAAGATCTATTTTGACAGAGCTCTCACTCCAGATGTTCATCAGGTTCTTATTGAAGGGGTTGGGCATCCCACTTAAGGGTGCAGTCCAAGATAGCAAAAAGACATGAATAAGACTTCGTACATATGACTTTATTTCATCTTTGCATAGTGTTAGCAGGTTCACAGGTTTGAATAATAAGAGATTTCATTGGTTGAACATAAATATTCAACCAATGGGTTGGGCAATGATGGTGCGACAAAGTTATATCGGTCTAGTAGAATGGTTCTTGCATTGGTATAGAGTCATGCAGATACAGGTCGAGGCAGTGGAGTCAATAATAGGTGCCGGTAGCATCCAACTTGATCATGATGTGTATGTCAGATGTGGCGATTAGCAAGTCAGGCATTGTTTTTTAATCTCTCATAATTAAAATGCTCGATGCAGGGAATTTACTCTATGGTAGCTCAATGGTCCCATTATTTGGCCATGGGGTTCTTTTTGGAGGACTGTTTCAAGGACAGAAGATTGAAGTGAGGCTAGTTGTCGTAATAACGGCAAGTTCGGGGTGGTCCACAATCGGGGTGCCCTCCACTATCGGCAAGTTACAAAGCAATTGAAGTGAGACTCGAAAGGGGTGGCTAGGGCTACTTGAAGCAGGGAGTACTTGGACGCGGCTACTGCAAGCTGAGTTATACCCGTTTGGCAGTGCAAAGGGATTACAATCGACCTTGAGTGGGAAACGCAAGCTATAAAAGGCAAGTTAAAACTATCGCCATGCTTTTAAAAAAAACAAAAACAAAAACTAGTTTCCGAGCTGCAAAGAAAGGAAGGCGCCACCAGGTGGCAGAGCTTTTGTGGTCGCTCAGGGAAGGAGGATGAGTTGGTGAGTTGCATGGCAAAAAATGGGCCACCGATGGGCATGCGTGACAGGTGTCTGCAATCCCATGAGAGAAGCGCTGGACTGGATATGGAAAGCTTGCCAACGCAGTAGGGGAACTGGACGAAGCAAAGGCCGAGGGGTTGCCGGCAAGTTGAGACACGACTGCCAGTTGCATGGCGGTTGGAAGGGGAGCGCTGAGGTTGAGGTAGAGGGGTGAGCCAAACAAGAGGAAAAAAACGATACCTTAATGGGAGGTTACATGAAGCAAGGTCTACAAGGACGGGAAAAAAAAAAAAAGCAACACACAGAAGTAGAGGAAGGCATCACGAGCAGAGGTGATACCCAATCCAGCCTGTGCAGAGTTGGAGCGCAATCAATTGCTGTAGTAAACAGGGCAAGAAAGGGCTCCGGGGTTGCGCCATCAAGGAGGTGGTGGGCTGGCCGAGAGCAGAGAAAGGAAGGCCGCCACGAGGTGGCAATAGGAGGAGTTTGAGGACCACATCTTGTTGGAGATAGTGCTACAGAAAGCAACGAGAGCTCCACAGCAGCAAAGAAGAGAATGGACACCGTCCTGGTTGTGCTGTTAGAGGAGAGAAATCAACATCATTAACGGCAATTCTTGCCGATCGAGAATCGTGTCGGCTTCTCGTTCTCAAGTTTGCTTTGGTATTTGAAGGATTGAAGGATTGACGAGTTTGTGTTGCTAAGGTGCATATGGTTAGGCGGGTGTAGTCGTGAACTATGTAAATTGCGAGCTTGTTAGTCAAGTCATACAGAAAATAGTGTGTAAGTGAGTCGATTCGAGTGGCTTGGGTGCTGGTTATCTGCTAGGCTATAGAGAGGCATCGAGTTTGTGTACTGTGTGTGTTCCCATTTCGTCCATCCCAACGTTAGCAGCGCACAACCGGATCCGTTACCTTTCTGGTTGGGGAGTTTGTTTCACATGATGAAAGGCATTTTGTGACTAGTTTTAGTCTCTGCCTATTATTCTCAAGTTATCAACCTTGATCATTAGTTTGGATGAGGCTAGTTACTGACAAGAAACATCAGCAAGTCCTTGACTTGCTTGGTGTTGATAAGTATATCAACATGTTACTTTCATGGAAAGTTGAGGAGAGGTCTTATTGCACGTTCCAGTACCTTCAGAAAGTTTGAAACTTGGGTATGCATTTAGATACCTTTTAGTTGTGATAACTCGTTTAGCATACTCAAGTGAGTTCTAAATGGAGTTCCACGCTATGTTGGTTATGGGTCGGTTTATCAAGACGGTTGCACAGGGACAACAATGTGGAACAATCAAGATGTTATTCTTGATTTCATTGAATCCCATTGAACCGGGTTCCGATCCAACGAACCGTTGGATCCATGAGGGATGCCGCGATGGAAAACATTAGTCTTCTAATGAAGATACCGTCACTTGTGTTTTCGAGGACAAAAACGCTTCTCCCAAGGGAGAGTAATTTCATGCCAAGGGTAGGACTATGCGGGCACAGCCCTAGAAACGTACCGGACACACATGCAGTAAAGAGGTCTATATATGGAAGAGGCCCAAGGGCCTATATATAGGATGGTTGGGAGGTTATTCGCATGTCGATCTACCCTGCTGTCTTACACTCTCTCTATTGAAGGTGCCTCTCCCGTGGCTATTCGCTATGCATAGGGTATTCCTTCCTTGCCATTGATCTCTTACTCATGTTTTGAAAGAGGATAAAACACACAATCCAATAGTATCTCTTAATACACAGTCACAAAGTGTAGAAGAATTAGTCATTGCATGAAAAGGAACCTCTCTTTGTCATTCATTCTCTAAAGCATGAGAATCATTTTGTCTATGGTAGAGATTTGAATGTCATCATTGGTCATCAAGCCCTTAATTGTCTCCATCCCACCATGCTTAGTGTATTTTGGAGCGATTGTCAAGCTAGATGGTTCTTGTGAGCAATTTGGTGGTTTAATTGATTATAATCCTAGTAAAGCTAACCAATTGTAGATTCGCTCAGTCTCACAAAGGACAAATCTTGGCTTTCGAGTCAAGGTCCACACTACCTATTCAAGAAGTATCTTTTGTTCGCATGAATATTCAGATGCATTTATTGAGTCTCTGATTTTGTGACCGTCTTGTATTTTTATCATCGTCTTTGTGTGTTATCTTCTCATATGAAATCCATATTGAATGATGCACATGATTCACTAAAGGATGAGCACAGAAGCTTGAAGATCACTTTAGGAAAGGTAGAAAGTTTGTATTCAAGGAAAACACAATGTTTTATCATTGTAGGTCATATCGATAGATTTTGCATGCTATTTCCTTGGCAAGACATAGTCACAACAAAGCATTGGCACGATTTTCCATCAAGCTTGATACTCCCTTTACGGTTTGCCAGGGTCGATAGCTTTAGATAGCAAAGTCAAGTGTCGATCACATTTTTGGCATGTACTCATTGAAAGGTTTGTAGATTCGTCACATTTTTCATCTACATTTTACCCATAGTGATTTAGGAAGAACAGTCTTTTTATAGTCATCCAGAAATAAAAGCCGTGTCTATGAAATTGTGGTTGAAGTTGTTTCAAGAAGATCCCCATAGGAGATTCTTGAAGAGAATGAACCCGAGATTGTAGACAAAGGTGAAGACATGGAGTCAAAAGCAGATTATTTTGTATCACTTTCAGCGCGGCCCAAAGAAGCAACCATTGCAGTCGATCCTTTTGAAGTTCAAGTATCGCGTCACCTACCTAACAAACTGGGCGCGCGACGAAGATTTCTCCGTAGATTCCTTGGAGTTAGTGGCGGACTACATAGAAACCATGCATCTTGGTACCAATACCACACCTTGAAAAGGGAGGGATGTCACGTGCTCATATGTGCATGTGGACAAGCTTACTCCTATTTCTAGGGTTTATGACAACCTAGGAAGTGTTCTAGAACCCTTGTGAGCTTGTACGCAGGATGTGCATGTCTAGGCACTTTAGATTAGTTGCATACCCTCTGATTGCACATGAGCACAATCAATGTCTATTAGGTGTAGGCATTGGGGAGAACATGTCATCCCATTGTAGACTACCATGTAGGATATATTTTGCGGTAACGCCTAGGGAGCCATCTAGGGCATATCTTTCAATCCACGCGTTAAAATGAGACTACAATTTGGACAAAAAGCTCATCAAAAAATCTTTGTGCTTTGGTAAGGGATCCACATTTGGCATATATAAATACCAAAGCATTACCAAGCACAACCTGTTTCTCCAATAGCCACTCTCTAGCAATCTCTCGTGAATTGTCACCCATGTTAAGGCCACATGCCTTCAGGGTGCAAGCATAGGCGATTGCATTTTGAGAAAAGCCATCCCTTTGCATTTGGTTGAAACATCCCAATATCCATAGCCATGTTGAGCATATCATGCAATCAACATATTCTAAGAGGATACATTTCATATAGAAATTTTGTGTGTGTGGAATGGCCATCCCTTTGCATCTAGTTAAAATAGCCCATGGCCACAATTATATTGGGCATATCCTACATCAACAACCCAAAACTTTCTTGCCACATCCATGTTGGGCATATCCTACAATCAACACATTCTAAAAGACTACTTTTTAAACAAAAAGTTCGTGTGGAAAGGCCATGCATTTGGCGAAAAGTCTTTCCTTCCCATTTGGTTAACAACCCATAGCTTCCTAGCCACAACATTGTGAACAGAAAGCTCATGAAAAATATATGTGCTTTCATATATATGGACCGAAGCATTGCCAAGCACTGGTCTTATCATGACATCTCTCACCCATGTGAAGGTCTTGCATAAGTCCATAAGGCACTATATTGAGAGTTGAAAGCATGAGTGGGTGGACAAAAAAGCTATGTGCAAAACATAAACTATTTTTGGAAGTGTTTGGCCAAACATGTTTGACCAGAATGAAAAAATCTAGAGCATGTTATATTCACTCAATAGCTATTCTAAAGAAGGATCTAATACTGCAATGGGCGCAATTTAAAATTGATATGGAAAAATTTTACTCGTCCACTTTTGAAAAAATTTCTTTAAAAAAATAGCTTCTCACCCTTAAAATTGTACCACCCAAGAATGCTTTCACCCTGAGATGATCGAGGCATTGAGTTTGAGGTTGATTGGTTTTTGTAGAGGTTATTTAAAACGAAACCATGTAGCAACACCTAAGCACAAAGCAGCAGGTTGCAACATAGTACGCTAGAGAGAGAGAGAGAGAGAGGTTTACTTGGACCATGAGAAGCTAAGTCAACGTCGCCTCCAAGTAGAGGCTGATGCTTGGCAAACAGTAAGTCAGGTTTGTTTTCCAGCAGCACTTGTGTTTACTATCTCCAACACGGAAGCACTCGACAATCAACACAGGCGATATTAGTAACAATATTGGCTACACTCATCGTAAACATCATAGATTCATGCGGCATGAGCAATTGCAACGCAACTTACGATCTTGATCATCTTGAAATAGGCCTTGAAGAAGCGCTCGTGGGGTAATCTATACCTATAGCCTGTCAAAATCAACAGGTGAAAAGCAGCTCTAGCTGTGGCAAAAACGTTGTGTATAATTAGATGGATGTAGATATAATCATTCCGTTCACGATTGAGATTCAGTTACGTGGGGACTCATGCAACAAAAAGGCCTCGGACCAAACAAATAAAAAGCAACAACCACCACACACCAAAAAAAAGCAGTCTCTAAATTCTATACAAGAACAAGGTAGATCTCCATAGATGAATCAAGTGAAGTGCTGAAAGGAAAGTTTTCATCGTTCTTCAAAATAGCTTCTAAAGACGAAAATAACAAGTAATAAAATCACCAAGCCTGCTAGACATAAAAGAAATTTCTTTTTGACATGCAATTTTTCAAGCTCCCTTTCATATGCTTTGTGTAATGTGATCAAGTTACTTGTATAATTTTTCATATATAACGTTCTCAGAATTATATACACCAATTGCATTGACGAAGACACCGATTGCATTGACGACGATGTCACAGCAGTCCTTGGGGCTACTGATGCCCCTCTTTCCTCACTATTTGATGGGCGCATAGGACATTAGTTGCACAATCAAACACTATGGCAAGGAATTGCACCAGATACACACCCCCACCAATGCTTGTCTCAAAGTCTCCTATGGGGAACCCAATGCTTCGATCTGAGACACCCCCCTGGGCATACTCACGGTCCATGCGGACTACATTGCCACCTACTGTCCGTCCACCTGTGTTGCCTCATTAATTTCCCTCTAGGCACCCAAATTGGTGGCAGCCCTACACCAACAACTACTCCTCCATCTATGCCACAAGTTCCCAACTCTACTACGCCTCGAATTGTTGCAATCCCCTCCCCCTCCTTGAATGATGAAAACCCATCAATTGGGGGTACAAGATTGGGGGGCCATACACAATCCTCATCCCGTGTCAATTGGCGTCTACAAGAGGTAATGGTTCTTGTCGAAGCCGAAAAGGATCTGCATGTTGGCAAACGATTGCAGAAGCTTGTCGATCTCGTGGAGCGCATCGCTCCAAGAGCCAATGCAAGACAAAGTGGGAGCAGCTTCGCACCTTGTTCACTAGGGTTCGTGACTTCAAGTGCAAAATACCATCTGGTTGCAACAGTTATTGGCAAATGGATGCGATCGAGCGGCGCACGAGGGGCCTACCGATCGAGGAATTCCCCTTCAAAGTATATGATAAGATGGACAATCTTTTTGGTGGCAGGCAAAATGTGGATGTGGCTGGACTTCTGTACAACTCGCTCAATGACGACACGATCCCACTAGTGTGTACATGTAACGCTTTCTGCACTACAATTTTATTTTATTTTTTTATGCTTGTTAAGTTTTTATGAAATATTTTGTGGTCAATGCAAGTGATGGAGCCAAGAATGTGCAGGTTGAGCAAACTTCGGCAACCTCAGAACCTCATACATCACCACCACAAGGAGCACCTGTCCTGGGGGCTAGTAGCAATTTGGAGGAATCAAGTGAAATCGATGAGAACGAACTAATGTGAGCACCCTAAAGGAGATTGCAGAGTCTGCCAGTAGGATGGCATCCTTCATGGACACGACCGAAGATAGGAAGGACACTAGAGAGGAAGCTCGGGGGAAGAAATTATAAGAACTTCGAGCAACACGGCAACAAGTACAACGAGACAACACCCGATCAATATGCTCTTCCTTGGAGAACATGGCAGACTCCATTAGGTCACTTGGGATTGTACGTGATAACAATCATTGGCCGTTGCCATAACATGGTCATATAATTTGTACTAGAGTTTGCTTTTCATTAGTAGGTATGCTATGTTGGAGGTTAGTGCATCTAATTTCAATGTATCTATTCATTTAATCCAACTACGCTATGATCTTCAACAGCACTTCATTTTGTTGGTAATCTTTGGAGTAGCTTTTCCAGCTTATCATTTCCACTTTTGTAGAGATTTCGCATGTCTTTTTTCCATTATCTTTGAAATTGTGGCAAGTGCATTGGTAATCACCCAATTAGTGTTTGAAAAGTCCTTTTTTTTGTGCACATGACGTGCATCTATATCGTTTTTCGGGATGAGGAGATGAAAGTTCCATTGGGGTTTGTTTGCAAACTAGCTGTACATTCTCCAACATTTAGAAATTCTTGATAATAGAGAAAATGGCTCGAGGGTAAACTCAGAGCGCTTGTTCTGGAAGTAAAACCCATTATCAATAATAGCATAAATAGGAATCATCAAGATTGTGGAATTGTCAAAAGTTTTAAGTAATATATGGCCCAGTCATTGTACAGTGTATACTTTGCTTCCAGGTTTTAATCAAATTGGTGGTATAATTTGGATAGACCCTTGAAGTACCACTCAAAAACGAGTTGGTCTTTTCATTTTCACATTTCAACTTCCATTGTGAATTTGACAAGAAAGGGGGGTATTTACTTTGGAAGACTATTGTTGTATTATCTTGCACACAGAATTGTGAATATCTATGACAACAATGTAAACTTGTCTTAGGATCTTTGCAAAACCTTCAAAGTTGATTACAAGCAACACATCACTGCAATTGAAACCAGGAGACAGTAGATTGGCACAAAGGCTCACAATGACTCTGCAATGTGCACTAGTGTTGTCTCCAAAACCGAGTATATTATCTTCTAAATCAAGACATCATTGATACGTAAAAAATATAATGAAAAATATCATATTAATCCATGCAACCGGCTCGCATGTAGGAGAATAAAATCTCCGTAGTATCATCTATTATATCTAGATTCTGCCTAGGTTTATGTGTCATTTGTTCCTCAACTATGTCGGGCTCATCACAATCATATGTGATCCCAAATTGTAGCCAAATGTTGTGCAGTATGCAGCATGCAGCAATTATCCTTGGTAACAACTCCACATTTGGTTGTTTGATTCGTTGATGCAAATAGCCCCACATTTGCTTCAAGCAACCAAATGTTCTCTCCACCACAATTCTGGTGCTTGAGAGCTTGAAGTTGAATTGTTGAGTGTGCTCATCAATGTCACATGCAGGAAATGGTATGACCAGCCATGGGAGGTTTCGATACCCACCATCGCCAAGAATGTACTCCCGTATGCACTGCCTGCCATATGGAATTTCCATCTCGTTCAAGATCACATTACTTTTAGCCCGCACGTAGAAAGTGGAGTCTCTGAGAATTTGAATGTTGTTGCAAACTCCACGCATGCCGCAAAGGATATCCATGAATCGCATGTCACTATTGACAATGGCCTGTAGTGTCATGGAGTAGTTGTAAGAGACTTGGACACTCCAAGTCAAGAATCTACCACGAAGCACAAATAACCACTTTAAAACAGTTCACAATTCACAATTGATTCGACACTAGCCCGCCGACGGAGTTCTGTGCCTAGAAATATTTGCCCCAAAGACTGGTGCCCCTCTCGGTATTTCTTTTTGTATTAATCTGAGTTCAAAGTACAAGAGTGCAGGCAGGCGCTCACACTCAGACTCTGCATCCAGATGCTCTGAGTTGTGAGAGGCCTGCTCACATATTTAAAGGCTACAAGGGATGCTAAAAGCAGAGCCCAAAAGCTAAAAATCAAAAGCTTGTAAAAATAAAGCCTTCCGGAAATAAAGCATCATGTCTCTCTCTCTCTCTCTCTCTCTCTCTCTCTCTCTCTACCACGACAATACAAAAAACCACTCCTAAATAGTTCACAGTTCATAATTGATTCGACATTGGCCCACCCGCAGATGCTGTGTGTAATGGAATTAGCCTATTCAATTTGAGAGTAGCAGAATTTAATGAGAGTACTTTCAAGAAATGATTTTGTGAGCATAGCGGGTAGACATAATTGAAGATAGCAACATAATTATAGCATTTAGTTAACTTGGCATGGACAATACTTTTGCAAGAGAGAGAATTTAGAGAACATGACAACAGTTAAGGACCAGATTTATGTGGAGCCGGTCCCCCCTCCAATAGGCATTTGTATTATGATTTCTCCCATAAAGAGAGACTTGTTACAATACATTCTTTGTGTTCCTTGTGACCTAGGTGAAGCAATGAAGATGGAAAGCTTCATGCATCACCATCATAGCATAACCTAAACTTGAAGAAAGCTTTAACTATACCAAGCCTCAGTCCCAAGACCTCAAAGACCTTCGAAGGTGGAGAGAGCTAGCAGGGAATGGGGGTAGGGAAGAGGAAGAAGAAACATTTCATACGAGAAAGAGCTAGCTCCTCACTTATCATAACTCTTGTGCTAGCATACATAATAGCATAGTAATGAAGAAGAAATACATGGCAAGATCAAGCATTGAAGCATGGCTCTTGGATGGATTTGCACTCCATAGCCAAGAGTGTTGGTGTAGGCTCTCAACCTCTACTTGCTTGGAGAAGGAGAGGGAGCTCTTGCACTTTGCATAGTACACAATGAGAGTGTTTGTGAGTGTGTGTGGGTGAGTATACCCCCTAAGCACCCCCCTAGCTTGCTTGGGTCGACCCCCCCTTGTAGCTCATGCTTGAAGCTCATTGGACCCCTCCAGGCCTAGCCAATCACAAGCAGGAGCCATTACAAGCAACATGGGTAGCCTTGGGACAAGTGTCCCCCTTTCCCCTTTGAGAGAGAGGACTTGATAAATGCAAAATCAATAAATTAAATATCCTAAATTATCATTGGACCCCTTGGGTGGCCAACCAATAGGCTTCAGGCACACCATGAGGGCAACATGGGGAGGAACTTGACAAGTGTCCTTGCTGCCTCTTCAAGCTGGGGCTTCCCTTGTGTGTGTGTGTGTGTGTCTGTTCTCTCTCATCCCCCCTCCCCCCTTGTAGGCTCGCCCCCCTCCTTGTAGGGATATTTTTGACTTTGGATGAGCAAGCCCCTTAGTCATCAAGCATGACTAAGCACTTGAAGTAGGGGGTGTTCCCACAAGCATCTTAGGCAAGCTTCTCAAGGCACCTCAAGCACCTTAATCATGCACCAAGTCAAGCACCTCAAGCATGGAGCCAGTCAAGCACCTCAAGCATCTTAATCAAGCACCTCAAGCATGACAAGCACCTGAAGCAGAACAAGCACCTCAAGCACGACAAGCACCTCGAGCTTGGGCCGGGTTCCCACCTCAAGCTCAGCCCTAGCTTACCTAAGGTCAAAGGACTTCTACACACATTATTGGAGGTCTTCAATGAAGCTAACCCTAAGGTCTTATGCTCCATTGGTTAGCCTTGCTCTTGATAGACCATCTCCCATTTGGGCCCCTTTACTATTGGCCCCGTGTTGAGATAGATCTATAAGCACATATCTATATCTTAACACTTGTTCCCATTTATTCTCCCACATTAAGTGATCAATTTAATATGAGAAAATCATTTGGGTTGGTTAGATATTAGATTTTATGACATTACCTCTCTCTTGAAATCATAGTCGTCCTCGACTAGGAGGTAGAAGAGATAAAGCCTTAGTCATTAGTCAATCGTACTTAGCGGGTAGAGGATCCCTTTTTTACCCTACGACATCTTTCCAAGATGGATGACTAATCCATTTGGTGCTTGGGAGACATAGCTGCCGCAAGCATGTCTGCTCTTTAGTCCATTTCATTCTCCCAAAGTAGAGTGACAAATTCTACTTGGTGTTTGAGAGACGTCGTCATCACAAACATGATTCTAAGCATGCATACTAGTTAAATTTGTGTACAATTAAAAAGAGGATTAGTCTTATAAGACAAAAAACATGAGTCATTTAAAAGAGAGTTGTACATTTGCTTACTCTAATGTAGCATTGTAAGCATTGACAAGGTTCATACTATCCTTAAGTTGTACTCCTTGCATCCATTTAGCATCTTCAAAAGGATAATTTTTGAACTTAATAAGATACCATCGGATTATCTTACCATGTCGTAGTACCTTGTCTTCATGCCGAAGGACAGCTTCGGGTTGTAGCACCTCTTCTTGGTCTTCAACTTCGGGAGGGTCTTCAATAATTGGTTCAGTTGGTGGCTCTCCTTTGTAGGGCTTAAGTAGGCTTACATGAAAGGCATTGTGTATAAGCCAATGGTTGGGCAACTTGAGTTGATAAGCCGTCTCATTGATGGGCTTCAAGATTTGGAAAGGACCATAGTATCTTTTTGCTAGTTTAGCATAATACTTTTGATGGCCCATAGGATTTTTGCCCGTCGTTTGCCTTAATCGAGCCTTAGGAAACTTGAGTAAGACCCAATCATTTTCTTTGAGCATTAAGGCTCTTCTATGCTTATCTGCAGCAGCTTTTTGCCTTTGTTGAGAGATGGCTATAGCCTCCCTAATCTTTTGAAAAGATTCTTGTAGGTCACGGCTATACTCATCGGCGGCGAAGATCTTCCCATGTACTTTGAGTAGCAAGGGACTTTTAGGTCTTCCCTCTATGATCTCGAAAGGTGCTTTCCCCGTAGAAGTATGTACAGTATTATTGTAGGCATACTCTACTAGAGGTAAATACTTTTCCCATTGTGAGCTTTGATTTACTTCGGTAACATAAGTCTTGAGTAGATTGAGTATCGTAAGATTGGCTATCTCACTTTGGCCATCCGTTTGTGGGTGATAGGCCGAAGAGGAATTCAATCTTGTTCCTAAATTTTCAAAGAGACCTTTCCAGAAATTACTGGTCATTCTAGGATCTCTATCTGACACGATGGATGTGGGTAATCCATGGTGCTTGAAAATCTGAGATATGAAGAGAGTTGCCATTTGATGTGCCTTAATAGTCTTTTTGACAGGAATAAAATGTGCTTGCTTGCTAAACCTGTTGACTATTTTCCATATTCCTATATTCCCATGGATAGACTTGGGTAGTCCAAAGATGAAATCCATGGATATACTCTCCCATGGTGAATTTGGAATAGGCAATGGCTGGAGTAATCCAGGTTGCTTCCCTCTATCATACTTGGTCTTTTGGCATACTACACATTTTGAAACATACTCTTGTATGTCCACTTTCATGGTAGGCCAATAGAAATACGTCTCTACTCCTCGGAGAGTAGGTTGAATACCTCTATGCCCTGCATATGGAGGAGCATGGGATTCATACATAACCTTCTCACGAAGGGAATGGGTAACACATAGCCTATTGCCGTGGATAAGATAACCATCCTGCAAGGTGAATGGTTCCTCTTTCTTCCCCAAAGCAAGGGCTGACATTATGTCTCTAAAGTCAGGGTCAGTAGCATACTCATCTATCATAGAGGATAGATCATTGTGAGTAGCTATAGACACCGCATTAACTTGATTGTGCTTACCAGCTATGTGAGCAATATGGAAATTAAATTGCAAAAGAAAATTTGCCCACCTCATTTGCTTGTCTAAAAGTTTGGTTTGCGTCATGAAATACTTGAGACTTTGGTGGTCGGTTCGTAGGATAAATGGAGTCCCCAATAGGTAGTGCTTCCATGTATCTAGGGCATGTAGAACAGCTAAAAGCTCTTTCTCATAAATGCCCAAGACTCGTTCATCACTATTGAGCCTTCGGCTCTCATATGCTATGGCATGCCCTTCTTGAAGCAAAACCGCTCCAAGGCAATCACCACAAGCATCACATTGGACCTCAAATGGTTTTGAGAGATCCAGAAGCACGAGGACCGGTTGGGAAGTAAGCTTCTCTTTGAGTTTTTCAAAAGCATTTTGCTCCTTAGCAGTCCATACAAACTTAACGTTCTTCTTTGTTAAGTCGTGTAGTGGTCCTGCTACTTGAGAGAATTTTGCTATGAAGCGTCTATAGTATGCACACATACCAATAAAGCTTCTTAGCTCATGTAGATTCCTTGGGTTAGGCCATGATTTTATTACCTCTAACTTTGATGGATCCATACGAATACCATCGTGAGAGATAATATGACCTAGATATTGAATCTCTTGAAGGAAGAATTCACTTTTCTTTTGGTTGAGAAAAAGTTTGTTTTCCCTCAAGGCTTGAAAAATCACTTGGAGATTTTTCTTATGTTCCTCCAAAAATTTGGGGTAGATGATGATATCATCAAAGAACACTCCAGTGAATTTACGATATGGTCTAAAAAATTTCTCCATGAGACGATTGAAAGTAGCTGGTGCATTAGTCAAGCCAAAAGGCATGACTAGATATTCATAAAGACCAAATGTTGTGCGAAACACGGTCTTTAGGATATCTTCATCCACTATCCTTATTTGATGATAGCCACTCTTAAGGTCAATCCTACTGAAGTAGGTAGAGCCTTGTAGCTTATCAAATAGATCTTCTACCCGAGGCACGGGAAATATGTTTTTGATAGTGATATGGTTTAGTGCTCGATAGTCCACACACATACGGTATGTACCATCTTTCTTTTGCACTAAAAGGACTGGAGAACAAAAGGGAGAGGAACTAGGCCTCACCATCCCTTTGTCTACCAATTCCTGTACTTGCCTCATAATCCCCTCTTGTTGAGCTTGTGAGACTCGATAAGGAGGTTTGTTAGGCAGTGAGCTTCTTAGAAGGAGCTCAATACGATGGTCATCATCCCCTCATTTTGTAGGTAGGTCCATAGGGATATCATCAATGAACACATCTTGGAATCCTTTTAGAAAAGTAGACAAGTCTAACTCTTCTCGATTCCTATCATTTTCATTTGATGAAACATTATTAGCTTTTAGAGACTCTTTGACATAAATCATGTACGCAGAAACTGAGCTCTTCATTGATTTATCAAAAGAAAGAGGATTTACAAGTGGAATAGTGCGACCACGCTCACTAGCATCTATATACATGTTCTTTCCCCTGTAGGTGAAGTAAATTCTCCTTTCAGGGAACTTCATGTTGGCAGCCATGCGATCAAACCATGGTGCCCCTAGGATAACATGCTGATGTTGGAGAGGAGAGATGAAGAAGTCTTCTTTGTCGACATAGCTTTGGACATGAAGCCTCAACTTCCCAATCAAGGGAGTAACGGAGGCTTGTTGTCCCTTGAAAGCTGCATCAGCTGTTACTATATCTCCCATCTCAAAAGCTTGAATGCCCAACTTGGTGGCCAACTCTATTGATATGAAGTTGAGAGTAGAGCCAGGGTCAAACAAGATGAAGGCATCATGCTCTCTTACCTTTGCCCAAGCATAGGAGAGTGATGATCCTTTGCAATGAGCATCCTCTTTTGGAGCTTCGATGGTGGAAGCCCTAGGAGTCTCATTGCGAGTATTCTTCTTGGGGCAAGAACGATAGCCATGTCCTTGCTCCCCACACTTGAAACATTTATGGTCCTTGCGAAAAGCTTCAAGCTCTTCAGGAGAGAGTTTTTTTTTATCTTTGTAAACTCCCTTCTCCTTGGACCGATTGTTGTTGTTGTTATTGTTGTTGTTGGAAGTGCCTTGGGAATTATTTTGTGCATTGGATTTCCCCTTTGCATCATTTTTATCTTTGTTTTCCATGGGCTTGACATTACGTCTAGCCCCTTGATGGAAATTGATGCGTGAAGCAACCATGGTGTGATGGATTACTTCGGTAATAGTACCAGGCCGTTGAGAGTTGATGTATTCGGCCATCTCTTCAGGTAATCCCGCACAGAATTGCTGTCTTTGCTCGGAAAAGTCTATCTTTTGAAAGACAGTAGCTTTGAGATGTAAATCCCAAAACTTGTCTACATACTTGTTGATAGACTCATGAGAGAGAAGCTTCAAGCCGCGCCATTTGGTAAGAACTTTATCTTTAGTATCGCTTGGAAGAAATTGCTTCATGATGGAAACTCGTAGAGTTTTCCATGTCTTTGGGGCTTCTCCATTGCCACGAAGGCTAGCCCACCATTGACGAGCTGATTTTTGGAAGTGCATAGCTACATGGCGTAGCTTGGAGGACTCTGTGAAGCCCTCGTCCCCAAAGGCCGCATCAAATTGCTGGATGAAGGCCAACACTTTGTCAGTAGCACCAAAGGTGCCATCGTAGGTGAGAAAAGAGATACTCTTTCCTCCCTCCTTGAACTTCTTTAGCTTTTGTGACCTTCGCCATGCAGGAAATGATTTGCGATGTCCTCCCCTCTTGTATTCTCTAGGAGAATAGCCATAACTTTCATCGGAAGAGGAGGAAGGTGAAGAAGAAGGAGAAGAGGGTGACCTCTTCCTAGCCCTTTTCTTCCTTTGTTTCCTCTCTTGCCTTTCAGAGTGATGAGGAGAAGGACTATAGGTCGCTCTTTTCCTCTTGGGAGGAGTAGGCGATCGTCTAGACCGCCGTCTTCGTGGAGCCACCTCTTCAGAAGAACTTAGACTTTCATTGCTTTCTTTCTCTTTGGATTCCTCCTCTCGAATGGGAGAGAGTCTTCTTTTGGGGGTCTCTTCAAGAGGCCTCCTAAGCTCTCTCTCCTCTGGGAGAGGAAGGGAAATTCCATAAGCACGAAGTTGTTGAGTAACTTCGGCTTGCAAAGCAGGGTTGCCCATAGCTTGCTGCAACCTAGCAACGAGATAATTCACAAACATGGGAGCATCATCATTAGCACCTTCATGTGCAAAATCAAAGCTATCAATGTTCATTCTACTCTCTTGATTATTGTCAGCCATGTTAACAAAATTTATGTTTATACTTAGTGTATGCTTTGGCAGCTCAAAACCTTAGTTGCCACTCCTCTTAGCCTTTGAAAATCGGCTCTTAAGTATCTACACCCACGGCTCAAAGTGGTTAATTATAGAGAGTAGAGGAGTAGGTCTAACATAGCTTATGGCTCAATAATGGTAAAGCCGTAGGCAAGTCTAAAAAGACTCCATTATTAAGTCCAAAGCTCCCGAGGTGTGCACCATCCCCCACATAGTGGGCTTAACAAAACCGATATTAGATCCCAGTTCCACTTACTCTATTATAATTAACAACATCAACCATTTATAGGCTACTTAAGGACCTCTCTTCTTAAGCAAGAAAAGAGAAACCAAATGCTCTGATACCAATGTAATGGAATTAGCCTATTCAATTTCAGAGTAGCGGAATTTAATGAGAGTACTTTCAAGAAATGATTTTGTGAGCATAGCGGGTAGACATAATTGAAGATAGCAACATAATTATAGCATTTAGTTAACTTGGCATGGACAATACTTTTGCAAGAGAGAGAATTTAGAGAACATGACAACAGTTAAGGACCAGATTTATGTGGAGCCGGTCCCCCCTCCAATAGGCATTTGTATTATGATTTCTCCCATAAAGAGAGACTTGTTACAATACATTCTTTGTGTTCCTTGTGACCTAGGTGAAGCAATGAAGATGGAAAGCTTCATGCATCACCATCATAGCATAACCTAAACTTGAAGAAAGCTTTAACTATACCAAACCTCAGTCCCAAGACCTCAAACACCTTCGAAGGTGGAGATAGCTAGCAGGGAATGAGGGTAGGGAAGAGGAAGAAGAAACATTTCATACGAGAAAGAGCTAGTTCCTCACTTATCATAACTCTTGTGCTAGCATACATAATAGCATAGTAATGAAGAAGAAATACATGGCAAGCTCAAGCATTGAAGCATGGCTCTTGGATGGATTTGCACTCCATAGCCAAGAGTGTTGGTGTAGGCTCTCAACCTCTACTTGCTTGGAGAAGGAGAGGGAGCTCTTGCACTTTGCATAGTACACAATGAGAGTGTTTGTGAGTGTGTGTGGGTGAGTATACCCCCTGAGCACCCCCCTAGCTTGCTTGGGTCGACCCCCCCTTGTAGCTCATGCTTGAAGCTCATTGGACCCCTCCAGGCCTAGCCAATCACAAGCAGGAGCCATTACAAGCAACATGGGTAGCCTTGGGACAAGTGTCCCCCTTTCCCCTTTGAGAGAGAGGACTTGATAAATGCAAAATCAATAAATTAAATATCCTAAATTATCATTGGACCCCTTGGGTGGCCAACCAATAGGCTTCAGGTACACCATGAGGGCAACATGGGGAGGAACTTGACAAGTGTCCTTGCTGCCTCTTCAAGCTGGGGCTTCCCTTGTGTGTGTGTGTGTGTGTGTGTGTGTGTGTGTGTGTGTGTGTGTGTGTGTGTGTGTGTGTGTGTGTGTGTGTGTGTGTGTGTGTGTGTGTGTGTGTGTTCTCTCTCACCCCCCCTCCCCCTTGTAGGCTCGCCCCCCTCCTTGTAGGGATATTTTTGACTTTGGATGAGCAAGCCCCTTAGTCATCAAGCATGACTAAGCACTTGAAGTAGGGGGTGTTCCCACAAGCATCTTAGGCAAGCTTCTCAAGGCACCTCAAGCACCTTAATCATGCACCAAGTCAAGCACCTCAAGCATGGAGCCAGTCAAGCACCTCAAGCATCTTAATCAAGCACCTCAAGCATGACAAGCACCTCAAGCACGACAAGCACCTCGAGCTTGGGCCGGGTTCCCACCTCAAGCTCAGCCCTAGCTTACCTAAGGTCAAAGGACTTTTACACACATTATTGGAGGTCTTCAATGAAGCTAACCCTAAGGTCTTATGCTCCATTGGTTAGCCTTGCTCTTGATAGACCATCTCCCATTTGGGCCCCTTTACTATTGGCCCCGTGTTGAGATAGATCTATAAGCACATATCTATATCTTAACACTTGTTCCCATTTATTCTCCCACATTAAGTGATCAATTTAATATGAGAAAATCATTTGGGTTGGTTAGATATTAGATTTTATGACACTGTGAGTTGTGAGAGGCCTGCTCACATATTTAATGGTTACAAGGGATGCTAAAAGCAGAGTCCAAAAGCTAAAAATCAAAAGCTTGTAAAAACAAAGCCTTCTGGAAATAAAGCATCAAGGCTCTCTCTCTCTCTCTCTCTCTCTCTCTCTCTCTCTCTCTCTCTCTCTCTCTCTCTCTCTCTCTCTCTCTCTCTCTCTCTCTCTCTCTCTCTCTCTCTCTCTCTCTCTCTCTCTCTCTCTCTCTCTCTCTCTCTCTCTCTCTCTCGCATAAAATTAGTAAAGCAAAAGAGTTCTCTTGCGTGGAATAAAGCAAGTTTCAAAGGCTTGTTAAAAAAGCATTCAAAAAATTTCCGCTAGTTTCTCTTCACAGCTTTCGCAATTTCTGCCATAATTAGTGGGTTGCCATGTCAATAGATTGTACGGACTTGCCACATCAGCAGACCTTTTGTACAGTGCCATGTCAGCATTTTAGGTAGCAGCCACGTCAGCAATTTGTGACATACCCCCCTATTGAAAGCATTGTAATCTCCCTCGATTATGCCTACAAAACAGACAGAAGCCATAAAGTGCCTTAGCAGTCTCACTGACTATTAGTACCGACGCACTAGGAACACACATCTAGCACATGTACCAATCGACAGTCACATCACACAATATCACAAGACATCCCATGACATTCAACATTCATTCGGATCTCAGACCATGATTTATTGGCAATGCAATTAGCAATCGCATCTAGATCCAGTCGGGACCTCATAGATGCCCGATTGACTAACCCCTATTGCAACCACGTCTATTCAAGATATTTTTTTTTAGAAAAAAATGATGCAGTCATTTCGTCTGTCAATTTTTGCACTTAAAAACAAGTCAAGAACAAATCAATTTCATATTCACGAATTCCATTTCATAAAGTCATACAGCAGAATACTGTCAGCTCTCAGTATCCTGAAGCTCAAAGAGACATCAGTGACTCTAGTATTCTAAAAATCAAGGCATCTATTGACAAAGGAGCGGAGTAACTCCCCTCTTGTGCATCTCGTTGCACTAGATCTGCGGCCAAGGTGATTTCTAGGCTCCATTTGGAATAGACTATGCTAAACCAAAAGCTTCAAGGTAAAGGATCTCCTCATTTTCTTCCACTTTGGGTTGCTCATCGGGCTCCCCATCGTCAAGAACATCACCTTTGAAAGGTTACAAGAGACTCACATGAAATGCATTGTGAATATCCTCCAAGTGTCGGGCAATTTCAGTTAGAAGGAGACATCATTGATCTTTTCGGAGATCTGGAAAGGTCTGTAGTATCTCATACTAAGCTTAGGAAAAAGCCTCTCCTTTCCCTTATTCTTTCTCAGGCATGCCTTCTTAAAACGTAAGAGCACCTAATCATCCTCCTTTAATTTCCAATCGCGACGATAGCTATCTGCTGCCTTTTTGTGTCTTTCCTAAGATTTCTGCAAAGTCTCACGGACCTTGGTAAAATCCGTGTCTAAGTCGAGCATGTACTCATCAGCTTAAAAAATCTTATCTCTCATGCTTAGGAAGGGTGGAACCTTTGCAGCACCTTCAACAATCTCAAATGGTGCCTTCCCCGTCGAAGAGTGTATCGTGTTGTTGTAGGAAAATTCCACCAAAGGTAGATACTTTTCCCATTGAGTCTTCTGATCCAAGATATAAGACATCAATAAATCTAAAACCACTGAATTGGCAATCTCAGATTGCCCGTCAGTCTACAGGTGGAATGATGACGAGAACTACAACCGCGTGCCAATGTTCTCCCAAATTGCCTTCCAAAACAAACTCGTAAATCAGGGGTCCCTCTAGGAGAGAATCCTCTCAGACATGCCATGTAATCTGAAGATCTAGGCCACAAACAGTCTCGCTAAGTGATCCGTCTTAACTCTTTTCTTCACTGGAATGAAATGAGCTTGCTTGCTAAATCTGACAATAACAGCCCACATACCATCATGACCACTCTATGTTCTCGGGAGATAAAAATGAAATCCATTGCAATACTTTCCCAGGGGCAGGTGGTTATGGGCAAAGGCTGTAACAATCCCTGTGCTTTATGCCTGTCAAACTTGACCTTTTGGCATACCAAGCAACTGTGCACAAACTCGTCCACATCCTTCTTGACTCTTGGCCAAGAGAAGTATCTCGACTACCCCTTTCATTGTGGTAGCATGGATGGTTCTGACCTGTCTATTATGCAAGCAGGGTGTTAGCTCCTGCTGAAAAGGAACTATGTAGTTATTGAGAGAGAAGCCTTAGGAATGGTTTATGTCCTGACTAAATTTAGGCACTATCTTCTATGCAATAGGGTTATACTTCATGTTGACCACCAAGCTTTGTTATATCTTGTCAAGAAGCCTTTACTTACAGGAAGGTTGGCAAGGTGGTTGTTGCTGTTACAGGAGTTTGACTTTGTGATTGTACATACACCTGGAAAAGAGAATTCCATAGCTCATTATTTAAGCTGGATGGAGATAGGAGAAGAACCTAAAGGAGTTTAGAATGATTTACCAGGTGCAAGATTATTTGAAGTACAAAGTTTTATTTCTGATTCTTGGTATGATCAAATGTTGATTTTCTTAACTAATAGTATCATGCCCACTGAGTTTTCTACAGATCAAAGGAGGAAATTGGTTCTTACTAGCAGACATTTTCTAGTTATTTCTAGAGCCTTGTATCATAAAGGATTTGATCAGGTAATTACGAGATGTGTACCTGATTTTGAGCAATGAGCTGTGTTGCAAGAAGCTCATTTTGGGGCAGCAGGAGGTCATTTTTCAGGTGACATTACACGTAAAAGATTCTACAAGCTGGTTTATGGTGGCCTACTATATTAAAGGATTCTCATTCCTATGCTAAGAGTTTTCTGGTATGGCAGCAATTTGGCTAGCCTGATTCTAGGGATAGGATGACAGATCATCCTATTTTACCATTGGAACATTTCAAAGTGGATTATGGATTTTGTTGGGCCTGTAAAACCTACTACTAGTAAAGGGTGCAAGTATATTTTGATTGCCATTGATTACTGTACTAAGTGGGTGGAAACTGTTGCTTTAAAAGATAATAAGGCTCATAGTGTAGATAAGTTTCTATATCACAACATTATGACCAGGTTTGGATGTCCTATTGAGTTGGTAAGTCACAGGGGGACACATTTTCTGAATGAAGTTATTTCTGAGCTTACCAAAACTCACATGATTATGCACAAAAAATCTACAACTTATCATCCTCAGGAAAATGGACAAGCTGAGAGTACTAATAAAACACTTATTAAGATTTTGAAGAAGATTGTTCAAGAGAATAAGAAGGACTGGGATGAAAAGTTGGATTCTTCTTTATGGTCTTTCAGAACAGCCTTTGAGGTAAAAATAGGTATGAATCCTTTCAAATTGGCCTATGGTCTTAAAGTTGTGGTACCTATGGAATTTGTGGTCCCTAGTCTCAGAGTTACTACTGCGAAAATGAGTCCTAAATTATCAGTTCAGGACAGAAGTAAGTATTTGATGCAATTGGAGGAAGACAGGTTGGTCAATTCTTACATCACAAAGGTGATTTAGAGAAGAAGGAAAGCTTGGGTCAATATGAATGTAAAGTTCAAAGTTTTTTAGGTTGGATATTGGGTTACACTTTACAATTCCAGGTTGGGTCCTCATCCTGGTAAGTTGAATTTGGGATATAAAGGACCTTATCAAATTGTTCAAGATTTGGGTCAAGGTACATTTGTTGTGGCTAATATCTTTGAAACTAGAGTGGAAAATCTTGTAAATGGTTTCAGGTTGAAGAAATTCAAGGAAATCCACCTCATCTAGATTGGCTTTAATCTATTGTTGTATATTTTTCCTTGTGTGAAATTTCTGGGTTCTTGCATAATCGAAGGGAGCAGGTCATTGTTGAAACTTCTTTTAAAAGTATTGGGACTCCATCTAGGTACTAGGTCGGATTTTGCTGGCTCGTACTTTACTTGGCCGGATTTTGATGTCTCCAATTTTACTGGATTGGATATTTTAAATAGTGTTTGAATTTGAAAAAGGGCTTTGAACCGCGTGAGAACTGTTCTTCACTAAGCGTTATTATGAGAGTGAGGGAAGGATCAATCACCTCACTTACTTTCCACTAAGCATTATTATGAGAGTGAGGAAAGGATCAATCACCTCACTTACTTTCCAGCGCAAGTGTGTTTGTGTAACTAATCATGTCCGTCGGTCCTGCATGCACCCACAACAACCTTTCAAGGTTTCTTCGCCCTTCACACCCACCATGCCGAGCGCTAAACCAGTTCCAGCTATGAAGCCTTCCCCTGATGATGATCAAGGGGAAACTTTCAAGTTGTGACCGTGGAGAAAAGGAGCTACCATGAGGGTCGACATCTCAGACCTTGAGGATGAAGCCGACTTACCACCTGAGGAGGATGCAACTCCTTTGTCTTCCAGCAAGATGCTCCATAGTTTGATGGACCCTTTTACAGATTTTAAGGTGGAAATTGATTGTCAGGCTCACAGAAATGTACAGTGGTTGAAGAGTATTGGGTTGTATGATTTTGCAACTTTACCTTGGGCTCAGTGGAAATCCAACATTTATGCAAAAACACAGGTGGAGTTATTGAGAAAAACAAGGGTGAAATTTTAGAGAAGCTAACTTTGAGTCCGGGGCTAATCTCTGAGGTATTTCATTTACCTTTTACTTCTGTTACAGTAGCTCCTAAATGTTCAGATGATAATGTAAAGAAGGAATTGGGTCCTAGAGAGGGAGGAAGACAATATTACATGCTTAAGAATGTTGATTACAGCAGACGAGAGTAGATTAAGTGGTTTCTGGAAAGAGTGTGTCTTTTGGCAAAGTATGATTATATGTCAAAAGATAATTATGCTCCTTTGTGTTTTTTTGGAAGTGGTGTAAAGGTGAGTTGGGCCCATTGAGTCTATGCCAGAATTCATGCACAAATTTTTAGTACTGACAAAAGGAAAACTCAATCTAGCAATAGATTGTCTATGTTTTGTCAGCATTATTTTCTTTTGCTATGAGGGTGGATGCAGGTGAGGTGCCTGTGCCTAACAAAACTCTAATCATTGAGTTAGAAGAGGTGCCTGATCAGGGGAAACAATATGAGAAATCAAATGTGCCTACAACATTATTAGAGAAAGTAAAGACTTTTCAAGACTTGCTTGCAATTGGTTACTCTGAAGAAGAGGCTAGGAATTTTTTTGTCAGTCTTGACCAGAAGATGATATTAGGTGACTTGTTTATGGAGCTAGATGTGGAAGCTTAGACTCCTAGTAAAGTGATTGGAAAACTTTCTCAATGCTTAAGAAAAGCACGTTGGATGCTACTATTCAGGATGTAGCTAAGTCATTAGATTTTTTTGGAGTTGGACCAAGTTCTTCAAAAGTATCTAAAGCAGCTATTGCTAATGTACCTATAGCTATCAAAATGTTACAAGATTTGCAGGGTTTTGTTACTCATCAACAGTAGAAAATGGAAGAGCAATTGCATAATGTAGCAGATTCAGGTGTATCTAAGGTCTTGTTGCAACAATAAACGGATTTAGTAGAGGCCTTGAAACTAGAATTGTAAGAGGTGAATGCAAGATGTATGGAAATCTACTAGGCAGAGATTGACTTCTATAGTCAAATATCCCTATGAAGTTGTAGATAATGGTTTTGTGAGTACTTATGAAGCTGATTTGTTACAGGAGGTAGAGCAATTGAAGAAGGAGAAAGACCTTTGTTTAAAACATCTTGAGAAATACAAAATACAAGGTTTGCACAGGGATGAAGCACAATTCTTAAAATCAGATTCTGAACAGAAGGAATTGGTTGATGTATTTGTCCAAACTTTGCATACAGATGATAAAGTTCAGAAGTCAAGTGCTGATGAGGATTCATTGGAGGCTGAACCTGAGCAGGTATTTGAAGTTGCTGATGATTTTGGAATACAAGATATGATTGAGGTATTGAAAGATCATTCTATTGAGGCGGTCCGAGGCGAGCAACAAGAGAGGCGACCTCTAAACACCCCTCAAGCCTCCCATGTTGCTCAATTGGGGATGGGGCAACCACAAGCACAACACAACAACAAACCCACAGCTAAACCCAAATAAGATAGGGGCACTACCTAGTTATGGTATGCGAACTAGGACGCAAGAGAGATTTTGTCACAACCAAGAAGGTGCACCACAAAACACACACAACCAACCTCACACCAAGACACACACAAAATGGACTAGAGAGAGCTAGATCAAAGGGAAGAGAGAGAGGAACGGATCTCGCGTAATACCTTATTTGTGACTTGCAAATGGTGATGGTTTGTTATGATGCTATCGTAGAGCTTGTACAAAACTCACTCAATGCTTAGTGAATGCTAAACATTGCCAACACACACACACACACACACACACACACACTGTCTTAGGGTGTGGGAGACCTCTCACCACAAAACCCTCTTACAACGGAGAAAAAATTGGCAATGAAAACACACTAAAATAGTTTATAAAACAAGATCAAACGATAAAAACTCAAAATACACAACTCACCTTGAATTCACTAAACCGTATCACACAAGTGGAAGGGCGAAGATTTGAACGTCGAATTACGCCTTTGATGCACCAAACCTCAATTTATTGATAATGAAGGAACATCTACAATAGTGGTTTTGAGATTTTGAACTCACGCTCTCTCACTTGCAATGTGTAGCTTGAAAGCTTCTCTCACACCAAGAGTGAAGCTCACAAAGTGGTCACTATGCCTAAGTCTCTTCTCACGCATAGAGTGTTGGGGTGTTGTGTGAGATATTGCAGGTTGTTTTACAAGAAGGAGAGGGGCCTATTTATAGGTTGAAGACCCTCATTAAGATTATTTGGAAATCCTAAATTAAAAGTTAACAGATCAGGAATATGATTTTTTTTTAATATCAAAACATTGCGGGCCTTCTTTGTCTACTTGAGTCATGGATGTGTGCTCAAAGAGAACATTATTGATGGTAGATAAGGTGAAAGTAGAGTTGTAAGGAAGGGGGGGGGAGAGAGAGAGAGAGAGAGAGAGAGAGAGAGAGAGAGAGAGAGAGAGAATTACTATGCACATGTCTTGAGGTGAGGTGTGTTTTATGGTTAGGTCAATGGCTATTTTGTGTTAGTAGTGGTTAGTGTTAGTAATCACTAGAAAGTTAATGATATATTTACAATGGGTAGAATGAGGTGGATAATTGAAGTAAGATGGTTGAATGAAGTGAGGAAATCCTTGTGATGGTGAAGCTTGAAGAAGTTTTTGACTTACTTGTGTAGGTTCTCAAAATGACTATCGATCTTCTTCTTCGTCTTCTCTTCTTTACGCCACCGCCGCCAAGGTTCATTATCGCGATGAAAATGGCAATTCGGTTGATGATATCTCTTAATTTGCAGAGGTTAAGCATGGTTTACATGCTGAATTCTATGTATATAGAGAAGAGTATGATGGAATTGTACTTTGGAAGTAATAGAGAGAGGCATAGAGATGTTGTATATACATGGACAGCTCATATGAAAGCTATGAGAGTAAGAGGGGAGGTTAATGGTGAAGAAGGTGAGAGAAACCATGAAAGGTGAAGGTTTGATTGAGGTATTGAGAGGAATGAGTGTGTGTGTGTGTGTGTGTGTGTGTGTGTGTGTGTGTGTGTGTGTGTGTGTGTGTGTGTGTGTAGAAGTGTGGAATGAGGTGAGAGAAAACTATGGGCTACTTGTGAGAAAAGTGGACAGACTAGGGTCCACTCAAAAAATCCTAGCTCACCGGTGGCTGCTCCAAAAATCATCAAAATGTTTGAGGTGATTATTCAGCTCTTGTTCCACACTTTCTCTTTTGACCACCGCTTCAAATTCGGAGTGGAGATGGATATAAAAAATCCCACCAAAATGTCTGTTTTTCTTCACAAAAAAGTCTTCAGTGGCCCCCCTTTTGTTGAATTTACATATGGCTCCAAAGGTGAGCCCCTCCTTGCATGAGAGCATGACCTAATTTATTCTTAGAGGTTTGAAAATATGCATGGTTATGGATTATGCATAAATATAATATATGGATATGATGAAAAAAACATGTTAGTGTATAAACAATTCGTGGAATTTAGAATAGTGTCACCTATATATAAATATAAAATGGAAAAAGGAGATATATGAAAATATAAGGAATCAAATGAGGGGACCCTCATTTGTTTTTATTGAAGTATATTTATTTACAAGAGATAAGAAAAAATACCTCTAGGAAATAGGAATTTAGTGAAAGGCAATGACTGATGGTGAAAGGTATTTTGAGGTTTTTCCTTGGAGTGGATTCTCGCCCAAAAAATAAGAGAAGCTTGCATGACATTTTGGCTCAACTAGCCCAGTGACTAGCTATTTGAGGGTTTTATAGAGATATGGGAAAAGTTCCCTAACTCACACACACCTATGTACATTGAAAAGGTAAGAATAGCCACAGTGTTTAGGTGATTTTGGTAGGGTGAGGTAACTCACTATGGCAATTACAAAGAGCCAAAAAACGGCTATCATTAGCCCTCCCCGAGGATGATGGTATATTCATGTACCATCATAGAGACTTTTTTTCAAACAGAGTGCTTCAGACTCCTTGACGAGATCTTCATTGTTTGGCCCCTTGGCATTTTCGCTTGAGTTACACTCTTGCGTCATGCAACAAAAATTACATGAGATGGTCGCTCTTTGGCAGTTGTTTTGGTAGATCCTTTGGTACAAGGCGACTCAATTAGGGCTTCAAACGATACTCATTTACCTTCCTAGAGTGCACTTTACCATTCAAGTCCATAAGCTGATAGTAACTTGAATTGAAAGCATTCTTGACTTTGTATGGCCCTTGCCATCTAGTTTCAAACTTGACATCCAAACGATTGTCGAGTCGATTGTCATAACTTGGCACAATCTCTCCTTCCTTGATGCCTTTGTCCTTGAGTTTCTTGTTAAGCTTCTCCTTTGCTTGTATAGATTTCCTTTTGTAGCACTCCTAAGTAGTTTCTCTTTTCCACTCAAGCTCCACTAATGTAGAAAGTCAATCCATCCACATCTCTTGATCATCTTGTGCACCTCTACGATGAAGCCGCTCATAGCCATTTTTCGGCTTTCCATAATTGCCATAGTAAGCTACCTCACCCTATCAAATCACTCAAACACTATGGCTATCCCTACCATTTCACTATAAATAGGCGTGTGTGAGTTAGGGAACTTTTCCCATATTTTCTTAAAAACCCTCAATTAGCTAGTCACTCGGCTAGTTGAGCCAAAAAAATAAATAAAATCAAAAAAATACAATATATTATGGCCCATTTGTGTGTAAATATTTCATTGTATATAGGGCCTAAATAAAAGGATTTTTCATATATATATTGGTATTTATTTAAATATTTCTACCTAGGGTGTGTTATTTATGCTATGTACATTGACTCACCATTACCATATTTTTTCTTACCATTTTGCATACTCTTTATTCCATATAAAAATAATTTCCTGCAAGCTTCTCTTATTTTTTGTGTAACTCCATCCCATCAAAAATCCAAAAAAACTAGTTTTATTTATGTGTATATTTTTTCACTATTGTGATTTTTTCCTTCCTACATCTATTCTCTATTACTCTCATAAATTAGACCACCAAAAATATTCATCCTTTTATGGTAGACTTATAATGAGAGAGATTTATTTTGACCCCTTTATATTTTTTCCACCTAAATTATTTATATTTGACATGTACATATTTTCTTTCAACCCCTCAATATTTGATTTTCTTAGTTGTACTATTCACTTATATCATGATCTCAACAATATCTTCAATTATAGACCTACCAAATAAGGTCAAGGGTATGTGGAATGCATGCATGCACCATGGGGGAACTCACTCTTGAAGGTATTCAAAAGAATCATCCAAAGAAGGACCTCACAAGGACTTTGTGCAGTGGAAAAAACAGTTGGTTTTGCTAAATTTTTAAACATCACATGCTCCCCGAATTTGAAAAGGTGATACAAACAAAAGTTGTAGCTCGTGAGCTGAACTTTCACCTCAAATTTTTTCTTTTTTTTTTTTAGCTACGAGCTGTAAGCTATGATTTTATTGGTGGACCCCAATTTGCCCATGCTATGCAGCCACACTCCCTCTTCCACTTTATCATTTTCCTCTTTCACACACACTTCTCCACTCATCATCCCCACCTCTCTCACCACTCCTCTCTGCACCCTACTCACCTTCTTCTCAACCTTGAAGAATAAGAGAAACCATGGTGAACTCATGTCTCCTACACACAGTTCCATTCCAAAAATGACCACCTAGTCTATTATTTTCTCATCCATATTACCCATATCTATCAAAAAACCACAAAATTCAACCTCTTCTCTTGAAAGACAGCATCATGGTGATTGATTACTCATGTTCACTTACCTTGGCTTCCAAGGAAGGTCAAGAGTGGAGAAAAAACGTACCGTCAAAGCTAGTGGACCGTCAACAAGCGTCAAAATTGACCCTACTCAAGACACTTGGAGCATCAACATTGTAAGAAATCCATGTTTTCTTACCTATTAAGAGTTTTTTCTTCCTTATTTGTATCCTAAATGGATACTCCCATTGTAAATATCCAATTCCATTTGTAAATCAATAAAAATACTAACTCTACTAATTTACTAACACTAACCTAGTATGAAAAGTCCTATCACCTCCACTTCTCTCCTCTCTCTCTTCTTCATCTATCCCCACCAACTTCTTGATAATTACAAGCAAAAGAAATTAGATAAGTGCTAAAAATCTAACCCAACCATGGTTAGAGGAGTAACCCTAGCCCTCAAAATTGCTATAAAAGTAGGGTGTAGCTAGCACAAAAAGGGGGGAACCATAAGCAAGAGCACTATTCTATAGCTTGAGAATCCAAGCTCAACCTCTCTAGAAGGAGCTCTTGAGTGGAAGCTCATTGTCTTATGCATATTCATGTGTTGTATTAGGGGTGATTAGCAAGAGAACTCTATGCCATTGTAAGAGAGAGTGATCATTCAATTGAGAGTAGGAAATCTATCATTTCTCCTACTAGTGTAAGCCCAACATTTGCTGAATCAAGGAGGGTGGATTTTTGGATACTTTGTCTCTCTTCCAACATAAAGTAATGGACAACAATGATGTGTAAGTGTCTTGGTGTTTTCTTTAAGTTCTTGATAGCTTGTCTCTGGGTGTTGTCATCAATTTAGCCATAAATCCCACATACTATAAGAGGACGGCAGGGTGGAGAGGACTCCCCTGGCCTTAAGACAGTGATTGGGGTGGCTTTTCTTATGATGTGTTGTGGTGGTGAAATTTACTCAATCTATGCTGAACAAATACTAATCTCACTTTGATCGGTCATGAAATATTTGTAAGAAGGTATTAATGCTGAACAAAAACTAATCTCACTTTGATCGGTCATGACATATTTGTAAGAAGGTATTAATGCAACAAGCACCCCCTCCCCCTTCCCTCTCTTTCTTACATATATAATTGTGTTTGCTTGATCATTGCCGATACATTTCAAAGCAGCCCGAGCACTCCGAGCACTCTCTCTCTCTCTCTCTCTCTCTCTCTCTCTCTCTCTCTCTCTCTCTCTCTCTCTCTCTCTCTCTCTCTCTCTCTCTCTCTCTCTCTCTCTCTCTCTCTCTCTCTCTCTCTCTCTCTTTCCGCATCCTAGTTCGCATCCAAAACTAGGTGGTGCCCCAAATTTGTGTAGGGTTAGGTTGCGGGTTTGTGTGTGTGTTTGTTGTTTTTTCCAACCCCGGCCCAACCCAATTGAGCAGCACTCTTAGAGGCCACTCTTCTTGTTGCCCGCCCCGGACCACCTCAAATTGGTGCCCCCACTGAGGAACGACTTTGTGCTTATTGTTGTTGTATTGCATGAATGCTTGAATTTCAGCATAATCAAGTAGATTATATGAATCATGAAAACTTGTATGACCGAGTTTAATTTCAAGGCAACAAAAATTGATCTAGAATATGGTTTGGATTATGCATAACATAAGAAAGGAAAAAAACATTTTCACATAAGAATCTAGAATTCATGTTGAAAGACCTTTCAAAACTTTGTGTAGTTAGTTGATGTCATGAGAGAAAATGATTGTTTGGAACTAATCTTTGTGTGGTTCTAGCATTGAGAGACTATGACACGCTATACCTTTGATGATATTCCAATCTTCTTCAAAAATCTAGAAGAAGATGTTGATGATTTTCTTGCTGATTTTAGAATGGTTTGTCGTATCCTTGGTAAAAGGGATGACATTGAAAAAGGGGATTTTCTATTGCTATGCCTTAGAGGCAACGCTGAGCAATGGTTTTGGAGTATGTCTTCTCAGATTGAAGATGGATATACCCAAATTTCCAAAGCTTTGAAGACCAGATTCTCTAAATTTCCAACAACAGAGACAGCATGGGCTTCATTAGGGAGACTTCAACAACATGGTGAAGACTACTATGCTTATGAGGATATTTTTTCTCGTCAATGGAGAGGATGTGGGTTTAGTTCTACATTTCCAGATTATGTAAAAATGGAGCAATTTCTATCAAGGAGTCATCTCCTTTGCCATACTTGTCTCCTTCTACTCCGACAAATGTTGAAGAAGTTACTTACATGCCAACTGATTATTCAAGTGCTAAAGTGTGTGGCCAAGATTCAAATATGGAATCTCTTTCTTCTACCTTTATCACAAGCATGCAAAAATCGACACAAGATATCTCAAATGGCATTGATGATTCAATAATGGATACATCCAACCTTTTGGCGGAGGATCAATTTCTAGTCCGAGCAGACGAAGCTTTTGTGCAACATGACTCTGTGGAGAATGAAGACCTTGAAGGTAACCTTGATCTTATGGAATGTTCTGAGAGTGTATCTTGTTTAAAAGAAGAGAGTGAAGAAGAAGATGAAATCATAGGTGGGGAGATCATATACCACATTGATCATAAAGAGATGATTGTGTACATGGAATGCCAACTCCAAAACAAAGTAGAAGAGTGTGAGTTGAATCCATGTGAGGATAATCTTCAAGAAGTGTTTGAGGATGTTGAAAAGCATTGGTATGACCCATGTATGTTAAGCATGGAGGAACCTATCATGCAAGAAGCCAAAGTTTTCACAAAATCAAATAATAATCCATCAACCTTTGAGGTAGTACAATGTGAGGAGTTACAACCTTGCCAAAGGGGGGGCTTAGAAGGGGATGAAGAACATGGGAGAGTAGTAAAAAATAAAATCATAAAAGGAAATTGTCAGAAGGGTATCATTCTCTCCAATGGTGTTTTAGTGGGTGGCTCTTCATTCATGGGACAATCTCTTAGCAAGAAAATTCAAGCTTTTGACGCCCCAATCATCTTCAAATTGGGTTTCACCTCTTCAAAGTCAACTTCTCCCCTCTTCATATATACCTTTCATCAGGGGCACCATACCTTCTTAAGTGGAAGAGGACATGAATACTTGGTGATGAATGGATGTTTCCAAACCTTATTCATTTGGTTATTTGGTGTATGGAGGTCGCACATTGTGATGCTTCTGGTCTTCATCATAGATGAAAAACTTGTTGATTGCTACATGTGGATATTTCATCAATCAGTACCAAAATCTATTCTCTTCCAATGTTTTGGAAGCAATAGAAACCTTCGTCTATTATCTATTTATGTGGTAAACTATTTGCAATATCTTCCAATAGCAGTTGGAAGCATGGATCAAGCTTTCCTAAATCAGGAAGGTCATAGAATTTTTTACTTGATGGGCCTACCCAGGTTGAATGAAATTTATGAGCTACAGTTCAAGAATTTTCTCATACAAGCTCTTGAAGATCGTAGCAGATACATCAACTTTACATAGGAGAAAGACCAACCAATCTTTTATATCACATTCATAGTGATAGATGCAATGATGGACAACAATAGAATCTACAAGTTTCTTCAACCAAAATCAGTAAGTGATTCCATACCATACATCTCTCTTTGGGAAAGATATTTCAAGATCTTTGATCCTGAGGGGTGCTTATGGAAACTTTCTCAATAGAGGAGATTTACTCCGTCACTTCATCCTGCTATTCGCTCTGAGAACCTTTCATATCACACAAGGTTTTTTTAATCATACAACAAAGGTTCTTCAAAGATGAGAGCAGACAAAGACAGATGTTACACAATCTACATGTTGTATGATCGGATAAATGGTACATGAATGTACCATTATCTAAGGGGGGGGGTAATGATAGCCGTTTTTCGGCTTTCCATAATTGCCATAGTAAGCTACCTCACCCTATCAAATCACTCAAACACTATGGCTATCCCTACCATTTCACTATATATAGGCGTGTGTGAGTTAGGAAACTTTTCCCATATTTTCTTAAAGATCCTCAATTAGCTAGTAATTGGGCTAGTTGAGCCAAAAAAATAAATAAAATCAAAAAAATACAATATATTATGGTCCATTTGTGTGTAAATATTTCATTGTATATAGGGCCTAAATAAAAGGATTTTTCATATATATATTGGTATTTATTTAAATATTTCTACCTAGGGTGTGTTATTTATGCTATGTACATTGATTCACCATTACCATATTTTTTCTTACCATTTTGCATACTCTTTATTCCATATAAAAATAATTTCATGCAAGCTTCTCTTATTTTTGGTGTAACTCCATCCCATCAAAAATCCAAAAAAACTAGTTTTATTTATGTGTATATTTTTTCACTATTGTGATTTTTTCCTTCCTACATCTATTCTCTATTATTCTCATAAATTAGACCACCAAAAATATTCATCCTTTTATGGTAGACTTATAATGAGAGAGATTTATTTTGACCCCTTTATATTTTTTCCACCTATATTATTTATATTTGACATGTACATATTTTTTTCGACCCCTCAATATTTGATTTTCTTAGTTGTACTATTCACTTATATCATGATCTCAACAATATCTTCAATTATAGACCTACCAAATAAGGTCAAGGGTAGGTGGAATGCATGCATGCACCATGGGGGGCTCACTCTTGAAGGTATTCAAAAGAATCATCCAAAGAAGGACCTCACAAGGACTTTGTGCAGTGGAAAAAACAGTCGGTTTTCCTGAAGTTTTAAAGATCACATGCTCCCCGACTTTGAAAAGGTGATACAAACAAAAGTTGTAGCCCATGAGCTGAAATTTCACCTCAAATTTTTTCGTTTTTTTTTTAGCTACGAGCTGTGAGCTATGATTTTATTGGTGGACCTCAATTTACCCATGCTATGCAGCCACACTCCCTCTTCCACTTTATCATTTTCCTCTTTCACACACACTTCTCCACTCATCATCCCCACACCTCTCACCACTCCTCTCTGCACCCTACTCACCTTCTTCTCAACCTTGAAGAATAAGAGAAACCATGGTGGTGAACTCATGTCTCCTACATACACTTCCATTCCAAAAATGACCACTTAGTCTCTTTTTTTCTCATCCATATTACCCATATCTATCAAAAAAGCACAAAATTCAGCCTCTTCTCTTGAAAGACAGCATCATGGTGATTGATTACTCATGTTAACTTACCTTGGCTTCCAAGTAAGGTCAAGAGTGGAGAAAAAACGTACCGTCAAAGCTAGTGGACCGTCAACAAGCGTCAAAATTGACCATACTAAAGACACTTGGAGCATCAACATTGTAAGAAATCCATGTTTTCTTACCTATTAAGAGTTTTTTCTTCCTTATTTGTATCCTAAATGGATACTCCCATTGTAAATATCCAATTCCATTTGTAAATCAATAAATATACTAACTCTACTAATTTACTAACACTAACCTAGTATGAAAAATCCTATCACCTCCACTTCTCTCCTCTCTCTCTTCTTCATCTATCCCCACCAACTTCTTAATAATTTCAAGCAAAAGAAATTAGATAAGTGCTAAAAATCTAACCAAACCATGGTTAGAGGAGTAACCCTAGCCCTCAAAATTGCTATAAAAGGAGGGTGTAGCTAGCACAAAAAGGGGGGAGCCATAAGCAAGAGCACTATGCTATAGCTTGAGAAGCCAAGCTCAACCTCTCTAGAAGGAGCTCTTGAGTGGAAGCTCATTGTCTTATGCATATTCATGTGTTGTATTAGGGGTGATTAGCAAGAGAACTCTATGCCATTGTAAGAGAGAGTGATCATTCAATTGAGAGTAGGAAATCTATCATTTCTCCTACTAGTGTAAGCCCAACATTTGCTGAATCAAGGAGGGTGGATTTTTGGATACTTTGTCTCTCTTCCAACATAAAGTAATGGACAACAATGATGTGTAAGTGTCTTGGTGTTTTCTTTAAGTTCTTGATAGCTTGTCTCTGGGTGTTGTCATCAATTTAGCCATAAATCCCACATACTATAAGAGGACGGCAGGGTGGAGAGGACTCCCCTGGCCTTAAGACAGTGATTGGGGTGTCTTTTCTTGTGATGTGTTGTGGTGGTGAAATTTACTCAATCTATGCTGAACAAATACTAATCTCACTTTGATCGGTCATGACAAATTTGTAACAAGGTATTAATGCAACAAGCACCCCCTCCCCCTTCCCTCTCTTTCTTACATATATAATTGTGTTTGCTTGATCATTGCCGATACATTTCAAAGCAGCCCGAGCACTCCGAGCACTCTCTCTCTCTCTCTCTCTCTCTCTCTCTCTCTCTCTCTCTCTCTCTCTCTCTCTCTCTCTCTCTCTCTCTCTCTCTCTCTCTCTCTCTCTCTCTCTCTCTCTCTCTCTTTCCGCGTCCTAGTTCGCATCCAAAACTAGGTGGTGCCCCAAATTTGTGTAGGGTTAGGTTGCGGGTTTGTGTATGTGTTTGTTGTTTTTTCCAACCCCAACCCAATTGAGCAGCATGGGAGTCTAGAAGTGTGCTTAGAGGCCATTCTTCTTGTTGCCCGCCCCGGACCGCCTCACGGCATTGTTGGAATGCTGAGCTCAATAGGCTACAAAGCCTCCTGAACATAGACCAAGTGAAATGGTGTGAACTCCGTGGCTTCCCTATATGTGGTTCGATATGCCCACAAGGCACCATCCAAGAAGTCATCGCATAACTTTGTTTTGTTTTGCACCATCTTTCTGATGATGCCTGCAATGACACCATTAGCCTTCTCCACCAAACCATTTCAGTATGGCTAGTATGGTGTGCTATGAGGATGTAGAATGTAAAGCTCTTCACAAACGTCTGTGAGTAAACCCTGCTTGAACCCTGGACCATTATCAGAAACAATCTCCAGAGGTGTGCCAAATCTACAACAAATATTAGTGTAGACAAACGTGCTCATTGTTTTTCCATTTACCTTGGCCACACTTTGAGCCTTTACCCACCTGGTCATGTAGTCTACAGCCACTAGAATGTAGATTTTACCATTATTTGTTCTAGGCAGAGGACCCATAGCATCAATGCCCCACTTTTCAAAGGTCCATTTGCAAGCACTATTTTCCTTGGACCATGCACCAGCCTTTTATTTCCATTTACCTGACAGTTGTGACAACTTTTACACCAATGTTGACATCCACATGCAAGCTTGCCCAAACATACCTCGCAAGCAAAATCTTCTTCACATTTAATTCTTGGGCAAAATTACCACCACATGCCTCTTTATGCAAACCTTTTCAAATGGCTGGAATTTCCTCGATAGTTGGTACTCTTCTGCACACTTGATCCTTCCCTCTTTGATAGAAGGATCCTTCTAGGAAGAGATAGAAACTTGCCTTCTTCATGAGTCTCCTCTTTTGAGCTTTAGTGAAGTCTTGTAGAAACTCCACCTCCAAAATGTAGCCAATAATTGGAGCCAATGACTCCAACCACTGGTATCTCGGTTGCTTGACACATGTAACTGCTTGTTGTGCAAGTAAATCGGCATCTTCATTTTGTTTCCTAGGAATATGATATAGTTGTACTTCTTCAAACTGATTAAACAACTTGCGAATGGCATGAACCTTTGTCCTGAGGCTCATTCTTGCATGCCCAAATGCCTAAGATCTGCTTCACAATGAGAATTGCATCCCCCTTTATCATGAGACGTTGTATACCTTGACTAATGCAGATCTTCAAACCATGAAGTAGTGTGTCGTATTCTGCTTCATTGTTGCTAGTTGAACCTAGTAGATTGAGCTTCTCTTTCATGACCACCTTTCCACTTGGGTTGGACAACACTAGTCCTCCCCCTGCTTTCCTGTGACTCGTCAAAAAGCTCCATCAAAGAACAAGGTAAAAGCATTAGGAATACTTTTAGGTGGTGGCAATGGTAGGGTTTTTACTTTAGGCACCTTAATCTCTTTCTCATGTACCCTATAAGTGATAATCCCTGCCAATTGTGCACGCATACTATCTTCTACCTTGAAAGAGTATTGGAACTCTTGCAACTCCATAATCCACTTAGAGATTCTAGTACTAAGATTCATTTGAGATGACACCCAAGGGAAAAAAATTTCTACAGTGAGAATTACAAAAGGTTTTGGTAGCAAGTAGGATCTAAACTTTCTCACCGCAAACATGAGAGAAAGCATCATGAGTTTTGCCTCCGTGTAGCCTCTCTCCAAGGCATTCATGACCCTACTAGCAAAGTAGATGGGTCGCATCCAGGTAATGAGGCGTAAGTGTTGGTAGTTCTGACAGAATGATTTTGATGTTACAAAAATATTCTTCAAGCTCATCAAACCAAACAAACTCGACTTGTTGTGTCAATTTTTGCAAGGGGTGAAGTAACTCCGAGGCTAAGTGAATGAAGCGTGACATATACTTCACCTTTTGAATGAATGATATGACCTCTTTGAGATCCTTGGGTGATGGGAGCTCAATGAGAGCCTTTTCCTTTGAAGGATCCACCTCAATGCCTTTATAGGAAAGCTTGTGACCGAGCAAGATCACTTTATCCTCACCTATGTGGCACTTATCCGGTTTGAGTTGACCTTCCATGTCATAAAGCTTATTCAATCCTTCTTCTACCCTTTGTAGATGCAATGATTTTGAGCTATAAATGCAAAAATCATCAATGGACACCCTAATTGATTTCCAAAGAATGCTTGAAACACCATGTTCATGAAACGTTGGAAAGTTGCTGAGCATTTGTCAGGCCAAATGGCATGACTATAAAAGCATAACAACCCCAAGGAGTGATGAAGGTGTTTTCAACTGATCCTCCAATGTGATACCTATTTGAAAGTAACCTGAGTAGCCATCACACACACAGTGTACTTCTCATGACCAGCTACCTTATTTAGTATCTTATCCTGAAATGGGAGGGGAAAGTGATCTCTTTTTGTTGCCTCATTTAGTGGACGGTAATCCACACACACCCTCCACTTGCCGTTCTTCTTGGGAGTGACAAAAATGGGAGAGACCCACTCTGAATTCTCCACTGGATAAATAAAACCTGCTGCTAGAAGCTTTCTTACCTCCTTAAGTAAAGCCTGCTCCTTGATGACTCCTAGCCTTCGTAGCTTTTGAGCTTTAGGTTCAGCCTCTGGCTTTATCTCGATCTTGTGTTGAACATCATCTACTCCACACACGTCGGTGTAGTCTTTAGAAAAGAGCTTAGGAAAATATCTTTCATCCTTTGTAAGTGTTGTAGACAACATACCTTCTAACATTCCTTCATCTTCCACATTTTGGTTCTCTTGGGAACCTACCTCCTCCAAACCTTGACAAGAGGTCTCTTCGTTGGTTGGCTTAAACCTTACCCCCATGACTTCAATGGAAGACTCCTCTTCAGTAATGCTACCGCTACTTTCTTCTTCTAAAGTGTTATCGGTCCAATCTTCTTCCGTCTCACTTTGAGATTATTCTTCATGGAGCTCCTCTTGGCGTTGCTCCTTCATGTCAAAGACAACCTTCTTATGATTGTCATTCCTACAAATTAACTTCCCACTCTCCCAATCCTGCAAAGCTCACATTTTCATTAGCCATGTTCTTCCAAGGATAAATGGATAGCCACTTCCCTTGGTCGACATGACATAAGAATCCACCACCTTCTTAATGCCAAAGGCCTCCACAAAAACATTTTTACAAATGCCTACACACCTAGCCTTGCTATTGTTTGCCATCTTGAATTTGATTTCAGGTGTCTCATCGATGTGCATGCCTAGTCTTTGCATGAATCCCTCTATCATGATGCAAATTTGTGCACCCCCATCCACTAGACCTTTCCTAACCAATCTTCGATGTAACAGTCTAGCACCGGTGTAATATCCTCATTCATTTCAGCTTGTGCAATTTTTACAACAGGCACACTCTCTTTTACCTTTCTCCTAGTGCTAACTGCCCTTGTTAAATCCCTCCTAACTTGTGGACATAATGCAAGAAATTGAGGCCATGAGATATCAGGACCCTTACCTCTCATGTCTTTCAAAAAGTTGTACGGAGCCATACTATGTCCAAGAGGGAAGTCTTGGAGGTTGATACGACGTCGAGTCCTCTTGGTTTCCTTGATCTCCTTTGCCTTATTTTCTCGTCCATGGTCACTTTGTGACGTGACTCCTTCTTTCCCCTTACCTTTTCCATGGCCACGCTTAATGCCATTTTCTTCCATGTCCACCTCATTGGAATTTTTCACATCTACCACATGCACATTTGGATCTGGCAAAGGTGGAACTCCTTCCACTCCTCGTAGAGGTGGTCTTGCTCCATTTGACCTTTGTAGAAGCCGTGGTTGTTGACTAGTTCCTTCACCTGCATGCATCATTGGGTAATTCAAGTTAGGTCTCCCTGGCTCCCCACGGGGCCAAGGACAATTATACATCCCATGTCTAGACTCTCCGCAATTCCAACATTGCAAGACTCTCCTAGGTCGTGGTGGCTCTCGCTCTTCTGAGTTCTTTGCTTGTCCCTTGGGACCTACAGCTTGTGCAAGGTGAATTGACAAGTTACTTAAGGATTCATTTAACTTTTCAATTACCTCTGATGTTACCTCCGAAATCTCTCTGGATGTTGATGCTTGCAATTTTCTCTTAGGTCTAGGACCCTCTATTGGAACCTTTCCTCTTAGACACTTGAGTTTCCTATACTTCTCAACAGCCCTTCAGCTGCGTCAAAGGTAGCAGGTGCACCCGCCTCAACTTTTATCTTGAGTGTGGAAAAGAGATCGGTTATGAACCTCTCCTTCTTTAGGAACTTTGCACCATCACCAGGGTTGGCAACATTTCTGACCCATATAGCCCAAAGACGTAGAAACTCTTGTTTATACATGTAATAGTCATCTAAGTCTTTTTGTTCGTGATAAACAATGTCTTGCCATAGCTTTTGACTGTTTTGGGGATCAGAGAAGTATCTCTTGAAATGATTCACAACTTCTGTGTAATTTCCTTTAACTTTCTTAGGTAAAGAGTCAAACCAAGTGCTAGCATCTTTCCTAAGGACCACCTCAAACATTTCTACACGTTCTTGATTAGTTACTATCCTCTTGATATGGAAAGACGTATTGAAATTCGCTAAAAATAACTCTGCATCCTCTCCAGGCTCTCCAAAGAAAAGAGGATATCCAGACATTTGGCGTTGGGCCTCCATTGAATCAGTTTCAAAGTGACAGCACGTTTTTGTTTTTCTTTCTTAAAAAGATTTACACAATAATATTTTCTAAATTGCAATCTATTCTACAACAAAATAAAAATATTCACATCAAATGGCGTATGATAATCAATAAGAGGCAAGACGACAGGGTTGAGTGACGCGAGAATTTTTCCTACTCTTTGGGCACCAAACATGAACACCATACGTTGTTGAAAATGGATTTTTCTACTAATTGCAATGTTTATTCTAATGTGTGGAGTGAAATGGAAGGGGAAAACCTCTATTCCTGGGTCATTATCCATTGTCTATGCATGATCTAATGCTTAAAACAAAACAAAAATATAGACATCCAAACTGAGGTCGTACCTAATGAGAGGCAAAATAAAAGGATTTACTGAAGCGTTTATCTCGGCCAACCTAAGAGGACCTAAAATTCTACGAATTACACGTTGAAATTGCAACTTAGTACTAGCAATTATGTGTACCTTTTGCCTTGCAATGGGAATGAAAGGATCATACAAATTCTCGTGATTCATGCAGACTACTTGACTGTGCTAAAGGTTGATCCTACATAAAAATACACAAGCCGTCCTCAGTGGGGGCACCAAAATTGAGGCGGTCTGGGGCGAGCAACAAGAGAGGCAACCTCTAACCACCCCTCAAGGCTCCCGTGTTGCTCAATTGGGGCTAGGGAAACCACAAACACAACACAACAACAAACCCACAGCCAAACCCAAATAAGAGAGGGGCACCACCTAGTTATGGTATGCGAACTAAGATGCAAAAGAGATTTTGTCACAACCAAGAAGATGCACCACGAAACACACACAAGCAACCTCACACCAAGACACACACAAAATGGACTAAAGAGAGCTAGAGCAAAGGGAAGAGAGAGAGGAATGGATCTTGCGTAATACTTTATTTGTGACTTGCAAATGGAGATGGTTCGTTATGATGCTATCATAGAGCTTGTACAGAACCCACTCAATGCTTAGTGAATGCTAAACAGTGCCAACACACACACACTGTCTTAGGGTGTGGGAGACCTCTCACCACAAGACCCTCTTACAATGGACACAAAATTGGCAATGAAAACACACTAAAACAGTTTATAAAACAAGATCAAACGATAGAAACTCAAAATACACAAGTCAGCTTGAATTGATTAGACCGTATCGCAAAAGTGGAAGGGCGAAGATTTGAACGTTGAATCACGCCTTTGATGCACCAAACCTCAACTTATTGATAATGGAGAAACATCTACAATAGTGGTTTTGAGATTTTGAACTCATGCTCTCTCACTTGAAATGTGTAGCTTGAAAGCTTCTCTCACACCAAGAGTGAAGCTCACAAAGTGGTCGCTACGCCTAAGTCTCTCCTCACGCATAGAGTGGTGGTTTAAGCTCAATTTCTTTTTGTCTATTTATTTTTCGATCAAGGCATATATGGATTCAAGTCAGATTTCTCAGAAAACCACCACCGGGACATGCCATGTATTGACAGGTACACTAGTATGTCAGTTGTTGGTCAATCGGATGTAGTTTGATGGTCAGTCAAATATGCTTTATTGGATTGTAATAGATCGGATTATGGTCAGTCATATTGTAGTAAATCGGACATTTAACAGTTAGTTGTATTCCAAGATTGAGGTTGTTATAACCACATTCAGGTGAAGCACGATTATAAGCTCACTCTATACTTGCATGGATCCAACTAAAATGGGTTGAGGTTGTAGTTGTTTTCTTGATGAATAGAGTGGATCTGAGTTCTGTTCTGAGCTACGTTTCTTGCTCTATTATATTTCATCTGTGTATCACTTGTTGTATTTGAATGTAGTCTTGAGTTATGTGAGGTTAAGGGTAGTATTTCAGTTTAGTTTTCTCTGTGTTGATGAACCACAACAAACAGCAAAGACAATCTTGAAGAACACTTTCCAACAAGTGTCTCTCTATGACATGTTGTGGCGAGATGCGAGTTTCAAAAGTGACACCCTTGCAGCTATTCAATCACTTTACCATGGAGCAGGTCCTAGTGGTGGGCACCTCCAGAGAAACCATCAAAGTCCTACATGATCTCCCATCCTGATACTCCCCTCACTGATTATAGAATCCTCATATCACTGTGTCCATCTTGGGGGTGGAAATTCTTAGGAGTGACAGTGGATGGTGGATCTGGCATCAACCTCATGCCTGAGTTCACTATGTTGTCTTTAGGTCTACAGCCTACCCACCCTGCTCCCTTCATAGTTATATTGGCCGAAAATCTACCCAGTATGCATAGTGGACAAGGTGCCTCTGCAAGTACAAACTTCACCTTTATCTTGGATTTTGTTGTGGGTCGTCGTTCCCACGTTGAGGGCGGATTCCCTTTGCTCATCGGTACCATGGATGCGCCACACTAAAGTGCGTCGTGATTGGGAAAATGATGCCTACATACTCCCGGCTCCCCAATGAAACCCATTCGTCCAGAAGGAGGCATGGATCTCGTAGTGCAACAAAGTTCTTTGTCGATGGAAACCAACCCCAAAGAAGAACAACCTACTCCACCTAATGGGTCAGAAGATGATTTGTCGGAGTGGCTGGAAGCTACCAAGTTATGCCTTGTTATGGGGTCTCTATTCTATCTTTTCCTGAGGTTACACCCTCTTTCATAGTTTCTACTATACCTAAGCCTAGTGAGCCACTTGAACCAACAGCAAATGTTGAGTTCACAGAGGCCAATAACTATGCACGCTTGCTAGAAAGACTAGGAGAGATTGTGAAGAATCATGGACAGGGAAAGAAACCTTCTCTACAGATGTGCACCCATACTTCAACCTTGACCCATCTCTGTCTGCCTCTCCGACCATGCCAAAAATCTCCCCTGAGTCTATTGCCCTACTCTGTAAAACTTATAGTCAACCAAGTGATGGTACACCTCGCAGATCACCCTGTCTCACGTCTGCATGGGATGGTTATTCCAAGGACCACAAAGGGCATGTTCTAACAAACCATAGGTATATTCTATTCCATATTGCCCCAGTCTCTTCTCTCAACCTTCACCCTACCTTCCGTCTCTCCTCGCCCTCACCACCCTACCCTAAACCCCCTCACCCCTACCCTCTGTCACTCACCCCTCCCCACCCCCACTTTCCCCTACCCTCTCACACTAGCCCCTCCACACGCTCACTAGCCCCTACCCATTTTCTCTTGCCCCTACCCTCTCACACTCACCCCTCTCCAACCTAACTCGCCTCTATCCTCTCCCACTCACCCCTCCCCACCCACACTCACTCCTACCCACCCCCTCGCCCCATCCACAACCCCACTCGCCCCTATCCTCTCTCACTCGCCCCTCTCTACCCCCACTGCTGTTATGAACGTCTTGAGCTACAAGAGAGCAAGAGGAGGTGCTCACAATTTACAAGAACTTGGGACTTGATAATAAGCTTAATCTTGATTACAAGGCTTAATACTTTATTAAGAGAGCTTGATACGAGAGAGAGAGAGAGAGAGAGAGAGAGAGAGCACAACATACTGGAAATCTCTCCAAGGCTAGGGTATTCATGCTGAGTTCACATAGGGATAACTTTCACAATAGCCTCTCTCCTCTCCCTTGGGAGTGAAACATTGACAACAGGGATACCCTTCCACAAGTTCTCCAAATCCTTAATGAGGGCTTGAGGTAGACATCAATATTTGACACTTTATACTTCCCTAGCCCAAGAAAGGAGAGAGTACTTTCACAATAGCCTCTCTCCTCTCCCTTGGGAGTGAAACATTGACAACATGGATACCCTTCCACAACTCCTCCAAATCCTTAATGAGGGCTTAAGGTAGAAATCAATATTTGACACTTTATACTTCCCTAACCCAATAAATGAGAGAAGTATATTTCCCTTCATTGTTATCTCCCATGGTGGAATATTGTAGTTGACGATCACCACAGGCCAAGTGCTCCATGACGTAGACTTAGTGTCAAAGAGGTTGACACCATCACTTGATAGAGGGAAGAGAGAGAGAAAGGGAGGTAGAGAAAGAAAAAGAAAGAAAGAGAGAGAGAGAGGGAGAGAGGTATAGGTAGAGAGGTAGGTAGAGAGATGGAAAGAGGTAGAGAAAGAGAGGGAGAGGGAAAGTGGGAGAGAAAGAGAGTGTAACGATAGATAGATACTAATTAGAGCTTAGGTTTCATTCTTCTCTACTTAAGAAGAGACGCACTCCATTAATCTATGAAAGGTTGGAGTTGTTCATTGCAATAGAGTATGTGGGATTGGGAATTATTATCTCCCCATCGGCATGCCTGTTTACATGGTTTGGGGGACACCATCAAGAACTATGTTCTTAATTATGGAGTCGTTTTAGGCTTGCCTACTACTTGATCATTATTGAGCTATTTGCAAGCTTGATAGGAACCGGTGCAACTTAGCACTATTAAACCAACTCCACAACTCTTTGCAATAAATAGTATTCTAAACCACCGGTGTAGTTACTTGAGTGCATTTTTTCAAAGGCTGAGAGAATTAGTAACCAAAACTTTAGTCTCTATCTATATCTACCCTCTCTATATGTATGTTTAGGTGCAAAGAGAGGATTGGATGCTTGCATGTAGTAGTATGAAGATTAGATATACCGTTAGGTTGTGACACTTGTCAACATGTAATGTATATGTCAGGCAAGAGAGCACCTGGTGGGGATTAGCCATCGCATTCTTCTTTTGGTTGGTTCACATCCAGGTGGGCTCCCATCTAGGGTGGACATCGCCTCCGATGGACCCGAATCTCAAGGCGGTAAGTCCAAAGAAAGACATTAAGCTCATATGTAGCTAGTTTTTTGTGAGCATGAGTGTAGGTTTCTCTTTGATATTCACAGGCATGTCCCTCCTACACCTTTGGAGGTGTTAGTCCATCTACCCAGGTTCCTCCTCCAGTGCTAGACCTAGACCTCTAGCCGGCACTCTCTTTATGAGACGAGTACCTCCGTTCAACAAACAGACTGTCTGGCCGTTACACTCCACAATAGCTTGCAACCTACGACATTTCTCAGTAGTCCATGCCATGGAGGAGGCAGGGAGGGACTCCCTACATCTAGAGCCTCACACCAACGACACCTCCTTCTACAGTCTCGTATTACTGACCTACTCCTCTTCCATCACATGGTCCCACTCTTGTTCCATCCTAGGCCCCCACGTCACTTTATTCCACTCTTGCTTCATCCAAACATTGTCGACCCACTTATTCTAGCAATGTATGTTGACGTTCATATCAGGGGAGCGAGCACCAATAGAGGCAAAGCGGTGGGGGATCCTGTGGCTTTGTTTGTTTTGAGGGGTACAGAGTCCATTGTTTCAGAGCTGCCACTCTAGACGTAGAGGATGAGGATACTGACGCACCTGGCCAGACACACATGGGTGTTACTATAGAGTAAAATATGGTGAGCAAGTGGACTTTGGGATATCATAGGACAGGGCGTTTGAACTCCATCTTTAGATTCTTATACACTCAACGTATAAGTTTTTTTTTGTAAAGTTTAGAGATTAGCAGCCCGATCATGCATGCTACTTTGAGAATGCGTTGCATGTTCGATTCCCAAACGTCACCCATGAGTAATTGTGACAATGGATGGAGGGATACTCTAAAACATTTTTGAAAAACAAGCAGTTGAGTGTACGGTGCTCAACGGCCAACCAGGTTAGAGACCCAGACAGGAGCTATAGCGGAGGCAACATGTCATATGCGGAGTGGGAGTGGGCCTTGCACAAAAAGGGCAAACAAGCTGCAACAAGCTTATCATATAGACAACAACGCTCAAGTCAAACAAACTTCCACACACTATGGTTTGGGAGGCAAAGCAACATGGAAGATACAATATGTAAGATTCATTAAAGTATGTAAACCGGTTCAAAAAAAGGTTCTAATTAATGAATTGCTTTTGTTACTGCTAACTTAGGACTCTAAGTCAACCAACCAAAGAGATGGTCAAGTCTCGAGAGAGGCACATATAATTCAAAACTTGGCGATGGTTGTTGAACCATCACATCTCAAGAGACAAATTTGACTCAACAGTCGGATCTCTATAGGTTTTAAGTCTTAGCAAATCATATTAGTTTAAATATTTTCGGTTGTTAATTTGTTTAATTTGACTTTCATTCATGTAGAGTCAAGGCGATCAAACATACGTGCCTGTGTAGGAGGAGGAGGAGGAGGAGGACTTGGACAACTAAAAACTTATTTGTAGTCCTCTCTTAAAGTGCCAATGTGGCACAAGAAAAAATTTATGAGCAAATGTATATACACAAATGAACTAAAATACCATCTTATTTGTAACTTTTTTAAATAGTTTGTCTTTTGCACTACAAATTGTCAAGGTAAGTTATATTCAAATTCTCTAGTTTTTTTTTTCCACTTTTTCAAAAAAGAATTAATGTTTCATATGTTTTATGCATAGTTCACAGAAGGATACCTTTCACAATAGCCTCTCTCCTCTCCCTTGGGAGTGAAACATCGACAACATGGATACCTTCCACAACTCCTCCAAATCCTTGATGAGGGGCTTGAGTGGACATCAATATATCATCCTTGTCTCCCATGGTGGAATATTGTAGTTGACGATCACCACAGGCCAAGTGCTCCATCACGTAGACTTAGTGCCAAAGGGGTTGACACCATCACTTGATAACCCAAGCCTCAAGTGCCGAGGCTCCAGCCCAAACTCTAGTTGACATGCCATGTGAGAAGCTCAACCTTAGACCTCATTTTAAACAGATGTTGAATCCAAGGGATAAGTGGAAATTGTCATATTACCTTGCAGGGTAAGGGAGCCCCGCTCACACCGCACTTGTAGCATGCTTCTCTACAAAAAGGATAACAAGTAGAGATCACGTGCTCGTTGCAATAATGCAATGTTGATGCAAACATGGGTCTACGCTCAAACTTCATGCCAAGTGTAGTGACATATGACCTCGCTCCTTGAGGATCCGATGGCATGTGATAATTTTTTAGAAGCATCTTTCCCATCAAACTACAATAAAATGAAGAACTAATTAATACAAATTCTAGGGGGCTAAAGATTCAATTAATACAAATGCTAGGGGGGCTAAAGAATCAATTAATTACAAGTGGCTCGAGCACTCTATCAATCAATTACAAGTGGCTCGAGCACTCTATCGAGGGATCCCAAGCCCCTCCTTCTCCACATAGTCTAGGGCAACGTGTCTAAAGTGAGGAATTGCCCTATTGCACTTAGCACAAGAGCAAGGGAGTTTTTCCTTGAGCCAACGATCATAGTCCAGACCCTGCGGAGGGCCGCAATCGTCCGGATCATCGTGCCCACGCATGGAATGGTATTAGATTCCTAGAATCTTTATGAAAACATTATGAGACCTACAAATAAATAGTTCGTAGATTCTATAACACCTAAATTTTCAAAAGTGATAGCAATGAATGAATATCTGGAAAAAAAAATTATGAGTATTACAAATAAATAGTTTGTAGAGACCCTAACCTCTAGATTTTCAATAGTGACATGACTTTGTGAGTATTGAAAAAAATTGATAAAAATAAAACAAAAAACTATGTAAAAAAATTAAAGGTGTACAAAAGGGACGTTGAAGGGATTGGAGGTTGGAAAAACCAGTTATCTGCAACATTGGATACCTAGCAACATCCCTTTTATTGTACGCGGTAATAGATGCAATAATATCTCATGGAATTTAAAAGACTAACAACAAGGCATGCCGCGTATTCAGCATGCCATGTTGTTCTTCGTCTTTCCCCTCCATCACGTTGCCTACTCTTCACATTGCATCCGTCGCCCCCCCCCCCCCCCCCCCTTTTCCTATTGTTTTCAACTCTCTCTTCCATACCTATAACATAAAAAACCACAACTCTTACCTCTTGCATGGTTATTGCTTGTGATTTGTCTTTGATTGCTTGGAGTGATAACGCTTTCGGTTTAATTGCTTGCGTTAGTTGATTGCTAGCGATTAGTGAGAAAAAGAGAGAGATTGAGGAAATGAGAGGGAGGTGTGTTTAGAGTGGATTAGAGAGAAAAAATACGAGAAAAATAATTAATTTGTAAGTAATGTAGATTGTGTGTAAAAAAGATAGTGAGAGGAGGGGGGGGGGAAATTGAGACAAAAAGGAAGGGTATAAAATGGAGTAAAAAAACCTCTCTTTTAAAGTTTAAAAATAAAATGTTAAAACAAATAGTGATAATAAATGTTAAAATGTGATTAGAGTTAGGTCAAAGCTAGGGTTTAGGCTTTAGGATTAAGGTTAGGTTTGGGGTAGAGGGTTTAGGGTTAGGGTTAGGTTTAAGGTAGATAATTTAGGGTTTAGGGTTAGGGTTAGGGTTAGGGTTAGGTTTAGGATAGGCTTTAGGTAGAGAAAGAGAGATAGAGGGAAGGAGGAAGAGTGAAGGAGGGAAATAGGGTTAACTAGTTAGAAAAAGGAAAGAGGTAGAGGGAGAGGGAGAGGGAGAGGGAGAGGAAAGAGGGAGAGAGAGAGAGAGAGAGAGAGAGAGAGAGAGAGAGAGAGAGAGAGAGAGAGAGAGAGAGAGAGAGAAAAGAAAGAGGGAGAGAGAGAAGGAGAGGTAGAGGGTTTAGGGTAGGCTTTAGCCTAGGGTTTAGGTAGAGAGGGACAAAAAGATAGATAGACGGAAAGAGGGAGAGAAAGCGAGGGAAATAGGGTGAGGGTTTAGTATTAGGGTTAGGATTTAGGTTTATGCTAGTCTTTAGGTAGAGGGTTTAGGATAGGCTTTACGTTAGGGTTTAGGCTAGGGTTCAAGTAGAGAGGGGGAGAAAGAGAGATAAAGGAAAAAAGGGAGAGGTTTTAGGGTAGGCTTTAGGTAGAGACGGAAAGAAAGAGAGATAGGGGAAAAGAGGAAGAGAAAGAGAGGGATATAGGGAGAGGGTTTAGGGTTAGGCTATAGGTTTATGTTTAGTCAAGGCTTTAGGTAGAGGGTTTAGGGTAGGATTTACATTAGGGTGTAGGTAGAGAGGGAGAGAAAGAGAGAGAGAGGGAGAGAAAGAGAGATAGAGGGAGAGAAAGAGAGGGAAATAGACAGAGATATAGAGAGGGAGATAGAGGTAGAGAGAAAGAGATAAGAGGGAGAGGAAAAGAGAAAAACAGAGAGAGGGAGAGAGTAAAAGAGAGAGAGAGAGAGAGAGAGAGAGAGAGAGAGAGAGAGAGAGAGAGGGAAAGAGAGAGAAAAGAGGGAGAGGGAGAGAGAAAAAGAGGGAAAGAGATAAAGAGTGTAGAGAGAGAGAGAGAGAGAGAGAGAGAGAGAGAGGAAAAGGGATAGAGAAAGAGAGGGAGAGGGAAAGAGTGAGAAAAAGACAGAGGAAGAGGGAAAGGGGGAGATAGGGAGAGAGAAAAAGAGGGAAATAGATAGAGAGTGTAGCGATAGATAGAAAAGGAAGGAGAGAGGGAAAGAGAGAGAGAGAGAGAGAGAGAGAGAGAGAGAGAGAGAGAGAGAGAGAGAGAGATAGATAGATAGATAGATAGATTTTATCATCGTCCTCGGAGGTCAAATATGACCTATGGGACCAAAGTTACATGTGATGTAGTATGTGTATGGCTGATGAGTGACTCTCGATGCTCCAAAATTGTAGTGATGAGAGTCGCAATGGAAAGCCCACACTTTGGCTGGGAGAGGAAAGTGTGTAGATCTAATTTATGGCTGAAAATGTGAGAGAAGCAAGTTCGGATGTGATCAAAAGCTGAGCACTCTAGTAGTGTGTGGTACTCAGACTCTCGAACTTGCAGTGAGCATAATGTGCACAATCGATTTGACTCTTCTCCATTGCCCCAATGCCATATCTCGCATCGAAGGAAATGGGAGCTAAGCCGAATTGCTGCGATAGTGCGTATCGCGGACAAGGGAATAGGCTCAAGCATGTAAGTGTGAGTACGGTTTCCTCTCTCAACGAAGAACATGGTTTTGTAGTTGGGGGCAATATAGGTGGTGTAATGTATGAAGCGTGACCCACCGGATTTCTCCCAAGCCGTAATACATTGGCGTTGTAGAAAAGCTTCATTCACTTGAGAGTCAATTGAAGCATCATGTAGCAAGTGTAATGCATCCCATCTCCCAAACCACTTCTTTATGTCTTGCATCCATCCCGTGCTCAAGATCTTGCTTTTATGCGTCTTTTGAACTTTTTTGCTTGCTTCCCATGCAATTGTAGGAAGTCGATGTGAGGGGTTTTGACGCATCTTTATCATGTACTCCACAACCCTTTCCATGCCCATAACCTCAATTGGAAGAGATCCCGACTCAAGAAGTAGGAGCATATATGGTGTTTGTGTCTTAACTTCGAGAAAGTTTGTAAGAAAACGCTTTTGGACATTCTCAAACTCTTTCCAAGTAGACTTTGAGATGCTCCCACCCCACACTTCAACTCCATAAAGAAGAACCGGTGTCACCAATGCATCAAAAAGATACTTCTTGAGAACCCAACACTTGATGTTTCCCGCATTACACGTGTTCTCAAATGCATAATATGCTCTCTTTCCCGCTTCCAAACGACGCATAGCACATTCATGCCACTTGTGATTGGATGGAACCTCAAGGCCAAGGTACTTAAAGCTCTCAACAACTTCAAGTGTCTCGTTGTTGTACACAATGCATGGCTTCTCCTTATGGTTGGTTTTCACAAGCATAACCTTTGTTTTGGATTCATTTACAATCAGCCCACTATGCAAGCAAAAGTTTTCAAGGACAACCATAGGCTTTTGTGCATCTTCTAAAGTGTGTGCTAGAAGCACTACATCATCCGCATACAACAAAAGCATGATTACCGCATTGCAAATAGTGAACTCTTCAATGCCTTCTTCTTGTATAAAGTCAAGTACCATTTGTTCCAATTGATCGATGCATAGACCAAAGAGAGTTGGTGACAATGGACATCCTTGTTTAACCCCAATAGTGCTTACAAAAATTCCTGAAATTTCTCTTCCGATGCGCAATTGACAAATCACCTTCTCATAGATTCGAGAAACCGCAAGCATAAACTCACTTGGCACTTGGAGTTCTTCCATCCTTCTCCACAAATTGTTACGTGGAATCATATCAAAGGCTTTCTTAAAGTCCACAAAACAACAATACAATCGCTTGCCTTTCAACCGACTTTCCTCCATGAGAACACGAAGAGTGACAAGATGATCAATGGTGCTATGGCATTGATGAAAACATGCTTGTCCCTTTGCACGCTTGTCATTCTCTTCAGCCCAATCACTCAATTTCATCTCCATTATGCACCCAAACAACTTTGCCATAAGAGACCCAATCATTATAGTCCGGTAGTTGCTTATATTCTTTACATCCCCTCCTTTATGCAAAGGCTTAACCCAATTAGTACTCCAATCATAAGGTATACCATGTTGAAGTGCAAGGTTGAACATATCACACATCCACTCATGGGTAAAATCTCTTGTCCATTTGATCATCTCCGGCTTGATACCTTGAAGATCTCCCGCTTTGCGAGTGGCCAACTTTTCAAGCCCACCGCATACATCCTCAATAGTAAAAAAAGACGGCATACATGGGAGTGAACCATAAAATGGCATTTTTTCAGTATTTGCTTGCTCATATAATTGCCTACAATGTGTGTACATATCCACTAGACTCAAGTTACCAAAATTCTCAACCCGCTTGCCTCTCAAGTTTCTCCAAAATCTTCCACATGCATGTGCCTTTTCTTGGACTTGAAATTCTTGTTGCTTTACTTCCCATCTTCTTCTCTTCTTTTGAATCAATGCCTTGTATGTATGCAAATGACTTTGATAGTTGTCTTTGTCCATAGTTGCATCAAGCTTTATCAAGGACTTTCGAGCATCTTGACATTCTTTATCAAACCACCTTTTGCGTGATCTATCTTTGTTGATACCATGGAGATGCTTTATGGCAAAGCATTCTTCCGCACAAGAACAAATAGCTTTCTTGAAAGCTTCCCATTTAGTTTCCAATGGTGCATCACATTGAAGCTTTGTCATCCATAATTTTTGCTCAACCATTTCAATGTACATTGGTGCCCGTTTGAAATCCATACATAGTGATAACTTCTCTTTCCTTTGGCTGAGATTATCATGCTTAGTTGCTTCTCCACATGAAAGGTCAATACATAAGGTGCGATGGTCGGATTCCGGGGTCCATTGACCAAACATAAAACTCTTTATGCGATACATGATGGCTTCAGAGAGTAGCATATAATCAATCACACTATCCCCATTATGTCTCCTACATGTAAATCCATTGGTTCCACTCCACAAAGATACACCATTGGCAATGAGCATACCCGTGCTATTACACATGTGTAAAAGTAACTTTCCATAGTGATCCGGCTCTTTCTCATCCATTGAAGTACGATCATACAAGTGAACTTCCTCCAACTCCCTTGAAATGTATGGCATATCAAATTGTTGAGTATCATGTTGCAATGTTTTTGTGCGAGCATTCATATCCCCAAATACAATAACATCACCTTCACCTTTGAAATAAGCAATGTCCTCTTCCAAATCAGAAAATGGTTGATCTCTATCCATGCAAGCATAAAAGGGAGAATCATGATGAGGAATGTAGCAACCGGCTACAAAAATGGGTGCTCTTTTTGGTGTCATAATTTTCAGCCATACATAACGTTTGTACTTGTCATCTTTCACAATTGATACAAAATCTTTCAATCCTTTCTTAACCATACATGCTAACCCTCCTTGTCCTCTTCGTGGCTTGAGATTCTTTGACCACATCAATGAATGTACATTGTAATCATCCAAGCCGTTAATCCTTTGTGTATCATGCTCCCAAGTTTCAACAAGAAGTACAACATCGGCTTTGCTTGTTAGTTCATCAATACCAACCCCCGCATTCCATGGGTATCCATTACAATTCCAAAAGCATATTTTCAATTGTAACTCGGTCTCATAGGTCACGCATCCCTATTTGCTTGAGAGACTTGCCTCCTCCTTGGGCACATTTTCTTCATGAGAGATCTCCTTGTTTTTATTATTCTTTTCCTCATATGCCTTGCGACGCATATTTTGTTGCTTAATAGTGCGATCTTCACATACAAAACATTTTGTATCCCTCAAATAGATCCAACTGTTATCAAGGATAATCTTTCGCTTGGTCTCATCCGGCATGGTGCATACAATTGGCCGTTCTCCCGAGCGAGGAGCTCCTTGCTTCCCCACTCTATGTGCTCCATAGACCATAACTCCGGACATGCCAAAGTGGGTTTTGAAGAAATCTTCAATAACAATGGCAAGAGAAGGAGGTGTCTCTAACTTCTCTTCGGGAATTCCACGAATAACAATGTTCTTGGAACGTCGCTCCCGTTCCTTCAACTCCTCCACATCCACATTCTCAACATTCTTTGTTTGAACCATAGCTTGCATGAGTGAGGAATTAGAAACCACATTGCTACCACATACATCAGCCCAAGACTTGTTTGTGCATACATTTTTTATGTCGCATACATCCCGGCTCATAGTGTCAAATTTCTCCTCTTTCAATACATGGTCATGCTCTACTTTGCTCATCCGCTCCTTCAAAGCATTCAAGTCCACAAGAGAGCGTTTACATTCCTTGACTTCCTCTTCAAGTTGCATCAAACGTGTTGTTTGCATCTCAAGTGTCCTCTTGAGATTCTCATTCTCAACCACAAGTACCCTTAGTGTGCCATTCTCCATTGCAAGTGCTCGTAAGTCTTCGCCTTGTTTGTTTACGGTCTCTTGCAATCATACCAAGTAAGCCATGATCATGGTTTCCGATGTCGTTGGTTGGGTGGTTGTGTTGCTATCTCCACACTTAGGAGATTTTGGATCATTTTTTACAATGGTTGTGGACCTTGTTGAAGAAGAAGAACCCTTGCGAGTGCCGAAAGACATTGTATGTAAAATAGGAGATGAGAATCAATTTTGTTGAACCTGTTCACTTCGGAAATGCTACTACAGAAATGCCTTCCATAACTCTAAAAATTTTTGTCTTTATATCAATGCGTAGAGGACTTCGTGCTCTTCGATTGAGGCTATAGATCACCCAAATCAGAGTTCGAATGAAGAAGTTATGATCAAAAGAGTGGACTGTTGTCTACTAGGTCAAAAAACGGCATTAAGAGAGAAAAAAAAAAGAAGTTATGATCAAAAAGAGAGAGAGAGAGAGAGAGAGAGAGAGAGAGAGAGAGAGAGAGAGAGAGAGAGAGAGAGCGAGAGAGCGAGAGAGAGGGAGAAAGGGCGAGGAAGAGAGAGAGAGAGAGAGAGAGAGAGGGAAAGAGGGAAAGAGGGCAAGGAAGAGAGAGAGAGAGAGAGGGGGGGGAAGAGGGAGAGATATAGGGAAAGAGGGAGAGAGGAGAATATGTAGAGAGAGAGAGAGGGAGAAGCAAAGAGGGAGATACAGAGGGAAGAGAGAGAGAAAGAAAAGGAAAGAGAGAGAGAGGGAGAGAGGTATAGGTAGAGAGAGGGAAAGAGGTAGAGAAGGAGAGGGAAAGGGAAAGAGGGAGAGAAAGAGAGTGTAGCGATAGATAGTTAGTGATTAGAGCTTAGGTTTCATTCTCCTCTACCTAAGAAGAGACGCACTCCTTTAATCTATAAAAGGTTGGAGTTGTTCATTGCAATAGAATAAGTGGGATTGGAAATTATCACCTCCGTCGGCATGTCTGTTTACAGGGTTCAGGGGACATCATCAAGAACTATGGTCTTAATAATGGAGTCTTTTTAGGCTTGCCTACTACTTAATCATTATTGAGCTATTAGCAAGCTCAATAGGAACCGGTGCCCTTAGCAATTTTAAACCAACTCCATGACTCTTTACAATAAACAATATTCAAAACCGCCGGTGTAGTTACTTGAGTGCATTTTTTTGAAGGCTGAGAGAAGTAGTAACCAAAACTTTAGTCTCTATCTATCTCTACCCTCTCTATATGTATGTTTAGGTGCAAAGAGAGGATTGGATGTTTGCATGTAGTAGTATGCAGATTAGATATAGTGTTAGGTTTTGACACTTATCAACATGTAATGTAGATGTCAAGCGAGAGACCACCTGGTGGGGATTAGCCATCGCATTCTTCTTTTGGTCGGTTCACGTCGCAAATGGGCTCCCACCTACGGTGGACATCGCCTCCAGTGGACCCGAATCTCAAGGCGATAAGTCCAAACAAAGACATTAAGCTCAAATGTAGCTAGTTTTTTGTGAGCATGAGTGTAGGTCTCTCTTTGATATTCAGAGGCATAGCCCTCTTACACCTTTGGAGGTGTTGGTCCATCTACCTAGGTTCCTCCTCCACTGCTAGACCTAGACCTCTAGCGGGCACTCTCTTTACGAGACAAGTACCTCTGCTCAACAATGGGACTATTTGGCCGTTACACTCCACAATAGCTTTCAACCTACGACATTTCCTAGCAGTCCATGCCATGGAAGATCCAGGGAGGGACTCCCTATATCTAGAGCCTCACACCGATGACATCTCCTTCTACGGTCCCGTCTTACCAACCTAATCCTCTTCCATCACAAGGTCCCACTCCCCTTCCATCACAGGGCCCCATGCCACTCCATTCCACTCTTGCTTCATCCAAACATTGTTGACGCACTTATTCTGGCAACGCATGTTGACGTTCATCTCAGGGGAGCGAGCACCAATAGAGGTGAAGCGGCGGGGGATCCTGTGGCTTTGTTTGTTTTGATGGCAGGGGGGGGGGAGGGGTACAGAGTCCCCTGTTTCAGAGCTTGCCACCTTAGACGTAGAGGATGAGGATACATACGTTTCAGAGCCTGCCACCTTAGACGTAGAGGATGAGGATACATATGCACCCGTGCCAGACACACATCGGTGTTACTATAGAGTAAAATATGGCGAGGAAGTGGACTTTGGGATAGCATAGGATAGGGCGTTTCGATGCCATCTTAAAATTCTTATACAGTCAACGTATAACAATTGTTTTGTAAAGTTTAGAGATTAGCAACCCGATCATGCATGCTACATCGAGAATGGGTTGCATGTTCGATCCCAAACGTCACCCATGAGAAATTTTTATGACCATGGCTAGAGGGCTACTTTAAAACATTTTTGAAAAACAAACAGTCGACTGTACAACACTCAGCGGCCAACCACGTTAGAGACCCAGATAGGAACTATAGCGAAGGCAACATGGCATATGTGGAGTGGGAGTGGGCCTTGCACAAAAAGGACAAACAAGCTGCAATGGGCTCATTAGATAGACAACAACGTGAAGCTCGGGTTAAACAAACTCCCACACACTATGGTTTGGGAGGCAAAGCAACATGGAAGATCAAATATGTAAGATTCATTAAATTATGTAATCCGGTTCAAAAAAAGGTTTTAGTTAATGAGTTGCTTTTGTTGTTGCTAACTTAGGACTCTAAGTCAACCAACCAAAGAGATGGTCAAGTCTCACGAGAGGCACACATGATTCAAAACTTGGCAATGGTTGTTGGAGAACCATCACATCTCGAGAGAGAAATTTGACTCAGTAGTCGGATCTCTATAGGTTTTAATTCTTAGCAAATCATATTAGTTTAATTGTTTTTGTTTATTCATTTGTTTAATTTGATTTTCATTCATGTAGAGTCAAGGAGATCAATCGTACGTGCCTATGTGCGAGGAGGAGGAGGAGGAGGACTTGGATAAATAGAAACTTATTTGTAGTCCTCTCTCAAAGTGCCAATGTGGCACAAGAAAAACTGTATGAGCATATGTATATACAAAACTGAACTAAAATCCCATCTTATTTGTAACCTTTTTAAATAGTTGGTCTTTTGGACTATAAATTGTCAAGGTAAGTTATATTCAAATTCTCTAGTTTATTTTTTGTTTCTACTTTTCCGCAAAACAATTAATGTTTCATATTGGAATTGGAGCTGATCTCTTTAGATAGCTGATTCCAGTGTTTGAGTTTACAACGACGACTGGTGATTCATTAGTTAAATCAGTAGAACTGGAAGAAAAATAGAAACTGAGCTAGAATAGTTATATGAACTAGAATAAGTCTACTAAGAATTAGACAAGCTAAATGACTGTATTCAGATTCAGATTCAGAGGAAATGGATACAAAGCATATCTGGTTGAAGTGTATTTGACTACTGTATTAGGAATTACAGAGTAAGAGTACAAGTAGAATACTGTAACCTAGGAACAGCTTCAGGACTACAATCACACACTAAGAGTAGGAAGTTAAAGGAGAAGACAAACCAAAAGTACATCCAAAAATTTCCCACATGATTACAATGTAATGGGTCCTATTTATAGCTCTTTGGAGTTACTGTGGTAACCGTCATGGTAATTACTGAATGGTCCGCTGCTCGGCTTTCTAAGAGCTGGTTTCCACCTACTGAAACTGCCTCGGCCATCTACATCCTTCCCTCTTTTCTTGAATTATGGTAAGACTCCAAAATTTTTGAAACAAAATCCACCATCTGATCCTTCTAAAACATGGATTTATGCCATACTTCATGCTTTGTTGAGTGCTTGACACCCCCTATAGTTGTAATTCCATGGGTGTCAGCCAAAGAGATGTCCACACCTAGCGGAAAAAATCCATCGTCTGATTCTGAAAATGTTTGGAAAAATCCACCGTCTGATTCTGAGACGGCTGGAAAATTCCTCCATCAAATACCAAGATGGTACTACCCAGTATCCTTCCACTAAACCCGCTTCCTTTTGCCCTTAGGTCTGGATGGTGTTGCCGAAGTCCTAGTGCCATCATTGTCCTTCTGAATGAGTCTGTAAATGGCCTCCTACTCAAGATGATCCCACCTCTCTGTGGTCATTTCTACTTCATAAGGCGAAAGAGGATGATAAATTTTGGTGTCGGGATCATAGAGCGTGCATTTGCCTTTCGTGAGACGAGTTCTGGCCAGTTTGTGACAATGCGAGGCTGTATGGATCCATCCTTCTAGAAGAGGTTGATTAGTTCTGATCCTAGCTTCAAAAAGAATCTCAGCCATATCCCTGTACTAGGGTCCTAGACCTGTTTTAGCCGTAATATCCTTTTCAGGTACTTTAGAGGACTCAACAGTGATCTTAGTGAGACCTCTGAGCTCAATTTTCCACTATGCCATACACATCCTTTGCACCTCATCTCTCAGCTCTTGAAAATCATTCAGTTGAATGTCATTGAAAAGTGTTTGCCAGGTCTTCCATTCTACAGTCGATCGCTCATACCAATCCTGAAGATCATCAGTAATCTTGAAGTATGTGAGCCGATCTACTGGTTTTGTGTGTTGAGGATAGAGTGCTGAAAAAAATCTTGGCAACTCTGCCTCTCTTGCTGGTAAAGCATATAGAAGAGCTGGGGAATCAGACACAAATTCTAAGAAATTAAGGATAGCCTGGTTCTCTTGCTGCATCATTTTTCTGGTTACCTTAACCAGTTGAAACAGTCACCAGAGAGCAGTTGCCTGTTCTCCTACTGACATTCGAGTCTGAGGTCCCTTGCTGGTGGTAGTTTGATCTTCAAGAATAGCTCGCACTCTTTGATCCAAAACTCCCCTAGCAATCTGCATTTGCACTAAGACCTCTTTTAATTGACTCCTGACATCCTTCATGCATCTATACATTGGCTTGTTCCCCAGCAGAAGTTCTAATTCCCTAGCTAGGTAACGACAATCTACAGTAGAATGCCATTGCCAATGTGGATTAGATACTCTCTCTTCAGCAGTCCGTATCCATTCAGGCACCCTTTCTAACAGTTGTATTGTATTGGGATGCTCAGGCAGTTGACAGACCTCCTGATCATGGAAAGCAGCTGATTTCCAATGCTCAACCATTTCCCTGGCACCGACATACAGTCGCTAAAATCGCTCTAGATCAGAGATAAGATCATCATCCTCCAAATACCGCCTGGTTATAGGAGCTTGTTGATGTCTTAATTTCTTATTTAGCATGGTGAGATGTAATGAATGTTTTTCATCACCTGCTAAACCCTCAGTCGCAGCTTTTCCTTTCCCTTTAGCATCCCTACTGTGTTGTGACTGGTGTGTCGTTGATTTTCCAGTGTTGCTGGGTTGTTGCTTTCCCAGCTACTGATCGCTCGATTGCTGCCCTTCAGGCTGGTTTGGTTGGTCTGCCTGAGACTGATCATGCCCTCCTGTTGTCCCTGCACCACCAATATTAGGTTCTGAAGGTGGAGATGGAGGAGAGTCATCATCATCGTTATCATCATTATGCTCTTCTTCTACTTCATCCTCCTTCTTTGCTTCTTCTTCCTCCTTATCATCATCCTTCTAGTGTTCAATATAATCAAGGATAGCTTGATTTTCCAGAGCACTGTTATATTCAGAAATTTTATCTTGCAAATCACTCTACATTGTCTTCATAAGAGCTCTCAAGTTATCCATGTCGAAAACAGCATTCCCTTTTGGATTCAAGATCTCGGCCAGATTATTATAGATATACCTTTCTATTAATGTGGCCTTCAGAGCAGTGTGGCTAGTTAGTAACGAGTTAAAATCAACTCTCTTCATTTTGAGCATATTTTCAGACCTATCAGCAGTTCTTTCAGCTTCTGCCTTTTCTTCCCGTATGGTCCGTATCTCAGACTCCACCTTGTCAAGCTTACTTTGTAACTGTTGAATAGTCCTGGATGACTAAGCTTCAAGGATACTGTGGTGCAGGTTCTGGGATGCTCTCCCTTGCTCCATCTTTTCAATCTTCTCCTAAGTCTTCCTTAGTTCAGTCTTTACCTTAGCTAGTTCATCTTCTGACCCTGTAGTATCCAACATTTATCCCATGCAATTGATAATAGTGTTCCATATGACTGAATAAACACAGAAAAACCATCCTTAACTGTTGCTGGATCAAAGTCAGTTGGATCATAGACCGTGACAGGAGCCAGGTAGGGTAATGTAGAATAATCAGATTTTTGCAAAACTAGGCGTCCTTGAGAGGATGAGTTTGCATCTGCTGTAACCTATCTTTCTTTGTCAATAGCAGGGCTGCTTCACTGTGTGGGATAGAAACTATTCCAAGTGGACTTGGAGATGTTGGTCCTTTGCCCTTATCAGTGTGGTTTGCTGGCTGATCAGGACTAGCCCTTTCTAATTGGTCTTGTCCAGTACTGGTGGTTGCTGAAATCTGGCCTGCTGGCTGGTTAACTCCACCACTGGTTTGGACAGTATGCTGTTCAAACTGGCTGGTTGAAGTCTTTTTAGTAGACACTATTTTGATTTGACGTTCTAGCTGCTGCAAGAGAGTCGTGCTTTTGGTCAGTGTCGTCCTTGGCCTCTTTGAACTGCCAGCTTCCTCTTGTATAGTCTTTCTCTTTTTTCTAGTGGAAAATGACTGGCTTTCTAGGGCTTCTTCATCAAATGATAATTCCACATTCTGGGATACTGGGAATGGCTTCTGGCTCAAAGCCATTCTTACCTGATCATGGGCGTCTGGAGAAGCTGCCTAGTACAAAAACTGCCAAACATACCAAGCCTTGAATACACTTTGAGACTTCAACTTGGCAGTTTGCTGAAGTACATTATGCGACAATATCTGACAGAGGTTGATATCGACTTTAGAATCCAATATCTTTGCTAAAAGCATAGCAAAGAGTTTCTCTGACACATATTTCGGATTATTTTTAGGTTCACAGCTTCAGCCACAAATCGATAAGCAGCAGGAACGTCCAGACCTGCTACTGGAATCCCTTGCATACTGGCTTTTCGTCTCCTTTTAGCAACGTCATCTTCCTTTAAATCTGCACTGATCTACTCTACGGTTGCCACGGATGGCTTTGGCTCATTTGGCATGCAAAAAGCAAAAGCAATGTTCTCTGGAGTAACTGTCACTTTTCTGCCATAGATCATGGCACTTCCATCTTCAGCATTAAAAGAATCCAGGACTTGCCTTATGATGGCTATGCCAAACTCAATCCCTGTGGCTTGCAGAACCACACACAAATCCCATAGTTGGATAAAAGCCTTGGCTTGCTCAGTAAACACATAACGTTGAATCTTACTATGAAGAATGAGTGGAAGAGTTGCCTTTGCAGCAGTAATAAGGGCTTGGGTTTTTTCGATAGTCTCCTGCATCTTCTCCGACATTTTCTTCCTACCCATACACCTTGAGGACGATGAAGCAGTAGACGTAGAAGAAGATGACTTACTTGATTCATCGAACCTGTATCCAGGTGTGGCTGGCAAGGATAAGCAACAATCCACAGTCTTCTCAGAAGAAGAGGTTTGCGGCTGCAGTGAGGAAGCTTCGAAGCTTGGCGATGGGGAATGGACAATAGAAGGTAAGCATCGCGCAGGAGATTTGTGAGAAAAAAAGCTTACTCTCCTTACTATTATATGCGTTCACGCCATAAAAGCTCCACCACTTACCGTTCCTAGAGTTTCGTGCACCGCAAGTGACGTGGTGGACATGCATTGGACAAGAATTTCGCTCGTCTTTGAAATGACTACTACTGATATTCCATTTAACCATTGGTCCCTCAAAAACTAATATTGGTGTCCATACTTTTTTGGTTTTGGTCTAGACAGGGTTTTACCACACTAGTGTTGTTCTGGCTTTTTGACTATTTTTGGAACTGGTTGTACATGGAAAGACCTTAAATAGTTGATGCCGGATTTGCCTGGTCTTCAGCTCCCAAACCATCAATGCCCGTTACCCTGGCTTCTGAATAATAGAGCTTGATTTTAGCTCCATTATATACCCTTGTCAACAATAATCCAAACAGATCTTTCAGTTGTAACGTGCTATTTGAGAACACCCAAATCAACTTCAAATGGTCCTGCCCAGGCTATCTTTAAGTTTGGTTTCTTAGGGCCTAATTTGGACTGATATAATAACCATATCGCCTTTCTGAAACTCTCGAACCTTAATTCGTATGTCCTGCCAATGTTTCCTTCTTTGCTAAACAATTTCTTGTTCCAACATAGCCCTCTGTCTCAACTGATCTAACTGGGTTAGCTCTTCCAATCTGTTCTTCAGATTGTGATTAAAATCTAAACCATACTCTACAACCATTCTAAGACTGGGTATAACAAATTCCATAGGGACAACAACTTCAGTGCCATACACCATTTTGAATGGTGTTAACCCCATCGTGAACTTATAAGCTGTTCTATATGCCCATAGAGCAGTCTGAAGCTTCAAGTCCCATTGTTATGGCTTTTTCTGCACAATCTTGGTGAGGATAGTCTTAATGGTCTCGTCGCTACTTTTGGCCTACCCATCGCATCTAGGATAATATGGTGTGGATTTTCGATGCTTGATTGAAAGCATATCCATGAGGATATCCATAGTGTCATTTATGAAGTGTGTCCCTTGGTCTGACACAATCTCCACAGGACATCCATAGCGGCATACAATATTCTTAAATAAAAACCTTATAGTAGATTTTCTTGTATTGTCAGAAAGAGCCTTAGCTTCTACCCACTTGGTTACGTAACAGGTAGCCATCAAGATATACATATTCTTTCCAGGAGTGACCTTCTTGAAAGGTCCCATAAAATCCAAACCCCATTTCATGAAAACACCGAGTGGATGTACTGGTGTTAGAGTCATGTCTGATGTTGTGGGTCTACCCATTCTTTGGCATATGTCACAGGTTTTGCAAAATCTTCTGACATCAGATATCAATCTTTGCGACCATAACCTAGCCTGCAAAATCTTCTTGAAAGAAATATCAGTAGAAAAGTGTCCACCAAATTTCCCATTATGTGCTTCTGAAATAACTTGCAGTCTGCCCTCCATAGGCACACATCGACAAAGAATCCCATCGACACCCGATTTGTAGAGTGAGCCACCAATAATGGTAAACTTTAAACTTTTAATAACCAGAGCCTTCTTCTGGTTGCGTTTCCAGTCATCTGGGAATCCAACCTGCGGAAGAAACTGATATACTTCATATAATTCAAGATCAATTGATTATGTCGCTTCCAGCTGAAATAATTCAGTATCTAATGGTTTGTCTCTTAAAGATGCTTCAGAGTAGCCCTCCATACTCCTAGAGAGAAAATAAGCAAGGATGGCCACACGTGGGTGGATTGGAGGATCCATTTGGACTTGTCTAGACAAGGGCGGCAACACACGGCTACCTCTCATGAGAGAGGCCATCCGTTTTGGCCTATAAAAGGAGGCCATTTCTACACACATTTTAGAGTGTAAAGTTGATGCAACAAGGTGGGTGTGAGGTGGTGAGAGTGAAGCAAGGCAGGAGCTCTATTAAGGGTATACTCCCTTTGTAAACTACTTCTTGTTTGAAGTACTAAAGCCATTGAGTGGCTACTTTCCTGTGGATGTAGCTCACATTGGGTGAACCACGTACATCGTGTGCTCTCTCTCTCTCTCTCTCTCTCTCTCTCTCTCTCTCTCTCTCTCTCTCTCTCTCTCTCTCTCTCTCTAATCTTTTGTGTGTGAAAGTTTGTCTCTCTCCATTAAGTAAGCTACTCAAGTATCTACTTAGCTACATCATATTTCCCTAACAGCGGGCATACTATAGGCTTGTGTATGTGAAGCCCGATGTGTTGTTATAGGGACCCACTTGGAATAGGATCTTCCTTGCTAGCACCTTCATCTCAAGTAGCAACGGGATCCAGTCAGCTTGGTGAGAAGAGTAGCACCTATCAATACAAAACGCTGTGTGGGCATACTATAGGCTTGTGTATGTGAAGCACGGTGTGTTGTTCCAGGGACCCACCTCCCACAGGTCCATCATAGCCCATTTCTCACAGAGACCCAACCATTTAGTTTTTTCAGAACCTACCAATAGATTGGCTGAAGATGTTCTATCCTTGCTCTTTTCCACCATATTATAGTCACCTATCAGTAGCCACTCTTCTTCAACAGGGGAATCCATAAGGTTCATCCACAATTTGGCTCTATCCTTGGCATTGCAGGGGCCATATATGTTTACTATGGTGATAAGTTGACCTTCCCAAATGAGTCTCACTCTTAGGACTCTCCCAGAGAGGTGATTAAGGACCACTTTGGGCTCCATCTACTTGTTTACAATAGAGAGGATGCCATTGAACCCGTCCACTCCCTATAAATTTCTTAACTATAATTGCAATTTGACTCAAAAAACACATTGACTTGCAAAATGTCACCATGATGACAATACTTTGGATTGATGTGCGGGTTCTTTCTTATATTTTTTATTTTAGGATCCCTAAAACACATCACGATATGTTAATCAATGAGCCTGCTTAAGTATTTTTGTCCTTGCATATAGAGTGAACCCTTCCAATTTGTTGGCCTAGGTTTTGCCCAAAAGCATGCAAGGAGGGCCAAAGAATAAGGAGGATATACTGCAAGATGTAGAGAAGAAAAGTTAAAAGACATTTTGGCTCTTACAAGCAAACTTGAGAAGTTAAATTGATGGTGGGACCCATGCATTTTTGTGTACTAGGTGAACCCCTAGGGATTTATCAAGGATTCATTATTATTATTTCTTACCACTGCCTTGCATTTCTCTCCCTATGACCATAATCTCATCACCTCATTTGGATAGTCTACATAAAAATAGCTCTAGCATCCCTTTGGTTCACTCACTGTATGAGTAAAGAGTGTTGGGAATGGGCTTTAACCTATTATCCTATCCTTCTTTGTGAACCTCTCCCTCAAGGAAATGACTCATGAGTCTTATGAGTAAGTGGTGAATGTTCATGAGGATCCATGAGTCTATAGTCCATTACATGAGGTGTCCACAAGCCATGATGTTTCCCTTGAGGTGTCAAAAGCTATCCCTTTTAATGTGGGTTGTCCAAGGATGATTAGGAAGGATTTTGGGTTTTAATATCAAGCTCCCTTATCTCCTATGTCACTTAGGTGAAAGCATGTATTGGCAGTACCACCTTTTGCACTTTTTGTGATATCCTTTACAAAGAGTGGGACCGATAAATTTTTTACAAAACTTCTTAAAACTTGCAAGACCTTATACTTTTAAATTCTACATTAAAAAGTTATTCATTGATATTAAGCATGCAAGTTTATTTTCAAAGGGATTGTACAATGAGCCTACCAAAGGACTATCCAAGACACTACTTTTTGCTACCACCGATACATGCCTTGGCCCACCTATGAAGTCATTCTTAGAGGCTCCAAGCTCTCTTCTATAAATGTCTCTTGTAATCACTCTTTAAAACTTAATCTAATTAAGTGTGTGTTAGTAGCTCTTCTCTCTCTCTCTCTCTCTCTCTCTCTCTCTCTCTCTCTCTCTCTCTCTCTCTCTCTCTCTCTCTCTCTCTCTCTCTCTCTCTCTCTCTCTCTCTCTCTCTCTCTCTCTCTCTCTCTCTCTCTCTCTCTCTCTCTCTCTCTCTCTCTCTCGTATGCATAATTACTCTCTAATTGTGAATAGAATAATAATTAATCCATGAATGGGAAATTGGATAAGCATGCATAGTCACATCTCCCAACAAGTGGTATCAAAGCCTTGTAGGGGTTAACATCTCCTAATTCTATTACATCCTTGGAATAAGGCACTTGCTAGGTGTTGTTGCCTTAACTAGCTCATCATGGTGGACACATGCATGCGCCTTTATTGAAATCCTTGTATCCTGACACATATTCTCTAATTAAATATAGTCAATGAACACAACCTCCTCATGTTGGTATAATAAATGTTGAAGGGCCCCTTTCAAAAAGTGGAACCTTATCATTAGGAAAACCCAATGCCAATGGAGCATGTCAAGCATTCAACACTTCACAAATTTTGACTTGCTTCATCCAATTTCTTGCTAAGGAAATAGCATGAGCTAGATCAATCGCTATGAATTCAATGTTGTCTTGAATAGCTTTTGACAAATGCTCTGTTAACTCATTAGGACTCTATGGTGCCAAGTTTTTCTTCACAGGGGTACCTATTTTTAATGAATCCTCTATTTTTCAAGCCTTGAGCTTATCCAGCCATTGAACAAGTCCCTAGGATGAGCCTTTTGGCTTTGGCTTGATGTTTGTCAATGGCTCAATAGCCTATGATGTATGAATTGTACATGTCAGCCTAATGTTTTTGTTCTTATTTGGGCAATTTGATTGGGTGCTACTATGAGTTTTTCCATCTCAAGTGGAGGTCTTCTACCTAGGTTGGGTTTCATTAGCCTTCTCAGAGGGTCCAATGCTCCAAATATTACATAGGCTCTGATAAATATGAACCGCAATGAAAGTTTTTGGCCCTTCATCACACCTATCACTTGTTTGTGCAAGGCATCATTGAGGGTCCACTGATGTACTACAATAAACTTGGCCATTTCTTGTAATTGATTTTTTGAAATGTGTTTGCCATCCTTTTTCAAAGCTGCAACATGGGGCACAAAGAGTCCCATGCTTTTTCATTCTTTCAACATTTGAACTGAAACTCCCTTAGTTGCTTCCTTCATGGTTGCATACTCTTCCTTGGTGTACCTCAAGAAGTTTTGTATGCATCTGGTCCTTACCAAATTATCTATCATTGACTTCACCTTTTTTTCCTTGATGATGGTAATTTTGCAGGGCTTCCTTGGCCACGTTGACATCAAGGGGTTGCCATAGAGCCCCGTAGAATCTATAAGGTTTGATTTAGCAAACTTTTGCTTCTCCTCTTTTGTTAATGGAGTTGTGGCAACTGAACAAAGTGAGATGTCAACAAAATATTTCCTGGAATCCATGGCTCTGTGTAAGGTGGTAGTTAAAGTGAGCTGCCATTTACAAATATCTAAACAAAATCACAAAGGCTCAATGAGGTACAAAGATGTGTTCTATGTGTGCAACAATAAGGAAGATGGTCAATGGTAGCAAAGAAGTAGAAACAAGAGAATAGTGCAACATTACATGGAAAAGTAGCATAAGAAAAAGTTAAAACAAGAGAATAGCACAACAATACAAGCAAAAATAGCATAAGCAAAATGATAATGATATAAAGGAATGGGAATCAAAAGTGTTTATTGTGGGGTACACTCTGCAATGTTGATGTGATCCTTGCATGGCCCTTGTTTGGTGACCTATATCTGCTGTTTCTAAGGAATCTTCTATTTTTAGTGCAAAACCACTACTGTCTGGAAAATCTAGTCTCTCTTAGGTTATATTTAATAGCTTCCATGAGGCTAGGTACATAGAATTAAAAAGGCACAATAGCTTCTTGGCCAGATAATAACTTGCATGGAGTTTGCTGATGACCTTGAAAGTGGTCATAAATGCCCATACTAGCCGCCCAGATAGGTATGACAACAAGTTCCTTTGGTGCATACTATTTGTGGAAAGAATACACTTTAGAATTTTGTTTGAACTCTCAGCTTGAATATTAATTTTGGGATAATAAGTAGTGGCTCTTTGATGCTTGATAGAAGACTGATCCATTAATTGTTCGACTGCATCATTGATGAACTCTATGCCATTATCAAACATTAACTCAAAAGGACAACCATAAATTGTGCTAATGTTTTTGTAGATGAATTTGGCTATCCTTTTGGATGTCTTATCTAGAAATTTTTGCTCTTCTACCCACTTGGTGACATAATCTATGATTTCTATCTATTTTTTCCCTTGTAGTTTTGAAAAGACCCATGAAGTTCAATCCCCATATCATAAGAGGCCCTAATAGCACCACTAGGTGAAGAGGCTCATTAGTTGTTGACCTTACCAATCTTTGGCATGCGTCACAATACTTAGCCACCTTCCTGGCATCCTTGAGCAATGATTCCCACTAAAAACCATCTTGTAAAACATTCATCCTCATGACCTTCCCTTAATAATAGCCTCGTCCAACCCCTACATGAGCTGCAACAAAATCTCTATCCTTTTGACTGATACACAAAAAATTTAATGATTGGATGTTCCTTTTTGCAATTATCCACCTTGTGGGACATTTAAATGTCTTTATGCAATACGCAAGATTGTCCCAAGTTGTCTACCTTCATAACTTGAATAGATCAACATAAGGTTATTGACCATAAATGCCTAGTAAATTGTGGTGATCTAGAATTGATGTTGACAAGAAGTCAACCTTGAAATGATTCTTCCTTGGATCATGCCTATCAAAAGATCAATCTCTTGGAGGAGTATTATATTCCTTTGATTTGAATCTTTTTTTATCAAGAAGAGGAATACATGATGATCTACAAAGAAAACAAAAGTGCTACCTGGTAGATATGTAGAAATGGGATCTATGGTGAGTGAAGGAGATAAGAAGCCATGGAGAATGAGAATGAGAATGAGAGAGAGAGAGAGACAGAGATAGAGAGAGAGATTGCTACTGTGATGTACACAAAAAAGAGAGTTTTAATAATATGGACAAAGCATTATAAATATGCACATACAAAGATATTTCTGGGATTTGGTGGATTTACACATAGATATTCTTCTTTGGCTCACATCATGGATCACATAGAGGAGGATATTTTATCAAGAGGGATTCACACCAAGAGGGAAAGTCGGGCTTACCCAGCAATCACCCCGGTAAGCTTGACTTGGGGCATTTCATGCCAATCACTCAATATTGCAAATCAATATTTTAGTTGATGGGATCTCTTGGATGCATCGTGATGATTCTCTCTGTATTTAACACATCATGGTTCCATAGGATACATCGTGACAATTCTGAGAGAATTCAACACACGTTGTTCTCTTGGATTCATCCATATGAAGAGGATTGGGGGAGGTCTTACCTCTAGCTTCTTTTATTTTCTAGGGTAATGTGTGTCCCTTTACAAATTAAAACACAACGATATTATTGGTTAAGGTGACAAAGTAGATAGGTAAAGGGTTTTGTGCGAGTCTCATCACATAGTGATGCTCATGTGAAATCCATCCCATAGTGCGTAACAATACCTTGTCCAAAGATTTTGCTAGGCTCTTGAAAAAAAACAAAAAATAAAATATATATTGTGCAACACAACACTCTAGCTTAATCACAATTGATACAAAGTATTGCACTACCTATTGATTTATTGTTGCCGCTCTCCAAATCCTATCCAAGATTGTACCTTTTGCTCACAAAGATATTGGATTTTCCCTTTGATATGTACACTCTAATTGCTTGCGCAAGTAGCCCAAGCTTGTAGCCTTTAGCTTCCTGTATTTTGCTTGTTGTAGCTTTGCTTGTCTTCTCAATTGGGGCTCACTAAGTAAGATTGATCTCTCCTTCATCTCTTCTTCATTCTATGGCTTCTCTATTTGTCAAGGTCTCACTTCCCAATTTCATTGTCCCAAAACTCTGATACAAGTTGTAGGAGCAAGATTTATGGTGGGTGAAGGCGATAAGAAAACATGAAGAGAGAGAGAGAGAGAGAGAGAGAGAGATTGCTACTATGTTGTACACAAAAAAGAGAGTTTTATTAATGTGGGCAAAGAATTATAAATATGCACATACAAAGATATTTTTGGGATTTAGTGGACTTAGGCATCGATATTCTTCTTTGGCTCACATCGCGGATCACATAGAGGAGGATATTTTATCAAAGAGGGATTCACACCAAGAGAGAAACTCGGGCTTACCCAATAAGATATTGGGAAAACATCTATATAAAGCATACCATCCCCAATGCTTCTTTGTTTCCTAGTTCAGGTACGCTAGGTGAAGCCGTAGTTCAATTTTAGAAAAAAAATTGCTTTTTAAATCTTTTCACACTTTTTTTGTTTTTCATTTTTGGAATTTCCAAATAGAAAAGTACTTTTTAATATTATCTCAAATTAAAAAATATTATATTTAGTCATTATATAAGTGAAAAACGGGCAAACAACAGAGAAATGAAGTTATACAAGATTAAGGATTATTTTTATGAAAAGCAGAACCGTAAATACTTCGGGGTAGTACAATGAGTGACGTGATTATACCAAGGAGCCACGATGCAGTCTAGCTGACTTAGGGTCTCATTAATTGCTTAGAGACCATTTTACTGAGTGGGTTACTACAGAAAAATCGAATGGTTTGGCTAGAGTTGACTTCTAAAGCAAAAGTTTCTTTAAAGCAAAGATTGTAGCATTTTCCAAAAAGCTTGGGTTGTTCTTTGCATGAGAGGGGGCACCATGTTTTGGATTGGAGCACACTCCAACTTGTCAAAGAGCTATATAAGAAGCATTAGTACTTAGTTTTAGGTGCTGACAACACAGTTGACATCTGCATAGTGGAATGAGCTAATCACTTTTGAGAGTTATTCAAGGTTGGAGAGTTAGAGTTAGTCAAATCAGATCAAACAAATATACTTCAAATAAAGACTTCAGATAACATGCAATCAAACAAATACTAAACTAGAATTAGAAGACAAGAGAATGGAATTAGAACTAGAATGTAGGAACGTATACAAGTGGAATCAAATACAACCAAGAGAGCTAAATAATGCTCAAAGAAATGTCAAATGAGTACAACAGAGTGACACTAGACTCTAAGAACAATAACAACCCCCAACATGAGTAATGGGCCCTATTTATAAGTACCCAACAGGGTTTCTGACTGATTGTGCATTATATAGTTACTACGATAACTGTGTTTATGCTAGAATTTGACTAGGTTTTGCTCCCACAATGTCTACATTTCCTCCTCTCCTCTCTTTGAATTTTGGCATATTCCAAAATTCTAGGCACACTTTTATAACTAATTGATATTCGCGGATCTAGCTGGTCTAAATCGACCTACTTTCCTTTAAGCTCTCTCTTCTGCAACAAGCCTCAAACTAGGCACTTTTGAAAATGACTGATATTTGCGGATATAGTTGGTCTGAATTGACCCACTTTCGTTCGATCTTTCTCTTCTGCAATAGGCCTCAAACTACTCTGGAAATGTGGTTCTTGGCTTTCTATACACAATCCTTGAGGTTTTACCGTTTCTTCTTATGTGGAGCCTTCTTCCTTGTGGCCTTCAAAATGGACTAAGGTGGAACCTGAAGTGCTAGAGGTTGAACCATACCTTGAATATTGGTGGTAGCATTATCCTTTTAAATGAGCTAATAAATGGCTGCCTACTCCAGTTGCTCCATGCAATCACTCATTGTCTCCATTTTGTATGTCCTCCATCATAGAGTCAAAGGAAGAGTCACTAGCCACAATGATGTGTGAGTCTTGGGTTGCACTACATTGGGTCCCAGGAACCTAATGTACGTGGATAATGGGTTCCTGTGTAATTTGAGGCACTCTCTGATTGCTTAAACTCTAGCACTTGTCCAAAGCATGAATACATGTGATGTGTCTATCTTAAAACTGTTGACGAGTACCCTAAGAGGCCTCACCACTAGCTATTTTGGTTGTTTTTACTTGATTTTTTGTTTTGTTTTTAAAACCCTTTTTTATGTGCGTGATGTGGTATGGGTCATGTGATAGCTCAAAATGAGCGTATTAATTGAAGGGATGTGGCATGCTTTACATCACACAATTCGAATTTTGGAAACTCTTGTAACTCCCAAAATAGTCGATTTTGGCTTGGGCGTGTAGACACAAGAGGGAAAGTCTAAAGGAAGCTAGTGGAGGGAAAAGGTGAAACCTAGATCCCACATGCTTCCTTTTTCCCTTGAGAAGTGGGGTATATATATAACATGAGGTACACTATTCCTTCACTTGAAAGGAAGCTATGGAGGACCCTACTTCCTATATATATAAATCAAGACCAAAACTAAAGCAAGGGCCAATGGGGCTCTTTCTTTTTCTCCCCTAGGACCTAGTTGGAGTCTTTTTTTTTTTTATCAATTCAAAAATCCCAGTCAATTGCAAGGCGTTTTTGTTTTTTGTTTTTTGTTTTTTGTTTTTTGTTTTTTGTTTTTTCTTGTTTCTTGGTTTTCTTTTCTCTAAGTTGACCTTAACAAGAACCTTTATATACAAAAAACTGAAATACATTTGCAAAAAACACTAAAATTACCTTGCCCTAACACAGACTTGCAGAAAACAAAAAATAGCTGATTGTTGCAATACAAATAAATAGTGAATAGAAATACAAAAAAATAGTGAACATCAATGAAGCACAACAATAATTGACCAAAAATAGTAGATTGTCTGATATCACCATATCCAAATGTACACACACAGATAACATACACTCACTTCCCAACCTTTCTAACATGTAGAGAAAATGACCTCAACACAACATACAGGCTACGGTTGGAGCTTGGTGCAGAGCGGCTCCCCACAATGGCACCAAAAATGTCAATTACAGGGAGTTTTCCCAACATTGTGTGCAAGCCACAAGGGCTACAAGCACACAACTTGTACATACATACAAGCTCTACGACTACATATGGTGTGTCACTCACCTCTTGCGTTGCTGCCGCTGAGGGAATCCTGCGCATGACGAGAGGAAGAAGTGATCGTGTTGTTGACGGCCCTCCTCACTTCCACCATACTCCTATTGCTCGATTGCCTGCGGCCTCTCTCTCTCTCTCTCTCTCTCTCTCTCTCTCTCTCTCTCACACACACACACACACACACACACACACACACACACAAAAGAAGAAGATAAGGCAAGAGCAAACTTCATATGTTTAGAATCATTCAAAGACTAGGTTTACAACCTTATCTATGGGTTGGGTCTGTCCCTTTCACATATGGGCACCCACGTTCGATCAATTGGCATTAAATGAGTTTGGTGCATAGTCTATTGCGCCTCTCATTGGAAATCACCAACCCTAGACTATAGACCTATGGGACTGACAAGTCCGGCCCATAATTGAATAAAAATAAAATAATAAGGATGAAACACAAAGTTAGCAGTTGAGAAGTAACTTCTCAGTGCCATTGAGTTAAAAATGGACAGCCAAATGGTTAGAGGATTTCTAATACTTGTTGTTTCCATGTTAAAAGTGGATCAACCACTAGAGTCCTCTATCATTCATCCTTCTTGCAATTGCTCTCGATCTAATAAGGGTTCATAATTGCATCAGCAGTTTTAGACAGCGAAGGGAACCAATGCGAGATGGATTTTTGGAAGTATCTGGTTAATTCACCTTATTCCAGTACCCATGTTGCTCTATTGCACTTTTGCACCAACTCTCTTGTGATGCTACCAAGTCTCAAGCTAGACCATCTTGGGGCTAGTAGTTTGTTGTGCACCTCGATCCCTTTCCATTGTCCATCTTCAGAGTAAATTTTTGCCTTGTCTATCATATCCTTGGCCATGATAGCCCCACACTAGTCTTGTTTTGCCATTGAGACCACAAACTTTTCACACAGGGCCTTAACATGGAAAACAAGGTTGAGAATTCTGAGGCCACCTTGGACCATCAGTCTAGAGATAACTTCCCACTTGGCCCATTGCCATGGCAATGAGGCTGAATATTGTTCCTCCATAATATTTTAATAGGCTCCAAAAACTCCTTCTAGCTACATTTGGCTATTTTGAGGAGCGAGTTGGTGAAGGAAATATAAGGAAGCATAAATGAATTGATCACTTTGACCCAAATTGGGAAGGGAAGCAACATATACTCCCACCTTCTGATTTTTCTTTGGATCTTCTCTACGACCCACTGGAACATTTTCTTGTGTGTAACGTCCACCCCCAAGGGGGCACCCAAATTTCAAAATATCATTCCTTTAGACACGATCTCCCCTGGTGACTAGAGTGATGGGTCAAATAAGTTGTTTTCTGTCAAGGAGATTATAGTCTAGACTTCTCAATACTACACTTTGACCTCAAAGCCACAACAAACATATGAACAATTCTCTAGCGCCTTCCTGAGTACCTGAGGGCAGGCTTTCAAAAAGAGGAGGGAGTCATCTGTGAACATCTTGGCCAGGAGAGCTGGTCGTTGCTGGGCAAAGTTAAACCTTGAATTTCACTCGACGTAGTAGCAGCTTTGAGCATTGTTTTTAGAGAGGATGCGACCCAATGGCAAAGAGAAGAGGGGCTAGGTGGCATCCTTGCTTGATAGAGCTTTTGGATTCAATGGAACCCACAATTCTATCATTTAACAAGATCTCAGATTGACTGTATGCACCCAGAGTGTGTATAACTTGACAACGACAAAGTTAAACCTTGAATTTCACCCTGCACAACAGAAGCTTTGGGAACCATTATTAGAGGATGCAACCCAATGGAAAAGAGAAGAGGGGCCAGGGGCATCCTTGCTTGATAGATCTTCTAGATTCATAGGAGCCCACAATTCTATCATTGAACAAGAGCTCTGTCACGGCTAGGGACTTGCTACGCGCCAGTGCGAGCCACAAAGGCTCCTAGCACACAGTCATACAACAGACAAGCTCACAAGGAAGAACGGTGTGTCACTCACCTTCCTGCGTAGTTGCGAATGAAGGATTCCCGCGCCGCAAAGAAGAGGGAGACGCCGCTACGCCGCGCTCAACCGCCTCGCCGTTGTCGTGCCACCGCAACGCTCGATCGCACACACACTCTCTCACTCTCTCTCTCTCTCTCTCTCTCTCTCTCTCTCTCTCTCTCTCTCTCTCTCTCTCTCGCACACACACAAGGAGATGGTGAAGGAGAAGGTGGAGATGGAGCAAGAGCAGCTTCTATTGCACAATGAGAGAATGAGTAAAAATTAGGTTTAGTGGCTTTTATATGAGCTCACCCCATTCACACTTGGGCGCCCATACTTAGCCAACTAACTCCTTGAATATTCCAATTAGAGTGCGCCTGTCATCGGCGATCACCCTTACCCTGTTCCTATTGGTCCAACAAGCCCGGTACCTGACTCTAAATAATACAACGTTTATAGATCATAGGGTGTCTGTGTGCCATGAGGGTTAACATGCCCCCCTTCCTGATGTAGATTCCGTCCTCGGAAGCTATCTAGTTGAAGCTTGTTCGTCGAGATGGAAGAGTAGTCGACATGGATGTGTGTAGCCTTCTTCAATCACTGCAAAATCAAACAACATTGCCACAGTAATTGCATTCTCATATACAATTAAAAATCATATGCAATAGACAGACAAAGTGATTGGTAACATAATTTTAGACAATTTTTCAGCAATAAACATTAAATTGCAATATAATCAAATGCATAAACAGATGTAAAGGTAAAAAATTAAACAAGTCCGGGGTCGCTAATTTAACGGTCAAAAGGCACTAGAGCTCGACTATTAATACCATGGGTAACTTCTCAATTTTTTCTAGTCAATTAAGTTGTTTAATCGCGAGAGCCAAGTATTTGATGTTCGAGGGCTGACTAGAGGCTATACCTAGAAGACCTTGTAGTTAAGCTACGATAAAAGGAATTTCTCATGAAATCATCGCCTGACTGATTACCTTTTCTTTGACCCCCCAAAGTCTTTTCACATTGATTCAATTTTGATGTGTGTGCTTATTTTGTATGCCTTGGGTTTTTTGCTTTTCAAGGAAAAGCGCCCACACTGGGAACCTCTAGGGCTCTAGTACCATAGGCGATACATGTGAGTGAAGTACCAATTTAAGCAGGGATTTCTCTTCCAGCTTAAAATTTTACATTGTGGCTCTTTGATTTTTTGTTTGTTCATTTTGAGCATTTTAATTTTGTAACTTTGGGGGGTCATATAACATTGTTACCCTCCCCAGGCTCATCACATTTAATTCCCTTTATAATACTTAAGCTAAAGGTCAATAGGGTTAAGCCCACTAGAAAGACCTAGTACATTTCACACAATGCTGCCTAAATCGGATTAAGAACCTAAGTAACCATTGCTTATTAGGAAGGCATTCCCCATGGTATTAAGAGAAGATTTCTAATACCTAGCTTGGTCAAACTAGCTTAGTCGGACTGCTTGATTTTTAAACCTAGACAAGTGATTATGACAAAACATTACATTGAATTAAATGTTTGATACTAAGCAAATGCGCTGAATATTATGCTACCAATCACAATCAAAGCAGACAAACATGGATGCAAAAAGATAAGGGCAATGCTAATGGACATAAAACACCTGTTTGTGTTGATGGTCGCGCTTGATTTGAAGTGTGAACGAGAGAAAGGTTCCATGAAGGTCCAAATCCAATCAATAGCAACACGCTCCTGTACACACTAGGAAACAAAAGGAATACCTCCAGGAGGCACATTAGTGGGAAAAGGTACCAACACTTATTGAACACAACAAAAAACATAAGGAACCCTAACGTAATTATTTGCACTCCCCCTAAAGAGTCAAGGGAATAGGATATTGTAGAGGTTGGGGGGAAACCCTAAGGCTAAACCCCTATCCTCGTCGTCGAGATAAACAAAGTCATCATCCATGAGACCATATGTGCCATCCGTGTAGTCATGTAAATTTTCTTCTTCATCATAGGTGCCCATGTTTACTAAGAAGGTCACTAGACGCCTATAGTCATCTTGGTCACAAGGGTAGGCTTGTGCAATGGGAGAAACGCTCTCTACTAAGTATGGATCAGACGTGGTCAAGAGACGTATCAGCCATTCTAACTCCTCAAAATTCCTCTCACATGCTAGCGTACCTATCAAATCCCATTCACATGCAAGCACTGGAAAGACCATGTGAAACATTTGTGAAAAGTAACGAGGGTACCTCTCACCCAAGGCAGGAGTGGATGACTCTAGCGTACTAGCCATATCTGTACACGCAAATAGATGATGGTTAGAGTGCAAATATTACAAGGGTCGTGTTCTTGTGCATAATTTGTTTTTATGATTTGTGTGATGGCTCTTGCTCTTTTACTTTTTTATCTTGTTTTTGTGAGTATAAGGCTTTATATATACATTCCCTAAGATCGGAGATTAAGAGGTCAGGGAGAAAGGTTGAGAGGGAAGCAAGTGAATGATGGATGTCCACAAACACTCCCCCCTTCCTTGGGTAGATCATACCGTTTGAAATTAGCTTGTCACCCTTTGAAACCAATTGTTCCAGTTGGTAATAGGTGAGGATTTTTGCCAGTAGTTTTCTATTACCCTAGGTGCCTCGTCAAGTTGCAAGGGTGGTAAGGTACTCTCTCAGGATCGAACTTGAAGTGGTTCATCAGGTGATTCTTGAGCACTGGGAGGTGTGGATTCTTTTGTAGCTTCATTGAGGTCCATTACTATAGATGGAGGCTGTGTAGAAGCTCTTACCTCTATGGATGTATTACATGAGGAGCTAGAAGCTTCATGGAACTCCCCCCTTCCTGAGCTAGGTGGAATAAATTGGGTTTGCCTTGGAGCCCAAACTAGCTCTGGACTAGGTGTGTAGCATTCTATGATCTTTCCCTTCCCACGGTCTGCCATTGGCTTTAGCGTTTCACTGTTTGACTCATATGGGTTTGTTGTCGATAGGGAAGTACACATTTTACATTTAGGTACCCAAATTTGCTCATTTCCATCATAGTATCCTTGGGCTTTTAATAGTCGTTTAGGAATCCAGTGCCACGTTTTCTTACATTTCTTGGAGCGAGTGGGACGTTTCTTACGAGGCTTCCGTTTTTTAGCATTAGCCATGGTTACTAAAGAAGCTTTAGGGACCCACTTGTATGCTTTCTTTGTTATATTAGGATGGTTCTTGTGTGTCTCAAGCTTTCTTTCAACTACATCAGTTGAAGATCTAGAGAGTTGGGCTATGGGGACGTATGGTTTAACCTCCTGGACATGCAATGTCTTGGGTTTTATTTCCTTAGGCAATATCTCAGGGACTATGGCTTGAGTGGTAGGGATAAGAGTTGGTTTTTGCGTTGTGACACCCCCAGTCCCCCAATCAATAGTGCATTTGGTGGCTATCATCCACGTGCGTCCTAGGTTTATATTACCCTCCATAGTTCCAGTAGGCATGACCAAAAAGTCTTGAGCTACAATTCCATTGTCATAACTAACAGAAGTGTGCCAGATCCAAAAAACCGTAGTTTTTTTCTTGTTGACACCCTTGACTTGGATAATACTCTCAGATAGAGGTGGCTTCCCTAACTGACACCACACCCCATAGGATAGCAGATTATATTTAGCACCAGTGTCCAATAAGGCGTTATATAGCACTTTTCCATAGGCACTATTTAACTCAATAGGGTATCGTAGAGGTGTGTCAGAGTCCAACCAATCCTCTTCGATTTCCACATGGAATGCATTTGTGACTCCAAGGTTAGCCTCTCGTTTTTGTCTTATACGTTGTTGTCGCTCCTTAGCCTCAGCTTGAGCTTGTATCTTCTTTAACTCAGTTTGTGCTTTGGCGGCCTTCTTTTGATGAATGGCCCGTAGTTCTTCTTGGCTTAAAGGATCATAACATCTTTTGAATTTACTCCCATTGAGGAATCCAATGGTTTCAACTCCATCAAGAGTTTCCACACGAAGGGTACCTTGTGGGGTAATTTCACATACTCTATATGGTCCTTTACCAGCATATTTCAACTTTTTCTTCTCTTTACGTACTCCATACATAAGGACTTTATCACCAACTTTGATGTCCTTGTCCTTCACATGGCGATCAAACCACTTCTTTCTCCTATCCTTTTCCACAAGAGCATTTTGCACAGCCAACTGTCTCTCTTCATCTAGTTTTTCTAAGATATACAAACGCTCGGTTAAGGGGTTACCATTCCATCCTTCTTGCGAAGCTACCCTAAGACTAGGAATGACAAACTCCCAAGGCATAACCGCTTCTTGGCCGTATACCATTTTGAATGGCGTACAATTAATAGCCACTTTATAAGTAGTACGATAAGCCCATAGAGCAGATGTCAACTTCAAATCCCAATCAGTGCCATGAGCTTCTACCGTCTTGGTTAAAATAGAGATTAGAGTCTTGTTGGTGCTCTCGGCTTGTCCGTTAGCTTGCGGGTAATAAGGTGTAGACTTATGGTGGGATATCATAAAGGTCATGGTAAGCTCTCTTAATACCTCATTTATAAAATGGGTACCATTATCACTAACAATTTCAAAAGGGCAACCAAATCTTGTGATAATGTTCTCAAAAAGAAACTTAGCTGTTGTCCTCGCGTCAGCTTTTTGTGAAGCCTTAGCTTCAGCCCACTTTGTTACATAGTCTGTAGCAACTAGAATATATAGAGATTGAGTGTTACGAGCTGCGGGACTAATTGGACCTACAAAGTCTAAGCCCCATTTTTCAAATGGTTGGGTTACTTTAATAGGGTGTAAGGGCATTCTGTCTTTGCGTTGTGTGGTCTTGTAACGTTGGCACTCATCACACCCTTTTGTAAAAAGTGATGCATCCTTAAATAAAGTTGGCCACCAATAGTCTGCTTGCAGCACCTTTCTAGCAGTCAGGTCTCCTGAAAAATGTCCTCCTGCTATGCCCATATGTGCTTCTTGCAAGATATACAAATATTCCTCCTCACGGGCACAATGCCTAAGAATATCGTCCTTGCCTAGTCTATACAAAGTTCCGGCAATCAAACAATAGGGTTCACATTCTTTTACTAGCCTTCGAGCGATATCCTTACGAAGTTCCTTTGGTGGAAAACCATTAACTAAAAAGTTAACAATGTTCTCACTCCATTCAGGCATAGTCTCAACTATGAATAGGGAAGTATCGGGTAATTCATCATCAACTCCTGTAGGGGCTTCACCATTGGGTATGCGAGACAAATGATCAGCCATGACGTGCCTTTTACCGGGTCTCACTACAATCGTGAAATCAAACTCCAGAAGAATTAACAACCATCGTGTGATTCTTCCTGTGGAGCATGGCTTGTTTACCAGATACAGCAACGCTTGATGATCCACATAAAATAAAAACTTGTTTGCCAGAAGGTAGTAGCGAAATTTCTTTACTGCATAAACCATTGCTAAACCTTCTCGCTCTGTAGTGGTGTAGTTCCTTTCAGCATCGTTCAATTGACGGCTTGCAAAGCTAATGGGATAGTCCAATTTATGTTCTCCTTGTTGAGTGAGAACACACCCAATAGCAAAGTTTGATGCATCAATATGCACATGGAAAATGACATCCCAGTTAGGTGTCCTTAAAATCGGAGCACTTTCTAGTGTTTTCTTCAATTGTTCATAGGCCTGGTCACACTCTTCAGTCCATTTAAATTCAATGAGAAGCTTGTACAAAGGACGTGCTATCTCAGCGAAAAATAAAATAAACCGTCGATAATAACCCACGTGTCCCATGAACCTTTGAACTCCCTTGTAATTGGTTGGTGGTGGTAACTCTAGAATCACTTTAATTTTTCTCTCATCGGTTGAGATACCATTCTTAGATACTATATGCCCTAAAATAACTCCATGCTTGACCCAAAATTGGCATTTGAACGGGTTCAATGAGATACGATATAACCTACACTTTTCAAACACCTTCCGCAAACATGATAGATGTTCTTTCCAAGAAGAGTAAACACAAAGGTCGTCTAAGAAAGCTTCACAAAACTCTCTCAAATATTCTTTAAAAGCAGTGTTTATTAATCGTTGGAACGTAGCAGGGGCATTTGTTAAGCCAAAAGCCATCACACGAAATGCAAACACGCCAAATTCTCTGATGAAGGCAGTTTTAGCTTGGTCCTCTAGCGCTATCGTGATTTGGTTGTAGCCTGAGTACCCATCTAGAAAGCTATAAGCTTCCTTGCCTGCAACTCTTTCGAGTACATGTTCGGAATATGGTAGGGGGTAATGGTCTCTTCTAGTAGCTGCATTAACTTTTTTGAGGTCCACGCACACCCTGAGTTTCCCATTCTTTTTTGGCACGATAACTATTGGAGACACCCATTCAGAGTGTTCAATAGGATATATGAACCCACATTTGATACGCTTTTCTAGTTCTTCTTCAATGATCCTTGCGTACTTAGGATTCATCGGGTAGGGTCTTTGTTGTACGGGCTTCGCAGTGCTAATCATAGGGATTGTATGTTGGACCACAGAAGGTGGAACACCTTTCATATCATGGTATGTCCAAGCGAATATGTCCTTGAATTCCTTGAGAAGCTCTTTGAGGACCGCCTCTTCAACTTCTGTGAGGTCTTGGGCAATAAAAACAGGTTTTGATTCTTCACCGGGGTCGGCTAATTCTATTTCTTTAACTATTGCCGGACCATCATAGATTCCATTATTCCCATCGGTAGGTATTCTTTGGGCTTTTGTGTACACAACCTTTGCTTCCCCTGTGGTGTAAGATTTGAAATGTTCTGGTGCAGGATGCAAGTCTGTGGATTCTGGTTGTGCTTTGGTTTGTGCTTCCATTTCCGCTTTCTTGTGTTGTCGAGCTAACTCTTGGTTTTGATGCCTCCTTGCAGTGCGGCTCAACTTTGGCTTGTCTATGATCTCTAATTGGGCTATGTCATGGGGTCGTGGTCTACACCACATAACATTTTGGAGATATTCACCCCAATCGTCTACCAATTTTCGATGAGCATCACATGCTCCTATATAACTGAGCCATTCTGCTGAGGATCTCTTCTTTTTTATCCTAGCACGTACATTGGCTCGATATCGACGCCTCTTAAAGTTTTTCTTTTTCTTATTTGAGACCTGCTTTTGATTTTCATTTAGATCTGGCTCACTAAAGGAGTCCTCGTTGGTGTCCTCTTCACTCTCGGAGGATCTATCATCGGTTGATGTGCTCAGTCGTTCCGAATGTTTTGACTCTGAACTTGCTCCACTCTCTAATTCATGAGATTCAGAATCCGTTTCACTCTGGGAGTCCGTGTCTGAGTCGTGTTGGTCAAAGTCTTCTATTGAGCTATCGGTGTCACTGTCAGATTGGTCTACAATTGCCTTGCCCTTAGAAGATGCATGTATGGCACTTATCATGTTCAGAGGTGCAATTTGTGGTACCTCTTCCCCCTCTGGTGTGACCCAAGTGGTTCCTCTATTTCCCCAGGTATCTATGGTTGCAGCTAGGTGTACCCAGTCTACGTTGTCTGATTCCGTCATACCCGGTAACACATCCATGTAAGGAGAATCTTGGCCAATGTATGTATCCTTCTTACAAGTGTAACAATATTGTAGTGGGGCCGAGTGAACTGTGGTGTAAGAGTGATGATCAATAATGGTTTTACTCCCTAAGGGGTGTACCTTACCAGTCACCAAACCCACTCTAAGGACAGAGTCTTGGAATTGCAAATAGACATGATTTTTAGACCAATCGTGAACCATTTGTGCTTCCCTCATGAATGGTCGTCCTAAAATCATTTCATATGACATAAGGTGTTTAGAGAAATCCATTACAATGAACGTATGTCGTACCTTGTGTCCTAGAACTTTGATCTTAAGATCCTTGAGCATCCCCATAGGTTTGGCTATGGTACCATTTGCCATCTTTACCACAATGTTAGTAACACTGAGGCGGGGTTTTCCCATGGATTCCCAACAATCTTTTGTAACAATGCTAACTCCCGCACCACCATCAAGAATTCCCTTTATAGTTAATCCCTTGGTAGTGATGGGTAGGGTCGCATTAGACTCGTCGCCTTGAAGATACTGCCCTAATTCGTTAATGGGTACCTCGATCACAGACCCTAATTCGTTAATGGGTACCTCGATCACAGACTCGTGTCCATTTAAGTCAAGTGATTGCACATGATTTTCCTCATCAATCGTAATCGAGTCATGCCTATTTGGTAGTGCAAACTGCAGTAATCCCGTTCGTAGCTCTCCGTTAAGGAATGCTCGAAGTGCAAGGAATAACTCAGGATCTCCATACAGCTTTGCTATGATCGTGGTTCGGACCTCAGAAGACATGAAGTCCACTAGTTTGGCAACATTCATTGGCATTTTGCAGGGTGTAGGTCCTTGACTAGGAACTGGTGAGGATGGAATCTCATATTCCTCAATGGGATCAGGTATTCCTTCGTTAAACATCTTTCCAACAAGAAAGGTGTATGCTCACTTTCTGATGTCCCGTCCTCACTGCCTTCTTGGATGATACTCGATATGGCTAACGGTCTATTGTTCATGTGGGGTGGATGAACTTGCGTGGGAAACACTGTGTCATGAATTTTGACATGCATGGGTTCTGGTTCTAGTTTCCTTTGAGTCTCCTCCACTAAACCTCTTAGATGTTTCACCTGCTCAATCTCGTCTACTGGGTTTGGGTACGTCCCAATCTTCTTTTTACGATTCTTCCCTTTTTGCCCCTGCGGTTTATCTTGGGGGTCTTGGATTGGATTTGGAAACACTTGTGGTGTTTTCAGAGGCTCTTTATGGTTTTCTCTTATTCGGTTTTCATTTGGTGCCATGTTACGGTTTTCTTTGTCGGTCTTTCCCTTTGTGGTATTGGTTCTAGTCTCCATTGTCTCGATTGAATCTGAATCATCCTCGAGGTCATTCATATACACGGGGTCATCTTCTGTTCCTATGTTTGTTTTGGAACTTGGCTTTGAATTTCCCGTATTCTGCGACCTCTTCCTTCGTGTCTTCTTTTTCTTTGCTTGGATAAGTGACGCGGTATCTCTCTCTTCAAGGATATGGCCTGGCCCTTGAAGCATGGACCGTGTAATCGCATAAGTGGGTGCGACGGGTGGTATTGGCGATGTCACACTAGCAATTTCGACCAAATTTAGGGGTGTGATTTTAGGCGCATTTGGGTTATAGGGGCATTGGGCAATCAAGTGATCTATGCCACAACGATTACATGTGAGTATTGGCATTGCAGACGTGCTCCCTTGATTCATTTGCATCTGTGCAGCATTCTTTTGCAGCCTAATAGGGCACTCTGCTGCCCGATGTTGTCCACCACACTCGTAGCATTGAAGAGGTGGCCTCCTAGCCTGGGTGTTGATATTTCGACCTTGGATGCGAGAGCAACAGCTTGATAAACCGGCTTGACTTGCCCCCAACAATCTTCCATGTAGTATATAGGACACTCTTCCAATATATCAAGTCCGTAGGCAATACTAGTGTCTATTTCCTCCTCACAGCCATCTGCATAAGCATTAGATGGCTCGCAACCCACTTGGTTCATAGGGGCGACTCTTGGATGCGGGGGCTGCGGTCCTAGCACAGGAGGTGGTAGCGGTGTAGCTTGTACAACATTTTGAGATCTAGGGACCATGTGTTGCGGTAGTTGCTCAACAGGTGGAGCAGGCATCAATACAGGAGCTCGAGGTGCATCCGTCCAGGCTACAGGTGGTCTACTTGCCATCATACGTTTGATCATTAAACAATCGTTAGCTTGGTGACCATACCTACCACATGCGTTGCAAGTTCCATTAAATTTTACTCTAAACGTAGGGCACTCACTAGTGCTATGTGGACCTAAGCAAATGGAACACCATTGTTGCTCCCTTCTTGGATACATGTGACTATTTTGAGGGGGTCGATTATCCTTAAGAGACTCTTGGATTGCCTTGGTGAGGTCTGTCAAGAATGTCTCAAATACCTTTGGCTCATTGGCAATGGGCTTTGCAGTCATGGGTTCATACTCAATGGCTTGTGAGCTAGTGGATCTCGTGTCAGTAGACACCCTCATGCCTGCTATCATCAAGTTGTCCTCTAATTGGATTGCATTGGCAGTGACATCTTCCCAGGTTTTGATACCTCTAATCACTAGTCCATTATAGATTCCTTCATTCCTCAACCCTCGAATGAATCGATCAAGCAGTTGGTTATTGTTGAAGCGCTAATTTACAGGGCAGCGAGAGTTTAAGTGCTTTAGACGACTAATGAAGTCCCTTACTGACTCTCCTTCCTTACGTTCGGCCTTCTGTAGCTGAGATGCTACACCCCAAAGCACACCTTCTCGTATGTACTCCTTTAGAAACAACCTTCAAAGCGTAGGGTAGATTGTTTTCTCGTCCACCCTTAGGGTTCTATACCAATCTCCAGCCTTCCCACTTAATGTCAAGCTTAAGGCATTGCACTTATGTAGTTCGTTGCGTTCCCCTAAGGAATCACATACTTGTTCAAACACTTCAATGTGTTTTCTAGCATCTTCGTCCCCATTGAATTTTTGCGTGAGTTTGGCAATTTGTACTGCCTTACTTCTAGGCTCTCTATCATATGCATGACGCATATTTTCCGTGATAGATCGACCTATGGTTTGAGCAAACGCTGCCAAGTCACCTATGTGAGGAGGCAGGGCCGGTGAAGGTACTCTTGGAATCATATGTGGGAGAGGGACGGGTACCGGTCTTGGCATATGTGTGGATGATGCAGGATATGGAACATAACCGGGCATAGGTTCACTCGGATAAGGGCTAGGGAGCGGCACTCGAGGAGCATAAACAAGTGGTACAATTGGAGGTGTGGGGGCCATGTGTGCATAAGGGGCTAGAGGCACATACGGTCGAGGCCCCATATTAGGTACTACGACACTAGGTAGTGGCACTGCGCTAACCGAAGATGTCATCGGTACATTCTCTGTCAAGCCTATCCCTGGAGTGAACACTGTGTTTTCCTTAATAGAGGGTTGAGCCAAGTTAGGGAAGCTAAAGTTGTCGCTCGGAGGCTCAGATTGCATAGAGACCCCAAGTCAAATGACGTAAGATGGGTCCATGGGACTCATTAGAGGAGTCTCCATTTGTGATAGAGTAGGCTGTTGAGCCTTGCTCGTATCCAGAAATCTCATGGGGCCAGTTGAGAGTATATTTACCCCTCGGTTTTGCCTTTCTGATTGAATAATGCCATGGATAACATTACAGATCATTTTCTGTTGATCTTCGAGGCTCGTGGCACTAGAGGTGGATCGTACAATCTCTATCCATCCTACATGGTAGGCGTGGCCAGAGTGTAGATCCGTCAACACCTCAGTGTGGAGGTCGTATGTCCAATGATCATTAATGAACAATCCTTCTAGAGTCGACGTGTTAACGGTTTCTTGTGAGGTAGAAGCAATGTTGCTCCCCGTGGTTTTACTTGTCACCAACGGTACTCTAGAGGGAACTTCTGAAGGAGGTAGCTCAACAGGGCCTTCTTGGTAAGAAGTTGTCAGGATATCCACATGGATACTCTTTGGGGGTGTGGGGTCCACGTGCGATGTGAAAGGAGATTCCACTTCCCCACCCCCTTCGTGTGCTTCATTTGCATAAGGTTCCGAGCGAGTAGCTCTACCTAATGTTTCCATGAAAAGGCTAAACATACTAGTACTAGGCTGTGGAGCTTCAGGAGGTGCATGGCCTTCTCTCTCAGTGTTTTGGGTAGGGTATGCTTCCATGACTTCTGAGTCAGAGGAGGAATCACTAGCGGCTATTTTAGGGTCTTGGGTGGTGCTACCTTGTGTCCCCGCTGAGGGTCTAGAGCCTATCGTGGATGGGTAATGGGTGTCCGTATGAACAGAGGCACCCTCAATATGCTCATGTTCTAGCACCCGCCCAGAGCGTAAGTGCATGTGCTTTTGATACCCTAAGGTGTCAAAAAGCTGCTCTAGGAGGCCTTGTGACTAGTTTTTTGCGTGTTTTTTGTTTGTTTTTTCACTAGATTTTTTAGAGCGTGTCGTGGAATGGGCCGTGTGATAGCTCGAAATGAGCGTATCGCTAGGAGGGACGCGCTGTGCTTTACAGCTCACCGTTTGGTTCTATTTTGCTCCAGAAAAGCCCGAAACAGTCTTTTCCTAGCTGGGGAACTAGGCTCCAAATAGCAAGTCTAAGGGTGCAAGTGGGAAGAGAAGGGAGGAGAGTGGAGGACTTGTCCCACATGCTCTCATTCCCTCTTGAGGGGGTAGGGTATATATATAAGAGTGAGTCTAGTATATATCATAGGACTGAGGCCTGGGCCTGGGCCTGGGCCTGGGCTTGGGCTTGGGGAAATGATCCCGATCCCGATCAAAATTTTAGTGATCCCCCCAGTCACTCATGCTTAAATATTTTTGATTTTTTCCCGTCCGTTTTTATAACCTCCCCCTCGCGCACGTTTTTATTTTTCGTTTTTTTTTTTTGGATATTATTTGGTACGCGTTTTGGTGCGCGTTGACCTCACCTAACTATTTACTGTCCCACCTACCTACTGACCTGCTAATCAGTGGTTCACCTAATTACTGACCTACTTAATTAACTAACCGTGCGCCTAGCTGTGCACAAACCAGAAAACACAGAAAATTGAAACTTGACAGAACTGTGCAGTGCAAACCAGAAATGCAAAAACGCAGAAACGCAAGAAATGCTAACTGTGTAAGCTGAAATCTGAGCTTAATAGAACTAGCAAAACAAAGCTTAACAGAACACAGAAAACTTGAATGCAGTCAACAACATTGTGTCTTTCTCTACTGTTTTTGCATAACAACAATAATCAAACTTAAACCGCGCCTTTCCTACATAAAAAATAGCTTCAATACAATTTACAGGTCGCCATTGGAGCTTCACGCGCAGCAGCTCCCCGGCAGCGGCGCCAAAAATGTCACGGCTAGGGACTTGCTACGCGCCGTGTGCGAGCCACAAAGGCTCCTAGCACACAGTCATACAACAGACAAGCTCACAAGGAAGAACGGTGTGTCACTCACCTTCCTGTGTAGTTGCGAATGAAGGATTCCCGCGCCGCGAAGAAGAGGGAGACACCGCTACGCCGCGCTCAACCGCCTCGCCGCCGTCGTGCCGCTGCAACGCTCGATCGCACACACACTCTCACTCTCTCTCTCTCTCTCTCTCTCTCTCTCTCTCTCTCTCTCTCTCTCTCTCTCTCTCTCTCTCTCTCTCTCTCTCTCTCTCTCACACGCACACCCACAAGGAGATGGTGAAGGAGAAGGTGGAGATGGAGCAAGAGCAGCTTCTATTGCACAATGAGAGAATGAGTAAAAATTAGGTTTAGTGGCTTTTATATGAGCTCACCCCATTCACACTTGGGCGCCCATACTTAGCCAACTAACTCCTTGAATATTCCAGTTAGAGTGCGCCTGTCATCGGCGATCACCCTTACCCTATTCCTATTGGTCCGACAAGCCCGGTACCTGACTCTAAATAATACAACGTTTATAGATCATAGGGTGTCCGTGTGCCGTGAGGGTTAACAAGCTCAGATTGACTGCCTGCAGCTAGAGTGTGTATAACTTGACAACGATGAGGCCCCAAGCCCAATGATTTCATGGCATGTTTGATGAAGAGCCACATAATCCTATCATATGCCTTGTCTAGTCTAGCTGAAGCAAAATGCACTCCTGCTTTGTGAAGGCTACATACTCAATGCCAACCATTGTTGCCAAGATATTGTCATATATTGACCCATTCTAAGTTTTGGTATCAGCATCATACAAAGTACAGCTTCCCTTGGTGATTTTGGATGTGGCTAGCTTGTGATAGACTGATGTGGTGTGGATCCAACCCTATGGTGATGACTGGTTTGCCTTGATGAAACAACATGTAAGCCATTTACCTGAAATGTGGCTCCAATGCCGCCTTGTTTGCCAGCTCGTTTTTGGAATCTTCGAAGCTTTGACTGACAGGTGAAGGATCTTGCTAGTACATTAAATCAATGTTCGCATTTGTTCCCTCCATTGATTCATCATCCCTCTAAAGCTATGCAAATCTTCCTTTAATTCTGCTACAATAGTCTTCTATTCAATATCATTCAAAACATTTTTCCATGCAACCAATTGTGCTTTGTTGTGTTCATACCACTTTCTCAACTACTCTGCTATTTGTAGATACCTTTGTTGATCAGTTGGCAATTCTCATCTTTCATAGGTAATGCATACAACGAAATTGGTGAATAAGAGACGAACTCAATGAAGTTCATTATCCATCTTGTTCCATTGCAGTAGTATCTTACTAAAAATCCTAATCATATGGAAAAGACTTTTCAAAGTTTTCTCTTGCTTCCTCAAGCTCCTTTTGGTTTTGGGCCCTCTACTATTTGTGGCATTGTTCTCCAACAACATCTCCAGTTTTTTATCCAAAACACGTCTGTCAATCTATATTTTGACAAGCATGCCTTTGATTTCTGTTCTAAGATCCTTCATGCAGCTATATGTTGGCCAATCACCCAACATTATTTCCAATTGGAGTCCTAAAGTTTGAACTTCATATTGGATGGTTGTTGCATGTGAGGATTGACCATGACATCATTAGCAGTAAGAAAATATTTTTGTGCTTGTTCCAATAATTGAATGGTAGTAGGATGAGGGGTTAATTGACAAAGTATTTTGTGCATGAGATAACTTATCATTTGCCACTGTTGTACCCTTTGTCTGGATCCCACATAAAGCATCTGGAATCACTCTAAATACAAATAAACATAATGATCATGCAAGTATTCTTTGTCTCTATGTAGGATTTTGCTTCCTTAAGCACTTATATAGACTTAGAAATTCTATAGAATTGTAACATTTAATGGCCTAGTAACTTGTGTGTAACGAAAAATAGCATGAACATAGTGAGCATTTCATTAGAATAGATTCCTAATGAGCATAGCAAGAGTGCTTGGGTGGAGAGAGCAACAAATGCATAACACCTAGTTAGGTAGGCATGAACAATACTTCAAAGAGAGAGAAATCAAGCTATTTAGAACAGTTGACGATCGGATTTTCATGGAGCCGGTCCCCCCCTCCAACAGGCTTTGTATTATAGGTTTTCCCCATCAAGAGAGACATTTTACAGTACAATTCTTTGTGTTCCTTCAATAACTAGCTAGTGCAATGAAGATGGAAGCTTCAAGCACTAAGCAAAACACTTATTAAACACAACATCAATTCCCTCACGGTCTCAGACCCAAGACCTCACACACCTTCGAAGATGGTGAAAGCTAGCGAGCTATGAGAGTAGATTGAGAGGAAGAAGGAGTAGACTTACAAGAAATATGTACATCTCCTCACATAATCACTCATATTAGCATAGCATAGCTTAGTAATTAGCATGGTAGAGGAGATGAGCATCATTGAAGCTTGGCTCTTGGTTGGGTTTGCATCACAAAGCCAAGAGTTGTTGGTGTAGGCATCCCTTCTCACAAGCTTGGAGTAGGTGATAAGCTTTCCATTAAAGCTTGAGAAGGAGAGAGAGAGTCTTCTTGCTTCACACATGGGCTAGTGTGAGTGTCTGTGGAATAATTCCTTGTAAAATTCAATCCCCTCTCTCTCTTGGTCGACCCCTCTTGCTAATTACTCTTGCTAGCACCTCATTGGACCTCTCCAGGCTTAGCCAATGAAAAATAAGTAGCATAAGTGATAGCCTTCTGACATGTGTCCCCCTTTCCCCTTTTGTGAGATCTTTAGGTCATTAATTAATGTAACTTAACTCTCATTGGATCCCTTTGTCTCCTGGCCAATAGGAATCAGGCAAGCCATTGGGCTGTTGAATGCTCATTGGAACCCTTGGGAGATTGTCCAATAGTCTTCTAGAGAGCTTATTGGTTATTTTATTAAGTGTTGATAAATGAATTAAACTAGATTTACTCTAGCTTAATTCTCATTGGTCCACCTCTATGGCCATCCAATAGGATTTGTGTACACCTTGTGGGCATTTGGGCTAGGGACCTGACATGTGTCCCTCATTCCCTTTGTGTAAAGGATCTTGTGAGTGTGAGTGTGTGTGTGTGTGTGTGTGTGTGTGTGTGTGTGTGTGTGTGTGTGTGTGTGTGTGTGTGTGTGTGTGTGTGTGTGTGTGTGTGTGTGTTTCTCTCTCATCCCCTACTTCCAGGGCTTGCCCCCTCCTATGTAGGACTCTTTGAAGACTTTTTTTACACACACCAAGCATCCAATTTTCCTTAGCTTTGACTTTTGGACACAACCTTTAAATTTTGGAACCTTAGCATCTTGGAAGTCTTAATGGGCTGAACCTTAGGGTCTTTTAAGCCCATTGTTGCACCATTTCTCTTTTGCAGATGGCCCTCCCTTTGGATCCCTATTTTCCCTCCTTTGGATCCCTATTGTGGCCAGTCTGCCATCTTAACCAATATTCTAGCTTTTTCTCCCCTGGAACTTTCCCATATTAAATGATGAGTAACATGAGAAAATCATTTAGGAGAATTAGATATTAGTTATTATGACACTACCTCTCTCTTGAAATCATAGTCATCCTCGACTATGGGGTAGATAAGATAAAGCCTATTCATTAGTCCTTTTTCTAATGGGTAGAGGATCCCTATGTTATCCTATGACATCGTTCCAGAATGGATGACTAATCCATTTGGCGCTTGAGAGCCTACACTGCTGCAAGCATGTCTGCACATTAGTCCTATCAATCTTCCATAGTAGAGTGAGAAGCTCTACTTGGTGTTTGGGAGACTTCGTCTCCACAAACTTGATCTAAGCATGCATACTACTTCATTTTTGTGCACAATAAAGAAAAGGAGAGTCTTATAAGACAAACTTTGTTCATTTTTAGCATTTGAACATTTGCTTACTCTAGGGAACCATTGTAAGCATTAACAAGGTTTAAATTATCCTTTAATTGTATGCCTTGCATCCATCTAGCATCTTCAAAAGGATAATTCTTAAACTTAATAAGATATCAATGGATAGTCTTACCACCTCTAAATACCTTGTCTTCATGTCGGAGAATGGACTCAGGCTGCAGCACCTCTTCTTGGTCCTCGATCTCCGGTGGGTCTTCAATAGTTGGTTCTTGAGGTGGCTCTCCTTTGTAAGGCTTTAGTAGGCTCACATGAAAAGCATTGTGTATGAGCCAATGGTTGGGAAACTTAAGTTGATAGGCCATCGCATTGATTGGCCTAAGAATCTGGAAGGGACCATAGTACCTTTTTGCTAACTTAGCATAGTACTTTTTGTCTCCCGTAGGATTCTTGCCCATCGTGTGCCTTAATCGAGCCTTGGGAAATTTAAGTAAGACCTAATCATTTTCTTTAAAGTCTTGGGCTCTTCTGTGTTTATCAGCAGCAGCCTTTTGCCTTTGCTGTGAGATAGAGATAGCATCCTTAATCTTTTGGAAAGATTCTTGTAGGTCTCAGCTATACTCATCTGCAGCAGCGAAGATCTTCCCGTGTACCTTAAATAGCAGGGGACTTTTGGATCTTCCCTCAATTACCTCGAAAGGTTCTTTTCCTGTGGAAGTATGTACAGTGTTATTGTAGGCATACTTTAGCATACTCCACTAAGGGTAAGTACTTCTCCCATTGGGATCTTTGATCTACTTCCGTTACATAGGCTTTTAGTAGATCAAGAATTGTTAGGTTATCTATTTCACTTTGGCCATCCGTTTGCGGGTTATAGGCCGAAGAGAAATTTAACCTTGTCCCTAAATTCTCAAAGAGACCCTTCCATAAATTAGTGGTCATTCTAGGATCTCTGTCCGACACTATGGACATTGGCAAGCCATGGTACTTGAAGATTTGTAAAATGAAGAGGGTTTCCATTTGATGGGTTTTGATAGTCTTTTTGAAAGGTATAAAATGAGCTTATTTACTAAACCTGTCTACGATCATCCATATTCCCGTAGTCCCATGGATAGACTTAGGCAATCCAAAGATAAAATCCATGGATATGCTCTCCCATGATGAATTAGGAATTGGCAAATGTTGAAGCAATCCAGGTTGCTTCCCTCTATCAAACTTTGTCTTTTGGCATACCACACATTTAGAAACATACTCTTGTATGTTTGCTTTCATGGTAGGCCAATAGAAATATGTTTCAATCCCTTTTAGGGTAGACTGAATCCCTCTATGCCCCGCATAAGGAGGAGCATGAGATTCATACATTACTTTCTCACGTAATGAGTTAGTAACACATAGTCTATTGCCATAGAGAAGATAACCATCTTGTAAGGTAAATGGTTCCTCTTTCTTCCCTAATGCAAGGGCTGAAATCACATCTCTAAAATCGGGATCAATAGCATACTCATCCATCATAGAAGATAGATCATTGTGAGTTGCTATGGAAACCGCATTCACTCTCGGCCATCTTGAGAGTGCATCGGCTACTTGATTATGCTTGCCAGCAACGTGAGCAATATGAAAATGAAATTGTGAAAGAAAATTTTCCACCTCGTTTTTTTGTCGAAGAGCTTGGTCCGCATCATGAAGTACTTAAGGCTTTGGTGATCCATTCGTAGAATGAAAGGAGTCCCCAATAAGTAGTGCTTCCATGAGTCTAAGGCATGTAGAATTACAAGGAGTTCCTTTTCATATATACCTAAAGCTTGCTCAACAGGGTTGAGCCTTCGACTTTCATAGGCTATGGCGTGCCCTCCCTGAACCAAAACAGCTCCAAGGAAATCACCACAAGCATCACATTGGACCTCAAATGGCTTTCAGAGATCCGGCAGTGTAAGTACAGGTTGAGAGATAAGGTTTTCTTTAAGCTTTTGGAAAGCATTGTTCTCCTTGGTAGACCATGTATACCTAGCGTTTTTCTTTGTTAGGTCATATAATGGTCCTGCTATTAGTATGAACTTTTTTATGAAGCATCTACAGTATGCATATATACCTATAAAGCTTCTTAGTTCATGATGATTCCTTGGATTAGGCCATCCTTTTATTACCTCTAGCTTTGATGGATCCATTTGGATACCATCTTGAGAGATAATGTGACCTAAATACTGAATCTCTTGTAAGGAAAACTCACCTTTCTTTGGTTTAATTTAAAGTTTATTGTAATGGAATTGGCCTATTTAACTTGAGAGTAGCGGAAATTAATGAGAGTACTTTTGAGAAATGACTTTGTGAGCATAGCGGGTGAACATAATTGAAGATAGCAACATAATCATAGCAATTAGCTAACTTGGCATGAACAATAATTTTGCAAGAGAGAGAATTTAGAGAACATAACAACAGTTGAGGACCGGATTTATGTGGAGCCGGTCCCCCCTCCAATAGGCATTTGTATTATGATTTCTCCCATTAAGAGAGACTTGTTACAATACAATCTTTGTGTTCCTTGTGACCTAGGTGATGCAATGAAGATGGAAAGCTTCATGCATCACAAACATAACATAAACTTGAAGCTTTAACTATCCCAAGCCTCAGTCCCAAGACCTCGAACACCTTCGAAGGTGGAGAGAGCTAGCAAGGAATGAGGGTAGGGAAGAGGAAGAAGAAACATTTCGTAGGAGAAAGAATTAGTTCCTCACTTATCATAACTCTTGTTGCTAACATACATAATAGCATAGTAATGAAGAAGAAGGAGATGGCAAGATTAAGCATTGAATCATGGCTCTTGGTTGGATTAGCACTCCATATCCAAGAGTGTTGGTGTATATTCTCAACCTCTACTTGCTTGGAGAAGGAGAGGGAGCTCTTGCACTTTGCATAGCACACAATGAGAATGTTTGTGACTGTGTGTGGGTGAGTATACCCCCTAAGCAACCCCCTAGCTTGCTTGGGTCTACCCCCCCTTGTAGCTCATGCTTGAAGCTCATTGGACCCCTCCAGGCCTAGCCAATCACAAGCAGGAGACATTACAAGCAGCAAGGGTAACCTTGAGACAAGTGTCCCCCTTTCCCCTTTGAGAGAGAGGGCTAGATAAATGCTAAATCATTTAATTAAATCTCCTAAATTATTATTGGACCCCTTGGGTGGCCAACCAATAGGCTTCAGGCACACCCTGAGGGCAACATGAGGAGGAACTTGACAAGTGTCCGTTTTGCTTTCTTTGTACCATGCATGCCTTCTGTGAGTGTGTGGGTGTTCTCTCTCATCCCCCCTCATGTAGGACTCGCCCCCTCCTTATAGGGATTGAATCTTTGACTTTTTGACACCTCAAGCCCCTCATGCATAGGCCCAGTTCCCACCACAAGCTTGGCTCATAAGCACTTTAAGCTCGGGCTGGGTTCTCACCTCAAGTGCAACCCTAGCATCTCAAGCATGTCAAGCACCTCAAGCATCTCAATAATTAAGCATCTCAAGCACCTCAATCATCAAGCACCTCAAGCACCTTAGTCATCAAGCAGGACAAGCACCTCGAGCTGGGTCAGGTTCCCGCGCCTCAAGCTCAGCCCTAGCTTACCTAAGGTCAAAGGCCTTTTACACACATTATTGGAGGTCTTCAATGAAGCTAACCCTAAGGTCTTATGCTCCATTTGTTAGCCTTGCTCTTTGATAGACCATCTCTCATTTGGGCCCCTTTACCATTGGCCCCGTGTTGAGATAGATCTATAAGCACATGTCTATATCTTAACACTTGTTCTCGTTTATTCTCCCACATTAAGTGATCAATTTAATATGAGAAAATCATTTGGGTTGATTATATATTAGATATTAGATTTTATGACATTACCTCTCTCTTAAAATCATAGTCATCCTCGACTATGAGGTAGAAGAGATAAAGCCTTAGTCATTAGTCAATTTTACTTAGTGGGTAGAGGGTCCCTTTTTACCCTACGACATCTTCCAAAGATGGATGACTAATCCATTTGGTGCTTGGGAGACATAGCTGCCGCAAGCATGTCTGCTCTTTAGTCCATTTCATTCTCCCAAAGTAGAGTGACAAATTCTACTTGGTGTTTGAGAGACGTCGTCATCACAAACATGATTCTAAGCATGCATACTAGTTAAATTTTTGCACAATTAAAAAGAGTACTAGTCTTATAAGACAAAAACATGAGTCATTTAAAAGAAATTTGTACATTTGCTTACTCTAATGTAGCATTGTAAACATTGACAAGGTTCATACTATCCTTAAGTTGTATTCCTTGCATCCATCTAGCATCTTTCAAAAGGATAATTTTTGAACTTAATAAGATACCGTCGGATAATCTTATCATGTCGTAGTACCTTGTCTTCATGCCGAAGGATAGCTTCGGGTTGTAGCATCTCTTCTTGGTCTTCAACTTCGGGCGGGTCTTCAATAATTGGTTCAGTTGGTGGCTCTCCTTTGTAGGGCTTAAGTAGGCTTACATGAAAGGCATTGTGTATGAGCCAATGGTTGGGCAACTTGATTTGATAAGCCGTCTCATTGATGGGCTTCAAGATTTGGAAAGGACCATAGTATCTTTTTGCTAGTTTAGCATAATACTTTTGATGGTCCGTAGGATTTTTGCCCGTCGTTTGCCTTAATCGAGCCTTAGGAAACTTGAGTAAGACCCAATCATTTTCTTTGAACATTAAGGCTCTTCTTTGCTTATCAGCAGCAGCTTTTTGCCTTTGTTGAGAGATGGATATAGCCTCCTTAATCTTTTGAAAATATTCTTGTAGGTCACAGCTATACTCATCGGCGGCGAAGATCTTCCCATGTACTTTGAGTAGTAAGGGACTTTTAGGTCTTCCCTCAATGATCTCAAAAGGTGCTTTTCCCGTAGAAGTATGTACAGTATTATTGTAGGCATACTCTACAAGAGGTAAATACTTTTCCCATTGTGAGCGTTGATCTACTTCGGTAACATAAGTCTTGAGTAGCTCGAGTATCGTAATATTGGATATCTCACTTTGGCCATCCGTTTGTGGGTGATAGGTCGAAGAGAAATTCAATCTTGTTCCTAGATTTTCAAAGAGACCTTTCCAGAAATTACTCTTCATTCTAGGATCTCTCTCTGACACGATGGATGTGGGTAATCCATGGTGCTTGAAAATGTGAGATATGAAGAGAGTTGCCATTTGATGTGACTTAATAGTCTTTTTGACAGGAATAAAATGTGCTTGCTTGCTAAACCTGTCAACTATTGTCCATATTCCTGTATTCCCACGGATAGACTTGGGTTATACAAAGATGAAATCCATGGATATACTCTCCCATGGTTAATTTGGGATAGGCAATGGCTGGAGTAATCCAGGTTGCTTCCCTCTATGATACTTGGTCTTTTGGCATACTACACATTTTGAAACATACTCTTGTATGTCTACTTCCATGGTAGGCCAATAGAAGTACGTCTCTACTCCTCGGTGAGTAGGTTGAATACCTCTATGCCCCTCATATGGAGGAGCATGGGATTCATACATAACTTTCTCACGAAGGGAATGGGTAACACATAGCCTATTGCCGTGGAGAAGATAACCATGCTGCAAGGTGAATGGTTCCTCTTTCTTCCCCAAGGCAAGGGCTGACATTATGTCTCTAAAGTCAGGGTCAATAGCACACGCATCTATCATAGAGGATAGATCATTGTGAGTGGATATAGACACCGCATTAACTTTGGGTCGTCGTGAAAGTGCATCGGCCACTTGATTGTGCTTACCAGCTATGTGAGCAATATGGAAATTAAATTGCGAAAGAAAATTTGCCCACCTCATTTGTTTGTCGGAAAGCTTGGTTTACGTCATGAAATACTTGAGACTTTGGTGGTCGGTTCATAGGATAAATGGATTCCCCAATAGGTAGTGCTTCCATGTGTCTAGGGCATGTAGAACAGCTAAAAGCTCTTTCTCATAAATGCCCGAGACTCGTTCATCAATATTGAGCCTTCGGCTCTCATATGCTATGGCATGCCCTTCTTAAAGCAAAACTGCTCCAAGGCAATCACCACAAGCATCACATGGACCTCAAATTGCTTTGAGAGATCCGGAAGCACGAGGACTGTTTGGGAAGTAAGCTTCTCTTTGAGCTTTTCAAAAGAATTTTGCTCCTTAGCAGTCCATACAAACTTAACATTCTTCTTAGTTAAGTCGTGTAGTGGTCCTGCACTTGAGACAATTTTTCTATGAAGCGTCTATAGTATGCGCACATACCAACAAAGCTTCTTAGCTCATGTAGATTTCTTGGGTTAGGCCATGCTTTTATTACCTCTAACTTTGATGGATCCATTCGGATACCATCTTTAGAGATAATATGACCTAGGTATTGAATCTCTTGGAAGAATTCGCTTTTCTTTTGGTTGAGAAAAAGCTTGTTCTCCCTCAATGTTTGAAAAATCACTTGGAGATGTTGCTTATGTTCCTCCAAAGACTTGGAGTAGATGATGATATCATCAAAGAACACTCCAATGAATTTGTGTTGTGGTCTAAAAACTTTCTCCATCAAACGATTGAATGTAGCTGGTGCATTAGTCAAGCCAAAAGGCATGACTAGATATTCATAAAGACCAAACGTTGTGCGAAACGCGGTCTTTAAGATATCTTCATCCACTATCCTTATTTGATGATAGCCATTCTTAAGGTCAATCATATTGAAGTAGGTAGAGCCTTGTAGCTTATCAAACAGATCTTCTACTCGAGGTACGGGAAATCTGTTTTTGATAGTGATATGGTTTAGTGCTCGATAGTCCACACACATACGGTATGTACCATCTTTCTTTTGCACTAAAAGGACTGGGGAACAAAAGGGAGAGGAACTATGCCTCACCATCCCTTTGTCTACCAGCTCTTGTACTTGCCTCATGATCTCCTCTTGTTGAGCTTGTGAGACTCGATAAGGAGGCTTGTTAGGTGGTGAGCTTCCAGGAAGGAGCTCAATGTGATGGTCATCATCCCCTCGTTTTGGAGGTAAGTCCATAGGGATATCATCGATGAACACATCTTGGAATCCTTTTAGAAAATTAGACAAGTCTAAATCTTCTTGATTCCTACCATTTACATTTGATGAAACATTAGTATCTTTTAGAGACTCTTTGACAAAAATCATGTACGCAGAAACTGAGTTCTTCATTGACTTATCAAAAGCAAGAGGATTTACAAGTGGAATAGTGCGACCACGCTCACTAGCATCTATATACATGTTCTTTCCCCTGTAGGTGAAGTAGATTCTCCTTTCAGGGAACTTCATGTTGGCAGCCATGCGATCAAACCATGGTGCCCCTAGGATAACATCCTCGTGTTGGAGAGGAGAGATGAAGAAGTCTTCTTTGTCGACATAGATTTGGACATGAAGCCTCAACTTCCCAATCAAGGGAGTAACGGAGGCTTGTTGTCCCTTGAAAGTTGCATCAGCCACTACTATATCTCCCATCTCAAAAGCTTGAATGCCCAACTTGGTGGCCAACTCCGTTGATATGAAGTTGAGAGTAGAGCCAGGGTCAAACAAGATGAAGGCATCATGCTCTCTTACCTTTCCCCAAGCATAGGAAAGTGATGATCCTTTACAATGAGCATCCTCTTTTGGAGCTTCGATGGTGGAAGTCCTAGGAGTCTCATTGCGAGTATTCTTCTTGGGGCATGAATGATAGCCATGTCCTTGCTCCCCACACTTGAAACACTTATGGTCCTTGCGAAAAGCTTCAAGCTCTTCAGGAGAGAGTTTGTTTTTACCTTTGTAAACTCCCTTCTCCTTGGACCGATTGTTGTTGTTGCTGGAAGTGACTTGGGAAGTATTTTGAACATTGGTTTTCCCCTTTGCATCATTTTTGTCTTTGTTTTCCATGGGCTTGACATTACGTCTAGCCCCTTGATGGAAATTGATGCGTGAAGCAACCATGGTGTGATGGATTACTTCGCTAATAGTGCCAGGCCGTTGAGAGTTGATGTATTCGGCCATCTCTTCAGGTAATCCCACACAGAATTGATGCCTTTGCTCGGCAAAGTCTATCTTTTGAAAGACAGTAGCCTTGAGATGTAAATCCCAAAACTTGTCAACGTACTTGTGGATAGACTCATGAGAGAGAAGCTTCAAGATGCGCCATTCAGTGTCTTTTGCATCGCTTGCAAGGAATTGCTTCATGATGGAAACTCGTAGAGTTTTCCATGTCTTTGGGGCTTCACCATTGCCACGAAGGCTAGCCCACCATTGACGAGCTGATTTTTAGAAGTGCATAGCTACATAGCGTAGCTTGGAGGACTCTATGAAGCCCTTGTCTCCAAAGGCCGCATCAAATTTATGGATGAAGGCCACCACTTTGTCGCTAGCACCAAAGGTGCCATCATAGGTGAGAAAAGAGATACTCTTTCCTCCCTCCTTGAACTTCTTTAGCTTTTGTGACCTTCGCCATGCAAGAAATGACTTGCGATGTCCTCCCCTCTTGTATTCTCTAGGCGAATAGCCATAACTTTCGTCGGAAGAGGAGGAAGGTGAAGAAGAAGGAGAAGAGGGTGACCTCTTCCTAGCTCTTTTCTTCCTTTGTTTCCTCTCTTGCCTTTCAGAGTGATGAGGAGAAGGACTATGTGTTGATCTTTTCCTCTTGGGAGGAGTGGGCGATCATCTAGACCGCTGTCTTCGTGGAGCCACATCTTCAGAGGAACTTAAACTTTCAATGCTTTCTTGCTCTTTGGATTCCTCCTCTCGAATGGGAGAGAGACTTCTTTTGGGGGTCTCTTCAAGAGGCCTCCTAAGCTCTCTCTCCTCTTGGAGAGGAAGGGAAATTCCATAAGCACGAAGTTGTTGAGTAAATTCGGCTTGCAAAGCAGGGTTGCCCATAGCTTGTTGCAATCTAGTGATGAGATAATTCACAAACATGGGAGCATCATCATTAGCACCTTCATGTGCAAAATCAAAGCTATCAATGTTCATTCTACTCTCTTGATTGTTGTCAGCCATGTTAACAAAATTTATGTATGTACTTAGTGTATGCTTTGGCAATTCAAAATCTTAGTTGCCACTCCTCTTAGCCTTTGAAAATCGGCTCTTAAGTATCTACACCCACGGCTCGAAGTGGTTAATTATAGAGAGTAGAGGAGTAAGTCTAACATAGCAGAGTTGCCGAGGGCTAGCTCCTTTCGGACTTCTTATGGCTCAATAATGGTAAAGCCGTAGGCAAATCGACCCAAGCAAGCTAGGGGGTTGCTTAGGGGGTATACTCACCCACACACACTCACAAACACTCTCATTGTGTGCTATGCAAAGTGCAAGATCTCCCTCTCCTTCTCCAAGCAAGTAGAGGTTGAGATCCTACACCAACACTCTTGGATATGGAGTGCTAATCCAACCAAGAGCCATGCTTCAATGCTTAAGCTTGCCATCTCCTTCTTCTTTATTACTATGCTATTATGTATGTTAGCAACAAGAGTTATGATAAGTGAGGAACTAATTCTTTCTCCTACGAAATGTTTCTTCTTCCTCTTCCTTACCCTCATTCCCTGCTAGCTCTCTCCACCTTCGAAGGTGTTTGAGGTCTTGGGACTGAGGCTTGGGATAGTTAAAGCTTTCTTCAAGTTTATGTTATGTTTGTGATGCATGAAGCTTTCCATCTTCATTGCATCACATAGGTCACAAGGAACACAAAGATTGTATTGTAACAAGTCTCTCTTAATGGGAGAAATCATAATACAAATGCCTATTGGAGGGGGGACCGGCTCCACATAAATCTGTTCCTCAACTGTTGTCATGTTCTCTAAATTCTCTCTCTTGCAAAAGTATTGTTCATGCCAAGTTAGCTAATTGCTATGATTATGTTGCTATCTTCAATTATGTTCACCCGCTATACTCACAAAGTCATTTCTCAAAAGTACTCTCATTAATTTCCGCTACTCTCAAATTAAATAGGCCAATTCCATTACATTGGTATCAGAGCATTTGGTTTCTCTTTTCTTGCTTAAGAGGAGAGGTCCTTAAGTAGCCTATAAATGGTTGATGTTGTTAATTATATTAGGGTAAGTGGAACTGGGATCTATTATCGGTTTTGTTGAGCCCACTATGTGGGGGATGGTGCACACCTCGGGAGCTTTGGACTTAATAATGGAGTCTTTTTAGACTTCGACCCCCCCTTGTAGCTCATGCTTGAAGCTCATTGGACCCCTCCAGGCCTAGCCAATCACAAGCAGGAGGCATTACAAGTAGCAAGGGTAGCCTTGAGACAAGTCCCCCTTTCCCCTTTGAGAGAGAGGGCTAGATAAATGCTAAATCATTTAATTAAATCTCCTAAATTATTATTGGACCCCTTGGGTGGCCAACCAATAGGCTTCAACCACACCGTGAGGGCAACAGGAGGAGGAACTTGACAAGTGTCCATTTTGCTTTCTTTGTACCATGCATGCCTTGTGTGAGTGTGTGGGTGTTCTCTCTCATTCCCCCTCGTGTAGGGCTCTCCCCCTCCTTGTAGGGATTGAATCTTTGACTTTTTGACACCTCAAGCCCCTCATGCATAGGCCCAGTTCCCACCACAAGCTTGGCTCATAAGCACTTTAAGCTCGGGCTGGGTTCTCACCTCAAGTGCAACCCTAGCATCTCAAGCATGTCAAGCACCTCAAGCATCTCAATAATTAAGCATCTCAAGCACCTCAATCATCAAGCACCTCAAGCACCTTAGTCATCAAGCAGGACAAGCACCTCGAGCTGGGTCAGGTTCCCGCGCCTCAAGCTCAGTCCTAGCTTACCTAAGGTCAAAGGCCTTTTACACACATTATTGGAGGTCTTCAATGAAGCTAACCCTAAGGTCTTATGCTCCATTTGTTAGCCTTGCTCTTTGATAGACCATCTCTCATTTGGGCCCCTTTACCATTGGCCCCGTGTTGAGATAGATCTATAAGCACATGTCTATATCTTAACACTTGTTCCCGTTTATTCTCCCACATTAAGTGATCAATTTAATATGAGAAAATCATTTGGGTTGGTTATATATTAGATATTAGATTTTATGATATTACCTCTCTCGTAGAAATTAAAATATTACCTAGAGGTGTTTCTTGTGTTCGTCTAGTGAATTAGAGTAGATGATAATATCATCAAAGAACACTCCAGTAAAGGTTCGGTGAGGCCTGAATAGCTTCTCCATCAAGCGGTTGAATGTGGCCGGTGCATTGGTCAAGCCAAAAGGCATGACTATATATTAGTAAAGACCAAACATAGCGGTCTTTACAATGTCTTGATCAACTATCCTTATTTGATGGTAGCCACTTTTTAGGTCAATTCTACTAAAGTAGGTGGACCCTTGTAGCTTATCAAATAGGTCTTCTACCCGTGGAACGGGAAACCTATTCTTGATAGTGATCCTATTTAGTGCTCTATAGTTGACACACATACGATATGTGGCATCTTTCTTTTGCACTAATAGCACGGGTGAACAAAATGGAGATGAGCTAGGCCTAACCATGCCCTTCTCAACTAACTCATGCACTTGCCACATAATCTCCTCTTGTTGAGCTTGAGAAACTCTATAAGCAGGTTTGTTAGGCGGTGAACTTCCTGGAAGAAGTTCAATTGCATGGTCATCATTACCTCGTTTAGGACTTAGTTCACAAGGGATGTCGTCAATAAAAACATCTTGAAACCCCTTGAGAAAATTGGATAACTCTAATTCTTTGTGATTGTTTATATTTTCTTTTGTTAAAGCATTAGGTTCATTTTGAGAATCTTTAACAAAAATCATGTACACGGATATAGAGCTCTTTATTGACTTGTTAAAAGCTTGCGTATGTACAATGGGTATGGTGTTACCCATTTCCTTAGCATCTATGTACATATCTTTTTCTCTGAACCTAAAGTAGATTTTCCTTTCAGGGAATTCAACATTGGCAGCCATGCAATCAAACCATGGTGCCCCTAGGATTACATCCTCGTGCTTGAGAGGAGAGATAAAGAAGTCCTCTTTGTCCACATAGCTTTGGACATGGAGCCTCAATTTCCCAATTAAGGGAGTGACTGAAGCTTCTTGCCCCTTGAAAGCACCATCTACGGGTAGGACATCTCCCATCTCATAGGCTTGGATGCCTAGCTTGGTGGCCAACTCTGTGGATGTGAAATTATGAGTAGAACCAGGGTCAAAGAGAATAAAACCATCATGTTCTCTTACCTTTCCCCAAGCATGGGATAGAGGAGATCCTTGTGGTGAGCTTCCTCTTCTTGGATTTCAACCAAGCTAGCTCTAGCAAGCTCATGGCCTTTTGGGGACAAGCACGGTACGCATGCCCTTGCTCGCCGCACTTGAAGCAGCAGTTATCCTTGCGATAGCTCTTCAGGAGAGAGTTTGTTTTTGCCTTCATAAACTCCCTTCTCCTTAGCTTTGTTGGAATTTCCCTTAGGAGACTTTTGGACATTGTCCTTCCCCTTAGGCTCATTGGAACCCTAGTTTTCTGTGGGCTTAGAATTTCTCTTAGCCCCTGTTTGGAAATTGATTTGAGAAGCCACCACAGTATGGTGTGTAACCGCGGATATGGTGTGTGGCCTTTGGGAGTTGACATACTTCCTCGTTTCTTCAGTTAAGCCCGAAAAAACTTGTTGCTTTTGCTCTCCAAAACAGTGGCTTTGAGATGTAAGTCCCAAAACTTGTCTACATATTTGTGAATGGATTTGTAGGGAGAGAGATTCAAGCTTCGCCATTCTGTGAGTACTTTGTATTTAGCACGTGGCCAAAAACTGCTTCATAATGGAAGCTCTTAAGGCTTTCCATGTTCGTGGAGCTTCACCATTGGCCCGCAGACCAGACCACCATTGCCTGGTGGACTTTTGAAAGTGCATAGCTACATGGCATAGCTTAGAGGACTCTGTGAAGCCCTCATCTCCAAACGCCACATCGAATTGTTGGATAAAGGCCAAGACTTTGTTCGTAGCACCAAAGGCACCATAGTAGATAAGGAAAGAGATGCTCTTTCCTCCCTCTTTGAACTTCTTGAGCTTGGATGACCTCTTCCACACGGCACAGGATTTCCTATGGTCTCTTCTTTTTTATGGTTCAAAAGTTACATCATCGCTTTCTTTAGAAGATGAAGAATTGGAGGAAGATGGAGAAGAGGGTGACCTCTTTCTTGCCTTGATCCTCTTTATCTGCATCATCACTTTCATAAGAGGAAGAGGATGAAGAAGATGGAGAAGAGGGTGTCCTCTTTCTCACCTTTTTCTTCTCTTGCTTTTTGTCATCCCTCTTTGAATTATGGTGTGGAGATGTGTGCGATGGTATTCTCCATTTAAGAGGTGATGGAGAGCGTTTTGCCCGTCGTCTTCGTGGAGCCATCTCCGTTGAGGTGGTAGGAGACTCACTTATTTCTCGTTCCTTCGGTGGGGGCTCTTGAGTTCTCCTTTGGGAAGGAGATGCATCTTCAAGAAGCAAATTTTTGAGCCCTTCGTATGGATCCTCTTCTTCTTCCCGAATCGAAGAGAAGCCTCTTTTGGAAGTCTTGCTCGGAGGCTTCCTAGGTACTCTCTTCTTATGGTGGGGAGTCTGGAGAATCCCATGAGCACGGAGCTATCGCTGCACTTCACTTCAGAGGGATGGATTGCCCATGGCTTGTTGAATCTTAGAAACAAGTTAATTACAAGCACAGGGGCATCATTAGTAGCCTGTTCATTAGCAAAATCAAAGCTATCAGCATTTATTTCACTCTCTTTACTATTGTCAGCCATTCTAACAACTTTTAGGTGTAAACTTTTTAGGTGTACTTTGGCACTTCAAGCCCTAGTTGCTACTCCTCTTTACCCCTTTAGAAAAATCACTCAAGCTACTGTATTCGTGGCTCGAATATCATTAGAAGGAAAGAATAGAAGAGAGGGTCGTTCAACACCAAAACAACACCAACTTCTGTCAAGCTGCTAATAGCTCAATAGTGGTTAAGCCGTAGGCAAGCCCCATAGGACTCCACTATTAAGACCATAGCTCTCAACGGTGATGCCCTGCTATCTGCACGAAGGCAGGCGCACTGCAAGGCTGAAAAATCCCTAATCTACTTACTCAATTGCAATTAATAACAACAACCACATATAGCTAGCTTGAGGACCTCCCTTCTTGAGCAAGAAAAGAGAAACCTTGTGCTCTGATACCAATGTAACATTTAATGGCCTAGTAACTTGTGTGTAGCGGAAAATAGCATGAACATAGTGAGCATTTTATTAGAATAGATTCCTAATGAGCATAGCAAGAGTGCTTGGGTGGACATGGCAACAAAAAGCATAACACCTAGTTAGATAGGCATGAACAATACTTCAAAAAAGAGAGAAATTAAGCTATTGACAACAGTTGACGACCGGATTTTCATGGAGCCGGTCCCCCCTCCAAAAGGCTTTGTATTATCGGTTTCCTCCATCAAGAGAGACATTTTACAATACAATCTTTGTGTTGCTTCAATAACTAGCTAGTACATTGAAGATGGAAGCTTCAAGCACTAAGCAAAACACTTATTAAACACAACATCAATTCCCTCACGGTCTCACACCCAAGACCTCACACACCTTCGAAGATGGTGAGAGCTAGCGGGGTATGAGAGTAGATTGAAAGGAAGAAGGAGTAGTCTTACGAGAAAGATGTACATCTCCCATAATCACTCATATTAGCATAGCATATCTTAGTAATTAGCATGATAGAGGAGATGAGCATGCATTGAAGCGTGGCTCTTGGTTGGATTTGCATCACAAAGCCAAGAGTTGTTGGTGTAGGCCTCCCTTCTCACAAGCTTGGAGTAGGTGATAAGCTTTCCATTAAAACTTGAGAAGGAGAGAGAAAGAGAGAGTCTTCTTGCTTCACACATGGGCTAGTGTGAGCCGTGTAAAATTCAGCCCCCTCGACCAAGACCTCTTGCTAATTACTCTTGCTAGCACCTCATTGGACCTCTCCACGCTTAGCCAATGAAAAATAAGTAGCATAAGTGATAGCCTTCTGACATGTGTCCCCCTTTAGGTAATTAATTAATGCAACTAAACTCTCATTGGACCCCTTTGTCTCTTGGCCAATAAGAATCAGGCAAGCCATTAGGCTGCTGAATGCTCATTGTACCCCTTGGGAGACTGTCCAATAGTCTTCTAGAGAGCTTAATTCTTATTGGTTATTTTATTAAGTGTTTTTAAATGAATTAAAGTAGATTTACTCTAGCCTCATTCTCATTGGTCCACCTCCATGGCCATCCAATAGGATTTGTGTACACCTTGTGGGCATCTGGGCTAGGGAACTGACATGTGTCCCTCATATCCTTTGTGTAAAGGAGCTTGTGTGTTTCCCTCTCATCCCCTACTTCCAGGGCTCGCCCCCTCCTATGTAGGACTCTTTGAAGACTTTTTGTACACACACCAAGCATCCAATTTTGCTAAGCTTTGACCTTTGGACACAACCTTTGAATTTTGGAACCTTAGCATTTTGGAAGTCTTAATGGGATGAACCTTAGTGTCTTTAAAGCCATTTTTTTCACATTGCTCTTTTGCAAATGGCCCTCCCTTTGGATCCCTATTTTCCCTCCTTTGAATCCCCACTGTGGCCGATCTGTCAGCTTAACCAATATTCTAGCTTTTTCTCCCCTAGCACTTTCCCATATTAAATGATCAGTTTAAAATGAGAAAATCATTTATGAGAATTAGATATTAGTTATTATGAAAAAATAATCCAAATCGATGCTAGAATCTAGATCTATGTGAATGTTGTTTCCTTTGCTTATTCTCTGAGCATCTTGAGCATATTGTTGTTGCCCCGGGTAATCCTACTGAGTTTGCTACTGAGTTTGATCAAACTTAATCTGATCCATCTTGTTCTAAGTCCAATTCTTAGTGTGTCCACCTTCCCCCATTGCTCCTTGTGTATTGTTGGTTTGCTATCCATCACAGTTGAACCTAGTGTTGGAGGAGGATGGTGATGACCATCATCATCATCACCATCCTTGCAATTACTTGTGCCAACTCCATCCTCCTTTTTGTGCTCATTGTCTTTATCCTTGTGGTTCTTTAGATCAACACTTGGTTGACTAATTTGGCAGTGTACTCCTCAGACTTCTTGTCCAAATAAAACTTAATTAACCCCACTAAGGTTTTGGATCAAAAATATCCACCAAAGATTGATAGATGTATTTATCCATGAGAGTGCTTAAGAGTTTTTTAAATAACCTGGAGAGTACTTAGAACAGCTCTTTTTGATTGAAGACAACCCTTTGTGCATTGTTTTCTTTGAGTGATTCCTTTTTCTCTTCCTCCAAAATTGAGTTTTGAGCACTTACCTAATCCAATTTCTTTTGTTGAATTGTCATCATTTGTCCATCTTTCTCTTGCTCAATTTGCTGCTGCAAAATAAGGTCTTTCAAGTGCATTGTTTCCTTTTGTACTCTTTAGCTTGGTTTCTTCATTCATACTTGTCAACTCAAAAGTTGAAATAGAACCCTAGACTTCCATCATCTCAACATTGGCATGTTGATAGTTGTGTTCCACCCTACGTGAATGGTGGATACACAACCATCATTGATAGCATCATGAACATTCTTATCCATTTTATACACCAGTAGTGGAGGTTGATATAGCACCAAGAGTTTTTTAGAAGGCTTTAGAAATGGGTTTCCCACCATAGGTTTCTTTTTGAATCTATTGGGCAGTCCAATACTAGAGGCTAAAATGAAGTATATACCACCAAAGCCTTTATTGAAGTACTAGTGTGGGCTTGTTCCTTTCCTTCCAATGGCTTGGACCACTCTTTGATTATCCATTTGTGTCCTAGAAGGTGCAACTTTGAGATCCTAGATACCCACTTTCTATCAAAGATGCTCTCCCAGGACATTCACTCATGTTGGGGTACATGGCATGTGCTTGCCCAATCACCCAGGCTATGAGTGCCCGCCTATTGACACCTTATTCTTGTGTACATATACAAAGAATAAGGGGCAGCTCATTAGTAGAGTCTTGCTCCACCCACACACTATGTACACTCTCCTTCTCTCCTTCCCACACACACATCACACTGCACATGCATGCATCCATGTACACATACTCTTCAACTGGTAGCAAAGCTTTGGCTATGCATGTGCGATGGCTTCTTGTCGCAAGATGGAAGCGACGGAGCTCAGCTATGGCAACTTGAGCTAGAAGTTTTGCAATTTGATTCCTAGATTGTAGAGAGTGATGTGGTTTGCATATTTGGCTATGTATGGCACATTGTGGTGCTATTTAGAATTCACCTTGTTTTTGCATATGCAAGTGATGCTTTGGGATGTGACTTTTGGATCTTTACACATCTAAATGTGGTTTTATGCACATTGTATGACTATGTGGGGCATTCTAGAGAGCTTTTTTTGCATAGTTTCGTGTAGTTTCATGTTATATATGCATTTTGTGGATACCACTTGAGCTCTGGATAGCTTGCAGGTAGCAAGTTTGCAGGTTTATATGTGTTTTAGGATAGGTATATGTCCATAGATCCACTCGATCAGGAGTGAGCTATTTTGCCAGGCATATGTAGACCAATTTGTGGATTTGTTTATTGAGATACTGAGTATCTGGTTTTCATGCAATTTGGTGAGATTTTTTGAGGTTTTACTCAGTTTATAGGGGAGACTCTATTGTATTCCTCCTAGGTTTTCTCTCCATAGTTTCTTGACATGTGTGACATCGAGAGACGGCGGTCTTGTTCTTGCCGATACGTACAATGTTGGTATTGTGGTCACACATGGCACATTTGCCACCGTTGTTTCAGGCGTATGAGATAGCAACGGAGATCTCATATGTCAGATAAGGTTTTGACATATGCTAGAGTGATGGCTTCACATGGCAGTGAACATGATGTCACATTTCCCTCCGGTGTTCCTCCTGATTACATGTCTTAGAGTGGTGACACTTCTCCACATTGGTTGCTAGAATGAGGATGCAATTTTCCACGTCACACCGCATCGTGATTGGTTTAGCACCTTCTCTAGTGGGAGTTTTGGCTGTGTGCACTTGGCTGATGGTTGGGCATTTGACATAGAGGGTGCATGATATGTTTGTTTATCGTTGCCCAGTGTTGCATGATACACGCTATGACATGTGCGCTATGTTTCTTAGTTGAGATAGAGCTTGATCTCAGTGAGACAATTAATAGATTTTGGTTGTCAAAACTACTTAGAGATCAGCGTTTCTAGATGCATTGCAGTTCATTATTGATTGCCAAAGGAGCCGTAGCGGCTTGGTATATCCTATGCATGTGTCTGAGGTACGAGATGGCATAGTCTCGATTTTGTTGCTGGCATGCTTTTAGTGAGATACAAGACGTGTCTCCTTCATATGTGAGATCCTTCATGCTCACAAGACAAAGGATTTACCTGTGCCAGACATGCCAGTGGACTCTGTAGAGACAGAGATAGAGTGGCAGTGCTCTAGTGTGACACAACATGTGTTGTTAGAGTCTGTGCACGTAGAGGTACAGTAGGCTTGCTCCCTAGAGACACATGTAGAGATGATAGATATGGAGTTTTTTTATATGCTCATGCTAGAGGCTGATGAGGTGATATCAAGACACACGCATTGAGTCTCTATGGATGAGATAGAGGTGGTCCTCCAAGAGTCAAAGTCGACACATCCATTTGTGATAGCTAGTCTTGATGATGCAAGATTTGCACATAGCACAGGAAAGGCGAGTACAACCATGTTGTGCAAATTTTGTCAGCGTTTGGGGGTCTCATGTAAGTACAACATGTTAGTATCAAGGCTTGACCTAGCAGCTACAGTGGGAGCATTTGTAGCAAGGATTGTCAGTCGTGTGATGACTAACACTAGCATGATGCATAGTGGAGTTTTGCAAACCATACAAAGTAGTCTGTAGGATTTACATACAGGCTTTAGCGTGGGTACAGATGCTCGCCTACCACCAGAGCCGATACGCTTGCATGTAGATCCACTAAGCAAGCCAGTGGGTGTAGGTTGAGAGAGTCTCTCACTTGTTTTCTTGTACATACTAATAGGACCCACTTATTGACACATTTGCCTTTAAGTGGGAGATTGTTGAGGTACAAGCGCATATGCCTTGCCCAGATTATGGGTGCCCGCCCACTGACACCTTATTCTTGTATACATTTGTCATTAAATATCTAATATCTAACCAACCCAAATGATTTTCCCATCTTAAACTGATCATTTAATATGGGATAATAAATGGGAACAAGGGTTAGAATATAGACATGTGCTTACGGATCTATCTCAACATGGGGCCAATGGTAAAGGGGCCCAAATGAGAGATCGTCTATCAAAGAGCAAGGTTAACTAATGAAGCTTAAAAGACCTTAGGGTTAGCTTCATTAAAGACCTCCAATGATTAGTGTTAAAAGTCCTTTTGACCTTAAACAAGCTAGGGTTGTGCTTGAGGTGGGAACCTTAAGCAAGCTACGACTGTGCTTGAGGTGCGAATCTTAAGCAAGCTAGGGTTGTGCTTGAGGTGGGAACCCGGCCTAAACTTAGGCAAGCTAGGGCTCTGCTTGAGGTGGGAACCCGACCTAAACTTAGGCAAGCTAGGGTTGTGCTTGAGGTGGGAACTCCACCTAAGGTGCTTTTCATGCTTGGTGACTAAGGTACTTGAGGTACTTGTCACATTTAATGAGGAAGTTGCTTGAGAAGCTTCCTATGCATGGGGGGTAAGATGCTTGAGTCAAAAAGAGAACCTACTCACTTAATGAGGAAGTTTCTTGAGAAACTTCCTATGCATAAAAATCTCAAAGTCAGGGGAATTCTAAAAGAGCACATGGGACACATGTCAGACTCTCACTAAGCTTAACCACATGGTGTGCTTGAATGCTATTTGTTGGACTAAAGAGGGGTCCAATGAGCTTCTACTTCCATCTAACAAATATCTAGGTATTTTCAAGCTCTCTCTCTTTAAGGGGTAAGGAGGACACTTGTCAAAAGACTACCCATGTACCTGACTGCATGCTACATGTGATTGGCCAGGGGGAGAGGGGTCCGATGAGCCTGCATTATGTGGAAAAGTCTCCACTCACCCAAAGCAAGGAGGGGGGGTGCTAGGGGGATATACACCATCACACACACTCATTTGGGACACCATTCTCACTTGGTGAAAGTTGAGGAACACTACCTCCTTCTCCAAGCTTGTGAGAGTGAGAGAGACTTGGTACAATACAATCTTTGTGTTCATTGTGGCCTACGTGATGCAATGAAGATGGAAAGCTTCATGCTTCACTGCTTAAGCTTGCCATCTTCTCCATCTCCATTACTATGCTATTATGTATGCTAGCAAGAACAGTAATGATAAGTGAGGAACTACTTCTTTCTCCTCTAGAATGTTTCTTCTTCCTCTTCCCTATCCTCATTCCCCGCTAGCTCTCTCCACCTTCGAAGGTGTTTGAGGCCTTGGGACCGAGGCTTGGGATAGTTAATGCTTTCATTAAGTTTATGCTATGCTTGTGATGCATGAAGCTTTCCATATTCATTGCATCATGTAGGCCACAAGGAACATAAATATTATATTGTACCAAGTCTCTCTTGATGGGAGAAACTATAATACAAATGCCTATTGGAGGGGGGAACGGCTCCATATGAATCTGGTCCTCAACTATTGTCATGTTCGCTAAACTCTCTCTCTTGCAAAAGTATTGTTCATGCCAAGTTAACTAAGTACCATGTTTATGTTGCTACCATCCAATAAGTTCACCCGCTATGCTCACAAAGAATCTCTCAAAAGTGCTTCACCTAATTTCGTTGATTTCGTAGCCTATTAATGGTTGATTTCGTTGATTATATTAGGGTAAGTGGGACTGGGATCTGTTATTGGTTTTGTTGAGCCCACTATGTGGGATATGGTGCATACCTTGGGAGCTTTGGACTTAATAATGGAGTCTATTTGAACTGCCTATGGCTTTACCATTATTGAGCCATAAGAAGTCTGAAAGGAGCTATCCCTCAACAACTTCGCTATGTTAAACTCATTCCACTACTCTCTATAATTACTCAATTCGAGCCGTGGGTGTAGATACTTAAGTGCCTATTTTCAAAGGCTAAGAGGAGTAGCAACTAAGGTTTTGAATTGCCAAAGCATACACTAAGTAAACACATAAGTTTAAGTAGCATGGCTGACAATAATCAAACGAGGAGAATGAACATTGAAAATTTTGCACATGAAGGTGCCAATGATGATGCTCCCATGTTTGTTAATTATCTTGTCACTAGGTTGCAACAAGCTATGGGCAACCCCACTTTGCAAGCCAAAGTTACTCAATAAATTCATGCTTATGGGATTTCCTTTCCTCTCCAAGAGGAGAGAGAGCTTACGAGGCCTCTTGAAGAGACCCCCAAAAGAAGACTCTCTCCCATACATGAGGAGGAATCCAAAGATCAAGAAAGCAATGAATCCCTAAATTCCTCCGAAGATGTGGCTCCATGAAGAAGGAGGACTAAACGATCACCAACTCCTCCCAAGAGGAAACGGTTAACCCATAGTCCTTCTCCTCATCACTCCAAAAGGGAAGAGAGGAAACCAAGGAAGGAAAGGTCAAGAAAGAGGTCACCCTCTTCTCCTTCTTCTTCACCTTCCTCCTCTATGAAACCTATGGCTATTCTCCTAGAAAAGATTAAAGAGGGGAGGACATCGCAAATCTTACCCTGCATGGCAAAGGTCAGAAAAGCTCAAGAAGTTCAAAGAGGGAGGAAAGAGTATCTATTTTCTCACCTATGATGGCACCTTTGGTGCTACCGACAAAGTATTGGCCTTCATCCAACACTTTGATGTGGCCTCTAGAGACGAGGGCTTCACGGAGTCCTCCAAGCTACACCATGTAGCTATGCATTTCCAAAAATCGGCTCGTCAATGGTGGGGTAGCCTTCGAGGCAATGGCGAAGCCCCAAAGACATGGAAAACTCTACGAGTTTCCATCATGAAGCAATTCCTTGCAAGTGATGCAAAGGACAAAGTGCTCACCGAATGGCAGAGTTTAAGGCTTCTCTCTCATGAGTCTATCCACAAATATGTGGACAAGTTTTGAGATTTACATCTCAAAGCTACTGTCTTTCAAAAGATAGACTTTGCTGAGCAAAAACAACAATTTTGTGCGGGATTACCTAAAGAGATGGCCGAGTATGTCAACTCTCAACGGCCTGACTCTATCATCAAAGTAATCCACCATACCATGGTTGCTTCATGCATCAATTTCCAACATGGGGTTAGACGGAATGTCAAACCCATGGAAAATAAAGACAAAAGTGATGCAAAGGGAAAAATTAATGCCTAAAATTTTTCCCACGGCCATTCCAACAACAACGACAACAATCGGTCCAAGGAGAAAGGAGTTCAGAAAGGTAAAAATAAACTCTCTCCTGAAGAGCTTGAAACTTTTCGCAAGGATCACAAATGTTTTAAGTGTGGGGAGCAAGGACATGGCTATCGTTCTTGCCCCAAAAGAAATGCTCGCAATGAGACTCCTAGAGCTTCCACTATCAAAGCTCCAAAAGAGGATACTCATTACAAAGGATCACCTCTCTCCTATACTTCGGGAAAGGTAAGGGAGCATGATTCTTTCATCTTGTTTGACCCTGGTTCTGCTCTCAACTTCATATCAATGGAGTTGGCCACCAAGTTGGGCATTCAAGCTTTTGAGATGGGAGATGTTGTAACGGCTGATGCCGCTTTCAAGGGACAACAAGCCTCCGTTACTCCCTTGATTGGGAAGTTGAGGCTTCATGTCCAAAGCTATGTCGACAAAGAAGACTTCTTCATCTCTCCTCTCCAACATGAGGATGTTATCCTAGGGATACCATGGTTCAACCGCATGGCTGCCAACATGAAGTTCCATGAAAGGAGAATCTACTTCACCTACAGGGGAAGAATATGTATATAGATGCTAATGAGTCTGGTCATATTATACCACTTGTAAATCCTCTCGCCCTTGATAAATCAATGAAAAGCTCAGTTTCTGCGTACATGATTTCTGTCAAAGAATCCCTAAAAGGTCCTAATGTTTCATCAAAGGTGAATGGTAGGAATCAAGAAGAGTTAGACTTGTCTAACTTTCTAAAAGGATTCCAAGATGTGTTCATTGACGATATCCCTATGGACTTACCTCCAAAACGAGGGGATGATGACCATCGAATTGAGCTCCTATCAGGAAGCTCACCGCCTAACAAACCTCCCTATCGAGTTTCACAAGCTCAACAAGAGGAGATCATGAGACAAGTACAAGAATTGGTAGACAAAGGAATGGTGAGGTCTAGCTCCTCTCCCTTTTGCTGTCTAGTCCTTTTAGTGCAAAAGAAAGATGGTACATACCGCATGTTTGTGGACTATTGCGCACTAAACCATATCACTATCAAAAACTGATTTCCCGTACCTCTGGTGGAATATCTATTTGATAAGCTACGAGGCTCTACCTACTTCAGTAGGATTGACCTTAAAAGTGGCTAACATCAAAAAAGGATAGTGAATGAAGATATCCTAAAGACCGCGTTCCGTACAACGTTTGGCCTTTATGAATATCTAGTCATGTCTTTTGGCTTGACTAATACACCAACACGTTCAATCGATTAATGGCAAAATTTTTAGACCCTACCGCAAATTCACTGTAGTGTTCTTTGATGATATCATCATCTACTCCAATTCCTTGGAGGAACACGAGCAACATCTCCAAATGATTTTTCAAGCATTAAGGGAGAATAAGCTTTTTCCCAATCAAAAAGAAAAGCGAATTTTCCTTCAAGAGATTCAATACTTAGGTCATATTATCTCTCAGGATGGTATCCGTATGGATCCATCAAAGTTGGAGGTAATAAAAGCATGGCCTAATCCAAGGAATCTACATGAGCTAAGAAGCTTTATTGGTATGTGTGCATACTATAGACGCTTCATAGAAAAATTCTCTCAAATAGCTAGACCATTACATGACTTAACAAAGAAAAACGTTAATTATTCATGGATTGCTGAGGAGCAAAGTGCTTTTGACAAGCTCAAAGAGAAGCTTATCTCCCAACCAGTCCTTATGCTTTAGGATCTCTCAAAGCCATTTGAGGTCCAATCTGATGCTTGTGGTGATTGCCTTGGAGCAGTCTTGCTTCAAGAAGGGCATGCCATAGCATATGAGAGCCGAAGGCTCAACACAGATGAACGGATCTTAGACATTTATGAGAAAGAGTTGTTAGCTGTTCTACATGTCCTAGACACATGGAAGCACTATTTATTGGGGACTCCATTCATCTTACGAATAGACCATCAAAGTCTCAAGTACTTCATGACGCAAACAAAGCTTTCCGACAAACAAATGAGGTGGGCAAATTTTATTTCACAATTTAATTTCCACATTGCTCACATTGTTGGTAAGCACAATCAAGTGGCTGATGCACTTTTACGACGACCAAAAGTTAGCAACTCACAATGATCTATCTTCTATGATAGATGAGTATCCTACCGACCCTTACTTTAAAGACATAATGTTAGCCCTTGCTTTGGGGATCTCATGCTCCTCCCTATGCGGGGCATAGAGGCATTCAACCTACTCTTCGAGGAGTAGAGACGTACTTTTATTGGCGTACCATGAAAGTGGACATACAAGAGTATGTTTCAAAATGTGTAGTATGACAAAAGACCAAGTATGATAGAGGGAAGAAACCTGGATTACTCCAGCCATTGCCAATTCCTAATTCACCATGGGAGAGTATATCCATGGATTTTATCTTTGAATTACCAAAATCTATCCATGGGAATACGGGAATATGGACAATAGTCGACAGGTTTAGCAAACAAGCACACTTTATCCCTATCAAGAAGACTATTAAGGCACACCAAATGGCAACTCTCTTCATATCACAGATTTTCAAACACCATGGATTTCCAACATCCATCGTGTCAGATAGAGATCCTAGAATGACCAGTAATTTCTGGAAAGGTCTCTTCAAAAATCTAGGTACAAGATTGAATTTCTGTTCGACGTATCATCCACAAACGGATGACCAAAGTGAGATAGCCAATCTTACGATTCTTGATCTACTAAAGACCTATGTTACAGAAGTAGATCAATGCTCACAATGGGAAAAGTACTTACCTCTTGTAGAGTATGCGTATAATAATGCTATCCATACTTCTACGGGAAAAGCACCTTTTGAAATCATAGAAGGAAGACCTAAAAGTCCCTTGCTACTTAAAGTACATGGGAAGATCTTCGCTACCGATGAGTATAGCCGTGACCTGCACACATCTTTTCAAAAGATTAAGGAGGCTATATCGATCTCCCAACTAAGGCAAAAAGTTGTTGCTGACAAGCACAGAAGGGCCTTAACGTTCAAAGAAAATGATTGGGTCTTACTTAAGTTTCCTAAGGCTCGATTCAGGCAAACGACGGGCAAAAATTCTACGGGCCATCAAAAGTATTATGCTAAACTAGCAAAAAGATACTATGATCCTTTTCAAATTTTGAAGCCAATCAATGAGGTAGCTTACCAACTCAAGTTACCTAACCATTGGCTTATACACAATGCTTTTCATATGAGCCTACTCAAGCCCTACAAAGGAGAGCCTCCAAATGAACCAATTATTGAAGACCCTCCCGAAATTGAAGATCAAGAAGAGGTACTACAACCCGAAGCTATCCTTTGGCATGAAGACAAGGTACTACGACATGGTAAGATTATCCAACGATATCTTATTAAGTTCAAAAATTATCCTTTTGAAGATGCTAGATGGATGCAAGGAATCTAGCTTAAGGATAGTATGAACCTTGTCAACACTTACAATGCTACATTAGAGTAACCAAATGTACATGTTTCTTTTAAATGATTAATGTTTTTGTCTTATAAGACTAATTCTCTCTTTATTGTGCACAAATTTAAGTAGTATGCATACTAAGAATCATGTTTGGGATGACGACGTCTCTCAAACTCCATGTAGAATTTGTCACTCTACTTGGGAGGATGAAATGGACTAAAGAGCAGACATGCTTGCGGCAACTATGTCTCCCAAGCACCAAATGGATTAGTCAGCCATCTTGGAATGATGTCGTAGGGTAAAAAGGGATCCTCTACCCGCTAAGACAAATTGACTAATGACTATGACTTTATCTCTTTTACCTCATAGTCGAGGACGACTATGATTTCAAGAGAGAGGTAATGTCATTAAATATCTAATATCTAACGAACCCAAATAATTTTCTTTTATTAAACTGGTCATTTAAAATGGGATAATAAATAGGAACAAGGGTTAGAATATAGACATGTGCTTACGGATCTATCTCAACACGGGGCCAATGGTAAAGGGGCCCAAATGAGAGATGGTCTGTCAAAGAGCAAGGTTAACTAATGAAGCTTAAAAGACCTTAGCGTTAGCTTCATTAAAGACCTCCAATGATTAGCGTTAAAATTCCTTTTCACCTTAAGCAAGCTACTGTTGTGCTTGAGGTGGGAACCTTAAGCAAGATAGGTTGTGCTTGAGGTGGGAACCCGGCCTAAACTTAGGCAAGCTAGGGTTGTGCTTGAGGTGGGAATCTTAAGCAAGCTAGGGCTGTGCTTGAGGTGGGAACCCGACCTAAACTTAGGCAAGCTAGGGATGTGCTTGAGATGGGAACCTGACCTAAACTTAGGCCAGGTAGGACTGTGCTTGAGAGGCTTGGGATAGTTAATGCTTTCTTTAAGTTTATGCTATGCTTGTGATGCATGAAGCTTTCCATCTTCATTGCATCACGTAGGCCACAAGGAACACAAAGATTATATTGTACCAAGTCTCTCTTGATGGGAGAAACTATAATACAAATGCCTATTGGAGGGGGGACCGGCTCCATATGAATCGGGTCCTCAACTATTGTCATGTTCTCTAAACTCTTTCTCTTGCAAAAGTATTGTTCATGCCAAGTTAACTAAGTACCATATTTATGTTGCTACCATCAAATAAGTTCACCCGCTATGCTCACAAAGAATCTCTCAAAAGTGCTTCACCTAATTTCCTAATTCCGCTACTCTCAAAGTTCATAGGCAATTTTCATTACAACATATTCAAAGAATAAGGGGCAGCTCATTAGTAGAGCTTGCTCTACCCACACACTGTGTACTCTCTCTTTCTCTCCTTCCCACTCACACACCGCACCGTGCACATACACATCTACCTACACACACTCTTCAACTCCTGCCCCCATCCAATATTACTCTTGACAAGGGTTCCCACTGCTTTTGCATCTTGTAATCAACTTGGATAACAAGTACCTCATCATCTTTGATGTTTAATAAATCCATTTCCATGACTTTTGCTGCTTGTTTTCTCTTCTTCCTAATGAACTTTGTGGCTTCTATTAAAGTTCATCTAATTTAACTTCTAGCTTTTGTTAAAGTTCTTTTGATATCATCTAGTTCAACTATAAGCTTTTGAATCCGCTCACACACCTTAACATAAAAGTCGTCTTACTCATTACCAAAACTGCTCTTTGAGCTGGAAGACCTCTCTTCCAACTGACTCTCTTTGTAGTGACATTCATTGGCCTCCTGCATCTGATGCCTTGTTGACCCTTAAGCAAGGATTCATATTTATTCCTAGCATTTTTTGTCCTTAGGTAAGTGTTCCTAGCTCCGGCCTAGTCTATTTTGACTTGTCTCACTTCCTCAGTCAGACTTGCTACAACTCCTGTTATCGACTCACTTATTCCATTCTTAACCTCTTCCTCACCAAAAAATCTGACGGGCTTATCCTCTTGGGCTATTTAAGACTGTGGTAGCAACCTTTGGATGGTTCTAGCCTTCAAGAATTTAGGTTGCTTCAACATCTTCTTCGCAAGATCTTCTGTAATCTGTGTTGCTAGAATCCTTTGCTCTTGCCATTCATCAACCCCCTTTGCCTTGCCCTTTGCCTTCTAAGTAGCATGTGTTGTTCCCATCTCTTAGCCTCTTTGGTCTGCCTTACTTCCTTTTCAAGCTTTTCTGGTAGGTCCTCTATCACCACTCCCCTACTTCTAGTGATGACTAAGCTAGAACTGATTGTGCTTTCTTTTGTTCAGCTCCTTGTGGCTTTGCAGTATCAAGTCTTTTGATTGCAAAATGATTGTTTTTCTTGAAAGTGTAGTAGCTATAGTTTCTCTTCCCAAAATCAGCCCTACCTTTCCCTCGACCATTAACCCCCCGTCCTCCCCCTCACCCCCACTGCGATATCTACCCCTACCATGCCCGTGATATCTACCCCTACCATGCCCCTCAACACTTGTATTGGCCTTATTCTCCCTAGAGTTAGATGCTCCATCTATCTTCACAACCTTGGGTTTTTCAATGTAATCATGGGTAGATCTTTGCCCTTCTTGAATGATGGATTCTAATCTTGCAATCGTTCCACACATGACCAAATGCCTTGTAGTATGTACATTGAGTACATTCATCAGATTTATGATCCTTAGATCAACATTTTGAAAACCAAGTCTCTAGTTTCCCCAGTGAGGGTGTGCTCTTGGATATTTTGGATATTTTCTTTGTCATTTTCTCAATCTTTTTTGTCCGTGACCCTTTCTTCTTTCCCTTAGCCTAATCATCAAAATTTCTATCAGATGAAGTGGATCTAGATCTTGACTTTGACTCCGCGATTGATCTGCCACTTTCACTCAAATCTCATTTGCTCTCGTGCCCTCATTCTTTTTTTGCCTGCTAGTTAAGTTTTAGTGCTCTCTAGACCAGATCATTGAACTTTTTAGTCGGCGCTGGAACCTCATGTTCCATTAGCTTCTTACTTTTGAACCCACTAAGGAACCACGCTTGCATTCTCTTTTTGGTGGAGGCTCATGCAATTGTCTTGTCAGCTCTTTGATCTTCTCCTTATAGCTCGAAACTAAAAGCTTTCCTTGCTTGATTTTGTCTCTCTTTGAGGATGTTGTCATCATCCTTGTGATCAAAATATTCCAATCAAAAGGTTTTGATCAACGTGCTATATGTTTTGGGTTGACATGCTAGATAATGGTAATACCATTTTTGTGTTGCATCCTTTAGGGTTTTTGGGAAGTATTCTCCCCACTAATTTTTGTCAACATCCTTTTTCTCAGCATATTGTTCAAATTCTTGGATATGTGTTAGGCAAATCCCAACTTGTGGCACCATGTGGGAAAGTCCTCTAGCCACCTAGGAAAGGATAAAAGTTGAAATGGTCCAATAGCAACCCATCTAGCCAATGATTGTAAAGCACAAAGCCTATATAGAGGCTATTTCTAATCAATCAATAACGTCCTATCATTGCGTCTATACTCTCTCTCTCTCTCTCTCTCTCTCTCTCTCTCTCTCTCTCTCTCTCTCTCTCTCTCTCTCTCTCTCTCTCTCTCTCTCTCTCTCTCTCTATGCTCTTGCTTTTGGCATAAGCTACCCCTAATCACCATCTCTCTAACCATAACCCTACACCATGGTTAAGCTAAGGCTTCACCCTCCATAGCATAATGCTAATCACTGGTGATTAGGGAGTACACTTTTGCATTGACTAACCCATTAATTGGTATCAGAGCCAACAGTTTAGTACCTAGGACTATTGCCTCACTAATCTCTATTGCATTAGCTAAATAATCCCAATCCCCAACACCAGTTGGGCACGAGCATGCTCCACTACCCTTTGGTGATTAGGTGAGGAGGAGTTCACATTTAGCTTTGGTTGTGTGTGCAATTTTCCATTTATTGTGCATCATTTCCATGCTAGATTAATAAGGCGATCCATATCGTTACCCAATTAATTGGCTAATCATCTTCATTTCATTTAGCCCCTACATTAAGCCAACATTTTGCCTGTTTTTTAATTCTCTAATTATTCTTTGTGCAAGCCATCATTTGAAGTGTCACCTATGTGTGCTTCAAGTGCTAGACAAGAGCTCTCCATAGAGCTATCAAGCTCTGCACTCCAAGATCATAAGGCAGTCCAATCTCCATTACCCAATTTATCCTATTTTAGGGTGTGTGAGAGATCTTATGTGTGAAGGCCTATAAAGTCGGCATACAAAGCCTTAGTTTGTCAATTCTCATGTGGAAGCCACGATGTTGGATTGGCCAGCTAACCGAGAGCTAACCCAAGACAAGTCATTGCTCTTGTGTGGGGTTGTGAGCTCAATTTGGCTTGGCTATTTCTGGTTTGGCAAGCTACAAAGAGCAGAAGTCGTCTCAAATCCATCTTTCCAACCAATTCAGGTCCGTAGGGATGCATTCTTGCGGCTTCATAACCCTTTGAGGGACATTGGGATGATGTGAGCACAAACAATTAACTAAAGTGGAAGCTCTTAGGCAAGTTCGCAGTGCGGAGCTCCCACATGCGCGTGCTATTTCTACATGCAAGGCCCTCCAAAATCTACTTTTAACTCGATCGCATCCTCATGGTGGCTATTCCCACGTGCATCTCTTTGGAGTCCTGCAGCTTTGCTTCCATCGCTACCCTCATAAAGTGCCTGTTCCCACACCTGTCATCTTGACAGCCAATCATCGGCAAGCGCCTTGAAGAGACCCCCTATCCCACGACCTGCAGGACTCAAAATTGCCAACCTCTATCAAGTGTGAGTAAAAACTTGGCTTCTTCAACTTGACTGCAAAAACTTGACTTCTTCAACTTCATAAGCTGTGAAATAGGCTAAGGCTTTCATGGTAGCTTCAAAGAGCTATCAAAAGCTTCACGCCTAGGAATGAGCATAATGGTACAACACACAAGCACACACCCACATGGTGTGCATCAGCATTGATATGTAAGTTTACACATCTATCCTTGAGGATAATTCCATGGATATGACAAACCATGTAAGAGGATTAGACATTTCCATGATGCATGGTAAGACCATCCTCATGAGGCATCATATTATGCACACACACACACACACATGATATGTATGTATACTTTGCACCATTGTCCATGAAGGCCACATCCTCAACAGAATGGACCAATGACACCATTGAAGATCAAGCAAATTGACATACAAATGAAGTTGAATAAAAGGACAAGAAAACAACACCACATAAAGCCAACAAAAAACTAACTCTTTGACACCGGAGGCAAAAAAAATAAAATCATTTGAAAGCACCTTTTGTATTTTTGGATGACCACCTTGTTTGCCATACAATTCTTCAAGGGGAAGCAACGCTTTTCATCCTACACCCAATTGACAATTCTCTGGGGAGGATGTTGTGACTTTGGTCTTATACCCAATTGACAATTATGTGGGAGGACACCTTTGTATTTTGGGTGCTACAATGACACTCACCAAAATGACGCCTATGTATGAACACATGAACCACAAAAACACATAAGAGCTTTGTAAACTCCAAGTATGGCTTAAGGGGGCATTTGTTAGGGTAAGCCCAACTTGTGGCACCATGTGGGAAAGCCCTCTAGCCACCTAGGAAAGGATAAATGCTAACATGGTCTAATAGCAAAAGATATGCTTCCACACCGACCAACCCATCAATATGAACGTCAAGATCATCCTTTTTGCCACCCTTAAATACTGAAAAAGTTATTTTCAAATCAGTGGAGCACTCATGGTGTCTAGATTTATCCTTCAAAGTTGGCTTCCTATCTCTGGTCTGAATCTTACTGTAATGGTCCATATTAGCATCCCATTTATTATTATGATCAATTTTAGTAACAATGTTTGGTTCATGATTCTTCTCTAACTTCTTGTGTTATGATTTGCAACTCCATCTACTATCTTCACTATACTCACTCTGATGGCTGCCCTTGCTCTTATCCTTCCTCTAAGATCCATTTGAGCAAGAGCACCTCTCTTCTTGTTCCTAATGCCTTCTCTTGGACTAACTCAAATGCTGGGAATCCTCAAGTTTCTTAGCTTTTCTTTAATCAGCTTTTCTCGTATCCAAGTGTACATCTATCTCATTCCCAGGTTTAGGGTTAGAGGACCTATTGTTTCAATACCCCACTTCTCCAACACACCATAAGCCACAATGGTGACTCTAACTTTTTATTTGAGAACCCTATTTTCCATGCTTTGGCATTATTTACAAGACTTGCACCAATGATGAACATCATGTTGCATGCTTGGCCATACATACCCTTCTTGCAATACTTTATGCAAAGTGATCGCTGAAGTACAATGACCTCCACAAGAACCCTCATGATTCTCCTCCAAAATCCTATAAATTTCATCTTTCCAAGGAACTTTTCTCTTCACAAGATCAACCCCTTTCATATACAAGGCACCACCAAGTAGCACATACCTTTTGGCACAACGAAGGAAGGTATACTTCTTTGATTTCTCCAACTCTGATGAAAGCATACCTCTTTGTAGAAAATCTTCTTCTCTCTCCAAAGCTTCCCTTCCCAAATAAGGAGGAGAATCATCCCTTATCACATACAATTGGCCAATTGAAGCTTGTGTTGCACCATGTGCTTCTTCATTTGAGAATTGTCCACATGCCTAAAACTTCAAGCTTCAAAACGCTTAAGAAAATTCTTTACTTGAAAACACATATTTTTTAGCCTTGGATTCTTACTTTGCCACAACCCACTTGCTTAACCACCAAAAGAGCATCACCTCTTACCCTCACACAATGGATTCCAAGCGCAAGGAAGAGGTTGATCCCTTTTTCCAAGTAGCATATTCAGCTTCATTATTGCTTTGTGCCGTAAGCTTCAAACTCCTTTTAGTTACCAAAGCACCTTGGCGATCATAAATTACAACACCTCTTGAAGCTTCACCATGCGCTTTCCTTTAAAAGCCATAAAAAAGAAATAGATAGGCATTGTCTATGTCAGGATCTTCCAAGTGTTACTTCTTCACGGCGTCCTCCTTAAGAGGAAGAGGGATTTCCTTATAAGTGTTACCATATACATGTGGTAGTGATATGTGTGAACACACTAGGACCGCCGGGGCATTTTTTCCCTCTTTAGGAGGTTTTTTCCCCCGAGCATTGTATATATGCCCATCACTCTAGGGCTATATATCTTTCCATTGCACACTAAGTTATACACTCTCTATCTTGTGCCTTGAGCTTCCTTCGTCTTCTCCAAGCTGTGTGTGTTTCTTTGAAACCCTAATTCCAACAATTGGTATCAGAGCAGGTTGCATCCTCCCGGGCTTAGTCGCTAGCTACTCCAGTACACGCCTGCTCACTTTCTCCGATTTCAGTGAGCTTTGGCGAGCGTTCGCAGGTCGACAAATATTTTGGGCTAGCTCGTAGAGCTTGGTCTGCTCAGATTTTTGATTTGAGCTCATTTCGGCCTCCGTTTCCACTACAGGCAGTACTGCACAGGCTATTTCGTCATTTTGTGTAAAAATTTTGTTAGTGCCGTTTTTTGCATAACAGGTACCTTATAGTCTTCTACGTGTTGTTCCCGCTCCGTTTCTCCTATTTTTTGACAGTTTTCACATCCGGTGCAACATTTACCATGGCTGACAACAACAACACAGATGTGTTCAAGATGTTTTCTGCTGAGGACAGCTTGGATGGGGACAACTACCCTATGTGTGCTTATATGATGCAACATGTTCTTGTGTCAAAAGGCATCTTGAACATTTTGTAGGGCATTGATGTACGTCTGGTTCTGAGGATGTAGGCGATGTTGAGGATGTTGCAAGTTTTGTTGTAAGGATTGCTGTTGTTAGAGTTGTTTTGCCTACGGCAGAACAAGCTCGTTGGGATGTAAAGGATGCGCAGGCTCATGCATTGATTGCGTTGTCTGTGAAGCGCACCATTGTTCCTCACATCCGTTCAGCAAAATCTGCAAAACAGGCTTGGGATATTCTAGCAAGTCTTTATGCAAGTTGCAATGAGGCTAAAATTGCTTTGCTGCGTAAAGAGCTGGAGTCGAAGATTATGCATGAGGAAGATGATATGGACACTTTCCTTGCTAGTGTCAAGGATATCAATGAGCAGCTTATTTCTGCAGGTGAAGTCATTTCAAACAGTTCCCTTGTGCAAACTGTTCTTGATGCCTTACCAGATTCCTACCAGACTTTTGCTAGTACTTGGAGACTGATGACCCAAGGAAATCCTGAAGTTTTCAAGTTTGATGCATTATGCACATTGCTGTTGCAAGAGTCACTTTCTAGAAAAAGCAGGACTAGGCAGCGTGCAGTTGAACAGGCTTTTATTGCTTCTCAAAGAAAGGGTGGTAACAATAACGTAGCCACTTCTTATGGTTCTGCTGCGAGTGGCAAAAATTCTGTTCCTAATGCTTCTACTGGCAGCACTTCGTTTGGCAATTTTGGTGATACAGACAAAAAGAAGATGCGTTGCCATTATTGTAAAGCTAATGATCACTTGATCAAGTCGTGTCCTAAGTTGAAGGCCAAAGAGGCTAAGAAGAAAGAGAATGGTGCTACAAAGCACATTACCTCACATCGTGAATTGTTTACCTCTCTTGAGTCTGTCCCTCATGGGAATTCTGTCACTTGTGCCAACAATGCCTCTTATCCAACTCAGGGAGTTGGAAAGATTGTGCTTACTGCTGCAAATGGTAGTTCCTTCACACTTGTTGATGCACTTTATGTACCTGGGATCAAGAAGAATCTTTGTCTGTATCCGCACTTGCTAGACTTGGACTTGTAGTCAAATTTGTGGATGATAGATGTACAGTTCATGATCTCAGTTTTGGTGATGAAATTGCTGCATCTGGCCTTTTGTGTCGTGGGCTATATAAGCTCACTTTGTATGACAAATGTGGACAAAATTTTGCAAATGTTGTTGCAGATTCAAGGGCTATTTCAGATGCAAAACTTTGGCATGCACGTTTTGGTCATCTGAATTTTGCTAGTTTGCTGCGTTTGCAGAAATCTGATATGGTTGCTTCTTTGCCGCCTCTTGAAGCACCTGTCAAACATGTTTGTGAAGGCTGTATTTTGGGTAAGATGCAGCGTTCTAAGTTTCCAAAGGATGGTTCAGTTCGGGCCACATGTAGGTTGCAGCTTGTGCATAGTAATGTTTGTGGGTCCATGCAAACTCCGTCCTTGGGCAATTACCTGTACTTCATGACTTTCATTGATGATTACTCCAAGCATGCATGTGTATTTCCGCTTAAAGAAAAATCCGAAGCTTTTATGTGCATCAAACAATTTCTGGCTATGGCTGAAAATGTCTTGAAATGTACTATGGGCACCCTCCGTTCCGATCGAGGGGGGGACTATATGTCTCATGAATTTAATGCATTTCTGGCTAGTCGTGGGATAAAACACCAATGTACAGTGCCTTATACACCTCAGCAAAATGGTGTTGCTGAGAGGAAAAACAGGTCACTTACACAATTGGCACGATGTATGGTCAAAAGTCAAGCTTTGCCGCATTCTTTTTTGCTTGAGGCCATCATGTGTGCCACTTATGTACTTAACAGGTGTCCTACGAAAGCTTTGCAGTCTATTACTCCATATGAAGCATGGAATGATAGAAAGCCTTCTATTGAGCACATGCGTGTTTTTGGCGGTTTGACATATGCTTTGGTGCCACAAGTGTAGCGCAGAAAATTGGATGATAAGGCTGTCAAATGTATTTTTGTTGGTTATAGTGCTGAAAGCAAAGGTTACAGGTTGTATCATCCGCAAACAAAACATATTTTGGTTTCACGGGATGTAGTGTTTGTGGAAGATTCTGTTCAGCCCTTGCTGTCATGTACTAGAGACAGTAATGTAAGCTCACAGGACATTTATGACACTTTGTTGCCTCTTTTCAGTGGTGGAAATACGAATGTAAGTTCCAATGAGGCAAATGTATAGCCTATGGGAGTTTCTAAAAATGTTTTAGATCAGCCTATTACTGATGCAGATGTACATGATGTACTTGATGACGAAAGGGTTGAAAATGAGCAGGCTAGAGGTATGCCAAAATGGTTGGTGCACACTTTGCGTGACAGTAAATTGGATGCACCTTTGTCTAGTCGTACTCATTCCCCCGGGTAAATTCCCAATGTGGGCATTGAACTCCCAATGTGGACATTAAAATCCCCATGGCCCTACATAGGATATATTGTCTCTTTAAAAGAGTCATAAATGGATATAATGAGTAGCATGTAACCTTTGTTTGAAATGAAAAAAAGCTCTTGTTCATCTCTCTCTCTCTCTCTCTCTCTCTCTCTCTCTCTCTCTCTCTCTCTCTCTCTCTCTCTCTCTCTCTCTCTCTCTCTCTCTCGCTCGTATATTTAAAGGCAGTATAACAATTAAAGTCCAACATTTGTGTACTAGGCCCTTGTGGGTTGGGGGGGGGGGGGGGGGGGGGGGGGGGGGGGTCACTATGTAATATGTATAAAATGTGTATATCACGTGCATTCAAGGACTAATTAAAAACTCCCTATTTGTGAATTTTGACAATAAAATACACCCTTTTTCTATTGACAATCTATAAATGGTTTTTTCCATTGCCATTTTAGCATACCCTTCTATATATGAAAATGTAAGAAAAAATAAATTTAATAACCCCTTTTGCTGCACTCATCGATAGTCACAAAATTATTAGGCGACCCACACCCCGCGCGCCCCCTCTCGCCATGCATCTTATGCATCAGATTGTTATGCTTTGGCTGTGTCTACCTTACATGATGTTGAGGAGCCTCTGTCTTTTGATGAAGCACAGAATTTCGAAAATTGGATGGCTGCCATGCAATCAGAATATGATGCACTTATAGAAGATGACGCATGGACTTTATGTGATTTGCCTCCTGGCAAAAAGGCCATTGGTACGAAGTGGGTTTACAAGTTGAAACGCGAGCCGGATGGTGAGATCGATCACCATAAGGCTCGACTTGTTGCAAAGGGTTATGCACAGCAAAAAGTCATTGATTATGAAGAGACTTTTGCTCCCACTTGTCGTATGACTACTGTGCGTTTTCTATGTGCATTTGGCAACTCATTTTGGTTAGGATGTACATCAATCAGACATTGTTACTGCTTTCTTGAATGGTGACATATTTGAGGAAGTTTATCTAACGCAGCCTCGCGGTTTTGTCATAAAAGGACAAGAGGACAAAGTGTGCAAATGTAACAAGGCTTTGTATGGGTTGAAGCAATCTCCTCGTTCTTGGTATGAGAAAGCTGACACTCATTTGGTCAAACAAGGCTTTCGTAATAGTCCAACAGAAATCACATTGTATGTAAAGCGTGAGAGTCATGTACTTCTCATTGTGGTTCTTTATGTTGATGATTTGTTGATCACTGGACCAAATGAGAGACATATTGCTGAATTTAAGGCTGATTTGAATGCTACTTTCAAGATGAAAGGTTTGGGGTTGTTGCATCATTACTTGGGTATACAATTTAAGCAGTGTGATGGTGGTATTGCCTTGTGTCAAAAAGTTACATAGAGACATTGGTATGTAAGTTTGGACTTGAGGATTGCAATCCTATTGCCACCCCCATGGAAACATGTTTGAAGTTGAGTCTACATGATGCTGGCGATCCTGTTGATGCCACTCTTTATCAAACTGTTGTTGGCTGCCTCATTTATGTATGCAACACGAGGCCGGATATTCAGTTTGTAGTCTCACAGGTTAGCAAATTTATGCATAGCCCAGGGTCTAAGCATTGGCAGGCTGTCAATAGGATTTTCCGCTACCTTAGTGGCACTTTACATCTTGGCTTGTTTTATCCCAAGGGGGGATCATTGCCGCCAGACTTACATGCTTTTTTGGACTCAGATTGGGCTGGTTGTTTTGACACAAGAGTGTCCATAAGTGGTTTGCTTTGGGCTTACTCCCCTTTGTGGACTGATCATGTCCTTAGGGCATGGCACTTCCCTTTACTCATGTGCCATCTCTCATTCACCGCATCACTCCATGGGGGATTTTTGTTACCATATACATGTGGTAGTGATGTGTGTGAACACACTAGGACCGCCGGGGCATTTTTTCCCTCTTTAGGAGGTTTTTTCCCCTGAGCATTGTATATACACCCATCACTCTAGGGCTATCTATCTTTCCATTGCACACTAAGTTATACACTCTCTATTGTGTGCCTTGAGCTTCCTTCGTCTTCTCCAAGCTGTGTGTGTTTCTTTGAAACCCTAATTCCAACAATAAGTAAGCAAATCAGCCAATGTAGCCCTTGTACTCTCCTCAACAAGAAAAGAGAATTGGAATTCATGTAGCTCCACAATCCACTTCATAAGCCTCTTTGACAAAATAGGGCAATTCACCAATTGAGGTAGAAGAGTATAGCTAGTGAGAAATGTGAATGGTTTGGGAAGAAGGTAGTGCCTAAACCTTCTACATGCATAAATCACACTCACCATGAAGAGATCCACCTCAGTATAACCTCTTTTCACCTCTAGCTTCACCCTGCTAGCATAATAGATAGGCTACATGTAGTGGGAGTTGCTACCTCGTTGAAGAAGCATAGCTCCAATGTTTTCCCCACCTGCTAATGGATTCAAATAAAACTCCTTATCCCAATTAGGAGCTTGCATAGGAGGAAGCAAGTTTGTCCATTCATTTGTCCATTGTAAAGGATCCAACCTTACTACTTGCTGTAGAGGATAAAAAGTTGAGAGGACAAAGGAATGAACCTTGACATATACTTTACCTTTTGAATGAAAGTATCAAGTTGCTTTGTATTCTTAGGTGATGGGAAGAGCACCACTTTGTCAAGATCCGCTTTAATCCCATTCTCTGAGATCATATGCCCCAAAAGCTTCATTGTTGGTTGAGCAGGATGATACTTCTTTGGGTTGAGTTGACCTCCACTTTCATCATATTGCTTCAATGCCATCCAATCTTTGCACAACGATCCTTTCTAGAGCTATATACACAAAATTTATCAATAAGATCCTTCACAAATTTGCCAAGAAAGGGAGAGAACACCTTATTGATGTGCTTTTGCTACCACACACAACCATTCACAAGACCAAAAGGAAGCACACAACAACAAAAGCATCCCCATGGTGTGATAAGCCAAGGTGTGTTGAAAATATCCAGAGAATCCATCACATACACTATACCTCTCATGCCCTCCTACAAATAGAATCGAGTATGTCATCTATGAAAGGAAGAGGGTATGGATATCTCTTCATGGCGGTGTTTAGAGGCTTAAAATCAACACAAATCCTCCACTTTCCATCCTTCTTGGGTGTGACAACATGACTGACCCATTCTGTAGTACTCAGAGGACATATGAAATCTGTTGTGAGAAGCTTGTCTACCTCTTCCTTCAAAGCATTAAGTTGTACATGTCCCATTCTCCTTAGCTTTTGGTGTACAGGCTCAGCTTCTTCCTTAATTGGAATGTGTATTTCCTCTCCTTTGAAGCCTCTAATTTCCTCATAATAAGTGATGAATAAATTGGGAAATTGTTGTATCATATGTAGGTACTCAGTGCTCACCCTTCTCATGACTAGTCACGCCAGTAGATAGCATACCTTGTATTAGCTCCTGTTTGACATTAGGTTGAACTTTGGGTTGCATCAGCTCTTCAATTTATATCCTCATTCTCCCTAAGTCCTTATTTCTCATCATGCTCTTCTTCAAAAAACAAGGAGGAAACATCTAGATCACTATCGCTGCTATCTTCCACCTCACTTCCATTGTAATGGATATTGCCTATGAACTTTGAGAGTAGCAGAATTAGGAAATTAGGTGAAGCACTTTTGAGAGATTCTTTGTGAGCATAGCAGTTGAACTTAATTGACGGTAGCAACATAAATATGGTACTTAGTTAACTTGGCATGAACAATACTTTTGCAAGAGAGAGAGTTTAGAGAACATAACAATAGTTGAGGACCGGATTCATATGAAGACGGTCCCCCCTCCAATAGGCATTTGTATTATAGTTTCTCCCATCAAGAGAGACTTGGTACAATACAATCTTTGTGTTCCTTGTAACCTAGGTGATGCAATGAAGATGAGAACCTTCATGCATCACAAGCATAGCATAAACTTGAACAAAGCATTAACTATCCCAAGGCCTCAAACACCTTCGAAGGTGGAGAGAGCTAGCGGGGAATGAGGATAGGGAAGAGGAAGAAGAAACATTCCATAGGAGAAAGTTGCAAGCTCATTGGACCCCTCTCCCCCTAGCCAATCACATGCAGCATGCAGTCAAGTACATGGGTAGTCTTTTGACAAGTGTCCTCCTTACCCCTTAGAGAGAGAGAGAGAGCTTGAAAATATCTAGATATTTGTTAGATGGAAGTAGAAGCTCATTGGACCCCTCTTTAGCCCAACCAATAGCATTCAAGCACACCACGTGGTTAAGCTTAGTGAGAGGTCTGACACGTGTCCAATGTGCTCTTTTATAATTCCCCTAACTTTGAGATTTTTATGCATAGAAAGTTTCTCAAGCAACTTCCTCATTAAGTGTGTAGGTTCTCTTTTTGACTCAAGCATCTTACCCCCCATGCATAGGAAGCTTCTCAAGCAACTTCCTCATTAAATGTGACAAGTACCTCAAGTACCTTAGTCATCAATCATGACAAGCACCTTAAGTGGAGTTCCCACCTCAAGCACAACCCTAGCTTGCTTAAGTTTAGGTCGGGTTCCCACTTCAAGCACAGCCCTAGCTTGCCTAAGTTTAGGTCGTGTTCCCACCTCAAGCACAGCCCTAGCTTGCTTAAGGTTCCCACCTCAAGCACAACCCTAGCTTGCTTAAGTTTAGGTCGGGTTCCCACTTCAAGCTCAACCCTAGTTTGCTTAAGGTCAAAGGGCTTTTAACACTAACCATTGGAGGTCTTTAATGAAGCTAACCCTAAGGTCTTTAAGCTTCATTAGTTAACCTTGCTCTTTGACAGACCATCTCTCATTTGGGCCCCTTTACCATTGGCCCCGTGTTGAGATAGATCCGTAAGCACATGTCTATATTCTAACCCTTGTTCCCGTTTATTATCCCATATTAAATGATCAGTTTAATATGAGAAAATCATTTGGGTTGGTTAGATATTAGATATTTAATGACATTACCTCTCTCTTGAAATCATAGGCGTCCTCGACTATGAGGTAAAAGAGATAAATTCATAGTCATTAGTCAATTTGTCTTAGCGGGTAGAGGATCCCTTTTTACCCTATGACATCATTCCAAGATGGATGACTAATCCATTTGGTGCTTGGGAGACATAGTTGTTGCAAGCATGTCTGCTTTTTAGTCCATTTCATCCTCCCAAGTAGGGTGACAAATTCTACATGGTGTTTGAGAGTCGTTGTCATCCCAAACATGATTCTTAGTATGCATATTACTTAAATTTGTGCACAATAAAGAGAGAATTAGTCTTATAAGACAAAAACATTGATCATTTAAAAGAAACATGTACATTTGGTTACTCTAATGTAGCATTGTAAGCGTTGACAAGGTTCATACTATCCTTAAGCTGGATTCCTTGCATCCATCTAGCATCTTCAAAAGGATAATCTTTAAACTTAATAAGATATCGTCGGATAATCTTACCATGTCGTAGTACCTTGTCTTCATGCCGAAGGATAGCTTCGGGTTGTAGTACCTCTTCTTGATCTTCGATTTCGGGAGGGTCTTCAATAATTGGTTCATTTGGAGGCTCTCCTTTGTAGGGCTTGAGTAGGCTCATATGAAAAGCATTGTGTATAAGCCAATGGTTAGGTAACTTGAGTTGGTAAGCTACCTCATTGATTGGCTTCAAAATTTGAAAAGGATCATAGTATCTTTTTTCTAGTTTAGCATAATACTTTTGATGGCCCGTAGGATTTTTGCCCGTCGTTTGCCTCAATCGAGCCTTAGGAAACTTAAGTAAGACCCAATCATTTTCTTTGAACGTTAAGGCCCTTCTGTGCTTGTCAGCAACAACTTTTTGCCTTAGTTGGAAGATGGATATAGCCTCCTTAATCTTTTGAAAAGATGTGTGCAGGTCACGGCTATACTCATCGGCAGCGAAGATCTTCACATGTACTTTAAGTAGCAAGGGACTTTTAGGTCTTTCTTCTAGGATTTCAAAAGGTGCTTTTCCCGTAGAAGTATGGATAGTATTATTATATGCATACTCTATAAGAGGTAAGTACTTTTCCCATTGTGAGCATTGATCTACTTCTGTAACATAGGTCTTTAGTAGATCAAGAATCGTAAGATTGGCTATCTCACTTTGGCCATCCGTTTGTGGGTGATAGGCGGAAGAGAAATTCATCTTGTACCTAGATTTTCGAAGAGACCTTTCCAAAAATTACTGGTCATTCTAGGATCTCTATCTGACATGATGGATGTTGGCAATCCATGGTGTTTGAAAATTTGTGATATGAAGAGAGTTACCATTTGGTGTGCCTTCATAGTCTTCTTGACAGGGATAAAGTGTACTTGCTTGCTAAACCTGTCAAATATTGTCCATATTCTCGTATTCCCATGGATATATTTTGGTAATTCAAAGATAAAATCCATGGATATACTCTCCCATGGTGAATTAGGAATTGGCAATGGCTGGAGTAATCCAGGTTGCCTCCCTCTATCACACTTGGTCTTTTGGCATACTACACATTTTCAAACATACTCTAGTATGTCCACTTTCATGGTAGGCCAATAAAAGTACGTCTCTACTCCTCGAAGAGTAGGTTGAATGCCTCTATGCTCCGTATAGGGAGCATGGGATTCATACATGACTTTCTCACGAAGGGAGTGGGTAACACATAGCCTATTGCCATGGAGAAGATAACCATCCTGTAAGGTGAATGGTTCCTCTTTCTTCCCCAAAGCAAGGGCTGACATTATGTATTTAAAGTTAGGGTCAGTAGCATACTCATCTATCATAGAAGATAGATCATTGTGAGTTGCTATTGACACGGCATTAACTTTTGGTCGTCGTGAAAGTGCATCAGCCACTTGATTGTGCTTACAGCAATGTGAGCAATGTGGAAATTAAATTGTGAAAGAAAATTTTCCCACCTCATTTGTTTGTTGAAAAGCTTTGTTTGCGTCATGAAGTACTTGAGACTTTGATGGTCTGTTCGTAAGATGAATGGAGTCCCCAATAGACAGTGCTTCCATTTGTTTAGGGCATGTAGAACAACTAACAGCTCTTTCTCATAAATGCCTAAGACCCGTTCATCTGTGTTGAGCCTTCGGCTCTCATATGCTATGGCATGCCCTTCTTGAAGCAAGACTGCTCCAAGGCAATCACCACAAGCATCACATTGGACCTCAAATGGCTTTGAGAGATCCAGAAGCATAAGGACTGGTTGGGAGATAGGCTTCTCTTTGAGCTTGTCAAAATCACTTTGCTCCTTAGCAGTCCATGAATACTTAACATTTTTCTTTGTTAAGTCATGAAATGGTCCTGCTATTTGAGAGAATTTTGCTATGAAGCATCTATAGTATGCACACATACCAATAAAGTTTCTTAGCTCATGTAGATTCCTTGGATTAGGCCATGCTTTTATTACCTCCAACTTTGATGGATCCATACGGATACCATCTTGAGAGATAATATGACCTAAGTATTGAATCTCTTGAAGGAAAAATTCGCTTTTCTTTTGATTGAGAAAAAGCTTATTCTCCCTTAATGCTTGAAAAATCACTTGGAGATGTTGCTTGTGTTCCTCCAAGAAATTGGAGTAGATGACGATATCATCAAAGAACACTCCAGTGAATTTGCGGTAGGGTCTAAAAATTTTCTCCATTAATCGATTGAATGTAGCTGGTGCATTAGTCAAGCCAAAAGGCATGACTAGATATTCATAAAGGCCAAACATTGTACGAAGCGCGGTATTTAGGATATCTTCATTCACTATCCTTATTTGATGGTAGCCACTTTTAAGGTCAATCCTACTGAAGTAGGTAGAGCCTTCTAGCTTATCAAATAGATCTTCTACCCGAGGTACGGGAAATCTGTTTTTGATAGTGATATGGTTTAGTGCGCGATAGTCCACAAACATGCGGTATGTACCATCTTTCTTTTTGCACTAAAAGGACTGGAGAGCAAAAGGGAGAGGAGCTAGGCCTCACCATTCCTTTGTCTACCCAATCTTGTACTTGCCTCATGATATCCTCTTGTTAAGCTTGTGAAACTCGATAGGGAGGTTTGTTAGGCGGTGAGCTTCCTGATAGGAGCTCAATTTGATGGTCATCATCCCCTCGTTTTGGAGGTAAGTCCATAGGGATATCATCAATGAACACATCTTGGAATCCTTTTAGAAAGTTAGACAAGTCTAACTCTTCTTGATTCCTACCATTCACCTTTGATGAAACATTAGGACCTTTTAAAGATTCTTTGACAGAAATCATGTACGCAGAAACTGAGCTTTTCATTGATTTATCAAGGGCAAGAGGATTTACAAGTGGTATAGTATGACCAGACTCATTAGCATCTATATACATATTCTTTCCCCTGTAGAGTTCTCCTTTCAGGGAACTTCATGTTGGCAGCCATGCGGTTGAACCATGGTATCCCTAGGATACCATCCTCATGTTGGAGAGGAGAGATGAATAAGCCTTCTTTGTCGACATAGCTTTGGACATGAAGCCTCAACTTCCCAATCAAGGGAGTAACCGAGGCTTGCTGTCTCTTGAAAGCGGCATCGGCAGTTACAACATCTCCCATCTCAAAAGCTTGAATGCCCAACTTGGTGGCCAACTCCATTGATATGAAGTTGAGAGTAGAGCCAGGGTCAAACAAGATGAAAGCATCATGCTCCCTTACCTTTCTCCAAGCATAGGAGAGAAGTGATCCTTTGCAATGAGTATCCTCTTTTGGAGCTTTGATAATGGAAGCTCTAGGAGTCTCATTGCGAGCATTTCTTTTGGGGCAAGAATGATAGCCATGTCCTTGCTCCCCACACTTAAAACATTTGTGATCCTTGCGAAAAGTTTCAAGCTCTACAGGAGAGAGTTTATTTTTACCTTTGTAAACTCCTTTCTCCTTGGACCGATTGTTGTTGTTGTTGCTGGAATGGCCGTGGGAAAAATTTTGGGCATTAATTTTCCCCTTTGCATCACTTTTGTCTTTATTTTCCATGGGTTTGACATTCCGTCTATCCCCTTGTTGGAAATTGATGCCTGAAGCAACCATGGTATAGTGGATTACTTTGCTAATAGAGTCAGGCCATTGAGAGTTGACATACTCGGCCATCTCTTCAGGTAATTCCGCACAGAATTGTAATTTTGCTCAACAAAGTCTATCTTTTGAAAGACAGTAGCCTTGAGATGTAAATCCCAAAACCACGTATTTGTGGATAGATTCATGAGAGAGAAGCCTTAAACTCCGCCATTCGGTGAGCACTTTGTCCTTCGCATCACTTACAAGGAATTGCTTCATGATGGAAACTCGTAGAGTTTTCCATGTCTTTGGGGCTTCGCCATTGCCTTGAAGGCTAGCCCACCATTGATGAGCTGATTTTTGGAAGTGCATAGCTACATGGCGTAGCTTGGAGGACTCCGTGAAGCCCTCGTCTCCAAAGGTTGCATCAAATTGTTGGATGAAGGCCGGTAGCACCAAAGGTGCCATCATAGATGAGAAAAGAGATACTCTTTCCTCCATCTTTGAACTTCTTGAGCTTTTCTGACCTTCGCCATGCAGGGTAAGATTTGCGATGTCCTCCCCTCTTATATTCTCTAGGACAATAGCCATAGCTTTCATTGGTAGAGGAGGAAGGTGAAGAAGAAGGAGAAGAGGGTGACCTCTTTTTTGCCCTTTTCTTCCTTGGTTTCCTCTCTTCCCTTTTGGAGTGACGAGGAGAAGGACTATGGGTCAACCGTTTCCTCTTGGGAGGAGTTGGCAATCGTTTAGTCCTCCTTCTTCGTGGAGCCACATCTTTGGAGGAATTTAGGGATTCATTGCTTTCTTGATCTTTGGATTCCTCCTCTCGTATGGGAGAGAGTCCTCTTTTGGGGGGTCTCTTCAAGAGGCCTCGTAAGCTCTCTCTCCCCTTCGAGAGGAAAGGAAATCCCATAAGCACGAAGTTGTTGAGTAACTTCGGCTTGCAAAGTGGGGTTGCCGATAGCTTGTTGCAACCTAGTGATAAGATAATTAACAAACATGGGGGCATCATCATTGGCACCTTCATGTGCAAAATCAAAGTTATCAATGTTCATTCTCCTCTCTTGGTTATTGTCAGCCATGCTAATTAAACTTATGTCTTTACTTAGTGTATGCTTTGGCAATTCAAAACCTTAGTTGCTACTCCTCTTAGCCTTTGAAAATAGGCACTTAAGTATCTACACCCACGGCTTGAATTGCTTAATTACAGAGAGTAGTGGAGACTTTTGCAAGGGAGAGAGTTTAGAGAACACGACAATAGTTGAGGACCGGATTCATATGGAGCCGGTCCCCCCTCCAATAGGCATTTGTATTATAGTTTCTCCCATCAAGAGAGACTTGGTACATTACAATCTTTGTGTTCCTTGTAACCTAGGTGACGTAATGAAGATGGAAATCGTCATGCATCACAAGCATAACATAAACTTGAAGAAAGCATTAACTATCCCAAGCCTCAGTCCCAAGGCCTCAAACACCTTCGAAGGTGGAGAGAGCTAGCGGGGAATAAGGATAGGGAAGAGGAAGAAGAAACATTCCATAGGAGAAAGAAATAGTTCCTCACTTATCATTACTCTTCTTGCTAGCATACATAATAACATAGTAATGAAGATGGAGAAGATGACAAGCTTAAGCATTGAAGCATGACTCTTGGTTAGATTTGCATTCCATAGCCAAGAGTGTTGGTGTAGGCTTTCACTCTCACAAGCATGGAGAAGGAGGTGGTGTTCCTCAACTTTCACCAAGTGAGAATGGCCTTGCAAATGAGTGTGTGTGTGGAGTATATCCCCGTAGCACCCCCCCTCCTTGCTTTGGGCGAGCGGTGACCTTTCTGCATGTTGCAAGGTCATTGGACCCCTCTCCCCCTAGCCAATCACATGCAGCATGCAATAAAGTACATGGGTAGTCTTTTGACAAGTGTCCTCCTTACCCCTTAGAGAGAGAGAGCTTGAAAATATCTAGATATTTGTTAGATGGAAGTAGAAGCTCATTGGACCCCTCTTTAGCCCAACCAATAGCATTCAAGCACACCATGTGGTTAAGCTTAGTGAGAGGTCTGACATGTGTCCCATGTGCTCTTTTAGAATTCCCTTAACTTTGAGATTTTTATGCATAGGAATTTTCTCAAGCAACTTTCTCATTAAGTGTGTAGGTTCTCTTTTTGACTCAAGCATCTTACCCCCCATGCATAGGAAGCTTCTCAAGAAACTTCCTCGTTAAATGTGACAAGTACCTCAAGTACCTTAGTCATCAAGCATGACAAGTACCTTAGGTGGAGTTCCCACCTCAAGCACAGCCCTAGCTTGCTTAAGTTTAGGTCGGGTTCCCACCTCAAGCACAGCCCTAGCTTGCCTAAGTTAGGTCAGGTTCGCACCTCAAGCACAACCCTAGCTTGCTTAAGTCTAGGTCGGGTTCCCACCTCAAGCTCAGCCCTAGTTTGCTTAAGGTCAAAGGGCTTTTAACACTAACCATTGGAGGTCTTTAATGAAGCTAACCCTAAGGTCTTTTAAGCTTCATTAGTTAACCTTGCTCTTTGACTGACCATCTCTCATTTGGGCCCCTTTACCATTGGCCCCGTGTTGAGATAGATCCGTAAGCACATGTCTATATTCTAATCCTTGTTCCCGTTTATTATCCCATATTAAATGATCAGTTTAATATGAGAAAATCATTTGGGTTGGTTAGATATTAGATATTTAATGACATGCATCATCCCCATTGTCTTATTTTTCACTTGGGTACTCTTCTTCATCACTTTTCTCATCAAAATTAGTATCCAAAGATTTCTTTCTAGCCATGTCAAACCTCTTCTTATCACCCCTTCTATTGTAGAGAGTGATGGTACCATGTGCCCAATCCTGTATAGCTTTGGTTTCCTATAAACATGGTCTTCCAAGGATGAGAGGGAAAGCACCAAAAATACGTGCCTTGCACGATTACATTTGCATGGATACATCACAGTGCGCGTGTAAACTGTGAGCATATATCCACGTAGTGCCAAAGATGTGTACCATTATCATTGATCTGAAGTCAGTCGATAATGCCTTGGCACATAAGAGAAGCCTTGCTTCACATGAAGACTGACAAAGCACTTTGCTTTGCACAATTGATAAATTTGTTGCAAATAAAAGGTTAACTTTATAGAAGAAACAAGCGGAACTTGTAATTTACTAACCTTGTCGTCCACTTGTGGCCACATTTTTGGTAAGTAACAAGCTCAGTCGAATTTGGCTCATAGCCATATATACTGCTTGAGTGAGTTAGCGTATGTACCGTATATGCCCTCTTGTGATGTAAAAACCTAAAGACAATTAGGCAAGTCCCACCCCAGTTCGTATGCTCATAGTATATTCCAAACATGGGAAGTTTTGTCTTTGCATGATACATTTCTGTAGCCCCACCTTGGATGCTACCATTGCTCATAGCTACGAATACTTTGCTCATAGACAAATGCCTTAGCAAAAGAAAGTTAACCTTGTCGATCATTCACAAAAAAAATGACCTTGTGTAGATCTTAAGGAGAAGTAGAACAATATTTGCAAGTTATGCATCTCGTACGTGCTTGGCTTGATGACTGTTATCCTTGATTATTCACAGACATCCATTGCATACCATAGCCATCAAGCACACACTCGATATAAAAAAATCAATTGGGTACCTCATTTAATATGCTTGCTTATGGGTCTTGCCATCTTAATAATCGAATGAGTTGCAATAAAGAGAAAACCGAGAAATTGTTTGCCGAATATTGTTTCTTGGATCAGTGTACTTCCTGCTGCCGAGGGCCTTGCCCAATTTGCAACCAAATTGGAAGTCTAATAAAAAATTCAATGCACTAGTTGGTTACACAAACTGTGCCCATGAGCGTCTTCAAACGGAGCCTTGCTCCTTTTTCACAACTATACACATTCTCAAGAGACGTAGGAAAGATAGTCGTACTATCTTTCTTAATTGTAAAGAATGTTTCTGCAAAACAAACTCAAAATCAAGTTGGCTTTCAATAAATATGCGTACCTACGACCTTGTCAACCAACTAAGGTTGTCCTTTGGTAGACAATACTTGATTATGTGCTTCATAATCAAGCATTATCGATGTGTTGTGGCCCATCTTATGGCCTTGATCTGGCACATTTTAGCGCAATTTGTTGTCATTTATGCTTGTCTCTCACCGATTCTAAAACTTTGTGAAGCGTCTTAATTTCTCCAGGATTCCCACCATGCCTTGCACGGAGTTTGTATATTTTAGTGCTTTCACGATTTGCCGACGTTTTGCATGCCATGCATTAAAAAAAATCTGATTTTTGCATGCCTTGGAAAATTAAAAATTTCAATTCCTTGAGAAATACTTTCGATTTCCTGAGCTATTGCAAACCTTGCTGCTCCTGCCAGAGCTCCAAGACTTATGTCTCACGCGGGCTATCACCCTTGTTTGGGGAGGGTGCCCAATTTAGGGAGGGCACCCTTAAGTTCAAAAATATGAACACAAGGACACAACAATGGCGGCCTGGCTTTCGACAACACAGAGATGTAAATTGCACTCGCAGGGGCTGCTCTGCTGCGTGCATGACATGGATGAAGAAACGAGAAATGTTAAGCCCGGCCTGGCGCTCCTCTTTGGAGCAATCCCAACCCAAAACCATGCAGGTCACGCTGTGGCTTTTGCTTTTGCTAGGGTCATCTCCCGCGGACGGTTCTGAGCCCCACTCTGTGCAAGCGGTTGCTCCCGCGGTCATTCGTTATAAGGTTTTGTCATGTGGCAGGTTGAAATGGTGCCTACGTGGTAATTTAGTATGTATCAATCATTAATAAACATAAAGCTTTCAATAATGCCTCTGCATGTCTCACACACACACACACACACACACACACACAGAGAGAGAGAGAGAGAGAGAGAGAGAGAGAGAGAGAGAGAGAGAGAGAGAGATGGTTTGTATCCTGTCCGTCAAGGTCCAAGGTTGCTGGGTAGCGAATGTGAGCCACACATCTACTATCTGTTCCTTGTCGAAATTTCTACCCTGCATCGTCAGATTTCAGATACACAGACAACTCTATAATATATATACAATCATTTTTAGAAGTTGTTGGACAAATCAATAGACGTTAGAAATCTTTGCATGTGCGCTTTGTTCGTTGTGCTGCATCGCGGTCAGAGACTACCAATTGCCTCTCGTTCCTGGATCTTGACGACCGAGAAAGGTCCTTTAGTGAGCTTTCCTTCTAAAGGACCTTTCCCTATGTAATTATTGCTCCCGCATGGCTTCTGGCTCCGCGTTGATCACCATGCAGTTAAGGATGAGGGGTCACTTAAGGACCTTTAGCAAATTCTATATATATAATGGATGAGGGGCTAGGAAGGGGTTGCTGATTGTTTTTCAAAACTTAAAGGTATGGAATGTTGACGCCGAAAACAACTAGCTACAGTGGTTAGTACTATTTTTCTGTAGAAGCTACTTTTCACCTCGTTTCTTGCATACACTCGAAGCTTGTTTTATTCATTAGTTTCGAAGATTCCTCCGACCTGACCTGTGGCTTGCCTACCAGCTTGAGATCCTTACCCTTCAAAAGTGGAATGCAAGATTCGAACCCGTATCAAGTAGTAAATTGCCTCGCTGGGAGATATCTTGACCAATCGACCGCACATGCATTATAGTGCATGTAGTGAGTCACAAAACAAAAAACGTTTGACCCCCGCCTCAGTGCCGCTGTCACCCTGCACTCTCATGACCTTCGCCTTTGCCTCGCCTGTCGCGATGTCACCCAGTGCCACTTTACTGCCTTTGCCTTGCCTCCCCCGTCGGTCACCACCTGCTTGCAAGCCCTTCCTTTTGCCTTGTTTGCTAGAGGGGATCTTCCCTGATGCCCTCCTACTCGAACAACTTTTCTCTCCTCTCTCAACCCCCTCCCCGGTGCTTCACCCCTCTCCCCCTGCTCGCACAGGGTGCGACTCGGCTCTTACTTAAAATTCGTGCGTGCTAACCTTCGTTGTTACTAGGTAGTGAATCAATGGTGAATAGTAAACGGTAATTCCCACGGGTAAACCTTGAAAGCTGCTGGGGGTGTCAGGGTCTCTGATCTCGCCAGACAGAAAGACGACGACTGCAGAAATGTAGCAGATCACGGGCTCCACTGACTCCCTCCGGGTCCTCCTCAACGACCTCTCACCTTTCTTCGCAGAGATCGCTCCACGATCAGTTGATTCAGGTTGGCCAGTCCAGGGTTTCTCTCGCTACGTTCTTTTTCTTCTGATAGCTTCCCAACCTCATGCAATTGCAGTAAAGACTCCTCTCTTGATTCTTGGATAAAAATAAAGAACGTGTTACAGACGAGGCCAGCTCCTCATTTCGCGCACAAAGCCAGTCAACCCCCCCCCCCCCCCCCCCCCCCCCCCCCCCCCAAGGCCGGCAACAACACCCCGACCAATAAAAACCCACAGAAACATCACACTCAGATGGGCACGAACCGCGCTTGCACAATGATCTGCACATTTTGCAACTTTGATGTCTGGTTCGCTCTGTTGATAGGAGGTTTTCTTGCATTTGAAGCAACATTTGCCTTTATAAAGTAGAAGCAGCACTGTTTCTTTTGGCAACACTCTTTCCTGCCTTATTGCGGAAGCAAACTTCTCAGGATGGCAACCTGCCACAACTATGGCTTTGACAGATGTGGTTTCATAGACATCTTTGTCTTGCGTTGTATGGGCTATTAGCACCAGCGTGTCCACGTCTAGCAATGACGCTGCCTGATCTCAACAAAGTGTGCTAAGGCAGGAGAACTTTTAGTAACGAAACACACAAGGGCCATCAGCTGGGATCATCATGCCCTCACGACGAGGGCAGCAGGTGTTGGTCCGAGCAGTCAATGTCTGCCGGGTTCCTGTAATCAGCCTTCTGCTGATTTCCGTGGCAGCTCCTCTGCTTTTTTTAGCAGGCCGGCTCACAAATTTTTCTTCTACACCAGGTATGCGCGACTTTGATTAATGAGTTCTTTTCTATCCCTCCATCTGCCTCTCTCTGGTTGCTTGTGTGTGGGTTTTTTTCTGTCTTTTGGTCCAGCATCTTTCCATGGAACAATGTGTGCATAGATGAGGTACTTATTTGAGAGAGAGAGGTGGTGCTGTAGACGGTGGATGGCCTTCTTGACCATCTCCGCTGTGAAGAAAGAGGAGCGCGTGGGTCGAGGCTGGGGTGGTTGTGGGATCAGAGGCTGGTTTGGTACCTCATAGAGTTTCTCTACATAATCGTGCGATACTTGTGGATCCTCAATAGGGGGTAGGCGGTCGTGGCTCGCGAAGGGTGCGCCATGCTGTGGCACTGTCCATGCTCATGAATAAGCGGTATAGCTCTAGCTCGTGTGCCTCCTCGAAGGCTCGCTGCTTTCGGCATGTGAGTATCTTCATCTGTCACCTGGCCTCTCGATCATGTATCTCCCCAAGGGTCCGCTGTGCGTGCAACTGGTGATACAGGTCTTTGCACTCATCATCATACCAATTGTTCTGTGGCATAGTCCTTGGGCGGGGGGTGTGGCCTGTGTGGGTGGTGAATGGGAAAGAGCTAATAGCCGATGTCCGACGGATGTGATGTGATGTGGGAGGTGAGCACGGGTAGTGGTGTAGCGGAGTATAGGAGCTGTGACCATCTCCCTCTCCCGGGGTCTTTGTAGGTGGCTGCAGAAGTGTGTCACCGTGCCTCTGTATCTCTAGTAAGTAGCACCCTAGTTGTCTCTGACCTCGGGAGTGCATGATATCTCGAAAGGTAGGCTGCCCTCTGAATAGGGGCTTGTATCGGTCTTTGATATCCGCATAAGCTCTGCATCTGCAAACAAAATGCTCCTCGCTCTCCACTTCTTCTCTGTATATTCTACACACTCTCTCCCCCTGGGAATGTCACGAGCTCGCCCCCCCCTCGATCTCTAGTCTGTGTGATGGAAGATGTCACACTACAGACCATTTTCTTACCATATTGGAGGATGGGTTCATACAACGACCACGCTATATGGACACCTACATGCCACACAACTCACGGGTGGTGATTGGTCAGCTCAGAGTGTCGCCGGAGGGGAGATGTGATCCAAGTCTGTCTGATATAGAGCTGCCAGAGATCATGTCGGATCACTATGTTTCTCTCACTACGTGAGATGGAGCTGGGGGAGTCGAGGTCGAACTGGAAAGGTGGCAAACTCTCTAGGTCATGACCGTGTGCTCCGAACCATGCTCTAATCTGTGTGTACCATGTATCCTAGTTACCACCACCAGAAACAGGCGACAAAGTATCATTAGGGTATCTTTATTTTACACTACGAGACACACTGGCTTCTGCTTTCGTCGCTAAATCGAAATGTAGATTGATTAGCATGCTCTGTTGTATTGAGCTTCTGATATCTGTATAGCTGACTCAAATGCTCGTTGTGTGAGTGTCGGTCGAGAGCTCTCTCTCTCTCTCTCTCTGGATGACGTAGACCGTCTGGAAGAGTGCCTCCACTATCGGGGGGGGGGGGGGGGGGGGGGTTGGCAAGCTTTGCCCTGATGATGTCCGGTGGTACTGTGTGCTCGCGTCGAAACATGCGAGAAATCATATAGATCTGTGGCCTCTCAATCTGTTGCAAAGTGATGACATGGCTACCCGACTGCTGAAACCCTAATTTCTGAAAACCCTAATTTCTGCCAAAAACCCTCCATATCATCTTCGAAGGTATCCCCCGTCGTCAAAAGAGCCTCTCCCGTGGGACGGTGTCAAACGCTTTGCGGAAATCCACAAAGCAGCAACAAAGCCTCTTCTTCCGCACCTTTGCCCCACCAATGAGGCAGTGCAGAACAAAGATGTGGTCGATAGTAGGGAAGGCTTGCCTGGCCAGGTCCCGCCAGGAGCCCGTAGGCCCTCAGCCTCCCCATAAGAACTAAGCTCAGCCTCAGGAACTACCCCATATAGTTTGGCCATTGTATGGCCAATCATGATAGTCCTGTAATTCCTGGGTCCAGGGTGTCTCTAGAGTTGTGGAGAGAAGAAAGAAAGAAAGAAAGAAAGATTTTTAACGTCTATGTCAGGCCGAAATCGGCCTATGAGACAAATCAAATGTACATTGTGTGTATGTCATCCGTCTATCGGAAAGACAAATGAAACAAAATTGATACAAAACTGAGCTGAAAGAGAGAGAGAGAGAGAGAGAGAGAGAGAGAGAGAGAGAGAGAGAGAGAGAGAGAGAGAGAGAGAGAGAGAGCTTCGTGTTTCAGATGTAGACAAAGCTCTGGATGGCTCCATCATGACGGTATGTCTTTGATTGCTTTTCTTTTAGCCAAAATTGATAGTGTTGAAACCTAGAAACTTACATCTTTAAATGCTGGGCAAATGGCGACTGCTTCATGCAAGTTTGAACATGAGAAGTAAGAACTTACCATTTCTTGTAGAATGAGGATGTTGCAAGGCTTCATGCTTTACAGCAGATTGAAAGTTCATTTCCTACCGAGGTCAGTACACTTCCATGTGGAGCATTCTAGGCTCCTTGTGATCCTTGTAATGGTTGCATTGTTGCACAGGTGGTTAAGGTTATCGAGACAACCTCTGATGATTCAGGACCATTGAGCCTGAATGTGAAAGGTCGGAAAGATTTATCAGCATCATGGATCTTGGAGAAATCGGGGAATCCAAACTTCAACGAGGTAGACACATTTCAGGTGCGCTTGGGGTGATGTTTTTAGTTGCTCATCAAATTTGATCTCGACACAGCACTTATTCTTAGGACACATTTTGATAGCAGGCCGTGAATTCAAATATCGTAGAAGAGAATTGGCAAGCTCTTCCAATTAATCACATCTCAAGAAGGGAAGCGTTGGACATACATGAAAGAGAGGAAGGAGACATCCAGACACAGGCTGTTGTGAATGCTGGTATGGAAGGAGATAAATTTTTTTTGCTCTCTTATTGGGTTTATTGTTCAACTTTCTGACTGTTAAAATTTGTTAGGTGCTGATCCTAACAAAGATGACCCAGACAAAGCTTCAAGGCAAGTGCGTACTCCCAACAACCCACCTACTAAATTTTGATACCCCTGTCTTTCTTTGGTCCCTCCCCTATGCATGCTAGCTTCACCTGTGTTTCGCTATACCTAATATGCCCCCTTGGTGGTCTCATCAATTGCAGGCAGCGATTAAGGTCGGAAAGAAAAGAGAGGCGAGCAACAGAGCTCACTCAAGGCATCTCTGGAGCTGAAGCCAACCTTGAGGAGGTGGTTCTCAAACGACGAAAAGGCATAGATAGTAGCATATTCAAGAAGTACAATATATGGAGGCAGGGCGATGAAGATTCAGATGCTCTAGTCCGTCTCATGAAGGATCAGTTGATAATGGGCAGAGTTTACATGAGCTTGGCTAGTGCTCAGGGTGATACAGACCTTTTACAAGAGCTGAATGGTCGCATCCGAGAAGTTCGCCGCACTTTGGGGCAGGCAAATTTGGATTCAGAACTGCCACGCAGGTGAGCTCCATGTTCTACTGCTTGCCTTGGATTTTGTTTTCTTCTGTTTACAAGACCCAACTGTGCTAATTCGACTTTTTGCTGGTAGTTCTGCACATATCTGTGTTTAATAAACATCATTAGATGTTTCCTAAAGGATGTTCTTGTCTGGCCAAATGTTGAATTTCTCATATGAGAAATAATTGTAGCAATTAGGGAGTAACCTAATGATGGGCTTGTTAGTGTCAAAAACATCTATTTAAGCTAGTTTCTAGTTTACTCTTTCCTTTTTGAAGTGATCATACAGTGAAACTGCAGTCCACCAACTTGTTTTCAATTTTGCAAAATGATTTTAATTTTTTTGTTGTTGTTTGTTAGGGTGCATGGGAACCTCCTCTAGTTGATGTCTTATGTTTGTGTGATCTAAGTGATGGTGTCAGTCTATCATATAATGGCTGGAGGGAAGAGTCAAAGAGGTGGTTGGTAAGGCCAATGAAGAGACTTGTGCTCGAAGAACGGTCTTGTTTGTGTGAGTCTGATGAAGTTGCCATGTACTTCTGCAGTCACTTGGACCCAGTCGTACTAGTGGCATAGGGTGTGAATCAACTCAAGTCATAGGTCGTAAATGATCTCAGCCAGGGGCACCAGATGCTCTCAAAGATGTGGAAACAATGAGCTCGAACCCGAGGGGGACACTGTGATAAGCATCCACCTTGCGTTACTCTTGACTCCATGGCTTTGACCATAAGTTAGAGATAGGACATAGATAAGTTACCCTCCCTAACATGAGTTGCCATATTGTCCACCTGGGTCCTTCTCTTGTCAATCCGGTGCAGATCTGCAGCGTTTTCAGGGTGACAAACTGATGACATGGCAGCTGTGTATGGGTTGGATGGTGCAGACATGTGATAATATGGTATGCAATGCGGACAAACACCTATACATACACGATTGCTGATGTGGTACGTATACGGATGTGGGGCTGTAAGGACGCTGATTGTGGATGTGGAAGTGTTGCATATGCTTTTGTGTGTGACCTCATGTGGTTACATATCAGGTGTCACCAGCGTGTGACTACTATCTATCCTTTTTGTTGATTTCTTTCTTATTATCTATTTACTTTCACTTTTTGGAAACACCCCTCGGGAAATCTAACTACCCTGCATTGCATAGCTAGTGTGGAACTGTCCAGAGGAAGTCCAGGCCTGAGGGCAAGAGAGCACTAAGGTTGGACATAGACTATGGTTAGCCAAAGTGGGGTCATTGACTAGCCAAAGTGGAATCCTTTGCTACAGAGGCTACATTTCAATTCTGGGTGTGGCCACAGTGTACAAAGAGGGTCGGATGACCTAGAAAGATACAATGGCAGCATCTCCTAAAATTTAGGGAACTGCTATTTTGGGACCTGAAAATGTGTTGACGTCAGTACCGCCGGAATGACAAGGGGAACATTTTCTTACTCTGCCGTGAAGTCAACTGGGCAACCGGTTGGGATATTTTTAGACGGCAACCCCGAAACGGGAAAATGCTTATAAATGTGCCAAGTGGCACCTTTTGGTGCACTTGCCTCATGCAACAAGAGTTGGCGCTGAATTTAGGAGGGGGAGAGCCTCATTTTCAGTTTTGTCACAGGTTAAGAGCTATGGAGTGCTTGCTTTCCCTCTTATGCACAGTGCGGTGCCAGGAGTGATGCCCTGCACGCTACGCACTGCCCTCTCTCTCCTCTTTGGCAGTATGTTATGCCCCTCTAGTGGGCTCTTCATTTGACCAATGTACAGTTGTGTGGGTTCATGCGCGATTGCCCAGGCAAGAGCCTCTTGCACAGGTACTGGATTAGCTAGCGGCTAATCCCCCCGCAGGTACAGGTGAATTCGGAGAGGTTTCACGCCAGAAATCTCGTCCGCTTCAAAGGGCAAGTAGCCCTACAGGTGCGGGAGCTCGAGGACTTGCTACGGATGCGACCGGCACGCGAAACGGAGCCCAAAACAGTAAATTACAGCCTGCTGTGTATTTTTGCAGGTTTAGGGTTTTGGCCCTAAACGGACCCTAATACCCCCAGGAGGTTCGGGGACGCAAGGGGACCGCTGTACAGGTGATCTGGCGCATTTTCAGGGCTTAAAACAGAGAATTCAGCGTGCTGCAGATTCTCACCAGGCTTTACAAAGTGCCCGTATGCGTCGGGAAAGTCATTCAATGCGTGGGAATACTGACTGTGAAGGGTTCTAGTACAGTTATGTTGCCGAAATCAGGCCAGAACAGTCAAAATTCAGCCGAGGTTGTGTGGGGTAGCTTGGAAAGAACCACAACGTTTATTCCCTCTTTTAAACAATAAAGAAATACCGAAAGGGGCGCCTAAGTTAGGGGCCAATCTGGTGTCGGTCTTCTCATACAGGTGCATACTAGCATCTGTATCCCATTCCCCTCTCTTGTGTCACTATAGTACATGTATAATAGACGACTAATAATGGGTGAAAGCTAAATCAAGGTTTGAAGTAAAGTCTACTGCCCTTTTTGGATTGAACAGGCCGGTTACATGGTTCCATCAACGGGATTAAATCACTTTTTCCCATAGAAGTCAGCCTTGGTCAGTTTTGGGCTTGAAGACACACGGGATCATAGACCAGACACAGGAAATTGCAATTATGGCTGACAGACCAAATGATGTGACTGAAGAGGTTTCCTCTTCACAGGGTCAACAGACACATGAAGTGGGTGAGTCCTCAAGACCACCACAGACAGATGACGATATATTCAGGACCCAGTTGAAAACTGCTGTGGCTATGTTCACACAAGTAATGCAGAACCCGAGGTTTTTAGCCTTTCTGCAACCTCCTGTTCCGTCTCAGCAAGTTGGGTCACTGGATCATATTCAAAAGCCTGTTAAGGCTCGAGCACAGGCGATTCATACTGCACAGTCAATGGAAACACCTCTACACTTGATGGAGAACATGCAGTCTCCACAACCTGTGCCTAAGGTGCAAGAACAGGTGTCTGAGATGCCAGTCTTTCAAGCTGTACCAGTTCAGCCCGCCACCTTTCAACAGCCTATAGCTGGTTCTAATGGGCAGGGAAGCAACCTACAGGCTATGCAACAGGTCTTCCCACCACCTTCAGTACACCCTGGCTATTTTGGAGGTGGATCGGTATTCCAGAGCATGGCTGGTCATGCACCTGGAAATCAGTTTTACACGCCAGGAACAGTGTTTGGGGGTGCTCAAACGATGATGCCTAACCCCATGTACAGTGTCATGGGTATGCAACCAGGGTTTCAGAGCACTCAGGGCCAATTTGGGATGTCACAGGCAAATTTTGGTATGGCTGGAATTACAAATCAGCAGCCAAATATGGCATTTCCAGGTCAAGTTAATAGCGGCCAAGGAACACAGATGAACCCTAATAGTGTTCCCATGTTTCAGTCACTTCCATATGACAATTTGACGTCGCTGGAGAGGCCAACTCCGTACAAAGAAGGTGGCAAAGGTGTCTTTCACGACCTTTACAGGGTTTGATGACAGGAAGAAGGCTCTCTCATTCCTCCAGCAGTTTGACAAGGCCTATGCAGGGGGAAACTTTACAGAGGCTTCAAAGGTCCGCAAGGCAGCCACTTTCTTTGACAGGGAATGCGGGACAATGGTGGACAACTTTATTGCTTCAAGGGCAAGCTCCGTCCACATGGATTTACTTCAAGCAGATTTTTGCAGCAACATGGTTATCTGATGACTTTGAAGCAGATGTCATGACAGAATGGCACCAGCTTAATGCTGCCACTTGCAGAAATCTGGATGATTACAATAGGACGTTTTGGAAAGCTCTACTTCCAGTAACTTCCTATAGGTTTGTGCCATTGACAGAACAGATTGAAAAATACTGTTGTGGCCTACCTAAAGGATTGAGAAAGTACTGTACGAAGACAAAAGTCACTACTTTGACGCAGCTCATAGAGGTAGCAAACACTGGCAATGGTTTGCTCAAGGGAGAAGATTGTGAATTTAACACTGGCGTCAAGGCAGGATCAGGCAAGAAAAATTCAGCCAAGAAGCACGTTCCCAATGAGGCTCCTAAAGGGACTCAGGAGTCAACCAACGCAGGGAAAGATAAAGCTACGGTTGAATCAGAAAAGGGACCAGCAAAGAAATGGAAAAGACGTTTTCCTCGCAAGTCCGAAGAGCAAAAGAAAGTCCTGAGGACAGAGAACAAATGCTTTATATGTGAGCAGCCTGGCCACATTGCCTACAATTGTCCTACAAAGAAAAGGCCAGCTGATTTTGATGACAAGGAGCTGATTCTGATGACAAGGAGGACAGGAAAGGAAAGAAGCCCATGGCTGGTCTAGTGCCAGATATGGTGGGCGACAAGCCCAATTTAGATGCAAGTGAGCTTTGCAGAGCATGGGGAAAGGTCAGGGATCAAACAGTGCTTATCTTCTTTGATCCAGGTGCCAAAGCCAACTTCATTTCCCCAGAATTGGCTTCAAAGTTGGGAATCAGACCTGAAGAGATGGGGTATACAGCAGAGGCAGGTTTGGCATGTCCTGGCCATACAGAGGCTGTGACACTCATCATCGAAAAGTTGCGCCTACATATCTAGTCCTATGTAGATGCTCAAGAATTTTACATCATGCCACTGGACGGATGTGATGTGTTGCTAGGTATTCCTTGGTTGTTTCGTGTACAGGGAATCATGGATGCCTACAACAAAAAGATCACTGTACAGAGCAGGGGAAAGACTCACATTCTGGATGTAAAGCTTAAAGGGGAGTCTATTCCCACTGTATCAGCTTCTGCTATTACTTCTGTAATGAAAAAGCATCTTTTTGCGTACTTGGTTTTTGCACGTGAAGTGTCAGATTGTGATGAATCAAATTTATCTATGCTAGATAAAGAAAGGTCAATGTTTTTACAACAGTATAGTGACTGCTTTTCCGATTCATTACCATCTCAATTACCGCCAGAGAGACCCAAGGACCATGCGATAGATTTGGTGCCAGGCAGTAGCCCACCAAATAAGCCTCCGTACAGGGTTAGTGCGGCTCAGCAGAAAGAGATAATGGGCTAAGTACAGGAGTTGTTAGAAAAGGGGCTGATTCAGCCCAGTTCATCTCCATTCTGTTCTCGAGTGTTGTTGGTGCAGAAAAAGGATAGCTCATGGCGTATGTGCATCGACTACCGTGCATTGAACAAGAATACCATCAAGAATAGGTTCCCTATACCTAGAATTGATGATATTATGGACAAATTAGAAGGATCAGCTATGTTCAGCAGGATAGATCTAAAGAGTGGGTACCATCAGATCCGCATTAGATCAGAGGATGTGCACAAGACTGCTTTTAGAACAACGTTTGGCCTTTACGAATTTTTAGTGATGCCCTTTGGTCTCACAAATGCTCCTGCTACGTTCAATAGGATGATGGACAGAATTTTATGTCCACACCAGCAGTTTGTTGGTACATTCTTTGATGACATGATAGTCTACTCAAAGAATGAAGAGGATCATAGGCATCACTTGGCCATTGTGTTGAAAGAGTTACGCAGTCATAGGTTGCTCATCAATGCAAAGAAAAGTGAGTTTTTTCTGGAAGAGATTCACTTTCTGGGACACATTGTCTCAAAGGATGGTGTCAGAAGGGATTCTGCAAAAGTTGAAGCGATCAAGTCATGGCCAGATTTGAAGACGGTGCATGATGTCCGAAGCTTCTTGGGACTATGCTCTTATTACAGAAGGTTTATCCGAAATTTCGTTGAGATTGCTTCACCTTTACATGCTCTTCAAAAGAAGGCAGTCACCTTTAGATGGACACAAAAAGAGATTTTAGCTTTTAATCTCTTAAAGGAAAAGATGACTTCAGATCCAGTCATTGTGTTGCCAGATCTTAGGAAGTCATTTGTGGTCCAGTGCGACGCCTGCGGTAGTAGCATTGGTGCAGTGCTAATGCAAGATGGCAGGGTAGTAGCCTATGAGAGCAGAATTTTGCAAGGGCCAGAGATGACAATGCAGGTCTATGAGAAAGAGTTACTGGCTGTGATTCATGCGCTCTTAAGTTGGAAACACTACCTGCTAGGTGCAGACTTTGTTGTCCAAACGGACCATCAGACCTTGCGGTACTTCTTGACACAGACAAAGTTATCTGAGAAGCATATGCGATGGGCAAATATCTTGTCCATGTTCCATTTTCAGATTGTGCATGTAGAAGGCAAGAAGAACGTTGTGGCTGATACCTTGTCAAGGAAGCCACAAATTTCAGCTGTGTCAATTCCTTATCATCATGAACTTGATGACATGAGAGAACAGTATGCAAATGATGAAGATTTTGCAAGGGTCTTTGAGCAGCTAATGGATGGACAACGTCATGAACACTATCTTCTCAAAGATGGGTTCATGATGATGCATGGCAGATTGTTTGTCACAAAGCCATTGCGACGCAAAGTTATGGAAGAGAGTCATGTCCCACCGAATGCAGGGCATCGTGGTATCGATGCTACAGTTAAAGCTGTTGAGACATTCTTTTACTGGCCTACATTGAGAAGAGATGTGGATGCCTTTGTGCGAGAATGCCTAATATGCCAAAAGGTCAAGTTTGACAGGCAAAAGGCACCAGGGTTATTGCAACCACTACCTATTCCAGATAAACCATGGGAAAGTATTGCTATGGATTTTATCTTTGATCTTCCGAGAACGCAGACAGGAAACGATGGTATTTGGACCATTATTTGCAGATTCAGCAAACAGGCTCATTTTATTCCTGTCAGGAAGAAGATAAAACCAGATCAGATGGCACGCTTGTTTATCAGCAATATTTTCAAGTATCATGGCATGCCACAGTCGATTGTTAGCGACCGTGATCCACGCATGACAAGTTTGTTCTGGAGAGGCTTATTTGAGAATATGGGCACCACGCTCAAATTCTCTTCGTCATTTCATCCTCAAACAGATGGGCAGTCAGAAGAGGCAAATTCTACTGTCCTAGATTTGCTGAAGTGTTATGTGTCAGAGCATAAAGGAAGGTGGGAGCAGTATTTGCCATTGGTGGAGTATGCATACAATAATACAATGCATTCATCAACTGGCAAGGCACCCTTTGAGATAGTTGAAGGTGGCAAGAAAGTTCCTCCCATAATGCATACAAAAGACAAGATATTTGAAGCAGATAAGTATGTTCAGGACATGGATGAAATGTACAAGAAGGTCAAAGTGGCCTTAGAAAAGACTGAGGCAAAGCAAAAGAAAGCAGCTGATCGTCACCGTCGTGAAGTGGTATATTCACTTGGTGATTGGGTGCTTTTACGCTTTGAAAAGGCAAGGTTCAAGAAGATGAAGGGCAAGGAAAGACTGTTTCCAAAGCTCAGCATGCGTTACTATGGGCCTTTTCAAGTGTGCGACATAATCAGTGATGTTGCATATAGGCTGAAATTGCCTGACAGTTGGAAGATTCACAATGCGTTTCATGTGAGTCTTCTCAGACCCTATGTGGGTGATGTGCCAGAAGATATGCCAGCTGAAGATGAGCCGGAAGTCGAGGAACTTGACGAGATCTTGGTCCCTGAACAGATTTTGGCACACAAAGAAAGGAAAGTGAAAGGCAAGGTTTCTAGGCGTTACTTGGTAAAGTTCAGAAACTATCCACCAATGGATGCTAAGTGGATGGAAGAAGGTGAACTTGCAAAGTCACCAACTGTGTTATCACTTTACCTGGAAGCCTTCGACTTGCAACCTACGTTGACCACTTGAGTTTCAAAGCTACATGGATTGTCAGTGTGACAATGGCTTCTGAAACAAATGATGTACATGGTATTGAAAGTGAGCTCAAATCAAATACCTGTTACATGAATGTTAGAGCTGTACAGATTGTCAGTTTGGCAATTGCTCTTATGGAATGTCCAAAAGTTTGGTTAGTGCTATAGAAGTGAGTATTTCTTGTCAGTTTGTCAAGGATACAGTAATTGCTTCTATTAAAGAGTACATGTGTAACTGCATTCTTAAACTGTTGGTTTGGGTATGCTCGAAAGTGTTATGGGATCCAACGTGTACTACAAGACAGTGGCAAAATGTGCAGCTACCATTTTGTCATTGGAAAGTTAGTGACTCAAAGCAATGGCAGAGTGCGAAGCTACCACTATGTCATTGGGACAGGGCTCACGCGCAAGCAATACATGAGTCGACGAGGTGTTGTATACACCAGGGTTGACAATGAGCATGTATGTGTCGTATATGTGTCGATAGGTGTTGAATACATCAGTGTTGACAGTAAGCATGTACGACATAGATGCAAACGAGGACGTTTGAGATTTCAAGAGGGGGGTATGTCACCAGCGTGTGACTACTATCTATCCTTTTTGTTGATTTCTTTCTTATTATCTATTTACTTTCACTTTTTGGAAACACCCCTCGGGAAATCTAACTGCCTTGCATTGCAGAGCTAGTGTGGAACTGTCCAGAGGAAGTCCAGGCCTGAGGTCAAGAGAGCACTAAGGTTGGACAAAGACTATGGTTAGCCAAAGTGGGGTCATTGACTAGCCAAAGTGGAATCCTTTGCTACAGAGGCTACATTTCAATTCTGGGTGTGGCCACAGTGTACAAAGAGGGTCGGATGACCTAGAAATATACAATGGCAGCATCTCCTAAAATTTAGGGAACTGCTATTTTGGGACCTGAAAATGTGTTGACGTCATTACCTCCGGAATGACAAAGGGAACATTTTCTTACTCTGCCGTGAAGTCAACTGGGCAACCGGTTGGGATATTTTTAGACGGCAACCCCGAAACGGGAAAATGCTTATAAATGTGCCAAGTGGCACCTTTTGGTGCACTTGCCTCATGCAACAAGAGTTGGCGCTGAATTTAGGAGGGGGAGAGCCTCATTTTCAGTTTTGTCACAGGTTAAGAGCTATGGAGTGCTTGCTTTCCCTCTTATGCACAGTGCGGTGCCAGGAGTGATGCCCTGCACGCTACGCACTGCCCTCTCTCACCCCTTTGGCAGTATGTTATGCCCCTCTAGTGGGCTCTTCATTTGACCAATGTACAGTTGTGTGGGCTCATGCGCGATTGCCGAGGCAAGAGCCTCTTGCACAGGTATTGGATTAGCTAGCGGCTAATCCCCCCGCGGGTACAGGTGAATTCGGAGAGGTTTCACGCCAGAAATCTCGTCCGATTCAAAGGGCAAGTAGCCCTATAGGTGCGGGAGCTCGAGGACTTGCTACGGATGCGACCGGCACGCGAAACGGAGCCCAAAACAGTAAATTACAGCCTGCTGTGTATTTTTGCAGGTTTAGGGTTTTGGCCCTAAACGGACCCTAATACCCCCAAGAGGTTCGGGGACGCAAGGGGACCGCTGTACAGGTGATCTGGCGCATTTTCAGGGCTTAAAACAGAGAATTCAGCGTGCTGCAGATTCTCGCCAGGTTTTGCAAAGTGCGCGTATGCATCGGGAAAGTCATTCAATGCGTGGGAATACTGACTGTGAAGGGTTCTAGTACAGTTATGTTGCCGAAATCAGGCCAGAACAGTCAAAATTCAGCCGAGGTTGTGCGGGGCAGCTTGGAAAGAACCACAGCGTTTATTCCCTCTCTTAAACAATAAAGAGATACCGAAAGGGGCGCCTAAGTTAGGGGCCAATCTGGTGTCGGTCTTCTCATACAGGTGCATTCTAGCATCTGTATCCCATTCCCCTCTCTTGTGTCACTATAGTACAGGTATAATAGACGATTAATAATGGGTGAAAGCTAAATCAAGGTTTGAAGTAAAGTCTACTGCCCTTTTTGGATTGAACAGGCCGGTTTCATCAGGTGCATCGGAATTGAAATGGTGAAGATCTAGGTCTTAAGCTTCCATAAATCCCTTACTTCCTTTCCTTGCGTGTAAGGTGCATCGGAACTGAATGTTGAACTTTGCTCAAGATGAGTGCTCCGAACTGTGCTCAAGGGTTCCTTGTACTTTTGGAAGGGAGAGTCTTCCGTTCCTTTAGTGAGAGAGTGCAAATGATCACGAACAAAGTGGTAAACGCTGTGAATGAAGGTGTTGAGACTGAGAGATAGAGAGAGACGAATACGACACCAGAATGTTGTCAACTCTCTATGGCGAGAGAGGGTCTATGCTATTGATTGCACAAATCTTGTACAATGGTCTAAATGCAATGGTCTTGCCGAAGACGATGACGATGATGACGACGACGAGACGGGCTGAAAACTGAAAACGCTAGGGGTTGAAATCTACAAATGGTGACGATGGCGATGACGACGATGCGACGACGATGCGCTGCATACACAGATGCTGAAATCTGAGAATAGCGGGCTGAATCTTCAAACGTTGGCTGATCTGAACGTGCGGCGAGGACTTGCTACGGGAAGGTGAAATCTGCGAGGTTTGGGGCTGCGGTGTCACGTGACACATCCCAACCCTATGTGTCCGTGGACAAGCTATACCACAGCAGGGTTGAGTCAGTCCAGTCAGTTTAGATTAGCAGTGATCTGGCACTTTTGTGAGTCTATTCGTAGACCGTGCATGCCCAGTCACTTAGCATAGATGCATATCCTCCGGTTGCACACAACATGATCATCGGAATTCCCATCCGAATCCATTAGCATCAGTTAGGGGAATTTTCCAGTGCATTTAGCCTATTTCCCTATTGTTGGTATTTTTCACTTATTATTTTTAAGGAGAAGCCTTAAGGAGAAATCTTCTCCTTTATGTCTCCAAGAAGCCTTAAGGAGAAATCTTCTCCTTTATGTCTCCAAACTTTTGACTTTACAACGCTATACACGAAGCTAAATTTGGAGGACCTTAAATTTAGAGTCAAGTTTCTTATTTCAAAAGTTTTTGCGTACAAGCTTGAGAAGGATAGGTACAAGGCATTGCTAGTAGAAAAGTCAGCCTTGAACTTTGACTTCTTATGGCTGAAAAATAAGAATGTAGATGTAGACAAAGGAAGAAAGAGATTCACCAGGATTGTAGATGACATTGACATCATATCTTGGTTAGATTTTCTTTTGGACAATTTATATATAACCATCGGCGAGACTCTTTTCAAGCAAACAATTGGTATCCCTATGGGCACCAATTGTGCTGTTTTTCTTGCTAATTTCTATCTTTTTACTTATGAGTTTGATTTTATGGAGCGTCTTGTCCTTGCTAACACTTGCCCAATATTTTTGCACAAGTTATGCAATGTAAGACGCTTTGTAGATGATCTTTTTGTCCTTGATGTTCCTTCTTTTCAAGATTTTATGTACTTGAATTCGAGTTCTGTAGGCGGAGGAATTTATCCCAAGGAGTTTTGTGAACTTAACTGTACCACAAACAGTGATTGTTGTGTCTTTTTAGACCTTAAGATATTTCAGACTCCCTTGGGATTAAAAGTAGATATCTATGATAAGCGCCTTGAACCAGAATATGCCAATCTAAAAATCATCCGCATGCCTCACATTTCTTCGAACATTTCTCTTTTAGCTAAGTACCGATGTCATTTGCTCTCAACTATTTAGATTTTCTCGTCTTTGTTCTAGTAAATCTACTTTTGTTGTTCAATCTTGCCATCTTATTTCTTTACTAGTTGAAAAAGGATACTCATTCAAAAGAATCATGAAAAAAGTTCGTTCATTTTTGCATCGTAGTAAGTTTATTTTTAGTGTTTCTTCCTTTGGAATGTTCAAGATAATTAGTAGTAAATTCAATAGAAGTGGGGAGCTGAAAAGCCCACTTATTGTTTGACTTAATAACACCTTATGTTGTTGTTTTGATCTTTAGCGCTTCTAGTATTTTCACTATAGCTTGACAATTGCTAGCCTTTATCATGGCTGAGTATGCCCATCACCTCCGGAGGGTGATAGAAACTCAGCTCGTTGGTTTTGTAGAGTACGTTCAAAGCATGAATGACCTCTATATAAACCTGCACCTACTCTTGGGCACTGACGACGTGAGTAGGGATGTCATAGCTGTTGTCCAAGCTATGCATGATAAAGGTGATAATCTTATTCTTCCTGTTTGGACAAGCAGTGAAGTTGAGATCACATATTGTCAAGTTTGGTTCTTTGCTCTTTGTAGGTTTGTAGTAGTATTCATTTTTCGATTTCATATTTAGCTTATCTGAGGACTTAAGAATGTGTTCCGTTATAAGTTGTGTGAAGTTTGATTTCTAGGATTAAGTTTTTAAGATGTCTTATCCTTTTTTTTGCTTAAAGTTGAGTACTTGTTTTAAGCCAAGTAAGTTGCGTCAACTTATTTTACACATGCCTTTTCTAAAAACATATTTAAGTTAATAATGTTTTGTTTTATCTAGTTTTGTTTCGAAGCAAACAAAGTGATTTAGTTTGTTTGTTTGTTTGTTTTTGTTTTCTTTTCGTGTGTCCCTTGCTTTTATAGTTTTATGAGTGCTTTATTCCCTCTTATAATTCGTGGGTTCAGACTATTCTGAACTTATGAAGGTATATTATTATTTTTAAGTGACTTTCCAACAAAAGTAGGTAGGGCAATTTTGCTAAGTTAATATATAAGCAAACCCAAGTTAGCACTTTTTGGCAGAAGAGGCAGCAGGAGCTTCCCGCTCAACAGGAAACTTCTCAGCAGTACCCCCCTCAGCACCCCCTAGCGTTTTTCAAGCACTTAGCCATCGTCATCCCAGCACATTGGCTTGGCGTTTTCCCCTTCAAGCAGCCCATAGCCCAGCGTTTTCTGGAGCGCTAACCATCAGCAGATCACAGCGTTTTGCCTCAGCTTTCCAGCCCATAAAACGCAGCATTACTTGCAGATCCTCGGCGTTTTTGGGAGCATATAGCCCAGCGTTTTTGGCAAGGGAAAAGGTAGCATTAGAGTTTTTGAGTTTCTGCCCAAACCAGCAGCAAATACCTAGCGTTTCCAGCATTTGACAAGTAGCAGAGCCACCCCCTGAAGCATTGCAGAGATCCACCGATTTTCAGCCATGAAAACAGCAAGAAAACAGTCATTTTTAGCCACCATGACAACCCCGAATTCAGCCCATAGAAGATCACAGATTCCAACCTAAGTCGTCGTCATCACCGTCGTCGTCATCGGCATAGTCCCATTGCATTAGTCTATTGCATACGCATTGTACATGAAACCGGCCTGTACTTTCAAAAAGGGCGGTAGACTTTAGACTTAAACCTTATTTGCTTTCACCCATTTAATTTGTCGCCCACTTTACCTGTACTTTCAAGACACAACAAAGGGGAGAGGGATACAGGCTGCTAGATTGCACTTGTATAAGTAGACCGACACCAGATTGGCCCCTAACTTAGGCGCCCCTTTCGGTATCTCTTTATTGTTCAAAAGAGGGAATAAACACTGTGGTTCCCTACAAGCTGCCCCGCAGAAACTCGGCTGAATTTCAATTGTTCCGGCCTGATTTCGGCAGCATAACTGTACTAGAACCCTTCACAGTCAGCATTTCCATGCATTGAATGACTTTCCCGACGCATACGGGCACTTTGCAAAACCTGGCGAGAATCTGCAGCACGCTGAATTCTCTGTTTTAAGCCCTGAAAATGTGCCAGATCACCTGTACAGCGGTCCCCTTGCGTCCCCGAACCTCTTGGGGGTATTAGGGTCCGTTTAGGGCCAAAACCCTAAACCTACAAAAATACACAGCAGGCTGTAATTTACTGTTTTGGGCTCCGTTTCGCGTGCCGGTCGCATCCGTAGCAAGTCCTCGAGCTCCCGCACCTGTAGGGCTACTTGCCCATTGAATCGGACGAGATTTCTGGTGTGAAACCTGTTCGAATTCACCTGTACCTGCGGGGGATTAGCTGCTAGCTAATCCAGTACCTGTGCAAGAGGCTCTTGCGTTGGCAATCGCGCATGAACCCACACAACTGTACATTGGTCAATTGAAAAGCCCACTAGAGGGGCATAACATACCGCCATAGGGGAGAGAGAGGGCAGTGCGTAGCGTGCAGGGCATCACTCCTGGCACCGCACTGTACATAGGAGGGAAAGGAAGCACTCCATAGCTCTTATCCTGTGACAAAATCTGCAAATGAGGCCCTCCCTCCTTCAAATTCAGCGCCACTTCTCCATGCATGAGGAAAGTGCACCAGAATGTGCCACTTGGCGCATTTACAAGCATTTTCCCGTTTCGGGGTTGCCGCCTAAAAATCTCCCAACCTGTTGCCCAGTTGACTTCACGGCAGAGTAAGAAAATGTTCTCCTTGTCATTCCGGAGGTAATAACGCAAACACATTTTCAGGTCCCAAAATAGCAGTTCCCTAAATTTTAGGAGATGCTGCCATTGTATCTTTCTAGGTCATTTGACCCCCTTTGTACACTGCAGCCACACCCAGAACTGGAATGTAGCCTCTGTAGCAAAGGATTCTACTTTGGCTAGTCAATGACCCGACTTTGGCTAACCATAGTCTTTGTCCAACCTTAGTGCTCTCTTGCCCTTAGGCCTGGACTCCCTCTGGACAGTTCCACACTAGCTATGCAATGCAGGGCAGTTAGATTTCCCGAGGGGTGTTTCCAAAAAGTGAGTAAATAAATAATAAGAAAGAAATCAACAAAAAGCATAGATAGTAGTCACACGCTGGTGACATACCCTCCTCTTGAAATCTCAAACGTCCTCGTTTGCATCTATGTCGTACATGCTCACAGTCAACACTGATGTATCAACACTTGTCGACATATGTACGACACATACATGCTCATTGTCAACCCTCGTGTATTCAACACCTCGTCGACACATGTATTGCCTGCGTGTGATCCCTGTCCCAATGACATAGTGGTAGCTTCGCACTCTGCCATTGCTTTAAGTCACTAACTTTCCAATGACAAAATGGTAGGCACACATTTTGCCACTGTCTTATAGTACACGTTGGGCCCAGTAACACTTTCGAGCATACCCAAACTGACAGTTTAAGAATGCAGTTACACATGTACCCTTTAATAGAAGCAATTATTGTATCCTTGACAAACTGACAAGAAATACTCACTTCTATAGCACTAATCAAACTTTTGGACATTCCATAAGAGCAATTGCCAAACTGACAATCTGTACAGCTCTAACATTCATGTAACAGGTATTTCATTTGAGCTCACTTTAAATACCATGTACATCATTTGTTTCAGAAGCCATCGTGACACTGACAATTCATGAGCTTTGAAACTCAAGGGATCAAGGTAGGTTGCAAATGGAAGGCTTCAAGGTAAAGTGATAACACAGTTGGTGACTCTGCAAGTTCACCTTCTTCCATCCACTTAGCATCCATTGGTGGATAGTTTCTGAACTTTACCAAGTAACGTCTAGCAACCTTGCCTTTCACTTTTCTTTCTTTATGTGCCAAAATTTGTTCCGGGACCAAGATCTCGTCAAGTTTCTCGACTTCCGGCTGATCTTCAGGTGGCATATCTTCTTGCACATCACCCACATAGGGTCTGAGAAGAATCTCATAAAACGCATTGTGAATCTTCCAACTGTCAGGCAGTTTCAGCCTATATGCAACATCACTGATTATGTCTCACACTTGAAAAGGCCCATAGTAACACATGCTGAGCTTTGGAAACAGTCTTGCCTTGCCCTTCATCTTCTTTAACCTTGCCTTTTCAAAGCGTAGAAGCACCCAATCACCAAGTGAAAATACCACTTCACGACGGTGACGATCAGCTGCTTTCTTTTGCTTTGCGTGAGTCTTTTCTAAGGCCACTTTGACCTTCTTGTACATTTCATCCATGTTCAGAACATACTTATCTGCTTCAAATATGTTGTCCTTTGTATGCAGTATGGGAGAAACTTTCTTGCCACCTTCAACTATCTCAAAGGGTGCCTTGCCAGTTGATGAATGCACTGTATTATTGTATGCATACTCCACCAATGGCAAATATTGCTCCCACTTTCCTTTATGCTCTGACACATAGCACTTTAGCAGATCTAGGACAGTAGAATTTGCCTCTTCTGATTGCCCATCTGTTTGAGGATGAAGTGACGAAGAGAATTTGAGCGTTGTGCCCATATTCTCAAACAAGCCTCTCCGGAATAAACTTGTCATGCGTGGATCACGGTCACTAACAATCGACTGTGGCATGCCATGATACTTGAAAATATTGCTGATAAACAAGCGTGCCATCTGATCTGGCTTTATCTTCTTCCTGACAGGAATAAAATGAGCCTGTTTGTTGAATCTGCAAATGATGGTCCAAATACCATCGTTTCCTTTCTGCGTTCTCGGAAGATCAAAGATAAAATCCATAGCAATACTTTCCCATGGTTTATCTGGAATAGGTAGTGGTTGCAATAACCCTGGTGCCTTTTGCCTGTCAAACTTGTCAAACTTGACCTTCTGCCAAATTAGGCATTCTCGCACAAAGGCATCCACATCTCTTCTCAATGTAGGCCAGTAGAAGAATGTCTCAACCGCTTTAACTGTAGCATCGATACCACGATGCCCTGCATACGGTGGGACATGACTCTCTTCCATAACTTTGCGTCGCAATGGCTTTGTGACACACAATCTACCATGCATCGTCATGAACCCATCTTTGAGAAGATAGTGTTCATGACGTTGTCCATCCATTAGTTGCTCGAAGACCCTTGCAAAATCTTCATCATTTGCATACTGTTCCCTCATATCATCAAGTTCATGATGATAAGAAATTGACACAGCTGAGATTGGTGGCTTCCCTGACAAGGCATCAGCCACAACGTTCTTCTTGCCTTCCACATGCACAATCTGAAAGTGGAACATGGACAAGATATTTGCCCATCGCATATGCTTCTCAGATAACTTTGCCTGTGTCAAGAAGTATCGCAAGGTCTGATGGTCCGTTTGGACAACAAAGTCTGCACCTAGCAGGTAGTGTTTCCAACTTAAGAGCGCATGAATCATGGCTTGTAGTTCTTTTTCATAGACTTGCATAGTCTTTTCTGGTCCTTGAAAGATTCTACTCTCACAGGCTACTACCCTGCCATCTTGCATTAGCACTGCACCAATGCTACTACCGTAGGCGTCGCACTGGACCACAAATGACTTCCTAAGATCTGGCAACACAATGACTGGATCTGAAGTCATCTTTTCCTTTAAGAGATTAAAAGCTGAAATCTCTTTCTGTATCCATCTAAAGGTGACTGCCTTCTTTTGAAGAGCATGTAAAGGTGAAGCAATCTCAGCAAAATTTCGGATAAACCTCCTGTAATAGGAGCATAGTCCCAAGAGCACCGTCTTCAAATCTGGCCATGACTTGATCGCTTTAGCAGGATCCATTCTGACACACCATCCTTTGAGACAATGTGTCCGAGAAAATGAATCTCTTCCAGAAAAAATTCACTTTTCTTTGCATTGATGAGCAACCTATGACTGCGTAGCTCTTTGAACACAATGGCCAAGTGATGCCTATGCTCCTCTTCATTCTTTGAGTAGACTATCATGTCATCAAAGAATGTACCAACAAACTGCTGGTGTGGACGGAAAATTATGTCCATCATCCTATTGAACGTAGCAGGAGCATTTGTGAGACCAAAGGGCATCACTAAAAATTCGTAAAGGCCAAACGTTGTTCTAAAAGCAGTCTTGTGCACATCCTCTGATCTAATGCGGATCTGATGGTACCCACTCTTTAGATCTATCCTGCTAATCATAGCTGCTCCTAATTTGTCCAAAATATCATCAATTCTAGGTATAGGGAACCTATTCTTGATGGTATTCTTGTTCAGTGCACGGTAGTCGATGCACATACGCCATGAGCCATCCTTTTTCTGCACCAACAACACTGGAGAACAGAATGGGGATGAACTGGGCTGAATCAGCCCCTTTTCTAACAGCTCCTGTACTTGGCCCATTATCTCTTTCTGTTGAGCCGCACTAACCCTGTACGGAGGATTATTTGGTGGGCTACTGCCTGGCACCAAATCTATCGCATGGTCCTCGGGTCTCTCTGGCGGTAATTGAGATGGTAATGAATCGGAAAAACAGTCACTATACTGTTGTAAAAACATTGACCTTTCTTTATCTAACACAGATAAATTCGATTCATCACAATCTGACACTTCACTTGCAAAAACCAAGTACGCAGAAAGATGCTTTTTTATTACAGAAGTAATAGCAGAAGCTGATACAGTGGGAATAGACTTCCCTCTAAGCTTTACATCCAGAATGTGAGTCTTTCCCCTTCTCTTTACAGTGATCTTTTTGTTGTAGACATGCATGATTCCTGTACACGAAATAACCAAGGAATACCTAACAACACATCACATCCGTCCTGTGGCATGATGTAAAATTCTTCAGCATCTACATAGGACTGGATATGTAGGCGCAACTTTCCGATGATGGGTGTCATAGCCTCTGTATGGCCAGGACATGCCAAACCTGCCTCTGCTGTATACCCCATCTCTTCAGGTCTGATTCCCAACTTTGAAGCCAATTCTGGGGAAATGAAGTTGGCTTTGGCACCTGGATCAAAGAAGATAAGCACTGTTTAATCCCTGACCTTTCCCCATGCTCTGCAAAGCTCACTTGCATCTGAATTTGGCTTGTCGCCCACCATATCTGACACTAGACCAGCCATGGGCTTCTTTCCTTTCTTGTCCTCCTTGTCTACAGAATCAGCTGGCCTTTTCTTTGTAGGACAATTGTAAGCAATGTGGCCAGGTTGCTCACAGATGAAGCATTTGTTCTCTGACTTAAGGACCTTCTTTTGCTCTTCTGACTTGCGAGGAAAACGTCTTTTCCATTTCTTTGTTGGTCCCTTTTCTGATTGAGCGGTAGCTTTGCCTTTCCCTGCGTTGGCTGGCTCCTGAGTCCCTTTAGGAACCTCATTGGGAACGTGCTTCTTCGCTGAATTTTTCTTGGCCGATCCTTCCTTGACGCCAGTATTGAATTCACAATCTTCTCCCTTGAGCAAACCATTTCCAGTGTTTGCTACCTCGATGAGCTGCGTCAAAGTAGTGACTTTGGTCTTCGGGCAGTACTTTCTCAATCCTTTGGGTAGGTGGAATTGGAGCTAATCTCTTGAGACAACTAATTCCAGTGTTGAAGGATTTCAGCTACTAGTGTGGAAAGATTTCAGACAGCAGAGTAGAGAGAAATCAGAGACTAGACTGAAAAGTGGATACTGAAATAAGTATCAGACTTGTAGACTAGAATAAAGTTCAGATTCAGATTCAGAAGACTGTTGAGAAGTATCACTGAAATATATACCATGATTGAGATTACAGCGAATATGATTACAAAGAAAAATTATAGCCAATAATATTGCCACTGATGCTCAAGTGCAGTTATAGCCCAAAGCGCTAATACAAGTGATTACAATTGCCAACTCGATATCAATGTAATGGGTCCTATTTATATACTTCGGGTTTACTGTAGTAATTACTCTAGTAATTACTAAGTGATTCGCTACCCATCTTCTAAGAACACGTTCCCACATGGTGACTATCCAGCCGTCTACATCCTTCCCTTCTTTCTTGAATTTTGGCAAGATTCCAAAATTTTTGAAAAATTCTCTAATCTGATTCTGATGTGAGACTGAAAAATCCATTGTCTGGTTCTGATGTTGGGATGCAGGTAACTATTCAATCTTCTGGTGTATTGTCAGAGTCTGACATTGAGAAGATGGTGAAGGATGCAGAGCTCTAGAAAGATCACAGATTGCGAGAGGCAGCTGAAAAGGCCAAGGTGGAGGTGTCACCAGCTAAGGTGGAGCTGTCATCTCTCCTTGCCTGCTGAGAAGAAAAGTCGTCCCTGAATTCTGAGATAGAACTACCCAGTATCCTTCCATTGGATCGTCTTCCTTTTGCCTTTGCTCTTTGACCGGGTTGGTGCCTGAGAAGTTCCAACATGAGTATTCTCCTTCTGAATCAGTCGGTAAATGGCCTCCTGCTCAAGCTGATCCCGCAGGTCTGTGGTCATCTCTACCTCATAAGGTGTGAGAGAATGATAGGTTTTGGTGTCAGGATCATAGAGTGTACGCCTGCCCTTGCTCAGTCTGGTTCTGGCCAGTTTATGACAATGCGAAGCAGTATGGATCCATCCTTCTGGAAGAGGCTGATTTGTTTTGACGCGAGCTTCGAAAAGAATCTCAGCCATCTCCCTGTACTGCGGTGCCAGACCCGGCTTTGCTGCAATGTCTTTCTCAGGCAGTTTGGAAGATTCGATCGATCGTGAGCTGTAGCAACTGATTAGTAATCCTAGTCAATCCTCTGACCTGAATCTTCCACTGGCCCATACACAACTGAATCCTGTGTAGCTCTTCCTTCATTGCCTGGATGTCATTGATTTGAAGAGCATCATTGAGCAATGTCTGCCAAGTCTTCCATTCCACAGTTGATCGTTCATACCAATCCCGAAGCTCATCAGTTATTTTGAAATATGTGAGTCGATCAACTGGTTCTTGATGTTGAGGATACAACGCTGGAAAGAATCTTGGCAACTCAGTTTCTCTTGCTGGAACAGCATACAAGAGAACTGGAGAATCAAACACAAATTCCAGGAAATTCAGGACTGCCTGGTTTTCTTGTTGCATCATCTTCCTAGTAATTCTTACTAGCTGGAATAGAGTTCGGAGAGCAGTTGCCTGTGCTCCCACTGACATTCGCGTTTGAGGTCCTCTGCTAGTGGCTGTCTGGTCCTCCAGGATGGCTTTCACTCTCTGGTCCAAAACACCTCTGGCAGTTTGCAGGTGTACCAGAACATCCTTAAGTTGGACCCTAACGTCCTTCATGCAGTGGTAAGTTGGTTTGTTACCCAGCAGAAGTTCCAGTTCTAGAGCTAAAGACTGACAATCTGCAGTAGACTGTCTTTGCCAGTGCGGGTTTACCACTTTCTCATCAGCATTGAGTATCCATTCCGGAACTCGTTCCAACAGCTGAACTGTATTGGGATGCGCAGGTAGTCTACAAGCTTCTTTATCATGGAAAGCAGCAGATTTCCAATGTTCTACCATTTCCCTGGCTCCTACATATAGTCTTTGGAACCTTTCTAAATCAGTCCAGAGAGCATCTTCCTCCAGATACTGTCTGGTGATGGAGGCCTGTTGATGTCTCAGTTGCTTATTCAAGGTAATGAGCTGCAGTGAATGCTGATGATCATTCACTGGTCCTTCATCCTGAACCTTCATTTTCCCTTTAGCCTCTCTGCTGTGATGGGACTGATCCGTGGGCTGATTCTCAGTGTTACTGGGCTGCTACTCTTCAGTCTGCTGATGACCCGACTGGTGCTCTGTTTCCTGTCCTTCCTGCTGTCCCTCCGTCTGGTCTGGTTGGTCTGGCTGTGACTGGTCTCCTTCATCTGGCCCTGTCCCACCAGTACCAGGTCCTGGGGGTGGAGATGGTGTTGGGACATCATCATCATCTTTTGTATGCCCAGTCTCTTCATCATCCTTCTCCTGATCAGCTTGATCTTCTTCATCTTCTCCTTCCTCATCCGGGGAAGTCTGTTCCTAAATATAATCCATTATGGCTTGGTTCATCAGAGCATTATTGAACTCACCCATCTTGTCCTGCAAATCACTCTGCAGACTTTCCATTAAGGACTTTAAATTTTCTAAGTCAAAAACAGCATTGCCTGCGGGGTTTAAAATTTCAGACAAGCTATTGTAGATGTATCTGTCAGTCAGCGAATGCTTCAGAGCTGTATGGTGCACTAGCAGCTTCTTGAATTCTGCCCGCTTCATTCTGAGCGCTGTTTCAGCTCGCTCGGCAGCTCTAAGTGCCTCATTCCTTTGACTCTTCATGATCATAATTTCAGACTCAGCCTTGGCTAGCTTTTTGTTCAACAACTCCTGAGCTCTTTCTGATTGAGCTCCCAATACCCTGTGTTGTATGTTCTGCACTTCCTGGGCTTTCTGGAGTGTTGCAATCTGATGCTGTGCTTCTGCCAAGTCAGCCTTGAGCTTATTGATCTCGTCTTCTGATCCAGCAGCCTCCACCAATTGTCCCATACAGCTGACAATGGTATTCCAAGAAGACTGTATCAGTACTGAACATCTGTCTTTGACCGTGGTTTGATCAGAATCGACAGGTTCATATATTGCCACAGGAGCCACATAAGGTAGAGTTGCATAATCCGTTTTGGTGAGCAAGAGATGCCCTCTCAATTGCTGAGTTTGCATTTGCTGCAACTTATCCTTTTTAACTAGTTGCAGAGGGTTTCCAGAAACGGCAGAAACTGTTTCAGACAACGTTGAGGTCGCTGGACCTTTCCCCTTATCCAGTTGATTCTTGCCTTTGTCTCTTGAATGGTCTGGTACCTTCGCCTCAGTGACTGGCTTTACCTGATCTTTCCTAGATCCAGTAGCAACTGTATGTTTGACAACTGACTGATCAGGTACAGTTTTCTCAGTGCTCGTTGCCTTAACCTGGCTTTCGATTTGCTTCAAGAATTCACTGCTTTTTGTCAGTGTGATTCTTGGTTTCTTTGAACTGCCAGCTTCCTCGGCAGTGGCTTTCCTTTTCAGGTCATTGGAAATCGTTTGACTGTCCGTCTCCTCATCGTCTGAGGACAATTCAATCTTCTTTGGTTCAGAAATGGGCTGCTCACTCCATGCCTGCTTTACGTGCTCATTAACATCTGTAGCAGTAGCCCAATACAGAAATTGCCAAACATACCATGCCTTGAAAACAGTTTGAGATTTCAGCTTGGCAGTCTGTTGGAGTACATTATGCGAGAGTATTTGACACAGGTTGATATGTGCTTGTGGATCCAGTATCTTGGCCAACAGCATAGCAAATAATTTCTCGGACACATACGTTGGGTTATTCTTAAGACTGACTGCTTCGGCAACAAACCTGTAAGCAGCAGAGGCTTCCAGTCCTGCTACTGGAACTCCTTGAGCACTTGCCTTGCGCTTCTTTCTAGCTGTTTCGTCCTCCTTTAGAGCAGTACTTATTTGTTGTGCAGTTGCCACAGACGGTTTGGGCTCATTAGGCATCCGAAATGCAAATGCAATGGCTTCTGGTGTCACTGACACCTTCCTATTATTTATCACAGCACTGCTAGTTTCAATATCAAAGGAATCAAGAACTTGCTTAATAATATCTGCCTGAAAGGAAATCCTTGTGGCTTGCAACACAACTCGCAAATCCCAGAGTTGTAGCAGAGTCATTGCGTGATCAGTAAAGACATGTCTTTGGATTTTACTGTATGAAAGAACAGGAAGGCTTGCCTTTGCCTCAGCAACTATAGCCTGGGTTTCTTTAAGAGTTTCCTGCATCTTCTCTGAGCGTTTCCTTCTACCCATACACTGTGAGGTCGACGACAATGAAACAGGCGAAGGCGAAGAGGACTTACTTGTGTTAAAGCCGTTTCTTGGTGTCGCTGGTAAGGCTGTCTGACAGTGAACTGTCTTGTCAGAGGTCGAAGTTTGCGGCTGTAGTGAAGAAACCTCGGAGCTCGGCGATGGCGAATGGTTGATAGGAGGAAAGCGTCACGCAGGAGATTTATGAGGAAAAATGCTAACTCTCCTGACTGTTATACGTGTTCGCGCCATAAAAGCTCCACCACTCGTCGCTCCTAGACTTGTGTGCGCCGTTGTTGTCGTGGCAAACATGCATTGGACAAGACTGCAACCCATCCTTGTAATAATTATCACTAGCATACCACTTGACCGTTGGCCACTTAAAATTTGGAAAGTATGTTCATACTCGTTCTGAACTGATTCCCACTCTGGTTGGACTATACTGGTACTGGTTCTTAAATCAGCCTGATGTGATTCTTCCGGTACTGGTTCTGAAGCTGGAACTGGTTGCACATGGAAAAGACCAAAAATATCTGATTCTGGTATCTCTTGATCAACAACCTCCAATTCCTCAGTGACTTCTTCTAACCCAGTTTCTCTGGTCTCTGAATAATAAAGTTTGATCTTTGCTCCATTATATACTCTCGGCAACATCAGTCCAGATAAGTCTTTTAATCTGACTGTGCCATTGGAGAAGACCCAATCAACCTCAAAAGGTCGTGCCCAGGCAATCTTCAAATTCGGCTTCTTTGGACCCAATTTAGACTGATATAGAAGCACTAAGTCTCCTTTCTGGAATTCTCGGACTTTAATTCGGCGATCATGCCAGTGCTTCCTTCTTTGCTGAACAATTTCCTGTTCCAATATAGCTCTTTGCCTGAGTTGATCTAACTGCATCAGTTCATCCAGTCTTTTCTTAAGATTATGGTTGAAGTCCAGTCCATACTTTACAGCCATTCTCAGACTGGGAATTACAAACTCCATAGGAACCACAGCTTCAGTACCATACACCATTCTGAATGGTGTCATTCCAGTAGTTACCTTATAAGCTGTCCTATAAGCCCATAGAGCAGTCTGAAGCTTCAAATCCCACTGGGCTGGTTTCTTTTGCACCACCTTAGTGAGAATAGTCTTAATTGTCTTATTGCTACTTTCAGCCTGTCCATTGCATCTGGGATAGTAAGGAGTAGATTTCGGATGCTTGACTGAAAGCATATCCAATAGGATTTCCATAGTATCATTGATGAAATGTGTCCCTTGATCGGTCACAATTTCCACTGGACATCCATATCGGCAGACAATATTCTCAAATAGAAACCTTGCAGTTGACTTGGCTGTGTTGTTAGGAAGAGCTTTAGCTTCAACCCACTTGGTAACATAACAAGTAGCCATCACAATATACTTATTCTTCCTGAGGGTCACCTTCTTAAAAGGTCCCATAAAATCCAGTCCCCATTTCATGAATACTCCCAATGGTTGTATTGGCATTAAGGGAGTCATGTCTGCAGCTGTTGGTCGGCCCATTCTTTGGCATATGTCACAAGTTTTACAAAAGCTTCTGACATCAGAAATCATTGTTTGCCACTACTGATCTGCTTGCAGAATCTTCTTGTAGGTCACTTCGTTGGAAAAGTGTCCACCAGACTCTCCATTATGCGCTTCTGAGATAACTTGCATTCTTCCCTCCATAGGGACACATCTCCGAAGTATACCATCCACACCCAATCGATAAAGTACTCCCCCAATGTAAATTTCAGGCTTTTTATGATCAGAGCCTTCTTCTGATTCTGTTTCCAATCCTCTGGAAAGGCACCTTGGGAAAGGAATTGATAAATATCATACCATTCAGGATCCACTGATTCTTCTGCTTCTAACTGAAATAAATTAGCATCCACTGGTTCATCTCTCAGAGGTGATTCTGAATATCCTTCTGTACTTCTGGAAAGAAAGTCAGCTCCACAGTGGTTTTGGCCAGGCTTATGGAAAATTCTGAATTCAAATTCCATAAGGAACATCATCCATCTTATCAGCCTGCCTTGAATAATAACTTTGTTAATCAGAAACAGAAGAGTTTGATGATCCACATAAAAATGGAATAACTTTCCCAATAGGTAATGTTTGAACTTCGTAGTGCTAAAAAGTATTCCGAGGGCTTCTCTTCCAGTAGTCGTTCAGCCTGACTGAATCTTCGACTAGCAAAATAGACCGGATAGTCTGTTCTGCCATTTGGCTGAGCTAATATTGCCCCCATTGCCAATCCTGAAGCATCTACGTGTACATGAAAAATAATATCCCAATTCGGCTGCCTGAGGACTGGTTTATTGGTAATGGCTTTTTTCAAATTCTGGAAACTCTCCTCACACTCAGCTGTCCAATTGAACTTACTGGTCTTCTTTGTAAGCTCATATAGTGGTACTGCTTGAGAAGCAAACTTGTGTACAAATCTTCTATAGAAATTCACATACCCCAAGAAAGAACTCAACGCAGAAGCAGTTCTAGGTGCTTTAGCTTGCTGGACACATTGTATTTTGTCATTGGCCATTTCTATTCCATTGCGGAAAACCACATGTCCCAGTAGCTGTCCCTTCCAAACCAGAAATACTGATTTAAATGGATTTAAGCAAATCTTTTTCTCCTGACAGCGTTTAAAAACCATCTCTAGGAATAGAAGGTGCTGTTCCTCAGCTGAATAGACAGTGAAGTCATCCATAAAAATGGCGAGGAACCGATGAAGAAATTCATTAAACATCTCCATCATACACCACTGAAAAGTAGCCGGTGCATTGCACAGGCCAAAAGGCATCACCAGATACATGAATGCTCTCCACTCAGTGATGAAAGTGGTCTTGGTCCTATCTTCAGGAGCAATCTGGAACTGGTTATAGCCGCTATAACCATCCATGAAGCTATACATCTCATATCCTGCGATCTCATCAAGCAACATATCAGTAAAAGGTAAGGGAAATGGATCCTTAATGGTCTGGGCATTTAGTTTCCTATAGTCGACACAAACCCTTAATTTCCCATTCTTCTTAGGAACGACGACTATTGGAAATAACCAATCACTACTTGCTACTTCCGTAATGAACCCAGCCTTGAGAAGATTATCAATCTCCTCCTTGACCTTCTTTGCATAGTTGGGGTTCATCCGGTATCTTTGCAATTTGACTGGCCTAGCTTCCGGTTTCAGTGGTATTCGGTGCTGACAGACTTCAGGATCTACTCCCTTCAAATCTGTATGTTCCCAGGCAAATACATCTTTATAGTTCTGGAACATTTTCCTTGCCTTTTCCTTCATTGCTGGTTTCAGGTGCTTGTTGACTTTGATCATTCTGGGATTTTCCTCTGATCCTAGGTTCCACTCCTCTACTTCCTGATCATCTGGAAGCAACCAATTTGGTCCTCCTCCTTTTCGTTTGGTCGAGTCTTCAGTGTAGTCCCAAGAAGGTCCATTCATCTCTGAATCATTATTCTGATTCAATGGATACTCTTCAAAACATACTGATTCTTCTATTTTACCAGTATCAGCTGGTTCCTCTATTCTTCCAATCAGCTGAACGGTTCTTTCCCCTGTATTGACTTCAGTAAACTGATCAGGGAATTGTCTCTTCTGCTTGTCAGCTTGTTCTTTGTTTAGTAGGACTGCATTCAAATCAATTTCTGCCAAAGGAAAGATGTTCATAGCTGCTAGCATTCGCTCAATTTTCTTAGCTCGGTATTTCTGACACAACTCCTTCGACCTCGGTTCCTTTTTCCAGCTCCTGGTGTTGTTGGTCTGGATTTTGATTCTGCCACTCGCCCCTTCTATGGTTAAAGTCTGGTTTGCGTAGTCATGAACAGCACATTCTTAACCATGGGCGGCCTAATAGCATTCCATATGCTCCTTGTACATCCAAGACCAGGAAACTAGTTTTGAATTTCTCTCTCCCAACTCTTATCTTCATGTTTTCAATCATGCACGTCGCTTGTACGACTCGATGATCTGCCATTCTTACTTTGAATGGTGCTGGTTTCATGTTAGTGATACCCATTCTTTGCTGAAGATGGGCTCCCATTATGTTGACTCCTGCTCCTCCATCCAGTATGACGCTTGAGAGAGGTTCCCACTGCTTCCTGACCTTGTAATCTACCTGAATAAGTGGAACTTCATCATCCCGGACAGCCGTTAAGTCCACTGTTCTGGCCTCTGCCTCAGTCTTCCTGCGTTGTCTGATAAAGTTGGCCACCTCAGGTAAGGTCTTTCTTATATCCTCCAGCTCTACAGTCAGCTTCTGGATTCTATCACAAATTTTCACATGAATTTTCTCTCGCTCCTGGTCAGACTGATTGTCAGAGCTTAAAGAACTAGTGTCTTCACACTGCCATTCTTCTTTATCAGTACTACTCTTTCCTTCCACTCCCATTTCATCAGCTAGTCCATGTACTACAGCCAGCATGGTCTCTCTCATGGTCGGTACTGACTGATCTTTATCAGTCGATTGGGCTGGTATCTTCTGAATGACCCTAGCCTCGAAACTTTCTGGCTGCTCTGGTAGCTTCTTAGCTAAATCCTCTGTGATTTTAGCTGCTAGTTCTCGCTGCTCTTGCCACTCATCTACCACCTTTTCTTTACCTTTGGCCTTCCAAACTTCCCTTTGCTGGGTCCACTTGCTGCTGTCAGGATTAGCTGGTACTTCTGAAATGTCTGGAATTTCTTCAATGATCACTCCCTTGCTCTTGGTAACTACTCTGACTGGTACTGGCTTTGGTGCCTTAGCCTCAGTAGCAGTCGTTACTGGTGCATCTGGACATTGGGCTACAAAATGACCATACTTCCCACAGGTGTAGCAATTCATGCTCCTGGTCTGGAAGTTGCCTCTTCCTCTTCCTCTGTCCATTCCTTGTTGGTATCTGCCACGTCCTTGACCAGTACCACTGGTACCTGGTCCCTCTTCTTGGGCTACTTTGATTGGCTTTGCCTTTACTGGTTCAGTGTAGGCAACCACTGATAGATCCTTTCCTTTCTTAAAATGGTGAATTCTGATGCCACAATTAATCCATAGGTGACCAAAGGCCTTGCAGTAGGTACATTGTGGGCATTCCGTGGAGATGTGGTCCTTGGATTTACATCTTGAACACGAAGTCTCCATCTTCTGGACCGGCTGTCTTGTGTGGCTAATCTCTGCAATCTGCCTAGCCATTTCTTCAATTTTCTTGGTCCATGATCCTTTCTTTGATTTTTTCTTTGTCCATTCATTGGAGCTGCTCTCGGAGTTGTTGGACGTTGCACTGGAATCAGAAACTTCAGTAGTCGAACTACTGCTACTGGTCCTTCGCTTCTTGTGGCTCTTTTCTTTCTTAGCCTGCTGTTCCAGTTTTAATGCTCGCTGGACCAGATCATTGAATTTCTTTGTAGGGGCTGGTACTTCTTGTTCTCTCAGCTTTTTGCTTCTGAACCCATTGAGAAACCATGCCCTCAATCTCTTCTCAGACGGTGGTTCTTGCAATTGCCTGGTCAGTTCTTTGATCTTTTCGACATAGCTGCGGACTGACAAATTCCTCTGCTTGATCTGATCCAATTCACAGAGAATATCCTCATCTCCTCGATTGTCGGAATATTCCAACCTGAAGGCCTTAAGTAATTTATTATATGATCTCAGCTGGCATGCAGGGTAATGGTAATACCATTTCCTTGCTGCTTCCTTCAAGGTTTGTGGAAAGTATTCCCCCCAATCATCTTGAACATCAGGATCATCCTTTTTCCCTCCTTTGAATATGGGAAAGGAAATCCTCAGGGAAGCGGTGTAATCATTTCAATTACTGCTGATCCCGCCAGTTCTCTTCTTGGCTGCAGAATGACGCTTGGGAGCCTTCTTGCAATTGTCAGTGTCAGCATCCCAATCAATCTCTGTCTCTGTCTCAGTATCAATATCTTCTCTGTTTTGTCTGCTAGAAGTACGGTGACTTCCCTTTCTGCCTTTGATATGCTCATCTTTCTGGCGAGACTGAGAACTCTTGGAACTCTTTGCCTTTCGTGCCTCTCGTCTGCGTCGAGAATGACTAGGGTGCTGTGAGTCCTGCGCCTCATTAGCCTGACTATGCTCCTCTTGAGCCTCAGTGTGAGTCATTTTCTCTTGCTTGGGGTCAGACTCTCTTCCTGACTCCTCAGGAATGGGGTCCACACGATTGGTAGATTTCCGGCCACGATTGGATTTTGGTGCCATTGTTGAAAAATTCAACAGGGAGAAGAGTCTTTCAGTCAACGAGCTTCAGCTCGAGCCATTGTGATCGCCAAAATGGAATTGGAGCTGATCTCTTTAGACAGCTAATTCCAGTGTTGAAGGATTTCAGATACTAGTGTGGAAAGATTTCAGACAGCAGACTAGACAGAAATCAGAGACTAGACTGAAAAGTGGATACTGAAACAAGTATCAGACTTGTAGACTGGAATAAAGTTCAGATTCAGATTCAGATTCAGAAGACTGTTGAGAAGTAAGTATCATTGAAATATATACCATGATTGAGATTACAGCGAATATGATTACAGAGAAAAAGTATAGCCAATAATATTGCCACTCATGCTCAAGTGCAATTATAGCCCAAAGCGCTAATACAAGTGATTACAATTGCCAACCCGATATCAATGTAATGGGCCCTATTTATATACTTCGGGTTTACTGTAGTAATTACTCTAGTAATTACTAAGTGATTCGCTGCCCATCTTCTAAGAACACGTTCCCACATGGTGACTATCCAACCGTCTACAGTAGGCCACAACAGTATTTTTCAAAAACTGTTCTGTCAATGGCACAAACCTATAGGAAATTACTGGAAGTAGAGCTTTCCAAAACTTCCGATTGTAGTCATCCAGATTCTTGCAAGTGGCAGCATTAAGCTGATGCCATTCTGTCATGATATCTGCTTCAAAGTCATCAGATAACCATGCTTCTGCAAAAATCTGATCGAAGTAAATCCATGTGGACGGAGCTTGCCCTTGAAGCAATAAAGTTGTCCACCATTGTCCCGCATTCCCTGTCAAGAAAGTGGCTGCCTTGCGGACCTTTGAAGCCTCTGTAAAGTTCCCCCCTGCATAGGCCTTGTCAAACTGCTGGAGGAATGAGAGAGTGAAACAGGCTTGTTCAATCCAAAAAGGGCGGTAGACTTTAACTTAAACCTTATTTGCTTTCACCCATTATTAGTCGTCTATTATAACTGCGCTATAGTGACACAAGAGAGGGGAATGGGATACAAATGCTAGAATGCACCTGTATGAGAAGACCGACACCAGGTTGGCCCCTAACTTAGGCGCCCCTTTTCGGTATTTCTTTATTGTTTAAAAGAGGGAATAGACGTTGTGGTTCTTTCCAAGCTGCCCTGCACAACCTTGGCTGAATTTTGACTGTTCTGGCCTGATTTCGGCAGCATAACTGTACTAGAATCCTTAACGGTCAGTATTCCCACGCATTAAATGACTTTCCCGACGCATACGGGCACTTTGCAAAACCTGGCGAGAATCTGCAGCACGCTGAATTCTCTGTTTTCAGCCCTGAAAATGCGCCAGATCGCCTATACAGCGGTCCCCTTGCGTCCCCGAACCTCCTGGGGGTATAAGGGTCCGTTTAGGGCCAAAACCCTAAACCTGCAAAAATACACAGCAGGCTGTAATTTACCGTTTCGCGTGCCCTTCGCATCCGTAGCAAGTCCTCGAGCTCCCGCACCTGTAGGGCTACTTGCCCTTTGAATCAGACGAGATTTCGAGTGTGAAACCTCTCCAAATCACCTGTACCTGCGGGGGATTAGCCGCTAGCTAATCTAGTACCTGTGCAAGAGGCTCTTGCCTCGGCAATCGCGAATGAACCCACACAACTGTACATTGGTCAATTGAAAAGCCCACTAGTGGGGCATAACATACTGCCATAGGGGAGAGAGAGAGCAGTGCGTAGCGTGCAGGGCATCACTCCTGGCACCGCACTGTACATAGGAGAGAAAGCAAGCACTCCATAGCTCTAAACCTGTGACAAATTCTGAAAATGAGGCTCTCCCTCCTTCAAATTCAGCGCCACTTCCTGTCGCATGAGGAAAGTGCACCAGAAGGTGCCACTTGGCACATTTACGAGCATTTTCCCGTTTCGGGGTTGCCGCCTAAAAATCTCCCAACCGGCTACCCAGTTGACTTCACGGCAGAGTAAGCAAATGTTCCTTTTGTCACTCCGGAGGTAATGACGTCAACACATTTTCAGGTCCCAAAATAGCAGTCCCTTAAATTTTAGGAGATGCTGCCATTGTATCTTTCTAGGTCATCCGACCCTCTTTGTACACTGCGGCCACATGCAGAACTCAAATGTAGCCTCTGTAGCAAAGGATTCCACTTTGGCTAGTCAATGACCCCACTTTGGCTAACCATAGTCTTTGTCCAACCTTAGTGCTTTCTTGCCCTCAGGCATGGACTCCCTCTGGACAGTTCCACACTAGCTATGCAATGCAGGGCAGTTAGATTTCCCGAGGGGTGTTTCCAAAAAGTGAAAGTAAATAAATAATAAGAAAATCAACAAAAAGGATAGATAGTAGTCACATGCTGGTGACATACCCCCCTTTTGAAATCTCAAACGTCCTCGTTTGCATCTATGTCGTGCATGCGCACAGTCAAGACTGATGTATTCAACACCTGTCGACACATGTACGACACATACATGCTCAATGTCAACCCTGGTGTATTCAACACCTCGTCGACTCATGTATTGCCTGCGTGTGAACCCTGTCCCAATGACATAGTGGTAGCTTCGCACTGTGCCATTGCTTTGAGTCACTAACTTTCCAATGACAAAATGGTAGCGACACATTTTTCCATTGTCTTATAGTACACGTTGGATCTCGTAACACTTTCGAGCATACCCAAACCGACAGTTTAAGAATGCAGTTACACATGTACTCTTTAATAGAAGCAATTACTGTATTCTTGACAAACTGACAAGAGATACTCACTTCTATAGCACTAACCAAACTTTTGGACATTCCATAAGAGCAATTGCCAAACTGACAATCTGTACAACTCTAACATTCATGTAACAGGTATTTCATTTGAGCTCACTTTAAATACCATGTACATCATTTGTTTCAGAAGACATTGTCACACTGACAATCCATGTAGCTTTGAAACTCAAGGGGTCAAGGTAGGTTGCAAGTCGAAGGCTTCAAGGTAGAGTGATAACACAGTTGGTGGCTTTGCAAGTTCACCTTCTTCCATCCACTTAGCATCCATTATTGGATAGTTTCTGAACTTTACCAAGTAACACCTAGCAACCTTGCCCTTCACTTTCCTTTCTTTGTGTGCCAAAATTTGTTCAGGGTCCAAGATCTCGTCAAGTTCCTCGACTTCCGGCTGATCTTCAGCTGCATATCTTCTGGCACATCACCCACATAGGGTCTGAGAAGACTCTCATAAAATGCATTGTGAATCTTCCAACTGTCAGGCAATTTCAGCCTATATGCAACATCACTGATTATGTCGCACACTTGAAAAGGCCCATAGTAACGCATGCTGAGCTTTGGAAAAAGTCTTTCCTTGCCCTTCATCTTCTTTAACCTTGCCTTTTCAAAGCGTAAAAGCACCCAATCACCAAGTGAATATACCACTTCACGACGGTGACGATCAGCTGCTTTCTTTTGCTTTGCCTCAGTCTTTTCTAAGGCCACTTTGACCTTCTTGTACATTTCATCCATGTCCTGAACATACTTATCTGCTTCAAATATCTTGTCTTTTGTATGCAGTATGGGAGGAACTTTCTTACCACCTTCAACTATCTCAAAGGGTGCCTTGCCAATTGATGAATGCACTGTATTATTGTATGCATACTCCACCAATGGCAAATACTGCTCCCACTTTCCTTTATGCTCTGACACATAGCACTTCAGCAGATCTAGGACAGTAGAATTTGCCTCTTCTGATTGCCCATCTGTTTGAGGATGAAGTGACGAAGAGAATTTGAGCGTTGTGCCCATATTCTCAAACAAGCCTCTCCAGAACAAACTTGTCATGCGTGGATCACGGTCGCTAACAATCGACTGTGGCATGCCATGATACTTGAAAATATTGCTGATAAACAAGCGTGCCATCTGATCTGGTTTTATCTTCTTCTTGACAGGAATGAAATGAGCCTGTTTGCTAAATCTGCAAATAATGGTCCAAATACCATCGTTTCCTGTCTGCGTTCTCGGAAGATCAAAGATAAAATCCATAGCAATACTTTCCCATGGTTTATCTGGAATAGGTAGTGGTTGCAATAACCCCGGTGCCTTTTGCCTGTCAAACTTGACCTTTTGGCATATTATGCATTCTCGCACAAAGGCATCCACATCTCTTCTCAATGTAGGCCAGTAGAAGAATGTCTCAACCGCTTTAACTGTAGCATCGATACCACGATGCCCTGCATACGGTGGGACATGAATCTCTTCCATAACTTTGCGTCGCAATGGTTTTGTGACACACAATCTACCATGCATCATCATGAACCCATCTTTGAGAAGATAGTGTTCATGACGTTGTCCGTGCATTAGCTGCTCGAAAACCCTTGCAAAATCTTCATCATTTTCATACTGTTCCCTCATATCATTAAGTGCATGATGATAAGGAATCGACACAGCTGAAATTTGTGGCTTCTTTGACAAGGCATCAGCCACAACATTCTTCTTGCCTTCCACATGCACAATCTGAAAATGGAACATGGACAAGATATTTGCCCATCGCATATGCTTCTCAGATAACTTTGTCTGTGTCAAGAAGTACCGCAAGGTCTGATGGTCCGTTTGGACAACAAAGTCTGCACCTAGTAGGTAGTGTTTCCAACTTAAGAGCGCATGAATCACAGCCAGTAACTCTTTCTCATAGACCTGCATTGTCATCTCTGGCCCTTGCAAAATTCTGCTCTCATAGGCTACTACCCTGCTATCTTGCATTAGCACTGCACCAATGCTACTACCGCAGGCGTCGCACTGGACCACAAATGACTTCCTAAGATCTGGCAACACAATGACTGGATCTGAAGTCATCTTTTCCTTTAAGAGATTAAAAGCTAAAATCTCTTTTTGTGTCCATCTAAAGGTGACTGCCTTCTTTTGAAGAGCATGTAAAGGTGAAGCAATCTCAGCGAAATTTCGGATAAACCTTCTGTAATAGGAGCATAGTCCCAAGAAGCTTCGGACATCATGCACCGTCTTCAAATCTGGCCATGACTTGATCGCTTCAACTTTTGCAGAATCCATTCTGACACCATCCTTTGAGACAATGTGTCCCAGAAAGTGAATCTCTTCCAGAAAAAACTCACTTTTCTTTGCATTGATGAGCAACCTGTGACTGCGTAACTCTTTGAACACAATGGCCAAGTGATGCCTATGATCCTCTTCATTCTTTGAGTAGACTATCATGTCATCAAAGAATGTACCAACAAACTGCTGGTGTGGACATAAAATTCTGTCCATCATCCTATTGAACGTAGCAGGAGCATTTGTGAGACCAAAGCGCATCACTAAAAATTCGTAAAGGCCAAACGTGGTTCTAAAAGCAGTCTTGTGCACATCCTCTGATCTAATGCGGATCTGATGGTACCCACTTTTTAGATCTATCTTGCTAAATATAGCTGCTCCTTCTAATTTGTCCATAATATCATCAATTCTAGGTATAGGGAACCTATTCTTGATGGTATTCTTGTTCAGTGCACGGTAGTCGATGCACATACGCCATGAGCCATCCTTTTTCTGCACCAACAACACTGGAGAACAGAATGGAGATGAACTGGGCTGAATCAGCCCCTCTTTTAATAGCTCCTGTACTTGGCCCATTATCTCTTTCTGTTGAGCCGCACTAACCCTGTACGGAGGCTTATTTGGTGGGCTACTGCCTGGCACCAAATCTATCGCATGGTCCTCGGGTCTCTTTGGCGGTAATTGAGACCGTAATGAATCAGAAAAGCAGTCACTATACTGTTGTAAAAACATTGACCTTTCTTTATCTAACACAGATAAATTTGATTCATCACAATCTGACACTTCACGTGCAAAAACCAAGTACGCAAAAAGATGCTTTTTCATTACAGAAGTAATAGCAGAAGCTGATACAGTGGGAATAGACTCCCCTTTAAGCTTTACATCCAGAATGTGAGTCTTTCCCTTGCTCTGTACAATGATCTTTTTGTTGTAGGCATCCATGATTCCCTGTACACGAAACAACCAAGGAATACCTAACAACACATCACATCCGTCCAGTGGCATGATGTAAAATTCTTCAGCATCTACATAGGACTGGATATGTAGACGCAACTTTCCAATGATGGGTGTCACAGCCTCTGTATGGCCTTGTCATCAGAATCAGCTGGCCTTTTCTTTGTAGGACAATTGTAGGCAATGTGGCCAGGCTGCTCACATATAAAGCATTTGTTCTCTGTCCTTAGGACCTTCTTTTGCTCTTCTGTCTTGTGAGGAAAACGCCTTTTCGATTTCTTTGCTGGTCCCTTTTCTGTTTCAGCCGTAGCTTTATCTTTCCCTGCGTTGGCTGACTCTTGAGTCCCTCTAGGAGCCTCATTGGGAATGTGCTTCTTGGCTGAATTTTTCTTGCCTGATGCTGCCTTGACGCCAGTGTTAAATTCACAATCTTCTCCCTTGAGCAAACCATTGCCAGTGTTTGCTACCTCGATGAGCTGCGTCAAAGTAGTGACTTTTGTCTTCGTACAGTACTTTCTCAATCCTTTAGGTAGGCCACAACAGTATTTTTCAATCTGTTCTGTCAATGGCACAAACCTATAGGAAGTTACTGGAAGTAGAGCTTTCCAAAGTTCCGATTGTAATCATCCAGATTTCTGCAAGTAGCCGCATTAAGTTGGTGCCATTCTGTCATGACATCTGCTTCGAAATCATCAGATAACCATGTTGCTGCAAAAATCTTCTTGAAATAAATCCATGTGGACGGAGCTTGCCCTTGGAGCAATAAAGTTGTCCACCATTGTCCCGCATTCCCTGTCAAGAAAGTGGCTGCCTTGCGGACCTTTGAAGCCTCTGTAAAGTTTCCCCTTGCATAGGCCTTGTCAAACTGCTGGAGGAATGAGAGAGCCTTCTTCCTGTCATCAAACCCTGTAAAGGTCGTGAAAGACACACCTTTGGCACCTTCTTTGTACAGAGTTGGCCTCTCCAGCGGCGTCAAATTGTCATATGGAAGTGACTGAAACATGGGAACAGTGTTAGGGTTCATTTGTGTTCCCTGACCGCAATTAAGTTGACCTGGAAATGCCATATTTGGCTTCTGATTTGTAATTCCAGCCATACCAAAATTTGCATGTGGCATCCCAAATTGGCCCTGAGTGCTCTGAAACCCTGGTTGCATACCCATGACACTGTACATGGGGTTAGGCATCATCGTTTGAGCACCCCCAAACACTGTTCCTGGCGTGTAAAACTGATTTCCAGGTGCATGACCAGCCATGCTCTGGAATACCGATCCAGCTCCAAAATAGCCAGGGTGTACTGAAGGTGGTGGGAAGACTTGTTGCATAGCCTGTAGGTTGCTTCCCTGCCCATTAGAACCAGCTATAGGCTGCTGAAAGGTGGCGGGCTGAACTGGTACAGCTTGAAAGACTCGCATCTCAGCTACCTGTTCTTGCACCTTAGGCACAGGTTGTGGAGACTACATGTTCTCCGTCAAGGGTACAAGTGTTTCCATTGATTGTGCAGTATGAATCACCTGTGCTCGAGCCTTAAAAGGCTTTTGAATTGATCCGGGGACCCAACTTGCTGAGACGGAACAGGAGGTTGCAAAAAGGCTAAAAACCTCGGGTTCTGCATTACTTGTGTGAACATAGCCATAGCAGTAGCCAACTGGGTCCTGAATATATCATCATCCGTCTGTGGTGGCCTTGAGGACTCACCCGCTTCATGTGTCTGTTGACCCTGTGAAGAGGAAACCTCTTCAGTCACATCATCTGGTCTGTCAGCCATAATTGCAATTCCTTGTGTCTGGTCTATGATCCCCTGTGTCTTCAAGCCGAACCTGACCAAGGCTCACTTGTATGGGAAAAAGTGATTTAATCCCGTCGATGGAAACCATGAAACCGGCCTGTTCAATCCAAACAGGGCGGTAGACTCTTACTTAAACCTTATTTGCTTTCTGTCACAAAGTGATGACGTGGCGGACAGCAAAAACCCTAATTTCTGCCAGAAACCCTAAAATTCCTGCAAACCCTAATTTTTGCCAAAAACCCTAAATTCCGGAAATCGCGGAGGCGGATTATTAAAAAAAAAAAATAAAAAAAAATATTTTTTTTTTTGGAAAATGATGAGCGACGGGAATTTTGATTTTGCTTTTTTTTATTAAAAAAAAAAAAGAGAAAAGACTCTCTAAGAGAGAGAGAGAACTGATGCTTTTGATTTTAAAAGCTTTTGGGGCTCTGCTTTTGGGCATCCCTTGTAACCTTTAAATTAGTGGTGAGGGCCTCACTTCTCAGGGCATCTGGACGCAGAGTCTGAGAGTGAAACCCTAACCGCTCTCTTGTACTTTGATGATTGATTAATACAAAAAGAAATACCGAAAGGGGCGCCAGTCTTTGGGGCCAATATCTCTAGGCACGGAACTCCGCCGGGCCAGTGCAAATCTATTGTGATCTGTGAATTGTTTTGAAGTGGTTATTTGGTGCTGTCGCGGTTGATTCTTGACTTGGAGTGTCCAAGTTTGTTACAGTGATATCAGAGCACGGCCGATTTCTCTTCTACGGGAAATCCGATCCCCGAAATTTTTTTTCCGCGGCACCTATGGCTTCAGGCAATGATCAATCGACTCCCTCTGCATCTGGAGATGCGGGCTGGGATCACAACGAAGATTCAGACAAAGAGTATGGCCCGCCTTGGCCTACTTAGGCGGAGCGGCGAGAGATAGAGCGTCGCCAGTTGATCGGCGATGCAACAAAGATGATGCTCAATTTTGCCAAGGACCCGAAGATGGCAAAATATATGAACCAGATCTCTTTGGAAGAGGTACAGATGAGGTGGCAGAGAACCACAACACCACTCCCGAAACCCGCTCTCAAGAAACCTTCTGCCTCCAAGAAAATATACGGAGCAGGAACTGGAGAACGTGGTTGATGCACGGATTGCTCAGCTTTTCGACATGCAAAAGAAAGGCAAAAAGCACGGTAAAAAGCAGAACAAAGGTACTGACTTCCCGGGATATTTGGGTCGTCAGTCGACATTCGACAAAGCAAAGAAACGGAAGAAGCGTGTTCGATTTGAAGGAGTACCCAGTTCTTCTTTTTCTTCTTCTAACAGTTCTTCTAGCTCCTCGGATTAGAGCGAAGAAGACAGAAAAAAAGCAAAAAGCGAAGCAAGACACAAAGCTTCGGAACGGGCAAGAAAAAGGCAAAGAAGGCTACATCTCGCCCAGAGACTGACAGTTCTACTGAGGACTCGTCTACAGACAGCTCAGATTCCGATGACGGATAGTTTTATGCGAACAAGAAGAATTTTTACAAAGCCAACCAGTATGACTTTCTCGAAGATAACAGCAAGAAAGTCCGAGAGTTTAAGGAAGGTGGCCACTCGATCAAGTTTGATACTTTTCAGGATACTCAGATGCTTCGAAGGCTTTGTCTTTTATACAGCAGTTTGACATCGCTTTCGCGGGAGGACGCTATTCAGAGCACTCCAAGATTCGGAGAGCTGCCTCTTACTCTGAGGGGAATGCTCGTACTTGGTGGTCCACGCTTCTATTAAGCAAGACTGTGCCAGTTACATGGCTGAAATTCAAGAGGCTTTTTATTTCTTCTTGGTTGACTCAAGAGTTTGAGCGAGATATACGAGCTGCTTGGAACCATCTCCGGATGACCAAGAGCGATACAGTGAATTCTTATTGTGAAAGATTCTGGAGCTCTTTTCTACCCGCCTCTTCATTCAAGAAGATCTCGTTCAGAGAACAGATTGAGCGGTTTACCTTGGGTCTACCTACAGAGATCCGAGATCACTGCTTGGAACAGAAGTCAGCTTCTATTCAGGAGTTGATGAGTCATGCGAAGCGGGGCTTTGCCATTCACTCTGGCAGTCTGACCTACCCCACAGATGAGGCCATGACACAACGAGCCGAACAGACTTCTGGGAATGAAAGTAGAATGAAAAAGAGCAACCCAGAGAAAAAAAAGGATGCACGACCCAAGCTTACTCCTGAGGAGACAGCTCGCTTCATCAGAGAGGGGAAGTGCTTTAGATGCGGGAAACATGGACATATTTCCGCAAAGTGCCCTGATAAGGCACAGAAAGAACAGAATGATAAAGACGACGACAGGTCTGAGAGTTCGAGAGCAGCTGAGGAATGTGGCAGAAAAGGCAGATAGAAAAGCAGAATTGGTACCACATGGCGTGGGACTTGCACCGAATCAAATGAATGAAAGTACAAACTTTGCCGTTTTTTTTTGGGGCAAAGTGAAGGATCAGGAAGCTCTTTTGAAGGAGCCAAGGCCAACTTCTTTTCACTTGGAATTGACGGCTCGATTTGGAACTACGCCCGACAGACTGACGCCACAGGCGGAGGTAGTTCGACTGGCACCCGGATGGGATGTTGCCATTACACCGAGCATTGGCAAACTTTGTTTGCAATGATAGGGGTGTTCAGGGCACGCGAGTGACGTTCTACTCGGGATCCCTTGGTACCACAAGAACTACGCCGTGGTTGACTACCGGGCCGAGAAAGCGACTTTGATAAATGAAGGGCTTAGAGATTGTACTTGATGAACTTCAGTTTTCTTACTCATTCTTTTGGGAGAACTGAACGATGGATAAAGATTGAATATGTTTTGACCTGAAGAAAAGAACGCCAATATTTTTTTTTCTCCACGCTCATGCCGATTGCTTTTGAGAGGGCCTGAAGATCATACCATTGATCTGATATCTGGAAGCACGCCACCGAATCGGCCACCTTATCGTGTGAGCCGAGTACAGAATGAAAAGATTATGAACTCAGTGAAAGACCTCTTGGAAAAGAGTCTTGTCCAGCCTAGTACTTCACCGTATTGCTCTCCAGTGTTGTTGGTTTTGAAGAAAGACAGATCTTGGAGAATGTGCATCGATTATAGCACTCTCAACGAAATCACCATCAAGAACAGATTTCCGATTCCTAGGATTGATGATATACTCGACAGGTTACAGGGATCCTCGTGCTTTAGCAGGATTGACTTGAAGAGTGGATATCATCAGATCAGGATAGCGCCAGGAGATGTCTACAAGACAGCTTTTCGGACGACTTTTGGGTTATTTGAGTTTTTGGTGATGCCTTTTGGCTTAACCAATGCTCCTGCGAAATTTAACCGGATGATGGACAGGATTTTTCGAGAGTACAGGCTATCTGTTGGCACTTTCTTTGACGACATCATTGTTTTCTCGAAGAATGAGGCAGAACACAGAGATCATCTGCTTCAAGTCTTTTAGGCATTACGAGATCACACGCTAGTGATTAATGCAAAGAAAAGTGAATTTTTGCCTACCATGGATACACTTTTTGGGACACATTGTGTCAGCAGCACAACAGGAGTGCAAATGAACCCGGCCAAGATAGAGACTATCCGTGATTGGCCCGATTTGAGGAATGTCCATGAAGTTAGAAGCTTCTTGGGACTGTGTTCGTACTACAGGCGGTTCATACGAAAGTTTGCAGAGGTTGCTTCCCCTTTGCATACCTTGACACAGAAAGGAGTACCTTTTTCGTGGGGACCCACAGAGGTGACTGCCTTTCGGACATTGAAAGAGAAATTGACTACAGGACCAGATTTGACTTTGTTGGACTTGCAGAAGTCATTTGAAGTATTTTGTGATGCTTGTGGTCGTAGTCTGGGTGCGGTCTTGATGCAAGAAGGCCATGCCATAGCTTACAAGAGCCGTTTGTTCTCTAGGCCGAAGATGACAGCACAGATCTATGGGAAAGAGCTTTTGGCGGTTATCCATGCTCTTACTCAGTGGCGGCATTACCTACTCGGAGCGGATTTTACTGTCTTTACAAACCATCAGAGTTTGCGCTACTTCTTGTCACAGAAGCAGCTTTCGGAAAAGCAGATGCGGTGGGTGAACATCTTGTCACAGTTCCACTTCCAGATTGTCCATGTGCAGGGACAGAAGAATGTGGTGGCAGATGCTTTGTCTCGGAAACCGTTGGTTCTGGCTATTTCCGCGATACATCATAGGAGCTTCGAGGATATGGTCGATCAGTATGCCACAGATACAGGTTTTGAAGATATTTTCACACGGACACGGGATGGGGAGACAATAGCTGGATACACCCTTCGGGAAGGCTACTTGATGAAAAAGACTATGTTGTGCGTTACACAGCCGTTGAGGGAAAAGGTTATGACTGATTGCCACTGTCCACCTTTTACGGGTCACCGCGGCATTGCTACCACCATGAAAGGGGTAGAGAGAGATTTCTTTTGGTGGAGATTGAAGAAGGATGTGAAAGAGTTTGTGCGCAGTTGCTTGGTATGCCAGAAGGTCAAGTTTGACAGGCATAAAGCATAGGGATTGTTACAGCCTTTAACCATACCCACCCGCCCCTGGGAAAGTATTGAAATGGATTTCATTTTTTTTTAATCTCCCGAGAATACAGAATGATCACGATGATTTTCCGATTACATGGCACGCCTGAGACGATTGTCTCCGACAGAGACCCTAGATTTATGAGTTTGTTTTGGAAGGCAATTTGGGAGAACATTGGCACGCGGTTGCAGTTCTCGTCATCGTTCCACTTGCAGACTGACGGGCAATTTGAGATTGCCAATTCAGTGATTTTAGATTTATTGAAGTCTTGTATCTCGCATCAGAAGACTCAATGGGAAAAGAACTTACCTTTGCTGGAATTTGCCTACAATAACACGATACACTCTTCGACGGGGAAGATGCCATGTGAGATTGTTGAAACTGCTGCGAAGGTTCCATCCTTCCTGAGCACGAAAGATTAGAAATTTGAAGCGGATGAATATTCGCGAGACTTGGATACGGCTTTTGCCAAGGTTCGCGAGACTTTGCAGGAGTCTCAAGAACGACAGAAAAAGGCAGCGGATCGCCATCGTCGCGACTGGAAACTGAAGGAGGATGATTGGGTGCTCTTACTTTTGAGAAGGCACGCCTAAGAAAGAAAAAGGGAAAGGAGAGGCTTTTTCCAAAGCTTAGTATGCGATACTACGGACCTTTCCAGATCACTGACAAAATAAATGATGTCTCCTTCCAATTGAAACTGCCAGATACTTGGAGGATTCACAATGCATTGCATGTGAGTCTCTTGAACCCTGTTAAGGGTGATGTGCCTGATGATGGGGAGCCTGATGAGCAACCCAAAGTGGAAGAAAACGAGGAGATCCTTGTTCCTGAACAGATTTTGGCACATAATGATACGAAGAAAGGTAAAGTCTGAAGGCGGTTCTTGGTTAAGTTCAAGAACTTTCCTGCATTTGATGCGAAGTGGATGGAGGAGGAGGACCTAGCAGATACTCCTCGGATTGTGAAACTTTACCTCGATGTTTTGGTTTAGCATAGTCTACTCCAAACGGAACCCAGAAACTCAGCTTGGCCGAAGATCTGGTGCAGTGGGATGCACAAGAGGGGAGTTACTCCACTCCTTTGTCAACAGATGCCTCGATTTTGATACTAAAGTCACTGATGTCTCTTTGAGCTTCAGGGATACTGAGAGCTGACAGTATTCTGTTGGATGACTTTATGAAATGGAATTCCTGATTATGATACTGATTTGTTCTTGACTTCTTGTGAGTGCAGGAACTGATAGCCGAAATGACTGCAGCATTTTGGTCTGATTGATCTCGAATAGACATGGTTGCAATAGGGGTTAGTCAATCGGACATCGATGAGGTCCCGATTGGATCTAGATGTGATTGCTAGCTACATTGCCGATAAATCATGGTCTAAGATCCGAATGAATGTTGAATGTCCTGTGATGTCTGGTGATGTCCTGTGATGTCGTTTGATGTGACTGTCGATTTTGTACATGTGCTAGATGTGTGTTCCTAGTACGTAGGTACTAACAGTCAGTGTCTGCTAAGACGGTTTATGGCTTTTGTCGGTTTTGCAGGCGTAATCGCGGTCGATTACAATGCTTTCAAGAGGGGGGTATGTCACAAAGTGATGACGTGGCGAACAGCAAAAACCCTAATTTCTGCCAGAAACCCTAAAATTCCTGCAAACCCTAATTTTTGCCAAAAACCCTAAATTCCGGAAATCGCGGAGGCGGATTATTTAAAAAAAAAAAAAATAATTTTTTTTTTTTTTTGGAAAATGATGAGCGACGCGAATTTTGCTTTTGCTTTTTTTTATTAAAAAAAAAAAGAGAAAAGACTCTTTAAGAGAGAGAGAGAACTGATGCTTTTGATTTTAAAAGCTTTTGGGGCTCTGCTTTTGGGCATCCCTTGTAACCTTTAAATTAGTGGTGAGGGCCTCACTTCTCAGGGCATCTGGACGCAGAGTCTGAGAGTGAAACCCTAACCGCTCTCTTGTACTTTGATGATTGATTAATACAAAAAGAAATACCGAAAGGGGCGCCAGTCTTTGGGGCCAATATCTCTAGGCACGGAACTCCGCCGGGCCAGTGCAAATCTATTGTGATCTATGAATTGTTTTGAAGTGGTTATTTGGTGTTGTCGTGGTTGATTCTTGACTTGGAGTGTCCAAGTTTGTTACACTTTCACCCATTATTACTTATTTGCTTTCACCCATTATTAGTCGTCTATTATACCTGCGCTATAGTGACACAAGAGAGGGGAATGGGATACAGATGCTAGAATGCACCTGTATGAGAAGACCGACACCAGATTGGCCCCTAACTTAGGCACCCCTTTTCGGTATTTCTTTATTGTTTAAAAGAGGGAATAGACGTTGTGGTTCTTTCCAAGCTGCCCTGCACAACCTTGGCTGATTTTTGACTGTTCTGGCCTGATTTCGGTAGCATAACTGTACTAGAACCCTTCACGGTCAGAATTCCCACGCATTAAATGACTTTCCCGACGCATACGGGCACTTTGCAAAACCTGGCGAGAATCTGCAGCACGCTGAATTCTCTGTTTTCAGCCCTGAAAATGCGCCAGATAGCCTGTACAGCGGTCCCCTTGCGTCCCCGAACCTCCTGTTGGTATTAGGGTCCGTTTAGGGCCAAAACCCTAAACCTGCAAAAATACACAGCAGGCTGTAATTTACTGTTTCGGGCTCCGTTTCGCGTGCCGGTCACATCCGTAGCAAGTCCTCGAGCTCCTGCACGTGTAGGGCTACTTGCCCTTTGAATCGGACGAGATTTCGAGCGTGAAACCTCTCCGAATCACCTGTACCTGCGGGGGATTAGCCGCTAGCTAATCTAGTACCTGTGCAAGAGGCTCTTGCCTCGGCAATCACGCATGAACCCACACAACTGTACATTGGTCAATTGAAAAGCCCACTAGTGGGGCATAACATACTGCCATAGGGGAGAGAGAGGGCAGTGCGTAGCGTGCAGGGCATCACTCCTGGCACCGCACTGTACATAGGAGGGAAAGCAAGCACTCCATAGCTCTAAACCTGTGACAAATTCTGAAAATGAGGCTCTCCCTCCTTCAAATTCAGCGCCACTTCCTGTTGCATGAGGAAAGTGCACCAGAAGGTGCCACTTGGCACATTTACGAGCATTTTCCCGTTTCGGGGTTGCCGCCTAAAAATCTCCCAACCGGCTACCCAGTTGACTTCACGGCAGAGTAAGAAAATGTTCCCTTTGTCATTCCGGAGGTAATGACGTCAACACATTTTCAGGTCCCAAAATAGCAGTTCCCTAAATTTTAGGAGATGCTGCCATTGTATCTTTCTAGGTCATCCGACCCTCTTTGTACACTGCGGCCACATGCAGAACTCAAATGTAGCCTCTGTAGCAAAGGATTCCACTTTGGCTAGTCAATGACCCCACTTTGGCTAACCATAGTCTTTGTCCAACCTTAGTGCTCTCTTGCCCTCAGGCCTGGACTCCCTCTGGACAGTTCCACACTAGCTATGCAATGTAGGGCAGTTAGATTTCCCGAGGGGTGTTTCCAAAAAGTGAAAGTAAATAAATAATAAGAAAGAAATCAACAAAAAGGATAGATAGTAGTCACATGTTGGTGACAGAGAGTCTTCTTCTTGTCATCAAACCCTATAAAGGTCGTGAATGTCACACCTTTGCCACCTTCTTTGTACGGAGTTGGCCTCTCCAGCCGCGTTAAGTTGTCATATGGAAGTGACTGAAACATGGGAACACTGTTAGGGTTCATCTGTGTTCCTTGACCGCTATTAAGTTGACTTGGAAATGCCATATTTGGCTGCTGATTTGTAATTCCAGCTATACCAAAATTTGCCTGTGGCATCCCAAATTGGCCCTGAGTGCTTTGAAACCCTGGTAGCATGCCCGTGACACCATACATGGGGTTAGGCATCAATGTTTGAGCACCCCCGAACACTGTTGCTGGCGTGTAAAATTGATTTCCAGGTGCATGACCAGCCATGCTCTGGAATACGGATCCACCTCCAAAATAGCCAGGGTGAATTGAAGGTGGTGGGAAGACTTGTTGCATAGCCTGTAGGTTGCTTCCCTGCGCATTAGAACCAACTATAGACTGTTGAAAGGTGGCTGGCTGAACTGGTACAGCTTGAAAGACTGGCATCTCAGCCACCTGTTCTTGCACCTTAGGCACAGGTTGTGGAGACTGCATGTTCTCCATCAAGTGTACAAGTGTTTCCATTGACTCTGCAGTATGAATCATCTGTGCTCGAGCCTTAACAGGCTTTTGATTATGATCCAGTGACCCAACTTGCTGAGACGGAAGAGAAGGTTGGAGAAAGGCTAAAAACCTCGGGTTCTGCATTACTTGTGTGAACATAGCCACAACAATAGCCAATTGGGTCCTGAATATATCATCATCCATCTGTGGTGGTCTTGAAGACTCACCCACTTCATGTGTCTGTTGACCCTGCGAAGAGGAAACCTCTTCAGTCACATCATCTGGTCTGTCAGCCATAATTGCAATTTCCTGTGTCTGGTATATGATCCCCTGTGTCTTCAAGGCCAAACTGACCAAGGCTCACTTCATGGGAAAAAGTGATTTAATCCCGGCGATGGAACCATGAAACCGGCCTGTACTTTCAAAAAGGGCGGTAGACTTTAGACTTAAACCTTATTTGCTTTCACCCATTTAATTTGTCGCCCACTTTACCTGTACTTTCAAGACACAACAAAGGGGAGAGGGATACAGGCTGCTAGATTGCACTTGTATAAGTAGACCGACACCAGATTGGCCCCTAACTTAGGCGCCCCTTTCGGTATTTCTTTATTGTTCAAAAGAGGGAATAAACACTGTGGTTCCCTACAAGCTGCCCCGCACAAACTTGGCTGAATTTCAATTGTTCCGGCCCGATTTCGGCAGCATAACTGTACTAGGACCCTTCACAGTCAGCATTTCCATGCATTGAATGACTTTCCCGACGCATACGGGCACTTTGCAAAACCTGGCGAGAATCTGCAGCACGCTGAATTCTCTGTTTTCAGCCCCGAAAATGTGCCAGATCACCTGTACAGCGGTCCCCTCGCGTCCCCGAACCTCCTGGGGGTATCAGGGACCGTTTAGGGCCAAAACCCTAAACCTGCAAAAATACACAGCAGGCTGTAATTTACTGTTTCGGGCTCCGTTTCGCGTGCCGGTCGCATCCGTAGCAAGTCCTCGAGCTCCCGCACCTGTAGGGCTACTTGCCCTTTGAATCGGACAAGATTTCTGGCGTGAAACCTGTTCGAATTCACCTGTACCTGCGGGGGATTAGCTGCTAGCTAATCCAGTACCTGTGCAAGAGGCTCTTGCGTTGGCAATCGCGCATGAACCCACACAACTGTACATTGGTCAATTGAAAAGCCCACTAGAGGGGCATAACATACCGCCATAGGGGAGAGAGAGGGCAGTGCGTAGCGTGCAGGGCATCACTCCTGGCACCGCACTGTACATAGGAGGGAAAGGAAGCACTCCATAGCTCTTATCCTGTGACAAAATCTGCAAATGAGGCTCTCCCTCCTTCAAATTCAGCGCCACTTCTCCATGCATGAGGAAAGTGCACCAGAATGTGCCACTTGGCGCATTTACAAGCATTTTCCCGTTTCGGGGTTGCCGCCTAAAAATCTCCCAACCTGTTGCCCAGTTGACTTCACGGCAGAGTAAGAAAATGTTCTCCTTGTCATTCCGGAGGTAATAACGCAAACACATTTTCAGGTCCCAAAATAGCAGTTCCCTAAATTTTAGGAGATGCTGCCATTGTATCTTTCTAGGTCATTTGACCCCCTTTGTACACTGCAGCCACACCCAGAACTGGAATGTAGCCTCTGTAGCAAAGGATTCTACTTTGGCTAGTCAATGACCCGACTTTGGCTAACCATAGTCTTTGTCCAACCTTAGTGCTTTCTTGCCCTCAGGCATGGACTCCCTCTGGACAGTTCCACACTAGCTATGCAATGCAGGGCAGTTAGATTTCCCGAGGGGTGTTTCCAAAAAGTGAGTAAATAAATAATAAGAAAGAAATCAACGAAAAGGATAGATAGTAGTCACACGCTGGTGATAGGACACCTTTGTGCAATGAAAGTAGACCACTCTCGCCGATGAGAGTGGGGCCTTCGGAGGAGGGTTTTACAAACTCTCGGGTGTCGTATCTCTTCTCTCTCCTTCTCTCAGTCTCATTCACTTGCACGCACAATATCCACTCACTTTGTTCGTGATCATAGCACTCTCCACAAGACGAAAGGCTCTCTTTTAATATATAAGCAAACCCAAGTTAGCACTTTCTGGTAGAAGAGGCAGTAGGAGCTTCCCGCTCAACAGGCAACTTCTCAGCAGTACCCCCCCTCTCAGCACCCCTAGCGTTTTCAACTCTAGGCCATTCCTCTCCCATCCCTTGGCGCTCCCTTCCAAAGCAGGCCATCGCCATCGACCTCAGCACCCTAGCGTTAGCAGATTGTTGCCATCACCAGAGATTCATCAACATTAGCGTTTTGCTACTTCAGCCCATGCAGCGTTTTTGGATCAGTAACATCAGCAGATTACTAACGGTAGCAGAGCAGCAAGACCCAACGTTTTTGGACTTGGACATTTCAGCCTATTAGCATTTTTGTGTCTGCACAGTCCTAGCGTTTTTGGCAAGGGGCAGATTCAGCCAGCGTTTTGGATTCTCAGCTTTTACCGCATGAGACCACAGAGTTTTCCGCCTATGACACAGAAGCAGATCAGCCCCAAGATGGTTGCAGACGTTCCCCCATTTTCAGCCACCGAAACAGTCCCGAAAATCAGCAGATAGAAGACCTCAGATTTCAGCCACGAAGTCATCGTCATCATCACCGTCGTCGTCATCGGCATAGTCCCATTGCATCAGTCCATTGCATACGCACTGTACACCTTTGTGCAATCAAAGTAGACCACTCTCGCCGACGAGAGTGGGGCCTTCGGAGGAGGGTTTTACAACCTCTCGGGTGTCGTATCTCTTCTCTCTCCTTCTCTCAGTCTCATTCACTTGCACGCACAATATCCACTCACTTTGTTCGTGATAATAGCACTCTCCATAAGACGGAAAGCTCTCTCTTTCCCTAAGAACTAAAAGGAACCTTGAGCAATAAAGATCACTAATCTTGAGAAAATACAACATTCATTCCGCTGAACCTTACAGTCTCCTTCCCTAAGAACTAAAAAAAACCTTGAGCAATAAAGATCACTAATCTTGAGAAAATACAACATTCATTCCGCTGCACCCTATCATGCGGTGCGGAGTCTAACTGCTGAAAACTGAAAACGTTGATGCTAGGAATGGTCTTGTCATCGGGAATTTGCAAAACGCTAGCATGAATTGCAACGTACAAAAACTCTAGGCGTGATCTGCTATTTGCGAAAACGCTAGGCTCAATCTGATGCCAAAACGCTGGTCTTGCTGAGAAGGTGTTTGTGAGTTTGTGGACTCCTGCTGTCTCTTTTGCCAGAAAGTGCTAGCGCTAGGTTTTCTTATATACTAGCTTGTCAAAATTGCCCTACCCAGTTTCCCAACAAAGTCACTTAATAATAATAAGTGAAAAATGGCTAAAATAGGGAAAATGAGTTCTATGCACTGTACAATGTTTCTAATGGGTACTGACTGTAATATGATGATCATGCTGTGTGCAACCAGAGGATATGCAACTACTCTAAGTACCTGGACATGCACTTCCTAAGCTAACGGAACCCTTGTCATGAAGTAGCTTGTCCACATGCACATAGGGTTAGATGTGCACGTGACATCCCCTCCTTTTTAAAGTGAGGTATTGGTACCAAACTGTATGGCGTCGAGGGAGATCGCCAACATCGTCTGGATGAACCTAGAAGGACTCTTCGCCGGGCTCACTCTGATGTGTGGATTGTGCGATACTTGAACTTCATAAAGGTCTGCAATGCTTGCTTCTTTGGGCCGCGCCGAAGGCGACAAAGTCATCTGTGGCTTTGTCAAAGCTCCAACTTCGGCTATAGTCGTGGATCGACCTTCTTCAAGAATCTCCGAGGAGGAAAATTCCTGAAACCACTTCCAACACAAAAACATGAACATACCCGTTCCATGTAAAGTGATTGGAAAAATTCTAGTCTTCTTTAAGGACTGTGCATGCAATTTAGATGAACAAAGAAAAGGAGTGTCAAACCGTTCATCAAACACACACAAAAATTAGAATCGAAACTTTCTTTCTGATGTAAATCTATCAACTAAACTGTGGGAAATCACAATGGAAAATGCCGATGCTTGACGCTCAATCCTTCTTGTGCTCTTCCAGAGACTGTGTAATGCCAAGGAAGAGACATGGAATGTGAATTCCTTGAATGCAAACATTTCATCTTTTCATGAGTAATCCGCATACATCCGTGCTCATTCATGAGTAAATCGTGTTCATCGTACAATATGGCATGCCTATGAAAGGGAACACATAAAGACGGTGACTAAAATATAGGAAACCGTCATGAATGAAACACTCGAACAATGCGTACTGACTAATCATGCGCATACACAATACTTCCTATGGGGGTTCCTTAGATCTCGACTCTAGAGCCAAGATCGGTTCTTTGTGATTGATCGAATCTGCAATGAGGTTAGCTTGACTAGAAAAAGCATCAACTAAACCATCATCCTTGTGAACAATCACATCTTTATCCTGCAAATCATCATCATTATGAATAATCACATCTTTATCATGCAAACATATGTGTCGTGCTTTGAAGAGGAAAAGACTAAGGGAGTCTCTTTCTCATGTTTCTTTTCAAACTTCGCCTGCACATTAGAAATGAGAGGTGAAGAATGAACTTCTTCCTCGCTACGAATGACAATGGGAGAGTAACTTTTGGCATTGAAAATGAAAGTAATTTCCACCCAATCAATGAGAGGGTTATACTCACGAAACCATCGAATGCCTAAAAGCATATCACATCCTGTGAGAGGAGACACTATAAATTTTCTGCGGAAGGACGCTTGTTGAACAGTGAATAACACATCAAGGCACTCTTGCGTGATGAGAGTGTCCATACCGGGAGTGAAGCCCGACACCTCGAAAGGAGATGTTTTGCTAACCTCCAAGCCGGCTCTTTCGACAAGAGAGTCACTTATCACATCATGCATACTGTCTGGATCAAACAATATGACAAAACACTGACCCTTCACATGACCATAATACCTAATGAGAGACTCATCAATGAGAGAATCATGAGAAACTTGGGTCACACTCGTGTTCTCATTTATGGCATTAGCAGAGGATGTGGGTTCTGTGGGTTCTTTAGGTTTGTTAGATTCAATCTTAGGACATGTTTTCTTGATATGACCCTTGACGTGACAATGATAACATCGACCTTCCTTAGAATAAATGCTTTGTTTTTCTGACGTGATGTATCCTCCTAAAATTCCTTGTGCTGGTTTTTCATATGGAGTGAGCTTAGGTTTAGCAATTGTGTTAGCGTTACCCTTATTTTCATTGTGTGAGTTCTTTTCTTAGAGACTAGAGGAAGATTGGTTAGAAGAGTTACCATTCTTACCATTCTTACCGTTACTGTTCTAAGGGTTCTGAGAAGTCGGAGTGGTACTTTGAGAAGTCTTGTTTTTCTTAGGTTTTCCTTTATTGTGCTTCATCTCCTGTGCAAGAGCAATCGCTACCGCCTTGTTGAGATCCACGGGATCGAAGACTTCGACATCAAACCTGATATAGTCGTCCAACCCGAAAATAAAAGCCTCTTTGTGCTTCGCATCCGATTTGCGTAATTGGGTGCCAAGCTGTAAAACACGGTTAGAAAAAGACATGATTCGAGTATCATTTTGCTTGAGATTTCGCCAATCATCTTTTAACCACGCTAGGTACTGAGGTGGCAAGAACCGCGCCTTGAGCTTGTCTTGGAAGTCGGCCCAATTGAAAGAAAGGGGCACGCCGTCCGTGGCTTCCTCTAGGTGCGCGGCCAATTGCTCCCCTTGCCACGGTTGAAACCAATTAATGGCATCACCGGCAAGATACATGGCTGCCGTCAAAACTTTGCTATTTCCCGTCTTCTTAGTTGTCGCAAAATAAACATTAAATTAATGCAACCAAGAGGTTCTTAAAAAAGAAAAGATTGGCTGCTGTTGTTGCGCCCACCCACTCGCCATCGCTAACCCCCCCTCGCCCCCCCGCCCTCGCGCGCCATGGTTGCCCCCTCCCCCCCTGCGCTCGCAGCCTCTGCCCTCCCCTTGCGCGCAGCCTCAGCCCGCCCCCTGCGCGCTGCTCCGCCCGCTGTCTCACCGCTGCCCGTGCCGCTGCCTACCCCCGCTTCCCCCATCGCTGCCTACCCCTGCTTGACGCCGCCCGTTGTCCTCCCCTCCCGTTGCTGCCCCACCCCTGCCCGCCCCTAGCTTATCCGCTTTCACCGACAGAGCAAGCGAGCCTGGCCGCAAAGGTAGAGCGCTTGCTGGCGACTTCTGTCATTTGCAAGATTCTCGGTACTCGACCAAGCAGAGGAGAGCTGCGTGACCTTCTCCAAGGCCGCCTACTTGCAGAGGTGGGCAAGACCTTGGACGTACAGATACTTGGACGAGGCTACTATCAGATCGAGTTGAGACCTCTGAGATGGCGTCCAAGGTCATCGCCATGAGTCCACTGATTATCCGAGCAGCTTGAGTCCACTTTCGACAATGGAGGCATGGTTTTGACCCTGCTTCGGATGTTCTGGTAGAGGAGGCAGACATCCCATCTCTGTCTGCTTTCCTGGACTGTCCTGGAGACACCTCGCACGGTAGCCTCGGTAGCTGCCAAGGCGGCCGGCATTCCCTCAGTTCGTGTTCTGGTTAGGGACACTCACACGCTCCTGAAGGTCATTCTTCTGCCTCGGGTGAGTGGGGGTTGGTTTAGACAGAGCATGGAGTATTCGGGTCTCCCGAACTAGTGCTTCATTTGTCGACAGATGGGCCATCTTGCGAAGGCCTGTCCATGGAGGAGGCCTCGACCTACACCACAGACTCAGCCCCAGCCTGCAAGGGTTGGCCAGCAGCCACAGGTAGAGACACGACGTACACATGCAGAGCCTCCCTCCGAGCCTGGGGCTCCAGCGGAGGAGGGATGGCAGCAGGTTTGTGGTCGACGACGGCAGGGGCCACAGCGACAGCCTGTCACTCAGAGTGGTTCTCAGGCGCATGCCCAGCAGCAGTGGGTTCCCCGTGCCACGGGGAACGGTTTCGGTCCTCTTGAGCAGGATGAGGTCCCTGCTCCACAACCCCCACCAAAGTTACTTGGAACGGGAATGGGGAACAGGAACGGGGGGCTCCGGAACGGTACCGGAACGTATAGGCAGGGACCGGAACGGGAACGCCGGAACGGTCCACCAAAAAACGTTGAAATTAGCCTCAAAACAGCCTATAAGTTAGGAAACAACTATAGGCAAAGCTTCTAACACCTAGTTGGACAATTAGAATCATGTTCAAGCATGTTTCAAGTTTCAACATGTCGCTTGTGCGCGTTAGTGGTTGCGGACGTAAATTCAATTTACAGGGGTTGTAGACAACTCACAACATACTAAGCGTATCACAAATAACATTATCTAGGAAGTGCAAAGATTAAGAGCTTAATAGACAGAAAGACCGAGTAAAAACTTAAAAGACTATTGACTATAAATTCAAGTGTGGCTTATAAGGCTAGCCAAGGCGCTACAAAAAGGTAAGCATTGAGAACTCAAAGAAAAGATAAGAGTTGAGGCTCAAGAGTAAAGACTAGCCACTAGGGACTCAAGAGATACATAGATGCCAAAATGCCATAATGGAAACATGTCAAGGCCTAAGGGCCAAGGCTCAAGGACTAGTGGCAGAAGAGCCAGCCTGCCAATCTGTAGTGGTGTCATGGAGATCATGGATGTCATCCCAATCCTCATCCCCAACAGGCTCGTCCGCATCATCCACTTTATGTAAAACCTCTGTAGATCCACCCTCCCCAAGTATCTCTGCCTCTGCCTCCATCTCCCACTGTAATCTGTAGTGGTGTCATGGAGATCATGGATGTCATCCCAATCCTCATTCCCAACAGGCTCGTCCGCATCATTCACTTCATGTAAAACCTCTGTAGATCCACCCTCCCCAAGTATCTCTGCCTCTGCCTCCATCTCCCACTGTAGAAAGGGATCTGATACTTTGGATGCCGACTTGCAAAGCATACGCAAGTTTGCACTCACAAATACAAGATCATTTGCTTTCTCCACTGTAAGTATGTTTCTCTTCCTGGATGCAACGTGGCTGTAAACACTCCACAATTGCTCCAAGCAAGAGGAGCTAACCGCTTGGCTGAGGATGCGGATAGCTAGTCGCTGAAGCTCTGGCCCATCTGAGCCATAGTCCTGCCACCACAAAACTTGGGCATTGGCAAGCCCAAGTGATCCTCGCATATCCTTGTACATAGCAATTTGATCCTTGATTTTGCGGCGCTCTTCTCGATCAGGGTGAAACATGGTCAAGATCTCGTTCCATTGCTTGGTCACCTCCCCATCATGCTCCTGTCCTGCACCTTGAAACTCTGGATCCAGCACAAAAGCCGCACCATGGAAAGGGGACGTCCCATCTGCTCTGACAAAGCAGGCTAATCTCCTCAAACCTGTCTGCATCTTGCTCAAGTGTTTGGAGGGTCTCCACCGTGCGATCCATGACCTCATAAACCTTGCCAATGCAAGGTTTCATGCCATCAGCTACTCGAAGCAAGTGGAGTACCGGTTGTACCATTTGGTCTATAGTCTTCAGTGACTCCCAAAACTGAGGATCCTGTGACTTGCTTGCACATAAGATCCCTGCGAGACTGAACCTGCGTAGGATGAGGAAGTGTACTCCGTACTGATGAGGGTCTGCCGCACTGCACTATGACATTCACATAGGCGATGAACCATTAGGTAGTTGTAGGCAAAGCGGGTCTCACAATACTTTAAGAGAACCTTGCCCCTTGACCGCTTCAAGAATGCAACACGAAGGAGATTGTGATTGTTGATGAAGGACACTAGCTTGGACGCACTTGTAATGAGAGGCTCAATCCAAGGTAGGCGCCCTATATCCTTTAAAATGTTGTTGAGACAATGTGCCATACAAAATGACACTTTGATGCGGGGATACATGCCCTCCAAAATGGCGCTGACTGCCCTGTTTAATGCCTCCCCATCCGTGACAAGCTGCAACACCACCTCTGGGCCAATGATCTCTATGGCAAACGCTCACTCTCTTGCAAGCACATCGGCGGATTTCCATGTTTCTGTGGCGTCATGTGAGTGGGCAAAGTACATCTCTCCCTTGCAATAAGCCACAAGCCTACGAATGGATCTCCTCCTGGTGTCGCTCCATCCATTTGCAATGAGTGTCACTCCATACTTGGCCCATTGTCGCTTCATGTTTACGGCTGCCATCTCCACAACGGCCTTCTCTCTATCAAGAAGAGTAGTACGGAGGGCCTTTGAAGTGGGTGGCACGTAGCGTGGCCCATAATCCCCAATCCTTGTACACATTGCCTTGAAGTAGTCCGACCTATACAATGTACATGTCACAAAGGTCAAAAGTGAAGACAATGTAAATTGGAAAACAAACATACTAGTTATGGTCATGATATGAACAATGAAAGACCATTGAGAACTTGGAACTTACTGAGCCTTTATGAAAGGGATATGATCGTGATAAAAAAAGCGGGCAACGGCGGCATCCACATCCTCCTCCTTTTTTGGATCCCATGACGCATCTAGAGTTCGTTGACGATGGGTGGGAAGAGAGGAAGTGATCGTTTGAAATGATGTTTGAGCCGCCGCACTACTACCTCTAACGGAAGCGTGTGAATGAGTGGTAGAAGAAGGAAAAATCAAGTGATTGGGGTCAATGGCTTTTCGCTTGGGTCGATCATTTGCTTTGGCTCTTATGATGGCATCCTTGATCTCAAGCTCCTTCTTCTTCTCGGCCGTCACATTCTTGCAATGCTTCACTTGCTCCCCCACTATATGAAGGAGATGTGCTCGAACCTTGCTTGTCTCGGATTTGCGTTGAAAGCTACATAGTTTGCACATCCATGATCTTGCACCGCCTTCTTTGCCCAAGACTTCGGAGTGCAACCATGAAGGCTCATCCTTCTTTCCTCTCTTACCAACCGAGGGACCTTCATTTGATGCGGAAGCTTGTGCCATATTGATGGCGCTTGAGACTTGAGGCTTGAGGCTTGAAACTCGAGAGAGGGATGGAGCTTGAAAGTTGAGAGAGGGATGAAGCTTTAGAGAGGGATGCGATGAAGGAAATTGGAATGGAGCTTGCAAGTTGCGAGAGGGATGAAGCTTCAAGCTTGAGAGCTTGTGCTTCGAGCTTGAGAGAGAGGGTGAGAGTGGCGTGAAGCTTCAAGCTTGAGAGAGGGTGTGAAGTGGCTTCAAGCTTCAAGCTTCAAGCTTAAGAGGGAGGGTGAGACTCGAGAGTGTGGCTTCAAGTAGCAATGCGGGAGAGTGAGGGCTATGAAATTGTGAGGGGTGTGGATTAGCTTTTATAGGAGAAAAGAGTGAAGACCCCCCCCCCCCCCCCCCCCCCCCCCCCCAACACATACACACACACACACCTCTAGTGTGAACCATCCCAAAGCCCAAATAAAATGGGCGCTTCCAAAACTGCCGCCTATTTTTGAAATTCAAAAACTGCCCGCCCGATTTCCAAATACACTGGAAAATTCCCCTGAAGGATTCTGATGGGAATGCTTATGATCATACTGTGTACAACCAGAGGATATGCATCTAATCTAAGTGACTGGTCATGCACGGTCTGCGAATAGACTTACAAAAATGCCAGATCACTTCCTATTCTAGACTGACTGAACCTTGGTCGTGCTGTAGCTTGTCCACGGACACATGGGGTTGGATGTGTCATGTGACAGCTGTATCCATGTGCTCCTGGTATTTAGCTGAATCAGATCCTGACGTATGAGTCTGATGATCTCTGTCCGTGTGAGAGACATGGAGGGTGCATCTAGGGAGTATTGAACCGGAGGTAATCTATCCATGTTGAGACCATGCGACTGAAACCATGCTGTCATCTGTCCATACGAACATGGTGTATCGCCTTGTAGAGCTAGTTGTCGAGATGACTCCAGGGCAAGCCGAGCGTATCTGTCCCTAGGGAGATCCCATAGACCGTGCATAAAGGAAACTGATCTTGTCAATGCCTCCACCACAAAGGAAGGGGGAGGGACGGGGGGGGGCTAGCTTGGCTCGGATAATCTCATGTGGTAGTGAGGCCTTAGCCCAAATCGTCCGAGCAATCATAGAGACCAGAGGCCTCTCCATACATCTCCATCCATCTGTGTTGCCAGATCTCCCATGATGGTCTATTGAGGGTCCCCAAACCTGAACTCCATAGAGCATAGCTGGAGTCACTAGAGTGTTATAAAGCCAAAGCTTTGTTCGCGGTTCCTGAAACTGAACCTGCGAACACATCCTCTCCAGTCCTCCCAAAGCTGCATATGCTCTCGTCAGTCTAGTCTCTGATGCTCTCCTTAGTGAAAACACCGGTCCACCGAAGACTACCCCAAGATAAGTATATGCATCTGTGTACTCCACAGTCTCCTGGCCATACATAAATGTGGGTGCCGACCTCCTGACCCACTGTGGTGTGGTGTTCAACACCATAACCTTGGTTTTCCCCAGATTGACAGACAATCCATTGTCACGAGCAAATGTATGCAGAGCATCCAAATGACGCTGCATCCCCTCTGGAGAGTCTGAAATCAGCACAATATCATCAACATATAGTAACAACGAAATCCATGTCCCTGCTAGCTGAGCCCCCCTGTCGCCCTGACGCTCTACATAGTCCGAAAACTCATCCACATACATCCCAAAAAGAGTCGGGGATAGTGGGCATCCCTGCTTTACTCCAATAGTGGAGAGGACCATGTCAGACATACCCTCAGTGGTGCGTACCCGCCCCATGACTGTCCTGTATAGAGCCAGAATCCCCCATATTAGCTCTGTAGGCACACCCATGTCTTGTAATCTGTGTATAAGTTTGGCTCTCGACACTGTGTCGAAAGCTTTGCGGAAATCCACAAAGCTACAATAGATCCTCTTGCCATGGTGTCTACCCGCCTCAATAATAGCTCTGAGTGTCAGAATCTGGTCAAGAGTGGAGAAACCTCTCCTGAAACCTGCTTGCCTTGATACTCTTATGCCCTCTCGCTCTGCCATCTACTCAGCTCCTTTTCAAGAATGGATGCATATAGCCTAGCTAATGTGTGACCAACCATGATGGTGCGATAATTCTCGGGAATCATGAGATCTCCTGACTTGAAAATAGGCACAATCGTGGACATACTCCAAGTCTCGGGGAAGCCTTCATACATGGCTCGATTAAACATCATAGCCAGGAGCTTTGCAAGCATATCTCTGGCATGGATGAAGTGCTCTGCTACCAGACCATCATGATCATGTGCTCTCCTTGTCTTCATCCTGTCAATAGCTTTCCTTACCCTCTCAGCAGTAAAGAAAGAACGTGTCTCTGGCATGTCTCTAGTGGGTCTGGCAGAGGTGGTGGTCCTGATACTGTGTAGAGAGATGTGGCATATTCCCCCCATGTCTCAGTGGAGGTGACCGCTGGTGGTGGTGAATGTTCGTGGAATAGCCTCCATGCTTCGCCTGAGTCCTGACTTATAAATAACTGATACAGATCTTGCTCTAGCTGGGATAAATAAGCCCTTTTCTTTCGTCGCACTAGGAGGCGAAAGATAATCCGTGACTGTCTATGTGTGGTAATACCCATGAGCACTTCCCTCTGTGACTTGATCCTCATCTCTCTACACTCCTCATCATATCAACTGTTCTGGGGCATTTTTCCAGATCGTCTCCGTGTAGGCTGGCTGTGGGGGTATGCTTCTGATGCTGCATCATGGAGCGTCTCTGTCAGTATCTGAGTGAGTTCATCTAGTGGCCGTCTTGACTCCTGGGTGCATAGCTTCCTGTATATCTCATCCATATACACAGAGTCCGTCTCCCTCATGAAGGTATACCGGATGTGTGTAGGGACCTCTCCTAATGGAGTTGTGCTGAACTGAAACGTCAGGGTGAAGGACAAGATAGCATGATCAACTGCCACCCCAATTGGCCCAGTGCCCACCATGAAATCTTGAAAGAATGGAATGAGACCTGGCTAGGCCATAACATAATCCACTGTGCTGGCACCATGTCGGTGTGGAAAGCAAGTAAAATCTCTAGCTGTCGAAAATCTTTGTAGGCCATTCAAAATGGCCAATCTATGTGCGATTCCGATATCTATCAAGTATCTGCCATATTCCGTGTATTCCTCATCTTGTGATAATCTGGATAGACCCATCTCTGTAACGTCCAGCTCCCTAAGCATTTCCTCGGAAGTATCATAAAATATTGTTTGGTGGTGGGCAATCCTAGCATTGAAATCCCCTAGTATGATAATGTCACCATCCTTAGAAAACTCCCATATGTCATTATCCAAAATAGCAAAGGGGGATTGTCCCCTAGGTGATGCATATACTGACGTACTAGGAGGAAAGTAACAGACAGCAATGTAGAGGTATCTGCCCATCTCTGCCCTGAGCCTCACCCACATGTACCTAGCATGCTCATCCTTGCGCGCTATATATATCAATGGCTGCAACTCCTCCCTGAATAGAACTGCCACTCCTCCTGAGCCTCGTCCCAGGTGCTCCGATTTGGTCTCTTGTCTGCAGGCTGTCTCCCATCTATACCCGCTCACCTGTGGCATGGATTGCCTAGGGGCTTGATACGTCTCAGAGTAGAAGATGATGTCTCTCCCTGTGAAGCTATCCTCAAAGGCCCCTACATCAAGATGAAAGTGACGTTAGAATTCCAAGTTGCCATCTTTAGTGTGGTCCCATAGGTCTCGCACGGTCATGCGGGACGTCGCTCCAATATCACGACTTTTCCATCTCTGTAAAAAGCAATCTTCCCATTTTCCCTTGTTGCTCTAATTTCCGGCATTACTTCTTGCATATGAGCAATCTGCGAGAGGGTGAGGTCATCTCCAAGAATAATTCCAGTCTTCTTTAGGGTCGGTCTCTTCTTCAGGAAGTCCTTTGCTTCCGTGAAAAGCGGAGAATAAGTACCCTTTCCTTCGAGGCTTCTCCGTTGCTCCCGCTTTTCTTTGTGCCCACTCTCCAGGCCCTCGTATGCGTCTGCTTGTTAACCCCCGCCAGAGTCATGAGTTCTTTCACCTCTTCCTCCACATTATCTTGGTCTTTGAGGCCACATATCCTTACGTGCAAGGCCCGCACACGTCTCCTTTGCTCCTCTTCTAGTGTCAAGTTGATGATGGTTGGTGTGGGGGTGGGGGTTATTTCCTTGCCTTTCCCTTTCTTGACAATCTCGATCCATTTTTCAGCCTTTTTTGCTTTTTGTTGGGTCTTTGTGATGACATCTACCCACGAGGTCGTCATTTCTTTTTGTTGCTCCCCACCTTCTTTGATGGCCCGCACTTGTTCCTTAATCGTGTTAAGCTCTTCAATTATTGAGGGTTGAAGCTCTCCCTCTTCAAGGACATTCTACGATCGCACCTTTGCAAGCTCTTTCTTGAGTAGTGCGATTTCCTCATCTTGGGTGGGGTCTTCACGCGATCCTCGAGTGTATGTATCGTGCTTTCCTGTGCTGCCACGTGCGTGTCGAGTATGTTGATAGTACCTAGGAGGTGGCGGTTGATCATGCTGATGGACTCGCTCAGCTCTTCTTTGCATTTTTGGATGGCATCCTCCACGGGTCATCTTTGCCATTCTGCTTCCTCATGGTCGGAAGGCGATATAGGATGTCACGTGACACATCCAACCCTATGTGTCCGTGGACAAGCTACAACACGATCAGGGTTCAGTCAGTCCAGTCAAGTCTAGATTAGAAGTGATCTGGCACTTTTGTGAGTCTATTCGTAGACCGTGCATGTCCAGTCACTTGGTATAAATGCATATCCTCTGGTTGCACATAGCATGATCATTAGTATTCCCTTCAGAATCCATAAGATTCAGTCAAGGGAATTTTCCAGTGCATTTAGCCTATTTTCCCTATTTTTGACATTTTTCACTTATTATTTTTAAGTGACTTTCCAACAAAAGTAGGTAGGGTAATTTTGCTAAGTTAATATATAAGCAAATCCAAGTTAGCACTTTCTGGGAGAAGAGGCAGCAGGAGCACATGCTCAACAGGCATCTTCTCAGCAAGAACCCGTAGTACCCTCAGCACCGCGAGCCTTGGCGACCTCCCTCCCTCCCCAAGCCTAGCGTTTTCAGATTCCCTTCATCACCAGACACCTTCCACCCTTGGCGTTTTCCAGATTGGCTTCATTGCCACAGATACAATCAGCCCTAGCGTTTTCACAATCGCTAGCATTTCCACAGCCTAGCGTTTTTGCTAGCGTTAGCAGTCAAATCAGCGTTTTTGATTTTCAGCCCATTTGCAGCAGTTGGTTCAGCGTTTTCAGCAAGCATTAGAAGTAGTAGATTCAGCCCTAGTTGGTTGTAGAAGACCCCCATTTTCAGCCCATAAAAACGCAGCCAAAACAGTCAATTTCAGCCATCGAAACAGCCCCGAATTTCAGCAGATAGAAGATCACAGATTTCAGCCCTAAAGTCGTCGTCGTCATCACCGTCGTCGTCATCGGCATAGTCCCAGATTGCATCAGTCCATTGCATCGTCATTGTACCACTTTGTCCAATCATAAGTAGACCACTCTCGCCGACGAGAGTGGGGCCTTCGGAGGAGGGTTTTACAACGTATCTGGTGTCGTATCTCTCTTATCTCTCTATCTCTCAGTCTCATACACTTGCACGCACATTGTCCATTCACTTTGTTCGTGATCATAGCCATTAAGAACGGAAGGCTCTCCCTTCCATAAGAACTAAAAGGAACCTTGAGCACAGTTCGGAGCACTCATCTTGAGCAAAGCGCAAACAATCATTCCGTTGCACCTAACATTGGTATTAGAGCTTTGGCAGTGTTCTGTATCACTCAAGGAAAGAACCACAAGAATTTTTTTTTGCTTGTTGAAATCGCACGAACCCAAGTTCGCTTGGCCGTGTCGATTCCTAATCGTGTTTTGTTGAAGAGTGACAGGAATCCCAAGAAAGAAGGGCTTGTCCAGCCTCCCCTTGTGTCTCTTTTCACTCATTGAGAGCGGACCGTGCACTTAGCGGCCGGCCAATCGACATGAGGTGGGAAAAAGCAACCTTGGTGTGAGCGCAAGGCCGCCAAGGGGTGTGTCCGCAGAAAGGAGTAGAACTCAGGTGAAGAGAAGATCCTTCTCAAACGCGGTTTGCAAGCGAAAGAAAACCTCAAGAACCTCAAGCTCCTCGTGAATTTAAGAACCCAAGATCCGCAAGAACCCAAGTTCCTCGTGAACTTACGAACCCAAGACCACAAGATCCCACAAGAACCCACGACTTCTGAATGATCATCACTCGAAGCAGAATGGATACTTCACTTGGAGGTGATGAGCATGAGAGAGGCGAAGAAGAATCTTCCCCACCAGGAGGTTTTTCGGATCCTTCCCCATCTACGACACCGATTGCACTATCTCCAATGGAGGAGTTGGAGTTGTTGTTTATGGAACAGAATTTACAACGCGAAGCAAGAAGTGCCGCAAGAATAGCAGCCATAGAGCGCAAATACCAAGAAAGAATGGCAGCCATAGCGCGTGAGAGCGAGCAAGCACGCTTGGAAGCCAAAGCAAGAGAAGCAGAATTTTATCGCGAGAACAAAGCAAGAATGCAAGAGTTCTTGCGACTCTTTTCTCAAGTTCCGGCACAGAAGCAAGAGAATCAAGAAAAGGAGACTCTCTCAGTCTCTTCTTCTCCAAAGCATGATACACACGATTTGCATGATTGTGTGAAGCATGATGATGATTTGAATGACAATGATAAGCATGATGATTTGATTGACAATGATCAGCATGATGATTTGGATGACAATGACAAGCATGATGATCAAGATGTGATTTCTCACAAGCATGATGATTTGCATGAAGACGATGTGATTGTTCACAAGGATGATGTGTTAGTTGATGCTTTTTCTAGCGAAGCTAACCTCGTTGTAGATTCGATCAATCACGAAGAACCGATCTTGGCTTTCGAGTTGAGGTCCAAAGAACCCCCACAGGACGATTCGATCATTCAGGAAGAACCGATCTTGGCTCTTGAGCCTAGGTCCAACGAACCCTCACAGGAAGTATTATGTGTTCGCATGATTGATACGCTTGCATTGTTTGAGTGTTTCATTTGTGATCGTTTCCTGTATTTTTGTAAGGTGCAGCGGAATGAATGTTGTATTTCTCAAGATTAGTGATCTTTATTGCTCAAGGTTCCTTTTAGTTCTTTAGGGAAAGAGAGAGCTTTCCGTCTGTAGAGTGCTGTGGTCATGAACAAAGTGAGTGGATTTTGTGCGTGCAAGTGAATGAGACTGAGAGAAGGAGAGAGAAGAGATACGACACCGAGAGGTTGTAAAACCCTCCTCCGAAGGCCCCACTCTCGTCGGCGAGAGTGGTCTACTTTGATTGCACAAGGTTGTACAATGCGTATGCAATGGACTGATGCAATGGGACTATGCCGATGACGACGACGGTGATGACGACGGCTAAGGCTGAAATCTATGATCTTCTAGGGCTGAATTCGGTGGTCTTCTTGGTGGCTGAAAATGACTGTTTTGGCTGCGTTTTGATGGCTGAAAATGGGGGATCATCTGCAACCAACTTGGGATGGTTCTGCTACTGTGTCATGGCTGAAAATCTGCGTTTCTTCAAGGCCTAGCGTTAGTGTTTGGGCTGAAAAACGCTGGAAAGGGCTGAAGTTTGCTGGCGTTTTTGTGAAGAAAAGCGCTGCTGAAGATGGGGCTAATGAAAAACGCTGGCTGAAAGGCACTGTAGGGCGATCATGCAAGGGAAAGATGCTGGGAACCTGATGCTGTGAAAAACGCCTAGGCTAGGCAAGGATGGCGATGGATCTTGATGGTGGGGGGTACTGCTGAGAAGTTGCTTGTTGAGCTGGAAGCTCCTGCTGCCTCTTCTGCCAGAAAGTGCTAACTTGGGTTTGCTTATATATTAACTTAGCAAAATTGCCCTACCTACTTTTGTTGGAAAGTCACTTAAAAATAATAAGTGAAAATAGCAATAAATAGGAAAATAGGCTAAATGCACTGGAAAATTGCCCTAACTGATGCTATTGGATTCTGATGGGAATTTTGATGATCATGCTGTGTGCAACCGGAGGATATGCATCTATGCTAAGTGACTGGGCATGCACGGTCTACGAATAGACTCACAAAAGTGCCAGATCATTGCTAATCTAAACTGACTGAACTGACGGGAACCCTGCTATGGTGTAGCTTGTCCACGGACACATAGGGTTGGGATGTGTCACGTGACAATTTTAGTCAGCATCGTTATGTGATCCCTTTTCCTAGGCATGACATATTGTATGTTGAACACGTTTCTCTCATGGATGAGCACGAATGTATGCGGATTTTTCATGAAAAGGTGAAAAGTATGTATGTAAGGAAGTCACATTCCATGTCTCTTCCTTGGTATGACACAGTACCCGAAAGAACACATGAAAGTATGAGCACCAAGCGTGGGCATTTCCATTGTGTTTTGCCACAATTGATTGCTCTAGATCAAAAGAGAAAAATTCGATCTCATTGTTTGCGTGTATGTGGTGAACCGTTTGGCACTCCGTCTATTTGTTCATCTACATTGTATGCACAGTCTTTGAGGAAGACACGATTTTTTCCCTTCACTTTACATGGAATGGGTATGTTCATGGTTTTGTGTTGGAAATGGTTTCAGGAATTTTCAACCATGGAGATTCTTGAAGACGAAAGCAGCATGACTCTAGACGAAGTTGAAGCAAGGAAGGAACCACAGAAGACTTTGTGTCGCTTTCGGCGCAGCCCAAAGAAGCAATCGTTGCAGACCTTTATGAAGTTCAAGTACCGTACGACCCACACAACAGAGTGGGCCGACGAAGAGTCCATTCCAGGATTCCGGATGCTATTGGCAATCTCCCTCGACGCCATATAGTTCGGTACCAGTACCTCACTTTGACGTCACGTGACACATCCAACCCTATGTGTCCGTGGACAAGCTACAGCACGATCAGGGTTCAGTCAGTCCAGTCAAGTCTAGATTAGAAGTGATCTGGCACTTTTGTGAGTCTATTCGTAGACCGTGCATGTCCAGTCACTTGGTATAGATGCATATCCTCTGGTTGCACACCGCATGATCATCAGTATTCCCTTCAGAATCCATCAGATTCAGTCAGGGGAATTTTCCAATGCATTTAGCCTATTTTTCCTATTTTTGACATTTTTCACTTATTATTTTAAAGTGACTTTCCAACAAAAGTAGGTAGGGCAATTTTGCTAATATAAGCAAACCCAAGTTAGCACTTTCTGGCACAAGAGGTAGCAGGAGCACATGCTCAACAGGCATCTTCTCAGCAAGAACCCGCAGTACCCTCAACACCGTGAGCCTTGGCGACCTCCCTCCCCAAGCCTAGCGTATTCAGATTCCCTTCATCACCAGACATCTTCCACCCCTGGCGTTTTCCAGATTGGCTTCATCACCACAGATACAATCAGCCCTAGCGTTTTCACAATCGCTAGCATTTCCACAGCCTAGCGTTTTTGCTAGCGTTAGCAGTCAAATCAGCGTTTTTGATTTTCAGCCCATTTGCAGCAGTTGGTTCAACGTTGTCAGCAAGCATTAGAAGCAACAGATTCAGCCCTAGTTGGTTGCAGAAGACCCCCATTTTCAGCCTATAAAAACGCAGCCAAAACAGTCAATTTCAGCCACCGAAACAGCCCCGAATTTCAGCAGATAGAAGATGACAGATTTCAGCCCTAAAGTCGTCGTCGTCATCGGCATAGTCCCAGATTGCATCAGTCCATTGCATCGTCATTGTACCACTTTGTGCAATCATAAGTAGACCACTCTCGCCGACGAGAGTGGGGCCTTCGGAGGAGGGTTTTACAAAGTATCTGGTGTCGTATCTCTCTTCTCTCTCTCTCTCTCTCTCTCTCTCTCTCTCTCTCAGTCTCAGTCTCATACACTTGCATGCACATTGTCCATTCACTTTGTTCGTGATCATAGCACTTTCCATTAAGAACGGAATGCTCTCCCTTCCATAAGAACTAAAAGGAACCTTGAGCACAATTCGGAGCACTCATCTTGAGCAAAGCGCAAACAATCATTCCGCTGCACCTAACATAGGAGTGAAAAGGAGAGGCACTTTTTATTTTATTTTATTTATAAACCCCTCTTTCTCTCTCTACGCTCGCAAAATTTGTCTCTCTACGCTTCTCACCTCTATCTCTACGTTATGCCCTCTTTCTCTCTCTACGCAACTTTTTCCTCTTTCTCTCTCTACGCAATTTCTCCCCTCTTTCTCTCTCTACACCATTTTTCCCCCTTTTTCTCTCTCTACGTCCTTTTATCCCCCCTCTTTCTCTCTCTACGCTACTTTTCCCCTCCCTTCTTTCTCTCTCTACGCGCTAGGTTAGGCTGGGTTGGGTAGAGCACGAGAGAGAGCCGAGGGCGGGTGCAAGGGTAGCGGGAGAGCAGAGGACGGGGGCCGGGGGTAGCGTGCGACCAGAGGGCGGGGCTGCAGGGGGGCCGCGTGTGAGCGGGGGGCGGGTGCAGGGGCAACAGGAGAGCACAGGACGGGGAGAGAGAGAGAGAGAGAGAGAGAGAGAGAGAGAGAGAGACGCACTAGCCATGACCCGACTTGCCAGCTATGTACTTCACATCCGGAGTCCTTTTGTACAGCACGTGAAGACTTTGGAGAGGACATACTGATGTATCCGTGTTGTATTCGCCATTCATTAGAGGATTGTTGCATTGCTACGGGCCACACCGTCCTTTCCTAAGGTTGGGACAAGCATGAGTGCGGCCAGCCATCATTGTCTTCACACCAGAAATGTTCAGTTTAGACAGGGTGTCACAAAGTGTTGACGTGGCATGCCACTGGTCTCGACCAGAAAAAAGGGGTAATGGCCAAAAAGGAGCCAAACTGAATCAAAGGACCCAAGTCTCAGGCTTGACATGAGTAAAATGCGGCGAGATTTGCATTGATTTGTGGCCCAAAAAGCGGGATGGCATGGCAATCCCTACGAACTTCGAAGATGACGTGGCAGCTGGTTTGTCATGTGCTCATTTAACCCTGTGTGCTTGTGGACAAACTGTAAATCCTACTTCTAGGGTTTAGGATAGCCAAGGAAGTGTTCTGGCACCTTTGTGAGCCTCCATGGAGGACATGCATGTCCAGGCACTTTAGAGTAGCTGCATACCCTCTGATTGCACAAGAGCACAGCCAGCGTCTGCTAGGTGTAGGCACTAGGGAGTGTTCCCATACAATAGCATTAGTACTAAGCCTAGGTAGTATCAGCATGTGAAGCACCTCTTATGAGTAGGTTTATTAACTTACTAAATAAGTGACACTTTAGCTCAGTTTATGAAGTCGTGGGGTTGTTGTTGGCATGTTGCTTGACCAAACTCTTCTTGAAATTCTGATTTTGTCTCTCTACCGCTGATTTACTCTCTAGAGTTTGCTGATTTTCTCCCTCTAAAACAGAGCAGAATTTTGAGACTTTCTCTCTCTAAAACTGAGTTTTATAAAAAAGCAACCTTTTCTGCTGTTTTTAGCGCCCCAAATTCACAGTAATTTTATGGCTAAAAATCTTGCGCCCCTAAAGCTTAGGTAAGTTGCTTCTTCTGGGCATTCTCCTAAAAAGAGAGGGAGGAGCAGAATTCTGGTGCCCAGCTTTTCTCATGGCCTCTACTCCTTCATTGGCACTCTCCTCTCAGGTAAAGCATGGAGAGCCTTCTCATGTCTTCAGATAGTAAAGTAACTAAATTGTAGCTTTAATGTAGCTGTAGCTACAGATCAATATAAGATGACACTTACAAATGATGAGGCATTTCTTTAATCAATCTGATTTTGAGGATTCTTTATCTTCCACCTGCTTTGTGCCAGCACTAACTTAGCCTTTTTATTCAGTGCTTCAGAGAAGGTGAAAGTCATGGGACAGGCTCTCTCAAAAGCCAGAGAACACCTTTACGATTGTAAACTAGTGACCAAGAAACTAAGGGCTATGTTGCAGGGGTCTGAAGATCACACTCGGGTGCTTAATAAGCAAAGTGCAGTCCTTCGGCAACTTGTGGCGAAAACCATACCAAAAGGTCTGCATTGCCTATCCTTGTGGTTGACGTCAGAATACAACTTTCTTCCGGATGAAGAGAAGGAATTGGCAGGCCGGGAAAAGCTGGAGGACCCCAATTTCTACCATTACGCTTTGTTCTCAGACAACGTCATTGCAGCTGCTGTGGTCATCAACTCTACAGTGTATAATGCCAAGGTAATGGCAGCTTGCTGCAATTGAATTCGTTTGTGCGTACTCTGTATTTGTGTGATATACCAACATGTTTTGAAAACTTACAGGAGCCAGAGCTACATGTCTTTCACCTCGTCACTGACAAGTTAAACTATGCAGCCATGAAGATGTGGTTTCTGGCAAACCCACCTGGAAAAGCCACCATAGATGTGCAGAAAATTGACGACTTCAAGTGGTTGAATTCTTCTTATTGTCCAGTCTTGCGTCAGTTGCAAACTGCTGCTGCAAGGGAGTTCTACTTTAAGGCTGATAATCCAGCAACTTTGGCTGATGCTTCCACAAATTTGAAGTACCGAAACCCAAAGTATCTGTCCATGTTAAACCACTTGCGGTTTTATCTTCCAGAGGTTTATCCGAAACTGGACAAGGTCCTTTTCCTAGATGATGACATTGTCGTTCAACGAGATTTAACCCCCTTGTGGTCCATTGATTTGGTCGGTAATGTCAATGGGGCTGTGGAAACATGTGGTGAGAGTTTTCATCGCTTTGATAAGTATCTCAACTTTTCCAACAAGTTGATTTCTGAGAACTTTGATCCAAATGCGTGTGGATGGGCTTATGGAATGAACATTTTTGATTTACAAGAATGGAGACAGCGTGATATGACCGGTGTTTATCACAGATGGCAAGCTTTGGTATGTATATGGCTATTTTTGTTGTTGTTTTGTCTCTTTAATCATTGTGGTTGTCTTTGCCCTAACATGACTTCTGTGGACACAACAGAATGAGCAGAGGAATTTATGGAAGTTGGGAACATTGCCACCTGGCTTGATCACATTTTACAACTTGACATATCCTTTGGATAAAAGTTGGCATGTGCTGGGCTTGGGGTATGATCCAAATGTTGAAGTTGAGGAGATAGAGGTAGCAGCTGTCATCCATTTCAATGGGAACATGAAGCCTTGGTTAGATCTAGCTCTGGCCAAGTACAAGCCGTATTGGACAGGTTACTTGAATCTTGCTCACCCATTTTTGCAACGCTGCAACATACACATGGAATAGGGGACTGTTTGATTCACTATTGGAGAAGGACCGCACCTACATACAGAATGGAGCTAAGGTGTTCATAGTAACCCCTAAACGCAGATGATGAAGCAACGGCAACGAAATTTTTATTTGTCCCTGGTACAGATCATTTGCATCCTTGGAGGGATTCTTACACCTTGTTTGCCGACTTTGTCTCACTTTCACAGCTACAGGAATTCGAAGTTCATTGTCGCAGATGATAAATTGAGAATTGAGGCATCCATGTGCTTCATACACAGCTGATATATTCTCCTCCAATTCTATTTTGGGGATATGTGAATTGATGCTAATGCTTCCTTTGAGCAGCATTGCAAAGCCTTGGGATTCTCATGTGCCTGGCTTTTCTAATCTTAAGAGTTGAGGACATTTTTCCGTCATTATTATCAATTATCAAATGTGTCGTCGCTTTTTGTTGTTTGTGCATCAAGTGTTTTGCCTTAACCAACCTAAGCCTTTCTTGTCCATGTGGATAAGTTTTCTCGTAAACGCCCTACTGGAAGGCTTCTGCTTTGCACTAATTATGAGATTTTAGGCCTTCCTTTTCTTGCTCAAGTGGGCAGCTTTTTTGCCAAGGGACATTGTGTAGAGACATCTATTTACAACAGTTTAGAGCTTCCCTTTTAAGGCAGGTTTAAAGTCAGAAAAGCTTATACCGCTGCTTATCTAGCCACAACACCAATAAAGTGCTAGCAATGACCCGTTATATGCATGTGTTGGTCTGTGCTGCTATAAACTGTGCTTGCTGCCAAAGGCCTCGGAAAAGGTTGACAAAATGATAATTTATGGCTGTTTAGTGCCTTCGTACGTTGCAAAATGAAGCCTTTGCAATGAAATCTCAAACTAGGCTCTCGTCCCTTGATCCTTGCGTCTCACTTACTCTTTCTTGGGACTGTTCCAAGGATGTTCAAAATTCTCTTTTCTAAGTTGTCAGCATGTTACAGAGCCCATGGTTAGTGTCTGGGGTTTTCTAGTATTGTTAGCACTGATCAACATTAAGTCCATCAGAGCTATTGACTAACCCCTCTCTCACTCTTGCCGTTTTGAATCAAACCCTATGCTGAAATAATGACTAGCACCTAATACCTTGATTAGTTGATCAAGTTTTGGATTCTCTATTAATCATAGTAGATTATCTAGTTTGTGCACAATTTGCACATCAATGAGTTCATTATTTTAACCTTAGCGAGAAGTTTTGGTGCCTCTAGCCTTAAAAGCTAGAGTAGCTTGGAATTTCACTGCAACAGAGCACGTGATGTTTGATCACCACATAGCCTCTTTCGCTTTCTCTTGTTGCCATTGTCGAGGCTTCAACAAGTGATTGTTTGAAGTCCTAACAAGCCACTGTCCGAGCTTTGACAAGCATTGCTTTTGATACTTCTACCCTTGTGCTGACTGTTGCGCTCAGTGTTGCTATCATGTCTACCTTTATGTGTTGTTCTCATTCACCAAGCATGCGATCAAATTCTTCAGCAACCCTCTAGGCTACGGGTGTTGCAGCCAGTTTTCGAGGCACTCAAGAAGCTCAGTGCCATTCACTTTGAGCCTTGAGGCTTTCGGCCAATGTTTCCTTTCAAGTCCAATTGAGGTCATCCTCCTTGACTACGTAGATTTGGCAGCAAGTTGCTCACTCTGCGGGATCCTTTGAGAGCATTTGCAGAGTCTCCTGATAGGCCGGCCTCTCTGCTTAGAGCTACTCCTGTAGCAAGTTGGTAGCCATACTAGAGATACAAATATATGTTCTTTTCAACTTCAATCCTACCCAGGTGGTGGTTCATACCGTTACCTTTCAAGGCAGCCATTATTGGTCACCAAGGATTCAATTGGGCTAGCTTCCTTCCGCCACTTGGGAGAAAAAAGACAACGCTGAAGCCATTATCGAAGTTAGAGCTTTTGAAGGTGATCTACAACCTGCAAACGAGTGCTGATGGCTTTAGACTAATTTCAGATCTTCTTACAAAATGCTAGCAGAGTTCAGCATCGATGTTGTCCAGCACAGTGGAAGCAGCAAAGAAAATACCGCTAATTTTCTTGATCGCATGGGTTGCCTCCGCTCTAACGAAATCCTCACTTTGATCGATGTTGAAACGGTGACCCGTGCAACATTATTGACCCGCAAAAGAGATGATGGAGATTGGAGTAGACATGATCAATGCGCTAGTGGAGATCGGGGTAGACATGATTGGCACGAGAGAGGCTATGAAACCCGAAACACAACGATGATGTCACGATGATCAATAAAGCAAAAACAATATACAGAGCCTGCCTTTCCTGCGAGGAAGATGACTGCAGGCTCACAAAGATGGACACCCCTATAGCTTTTGAACAGTGTCGAAGCGGGAACATCTCTGAGGTGAGCGTGTAGCTGTCGGGGCCGATGGAGAAGAAGGCCGCATATGCGAACACTGCAAGGATGGTGATGGCCATCGCCATATAAGGGGAGACAGGATGCGCACTTGCCTACATACCCACGGACAGCATGGAGTCGCCCTTCGCTGATTTCAGGCCCATGAGCATGAAGGTGCCAACCAAGTTGCTGAGGCAGGTAGGCACGCATGCCACTTGCACTTCAATTATCAGCTCTACTCGTCCTTATTTTACAAGAGACCACCAGCACATGAAGCTTAAGGTGTGGAGTACCCTGTGGTAGCCATGGACGTGAAGCAGCTGAACTTCCTGCTTGCTTCCCCAAGCACCCGCAAGTATACACAAAATATGGATAATCTGACTCAGATGCAGCTGTATGATCCGAATAAGGCTGAGCTTGAAGAGCATTACAAGGCTGCCTACTATAATAGAGCAGCTTCTTGTGTTCAACCTGGTCCAGCAAGGATGTAGCCACCCACCCCATGTCGTTGCCTTGAGCTTTCTAGCCTTGCTCTGAATGCCAACCTGTCCAAAGGCCACGGGACTGTAGTAAACCAGTGCGTCGATTCCAGATCCTTGTTGAAAGAAGTTGATGGCTATGGCGATCATGTACATACGAGCCAGGGGTGGGGCAAGAAGTCCACCGATCTTGAGGAGATATACTAGGCCAACGAAACTTCCTGCTTACGCGTCATTCATAATCTGCATCTTTTCTTGGACTTCTTCTGTAGCTCTTCCTTGTTCATGGACAGAATCTCGCCTAAGCGCTCCTTTTTCTTCTACTCCTCCCATCGTCGCACTACTGCTTTTCGGCCATGGGAGATCTTCGGATGAGCATGAGTTCTTTTTGCTTGCTTGTAATAATAATGAGCTCACCTGTTTAAGCCGAAAAGCAGGAGCATGACAATGCGACGTTCAACGGTTCCCCAAGCCTCCCTCTGTGAACTGCACAAAATTGTCCCGAGGGGTGAAGACCGTCGTGCAACAAATCAACATAATGATTTTTTTTGTTACTTATTTATCAAATGTGGATGTTTAAATTTACAATAAATACTTTAAGTGAATATTCAGGCGCTTTTTAGTGTCATCATGGAAGTAATGGTGATAGAAGACATGATGCCGAAGTGAATGCGATAGTCGAGCAAAAGTTGCAGAAGAGATCATGATGGAGATTGTATTGATGTAGATCGTGGTAGACAACATCATGGAAGTAGTGGTGGTGATAGACATGATAGCAGAAGTGAATGTGGGCAGAATTCGTGGAAGAGATGATGGTGGAGATGGCATTAGACATGATCGACACCATGATGAAGATCCACGTGAGACAAGGTAGGAAAGACGAAGAGATCATGCCAAAGAAGATGAATATAGAAGGGATTGTAGCCATACGGATGGTGATTTAAGGATTCACAAAGAGCATGATGATTGCAAGGATAGATACAAAGGATAGCAAAGACCGGAGTAGGAGGGATTGACATGATAGCTCTTCACAAAGGAACCAATCACACGAACTTGAGCAAGATTTATTGGTTATTTAATAGTTATAATAACCTTTGGCCCCACTCCTATCCGCAACAAGCACAACCATGGCTGTACTGCTCACTTGTTGACGACTCTAGCTCGACAACACTGCAAGGTCCGTTATCTGTATCCAATTCCCTATGTCTATGCGTTTGCTTGGTCCAACACATAAATCCTACAGGGCAGGGCAGACCTTCCATTTCTTATAAATTGTTGGAGAGACCATAGTGCCAACTCCCCACCATACTTATGTATGGCACTTTTACATGCCATGCACTGTATAATTAGCATTTTCAATTTGTGATGCTTCATTGCAAGACGAAATGTTTGACTATTCTCATTGGTTTAATGTAACTTGACATAAACATTGTCCTTCGGCTTGGAGAAATGGACAACACCCATACACGATTATCAGGTTGATAGATCAGTTTAATTTTTATAGCCTGTTGATGCTTTTTGTATTTTTGAGTTTGTTAATGCTTCCTTAAGTTTAGTTTAGCTACATGTTTTCCTCATTAGTATATGCTCAATCTAGATAATCATATCTATATATCAAATAGATACACACTTCTTTTCTCATAGTCAGACAATTCAACTTATATATTGCAGTACTCTATGCACTCTATACATGTTTACTTTATTCCTAGGTGGTTGATGTCAATATATGTATGTCCTTATTTGGCAATGCATTTTGTATATTGCAGCTCAACGTTCTCCTCGACATAACCATTCTTTAGTACGAGGACAACCCTTTATCCCAGCGTCTTCCTCCTCAAATATGTTTTGCATCAGGTTCTGTGGATCAACAACCAAGACAACACATCTCTCTCTCTCTCTCTCTCTCTCTCTCTCTCTCTCTCTCTCTCTCTCTCTCTCTCTCTCTACGAGAAATAAAGAAAAATTATCTACGCTTGATTTAGAGTAAGATGGGTCCCAGGTTAAGAGACTAAATGGCCGATATTACTAGGTTGAATGGCAATTTGCAAACAACTAGCAAAGTAGGTTAAGGAGTAGGGTTTAAGTAGAATGATTAAGCTGTAACGCTTTGCCCGATTCAATTACCCCCTTTGATAGCCCTTTGTTGTATAGTCAGCCCTATGGGACACAACTTGCTTCTTCCCAATGCTCATCAAGAGCAATTTTTGTTGCCTATTAATTGGTTCTACTCATCCACTTGTGTTCCACAACAAAAGCTGATGCGATATCAATCACAACTAACTAAGCAAGTAACCAAATGTGCTCCAAAATCTATCAGAACATGTTACGACAAAGAGTAGTGCCTTGGTCTCATTGCTCAAACAATTGTAAAAGAAGAAGAAGAAGAAGATGATGATGAAGGAGTATTTTAACCATTTTACAGACAACTACAGAGGTAACAGATCATTATATATGCATTTTTTGGTTTTTTGCCAATGCACTTCAAAATTGTTTACTTCAGTGCTAGATGCTTGATGTCAATCTGCATATGTCCTGTTATGTTCTATAGATGTTCTATAGCAACACCCACCAAGCAAGACTAGTTTTAAAAGCTAAATTTGGTACCTAAAATGCCTCTTGCTTTTCATCTTAATTAGATGCAGTCATATGACTTAGCTTGCTGGCATCTCTTCGCTTAAAAAATATATATTTCTCAACAAGTTATGGTTATGTGCATTAGCCATTCTATGCATTGCTGAGGAAGTTTTGCATTGAACTTATTAGCCAAAGGCTTTTTTCGTGTGTTTTTGTTTACATGTACATACAAAGCATGTAGATTGGGTTATAGACACCACCCATGCTCTAGCCATGTTGGCTCTTTGCACGTCCTTTGAAACTTTAGTACGTGCAACCAAATAAACAAGGATCTACGTTCCTAAACCTCATATCTGGATCAACAATCTTGTGGCATCGTAGATGTCTCTATAGCCTATGATGTCTCGGCGGGTAGCAAGTGCTTGATAATAAGGTCCACTGGCTTGGGGTAGTTACGCTTGAGGTGATTCTTGTGTATGACAAGCACAAAAAAACTATCAAATCACCCATTACTTTTTCACACCAATAGTTTTATACTAAGTCAACAACCTTTGATCATCATATCACACTCACCATATACCTATCAACGGCCTCTACTAAGTGCAACACATGACATCATGATAATCTAATGAAAGTAAGTAGCATGACCTTGTCACTATCTCACATGGGGTTCGCCACAGGGGATCTAGGGCCCGAGTTGAGAGGGGATGCATGACTTTGATCTCTACCGTCCGATCGTCACCGTGAACTAGGGGCCCTAGATCCCCTATGGGCAGGCCTCATGTGATATAGTGATGAGGCATGCATGGGTGGATGGATGCATTAAATATGATTGCAAACAAGCAGCTTTGCAACACGAAGAGGGCAACGATGGCAAGGAATGACTCATGCATGATCCATCGCTAACGACTTTGCAATTACTATATATATATATATATATATATATATATATATATATATATATATATATATATATATATATATATATATATATATATATATATATATTTATTTATTTATTTCTCTCTCTCTCTCTCTCTCTCTCTCACACACACACACACACACACACACACACACACACACACTTGGTCATGACTTCTGACCATGATAACATCTATGGGGCTCGGTTAATGTTCTATTGTGGCTTTAGGGGATTTTACCTTATGGTTTACATGCTAAATTACTGCCTTGGGGCTGTGGTGGCTCTAGCACCTCATCTGGAGGGGGTGGAAGACTATACCCCGAATCACTATCTGAACTCAAGCGGTTAAAATTGAGTTGTTGCCTGGCAAGGGATTACCCTGTGTTGTACAAATTCTTGATTTGTTATCACATTGGTTGATATTAGAGTTTACCATAAAATTAAAACCTTCCCAACATCTTGTGTTGGCTACCCTATGGATACTGTCCCCCAATTTACCTGCTACCAGTTTTAGTTTTTAAAGCTAAAACCTATTGTCTGGCCCCTCAAAAACCTGGGTGGCCTTCGAGTTCACTGTCTCTACTTAGGTTTTTATCATGCTGCCGTGACCTTCATACTGTATCACTGCCCCACTCTGATGGAAAGTTGCCTGCCCTGGCTTCCCTACCTCCCACTCATGAACAGAATCCTACCCCGATTACCTCGTACATTCATCGAGGCTAGGCGGCCGCGGCACCACCTCTAATGAGCATCTGTCGGAGTGCATACTTGCCTCCTCCACTATAAAAGGTGAGGGCGTTTTTCCCCCTCACTTAGGCTTGGTCTTCCTTAGCTGCTTGGAAATTTGCTTGGCATGGCGGCTGCTCACAGGTTTCATTAAATCTCATAACTTCAAATCCATGCTCTGATATCTGACTATAAAGCAGGAATTTAAAAAAACCTTATTGAAAAAAATAGTCTTTTTGGATTCTTTTATCTTCTCACATTGGCAAAGGAGCTTTTTCTTTGGATGCTTGACTGGTACTAACTGCATAAAAGTTGACATTAAATACTGGTGATGGTGCTGGTTAGGCATAAACTCTGGTGATGGTACTGGTTTGGGCTTCTTTATCTGGTACTGACTGAAACCTGGTGATGGTGCTGATTATGCATAAACTCTGGTGCTTACTTTGCAATTTTTTCACATTTACCACTATTTCATAACACGAGTCTCTTTCTGTCGACATATAAAAGATGGATGGTCTTTCATTCTAATAATTACGGTTGATGAAGTTACATTCAAGAAGAAAAAGGAGGAGTTAATACTAGATAATTTGGCTTGGTTTAACTGGGCCTAGGTGATATTGTAATATGAGGGAGATTGCTTCTTGCCCTTACCTTGGAAATTTGACTGCAAAGGGGGATGCTCTATGTCCTTTTTGATTGCTGAAGGCAAAGAGATAATATGTTTTGCTACTGATATTTTGCTGGCATTATTATAACTATTGCAGTAGGATTTGGGAAACTAGTTGCTCATTGGTAACTGGAAGCACAAAATGGGATCTTTTCTGTAAACTTATATGGCATGCTTGTTGGATTTGTTTTACCTACAAATAGGGATTGGTTAGGCATTGGCTATCTGGCAAGGATGTGACCATTTTTTCATACATAAAACACTCTAATTTATTTGGCTCTTAGGGGTTTCGCCTTAAAATGTATGGAGGCTTTGATGTGACTTCTCGGTCTTAGGTTTCATTGAATCTGATGCATGGTATGGCTGGTCACTATCTGGCCCCGACTTTTAGGATTGCTAGGTTGATTCCTCATCTGATTGGTTGAGGAAGGTACTCATGCTGACTGCCTTGATACTCAGATAATTGTCGACAAGATATTTGATGATATATACTTGATGATTAACTTGCTGGTCTTTTCTGATTTGGCTGCCATTTTCTGGTACAGTTTTGTTCACATCAGTATAGATTGTTGTTTGGCTTCTTGACTGATCCTCTGCTACTGAGATGGAATATGACATCTAACACTATTTTTCAAAGAACCAGATGGTGAGCATATGGGCTGATTGCCTGGTGGTGGTGCTGGCTATGCATAGTTTTTTTGGTTACTGAAATGCTTGGTCTAGCTGGTCATACTTGGAAGTTACATATTCAGGCTTAATCTAAAGGAACATTGCAAAAGGGAACACTGGTTTTCTTCTGCCATTTTCTGATTCGGATTGGTTAACATCAGTATATGATGGTGTTTGGGATTCTTTTTTTGGTACTGGTTGATCCTCTGCTACTGGGCTGAAGTATAGCAGATACAAGTAGATTCCCGATACAAGTGTTGCTCGATATTTTAATTTTTGGCAGTTAATCGAGCTTACTTTATGGTTACTTTTTTGAGTATGGCATACTGAATCTTACTTTGATCTACTGCTCTGTTTTTTGACTAGTTTATTTACTGATTTTGAATGGTTAGAAGGAGCGATTACGAAGATTGTTATAACACAACCTAAATTAACCTATCTGCTAGCTTTGGATGGCCTTTGCTGGCGGTTTTGATGATCTCAACCGGAAGCAAATTTATAACGGATACCTTGTTTGGTTATTGATTGCTCTGATTTATGGCAGAAGTTAAAACAAATGGAGTAACTCTAGATGCTAGAAAATCGTTGGTACTTTATTATACAGGACAATAGATGGTCTAATAATTTTTAAGTTTGACATGGACAACAACTGATAGATTCCATGAAGCCCGCCATACGTAGCCAAGTCTAACATATCTGTTGTCTTGACTATATGGATGCATGTGAGAATTCTATCTTGGCTTAAAGAGGTTTAGCTTGTTGCAATCCGACTTTGGAAGCACTTGATGATGCAATTGGGATAGTTTTTGATACCTTTGTACAAATTCCCTTGGAATGATACTTCATTCTTACTATATTGTACAGTTTTGATTCAAAGACTGAATTGTTTTTGTACATATCTTTGCCTGGACATCTTTAGCCAGTCGTCTTTTTGAACATCTTGTTCAATTGGTGTGTTATTTATTTAGTTTAACAGCTACACACACACACACACACACACACACACACACACACACACACACACACACACACACACACACACACACACAATATATATATGGAACATAGACTGCATACTGACAAACACTCTGAGATTATACACACATCTACACCTACTCAATTCCCACTCCACACACCCATGCCTATAAGGGTGACCCCTTGCTCTAGAATAGACACTTTAATTTTTTTTTTAAAGATCTGCTTCTTGCTTGCCATACTCGGCTTAATGCTTGCAGTATAAACACATATTTTGACACACACACACACACACACACACACACACACACACACACACACACACACACACACACACACACACACACACACACACACACACACACACACACACACACACACACACACACACACACACACACACACACACACACAAGCACACAATATATGGAACACAGGATGCAAGTTGGTAAACACTCAATGATATTATGGGCACACAACCACACAACACACACGGGCTTACATAGTACCAAAAAGAATAACAGACACAAGTTTTACTAACAAGTTTTTACTAAACATGATACAGGCAACCACATCATTGGCGGAAGAGTGATACAGATGCCTCCAAAGCAGGACGAGATGATGGATTTCAAAGCCGAAACTCCTCCCCCCCTTTTTTTTTGCTTTTATTCTGGCATAGGCAAACCCCTTATTTTGTAGTTCGTTCTCCAGATACATGAATGCATTCTTGAATTTGTCAGGTTTTCATTCGCTTTGAATATAAAACCTCTACAAAACCCAAATAACTGATTTTTATTTACCTACATAATGAGTCCATGATCCCAAAAGTAATTCCGACACAGTTGTAGTTTACTAATGAAACATATTCATTCTACGGTAATTGTATAACTCACGAAGACTGTTTTACCTTTTGCTACATCAGGTCGAAAAATGGATAAAATCTAAAAGTAAGATACATTTTTAAGGCTTAAAATAAAAGAGCAAAACTGCTCACTCTCTAAATAGGCAAGTCCTAAAAGTAGGAAGCGTTGAAACTCTTGCGCAAAAATAAGCTGGCAATTGCGGAGCAGTAAGCCTTCAAGGCATCCATTAGCAAGGCCTTTAAGGCACCGTTGGGCTATATCCAGTTATAAAAACATTGCTTCATGCGTATCTGAGTAGCGCTAGCCAATACACTCACCTAAGTTATACGCATGTAGCGTTTCCTCCTTGCGCTTCTATAAGCAGTAAGCACACAACACTACATCTAAAGCTATGGCATGTTTCATGCAAGCATGAACACATAGGCTCTCTTGTAGCGCTCATCTCTCTACACATAGGCTCTCTTGTAGCGCTCATCTCTCTACACATGCACACGGTACACAGTAAACGGAAGCAACCAAGGCTCGCAATCGAAATGGTTTTTAAGTACGGTGTTTAGCTCCTGTTTTTTTCTTTATTGGTTTTTTAAGATTGCTATCTTGCATAAATTGTATCAAAAGGTTGAAAGAGGGTATATGACAACCTCCTCTGAGGACAAATGTCATTGTGATAGACATGTTTTTTTGAGAAAAGAAAGGTGTTACAAACAAAATGCTGCCAAAATTTTCACAAATTAGATATACTTCTAAGGTGGAAAGATGACTTATAAACCTTAGAATGCCCCTAAGGCAGCAGTTGGTAGAATAATGATAAAGCTCATATGTATAGCCATCTATTTTTATGACTATGGTTTAGTATAAAAATGGATCAAAAATTTGGTAAGAGTATATGACAACCTCAAGTGAGGACAGAGGTCATTGTGTAAGACTGGTTTTTTTTTGAAAAAAGAAAGGTGTTACAAACAAAATGCTGCCAAAATTTTCACAAATTTGATGTACGTATAAATTAGGGTACTGACTTATAGAACATAGAGATAATGATGCCCTTAGGGCAACATCTAGGGATGGTATCTAGGAACGCTAAACTCATATGTAACCGGTGATGAATGCGGGTATATGACAACCTCTTGTGAGGATAGATGTCATTGTGTAAGAATGATTCTTTTTTGGAAAAAGGAAAGGTGTTACAAACAAAATACTGCCAAAATTTTCACAAGTTAGATAGGCTTATAAATTGAATGCAGACTTGTAAACAATAGGGATAAGACTACCCCTATGGCAACATCTAGTATATTATCTAAGAATGCTAAAATCATATGTGTAATCATTGGTGACAAAGAGGGGTATAGGCAGACGGCTAGGATGAGCATCACTCGAAATATTCTTAAGCTACAACAGATTCGGGACAAGCTACTGGCAACACATAAAGGGAAACAGAGAACCATGCCAATGGCAATTAGATACCCTATCTCCAAGCCTTGTAAACCTATAAAAACCTTCACAGACCGTAACTGACCCTACTTGCATAGACGAACAAAAGGAAACATAACATATGATTAGGAGTAAGGTTGGAGTCCAGGGTGTGACAACGATAACAAGCAGGGGGGGTTGCTTGATATACCTGTCACCCATTTAGTGCAAATTAATTCTAATTAATTGTACTTGTGGTTGGCTGGTAGGTAAAGATCCCCGCTTTCATCTACTAGGAGTTCCAGCTAAAAGCTCCTACTTTTTCATGTATCGAAGTATCTTGTAATAAGTTTTATATCAAAAAGATTGTACTTTGCTTTCGTCTTTACACAACATGGTAAGTGCAAAGAGTATTTAAGTTCTCTCAGTATATGATTCTAAATGATGGGATTTTTCAATCAAACACACACAAAATTTTCCCAAGATACCTTTGGTCGTGTATCCATTACGGTTTGTTTCGTGAAAAATAATTGTTGGCTTATCAATTGTATTGTGATTTATTCAGGCTTTTTGGATTCCATTTCTCACCCGTCTGGGATATGGAATAGAAGAAGGCATTCCTGCTCCACTCGTTGGTACCCAATGTATAATTTCTTGTTTCAAAGGTGTGCAATTTCACAAAAAATTGTTGGACTTTGAAAAACAAGCTTTAAGCACCCACTCTATATCGGTATTAAAAACTGCTTCTATAAATGACTAGCTCTCCTTATTGATTCTTTCCAGAAAAGAGAAGGATAAGCTTCTAGAGGCCTTTAATACCTTCTTAGCTAGACTACCCATTATTGACGCACAAGATAGTTCAAATCTTGATTTTTATTTTACTTCTCTACCCACTATTGTAAACAAGTTATATTTTATCAATAACCTTCCAGCAGTGCCTATAGAAATCAAGCACTCAGAAAAGGTGATCAATCCCCTTCTTGATCTAGACCTACTGGAGGAAGAAGAGAAGGAAGCTCTCAACTTCTTAGCAGATTCAAATAGTGCATCCTCTGAACGAGCAGTTTCTAAACTCTTTTCAGAGGTAATCCCTTTACTACCACCCAGGCAGGTTGAGTTGGATGCTATTCGACTTGAACATAAGCTCTGAGATTATGAAATTTTAAACCATCGGGCACCTTTTACAATTTCCTCTCTAGGGTTATTGTGTAGTATTCCCACCGACATTGTTGAGTAGTGTAAAACTTTAGCCTTACACTCCAAGCATCTTTTGGCACAAGATGTTCTCTTCGAGCTCAAACAAGTCAAATTATCCGATGTCGATGGTAAAAAATGCCCAAGCTCTTCAATCATTGCTCGCACCAAGGGACTCTCTCTTATGGACAGAGCTAAGGATCAAAAATGGTTTATGAGAAACTCTTGGAATTCATATAGACCCTTCCTTAAATGCCAGTGCAAAAGGGTGGATCCAAACTCCAGTTGTTCCTCTTCAATCATTTGGTTTGATCAGTTTTTGTGGTACCTATTCCAGAATTTACCAAGGTTTTTTCAATTTTCATCCGGACCTGCCCAGGTTTATGCCTTTATTGCATGGGTTGCTTCATTTCCAACTGAATTAAGGCATGCGGTAATTATCTATTATCAGTTTCATGAACACATGCTAGAAGCAGCTAAAGGATTGGTCCTATATACACCTAGGATGCCACTTCTTCAAAAGCTACACAACACACCCGTTTCCAATACAATCAAAACCCTACTCAAACCTCCCAAAGGCAAGGAGCAACTAAAGAAGATCACATACACACCAAGCAGCATGGCGTCAACAAGCAAGAAGCCAAGGCAATTTAGAGGATTTGAAGATTATGGGGATACTCCCAAAGCACTTGAATACCCAAATTCCAAAGACCAGGTACGTCTACTTATCACAAGAAATAATGGATTATTACATTTTGAACGCAATGTTAAGATGCATGGAAGATTTGTTCACATATTTTTTTGTAACAAATTTATGGACTTTATTAATCCTCATAAGTTTTTTCAAATGTTGATAAATGATTTTCACATTAATAAAGACCCGTCTGAGATGAGGATTTGCTTTGGTTGGAAATATACAAAAAACTTGAACCATACTCTATACAAACCATCTTCTGTGTTCGCCCAAGAAATTGATGAAACACAAACATGTGCGTGTTTAGCTCATAAAAGGTTTTCCAACTTTTTGGTTGACTTAGAAACTTTTGGAAGACATGTTATCACCACTAACCCTAGCATAGCTAGACATAAAACTTTCCAAGAGTTTATCAAGAAAGGGTTAAATCACATACCATTAGTACCGGTAAACCCTAAGTCAATAATAAAAGAACTTAGCAATGTGTGGAAGACATTATGTAACCTTTTAGGATGTGAGGATAGTAAAACTCATTACAATTACCAAGGTTCAGTTAATGAAATGTTTTCCCAAAGATTTCCCTTTTATAGGCAAAACCAAACTCCCTGGTACAAGAACACAGATTTGATGGATGAAATAAAATATATTTTACAATTTTTATTTATATGCGGACTTGATAAATCTGCACAAACTCCAATATTCATATGTAAGAAACTCATTCAATTAGCAACAAAGAAAAGGCTAGAAAACCCCGAATTCTGTCTTCTTTCTTCACAAGAGGAGGAAATTTGCCAAGCCATAGGATCTTATACCCAGAGATTGGGTTAGATACACCATCTATGTCCTCTCTCCCATATCTTATGGGAAATTTTAAAATCCATAAAATGAATTTCAGATGGATCACTAATGCGCATAATTGTGTATTTACTCCTACTACAACCATAATCACTAAATTATTCAAAGGACTAATATAAGGGTTTACAGAGTACACCAAAACTATACATAAAAAGATACAATTGTTTTCTGGAACACAAACTAATGGATATTGGATGATTAATAATCAATTGATTTTTTGATTAATCTACCAAAGCGTATTACAAACATTCATTCCTTTGATATAACATCTTGTTATGAGGCTATCCCTCATAAAGGCACGCATGGTCTGCTCGAGGTTCTAGACAACTTTGTTAAACTCATAAAACTATGAAATATCTTGGATTTAAGAAATGATGCAAACAAATTGTGCTTACCAAAAAGAAAAGAGAAGTGGTCTGGACATTTGAGTATTTACATAACATCAATGAGTTTGTTCTTGATAATTGATTTACAAAATTAGGCACACATATTTATCGCCAGGAGAAGGGTATACCAATGGGATATAATTGTTCACCATTATGGTGTAATCTATATTTAGCATGATATGAAATTGAGTACATAAAAAAGCTATCTCTGCTTACAAAATTTGATATGATGAAGGCATTATTATATTCATGGAGGTATATGGATGATTTGCTATTTGTTAATAATCCATTTATTTCACAATGTTTAAATCACCAAAAACCCTTGTCCCAAGAGGACCCCTTTACAATTTACCCTTTGGACATTATTGGGATTAAAGCCACACACAAGAAAAACCAAACCAGATATTTAAATACACATATCCAATTGTGCAATTCAATTGAAGGAGAGTATGTAACATACAGCGCATGGAAAAAAGATAAGTTACCATGCCCTAATGTGTCGTTTATTCATGCAGCCAGTAATCGGCCAAAAAAGATGGCATACAATGTATGCATATCACAAGTTCTTCCCATATTATATAATGCATCCCAAGAATCATATGCGGTAACAGATTTAAATAAACTAATCAATATGTTTGTAGAAAATGGGTTCAAAAAAGAGAAGATAATTACATGTATTACTAATTTCATCGAGGGAAATCAATTCCCAGGCATTAGATTTACCATCAATACCTTAAAACAGAGAATTGGTAGAGGATGGGTCCACTTGGTGGCCTCTCCTCCACCAAGTGCACCTTTCCTCAAGGATGGGGGAGGGCACACACACACACACACACACACACACACACACACACACACACACACACACACACACACAGAGTGTCACAACAGCTGACCATAGCTATACACACACACACACACACGCACACACACACACTTGGTCATGACTTCGACCACGATAGCATCTATGGGGCTCGGTTAATGTTCTATTGTGGCTTTAGGGGATTTTACCTTATGGTTTACATGCCAAATTACTGCCTTGGGGCTGTGGTGGCTCTAACACCTCATATGGAGGGGGTGGTAGACTATACTCCGAATCACTGTCTGAACTCAAGCGGTTAAATTAAGTTGTTGCCTGGCAAGGGATTACCCTGTGCTGTACAAATTCTTGATTTGTTATCACATTGGTTGATATTAGAGTTTACCATAAAATTAAAACCTTCCCAACATCTTCTGTTGGCTACCCTATGGATACTGTCCCCTAATCTACCTCCTACCAGTTTTAGTTTTTAAAGCTAAAACCTATTGTCTAGCCCCTCAAAAACCTGGGCGGCCTTCGAGTTCACTGTCTCTACTTAGGTTTTTATCATGCTGTCGCGACCTTCATACTGTATCACTGCCCCACTTTGATGGAAAGTTGCCTACCCTGGCTTCCCTACCTCCCACTCATGAATAGAATCCTACCCGGATTACCTCCTACATTCATCGAGGCTAGGCGGCCGCGGCACCACCTCTAATGAGCATTTGTCGGAGTGCATCCCTGCCTCCACTATAAAAGGTGAGGGTTTTTTCCCCTCACTTAGGCTTGGTCTTCCTTAGCTGCTTGGAAATTTGCTTGGAATGGCGACTGCTCACAGGTTTTGTTAAATCTCATAACTTCAAATCCATGCTCTGATATCTGACTATAAAGCAGGAATTAAAAAAAAAAACCTTATTGAAAAACTGGTCTTTTTGGATTCTTTTATCTTCTCACATTGGCAAAGGAGCTTTTTCTTTGGATGCTTGACTGGTACTGACTGCATAAAAGTTGACATTAAATACTAGTGATGGTGCTGTTTATGCATAAACTCTGGTGATGGTACTTGTTTGGGCTCCTTTATTTGGTACTGACTGAAACCTGGTGATGGTGCTGGTTATGCATAAACTCTGGTGCTTACTTTGCAATTTTTTCACATTTACCACTATTTCATAACACGAGTCTCTTTCTATTGACATATAAAAGATGGATGGTTTTTCATTCTGATAATTACGATTGATGAAGTTACATTCAAGAAGAAAAAGGAGGAGTTAATAATAGATAATTTGGCCTGGTCTAACTAGGCCTAGATGATATTGTAATATGAGGGAGATTGCTTCTTGCCGTTACCTTGGAAATTTGATTGCAAAGCGGGATGCTCTATGTCCTTTTTGATTGCTGAAGGCAAAAAGATAATATTTTTTGCTACTAATATTTTGCTGGCATTATTATAACTATTGTAGTAGGATTTGGGAAACTACTTGCTCACTGGTAACTGGAAGCACAAAATGGGATCCTTTTTGTAAACTTATATGGCATGCTTGTTGGATTTTTTTTACCTACAAACAGGGATTGGTTAGGCATTGGCTATCTGGCTAGGATCTGACCATTTTTTCATACATAAAACACTCTAATTTATCTAGCTCTTAGGGGTATTTCCTTAAAATGTATGCAGGCTTTGATGTGACTTCTCGGTCTTAGGTTTCATTGAATCAGATGCATGGTATGACTGGTCACTATCTGGCCCTGACTTTTAGGATTGCTAGGTTGATTCCTCATCTGGTTGTTGAGGAAGGTACTCATGCTGACTGCCTTGATACTCAGATAATTGTCGACAAGATATTTGATGATATGTACTTGATGGATTAACTTGCTGGTCTTTTCTGGTTTGGCTATCATTTTCTGGTACAAATTTGTTCACATCAGTATAGATTGTTGTTTGGCTTCTTGACTGATCCTCTGCTATACTGAGTTGGAATATGACATCTAACACTATTTTAAAAGAACCAGATGGTGAGCACATGGACTGATTTCCTGGTGTTGGCTATGCATAGTTTTTTGGTTACTGAAATGCCCGGTCTAGCTGGTCATACTTGGAAGTTACATATTCAGGCTTAATCTAAAGGAACATTGCAAAAGGCAACACTGGTTTTTTCTACCATTTTCTGGTTCAGATTGGTTCACATCAGTATATGATGGTGTTTTAGCTTCTTTTTCTGGTACTGGCTGATCCTCTGCTACTAGGCTGAAGTATAGCAGATACAAGTAGATTCCCGATACAAGTGTTGCTCGATATTTTAATTTTTTGGTAGTTAGTGATCTTACTTTATGGTTACTTTTTTGAGTATGGCATACTGAATCCTACTTTAATCTACTGCTCTGTTTTTTGACTAGTTTATTTACTGATTTTTACTGGTTAGAAGGAGTGATTACCAAGATTGTTATAACACAACCTAATTTAACCTATTTGCTGGCTTTGCATGGCCTTTGCTGGCGGTTTTGATGATCTCAACGTGTAGCGAATTTATAACGGATACCTTGTTTGGTTATTGATTGCTCTGATTTATGGTAGAAGTTAAAACAAATGGAGTAACTCTAGCAAGAATATGATGCTAGAAAATCCTTGGTACTTTATTATACAGGACAGTAGCTGGTCTAATAATTTTTAAGTTTGACGTGGATAACAACTGATAGATTCCTTGAAGCCTGCCATACATAGCCAAGTCTAACATATCTGTTGTCTTGACTATATGGATGCATGTGAGAATTCTATCTTGGCTTAAAGAGGTTTAGCTTGCTGCAGTCCGACTTTGGAAGCACTTGATGATGCAATTGGGATAGTTTTTGATACCTTTGTACAAATTCCCTTGGAATGATACTTCATTCTTACTATATTGTACAATTTTGATTCAAAGACTAAATTGTTTCTGTACATATCTTCGCCTTGACAGCTTTAGCCAGTCGTCTTTTTGAACATCTTCTTCAGTTGGTGTGTTATTTATTTAATTTAACAGCTACACACACACACACACACACACACACACACACACACACACACACACACACACACACACACACACACACACACACACACACACACACACACACACACACACACACACACACACACACACACACACACACACACACAATATATGGAACATAGACTGCATACTGACAAACACTCTGAGATTATACACACATCTACACCTACTGAATTCCCACTCCATACACCCATGCCTATAAGAGTGACCCCTTGCTCTAGAATCGACACTTTAAATTTTTTTTCTTTTAAAGATCTGCTCCTTGCTTGCCATACTCGGCTTAATGCTTGCAGTATAAACACATATTTTGACACACACACACACACACACACACACACACACACACACACACACACACACACACACACACACACACACACACACACACACACACACACACACACACACACACACACACACACACACACACACACACACACACACACACACACACACACACACACACACACAAGCACGCAATATATGGAACACAGGATGCAAGTTGGTAACTAGCAAGTTTTTACTAAACATGATACAGGCAACCACATCATTGGCGGAAGAGTGATACGGATGCCTCCAAAGCAGGACGAGATGATGGATTTCAAAGCCGAAACTCCCTCCCCCCCCCCCCCCCCCCCCTTTTTTTTTTGTTTTTATTCTGGCATAGGCAAACCCCTTATTTTGTAGTTCGTTCTCCAGATACATGTATGCTTTCTTGAATTTGTCAGGTTTTCATTTGCTTTGAATATAAAACCTCTACAAAACCCAAATAACTGATTTTTATTTACCTACATAATGAGCCCATGACCCCAAAAGTAATACCAGCACAATTGCAGTTTACTAATGAAAGGTATTCATTCTACGGTAATTGTATAACTCACGAAGACTGTTTTACCTTTTGCTACATCATGACGAAAAAGGGATAAAATATAAAAGCAAGATACATTTTTAAGGCTTAAAATAAAAGAGCAAAACTGCTGACTCTCTAAATAGGCAAGTCCTAAAAACAGGAAGCGTTGAAACTCTTGCGCTGGCATAAGCTGGCAATTGCCGAGCAGTAAGCCTTCAAGGCATCCATTAGCATGTCCTTTAAGGTACCGTTGGGCTATAGCCAGTTATAAAAACACTGCCTCATGCGTATCTGAGTAGTGCTAGCCAATACACTCACCTAAGTTTTACGCCTGTAGCATTTCCTCCTTGCGCTTCTGTAAGTAGTAAGCACACAACACTACATCTAAAGCTATGGCTTGTTTCATGCAAGCATGAACATATAGGTTCTCTTGTAGCGCTCATCTCTCTACACATGCACACGGTACATAGTAAATGGAAGCAACCAAGGCTTGCAATCGAACGCAGCCTCCTGCTCTCTCAAACGTCAAAATTTTTTTTGGCATCAAGCGGAGGAGGGCATAGCATCACAGAATCCATAGCGTATGACACACGAGGACCAATCTGGCAACCTACTACCTGGTCATAAGCATACAAGAGGTAAGTACGGTTTTCTTTGAAAAGCGTGAATTGGATGATACACATTCAAGCATAGATACACGATTTTAGGATTGTATACATGCATATCTAAGCAATGAGGAATCTCACATATAGGTACAAACATGAGGAAGGTAGGCATACATATAAGCAGTGTACGACACAAGACTAATACAGTACCAAGACCAATCTTGGGTATTAGCATAATTATACATACCGTTCGGCATCCATATACAAAAGCCTATATACACAAACATGGGGCAAGGATCGTGCATTAACGCCCCCCACCACAGGGCTGCCCTTGCTCGGGGGAGATGCACGGAGAAGAGAGCTTAGGGTTTTGACGGGTTGAGAGAGAGAGAGAGAGAGAGAGAGAGAGAGAGAGAGAGAGAGAGTCTTTTTGGAATATGCTCACAAGATTCCAAAAAAGCGCTCATCAAAAAATGCTCGCCAAAAATTTGCGTCCCAACTCAAGCATGCCCAACACTTGTCCCCTCTTGCCTTGCATGGGAGAACTTGCCCCCACTTCTCTTGGACTCTTCTTGGCAAGTATACACACCACACACACTTGTTAAGTTCACACAAAGCAAGTGTTTGCTACTTTAAACATGTGGCTTAGCCAAGCTTAGTAAACAAAGACTAGAGTCAACTTACTAAATGAGCTAAATGAGGAAGGGTTGATATAAGCTTATTCTTTAGATTTTCCCTTTTATATTATAAAAACTATAAACTTTCCTTTTAATTAATTAGCTCAGGTAAGACCTTTGCACAAACCTTGGGGCTTATGAAGTTGACTCAGGGCTACAACCTACCTGCTAATTTAGGATCTACTAAATTAGTATAAAGTTTGGCAAAAATAAAACTCACCCTTTGGAATTAAAACTTTCACCTCCTATGAAAAACCTTAGTATAGTGCTTTGGGGTGCCTCGAAGTTGCTCGCAAAATTTGCTAAATTTAGATCTACTAAATTTAGACATTTTGTGGCAAGTGAGAATTTCACCCTAAGTCTTCCCAGACTTCATACTTAGAGTCTAAAGAGTTATTCTAATGACTTGAGCTTAGCACAATTACTTTCTATTTTTAGACTCCTATAATTGCTCTCGATCATCTCCTTTGCCATGTACCTTTGATCAAGGCAGCTTGGGATATATTTATCCTTCCTTGACATATACCTATGACTGAGATAATTAATTAGCAAGTACCCTTGCTCTTTTATGGACTTTCCCTTTTGGTCCCAAGCCTTGACCGGTTGGTCCATTAGCACTTAATCAATTTCACTTGTTCTCTTTCTATTTTGCTTGGACCTAAGTGGCCAATTTAAGTTGGAAAATACTTTTAGAAGGTTAGAAATGAATATTCATGACATTACCTCTTCCTTGAAATCATAGTCGTGCTTGACTATGGGGTGGAAAAAATAAAGTTGTAGCTACTCCTGTTGCTTTGGATAGAGGATCTTTTTTTACCCGTCGACATTCTTCCACAATGGAGAGAATAATTCCACTTGGTTCTTTAAGGCTTAGCTATCGCAAGCATGCATGTACTTAGCCCTAATTATTTTTCATAGTAGATTGGCAAGGTTTACTAGATGCTTGAGAGACTGAGCTGGCGGAAGTGTGATTTATGGTATGCATACACTTAGAGCTTATAAATATTTAAAAGAAGTCTTAAAGTCAAAACAAGACAAAATTATTTATAAAATATATTTTGTTCATACGCGATTCTTACCTTTGACATGAGTCATTGTAAGTATTTCAAGGTTTACATTATCGCTTAATTAGATGTCTTGCATCCACCTTGCATCTTCAAAAGGATAATTATTAAATTTCACAAGACATTTTTGGATAATCGTACCACTTCTCAAACCTTGTCTTTGCATTGTAGGATGCTCTTTGCCTGCAAAATTTCTTCTTGACCATAAAACTAAGGTGGTTCTTCAAATACGGGTTCTTTGGGTGGCTCACCCTTACAAGGTTTCAAGAGGCTCACATGAAAGGCATTATGAATGAGCCAGGTACTTGGTAACCTTAACTTGTAAGCTGTTTCCTTTATTGGCTTGAGAATTTGAATTGGACATAATATCTTTTGGTTAGCTTAGAATAATATTTCTGGTGACCCGTTGGGCGTCCTTGTGTTTCCTTGCTCGTAGTATGACTTAGGCGTGTTCTTGGAAATTGAAGCAATACCCAACCATTTTCTTTGAAGGTCAAGGCTCGTCTATGCTTATCAGTTGTAGCCTTTTGCTTTTGTTACATGATAAATAAAGCTTTTTTGATCTTTTAAAACGATTCTTTAAGATGTCTGCTATACTCATCAAAGAAGTGATGATTGGATGGATATGCACCACAATTTGAAGCAGCAAGAGTCATGTGAGCTACCACAAGTAGCATGTGGCTATTAAGTGAGTAGCATGTGGCTATCAAGTGAGTAGCATGTGTTTAGGGAATGAGTTGCATGTGTGAGGCTTTAGAGGTTCCATAGGGAAAATGTGATCATGCTTTTAATTGGTGCATGCTTGGATTTTAGGGAGCGTTCTCACTATGAGTAAGCTAAGGCCTACCCCAACAAACGACCTTGTAAGCTAAAGCTTACACGATAGAGCATGGATTCTGATCATGGGGTCTAACATGGGTTACTTAGGGTAACTGCATATGGCTCATAAGATGGAATCTGATATAAGAAAAAGTGTAGGATTTACCTCCAAACTATGTGGTTTGGGGCAATGTCTAAACACTTACAATGCAGGTCATCATTTTCTTTTGGGAACTTTATTAGGGCCTCTAGCTTCCAATGCATTGATTTCCTTGTTGGGAAGCTAGAAGATTTTGATATTGGTGCACATGTGGGGTGCGTATGGTTTGATCCATGCTACGTGCGTATACATCATGGAAGAAAATAATGTAGGAGGGTCTTACCATGTCTGTAGGATAGGTAGTGTCTAACTCCTAGCGTACAAGTGCGTGCCGAGCGAGAGCTTTGGTGACTCAAATATATGCATACATTATTGCAATGATATCCAAAACCATAGACGGAGTGAATTGGAGCCATGAAGACATTTACAAGATGTGTTGCTTGATATCCTTTGAATAATTGATGTCATGCTTTAGTGTGCCTTTTGTTGTTTGTGCTTGAATTCCTTAAAAGATTGTTAGCCATGCTTGAATGCCTTGAAATGCTTTGGAAAATTTTTTCTTTAACTTTTGGAGTCAGGCCTTGGTGCCAAATAAGCTCCCATAAATGAAGCGATGAGAAGTTGGGAGCTTGGGCTCAAAAAAATACAAAGCCGAGTGGTGTGTGATCACCGTGGGAATGGCCAAAATTGAAGGAGTGGGAACCCAAGAATGGAGTGAGGGTGATGCTTAGGAAGACTGTGTTGTGTGGGAACAATGCCCTTGATAATAAATTAAAAAAAGGGTACTATTTCCAATAAGTGAGTTCAAATTGCAATGAGAAGTTGAGAGAACCTGGGCCAATAGCCAATGCTATGGCGGTATGGTTAGCAGGTGACATGAGGTCGAGGTTCGACATTGAATCGGCAGGTCAACAATGGGATGATGATGCAGTGGCTCCATGAGGGCCAACAAGGTGAGTAGATATCGGGTGATTGTGTAGGGGGCAACTACACGACCAGGTGCCGAGGTGCAAGTAGGTTAGTGCTCACTCATGAGCATGGGGTGCGGGGCCTACCAAGTGATTGCAAATGTTTGGTTGAGAAACTTGAATGTGGAGTATAAGTGGGCACCTGTTACGGCATTAGCCGCACATACGGTCCTCTGGACACTGCGGATCGGGAGTCAGGAGTCATGCGGTATGCGGTGGCCGGAGCGGCAATTCTTCATAGGATATCATGGGATAGGAGTGTGTGCACCGTTCCCGATCTGCGCTGGAGCAGCGGTTGTATATGGAGGGGCATACCTGTGTTTTGATGTAACTTAACCAATCTCTATGATATTCATGGCATCATCTATTGTACTCTGTGTCTGGATTACAGATGAATGAAGCAAGGGTTGTTCTGTGTCTGTGTACTTTGTACTTCCTTCTCATGTCATTCTGTGCGTTGATGTTCATATAATGTAGTTGCGGGTAATCATTCCCGCAATGCCTATTGCTCCTGTGTGGGCAATAGACATTACATCTGGCGACCACGATGCGTGATGAACGACCTGCGATGAATATGCATGCGCACTAGGTCGCAAGGTCCGCCTGACCCTGTGGTTCCAATTGTAGAAAGACGTCGGAGGAGAGGCGGTTTAGATGAATTTGTTTTTTCTTCACCGCAGATTGAGGAATCTGTATCTCCATCACCAAGCCCGGTGCGTGGTAGGAGGTTGCGGCGAGCGAGACGTACTCCGCGCAGTCAGTCATGTCCTCCTGTCGTACGTTCACCCTCACCCACATAGGTTGCTCCACCACCGTCTCCGGTAAGCAGTCCGGGAGTATCTCCGCCACTGTCCCCACCTCCTAGTGCTCGTCAGCTTTTTCCGGGGGAGGAGAAACAGTTGGGCAAGGAGTGATGGCTCATCCTCAGATTAAGTACAGTCGGTTTCGAGGTCTTTCGAGTGAAGACCCGGATGCACATTTACGCCAATTCAATAAAGCTTATGGATTGAATCATCCTGGGGTGGTGATTTCTCTCCATCAACAGTCAGTATTTGAATCTACACTCTCAGGGAAAGCTGCGAAATGGTTGTCCGAATATCCTGATGATCATTTCCAGACCTATGCTGACGGATCCATAGCGTTTCTATGAAGGTTTCGAACGGAAAAGACAGTCCTTCAACATTTGGAGAAGCTTCGAACGCTCCGGTAGAAGTCATTGCCAGTGGAGGATTACGCTGCAAAATTTCGGATGCTTTTGTAGAGGGTACCTCAGGCACAAAGACCGGCAACGAAAGTACTGAATGACTATTTTTTACGGGGGCTCAACAAGGATCTCAGAACGGCTATGGCGACAGTGGATAAGGTAGCTACTCCACTGGATATTGTAATTGCTAGGGCTGTAGTAGCAGGAGAGGCTTTAGAGGATACGGAACATCCAAAGAAGTCAAAGAAGAAAGATAAAAAGAAATCTCATCGGAAGTCATAGGACAGTGGCAGTGATAGTTCGGAGTCAGAATCCGCATGATCTGATTCCTCAGACTCAGGCAACAACGATTCGGGAAAAGAATCGGAAGAGACACCACGGAAAAAATCCCAGCGTCACGGGAAAGGTGTATCCTCCGGATCGACGGAATCGGCTGCAGTGGCTAAAAGTCTGAAGGAAATCTGGTGTACCCAATGTCGGAATCCGGGCCATGCTGCTCAGAAATGTGCAATGAATCAGAAGTGGTGTGCGATTTGCACGACCAATACTCATCATACAGTGGAATGTTATTTCAATGGCCGGGGTCGTCGGAGACGAGGGGACTCTTCTACCTGGCAACAACCACAGATAGGGCAGGGACAAGAGCCTGCTGTGGGGATGGCTCATGCTCATACACCAGAGCCGCCTCTGCAAGGTCAAGCAGGAGGACGGGGTCAAGGGAGAGGACGAGGCCGCGGAAGAGGTGGCCGAGATCCTAATCGCCCCAAGACAAGCCTTTTCTGTTTGGGGGATGGTCATTGGCGATCTGAGTGTACTGAAGCTATGGAATACGATCGAAAGAAGCAGGAACGCGCTGGAGGGAAACAGCCTAGTGTGGCTATGGTTCAGATTGAAGGATTGGAGGAGTCTGACCCAGCGGTTTCATTAATCACGCGATCGGGTAAAAATGTGGTTCCAACTCCCGATGTGAAAATTCCGGATTGGACGGCTCAGGAAGAGGTGCGGAAAAAGACTGTGTCCTGGTTGCCACAATCCGCACCACCAGTAAAGACAGCAGGACCATCGACTATGCCAACCACTGTAGGCCTAGAAATAAGGGAAGGGAAAGCTGGAATTAAGGGTGATATTAAAGAACAGGAGGAGTGGAATTCAATTTGGAAAGAGGTTCTCACGTCACCAATTCAAGTACCTCTGGGTTCATTGTTGAAATTGGTCCCGAATTTCCATAATGCATTACTGCGACAAACATCCACTGAGCTGAGGGAAGTCGCCATTGGGAAGGTTGAAAGCGAGGATGATGATTCAGCCCCGTTGCCGACGAATAGGATCACGGATACCCATATTCCGGAACTTTCAGTTTGATACCATGGCACATACATTGACAAGGTACTCTTGGATGGAGGAGCGGGGGTAAACATTATCACCCAAGCAGCGTGTGAGCGTTTTGGTCTCAGTGATTGGGAGCCTGCACTCTTTGTAGTCCACATGGCAGATCAGCGAAGAGTGCAACCAGTGGGTTTACTTCGGGGTATTGTTTTGGATGTAGCGGGCTTGTCCTTTGCTGTTTCCTTAGTAGTTTTGAATATTGAAAATCATAATCAGGATTATCACATTATCTTGGGGAGACCCTGGTTACGACAAGCGAGGGTAAAACATAATTGGGAAGCAAATATGCTTACAGTAAAGAAGGGTAAAAGAAAAGTGCATGTGATGTTGGGAACATGCCGACAACTAGTTCAGGCAGCATGGCCGGTGATAGCAGAAACAGTTAATATGGTGGAAGGATTAGAAGAGGATGAAGAGGAACAATTTCTCAAAGCGAATCTAGATTTGGTTTCTCTATACCTTTCGGATATTTCTCTGATTCCGAAAGGGCATTCGGTGGGGGTTTCAGGAACTCCAGGAGGAATAGGGGAGCCCCAACAACAGGTGCTTCCAAGTCCTGAGTCACTGGAGGACGTGATTCAGCAAGAATGAGCGTTTGAGGCGCAAATGGAAAAAATTACAAGGGTTAAGGAAGATGAATTAGAGAAGGTTTTTCTTGGGGAGCAAGCGGAGTCGCAGCCCATATACATTAATAAGCAGTTGGAAGCAAGTTTTAGAGATGATTTGATCAAATTATTGACAGAGTTTAAGGATGTTTTCGCATGGGAATATGCGGACATGCAGGGATTGGATCCTAAGTTTTATCAGCATACGATCAATCTGAAACTGGATGCGGTGCCCGTGAAGCAGCATTCGTACAGGATGAATCCGAATGTGGCAAAGCAAGTTAAATTGGAAATTGATCGCCTGTTGGAAGAGGGTTTTATTACCCCTATTGATAATCCGGAATGGATTTCTCCAATTGTGGTAGTACCAAAGAAAAATAAGCAAATCCGAATTTGTGTGGATTATCAGAAATTGAAAGCCGCTACTGTTCCAGATCCTTTTCCTCTCCCGTTTTTGGATTTCATTTTGGATGATGTAGCAGGACATGAGATGTATACTTTTCTGGATGGCTTTAGTGGATATAATCAAATCAGAATGGCATTGCGGGATCAACCAAAAACAGCTTTTATTACCGCATGGGGAGTATTTGCCTGCATAGTAATGTGGTTTGGATTGCGGAATGCACCTTCCACTTTTCAACGGGATATGTTTCAAATCTTTGGGCCTTACTTGATGGATTTTATGCGGATTTTTCTGGATGATCTCAATGTTTTTGGAGCACAATTGGAGCATTTGCAACAATTACGGTTATGCTTTATGAAATGCAGAGAGGTAAAATTCAGTTTGAATCCTTTAAAGTGTGCATTTGCTATTCGCAGTGGCAGGCTCCTGGGACATATAATCTCTGAAGACGGCATTTCTGTGGATCCGGATAAAATTGCCGCAATTATGGAAGTGCCTGCACCGCGGAATCAGAAACAGTGCCAGATTTTCCTGGGTCAAGCCCGATGGCATGGGAGGCATTTGTGGTTTGTCGCGCATTTGGCAATCCCGATTACTCAGGCAGCTCATGCTATAGATTTCGAATGGACACAAGAATGTGATTTGGATTTTCGAAGATTAAAACTCTGCCAGCTCTCCAAAGCTCCGATTATGCTGGCACCGAATTGGGGGCAGGATTTTCATGTGTTCGTGGATGCTTCGGATCGTGCTATTGGCAGTGTGTTGATGCAGGAACAAAGTCAAGGATGGTTCCGACCGGTCTATTATGCCAGTAGACGATTATCATCTGAAGAAAGAAATTATTCAGTAACGGAAAGGGAATGTTTAGGGATGATTTATTCAGTGAAGAAATTCCGGCACTATTTGTTGGGCCGACGGCTTTTCTTCCATGTGGACCATTTGGCTCTGTTATACCTGGTAAGGCAACAGAATTTGACGGGAAGATTGGCCCGATGGGTGCTTCTGTTGTAGGAATTTGACTTTGAGGTCATACACAGGCTAGGGGCTCAGCATGCGGTGGCTGACTACCTATCCCGGCTAGACTCTGGAGAGCCGCCGACGGGGGTCGCTGATGAATTTCCGGATGCATCTCTGTTTCTAATAGGACTCGTTGGAGAAGATATTACCGTCCCGAGTCACGTAAGGGTCATTCCGAGCATTCCATGGACATGGTATGAGGAGATGTTTCATTTTCTCGACAGCGGCGACATGCCTTCCTTCTTGACCAACCATCAGAGGAAACGTATGGCTATTAGAAGCAGGAATTTCGAGATCATTATGGGGAAGCTCTATTACCGCACGGTGGCAGAGGTGTTACTCCGATGTGTGCTACCACAGGAGCAGGAAGTAGTCCTAGAGGAAGTACATACGGGTATTGCTGGAGGTCACTTTGTGGCACTAATTACAGCTAGAAAGGTTCTCCAATCAGGATTATGGTGGCCCCCATTGTTTCAAGATGCGAGAAACTATGTGCAACAGTGTGATGTGTGTCAGCGTTTGGGGCAACCTACCAAACGGTCAAGAATGCCTTTTCAGCCAGTCTTGCCCTTGGAGCCTTTTCAAAAGTGGGGTTTGGATTTTGTTGGTCCTTTTAAACTAGTGGCAGCTCACACAGGGAATAAGTATATCTTGACAGCCATGGATTACGCTACCAAATGGGTGGAGGCATGGCCTTTGAGGGATAACACTGCAATTTCTGTGGCGGGATGCTTATATAAGGATATCTTTTCTAGATATGGCTGCCCTATTGAGCTGGTTAGTGACTGGGGAAGTCATTTTTTGAATAAGGTGATGGAGAGAATGCTGCGGTTTTACTTTGTATTGCACAGGAAATCTTCTCCATATTATCCTCAGGCGAATGGGCAAGCAGAATCAACCAATAAACAATTGATTCGAATTTTGACAAAGTTAGTGAATATGAATAGAACGGATTGGGATGTGAAACTTCCTTCTGCCTTATGGGCCTATCGGAAAGCTTACAAAGTGGCAACAGGATTGACTCCTTTTAAGTTAGCATTTGGCATGGAGGCAATCACTCCGGTGGAGCATGTGATTCCGAGTTTGCGGATGTTGATTGCGGATCGGCTTCTTCCGGAGGATTCCGTGATTTATTGATTGGATGTTTTGCAGGAACTGGACGAAGAGCGGCTGCAGAGCTTTGCGGTACTGCAGGATCTACAGTCTAGGCGGAAAAAATGGCTGGATCGCCCGAAAGCACGGCAATTTGTTCGAGGACAGCTGGTCCTTGTCTTCAATACCCGTCTCGGGAAGATGCCGGGGAAGCTTAAATTAAGGTGGTCAGGACCATTTTGGATTTTTCAAGCATGCGGGCCTATTTCTTTTTATTTGGCAGATTTGCGGGGGAGGTTATTTCTGTGCCGGTCAATGGTTTCAGATTGTGCCATTATGTTTCACCTACCATGATTTAGTGCCTCGTTGCTGCGGTACAAGAGCCGGAAGCCACCTTAATCATGATTGGGGATTCTTTTGCATGTAATTTTGGGAAGCGGGAAAAGATCTATGATGGTTGCGACACCGTGGATTGCCCTATTTTGGGAACTCATTGTGGAAGGGTTACTATTGCATGCAGACGTTTTTTATTGTGGTTCTCTAGTTTCGTGTGTCGCACGCTCTTAGTGTTTTATTCTTTGCTCCTGCATCTCATCACCACCATGAAAACTTCTCTTCTGCAATGTGTCCCTTTCACTCCCGTGCAGCAGCTCGCGCTTCGACGAGTGGACGCATGGCTGCAAGACTTGCGGCTGTGTGTGTTCGCTAACCTAGACTGGCAAGGAATCCCAGTGAACCCGTAGGCAGCACGTTTGATCGAGCAACTCGTGGCTGGTGATATGGTGGTCCTCAATAATCAACAGATACAGTTGACAGCAGAAAGAATATCAAGATGTTGCTGTTTACCCAACGATGGCGTGGTGCAAGCCTCCCATGTGATCCCTGCTGCAGATGTCGAGCAGGAATTTGGCTTGAAGGTCAAAGGGGAGTATAAACTGTCAGGGTTGTCAGATGTGGCAACCAGGGATGCATATCGGTGGTTCCTTGAGGCGATTTGGCTACAGGCCAAAATGTATACTATTTCGACCAGAGCTAGAAATGTGTTGCATTCGTCCAACTTTGGGCCAGTAGCTTGGGCAGCAGTGGTCAGAGAGCGACTGCTGGCGGAGTGCCAACGAGTGATGGCACAGTTGGGGAGGGGTACCCCAACCAATACAAAGGTGGGCCAACTGCTCACATTGATCTTTCCTTTGAGAGAAGTGTTTCCTCTTGCCCTGCGTCCTCTTTGCCACTTTGAAGATGATCGCTTAGTGGTCCAAGGCACTAATCCTCCTCTGTCGCAAACACAAAGCTTGGCAGTGCCGGCGGAGAGGGAATTACAGCAGCAACAGGTGGGTACTGTGGAATTGCTTGGTTCATTGACGGCGGTGGTATCCTCTGGAGCCCAGGAGATGGCCAATGCAAGTGTAGGATCAGCAAGCCGCAAGCGCGTCCGTGAGGAGCAACAATTTTCAACACCACCTCCAGCAACTGCATCTCTTGTTGCGTAAGATTCTGCGGTGGCTCGCTGGCGCCGCCGAATGCAGGAAAGAGTTAGCAGTATGACTCCCTTGAGGATGAGCTCTACGGTTGCGGACGTCCCCGCTCAACCGAAAACGTCGGGTATTACGAATGCGGCTGCCTCGACGGAAGGTATTCTCCCCACAGTGCTACCCTGGGAGGCTACGGCAACAGCGACCCCTGCTAACCAATTACAGGCATGCGGCACATTTTTGAGCAGACTTGCAGAGTCTATTCGTGCGGCCTGGCCAGCCCCAGCCACAGAGGGACGAGTCAATGAGCTGGAAGCGCAGGTAGCGACTTCGCAGACTCGGATTGACGAGTTAAACACTCAGAATGAACAGCTGACTGCCACTACTCGCCAGCAAGGGGCAGAAATACAAAGATTAAGAGGGGCTAATGCTGAGTTTGTAAGGTCTATTCAACAAGAACTTCTTCAGTTGAGAACATAGCATAGCCTAGCTTCTTACTTAACCTCGCACCCTGGCGATGTAATGATCAACATGACTGATTTGGATGCATTGGCAGTGGAGATGCAAGAGGATCTCCGAACTTTTTTAGATAATCAATTACAAAGCTGGAGCACACGCTTGGTGTGGAGGTGGGAGCACAGCCACCCGCTCAGCAGGTTGTGGTGCACCAACCCGAGTCATCCAGCACTGACAGAGAAAATGATTCGTCGATTTCTTAAGGAGAGGCACAGGGTCTGTTTTTGGGTGGAGACCTTAGCTCATTCCTTTTCTCTCAGTCTCCCACCTTGCCCTCCATTTTGGGCTGCTCTTAATCGCTACCTTACTTGTTATTATCCCTTGCATACACCTCTTGCTCCTCTACCACAGCCGCCTCAATCTATCTCCTTGCCAACCTAGTTTATTCCTCAGGTTGCCTGGCCGGAACAAATTGAGATAGATCCACGTCTTTTGGATGAGGTCTATCGAGCCCATACTGCAGATTTTCGGGGCTTTGGCTATATTGATGTTTCCTCTTCACCAGAGCAGGGTGCAGAGAAAACACCGGGACCTTCCAACTGGAGGGGCTGATTGTGGGTTCGCGCAATCCACCGTGTGTGCCAGCTGTTACGGCATTAGCGGCACATGCGGTCCTGTGGACATTGCGGATCGGGAGTCAGAAGTCATGCGGTATGCGGTGGCCGGAGCGGCAGTTCTTCATAGGATATCATGGGACAGGAGTGTGTGCACCGTTCCCGATCTGCGCTAGAGCAGCGGTTGTATATGGAGGGGCATACCTGTCTTTTGATGTAACTTAACCAATCTCTATGATATTCATGGCATCATCTATTGTACTCTGTGTCTGGATTACAGATGAATGAAGCAAGGGTTGTTCTGTGTCTGTGTACTTTGTACTTCCTTCTCTTGTCATTCTGTGCGTTGATGTTCATATAATGTAGTTGCGGGTAATCATTCCCGTAATTCCTATTGCTCCTGTGTGGGAAATAGCCATTACAGCACCGGCTTGTAGTTTTAGTTAATAGAAGGAAAATTTGTGAGCCTAGAGCCGACTTCAATGGGGGGGAATGTGATAACAACTAGCAAGTAGAGTCAACAAACTACATGGTGCAAAGGTTGATGACATGTAACATCACCAAGTAGAGGTAGCCAAGCAACTCAAGTTTTGAAAAGTGAAGAATGGCGATCAGTTGGGTCCAGCAGGTGACAAGGGTAAGCTGATTGTGATGAGTCAATGACCAACAAAATCCACCAAGGGTTATTAGAATTTCATTTGGCTTTAGAAAGGCAATTGATAAAAGAAAGAATTATTTGTTTTCTCATGAAAGTGGTTCCCACCATTGTAAGCAAAATTGGCAGCCTTTTGTAGAATTTTTTTAAAAGAGTTCTTTGGCTTTCAGGCCACACACACACACCCTCTCTTTCAAGAAAGCGCGCGCGCACACACACACACACACACACACACACACACACACACACACACACACACACACACACACACACACACACACACACACACACACAGATACATACACTTAATTAAAGGCAATCGAATAGAAAATTAGCAAACAAGTCAAGCATAAAACTTCAATCAAGATGTTCTTGCTCATTGCTTGAATCAACTACATCATAAATTGGTGTGCTTAAAGCTTGTGAAATCATCTTCACACACAAATACACATCAATTTAATCAATGATCTCAATCAACATAATGCAGCTTGGAAAAAGTGGAAAAGGGCAAGAAACAAAACACACAATCAAGCAAAAGAAAGAAAATTGTACAAAACCTAGCGCTCGATCTCAATTAGCTCAAATCATTTGGTTAGGGAAGTGGCCATGCAGAAGCTTGAGATTAATTAGCCTACTTCTAGAGAGTTGTGATTCAATTTAGTGCTTAGAGAGAGATAGCATTAAATCTACCATAGGGATTTAAGTAATGTGATTAGGAGATACTAATCACTCGCAAGATCTGATACCAAATGTAAAGCTATGGTGGATAGACCAATGAGGCATTCATGGTTGCACCATAGAAAATAGATGATTATGAGTAGATTAGAGAGTGAGAACTCAATACACAATGTAGAATAATACTTTCTTGATTGATTAGAAATGGAGAGAGTCACAAGATTTGGATATTGGCCATTTATAAGCTCAATGTGGAGAAGTACAATCAATGACTGGATGGCTATGCACCACAATTTGAAATGTTAAGGGTCATGTGAGCTACCACAAGCAACATGTGTCTATCAAGTGTGTAGTATGTGTTTGAATTTGAGTAGCATGTGTGAGGCTTTATAGACCTTCCATAGGGAAAATGTGACTATGCTTTTAATTGGTGCATGATTGGATTTTGGGGACTTACTGTGAGTGTAAGCTAAGGGATTACCCCAACAGGATGCTACAGAAAGAGATATTCTTGTACCACCTATCCCCACTCAGTGTTTGCTATCTTGCTTCAAGAAGATAGATTTCCATAAGTGAATCCTTGACCATGAGAAAGAAGCCATAAGAAAACATGTCTTATCTGTGATGACTGTAGCATCTATTTACACTAGGGTTGTGTGAACATAAGCCACTTTTGTGGCTACGAGTAACTTTTGTGTAAATTTTTGTTCTCACAAACCATAGAAAACCTCACCAAAACCTTTCAAGGATTTGTGCTCAAGGCACGTAGGGGAATTGAAAAAAATTAGTCATAAATAATTCCATATGAAGTTAATATTTTTGCAAGGGCCAACTTTTGGTACAATCAAACAAAACTTGTTTAAAAGGTTTGATATCCTGAGTAGTCCCCTTAAAACCGTCAAAGCATATTGAAACTTTAAAAAAAATACTCGGGCATGCATAACAAAATAGACTTTGTGATTTTGAGATTCTTAACCAAAGTGCACTTTTTACCATAGAATCTATAGCTCTATTGTGCAATCTCTCACAAAGTGGTTGAGGGGTGCAAGACTCAGCCTTGCAAGCAAAGCACCCACTAGCATGAGATTTTCCCTTTTTCTTAAACAACCTGTTCAATGTTGAAAGCAAAAAGTTCTCAAATACATCACTCATTGCACTAACAAAAGGCCTTTCCCTCAATGAAAGGGAGCACACATTCAAAATTTCTGTAACACCTAGAGCCCATTTGTCAAGTGTACCTATAAAAGAGACCCTAGTTCAACTTGCCCATCAACAGTCATTTGGCTTGGTCATTTGATGTGGTTTGGGTTTCAAAACCTCCCAAAGTTTTTCCCTTACTCCTATGGATATGCTGAAGTGTATGCTTACATCTCTTGGGGTGGGTGCATCATTTTTAGTAGAGCTATGCCATGTTGTGGTAGACTTTTATGCATTACAATATACTTTCTTGAAGAAACCAAATGTTTAGGGTTATTCAAAGTAGGAAATCCATTGCTCCCACGAGTCCATCATCATCCTCTCAAGCACACCATTGATATTATAAGACATCAAAAATCAAAGAGCAATTGAAATGGATTAGCAACACACTTGGAAGCATGTATTCGTCTTCAAAGCAACCTTGTCAATTCTGCAGATAAGTAGATTTTGGGGAAAGCCCAAAAATGATGGATTACAACATAGATGAGAAGGTAAGACACTTAACAGCAAGAAGAAATGGGTTATTTTTTTTGAAAAAACTTAAAAAGGTTTTGGCCGATTTAGTCACTTAACTTTTTGCAATAATTTCATGCATTTTGTGTATCCACCTTTTTTTTTAATGAACTATTGAAAGACATTGGTTTCAAAAACAATCTAAACCAATTTTACATTAATTTTGTGTACCCACTTGTTTTTTAATCTACTTTTGAAAGACATTGGTTTTAAAACAATCTAAATCACTTTTGTATTAATTTTGGCTAGAAATGCCTTTGTGTAAACCCTTTCGTATATTTGAGGAACGCCTTGATTTTGAAGGGATGTGTGTTTTCATGACACAAAAATGCTTTCAAGCTTTTTTTGCATGATTTTGGACCCCTAGGCAAGCATGTCTTGACTACAACTGTTGATCTCATTTAGGCACAAAGTACTTAGAGGTTTTACCTTGAAAAGCCTAAAGCATATCCCTTTAGTTCCTATGCACCAGAGATCAATGGAACAAGGGTTTCATAAGGGATGAGATCAACTATATAGTGTGCTCAACATATCCCTTGAAAGGCCTAAACCATATCCCTTTAGTTCCTATACACCAGATATGAGAGGGATGGCCATACAGTGGGAACAAGGCCTTGAGCTTGGGAGCTTTGAGGTCTTGAGGTAGTATCCTCGCGGGACTGCCCCCTTGAGGGAGAAAGTTTTTTGGGGCTCTTGAGGCCGGGAGCACTGCGGGAAGGGGCCCCTGAGAGGGGCAGGGTTTGGAGCCCTTGAGGCAACACGTGAAGGGGGGCTGCGGACCCAAAAATCCTTTAAAAAGGACTTGAGCTCCCCGGTTGGGGTCCGTGACCGGACAGATCGGGTAGGCAGTTGCGGCCGATCGGGCAGGTGGGCAGGTTCGTCGGGCAGCGGGCAGAACTCGATCGGACTCCGTGCAGCGGACAGATTATCTGGGCAACAATCGAAAAACTTAAGCGTGTGAGCACTCCCCAACAGACCCGCCAGCCTTCAAAAGGCGCATTTGACTGCCATTTAATATCCGCCCAGCTTGCCCGGATTAAGCCTATCCAAATTGAGCCTTGGACCCCACGAAAGTTAACACCCCGATTTCGGTGCACTAACCAACAAAGCCCTTGAGCTAGCTTGTGAAGGAATTCCTAAAGATAGAAAATTAAGCTCGAGCTAGCAGGGTTCCACACACACACAAAAGCCTCACACACACCCAAATATAGCAAATTAATTAGTGAAGCATTCGATGTCAGATTTGGGTGTTTAGGGGCTCTATAGAGAGCTTGCGAGGAGAGCTTCAAGGTAATGGAAATGAGGCAAGTTGATAATGAAAGTGCGGGGATTAATTGCAAATGCAAAGAATAGAAAAATCGACACTATATACACATGAATTTGAAGAGAGACGATTGCTAAATGATGTGACCAATCAATCAAGACACTAATTGATCATTGGGGTGATCAATTGAGAAAATATGCAAGATTCTTAAAGATTAATGCACCTACGCTCTCCTAATCAAGCCTACCTAGCCATGGAGGGTAGTGGACTCTCGGGTGTGCCAAGGACTTGCCCACACATAGCTAGATTAGTGCTTAATTAGTTAGAGATGCTACTAATACACACACACTAAGGCATGATGACAATCCTAGCTAGCACACCGTAGCTCTGATACCAAATGTTAGGATTTGGATCGTGCTAGCTATGGTGGATGAAAGAGAAACATGGTGCAAGTGTGTGAGTGTGTGTAAGCAAGGTTATCACTCAAGTGAATTAGGTTCCAAGATAGGATTAGCTTGGACTCATAAACACAATCTTGAGTATTGACTTAGCTTAGCACAAGCTCACCATAGACAAGCATGTAGTGCAAAATTAGTTGTTGTTTATTGATTCAAGAAATGAGCTTTAAGTAGCTCTACAGCCTTGCTCCACAGTATGTGGGATAAATCCACTCTCCTCTCCTTGACTCACACCTTAGGACAAAGCTCACACTTTACACTTGGTCCTTCACTAATCCTCTTGTTGAGGATTCAAGCTTACTTTTACCTGAAAAAATGTTTGTAGTAAGCACAAGAATGTAAAAAGTCACGTTACCAAGGTGCAAAAAACACTCCTTGGCATAGTCAGACTCATGTTGCTGAGCCATGAAATGAGCAAAGCATTAGTCCCAAAGCTTCAAGTCACATTGAAGTCTGTGCTAAGAGTGGTAGTTATTAGGCTTACGCTCAAGCTAGAAGAGTTGAGCATATCTAAAGTCATGTCGCTCATCTTGGATGAGATGAGCATAAGAGTCAAAGTCTATTAACTTACAATTGGTGGAGTGTCGTAGAGTCCAACACTCATGCACAGTGCACAATAAGATGAGAGCACATATCCTCATCAATGAAAACCATTCTTAAAGGGATGCCAGCTTGCAAAGCCATGTCATATGCTTTTATAGCTACACCATCTTTCTGAAGAACCCCTCAAAATCTTTCTTGCACAGCATATTGTTTCCCATGCATTTTTGTGTATGCATAAATAGGATGTCCCATCATTGGACATATGCATTAGACACTCTTTTTGCTTCCACCTATGCACCTTGAGTGGACTATAACATGCAAACCAATGTTCCATCATGCTACCCTCTCATATTGCTGCCTTTTTAATTCCATATCTATCAACAATAATCCCTTGAGTACTTTCATTAATATTTCCATGCTAATAAGTACTTAAATATTGCGCATATCCCAAAGGCACCTTTTTCCCACTGGGTTTTTTCCTTTGGTCATCCAAGTATTAGACCCTAAATTAGAACCTCATCATTCTACTTTCCTTGGCATACTTTTCATAAATAAACATAGCCTCATCATTATGCTATTACAATGGACAAATGCAATAGCATCTCTCACATAAGACATAATCGGACCAATCAAGATGCTACAAAAAATTGAACCTTGTCAACAAATCCAATGACAAATGAAGAAAATCAGCCATCAACAAGCAATCAAAAACCTTCCACAGCCTCCACGGACTTTTTCCAAGAATGCTCTACGGGCACTAAAATCAGAAGGGGGGAATGTTAACGGAGTCAATATTAGTTAATAGAAGCTGCTAAAGACCGAAGATATACAAATGCACATCGAGGATGAATACAAAGAAGCAGTAATGATCGGAGTCACACATTTTTCACGTTTTTCCAAAATTGTAATGTATTGTAAATTCTCAATTTATTTCAAGCCATTGTAATATTTTCATGTGTTACGGGCTCAATGGGAGTTCCAAGCTATAAAGAACATGTCAATTAGTGTGCCTAGGTAGCAGATTCAGTAAGTGGTGGAGCCGTAAAGGCCTTGGGCGCTTGGACATTGCATATTTTTGCCCTAGGTACATTAGGCAGTGTGTAAAAGAAATTAGGGTTCTCAAGCTCATTTGTGGAGAGCACTCTTTGGTGAGAGTTCTTGAGGTGTGTGGCTATGGAGTCCTTGAGCTTCTCCTTCCTCATGAAACTTGATTAACACTAATCAATGATTCATTCTCTTTCACTATGCCTCTCTCATGCTTCTTATGATTTCCTATGATGCTTAGATTAGCTAGATCTTAACGAATTAGTGGTTAATCCCTCTCTAATCTTGTGTGATTGTCCTCTTTTTCTTGTGTGTGCATGTAGGTTTGATTGGAGTGTGATGCTCGATAGATCTATGTGTGTTTTCTTGCGATTAGTGTGTTGCATGATAGGATTAGTGTTGTGTGCGTCTTGCAATTGTTAATGTGTGTGACTGGGTTGATTAAAGGTGAAGAGAACTGGGTTGATTAGAGGTGAAGAGAAGTGGATGTGGAGATTTCCTTTCATTGTGGCTTAGCTTCTCCATAGGCTGAGAAGCTCACCTCATAGAGTTAACCATTCGTGTTGCCATGATTAGCTCACTAACCGTGTGACTGCTTCCATGCCCTAGCCGCGTAGCTCATCCCGTTGAATTGATAATTTTGTTGGTCATTGGAGCTATGCAACGATGGGACGCCCAACAATATGGGCTAAATAGACCATGTCCTCATAGGTATATGCACCATACTTGACTCTTTCTCTAATTTTTTTTGAATGCAAGCACTCTAGAAACTTTGACAGCTTCAAGTGTTACTTTCCTCTAACCCCAATAGAAATCTTCGACCATTTCTAACATGCTTCAAATTGATCAAAGAAAATTGAAAAGTCTTGAATTACATCTTGGTGTACTGCCTTCAGTTTTGCACCAATATCTTTTGGAGTAACCACATTTCAAAACAGATTTAGAAATTGACTTTGCAACTCCTACCATGAACTTTTATCATCACATCATTGAATTATATTTTTTCCGTCGGTAGCTTTTCCGCATCTGTCATCGTATGAAACCTCGTAGCTTTTGTGGCCTTGGCTTGCACCCCTCTTTGAGTAGAATCCGATGCTTTGCCCCTTTAGCACCTCGCAAGTATTTATACTCCATGGAAATTAAATTGGGATATGATCCACACAACTCCACATAGACCCTCTTTTCCTACTTGGTTAGATCCTCGCCCATCATACCTTCTACTTGTTTAACATCTAGAATGTAAACTAGAGCTTGCATACCTTCCCTTGGACTAGGGGAGCTACCATAACATTAAAAAAATATGTATCCAAATTTAATAGATCCCCATCGCTTTCTTCCTCTTTTTCAATGTTGGTAAAACCCTCATCATAGTTTGACTCTCTTTCGTATTCATAGTTGGTGCTTGAATCCCCTTTTATTACCTTCTACCATAGGATGAAAATGGCTCTCCATGGCCTTCTTCTGCTTGTTTTTGGCTACTCTCTACCTTCATCCACCTTCTCCTTACCCTTCCAAGCCATGGTTTCTCTTTCAATCTCTGTGTCCCTTTTGCCTCGTGCTCTTTTGTTTGCCAAAATTTCTACATCTTGCTTGTCCACATTAGGAAAAGTCTGGACTAAAAAATGGGCCTTGTAAGAAATGCCAGGTTAGCTTAGAGAGAGATAATAAAAAGTCCCTAATTTCATTTTTGATATTCACTTTCAAAAAAACTCGGATATCAGATTTGGGGGGTACGTTTATTAAAACTCTCAAAAAGTGTTCAAACAATGATAACATACGACGACTCCAAATTGAACGCCGATTGTCTCAATCTTTTGGATTTTTCAAAACTAAGATTTGGCGCTCAACGAGGTGCATTGAATGTTATTCTTCTTCTCATTTTTGCGTCTCTCTTGCTTTCCGCCTGTGCGCAGTCTCCTCCTTTGAGCTCTCTTCCATTTGCTTCACTCTTGCGCTCTCCTCTGTTTTGAGCTTTCTCATTCACCAAGTCATCTCAATGTCATTATCATCTTCACACAGAACTCAGAAGAGGAGTCAAAACGATGTGTATCATATGAATATCGAACTGTCCAGAGAATACGAGCCCCTCCACAAGAAGAATAAGCGAGGCATCCTTTTCGAAGCTTCAAAAAAGAACTTTAGATTTCAAGCTAAAAAATGCGTCGATCTTTGGGTGGATGGCAGGATATATCCTGAGCATCCTATCACCAACTCAACTCCACCGTTCATAAACATAACGTCATTGCTGAACTATGTAGGAGATGGTTATTTTGGTTTATATGGCTACACCAAGCATTTGGCGGCCAAAAGTGATATTCTTAAGCTTGAGAGAGACCTTGCACACAAAGAAAACTTTTGCTTGAAGAAAACTGTGACAGAGTGCGCTCAACAATTGAAAGGCAAGGACGAAAGCATTACGCAGCTCACGCTGGATCTTAGAGAAAAAAATACTGTCTTGGGTCCTCGGTTAAGAGAATGACGCTTACAAGACATTGAACAAATGAAGGCTGGTTCTGGGGGTTTGAAGAAGAGGGTTAAAGCAATCAAGTAAGATTATCATTCAAGCAGGTTTAATTCATCTTTACATTTGTAGTTTTATATCTTACTTTTCATATTTATGCTTAGATCGTTGTTACATCCTCAGTCAAATATTGACAGCAACACACCAACTTCTTCAATTCCTTATGGTCTCATACTAAAACGCAAAGATGTCGCTGGACTTTTGGACGATAAGCGCTACTGCAAGATTGTTGCTAAGCAACTTGACACTCTTTTGAAACAGAATCAACTCCAAACACGTGATGTTCAGTCAATTCTGGATGAAGCCGGAATATCCAAAAAAGGTTATTCTGCAATTTTTAGGTATGTCTAGTGTTTGAATCAATTGTCTTCATCTGTCAATTCAAATGTCTGTAATTTTTAGGTATATTGGATATGTGTAGCATTTGAAAACTTGGAAATAGTCCATTTGCTTACTTTTCTGTTTACAGAACTATGCAGCAACAAAGTAAGAAGTTCAATCTCAAGCACACGTTGCTGCCAAATCCTTTCTCCATTCGAAAGACAAGACTGTAGGTCAACCAGGAAGTGCTTCGGACATTGGACACTCCTTTTCACGTTGAAGCAATGTACAGATCGCCATCCGCAGTGGAAGTGGTCTATGACAAATACAATAATATATTTTATGATTTAGTAGCTTTGCAGACATATATTGTTCAATTGTTCGAGGTTTCTCAAGAGGAATGCAATGGAGTCTTGAAGTTTGTTCTTAAACTGGATGAGTGCGAGCTAGTGAAAGAGACAAAGGTTGAGCGTGTCACAATAACACTTATGAATAGAGCATTAGAAGAAAGCATTGCTTCAGACGACCCTAGAAACTTTAGCGTGCAATCCGAAAATGTTTTCTTATTAGCCACATTCAAGGTTTGATATCAACAAGTTTTTTCTTAAAAAAATGATTAGACATGTTTCATTTGATTGGTTTGGTTTTCCCATTTCAGGTGCCTGCAGAGAATTTGGATATTCTTAACTGAGTTTTCCATCAAACAAGTATTCCTGAAGTCATAGCGAACAGAGAGATGAAAATACACTCGATGTATTAGGCATGGGTTCATACACAGTAGAGTGGCATATGGCTGGAGATCTCAAAACCCTAAAGTGTATGTACAACATCTCAAAAGGAGCAACAAGTAAAAGCCCTTGTTTGTATTGCATGGGAGGAGTCATTGGTCTTGACAAAAGAAATTGGAGGAGAGCACCGGACAGGCACTTGCAGGACCTTAACTTCAGCCCAGTGTTGGATATTCCACTATCTAGAGTACATATTTGCACGATGCATGCACTCTGCAGAATCATTGAGAAACTTATGTTTCTGTACATTTGTTTTGCTTGGACCACTCGGCCAGCATCAGCAAAACAAAGGGCTATAATATCATTGGAAACAGTTTTCTTAGATATGGGCTTGCATGGAGGACATGTGAAAATAGAGCAGGACGAGAAGAGGTCTAAGAATGGTCGAGATGTTCCAAAGAAGTTATCGTGTGAAATCCCGTCTCTTCTTGTCGATCCCAACAAGTGGCAGACAACGCAAAAGCCAAAGTGCTCAGGAAAGGTTGACATTGAGATACAACCGGTGGAGAAACTGCACAATGCAGTGGTTGACCACTCAAACAATGGTGCAACAAAGATTCGCAAAGCGAACGTGTGGAAAAGTTTGGATTCCATATTCAAGTTTTGTGAGCTCAATACTTGGAGAGATACTGACTATACATTGTTTCAAGACGCTCTGGAGACCTTCCACAGGTCTTTCATAGCTGCATAGACAAATCAACACATAACTCATTACATGGTATATTAATTTATTTGATAAAATTGTGATTATATATTTACATATAAACAATAGGCTGGTTTTTTTTTGCAGCATATCATATGCAACCACATGCCTTGGTTTGCTAGGCAGTATGGTAGCTTGACTATATGGTCTACACAAGGTATGGAGAAAAATCACTACCAAGCCCGTATTGGCTATTTCAGCCACACTCGTCATGGAGGTGGTGCAAACAAAGCCAACAGTTTGGAGGAACTACATCAATGGACTTATCAAAAACTTATGCATAGAGCACACCGAAAGGAATGTGTCAAAGACAGTCAGATTGGCCAAGCAATGAGATTAGCAAGCAAACGACGGAAGAAGGAAATATGGGAGGCATCTTCTACGGCATCGCGACATGCAGAGTGGCGACTTCAAAAATAACGCACTGGAAAAACTTGGACAACTTCGACCCAAGTTGTTTGAGATTTCCTAAAGATAGCGCATTGTAACACAATATAATTTTTTGTGCCAAGAGAAGACAACCAGTCACAAAAGTGAGAAACATAATGTACTCATTGTTTTGATAGAAAATGTACTATTTTTTGGCATCGACAATATACATTGGAGCTTCTCTATTCTTCATCTTCGTCAGGAAAAGTTACAAAATATTATGGCCTTTTTGCCTGCTGTGTGTTATCGTCTTCTTCTTGCCTTGGTCTTTTGCAACCTAGTCCTGCAGGTTCGTTTGTCGACAGTACATTTGTCTCCACCTCCACAGCCATAAGAGACATTTCTTTAGTAGGCAGATGCGCAATTGGTTGTTTATTGAGAAACATAGCATGCTTGTCATACTCTAGTAATTGCGTAGGGTCAGTGATTCCGCATGCCAAACGATATGCTGCTTGGGTCAAAAAATAGCGACTACGCAAACCATACATTCCTGGCCCTTGGCCAAACATATACAATGCGGCCTTTTTTTCTAAAAGAATTATTTTATCTGCGTTCCACCTGATGACGGCCCCTCCTACATATCTTGAAAGTGTCTTCAATGTCATCAAGGGTAGCTCCGCGGTGTCATTGGAGAAGGACGAATGGAAGACCAAAAAACTCGGATACTTAAGATTCTTTAAGTATTGGCCGAGAGAGGAATTCTTCCCTAAATCTCCCATGCCTTGTCGACGAGGGCGAGGAATGAAGGTATCATCATAGACCACCAACTGCAACAAATTAAAGTTATGAAATGAGATAAGTAGAAACCAAAAAGGTAAGGCAAATAAAAAAAGATTACCTTCTGGTTTTCATCTTCCTCAAGTAAGTCCTCATTCCATAGGTTGATGCTGCCCTGACCTCCAGTGGGCGCATTGGAGGTTGAGGCCAAAGATGATGAAGAAGTGCTTGCCTTACCCATTTCTTCAATCCCTAGCGTTTTTTGCACTTCCATGAACTCCTTTTCTGTTGGAAGCGTGCGCTCATACCTAGCAACATCATTGTAAATCATCACAAGTGCACTTGCGGGGTCAACGAACTCATCGTCATTTACATGGGCATATATAACAGAATACTTGTCGTGCTCAGGGTCAATGACAACATCATCCTCTTCGAGATTCTGTGCCACAATGGCAAGGCAATAGTCCTCTCAAAGGTCAAAAAGCTCCATAATGTCGTTAAGCAAGACATACTGCAAATCACCAATAGGTATGGTAGGTAGAACACTAGTAGGCAAAGCACCCTCCGGAAGCTGCACTCCCTCTAAAACCTGCAAGGCAAGGCTTCCCCGAGACTTGGGCTCTTGACCCTCCCCAGTCTGATCCTCTAGCGAGGCCTCTGCAGAATCAGCATGCTCATCCAAAATTAAATGCAAATATAAAATAAAACCTGCATAAAATTCAACCACTCGACACTTGCGGTTATGAAGTGTACACTTGTGGCCTGTTATCCGCAAGTGCACTGGTAGCTTAAGGCAACTCCTAGAAAATATGTGTTTCTTGGAGGAGTCCAAATTGATATCCTTCATGTGAACAAAACGAACTCCTTGTATCTCGACAATGCCACCAGACGTTTGCTGTTGGTAGGTCTGCTCAAAACCTGATAGGTAATGTTGCGCGGAGACAATCCACTCATGCAAAGAAAAAGCTGGATTGAACATCGGCCTGATCTCTGTCTCATGCTGCTGAAGCCCAATGTGGTATAGAAAATGAGATAGTTTGTCTTGGGGGGCATCCTCAGAGCAAGGCACTTCCTCCTCTACTTCAACATTGAAGGGGTCCATAACGGAAATTCAAAAGCGAAGATGGACGAGAGAGCACAACATCCAAACAAAGGGGGAGCAAGTCATATTTATAGGACTCCCAAGGACAATGATGACATTGATAGACGTGCATCATGGAGCCGGCGTGCATCATGCAGTCGCCGTGATGATTACGCCACGTGTTAGCCGCCGTGGAACGGTCGCGCCACAACGCAAAAGTGGTGCCGCCACACAAAAAAAGCACCGCTATCGCGTTTTGGCGTGACAACTTGTTGTCGCGTCATAACGCGATACAACCAATCAAGAGTACTGCGGTCTGCCTCCTCGCGTTGTGCCGCGACGCCTTTTTTGTCGCGCCACGCGTGCATCATGCAGTCGCCGTGATGATTACGCCACGTGTCAACCGCCGTGGAACGGTCGCACCACAATGCGAAATGGGTGCCGCCGCTCTACAAAAGCACCCTTATCGCATTCTGGCACGACAGCCAGTTGTCGCGTCATAATGTGATATGACCAGTGCAGAGTATTCTGGTCCGCCTCCTTGCGTTGTTCCGCGACATACCATTGTTGCTAGGGCAACCCGTTGGGGTGCTTTTGTCCCGATGTGCCACGTGGTGCGTAATCATTATGCTCGCACGCTTCCTGTCATACCTCGCGATGTCATGATTAATGTAGCCGCCTCTTCTCATTATACTTATTCCGCTAATATAAACACCCCCCCCTCCCCCCCCCCCCCCCGTTTTTTTCTCACCGTTTTTTCCGAATTGTCTCTAATCACTCTGCCTTTTTACCCACATCCAGATTTCCATATTTCCTCGCATTCTCCTCATTCAGGTCATGGCCCGCACAAAGCAAACAGTAAGGAAGGTTTATTCTGGCCATTCTGTTCCGCAGGGCCAGGCTAGCTCGTCTACAATGCAACCATCAACATCGCATGTGATTCCGGGCAAGACCATGCCGCAGTTACGCGCAACAATGTGAAGAAGAAGATACGAGCAGGATAGGAGTGTTCTACTCGAACTTTGTAAGCTCCAAAAGCACATTTCATTGGCAATACCTAAACTGCCATTCCAGAGATTTGTTCGCGAGATTTGCGAGCAAAAAAACCTGAATTTCCGGTGGTCTCGAAGTGCAATGGGGTGCTTGCACGAGGCTGCCAAAGATTTTTTTGTGGAGCTTTTCTAGGACGGCTACATTCTCTCGGCCCATGCCCATAGGACAACATTGATGACGCGAGACATCAACACACTTCGCCTTCTCAGGTTCAGGTATGACAAAACAATACCGCCTGTCGGTATTTCAGACCGAAAGATGGACACTATTCTTAGAATACCACCTATTGACAAGGTCAAAGTTCATGAAGTGTCTACACAAATGCATCGATACAGCACCCGTCTCAACACCGAGCGGTACACAACGGAAGACGATAGTGAGAGATTGGAGCAGTTACACCTTGAGATGATGGAGGAACAAATGGCAGATGCCATCAGCGACGCCAATGCTGATGATTTGTCATTGCTGTTTCCCTATTTACATGTTGGCCTTCCTGTGTCCTTATCACTCCCACGAGATTGCAATTTTACAAAACCGGACGAGGGAACTCACAGACTCAATTATCAATTGCTTGCCTTGGTGCGTGCTATTCTTTTTTTCACAATAAATTCTTTTAATATATTCAATTTTGTATGACACGAATTTCTTTACAGTTTTGTAGTTTCAAATTTGCCTTGGAATATGCAAGATGATGTCGCCGTCCTTGACTCGAACCTCTCGGTTGTTTTGACGGCCAAGGATACATCTTTAGTGGAAGTAGTTGGCTGGTTTCAGTCAGTGAACATGGATACGGCAAAAAAAGCTAGGGATGAAGGGTACGCAATGTTTTATTTTATCTTGAACTCTAATTTATTGTGATGACATATGTTTTGCTTATGTTTATTTGTAACAGATCTCATTGGAGTCTTGTTCTCTTACACCTTGAACAAAACCGGTGCTACCTTGCTAATTCATCCCATGGATTTCATGGTGAAGTACGTAGGTAAGAGGTTTTGTATTTTGTTCGACATCGCATAGAATTTTGTTAAAAGTCGCTTATGAAATTTAATTGTAATTTGCGCAGATCTTTTCGGAACCTTGTGTCTGCTCTTGAAGCTTTAACGCAAGAGCAGATATATGAGAATCTTACGATTATTAGTTGCAAAGTCCCTAAGCAGGAGGATGCCTACTCTTGTGGATGGAGGGTCTTATTCAATGCAGAAATTTTGTTAGGGGTCATGCTTGATGGAAGTCGTAAAAGTGTAAGCATTCGACACTCGTTTACAGATTTGTATCTTAATAAGTTAGTAGCTATGTTAATAAACATGATGTTCTTAACGCAGGTAAGAAATTTGGCAGATTATTCAAAGGTTGATGTTTCTTCGTTTAGAAACAGAATGATTGAAAACTTGATCAATTGCGCGACCATGCGTCCAGACGGAGCACGTGATGTTTTTATCCCGCCAGCACCAAGATCCACGCCTAGGCCTCCGCCGACAAGATACCCCGTGTCTGCCACACCAACACAAGCACATATCAATATCTCCCCAGATGCCTCCCCAACCCAAGCTCCCACCAGCTCTCGTTCTGAAGAAACAGCTCCAGAACCCTCAAACCCCCCACCCATCACCTCTCCTGCTCATGAAGCAGCTCCAGAGCCCCCAAACCCCCCAGCCAGCACCTCTCCTACTCATGAAGCAGCTCCAGATCCCCCAAACCCCCAAGCCACCACCTCTCCTCAACCTCAACCAACAGCCCCCACATCACCGCACACACAAGATTAGAAAGAGATTATGAAATGTACTTTTGACAAATTGATTACAAGTAGTGGATCGAAATTTGACTTTTGTTTTGATGTTGGTTCAAAGTTTACAAAATGTTAAGTATGTACAGTTTTCCAAAAATATGGGAGAGTGAGGATCCAATGGTGTTTGTTAATGTAGAGAGCTGCCTTTGTCGAGTAATCTTTGAGAATAGTATTTGAATCATTGTGTAAAGTTAGTTCACTATTTTAAGTCTGTCGCTGGTAATCTGTGCACAAAGAGTCGTTTTTTCTTGTCTGTGAGGTACCTGCAATGCAACGTACGTGATAAGACATTGGGATACATGAGCACGATAGAGACATCAACGTATAAAAGTAATACATGTAGCTTAGTACCTTTCGCATGCTACACTTGAAAACAAATTTTGAAGGCAAATTGAGATCGGACTCATTTAATAGATCCTCTCGAACCTGTCTTAAAGTGACATTTGATCTAACCACAACAATTGTAAGCAAATAATTTGAAAACCATATCTCGATGGACATCAAGGGATTAAAAGCATCGTCACTTAAATCTTGATCCATAGCTACCAACTGGCCATTCACTCGATGCCACCTCATGTAGTAGAAAGAAACTATAAAATTCTATGATGCTATTATACACTTGCACACCCACCGAGCGCTTGTCAACTTTGCACAAAATGCCTTCAGAATCACTGACATCCCAATTATCATCTAAAAAATCAAGGCAAGTTTGGGATTTGCAGATGAACATGGTTTATGTTTTTCTAACCTCCTCATCGTGGAAGAAATCTATAAAGACATGTAATGGCATAAATAGACTGACTCGTACTTGCCTGCTTGCAATGTTTGGTCGCAAACACTTCAAAATTTCTTGATGAAGCTTGAGTTTAAAACACTCAGAGGTTTCTGAAGTTGGAACTGGCTACTTTGGGGAATCTTGTTGGGGAAGAGGGAAAGGTTTCAAAGTGCCAAATCCATGGACAGAGCAAGGGGCATTGTAAAAGTAGTCGTAAAAGAAAACTCCCCTCTCTGCGAGAGCTCTTCTCGCACTAGTTCTGTACATAAGTCTCCCACCGAAGCATGAAAAGCATCAAAAATACCAATTATGCACTCAACTGGTTGTTAGTCTTCTTTGTTAGAAGGATAAATATCTGCAAAAACAAAAGATAAGAGAATGGTCACAAGAAATAGTCAACAAAATAACCTGAAGGATCTTTAAAAACTTTTTAGGAATATAGTAGTCACACAGTTTGGTCTATGAGGAGGAAACCCCAAAGGTGACTGTTGTAGTCGTAGTTCGGAGTGCATATATGCATGCTTAATGAGCACCTCTTTCACCGTCTTTCCCGTTTGAGACAAGTGAAAATCTTTCACACGTACTTTGTAGCTGTTGATGAATTCATTTGACATGCATTTTCTTCTTCTTGTTTGAAGCAGAACCCAACTACCAATGGTGACTGTGGTAGACATCCAGCGACCATGGTCTAAGTCAAAGTTGTTGAATAGTTCCACAGATTTAATAGAGGCGGATGGTCGTCGTGGTCGTCTTCCTTCCATCTCTACTTCTATTAGCTGTGAAGTGACACTACGCAAAAACGATAAAAGAAAAGAGGCTCACTAGTTTACACAAGAAGTAGTAGCTTGAAAAGTGTTCATCAAAAGATGTGCCTCATTGAATGTGAGTTATGGCACATTCGGCGTTCGTCGTCCATGGCAAGAGAATAATTTGCACAAATCGCGTCGTATCTTCTTATTGAGATCTTTTTAACAGAAAAAACTCTTTTTTGAAAAAGCACAAATTTGAGATAAAAATCAAATAAATTGGAGCTACTGTTGTGATGACTCAAACTCTATTGGTCGAACAGCATTCTCTCTCTAACGCCAAAAAGTCCTTTTTTGAGTCCAAACTTTTCCTAATGCACCAATGATATTGACTCTAGGCACTTCATCATTACCTGGCAGAGCTAGTGGTACAAGACTCTCAATTGCATGTTTCTCTTTTTGACCATTGAACTATGCATGCCCTCTATCTTTGCCAAACAAAGGGTACATGCCACCTCGTTCGCTTGGTAGATGCAGGCAATCTGGAGCGTAATGGCCTTCTTCTCTCACAATTATAGCACTTTCCAGGCAATAGCCTAGCCCTACCTCTTTTAAGCCTTGGCTTCCCTCTGTCCATAACATTTAAACAAATCTCTTGCATCTGCTTAGTCAAATCTTGAACTGTACGTACCCATTGTTGTGACTCCCCAATGCTTGGTTCTCCTCCTGGATTTCTTCGTTTGGGCTTTGGAGTGGGCTAGGAGCCATAGCTTCATATACCATTGCACCTTGCTCAATTTTCTTCTTGATTTTCTTGCTCTTTGTCCGTGAAATTACAACCGTATCGTTATAAATTTCTAGAATCTCAAATTCCACCTTCTCTTGAAACCTAGGATGCAAACACACCATACATTTCTCCAATTTGAAGTACTTGCTATTGCCTATTTGCATGGAAACTACAAACTTTGCCCAAAACTCTTCAACACAGTTAAGAAAAACACCAAATTATTCACTCACATCCTGCCTCAAAGTTGTCCATTAGGCAAAGTTTGGACTCTCAACGGAACCTTATAAGGACTTTGACTTTCTCTCCCTTATCCAAAACGGGTGCACGATAAATTTTTTACAAATGAAATCAAAACTTGTCGAACCTTTTGTATTTAGAATGAACTCATCATGAGATATACCATTCATATATAGCATGCCATCAAATTTCCTATATTCTAGAAGATTCTATTTTTCTATGTGACAACTCTGTCTTATAAATGGAATCTCTCCCCACATTTCAGCTTCAGTGGGGAGGCCATAACTTCTACAAATCAAGTCTATGGAGTTTGGGGATTTAGAACCTACTTTCTAATATCTTTCCAATGACATGTTGGTTGATAGGGTTTTGACAAAGCGTTTATGTACTTCACCGAGTTGCCCACTTTGGATACGAGAGGCAAAGTCAAACCCCCTTATAGGGCCCCTTTGAGAGTTCAAATTTTTTGTAATGAATTCTGCATCTAAATCAATAGGTGACACTTCTTTACAAAGATCCTGCTATTAATTGAGACAACGTCAGTTAACAAAAGCTGATAAAGGCCCAAGCCTTACAGAGGGTGCACATCAAAGATCAATACAAAGAAGCAATGAAGATTGGATCACACCTTTTTTACAATTTCCCAAAATTTCCATGTTTTGTAAGTTCGAGATTCATTTCAATCTATTGTAATATTTGTAATGTGTTACGGGCTCAACAGGAGTTCCAAGCTATAAAGAATATGTTAGTTATTGTGCATGGGTTGCATATTCAGTGACTTGTAGAGCCCTAAAGGCCTTGGGAGCTCGAGCATTGCATATTTTTACCCTAGGTATATAAGGCAGTGTGTAAATGCCTCATTTGTTGAGACCGGTCTTTTGTGAGAGCTCATGAGGTGTGTGGCTATAGAGTCCTTGAGCTTCTCCTTGCTCATGTGACTTGATTAACCCTAAGAAAGGGTTAATTCTCTTTCACTATACCTCTCTCATACTTCTGATGATTGTTGATGATGCTTTGATTAGCTAGATCACAACTATGAGTGGTTAATACCGCTCTAATCTTGTGTGATTGCCCTCTATTATTTATGTGTGCATGTAAATTTGATTGGAGTGTGGATGCTCAATGGATCTATGTGTGTGCGCTTGTGATTAGTGTGTTGCATGATAGGATTAGTGATGTGTGCCTCTTTGCAATCGTTAGGGTGTGTTGAGTGATTATGTTAGGAGATGAACATATTTCTCGTAAGACTACTCCTTCTTCCTCTCAATCTACTCTCATGCCCCACTAGCTCTCACCATCTTCGAAGGTGTGTGAGGTCTTGGGTCTGATAAGTGTTTTTCTTAGTGCTTGAAGCTTCCATCTTCATTTCACTAGCTAGTATTGAAGGAACACAAAGAATTGTATTGTAAAATGATACAAAGCCTTTCGGAGGGGGGATCGGCTCCATAAAAATCCGGTCCTCAAATTGTTGTCAATAGCTTAATTTCTCTCTCATTTGAAGTATTTTTTATGCCTATCGAACTAGGTGTTATGATTTTTGTTGCTCTCTCCACCCAAGCACTCTTGTTATGCTCATTAGGAACCTATTGTAATGAAATGACTATGTTCATGTTATTTTCCACTACACACAAGTTTCTAGGCCATTGAAAGTTACATTGATATCAGAGCACAAGGTTTCTCTTTTCTTGCTCAAGAAGGGAGTTCCTCAAGCTAGCTATAAATGGTTGGTATTATTAATTTCATTTGAGTAAGTAGAATAGGGATTTTTCAGCCTTGCAATGTGCGTGCCTTCGTGCAGATAACAGGCCATCACTGTCGAGAGCTATGGTCTTAATAGTGGAGTCGTACAGGGCTTGCCTACGGCATAACCACTATTGAGCTATTAGAAGCTTGACATGAGCCAATGTTGTTTTGGTGTTGAAAGACCCTTTCTTCTGTTCCTTGCAGTCTGTTAGAATTGTTGACAATATTAAAGAGAGTGAATTTAATGTTGATAGCTTTGATTTTGCTAATGAGCAAGCTACTAATTATGCCCCTATGCTTGTTAACTACCTTGTCTCTAGGCTTCAAGAAGCCATGGTCAATCCATCCCTCCAAGGTGAAGTGCAAGGGCAGCTTCGTGCTCATGGGATTCTCCAAGTTCCCCACCATGACAAGTTCCCCACCATGACAAGAGAGTACCTAGGAAGCCTCCTTGTGGGACTCCCAAAAGAGGCCTCTCTCCGATTCGGGAAGAAGAAGAGGATCCATATGAAGGGCTCATAAATTTTCTTCTTGATGATGCATCTCCTTCTCAAGAGCCCGCACCGAAGGAATGACAAAGAAGTGAGTCTCCTGCCACCTTGGTGGAGATGGCTCCACAAAGACGGCGGGCTAAATGCTCTCCATCACCTCCTATACGGAGAATACCATCGCACACTTCTCCACACCATAATTCAAAGAGGGATGACAAAAAGCAAGAGAAGAAAAAGGCGATTGAAGAGGTCACTCTCTTCTCCATCTTCATCATCCTCTTTCTCTTATGAAGAAAGTGATGGTGCCATCAAGGAAGACAAAGGCAAGAAAAAGGTGAGAAAGAGGTCACCCTCTTCTCTGTCTCCCTCAGATTCTTCATCTTCTGAAGAAAGCAATGGTGCAACTTTTGAAACATCAAAAACAAGAGGCCATAGGAAGTCCTATGCCGCATGGAAGAGGTCATCCAAGCTCAAGAAGTTCAAAGAGGGAGGAAAGAGAATCTCTATCCTTACCTACGATGGCACTTTTGGTGCTACAGACAAAGTCTTGGCCTTTATGCAACAATTCAATGCGGCGTTTGGAGATGAGGGCTTCAGAGAGTCTTCTAAGCCATGCCATGTAACCATGCACTTTCAAAAGTCCGTCAGGCAATGGTGATCTAGTTTATGGGCCCACGGTGAAGCTCCATGAACATGGAAAGCTTTAAGAGCTTCCATTATGAAGCAGTTTTTGGCCACCAATGCCAAAGACAAAGTACTCACCGAATGGAAAATCTTGAAGCTCTCTCCCTACCAATCCATTCACAAATATGTAGACAAGTTTTGGGAATTTACATCTCAAAGCCACTGTCTTCAAAAAGATTGATTTTGTAGAGCAAAAGCAACAATTTTGTGCGAGCTTAACTGAAGAAATGGCGGAGTATGTCAACTCTCAAAGGCCACACACCATACCGGCGGTTATACACCATACGATGGTGACTTCTCAAATCAATTTCCAAATAGGGGCTAAGAGAAATTCTAAGCTAATGGAAAACAAGGGTTCCAATGAGCCTAAGGGGAAGGAAAATGTCCAAAAGTCTCCTAAGGACAATTTCAACAAAGCTAAGGAGAAGGGAGTTTACAAGGGCAAAAACAAGCTCTCTCCTGAAGAGCTTGAGCATTATCGCAAGGATAATCATTGTTTCAAGTGTGGCGAGCAAGGGCATGTGTACCACGCTTGTCCCCAAAAGAATACCCACCATGAGCCTCCTAGAGCTACCTTGGTTGAAATCCAAGAAGAGGAAGCTCACCACAAAGGATCTCCTCTATGTCATTCTTGGGGAAAGGTAAGAGAACATGATGTTTTTATTCTCTTTGACCCTTGTTCTACTCACAATTTCATATCCATAGAGTTGGCCACCAAGCTAGGAACCCAAGCCTATGAGATGGGAGATGTCCAACCCGCAAATGGTGCTTTCAAGGGGCAAGAAGCTTCATTCACTCCCTTAATCGAGAAATTGGGGCTCCATGGACAAAGCTATGTGGACAAAGAGGACTTTTTTATCTCTCCTCTCAAGAACGAGGATGTAATCCTAGGGGCACCATGGTTTGATTGCATGACTGCCACGATTAAATTCCTTGAAAGGAGAATCTACTTTAGGTTCATGGAAAAAGATATGTACATAGATGCTAAGGAAATGGGTAACACCATACCCTTTGTACATACGCAAGCTTTCAATAAGTCAATAAAGAGCTTTATTTCCTTGTACATGATTTTTGTTAAATATTCTCAAAATGACCTAATGCTTTAGCAAAAAAAAAAGAAAACAATCACAAGGAATTAGAGTTATCCAATTTTCTCAAGGGGTTTCAAGATGTTTTTATTGACGACATCCCTTGTGAGATACCTCCTAAATGAGGCAATGATAGACCATGCAATGGAACTTCTTCCAGGAAGTTCACCGCCTAATAAACCTCCTTATAGAGTTTCTCAAGCTCAACAAGAGGAGATTATACGGCAAGCGCATGAGCTGGTTCAGAAGGGCATGGTTAGGCCTAGCTCATCTCCATTTTGCTCACCCGTGTAATTAGTGCAAAAGAAAGACGGCACATATTGTATGTGTGTCGACTATAGAGCACTAAATAGGATCACTATTAAGAATAGGTTTCCCGTTCCACGGGTAGAAGACCTATTTGATAAGCTACAAGGGTCCACCTACTTCATTAGGATTGACCTAAAAAGTGGTGATCAACAAATAAGGATAGTTGATCAAAACATTATAAAGACCGCATTTTACACTACTTTTGGTCTTTACGAATACATTGTCATGCCTTTTGGCTTGACCGATGCACCAGCCACATTCAACGGCTTGATGGAGAAGCTATTCAGGCCTCGTAGAACCTTTACTGGAGTGTTCTTTGATGATATCATCATCTACTCTAATTCATTAGACAAACACAAACAACACCTCCATGTAAGATTTCAAGTCTTAAGACAGAATAAACTTTATGTTAATCGAAAGAAAAGTGAGTTTCTTTTACAAGAGATTGAGTATTTAGGTCACATTATCTCACAAGATGGCATCCAAATGGATCCATCAAAGTTAGAGGTAATAAAAGGATGGCCTAAACCAAGGAATCTTCATGAACTAAGAAGCTTTATAGGTATGTGTGCCTACTATAGACGCTTCATCACAAATTGCAAGACCATTACATGACCTAACAAAGAAAAATGTTAGGTATACATGGTCTGCCAAGGAGATCCGTGCTTTTGAAAAGCTTATTTCTCAACATGTGCTTACACTGTTGGATCTCTTAAAGCCATTTGAGGTCCAATGTGATGCTTGTGGTGATTGCCTTGGAGCTGTTTTTCTTTAAGAAGGGCATGCCATAGCTTATGAACGTCGAAGGATCGACCCTATTGAGCAAGCTCTAGGCATATATAAAAAGGAACTCCTTGCAGTTCTACATGCCTTAGACTCATGGAAGCACTATTTATTGAAGACTCCTTTCATTCTACGGATGAATCACCAAAGTCTTAAGTACTTCATGATGAAGACCAAACTCTCCGACAAACAAATGAGGTGGGAAAATTTCCTTTTGCAATTTCATTTTCATATTGCTCACATTGCTGGCAAGCATAATCAAGTAGCTGATGCACTCTCAAGACGGCCGAGAGTGAATGCGGTTTTCATAGCAACTCACAATGATCTATCTTCCATGATAGATGAGTATGCTATTGATCCCGATTTTAGAGATGTGATTTCAGCCCTAAGTGCACTAGGGAAGAAAGAGGAACCATTTACTTTACAAGATGGTTATCTTCTCTATGGAAATAAACTATGTGCTACTAACTCACTACGTGAGAAAGTAATGTATGAATCTCATGCTCCTCTTTATGTGGGGCATAGAGGGATTTAGTCTACCCTAAAAGAGATTTCAACATATTTCTATTGGCTTGCCATGAAAGCAAACATACAAGAGTATGTTTCTTAATGTGTGGTATGCCAAAAGACAAAGTTTGATAGAGGCAAGCAACCTGGATTTCTTCAACCCTTGCCAATCCCTAATTCACCATGGGAGAGCATATCCATGGATTTTATCTTTGGATTGCCTAATTCTATCCATGGGAATATGGACAATAGTAGACAGGTTTAGTAAACAAGCTCATTTTATAACTGTCAAAAAGACTATCAAAGCCCATCAATTGGCAACCCTCTCCATTTCACAAATTTTCAAGTGTCCATAGTGTCGGATAGAGATCCTACAATGACTAGTAATTTTTGGAAGGGTATCTTTAAAAATTTGGGGACAAGGCTTAATTTATGTTCGGCCTATCACCCGCAAACAGATGGCCAAAGTGAAATAGCTAACCTAGCAATTCTTGATCTACTAAAAGCCTATGTAATGGAAGTAGATCAAAGGACCCAATGGGAGAAGTACTTACCCTTAGTGGAGTATGCCTATAATAACATTATACATACTTCCACGGGAAAATCCCTTTCGAGGTAATTGAGGGAAAATAAAAAAAACCCCTGCTACTTAAGGTACACGGGAAGATCTCGCTGCAGATGAGTATAGCAAAGACCTACAAGAATCTTTCCAAAAGATTAAGGATGCTATTTCTATCTCACAGCAAAGGAAAAAGGTTGCTGCTGATAAGCACAGAAGAGCCCAAGCCTTTAAAGAAAGTGATTGGGTCTTACTTAAATTTCATAAGACTCAATTAAGGCACACGATGGGCAAGAATCCTACGGGACACCAAAAGTACTATGCTAAGTTAGCAAAAAGGTACTATGGCCCTCCAAGATTCTTAGGCCAATCAATGAGATGGACTACCAACTCAAGTTGCCCAACCATTGGCTCATACACAATGCTTTTCATGTGAGCCTACTAAAGCCTTACAAAGGAAAGCCACCTCAAGAACCAACTATTGCTATTGAAGACCCACCGGAGATCGAGGACCAAGAAGAGGTGCTGCAGCCCGAGTCCATTCTCCGACATGAAGACAAGGTATTAAGAGGCGGTAAGACTATCGATGATATCTTATTAAGTCTAAGAATTATCATTTTGAAGATGCTAGATGGATGCAAGGCATAGAATTAAAGGATAACCTAAACCTTGTCAATGCTTCCCTAGAGTAAGCAAATGTACAAATGTTTAAAATGAACAAAGTTTTTGTTTATAAGACTCTCTTTTACTTTATTGTGCACAAATGTGAAGTAGTATGCATGCTTAGAATCAAGTTTGTGGAGATGACGTCTCCCAAACACCAAGTAGAGCTTGTCACTCTACTATGGAATATTGATAGGACTAATGTGCAGACATGCTTGCGCAGCAGCTTAGGCTCTCAAGCACCAAATGGATTAGTCATCTATTCCGGAACGATGTTGTAGTGTAAGATAGGGATCTTCTACCCGCTAGAAAAAAGTACTAATGAATAGGCTTTATCTTCTCTAACCCATAGTCGAGGAAGACTATGATTTCAAGAGAGAGGTAATTTCATAATAACTACTATCTACATATCCTAAATGATGTTCTCATGTTAAACTGATCATTTAATATGGGGAAGTAGCAGGGGAGAAAAGGCTAGACTATTGGTTAAGTTGGCAGACTGGCCACAATAGGGATCCAATGGGGGGGCCATCTCCAAAAGAGCAATGTGCAACAATGGGCTTTAAAGAACCTAAGGTTCAACCCATTAAGACTTCCAAAATGCTAAGGTTCCAAAATTCAAAGGTTGTGTCCAAAGGTCAAAGCTTAGGAAAATTGGATGCTTGTGTGTGTACAAAAAGTCTTCAATGAGTCCTTAAAAGGAGTGGGTGAGCCTTGGAAGTAGGGGAGAGAGAGAAACACACACACACACACACACACACACACACACACACACACACACACACACACACACACACACACACACACACAAGCTCCTTTACACAAAGGGAATGAGGGACACATGTCAGCTCCGTAGCCCAGATGCCCACAAGGTATATCCAAATCCTATTGGATGGCCATGGAGGTGGACCAATGAGAATTAGGCTAGAGTAAATCTAGTTTAATGCATTTAAAATCACTTGATAAAAGAAACAATAATAATTAAGCTCTCTAGAAGACTATTGGACAGTCTCCCAAGGGGTCCAATGAGCATTCAGCTACCTAATGGCTTGCCTGATTCCTATTGACCAGGAGACAAAGGGGTCCAATGAGAGTTTAGTTGCATTAATTAATTAGCTAAATCTCTCACAAAAGGGGAAAGGGGACACATGTCAGAAGGCTGTCACTTATGCTACTTAATTTTCATTGGCTAAGCCTGGAGAGATCCAATGGGAAGCCGGCAAGAGGAAGGAAGCCAGCAATCAAAAATAGCATGAGGGGTTGACCGAGAGAGAGGGGGCAGAATTTCTCAAGGAATTATTGAATACACACTCACATTACCTCATGTGTGAAGCAAGAAGACTCTCTCTCCTTCTCAAGCTTTAATAGAAAGCTTATCACCTACTCCAAGATTGTGAGAAAGGAGGCATACACCAACAACTCTTGGCTTTGTGATGCAAATCCAACAAAGAGCCAAGTTTCAATGCATGCCCATCTCCTCTATCATGCTAGTTATCAAGATATGTTATGCTAATATGAGTAATAATGTGAAGAGATGTACATCTTTCTCGTAATACTACTCCTTCTTCCTCTCAATCTACTCTCATACCCCGCTAAGCTCTCACCATCTTCGAAGGTGTGTGAGGTCTTGGGTCTGAGACCGTGAGGGAATTGATGTTGTGTTTTATAAGTGTTTTGATTAGTGCTTGAAGCTTCCATCTTCATTGCACTATTGAAGGAACACAAAGAATCGTATTGTAAAATGTCTCTCTTGATGGGAGAAACCTATAGTACAAAGCCTTTTAGAGGGGGGACCATGGAGGGGGGACCAGCTCCATGAAAATCCGGTTCTCAATTGTTGTCAATAGCTTAATTTCTCTCTCCTTTGAAGTATTGTTCATGCCTATCTAACTAGCTGTTATGCTTTTTGTTGCTCTCTCCACCCAAGCACTCTTGTTATGCTCATTAGGAACCTATTCTAATGAAATGTTCACTATGTTAATGTTATTTTCCACTTCGCACAAGTTTCGAGGCCATTAAAAGTTACATTGCACACATGGAAATATATCATTGGAATCTGTAGAATAGGATCCCAATTTGGATTGTCTATGTATCTGTTAGGGGGTACACTCTGGTTACAATTGAGGATATCTTGAAACCATTGATGTAGTGCTTTACCCACTGTTTGTGTAGTGGGCACACCTTTCGAAAAGTTGCCTGCAGCTTTGCCACCCTTACCCTAACCACCCTTTGACATTGCTAGTCTTTTCACCCTTGCCCTCAATTCCCAATGATAGTTTATTGTGGCTGTAATAAATGCATGGAAAGAGGGTCATTGCACCTTTCTTGCACCCTAACATACACTTGAGAGTTTTCAAGTCTTCTTTCAAATGCCACTCAACTTGGAACGTACCTAGACTTGAAACGTGCAATCATTGTCCTTCTTGTTGTTGCTGAATGACATCAATGATTGGGGTGTGATTGAATTACCATTTCAAAGACTCATGTGTCTTGTGCGAGAGATATAAAGCTACCAGCCACCAAATATTCTTCTCTGTGAACACATAAACATGTGTTATGCTTCTCGTTTTGGCATCAACATCTATGTCCACTAAGGCCCAATTCATAAGCGTAACACTTACCCTTTCAAGTCGAGTTTGAGTCGTTGACGTTTGACAAGCTGGCACTCATCAAGCTTCGTTACAAATATAACTTTACCATCACACTCTTCCTGTGTCAACCCATAAAATCTTATCGTTGACTCTTGGAGCTTCAACAAGTCAACATACACATTGTTGAACTTAATCTATCAAAAAAATTGATGTCTTCTAATGGCATGACATCCTCCACAAATTGAAATCCACCCAACAAGATTGCAACATCATTATTGGCACACTTTTTTGCAATGTTGACACTGTAAGGTGTTGGCAGCAACCTAAACAAACCTTTTGCCGTGTGACCTAGTGTGACAATTTTGTACAAATCTTTGTAGGCCTTGGATCTTATTCATGCACTGTCACACAGCTCCATCATCTCCTCATGTGACACATTGCTCTTTAGCTCACTGAAATACTTCCGGTGCAAAACATTAGCAATCCCAGCAACATTGGATGGATCATCCAATAAAGAAAAGTTCTTTTCTGGTAGAGGGGATGAAAAGTGCTTCCTTTAATGAGATCTAAGTGAGAGAGTGTGTTCTATATGTTAGAGAGAGAGGAGAGGGGTGGAAAAAACACATTCTAAAAAATTCATTTACTCACCTCTCTTTTGGGTTACTAAATAGACTATTTTCAAATACAAATATACAAATGGTATTTTTTAAAATCTCAGCATAGGCCTTTTTACCCTCTCTTTTAAGCTTGGCTTAAGCTTTAAGTATTCCCTTAAATTGCCAAATAAAGAGGCCCTCATATACCCCATTCACTTTTTAATGATTGCACATATGCAACTTGTTAAAAACCCTAAATTGACACTTTAATTATTTCATGGAAGCTTTAGAAAATCATTGGAGAAGCTCGAGTAGTTATTTGAGGACAGAAAACCTTAATTGGTGGCCTCACAACCTTTAATACGTAATGGAAGCAACATAGGATTGTAGTAGCATCTTGGATTGGAACGGCTATATCTCCTTGCTTAGATGCCAAAATGAGCTCATTCTTGGCACTATAAGTTCCTTTTCATCCTGAAAAACAATGCCATTGTCATTGATTTGGCATTTTGAGCCTATTTTTAAAATATTATTGACCATTTTTAGCCCCCTTTTGGCCCATAAATACCCCTTTTTGTCTGTAAAATGCCCAAACGACCTAGGAAAAATATCTAAATTTGTGGAAAAGTCCCTTTTAGCTGAAATTTAATTTTGAGACTCATTTAGCTACTTGGTAAGCACTTTGAGTGCGTCTTTTACAGCCGCGCATGAAACCTGCTATTTTTTGCCGAGATCGGTCGCATAGGCAAAACGAGCGTGCCACTTCAAAAAACTTGACATTTGTACATCTATGAAGCAAATTATGCATGTTATAATGTGGCAAAACATTCAACAGTGCGATGTCTCGGGCCTTGCCTGCCCCGACAAGGTATGCACACTCCTGCAAACATGGCAACCATTTTCACATATATCACACTATGTACATTGTAGCATTTGGTCCAACACATCAAAAACATTAAGATTCAAGTAGATATTTTTAGTTTCACATGATGTACGTGCCATGACACAACACTGTACCCGTAGTGCTTCAAGATTGAACTGCTCACTTATGGAATGCATCAGTTGAGAGCAAGTTGCGATCCATCATCTTTGGATCCATCAATGTAGAGTGAGTAAAAAATTGTAAAATTCTAAGTATAATTGTCAATAAATTTGACATAAAACTAAAATATTACTCAATGTGAGAACGGATGCTTAGTAATGCTTTTCTTGACATCTATTCCAAGTGTATTCTAAATACAAAACCGTGCAATACTTTATGTGGTCAATTCGGGTAAAAGAAAATCATACTGAAATTGTTAATCAAGTGCTTTGCAAAACAAATTAGATGCTTGGGACTAATTTCTTTGGTTAGCACGCATGTGAATGTGAGATCTATTCAAAAAACTGAAAAAAGTGCCTGTTAAGCTTAATTTCCAAACAAAGAGGAGCTACATTTGTTGAGAATGAACATGTGTGTAACATCAAGCTTAAACCTTATTGGACCCACTAAGTCAAGTAGGCCACAAAGTGTTACATCTCTAGGCAATCTCTTCTATTTTTTTTTAGTTCTTGAGCTGCATAGTTGCTCCGTTATCTGATTCCAAGATTTTTTGCAAGAAAACCGATGAAATTTAAAAGTTCAATCATAATTATTGATGAATTTTGACCTAAAAACTAGAAGAGTTTTATGTGTGCCCTTCATTCCTTGGGACAAACCTTGATGGAAGAATTTTTTTCCAATTTGGTGCATATTATCAATGTTTTATAAAAGGAAAAAAGTCACTAGCTAGCCTATATAAATTGTTACTAAAGCAAAAGACTCGCAAGAAACAAAAAAAGACTCAGTAAAATGGTCGCATGCAACAATCGTCACGACATAATTCTCATGTTGCAGTAATTGACAATGCATATTCAAAGAAGAAAAGATATTAATTATCGGCCATATATGGGATATGTTGGGGGAACATGTTGCTACTTTCCCAATTATTGGAGATTCTGACTCTAAGAGTTTCAAGAGAATGTGTAGGTCCATGGCAGAGTTGGATTAGCACTCTATCTTGTAGCTATCCATCACATGCCTCATGATCTTACTTGTTATTCGTGCCAAGCACTTGAGTTGGAAGGATTTGATATTTTGTACTCAAGTCTTGGACACCCATAGTAGGGAGATTCTAGGAGACAATGTTCACAACTTGTAAAGTATTATTAATCTTGATTAGGACAATCTTGAGGAGTGGAATGAATTTGCCATCTAGGAGGCCTCTTGCCATATCATCATAAGATTAATTTAGGTTAGGTAGGCTGTCAGGATGTTGGTATTGTGGAAGTGGTTGGGTGTGTTGAGACACCAAGTGTGACTACTATGTAATGGAAATGGCCTATGAACTTAGAGAATAGCGGAATTAAGAGAATTAGAGTGAGCAACTTTGAGAGCATAGAGGGTGAACTTAATTGGTAGTGGCAACTCAATCATAACACTTCATTAAATAGGCATGAGAAATACTTTCGAGAGAGAGAGAGAGAGAGAGAGAGAGAGAGAGAGAGAGAGAGAGAGAGAGAGAGAGAGAGAGAGAGAGAGAGAGAATATGACAACAGTTGAGGACCGGATTTATGTGGAGCCGGTCCCCCCTCCAAAAGGCATTTGTATTATATATTCTCTCATTAAGAGAGACTTGGTACAATACAATCTTTGTGTTCCTTGAGACCTCTTTGACAGTATGGAGATGGAAGCTTCATACACCAAGATTTTGCATAATATCAACAATCAATCTTAGCTTGAAAACAATCAAGAACTTGTGAAAATCATTAGTCTTTGTGTTCCCTAAATCATTTGAGTGCATGAGGATGTATACTTTTATGCATCAACTTGTGCCTAAAGCAACAATTAATCTACTTGCATTAAGTAACTAATCTACTTGCAATAAACCATTAGCCTTCTTTCAATAAGCATAACATGCACTTTGTGGAAAGCATTAACTATCCCAAGCCTCAGTCCCAAGACCTCAAACACCTTCAAAGGTGGAGAGAGCTAGCAGGGAATGAGGGTAGGGAAGAGGAAGAAGAAGTATTCCATAGGATAAAGACATAATTCCTCACTTATCATCACTCTTCTTGCTTAGCATACATAATAGCATAGTAATGAAGATGGAGAATATGGAAAGCTTAAGCATTGAAGCATAGCTCTTGGTTGGATTTGCATTCCATAGCCAAGAGTGTTGGTGTAGTCTCTCAACTTCTCAAGGAGCTTGGAGAAGGAGATGGAGCTCTTGCACCTTGGCTAGCACACAATGAGAGTGTTTGTGAGTGTGTGTGGGTGAGTATACCCCCTAAGAAACCCCCTAGCTTGCTTGGGTCGACCCTCCCTTGTAGCTCATGCTTGAAGCTCATTGGATCCCTCCAGGCCTAGCCAATCATAAGCAGGAGGCATTACAAGCAGCAAGGGTAGCCTTGAGACAAGTGTCCCCCTTTCCCCTTTGAGAGAGAGGACTTGATAAATGCAAAATCAATTAATTAAATCCCCTAAATTATCATTGGACCGCTTGGGTGGCCAACCAATAGGCTTTAGGCACACCATGAGGGCAACATGAGGAGGAACGTGACAAGTGTCCCCTTTTGCTTTCTTTGTACCATGCATGCCTTGTGTGAGTGTGTGGGTGTTCTCTCTCATCCCCCCTCATGTAGGGCTCACCCCTCCCTTGTAGGGATTGAATCTTTGACTTTTTGACACCTCAACCCCTCATGCATAGGCCCAGTTCCCACCACAAGCTTGGCCCTTAAGCACTTTAAGCTTGGGCTGGGTTCTCACCTCAAGTGCAACCCTAACATCTCAAGCATGTCAAGCACCTCAAGCATCTCAATCATTAAGCACCTCAAGAATCTCAAGCACCTCAATCATCAAGCACCTCAAGCATGACAAGCAGGATAAGCACCTCGAGCTCGGTCGAGTTCCCGCGCCTCAAGCTCTACCTAAGGTCAAAGGACTTTTACACACATTATTGGAGGTCTTCAATGAAGCTAACCCTAAGGTCTTATGCTCCATTGATTAGCCTTGCTCTTTGATAGACCATCTCTCATTTGGGCTCCTTTACCAATGGTTCCGTGTTGAGATAGATCTAAAAGCACATGTCTATATCTTAACCCTTGTTCCCGTTTATTCTCCCACATTAAGTGATCAATTTAATATGAGAAAATCATTTGGGTTGGTTAGATATTATTTTTTATGACATTACCTCTCTCTTGAAATCATAGCCGTCCTCGACTATGAGGTAGAGATGGTAAAGTCTCACCCATTAGTTTATTGGTCTTAGCGGGTAGAGGATCCATTTTTACCCTACGACATCATTCCAGAGTGGGTGACTAATCCACTTGGTGCTTGAGAGACATTGTCTGCCGCAAGCGTGTCTGCTCTTTTTTGTCCATATCATACTTCCAAAGTAGAGTGACAAGTTCTACTTGGTGTTTGGGAGACGTAGTCACCACAAACATGATCCCAAGTATGCATACTTCTTAAAATTTGTGCACGAAACATAAAAAGAGAGTCTTATAAGACAAAAACATGGATCATTTAAAATGCATTTCTTTTACATTTGCTTACTCTTTTGTGTCATTGTAAGCATCATTAACAAGGTTCATATTATCCTTAAGCTATGTTCTTTGCATGCATTTAGCATCTTTGAAAGGATAATTCTTAACTTAAATAAGATACTGTCAGTAATCTTACCATTTCTTAATACCTTGTATTCCTGTCGAAGGATGAACTTGGGTTGGAGCTCGTTTGCTTCATCTTCGATCTCTAATGGGTGTACATTTATAGCCTCGATTGGTGGCTCTCCTTAATAAGGCTCAAATAGGCTCTTATGAAAAATGATATATATGAGCCAATAGTTGGGCAACTTTAATTGTTTAGTAAGACCCAAAGAAAGATTTATTTTTCTTGAAAGGATAAGGCTCTTTTATGCCTAATGGCAAGAGAGTCTTTTGCCTAGCTAAAAGATGGATATAGCCTGTTTAATCTTCTAAAAAGATTCATTTTGATATCGGCTATACTCCTTTTCAATGAAGATCTTCCCAGGTACCTTAAGCTACAAGGGACGTTTGGATCTTCCGTCTTTTTAGCCTCCAAAGGTACTTTCCCCTTAGAAGTATCTTATTAAGTCTAAGAATTATCATTTTGAAGATGCTAGATGGATGCAAGGCATACAATTAAAGGATAACCTAAACCTTGTCAATGCTTCCCTAGAGTAAGCAAATGTATAAATAATAATTAAGCTCTCTAGAAGACTATTGGACAGTCTCCCAAGGGGTCCAATGAGCATTCAGCTACCTAATGGCTTGCCTGATTCCTATTGACCAGGAGACAAAGGGGTCCAATGAGAGTTTAGTTGCATTAATTAATTAGCTAAATCTCTCACAAAAGGGGAAAGGGGACACATGTCAGAAGGCTGTCACTTATGCTACTTAATTTTCATTGGCTAAGCCTGGAGAGATCCAATGGGAAGCCGGCAAGAGGAAGGAAGCCACCAATCAAAAATAGCATGAGGGGTCGACCGAGAGAGAGGGGGCAGAATTTCTCAAGGAATTATTGAATACACACTCACATTACCTCATGTGTGAAGCAAGAAGACTCTCTCTCCTTCTCAAGCTTTAATAGAAAGCTTATCACCTACTCCAAGATTGTGAGAAAGGAGGCATACACCAACAACTCTTGGCTTTGTGATGCAAATCCAACAAAGAGCCAAGTTTCAATGCATGCCCATATCCTCTATCATGCTAATTATCAAGATATGTTATGCTAATATGAGTAATAATGTGAAGAGATGTACATCTTTCTCGTAATACTACTCCTTCTTCCTCTCAATCTACTCTCATACCCCGCTAAGCTCTCACCATCTTCGAAGGTGTGTGAGGTCTTGGGTCTGAGACCGTGAGGGAATTGATGTTGTGTTTTATAAGTGTTTTGATTAGTGCTTGAAGCTTCCATCTTCATTGCACTATTGAAGGAACACAAAGAATCGTATTGTAAAATGTCTCTCTTGATGGGAGAAACCTATAGTACAAAGCCTTTTGGAGGGGGGACCATGGAGGGGGGACCAGCTCCATGAAAATCCGGTTCTCAATTGTTGTCAATAGCTTAATTTCTCTCTCCTTTGAAGTATTGTTCATGCCTATCTAACTAGCTGTTATGCTTTTTGTTGCTCTCTCCACCCAAGCACACTTGTTATGCTCATTAGGAACCTATTCTAATGAAATGTTCACTATGTTCATGTTATTTTCCACTTCGCACAAGTTTCTAGGCCATTAAAAGTTACATTGCACACATGGACATATATCATTGGAATCTGTAGAATAGGATCCCAATTTGGATTGTCTATGTATCTGTTAGGGGGTACACTCTGGTTACAATTGAGGATATCTTGAAACCATTGATGTAGTGCTTTACCCACTGTTTGTGTAGTGGGCACACCTTTCGAAAAGTTGCCTGCAACTTTGCCACCCTTACCCTAACCACCCTTTGACATTGCTAGTCTTTTCACCCTTGCCCTCAATTCCGAATGATAGTTAAGGCATTTGTATTATATATTCTCTCATTAAGAGAGACTTGGTACAATACAATCTTTGTGTTCCTTGAGACTTCTTTGACAGTATGGAGATGGAAGTTTCATACACCAAGATTTTGCATAATATCAACAATCAATCTTAGCTTGAAAACAATCAAGAACTTGTGAAAATCATTAGTCTTTGTGTTCCCTAAATCATTTGAGTGCATGAGGATGTATACTTTTATGCATCAACTTGTGCCTAAAGCAACAATTAATCTACCTTGCAATACAATTAATCTACTTGCATTAAGTAACTAATCTACTTGCAATAAACCATTAGCCTTCTTTCAATAAGCATAACATGCACTTTGTGGAAAGCATTAACTATCCCAAGCCTCAGTCCCAAGACCTCAAACACCTTCAAAGGTGGAGAGAGCTAGCAGGGAATGAGGGTAGGGAAGAGGAAGAAGAAGTATTCCATAGGATAAAGACATAATTCCTCACTTATCATCACTCTTCTTGCTTAGCATACATAATAGCATAGTAATGAAGATGGAGAATATGGAAAGCTTAAGCATTAAAGCATAGCTCTTGGTTGGATTTGCATTCCATAGCCAAGAGTGTTGGTGTAGTCTCTCAACTTCTCAAGGAGCTTGGAGAAGGAGATGGAGCTCTTGCACCTTGCCTAGCACACAATGAGAGTGTTTGTGAGTGTGTGTGGGTGAGTATACCCCCTAAGAAACCCCCTAGCTTGCTTGGGTCGACCCTCCCTTGTAGCTCATGCTTGAAGCTTATTGGATCCCTCCAGGGCTAGCCAATCATAAGCAGGAGGCATTACAAGCAGCAAGGGTAGCCTTGAGACAAGTGTCCCCCTTTTCCCTTTGAGAGAGAGGACTTGATAAATGCAAAATCAATTAATTAAATCCCCTAAATTATCATTGGACCGCTTGGGTGGCCAACCAATAGGCACATGGTTGCAATTGCGGCTAGGTGTGTCATTGCAAAAACGCAAGATGACTGTGTTTTATGTTGCTTCCCGTCATTCATGCTTCGGCACATGGTTGCAATTGCGACTAGGTGTGTTGCTGCTAGATTGACGGTAGCATCTAATGCATGAATGTGTGCTCAAATAATTTCATAATGTTGCATATGCTTGAATCTTGAAAGAAGACATCGTGCGTGGATGCACTGGCACATGGTTGCAATTGCGACTAGGTGTGTCATTGCAAAAGCGTAGGATGACTATTTTTTATGTTTCTCCCAGTCATTCATGCTTCCGCACATGGTTGCAATTGCGACTAGGTGTGTTGCTGCTAAATTGACGGTAGCATCTATTTGAAATAAGCCACCGTGCGTGGATGCACTGGCACATGGTTGCAATTGCGGCTAGGTGTGTCATTGCAAAAGCGTAGGGTGACTATGTTTTATGTTGCTCCCAGTCATTCATGCTTCGGCACATGGTTGCAATTGCGACTAGGTGTGTTGCTGCTAGAATGACAGGAGCATCTGTTTGAAAGAAGTCACCGTGCGTGGATGCACTGACACATGTTTGCAATTGCGGCTAGGTGTGTCATTGCAAAAGCGTAGGGTGACTATGTTTTATGTTGCTCCCAGTCATTCATGCTTCGGCACATGGTTGCAATTGCGGCTAGGTGTGTCATTGCAAAAGCGTAGGGTGACTATGTTTTATGTTGCTCCCAGTCATTCATGCTTCGGCACATGGTTGCAATTGCGACTAGGTGTGTTGCTGCTAGAATGACAGGAGCATATGTTTGTAAGTTGTTGTACGGTGAGGCATTGGCACATGGTTGCAATTGCGATTAGGTGTGTCACTGCCCAAGCGTACGAGATCTATGGTCTATACTGCACTTTTTCTTTCACGTAAAAAAGATCCAAATGGAGTGGCACATAGTTATATTTCACAATGTGTTGTTTGCAATAATACCATTGCAGGCAAAATGGATCCTTCTGCTACTTCAATGATAGAGTTCAAAAAGAAAATTGGACAATTGTTGATTACAATCTTCAGTGCACTAGATCCCGACGATATAGCACAGATTATTGCAGATGATTCTAGATTGCAATCATTATACAGTGAGATTGCCCGCAAAATTTTGTTGTTATATCCAGACAAAACAACCGAATCAATAATCTCATTACTGAGCAGTTGGGTAGGCAATTTTCTCAAGGTGGTCTTTGATTTGAAAGAGGAATGCCCTCAAGAAGTAGACAAGGGTAAGCTAGAGCATTGGAACGCGAGATGGAGAGCTGAAAAGGAGAGGTCAAGGCGAGCATCCCACATAGACACACAGTTTGGCCTAAGCAAGAAAATGTGAATGGCTATCACCAGAGTTATGGGGAACAGCCAAGTTGGAGAACCGTTTATTGAGGAGGCTGCCATTGAGGGAACATTTGGTTCTACTACTTCTGCCAGTCACCTGGAGAGCAGTATATACAATTCTGTATGTAGTATGACTTTGGGCATTCCAAATAAGTCCATTAAGGAGATCAAGAAACTTGGGTCAGGGGCTTATGGCACAGGGTGGCAAGTTCAAATCAAAGGGATCAGCTTCCTTCCTGCAATGAATACTTATTGTGCCAAGGAGTTCAAAGGACAGGCCAAGCATCAGTGGAAAAGCTTTGCATCAGAAAGTGGAGTAGATCTCAACCATAGAGGGATTGTGAGGAGTACTGCACACTCTGTAACGTTGCCATGGTTTCTGATATTCCCCTACTTCAATGGGGGAACTTTAGGTGATCTTATGGAGACAATGCCCCTTCCACATGGCTCTTTCACGACGCTTGTAGCGCATCAAGAGGGGAAAGGAAAGATCCCTGAAGACTTTAAATGGGAGCAGCCCTCTGAAGAGAAGAAAACACGTATCAAGAGTCTGTGCAATCATGCTCCCTCGTTGATCGATGCCTTGGTGAAGGCATTGCGATTCGCACATGATGAGGGAGTGATCCACAATGATCTCCATTCATGGAACATCATGTTGGACTTTACCAAGGATCTCACTCCCCGTATTGGAATAATTGATTGGGGATTGGCTTTGCGTGTTGTCTTAGAGACACAAAAGACCAACAATATCGATGAAAACTGGCAAAAGCTTCATCCTTGGCGAGCTCCTGAGTTACTAGATGGCAAGAATTTATGCCCATGGACCAAGGCCACAGATGTGTACGCCATAGGATGGGTGATATGGCAATTTTGTAAGTTTTGTGGAGAGTTCTCTAACTACTACAGCACAGATTGGTTCAAACATAAGGTTTCAGTGGAGGTACAAGCCATATCTAGGATTGTTGTGGAAGGTTGGGTGAGGAAGAAATCCACAGACAGAAAGACCTTGGCACTTTGGGACGAAGAATTAGAAAGATTTGAAGCCCAGCCAGAACGATGCTTACGCCCTCCCTCTGAAATGAGTGTAGCCTTTTTTTGATGGATATATGATGTACTTTATGAAGCACGGTTTTCTGAGACTTGTGACTTATAAAAGCACTTTTAAAAATTGGGTTTTATGTGCCATGGATGATGTATGAGTAATAAAAACACTTTGTTATATCTCAATAGACAACAAATTTTCTATGAGTTTTGTTTTTTCTCTTAAGTTTCAAGCAATAAGCCACGTGGAGTCACTGATTTTCATTCATTGATTTAAAAAATGGTGGTTACTCTTATATCAATTGATTGTCGTAAGATGGTGGTTATTCTAATATCAATTGTTTGTCGTAAAATGGTGGTTAAAATTATAGTAATTGATTGTCGTAAAATGGTGGTTACTCTTATAGCAATTGATTCTCATTAACTTGGTATGCCGTAACTGAAGTATAGTGTTTAATCAGGATATGGATAATGATAATCAAAGGGCTAAGCGCGCTTTTGAGCGTCTCAGATCCATGTGTCAAGGCGGTGGAGTGAACGACACCGCTCAAATTGCTGCTCGTTGCTCCCAGTGGGCCAACCCAGTGGGTACACAATGGAAAGAGGTGAACACTAGGATTGACCGAGAAATGGTGAAATCCATATGGCCAGGCGTTGCAGATGACAACATCAAGAAAGGCCGACTCAAGCTATCACAATGCATTAATGCAGACATACGAGACAATGGAGAGAACATATATCTCAATGTTATGGGTCATCCTATGCATCATATGGATTGTCCATTGTGGTTTTCCAAGATGTTATACATGCATCATATCTTTGGTGAAGCAGTGGACTTTAGCTCAAGGACACCTCACATGACGGTTGAGGACATTCGCAGTACTGCAATCACCGTCACACGGCAAGAGATGTCATTGGCACTAGAAGGTGCATCAATGGAAGTGCACCAAGTTAAGGAGGAGCTTCAAACTCAACTCAGGAAAGCATCACAAGCTACACAAGGCTCTCATGCAGAAGACACCCTAAATAGAGACTTGCAAAGGGAGGTGAAGGTGCTATCTCACCACGTAAAAGAGTTAGAGGCGACTATAAAAAAGCAAAATGCTGCCACATTGATTGAGCACCCAACATCTATTGAGGCCCCTCCAGCTTCTGGTGAGCACGGTGGTCCTTGCCCCATATGTAGATCATTCTTTCATGAGTGGTGTGGTCACTTCAGCTTGCCATGCGGACATATGTATCATATATCATGCTTGATGCAAAGCATGATGAATAACTTTCATTGTGCTATATGTGAGTTTGAGATATCCAAAAAGCTATATGCAATGTTCAAAATGTCTGAAGACTATAATAAGCTTAAATGTCAACGTGAACAGGAGAATGAAGATATTCTCACAAATATTTCACTTTCACTTGGATAGTTTTTGTAACATTTGAAAACATTTACTCGTTGTCTTGCGAGAATTTATTAGTGAATTGTGAATTGTCTTCACTTCAGCTTCAATTATGATATGTGATAATGCAACGATTTGTTAGGGCTTTGTATATTATGAAACTTTAATAGTGATTTGTGGCCTTGTAAAGGTTTTTAAGGGCTTAGTTTATTATTAAGCAAATGTCTAAACCTTAAACTAAATATAAAAGAAATCTTATAAGATAAACAGTTTCTGAACTTAACCAGAAGTCACTCAATGGATTCGATAATCTATTAATTAAACCACCGTCGCTTGCTACGACGGGTCAAAGTTGGTTCAATTTCCAAATTCTCTTCAATCTCTTCTAAAGTACATGTAGTGTCTACTTCATGAGATTCCCCTTGCAGCTCACTGTCTTCGTACACCTCATCATTGGTTACATCATAAGTCCAGCGTAGCATCTCCTCTTTGTAGTTCTCAGCTTGCACTCTTGCCAATAGCCGATGGTTGCAGTACATATACACCAATTTTTCAGCTCTTGAATTTAGAAGGCGGTTTCTGATGGTGGAATGTACATATTTATATGTACTCCAGTTTCTCTCAGAACTTGAATTGGATGCACATTGGGCTAGGATTCTAACAGCTAGGTGTTTAAGGGTGGGTGCACTACCACCATTCATCATCCACCACTTCCACGCCGGTTGCTCCGTGGCAAGCTTCTGCACAAATTCTGTACCAAACTTACCCTCTTTGAGTTTAAACTTCGTAAGATAAGTAACAACTGATGCATGCTCATCAGGATCATCATAAAACCTGCCTATCACATCATAAAAGTCTTCCAACACCTCCTCATCAAGTTTGTCTATTTCCATTGCCCAATACTCTGGATCCAATAAGAAAGCTACACTGTGTAGTGGACTATGTGCTCCAACCCATCGACCATGCACATACTTTCTCAAAATTTCTCTCCTCTTTTGAGTGAATGGTGTCTTCCAAGGCTTCACAATTGGCTCCTGGGGCTCCTCTGGATTTGCAAGGATTTCTTGAACAGTCCACCAAGCCATCCACACCTTACCTATGTTAGGCAAGGCAGAATCTAGTTGGCGTAATGCGAGCATAATTGGCATCATGACATTGTGCACATCCACCACATCATCCCAGAAGTGGCGATCAGCTAGTAGATCTCTGATCACCCCTATTTTGCTTTTTATCTTCTCCCTTTGACCAACCTCCCATTCTGAAAAAGTGGCATAAACAAATGTCTCCATCATAGCATTCTTATTTTTTATTAGTGATTCTACCGTATAGTAGTTGGTGCAAAATCTAGTTTCGCACGGCAGTTTTCACATAGTAGACATCCTCTGACGGTACATGTCAAGAACCCTCTGACGCTTCAAAACAAACTTGACTATTAAGCGAGCATTGTCTACTATCCATTTGAACCACTCTGTGTCCCCCCTCTTGTACCAATCTTGCAATACCAAGTTCAAGCTGTGTGTACTGCAACTAGCACTATATAGGTGAGAGAAGCGACTTTCAAGTATTCTACCTGCAGCCCTGCAATTTTTGGCATTGTCCATGATTACTTGGACAACATTTTCTTTTCCAAGTTCCTCAACTGCGTCGCCAATGATGTCAGCTATAAAACTGCCAGACTTTATTTGACCAGAGCTATCCACAGCTTTGATAAAACATTCACCACGAGGACATACAAGAATGATGTTGATCAATGGACGCCTTTGAACGTTGGACCAACCATCACTAACTATGGTGTATCCAGATTGTTCTGTTGCATTTAATATTACCCTTTGAATATCCTGTTGTGTGCTTGTGTAACATTTATCCAACAGTTGGTTTCTCATATGGTGATATGTTGGAGGGGTAAATCCAGCACCATACTCCCCAATGCGTTTCCAAGCTGACTTCCATGCATCACGGGTGACAATGGCCAATGATCCCCCAGTGAAATAGACGGATTTAGCTAGTGCAAGTTGTGCTTCTTCTAAGGCAAGTGTTTTGAAGCTCATCTATAAGCTAACCTGTCTACTTTTTGACGATCCTACCTGAAAGTCAGGAGATCCATGGTTTGGAGGTGTACTTCCATCGATATGAGACGTTGGTTCCCTACTTTGAGTGCTTCCATTGGTGGGCGTTACACCCAATGATCCCTCATACTGGTTTGATCTTATCGATACGGGGGTGTGATGGTCGAAAGTAGAGAGTTTTGATTTTTTCTCGTGGAAATTAGCTTACCAATTAAAGCTTTTAAGCGCATAGCTACTTCTTCTGCACCTAAGCCCTTGCACTTTCCTCCTTGGATTCTGGTATTGCCACCTAGCAAATGATCCCTTATTCTTGGTACTCCTCCAGATTTCTCTCGCCACAAAAGTTACATTTCCAATCTTGATACTTATTTAAATTTGTGGCAAAATTCCATTCGGGTCCTGGACTTTTTCCACCTGCCTTTCGCTTGCCTTGCAAAGTGGTGACCTGCAAAGCAGGACCTGGCATCGAGGTAGGAGGTCTCCTCAAGGAAGCCAGGCTTGAGACACCAACATCACCGCTCACATTCCCGGTGGAAGACATACTTATTGGATGCCTGCAATACCAATAAACATAGCTCAATATGCTATCTCTTCTTTCAAGTATTATTCAAACCAAACATTAGTGTTATAAACAATATCACACACAAGCGTAGTAGTGAAGCCTGAAGGGAATAAGCCTCAATCTACTCAAACATGAGCAAGCAAATACAACGGTGAATCAAATATGTGATCAGTCCATCCCAAAAATAGAGATATCGACCCAAAGATTCACCTTCCTACCCCTTTCATGAATCAGTCCAGTCCAAAAAAGAACTAATGATCCATGATTGGAGCTCTAATCGAAATAGCAAGAAAATACAACTGTGAATCAAACATGTGATCAGTCCATCCCAAAAGTAGAGATATCGATCCAAAGATTCACCTTCCTACCTCCTTTCATGAATCAGTCTAGTCCAAAAAAGAACTAATGACCCATGATTGGAGCTCTAATTGGAATAGCAAGAAAATACAACGGTGAATCAAACATGTGATCAGTCCATCCCAAAAGTAGAGATATCGACCCAAAGATTCACCTTTCTATCTCTTTTCAAGAATCAGTTCAATCCAAAGAAGAACTAATGACCCATGATAGAAGTTCTAATCAATATAGCAATCAATTTAGCAAATATAACGGTGAACCAAACATGAGATTAGTCCATCCCAAATGTAGAGATACCGACCCAAAGATTCACCTTTCTACCTCCTTTCAAGAATTAGTTCAGTCCAAAAAAGAACTAATGATCCATGATCAGAGTTTCATTAAGTTTTAATTTTTTAAAAAGACTATTCATTTTTTTAACCTTTAGTTTTCCTTCTAAATTTTAAAGGATGACCAAATTTAGAGGAAGCGGTGATGTGGTGTAATGTCTACTACAGGGTTATATAGAGCCGCCAAATATGGAGGGGGTATATGACGGGGCCGGCGGGATTCTTGCTTTGCCCGCCGGGCCCGCCGGGTTTTATAATATATCCGCCGGGCCTGCCGGGGTTTGTGGTTGCCCTGCCGGTTTTACGTTTTCTACCGGTTTCCGTAAGTCATGACATTAGATATGTTATTAACATGAAAAAAATAGTGATAATAACAACAATAATTAACATTTAACAAAATGCGTCATCAGGTAATTAAAATCCCTGCTTTTAGTAGATCAAGGATCATTAGTTTTGTGATTTTCCTTTTGGCCATCCGTTGGAATAGTAGGCCAAAATAAGAGGGTTACTCTAGTTCTAATAGAGACTCTATCAAAATTTAGTGGTCATGGTAGGATTTCTATCTGACACAATTAGATGTTGGCAAGCCATGGTCCTTCTATCATACTTCATCTTTTGGTATACCATACATTTTGAAACATACTCTTGTATGTTCTTGTTTCTTGGTAAGCCAATACAAGTATTCTTTTATTCCTAAAAGAATAAATTCGAATTCCTCTTTGCCCCCCATATGGGAGGAGCATGGGAAGTGAGGAAGATATAGCTTATCGAGGTATGGAAGATAACCATCCTCTAACATGAGTGGTTCTTTTTCTTCCATTTGTAAAGGCTATTATTATATCCCTAAAGCCTAGGCTAGAAGCATATTTAACTATCATAAAATATAGTTCATTGTAAGTTGCTATTGATATCCTATCTACCCTTGGCCATCGGGAAAGTGCATCAGCTACATGTTTGTGCTTGCCAGCAATGTGAGCAATGTAAAATTTAAATTGCAAAAAGAAATTTTCCCACCTCATTTGATTGTCAAAGAGCTTGGTTTTATCATGGATGGAGTCTGCAAGAAGTACTTCCATGTGTCAACGGCATGTAAAACAGCTCGTAGTTCCTTTTGTATATGTCCAACATTCTCTCATTGGATTTGAGTCTTTGAATCTTGTATTCTATGGTATTCCCTTCTTGAAGAAAATTTTTGCTTGAAGGCATGCATCCAAGCATTACATTGGACCTCAAATAGCTTTGAGAGATCCTATAGTGTAAGCATAAGTTGAGAGATAAGTTTCTCTTTGAACGCAGTGAGCTTCGTGGTAAAAGCTCCATTGCATGGTCATTGTCCCCTCATTGTGGAGATAGCTCACGGGGGTATCATCAATAAAAACATTTTGGAATCCATTTAGGAATGTAGAAAATTCTAATTCCTCTTGATTCCCGTTTTTTTTTTTTGTTGTTATTGGTTGAAACATTGAATTCATTTACAAACTTTTCAACAAAAATCATGTATATGAATATATAGATTTTCATTAACTTACGAAAAGCATGCATATTTACATGGTATAGGATGCTACCCAACGCATAAACATGTATGTACATATCTCCTAGCTTAGGAAAAACAAAAGTCTTTTGCTATGAGCATCCTCTTTTGGAGTTTCCAACATAGAAACTCAAGGCGGCTTGTTGCATGCATTTCTTTGGGGACAAGCACGATAGACATGCCCTTGTTGTCCACACTTGTAGCATTTTTTATCCTTACGATAACACTCTAGCTCTGTTGGAGAGAGTCTATTCTTACCTTTGTAGACTCCTTTCTCATTAGCGTTGTTATTGGTGTTGCTAGAGTTGCCTTTGGAGGAAGTTGAGCATTATTCCTTCCTCTAGGCTCATTTTGATCCTTCACTTCCATGGGCTTAGAGTTTCTCTTAACCCCTTGTTGGAAATTGATTTGAGAGGAGACCATAGTATGGTGTATGACCGCCGAGATGGCATTAGGCCTTTGTGAGTTAATATACTCGGCCATCTCGTCAAAAAGACCCGCACAAAATTGTTGCTTTTTCTCCTCAAAGCCTATCTTTTTGTAGACAGTGGCTTTGAGAAGTAAATCCCAAAACTTATCTACATACTTCTGGATAGACTCGTAGGGAGAGAGCTTCAAGCTTTGCCATTCTGTGAGGACATTGTCTTTAGTGTTGCATGCCAGAAATTGTTTCATGATGGAGGCTCTTAAAGCCTTCCATGTCCTTGGAGCTTTCCTTTAGGCTTGTAGGCTAGCCCACCATTGGCGAGCGGAGCTCTGAAAATGCATAGATACCTGACGTAGTTTAGAGGACTCCATGAAGTCCTCATCACCAAATGCCACATCAAACTGTTGGATGAAGGCCAAGATCTTGTCCGTAGCACCAAAGGTGCCATCATAGGTAAGAAAAGTGGTGTCCTTTCCTCCCTCCTTGAACTTCTTCAGCTTCTTGGACCTTCTCCATACCGGATAGGACTTGCGATGGCCTTTCCTTTTGGGATCTTTGAGAGAAGATCCGCTACCTTCATTGGAATATGAGGAAGGTGATGAAGAGGGTGACCTCTTTCTCTCCTTTTCCTTGTTTTGGTACCTCTCTTCCTTTTTGTGATAACGAGGAGGAGGACTTTCCGGCAATCTTTCTCTCTTGGGGGGAGTTGGAGATCATTGAGGCTGCCGTCTTCTTGAAGCCACATCTTCTGAAGTATTGGGAGACTCACTTCTTTCTCCTTCTCTTGGGGAAGGCTCTATAGTAGAGACTTCACCTTTCTTCTTGGATGGAGGTAAGCCCGCTAGTAATCGTTTAAGCGCTTCAGATGGGTTCTCCTCTTCTCTCACCGTAGAGAGCCCTCTCTTGGAAATCTCTTGAAGAGACTTCTCATGTGCTCTCTCTTTTGGGGGAGTTTGGAGAATCCCATAACTATGAAGTTGTTGGAAAACTTCACCTTGTAGGGCTGGGTTTCCCATAGCTTGTTGCAGCTTAGAAACAAGACACTTGATAAACATGGGAGCATCATCATTAGCACCTTCATGTGCAAAATCAAAGTTATCAATACTCGTTCTACTCTCTTGATTATTTTCAGCCATGTTAACAAAATTTATGTATGTACTTAGTGTATGATTTGGCAATTCAAAACCTTAGTATTTTGTAATTCAAAACCTTAGTTGCCACTCCTCTTAGCCTTTGAAAATCGGCTGTTAAGTATCTACACCCATGGATCAAAGTGGTTAATTAGAGAGAGTAGAGGAGTAGGTCTAACATAGCAGAGTTTCCGAGGGTTAGCTCCTTTCGGACTTCTTATGGCTCAATAATGGTAAAGCCGTAGGCAAGTCTAAAAAGACTACATTATTAAGTCCAAAGCTCCCGAGGTGTGCACCATATCCCACATAGTGGGCTCAACAAAACCGATAATAGATCCCAGTTCCACTTACCCTAATATAATTAACAACATCAACCATTTTAGGCTACTTAAGGACCTCTCTTCTTAAGCAAGAAAAGAGAAACCAAATGCTTTGATACCAATGTAATGGAAATGGCCTATGAACTTGGAGAATAACGGAATTAAGAGAATTAGAGTGACCACCTTTGAGAGCATAGAGGGTGAACTTAATTGGTAGTGGCAACTCAATCATAACACTTAATTAACCAGGCATGAGCAATACTTTCGCAAGAGAGAGAGAGAGAGAGAGAGAGAGAGAGAGAGAGAGAGAGAGAGAGAGAGAGAGTTTAGAGAATATGACAACAGTTGAGGACCGGATTTATGTGGAGCCGGTCCCCCCTCCAAAAGGCATTTGTATTATAGATTCTCTCATTAAGAGAGACTTGGTACAATACAATCTTTGTGTTCCTTGAGACCTCTTTGTTGACAGTATGGAGATGGAAGCTTCATACACCAAGATTTTGCATAATATCAACAATCAATCTTAGCTTGAAAACAATCAAGAACTTGTGAACATCATTAGTCTTTGTGTTCCCTAAATAATTTGAGTGCATGAGGATGTATACTTTTATGCATCAACTTGTGCCTAAAGCAACAATTAATCTACCTTGCAATACAATTAATCTACTTGCATTAAGTAACTAATCTACTTGCAATAAACCATTAGCCTTCTTGCAATAAGCATAACATGCACTTTGTGGAAAGCATTAACTATCCCAAGCCTCAGTCCCAAGACCTCAAACACCTTCGAAGGTGGAGAGAGCTAGCAGGGAATGAGGGTAGGGAAGAGGAAGAAGTAGTATTCCATAGGAGAAAGACATAATTCCTCACTTATCATCACTCTTCTTGCTTAGCATACATAATAGCATAGTAATGAAGATGGATAAGATGGAAAGCTTAAGCATTGAAGCATAGCTCTTGGTTGGATTTGCATTCCATAGCCAAGAGTGTTGGTGTAGGCTCTCAACTTCTCAAGGAGCTTGGAGAAGGAGATGGAGCTCTTGCACCTTTCCTAGCACACAATGAGAGTGTTTGTGAGTGTGTGTGGGTGAGTATACCCCCTAAGAAACCCCCTAGCTTGCTTGGGTCGACCCTCCCTTGTAGCTCATGCTTGAAGCTCATTGGACCCCTCCAGGCCTAGCCAATCATAAGCAGGAGGCATTACAAGCATCAAGGGTAGCCTTGAGACAAGTTTCCCCTTTTCCCCTTTGAGAGAGAGGACTTGATAAATGCAAAATCAATTAATTAAATCCCCTAAATTATCATTGGAACCCTTGGTGTCTAACCAATAGGCTTTAGGCACACCATGAGGGCAACATGAGGAGGAACTTGACAAGTGTCCCTTTTGCTTTCTTTGTACCATGCATGCCTTGTGTGAGTGTGTGAGTGTTCTCTCTCATCCCCCCTCATGTAGGGCTCGCCCCTCCCTTGTAGGGATTGAATCTTTGACTTTTTGACACCTCAACCCCTCATGCATAGGCCCAGTTCCCACCACAAGCTTGGCCCTTAAGCACTTTAAGCTTGGGCTGGGTTCTCACCTCAAGTGCAACCCTAACATCTGAAGCATGTTAAGCACCTCAAGCATCTCAAGCACCTCAATCATCAAGCACCTCAAGCACCTTAGTCATCAAGCATGACAAGCAGGACAAGCACCTCGAGCTGGGTCGGGTTCCCACGCCTCAAGCTCAGCCGTAGGTTACCTAAGGTCAAAGGACTTTTACACACATTATTGGAGGTCTTCAATGAAGCTAACCCTAAGGTCTTATGCTCCATTGGTTAGCCTTGCTCTTTGATAGACCATCTCTCATTTGGGCTCCTTTACCAATGGTTCCGTGTTGAGATAGATCTAAAAGCACATGTCTATATCTTAACCCTTGTTCCCGTTTATTCTCCCACATTAAGTGATTAGTTTAATATGAGAAAATTGTTTGGGTTGGTTAGATATTAGTTTTTATGACAACTAATTGAGTATTGCAGATGAAGGTTGGAGAGAAGGATACATGGATGCAAACCTAAGTGGCCCTAAATTTTCATAGTCCATTTCTCAAGGAATCTTGGAGAGACATCACATTTTTTCCAAAGGGGAAAAACAAAAGGACATTTATTAATGAAGGATTGTCACGTGAGAGGGAAGGGGGGGTGGGGGGGGGGATTTGGCATTGAGATGTAGGAGATGATTTTAGGGCATTAAATGCATTCCATCATCAATATTTCTAGTTTGATATAAAAAAATGAGTTTGTCTTTGAGGATTTTGAGATCTTAACCTAGTGAGGTGAAACATATAAACTTTTACCACTAATTTCATTTATGTTAAGATATGTGATTGAATGTAGTTTTGTTAACTAAGTTTTTTTTGTATATTTTATGTTTTGTAGAATCCACCTAAAACACCCTTGGAGCATGAGGAAGCATCCTCACAATAATAGCACACTCTTGCACGAGATCTTGCACCACCATATCTTTTAGTTTTATGTACATCTATTTATTTGAGATGATATGATTATCCTCTTTAGCACCATAACATTCCACTTATTATACTTTATATGTAACTTCAGTTTGAGGCATTCATCCATTTTTGTACCATATCATTTCATAGTATACCCAAGAAGAGTGGGAAAAGGAATCAATAGGGTTAGGAAACAATGTGTTGTTTTCAAAAAATCAATGATGAAGCTTCTCTCCAAATGCCAGTCACATATATGAGTATCTCAAATGCCTATGGTGTTACATGGGAGGTTGTATAGTCAGACAAGCTATGCTCGTGAAGAGATCCTTAATAAGAATGTTTTGTTTGCTATACCTTCTTGAGCGTCAATGCCATGTGTGATCTCTCCACAGAAGCACAACAATTTTCGGAAGGATTCATGTCATGAACGGAGGAAAATTTGGAATCCATCATCTTTGCCAACCCTCTAGTTGAGCATTAATGCTCAACTCAAGATTCATTGGAGAACTATAAGCATGTGTTGTCTTTGACCTGTACAATGTGTTGGTAGCTCCACACAAAAAAGACTATATACATTATCGTTGGCTTTACAATCACTTTATATGCTACATCCACCTACTAGATATTAAAAAGAAGCCATGCCTTGATCAAAGACCTCCAACTTGCAGACTAGCATCCTCCCGGATCAAAGGGACAGCTCTTAGTCTCCCAGCTTGAAGACCAACTCCCTCCTAGATCCCAAAAAATAGGCATTCGGTTTCTAGAAATGTAGCTACAAAAAACACGCTCACAACAAAAACATCCCTGTACAAAATACTTTCCCTTCGCCATCGCTTCAGGACCTGTAGCTGCCTTGCCATCACCACTCTATCCAAAAGCAGAATTACCATGAGAAATTATACCCTTAAATGCACAAGAACCTTTCTGCGGACCAACATACCGCACTCCAAAGCTTGGGAATAACTTGTCACACCATCATGATCAAGAGCGGTAACTTTCAAGAGGCACTGCAAAGCATACATCCCTACAAAGAGGCATACGAAGCCCTTAAGGATATCAAAGGCATCCGCATAAGCCCACAACTCCCTTGGAACATTTGTGACCAACTCCAGAGGCACTCCCTCATCAAGAAAATGATCTAGATCCTCACAAGTAACGTCTTCAAGCATACCAATATCAAAGGGAGAAGAAGGACGGACATAATCACCCTCTTCTGATAAGAGACTGTCAAAAAAACCAATATCATCACCTTCAATAGCACAATTACTCTGAGAATGATGCATATTCTGCTCAAGAGAGGCCTCCTCCCAATTGACCTCCTCTGTCAGGACAAGGGTCCTGTAACCTAAGAACTAGGATGGTCATGGACTATGACCAAGGATCGGGCTAGACAGTGTGGACAGAGGATCCGTCTAGGGCAAGGGGCTAGGAGCCCGCCTATATAAAGGGAGGTTGGGAGGAGGATCTTCAGTCTAGTTTCCCCTAGTTCTTACTCTGGTATCAGAGCTTAGGTTAGCTAGGAAGTCTCTCTTCCACTCTCTCTCTAGGCATGGTCACTTTTTGCTCCTAAAAATAGGGCCTTTAGGTGAGAACCGTGGCCTTTGTAGGGTTTTTACCAAATTTAGCAAGGGACTGCCTAAATCGGGCCCGCTTTCTCGTTTTGGAAGAGGAGCTATGGTGCACGAAACGACACCCGCTTGGGCTTGATAGGATTGCCTTGGCAAAGGAGGGGGATTCCAAGAGCTTTTGGCCACTACTTGCCTGAGAAAGCCGCACACAGCTTCGCCCTCCTCGCATTTTTTCTGCACGCTGCCTGCATTTTTCTCATTCAAGAAATCGTGTTATTTTCACATGGCAAGGCCATTGGGAAATCAATTTTGAGCCTTGGCCATTCTTGGTGTCCCTTCCCACAAGCAAGGCAACACAAGAAAGAGCCTTCATGTGTGAGGCAAGCAACAAGCCGTCTCGGTTTTCCATCGAGTCTCACGACTTATGGCTATGCTCAATTATTGCAAAAAAATTCTAGAAACCTGCATATTTTTACAATTGCGATGGTTTCAATTGGCGTTCAAGCAACATAATTGCCGAAGCTTTCAATAATTTAGCTTCTTCACAACGGTGACGCTTCAACCATCTACACTACATGATTTCAGTCATCTTTTGAACCACGGGCGATTGTGCGGAGTTCGATTTGTACGCCGCTTGTGCAAATTCTTCTTTATTTGACGGTCAGGTGCTACGACGCATAAGTGGAGTTACCTATACTTGGCAAGTGCTACCCACATCAGGTTTTTTTTTTTTCTGAGTACTTCTTTCACTACACTGTGTCGCCATGGATTCGGATATCAACATGACATTCGATTTTGAGCAAAGTACTCCTGATCCTACCAATGACGGCTCGTGGCCAGATCCTCTCAAGGAGAGTACTCACGACGCTACGGCAGGAGAAGATACTTATGAATTGCTCGATATTCAAGAATTTTGTGCACTTCAAACATGCATGACAATCATGGATGAAATTTTAAGGCTTTAAATGAAAATGTTACTAAACTTTCCACATTAGTCATTCAATTAATGCAACAACAGACTAAGAGTACTGCTGACACCCACATGCATGAGCACGTTGGAGCACAAGGGCAAGGCCCAATTAATGAAACACTGCATACTCTCACTGCCAAAGAGGTAGATGATTTGTTGAAGAATTTTAAACCACCAGTTTTCAAGGGCGAAGACCGATACCACAATAAGGATGCTCTGAACATCTTTCTCAGTAAATGGGATGGAATTCACGCCTTACAGCGTCCTCCGGATGCATTTAGAGCTCTGCAAATGAGCTTAACTCTGGAAGGCAAGTCCTACAAATGGTGGATGTCTCTCAAGGAGAATAACATCCAACCACAGAGTTGGGCAACCTTTGAAGCAATGTTTAGCAAGGAATTTTCGCCTACAAACAAGGCGGATCGGAATTGGATTGCTTGGGACATGTGTTCCATGCACCAATATCCATCACTCCTTGAATATATCTCTCACTATCGGGATGTCATCCTCAAGTTGGAAGGCTTGGATACCTTTCAACAAGTATGAGGGTTCATACGAGGTCTGACTCTAGAACTTAAGAAGTATGTCAAGTCCCAGGACCCTAAAACACTTGAGGAAGCCATAGTGAAAGCACATATTCATGATGACCCTGATGATAAGAAAACACATAATAGTAATGTGCCTACTAGTATACATGGTAATACACACACTCAGTATGGGCACAATAAAAGAAAATTTCTAGTTGCTAGTTCAGATGCATCTAAAAAACCCAAGGAGTCTAGGGGTCCTCTCTCTCCTGAGGATTTTGATAAAGCCAAGAAAGAGAAGCTATGTTTTCAATGTTTAGGAAGAGGGCATGGCAAAAAGTATTGTCCCAAGGGGAAATCTGTTGCTCAAGGGAAGGAGAAAGCAGTGCACACGGTGCAACTACTGCCTCTTGACTCTTCCTCAAAATTCTCCACAGTGGAAGTAACACACACTGAAGTGGTGCATGAATGCTGTCAAACAGCTTCCATGTGGAAACAAACCTTTGGACCACATGAGTTAGTACGTATGCACGGATATCTGCAAGGGCACAAGGTGTACATCTTGGTAGATGACGGTGCTACTCACAATTTCATCAATTATGGATTGGTGAAAAAGCTCAAACTGCCTCAAACTTTGAGTACCCACCGCTACAAGGTAGCAATGATGAATGGACATGATACTGAAATATGGGATACTCAATGCCGAGTTGTTCCATTGGAAGTACAAGGGTACTCTACTTGTTTGGATACTATGCACGTCAGCCAGCTCTTTGTCTTCCCGCTCCCTCGTTTTCCTGTCTCTCTCTAACTCTCTGTGTAGGAGCACAGATTGCTATTTTACTTTGTAGGTCTATCACACATCTATTGCTGTCATATACTTCTCTTGCTCTCTGTAGGCCTATCACCTCGCTCAATCTCTCCCTCTCTAGCATGGAGCAAGAATCTCACACTGTATGTGACTGCTCTCAGCCTCACTGTGAACTGTGTGCTAGGTATGCTGTTGATGCGGTCAAGGAATATCATGCTAGGAGAAAGAGGGAGCAGCGTGCTAAGCACAAGCTTGAGCAGGTAGCACGTGAGTAAGATAATGATCAAAATGGTGATGATGATGCAAAGAGTCAAAGACTTTGCAATGACCTTGTTATGCTCTTCAATTGGCGTACAAAGGCCCTCGATGTTGCATCACGCTCAGATATTTTGTGCAAGTTTGTCAATCATCCTTCTCTTGGAGACCTTGAAATGCCCAGAGCACAAACAACCTTTGTTGAAGCCATGCGGAACACAATAGATGCAATCAAATTACCCAAGAGCGGACAGGAGCTCTTTCTTAAAAGGTTCATCACCACAATGCTTATGAATGTTGAGTGTACATCTACCTCAAAAGTGAATGTTTCAGCTGCATCTAAGTTGATAAATTTTCACAAGAGGAACTTCATAGCTGCAAAGAATCGATTGAGGGCAGCAGGTGATGGCAATTTTCCAATCTCTTTGTGTGCTCGATAGCCCATGGATCGTAGTTTCATAACACCTGGTGAGAAAGAGTTGATCTTCTCTTTTTGGATGTCTAACACTCGTGTTTCACCCAATAAGAAGGATGCGTGCAGAAAGCGTATTGGAAGAAATTCATATGTCAAACATCCTGTGCATCTTCTTGAACAATCTCAGGTAATAACTTGCTTCACTATATCCATTTTTGTTTTCTAATATTTGCATTCATGACCTATATTCACTATCAATGGGTTGATAAGAGTAGATATGAAATCGGATATGAAGGAAGTTATAAATGGAAATAAGGGGAATTTGTATTTCGTCCTAGACTAAGAGTAGATAAATATTGGATGTGAAGGAGAATATAAATGGAAACATAGTTTTTATCATACGCGTATGTTTGTTGAAACATACGTTTGCAGACGCATACTTTCACACGCCTATGATATGTATAAACTGGTTAGGTAAAAAACTGGTTTACATAACTAGTAAAAATCTTTTAACACCTATTTCTCACTGGTATACATAGTGGTTAAGTGTTCACATGTACTCTTCAAGTGTTCACATGTATTGTTTGTCATGTCAGATAGGTAAAAAACATATCTGTTTGAAAGGAAAATAATGGTTTACATATCCAGTAATTTTTTTTGTACACTTATTTCTCACTGGTATACATCGTGATTAAGTGCTCACATGTATTGGTTAGGTAAATAACATACCGATTTTAAATGAAAAGACTGGTTTACATTAGCAGCCAGAACATTTGAATTGGTTGACACTTATATACCACTCGTACGTACCAAGGACATATGCTCATTTTTTTAAACACATTTTTCTCACTGGTATACATCGTGGTTAAGTGCTTACATGTACTGGTTAGTAAATAACATAGCGGTTTTAAATGAAAAGACTACTTTACATCAGCAGTAAGAATATTTGAACAAGTTCACACTTATATACCACTGGTATGTCCCAAGGACATGTGTTAATTTCTTTTAACACTAATTTCTCACTGGTATACATCGTGGTTAAGTGCTCACTTGTACTGGTTAGGTAAATAACATACTGGTTTTAAATGAAAAGACTGGTTTACATCAGCAGTAAGAACATTTTCACTGGTTGACACTTATATACCATTGGAACGTACCAAGGACATGTGTTCATTTTTTTAACCCTTATTTTTCACTGGTACACATCATGGGTAAGTTCTCACATGTACTGGTTAGGTAAATAACATACCGGTTTCAAATGAAAAGACTGGGTTACATCAGCAGTAAGAACATTTGCACTGGTTGACACTTATATACCACTGGTACGTACCAATGACATGTGTTCATTTTCTTTAACACTTATTTTACATCGTGGTTAAGTGCTCACATGTACTGGTTAGGTAAATAACATATCGGTTTTAAATGAAAAGACTGGTTTACATCAGCAGTTAGAACATTGAACTGGTTGACACTTATATACCACTGGTACGTACCAAGGACATGTGTTCATTTTTTTAAACCTTATTTTTCACTGGTACACATCATGGGTAAGTGCTCACATGTACTGGTTAGGTAGATAACATACCGGTTTTAAATGAAAAAACTGGTTTACATCAGCAGTAAGAACATTTGAACTGGTTGACACTTATATACCACTGGTACGTACCAAGGGCATGTGTTCATTATTTTTAACACTTATTTATCACTGGTATACATCGTGGTTAAGTGCTCGCTTATACTGGTTAGGTAAATAACATACCGGTTATAAATGAAAAGACTGGTTTACATCAACAGTAAGAACATTTTCACTGGTTTACACTTATATACCACTGGTATGTACCAAGGACATGTGTTCATATATACTGGTTTACCTAACCAATTAAGTGAAAAAACATAGTGGTTTGAAATAAAAATACTGGTTTATAGTATTGTAACAGTTTTCCTCAAAACCTGCAGTTTTCTTCAATGTTCTTTAACCATATATGTCTTTCATTGTAGGTGGAGCTCTTTCTCAACTTCAAGAACAATACCCTGAAATAGTAATAAGGTAGCGGGCGTTTGAGTACATGAAGCCATATTTTGTGTGGAAATTGAGAGACCGATATACTTGCTGCTGCATTTCACATGTTCAAATGTCCGTCCTAAAGGATGCCATAAATCACATGCGAAGTTCTGTATTCGGTCTGCATGGAAAAGCTTGCCATTGTCAATGCAACATATGCAAAGACAATGGTGGATGCAAGGCACCAAAAAACCCTATCAAGAGTGTAACAACCTTATTGGACTCTATACTGTGTCCTAAATCAGATACGTCCACCTTCCATGCCCTTGCCTCCTTGAGTGGTCAATGTAAAAGGTGTGGCCCGGATAAGTTAGACTTTTGTGCTGTAGAGGCTGCATTTATTGCTAAAAAGATTGTGGTGAATATTTTTGAGGACCTAGAAGTAGGAACTGCGCGTGACGGTCTGAAGAAGAAAAGGAAAGTCTTGTCGCATAAGGAAATATCATGCCAGGATCTCTCAATCATGTTCAAAGACCATCTTAAGAAATACATAATGCATAATTTTGTGTATAGATGGCAAGCAGAACAATATAAGGAATGTATACAAAGCTTTCCAGAAGATGTTGTTGTGTCAGTTGTTGACTTTGCTGAAAATTATATTTTCAAAGAACAAAATGAGATTCAGTCCATGCACTGGTATTCAAATCAAGTAACTATTTTTGTGCACATAACATATTTCCGAATTGCAGGTAACGACATCACCCTAGATCAGTATTATTTCTTTTGTATTAAGCCTTCAATAATTTCTGATTTTTATATTATGCAGGTGACATCCACAAGACAATTCACTTCTTCATTTTAGATGACAAGCAACATGACACACATTTTGTTCAACACTGTTTTCTGAAACATGCGGAATGGCTAAAGCAATTTGGTCTAAACATAAAACGTCATTGGGTATGGTTTGATGGATCAACTTCACAATTCAAAGCAAGAAGACCATTCTATTTCCTTGCCAGGTATACCATGTTCTAACAAACATTATCTGAAGGTGGTTTTAATATAGAGACCTATAATAGTGGCATTAAAGTTGTAATAAAATGCTTGTCTAACATCAGTAATATTATAATACGTGTTTTTTTGGTAATTTTATTGTGCCAAGAGTATATTAATCTTCTTCTATCCATTGAATAAATTGCAGATACAGTGTTTTTACGGGATGGAAAATGTCTTGGAACTTTTTTGGATCCGGACATGGTAAGGGAGAACACGACGGTGCGGGAGAAAGGTCTTTAACTCAATACCAATTGCAGCCAACAAACTGCCCAAAGATAGACTGTGCTACAGATGTTGTGGCATTATTGAGACGGACCTTGTCAGATGGTGCTACAGCCACCTATGCATCCGAGGCCCGTTATGTAAGCATGATTTTTTGGGTGAGTGAATTGGGAGACGTCGACAGGGAAAAAAATTGGGATGTGAAGGCTGTAAAAAATACCCGCTCAATGCACTCTGTTTCTGCATATTCAGAGCATGATACAACTGCTTTGAGAACATGTTCACTGTCTTGTTTCTGTAGTGCATGTAAACAGGAAAAGTGGAGGAGATGTGTGCGCAAGGTACACGTTCCTTTTTGGACATACCTTATTTTGGAGCCTACAGAAGAAGGGGAAGACGATGACGACGAAATAAATGAGGATGCAACATATGAAGGACACTATGAAACCCTCAGTCAAGCTCTTATTGTTGGTGATAATTTTGCTGTTCCCGCACCAAATGACAATGAAGAAAAAGTGGATTTCTATATAGTGAAATGCACTACAGCTATTCAAGAGTTTCATTCAGACGCTGAAGATGACTGGGGCAATATCATTGGGCGTGGATCCTATGCTATCAAAGGGTTTTACTATCGTATGATAAATGAGAAGACCTACGAGCTTTTGGACAAAAAGCCAGAGGTGTTCATATATTCACATCTTGTTCGGGCAATCAAAATCCCCATGATACCCCATCCCAGCAACTCAAAACTATATACAATATCACTTGATGTCAGTGAGTCTATCTACAATAGTATGCGTTTTGAGCTGTAACCATCTTAAGAAATGCATAATGCATAATTTTGTGTATATCTGCCTATTACTGTAAACCGAACTGTCTCCCTCTCCCTCTCCCTCTCTCTCTATCTCTCTCTCTCTCTCTCTCTCTCTCTCTCTCTCTCTCTATTTGTCACTTCTCAGTATCATTTTTGTATCATACCAGTCACTTCTCATTATCATACCGGTATCATACCAATGAATTCCCAGTATCATACCGGTATGATACAGTATCATACCAGTCATTTCCTAGTATCATACCCATATCATACATTCTCTCTCTCTCTCTCTCTCTCTCTCTCTCTCTCTCTCTCTCTCATTTCTAAACATCATACCAGTCATTTCTCAGTATCATACCGGTATGATACTGAGGAGTGACTGGTATGATACCGGTATTATACAAGTTCCTCTCTCTTTCTCTCTCCACACACAGCCGTTTTTTGACCTAGTAGGCAGCAGTTCACTCTTTTGACCATAACTTGCTCATCCGAACTCCGATTTAGGTGATCTATAGCCTCAATCGAAGAGCACGAAGCCCTCTACGCATTGATGTAAAGACAGAATTTTTCTGTGTAATGAAAGGCTTTGCTGTAACAGCATCTCAGAACTGAAAAAACTGTCAAAACTTTGCGTTTTTGTTGCCGACTTGAAGGCAATGTCAGACAAAACTCGCAAGGGTGGAAAAGCCACACTCGCCATGGAGAATGATGCAAAATCTCCAAGGAATTTGGATGCTAATCCAACCACATCGTCTACAACAACGGAAGCAATGATCATGGCTTACTTGATCTCGTTACAAGAAACCGTCAACAAGCAAGGTGAAGAGTTGCGCGCACTTGCAATGGAGAATGGTACTTTAAGAGTTCTCGTTGTGGAGAATGAGCACCTCAAGAAGGTTCTTGAAATGCAAACAACACACTTGATGCATCTTGAGAATGAAGTTCAAGAATGTAAACGCTCTCTTGTGGACATGAATGTAGTGAAAGAGCGCTTGAGCAAAGTTGAGAGTGATCATGTATTGAAAGAGGAAACGATAGATACAATACGACATGATGTATGTGAGATGAGAAATGCATCCAAATCATGGGCTGATATATGTAAGGATAATGTGGTTTCTACATCTCCTATCACGCAAGCCGTTGTCCAAGCAAAGAATGTAGAGAATGTGGACACTCAAGAATTGCAAGAACGACAAAAACGCTCAAAGAACATCGTCATTCGTGGAATCAAGGAGGAAAGCATGGAAACACCCCAATCTCTTGCAGTTGCTATTGAAGAGTTTTTTGCTACACACTTTGGCATGTCAGGAATCATGGCTTATGGTGCACATCGAGTTGGAAAACAAAGAGTCCCTCGCTCGGGAGAAAGACCTATTGTATGTACCATGGCTGATGAGGTAAAGAGAAAGATCATCCTTGACAATGGTTGGATCTACCTCAAAGGAACGGGTTGTAATGTATATGAGGATCGCACTCTTATGCAACAAAATGTACGTCGCAAAGCATACGAGAAAAGAAGCAAGAAGGTTAAGGTATCATCTCAAGAAGAAAAGTCACTTGAGGAGGATGCAAGTCCACCCAACAAATAGGGACACATGATCTATGAGACCAACTCACGCTTGCGAATAAGCTTTTGGAATTGTAACGGGTATCCATGGAATGCGGGAATTGGCATTGATGAGCTTACCAATGACTCCGATGTGATACTTCTTGTCGAAACATGGGAGCATGATGCGCAACGAATTCTTGGATTTGACAAATACGATGTACATTCTTTGATGTGGGCCAAAAATGCAAAGCAACGAAGAGGCCAAGGAGGCGTAGCATGTATGACCAAAAAGGGTTTGAAAGATGTTTCCATTGTCAAAGAAGATAAGTATAAACGCTACTTATGGCTGAAAATCAGCCCACCAAATGGTCAAGTCATGTTTGTGGCCGGCTGCTACATTCCTCACTATGACTCCAACTTTTATGCTCGCTTGAATATGGATAGAGATCAGCCCTTTGTTGAACTAGAGGAAGACATTGCTCATTACAAGGATCAAGGTGAAGTCATTGTTTTTGGAGACATGAATGCTCACACAAATATGTTACAACACGACACACAACAAGTCGACATGCCGCATGTATCAAGAAGAGTGGATGACTCATACATGTATAATCGAAGTTCTAATGATGCAAAAGAAGTGGATCACTATGGAAAGTCACTTCTACATATGTGCAATAGTACCAGAATGCTCATTGCAAATGGTGTATCTCTATGGCAAGGCACCAATGACTTTACATGTAGAAAGCACAATGGTGCTAGCGTGATTGACTATATGTTGTTCTCAGAAGCCACTCTAGAATGCATACAAAGCTTTACACTTGGTGAATGGAATCCGGAATCGGATCATAGGATGTTATGTATTGACCTCAAGTGTCGTAAACGGCCCGAGCATGTAGCCTCCAATCATGATGTGAATCATTTGTACCTACGTCTAAACTTCAAACGAGCACTTATATATGCTGATATGGTGGACCAAATGTTAAGCATGATAGAGCATCAAGGGAGCCCAACATTAGAATGCAAGTGGAAAGTTTTCAAAGAAGTAATTTTCTCTTGTGCGAAGGAATGCTTTTCGGTGAAACACATGTCTTGCAAAAGGTCTAAGAAGGGTAGCACCAAGAAGAAATGGTTTGACATGGAATGTAGTCAAGCCCGAAAACACTTGCTAAGATTGGATGCAATCAAAGACAAGGAAGTTTACTTGGAATGTTCACACACATACAAAGCACTTGTTCAAAAGAAGAGGAGAAGGTGGGAAGTCGAAAAACAACTTCTTTTAGCACAAGAGAAAGCACATGCATGTGGCAAGTTTTGGCAAAATCTAAAAGGCAAGCGCGTTGAGAGCTTTGGTGACTTGACTCTTGAGGATATGTATATGCATTGTAAGAACCTCTATGAGCAACCCAATGTTGATAAGATGGAGGGTTGTAGCTCCCTTCCATTTATGTCTCCCTTCTTTACCATTGAAGATGTATGCCGCGCGCTTGAGAAACTTGCTACTCGCAAGGCAGGTGACCTTCAAGGTGTCAAGGCTGAAATGATTAAATGGACAAGCAAGAAAACACGATATTGGATATGCGATATGTTTAACCTTGCACTTTAGTATGGCATGCCTCATGATTGGAGTGCAAATTGGATCAAACCTTTGCACAAAGGAGGAGATGTAAACAATGTGAACAACTATCGCACTATAATGGTTGGTTCTTTGATGGCAAAGTTATTTGGATGTATCATGGAGATGAAGATAAGTGAATGGGCTGAAAAGAATGGCAAACGTGCGCTTGGCCAAGCAGGTTTTCGAAAGCATCATAGCACTATTGATCACCTTGTCACTCTTCGAGTTCTTATGGAAGCATCTCGATTGAAAGGAAAAAAGTTGTATTGTTGCTTTGTGGATTTCAAGAAAGCTTTTGACATGGTACCGCGAGGAAATCTTTGGAGACGTATGCAAAGCCTTCAAGTGCTGAGAGAATTTATGCATGCAGTCTTTCGCATCTACCAAAAAGTGATATGTCGATTACGTATGGGAGATGGAATTTCAGAATTTTTTGCAAGCACTATTGGTGTCAAACAAGGATGCCCACTTTCCCCAACCCTCTTTGGGCTACTCATTGATGAATTGGAATACATGGTTCTTGATTTTATGCAGCAAGAAGGCATAGAAGAGGTTAAGATTGGAAATGCGGTGATCATGCTTTTGCTTTATGCCGATGATGTAGTGCTCTTGGCACATACCTTAGAAGATGCACAAAAGCTTATGAGTGTCTTGGAGCGCTTTTGCCTACATAGCGGGCTGATCGTGAATGGATCCAAAACCAAGGTTATGCTTGTAAAGACCCTCAATGACGAAAATCCATGCATTGTATACAACAATGAGAAACTTGAAGTGGTAGATCACTTCAAGTACCTTGGCCTTGAGGTTCCATCCAATCATAAATGGAAGGATTGTGCAATGCGTCGCTTGGAAGCTGGAAAGAGGGCTTATTATGCATTTGAGAACATGTGCAATGCAGGAGAGATCAAGTGTTGGGCTCTCAAAAAGTACCTCTTTGACACATTGGTGACACCGGTGCTTCTTTATGGAGTGGAGGTGTGGGGTGGAAGCATCGGGAAGTCTACTTGGAAAGAGTTTGAGAATGTCCAAAAGCGTTTTCTCACCAACTTTCTCCAAGTCAAGACACAAACACCCTACATGCTCTTACTTCTTGAGTCCGGATCGCTTCCCATTGAGGTCTTGGGCATGGAAAGGGTTGTGGATTACATGCGTAAGACACAACGTAGCCCTTTGCATCGACTTCCTAGAATCGCATATGAAGCAAGTCAAAAGGTTCAAAAGACATGCAAGAGCAAAATACTAAGTTCGGGGTGGATGCTTGATATCAAGAAATGGTTTGGAAGATGGGATGCATGTCACTTGGTCAAGGATGCGTCGATCGACTCCCAAGTTAATGAGGCCTTCTTACAACGCCAATGTATCATGGCTTGGGAGAAATCCGGAGGTTCTCGCTTCAGCCATTACACCACACACGTTGCCCCAAACTACAAATCTCTCTTCTTCTCGGAACGAGGTAACCGAACCCATTCCTACATCCTTGAGCCCATCCCATTGAGTGCGATCCGCACCATTGCCTCCATTCGTCTTAGCTCCCATTCTCTTCGCTGCGAGACAGGACGTTGGGGCACTGGCGAGGAGTGTCATCGACTTTGCACCTTATGCCCTCGTCAAGTGCGAGAGAGTGAGTACCACACACTACTTGAGTGCTCAGCTTTTGACCACATTAGGTCCTCTTTTCCCCATATATTCAGCCATGAGCTCTCCCTACATACCTTCCTCTCCCAACCACGATGTGGACTCTCTATTGCGACGCTCATTTCAGCCATTTTTGAGCATCGAGAGTCACTTATGAACTCCACTCACACCACGTGACATGTTCATTTGGTCCCATAGGTCATATTTGACCTCCCAGGACGATAATAGAACTATCTATCTATCTATCTATCTATCTCTCTCTCTCTCTCTCTCTCTCTCTTTGTCATTTCTCAGTATCATACCAATCACTTCTCAGTATCATACCGGTATCATACCAGTAACTCCTCAGTATCATACTGGTATCATACCAGTCCCCCTCTCTCTCTCTCTCTCTCTCTCTCTCTCTCTCTCTCTCTCTCTCTCTCTCTCTCTCTCTCTCTCTCTCTCTCTCTCTCTCTCTCTCTGTGTAACGTCTCAGTATCATACCGGTCACTCCATAGTATCATACCGGTATCATACGAGTTCCTCTCCCTTTCTCTGTCACTGCTAAGTATCATACCGGTCACTCCTCAGTATCATACCGGTATCATATTAGTCACTCCACAGTATCATACTGGTATCATACCAGTCACTTCTCAGTATAAGACTCTCTCTCTCTCTCTCTCTCTCTCTCTCTCTCTCTCTCTCTCTCTCTCTCTCTCTCTCTCTCTCTCTCTCTCTCTCTCGTGTCACTTCTCAATATCAAACCGGTCACTTCTCAGTATCATACCTGTATCATACCAGTCACTTGAAAGAATCATACCGGTATCATACATGTCACTTCTTTGTGAGTGGATGCATGAATAGGTGGCCCGGTTTTAACCGGTTGAAAGTTTCTTTTGGAGGCTTAAAATTTAGGGGGTATGAAATTGGTGTTATGGGCAAGAATTGTTTGAATTAAATATTCGTGTGGAGGATACAAAATCTTAAAAATCATGTGGAGGATTGAAAAACACGTGTGGAGCCCACGTCAGAATGAATGTTCAGTCGAATGTTTTCATGACAGTGACTTGTCTGTATCTTTGTGCCTTTCTCCTTCTGCGCCTTTCTCAGCTCGCTCTACAGCCCCCTGTGCACGCTGCTTATCCTTCGCTATGGATAGCAACCTAAGAAAGAGCCCAAGGAATGCAGCCCGACAGGTCTCCCCCACAAAGACCCGACATTCTCCCACGAAGGTATGTCACCTCTCTCTGTCTCTCTCTGTGTTGTGTACAGCGGACCTGTGTGTACTAGAGTACTGAGGTGTGGATACATTGAGTAATGAGTATGGATTTATTCCTTTCACAGACAGAAGTTACAGCCTCCTTCCAAAATTAGCGGCTTTGTTCACCCCAAGGATGTGGAGGTGCCATTAAAGGCATTCTGCATGACAAAGGAGGATTTTCACAGGGAATATGGGTTAAGTCTTGAGGGGAAAGATGTTAGGAAGTTGACAGATGCAGATGTGCCCATATCCGACTGTATGAAATTTTTCACGTGTCTTCCATTGAAGGAGAAAAAAGTGCCAATAAAAACAGCAAGGCCGGATCACTACAAGGCACTCTACCAGCTCTACAAGCAGGTGTTCCAATCCAAACCACCAAACTATATGCTGGGAGTCAAGTTTGCACGCGGATATGTTGTATGCACAGGTTCGATAAAGTGGGCTGAGTTTGCATCTGAGGTGGTGAAGAATGTGACCAATGAAGGTCACTTAGATAGGAAAAGAGAACAATGGAAGTTAGAGACTTCCCAAGTATCCACAGGTACCCCAAGTGGTTCTCCCTTCTTCTTAGTAAATACCCCATCCGGAAGTACACCAGTCAGAAGTGGACTTTTAGCGACCACTCAGTCTGCCTTTAGTGTTGAAGTATCCACTTCCTTGCAAGAAGTTCTTGTTGAGGTTAGAATATCTCATGACAATGTATCACCCGAGTGTCAGAAGGCTAAGGATTCAGTGGTCAAATCTGTTGCTTATGTGCACCGTTGTGAGGGTGCCCTTGACACCATCCGAATGCACTTCCTTGATGATGCCAATGTACCAACAGGCTTGCTTGACAACCTCCAAGAAAAATTTGACCAAGCAAAAGCCACCCTACAGCAGGCACAGGTATGGTTTTAACTCCATCTGATTGTAGTATAATACATGGAAAGTACCATATGGTATGATCTTTCATACCGGTAGGATTATATCATATTCGGTAAGGGTAGATGACAATACCGGTAGGATGTTATCATACCGGTATGATTATACCCTACCGGTATGATTACATCCTACCTATATGATTACATCCTACTGGTATGATTATATCCTACTGGTATGATTACATCCTACTAGTAGGATTTAGGAGATAATCCTACCGGTATGATAACATCCTACTGGTATGGTTACATCCGACCGGTGTGGTTAGATCCAACCGGTATGATAAAATCCAACCGGTTTGATGTTATGCTTCCGGTATATTGTTATCCTACCGGTATGATGTTATACTATCCAGTATAATAACATTATACCGGTGGGATAACATCATACCAGTAGGATGTAATGATACCGGTATGGTAACATCATTATACCGATTTTCAAGCATTCATACCGATTTTATACCTATCTGACATTGTCTAATAACAGAGGTCTCTTGCCTACATGAAGAATTATCCAAATGCTTGGACCATGAGGAAACCTTTGGTCTCTATGTCACGTTTGTGACAGGCATTATTAGTCAACCAATGCTACCTGAAACCATAGTCTTGCCTGCACGAGTTTCAGCTCCTGGACATAGTGTTGTTCTCATTGATGTGTGCAATGCTTGTGGTGTAAAAATTCATGATCACAATCACTCAAGCCATGTTGTTCTATTGACTTGTTCACATGCATACCATGCATTGTGCTATGCTCACTTGGCTGAGAAAGGAAAGTGCATGCTTAAGGATTTCCTCGGAGTTATTTCTGCAGAAGACCAATCCCTTCTAAAGAAGAAGCCAGTTGAGCCATGACCAAAAACAAGTGAGAAAATTGTTTCAATGGGTAATCAGGTGGTTGATTTTTGTCTTCTCTGATGTTTTTTCAGAGTCAAGCTGCTCCAGAACTACTGCCGGTAAGGACACAATATAGAGTCCAATAAGGCTGTTACACTCTTGATAGGGTTTTTTGGTGCCTTGCATCCACCATTGTCTTTGCATACGTTGCATTGACAATGGCAAGCTTTTCCATGCAGACCAAATACAGAACTTTGCATGTGATTTATGGCATCCTTTAGGAAGGACATTTGAACATGTGAAATGCAGCAGCAAGTATATCGGTCTCTCAATTTCCGCACAAAATATGGCTTATTATACTGGATAGTATAACATCATACCGGTAGGATAACATCCGGTAACATCATACCGGTAGGATAACAGTATACCGAAAGCATAACATCAAACCGGTTGGATCTAACCATACCAGTCGGATGTAACCATACTAGTAGGATGTTATCATATCGGTAGGATTATCTCCTAAATCCTACTGGTAAGATAACATCCTACCGGTAGGATATAATCATACCAGTAGGGTATAATCCTACTGGTAAGATAACATCCTACCGGTAGGGTATAATCCTTCCGGTATGATAACATCCTACCGGTATTGTCATCTACCCTTACCGAATATGATATAATCCAACCGGTATGAAAAATCATACCATATGGTACTTTGCATGTATTATACTACAATCAGATGGAGTTAAAAGCATACCTGTGCCTGCTGTAGGGTGGCTTTTGCTTGGTCGAATTTTTCTTGGAGGCTGTCAAGCAAGCCTATTGGTACATTGGCATCATCAGGGAAGTGCATTCGGATGGTGTCAACGGCACCCTCGCAATGGTGCACATCAGCAACAGATTTGACCACTGAATCCTTAGCCTTTTGACACTCGGCTAATACATTGTCATGAGATTTTCTAACCTCAACAAGAAGTTCTTGCAAGGAAGTGGATACTTCAACACTAAACGCAGACTGAGTGGTCGCAAAAAGTCCACTTCCGACTGGTGTACTTCCGGATGGGGTATTTACTAAGAAGATGGCAGAACCACTTGGGGTTCCTGTGGATGGGAAGTCTCTAACTTCCATTGTTCTCTTTTCCTATCTAAGTGACCTTCATTGGTCACATTCTTCACCACCTCAGATGCAAACTCAGCCCACTTTACCGGACCTGTGCATACGAAATAAACATATCCGCGTGCAAACTTGACTCCTAGCAGATAGTTTGGTGGTTTGGATTGGTACATCTGCTTGTAGAGCTGGTAGAGTTCTTTGTAGTGATCCGGCCTTGCTGTTTTTATCGGCACTTTTTTCTCCTTCACTAGAAGAAACGTGAAAACTTTCATCCAGTCGGATATGGGCACATCTGCATCTGTCAACTTCCTAACATCTTTCCCCTCAAGACTTAACCCATATTCCCTGTGAAAATCCTCCTTTGTCATGCAGAATGCCTTTAATGGCACCTCCACATCCTTGGGGTGAACAAAGCGGCTGATTTTGGGAGGAGGCTGTAACTTCTGTCTCTATAAGGAATTCATTACTCAATGTATCCATAGCTCAGTACTCTACTACACATACAGGTCCGCTGTACACAACACAGAGAGAGACAGAGAGAGGTGACATACCTTCGTGGGAGAATGTTGGGTCTTTGTGGGGGAGACCTGTCGGGCTGCATTCCTTGGGCTCTTTCTTAGGTTGCTATCCATAGCGAAGGATAAACAGCGTGCACAGGGGGCTGTAGAGCGAGCTGAGAAAGGCGCAGAAGGAGAAAGGCACAAAGATACAGAGAAGTCACAGTCATGAAAACATTCGACTGAACATTCGTTCTGACGTGGGCTCCACACGTGTTTTTGAATCCTCCACATGATTTTTAAGATTTTGTATCCTCCACACGAATATTTAATTCAAACAATTCTTGCCCATAACACCAGTTTCATACCCCTTAAATTTTAAGCCTCCAAAAGAAACTTTCAACCGGTTAAAACCGGGCCACCTATTCATGCATCCACCGGGCAGCCTTCAGCCTCTTCCACCCCCTTGGTGATGTCCAGCTCTTGCAGCATGCTCTCCTATGAAGTAGTATAACACCTTCAATTTTTAACAGACCCCTCAACCTCCTCGAAATGCCCTCTCTGGCTTTGCCATCCCTTGTTGAGCTCGACTTGTACTCCACAAACGGTAGCGCCCTCAGCTCTCGGCCTTCATCACCTACTTTCGATCTCTTCACGTGTTGGCTCAGCCGGTAGCACGTGGCCAGTAGCACCCCTTCCATCGTCGGCACCTTTACTCATCCAAGCCCGCTTTGCTCTGATTGAGCCGATTGCTTCAACCTGTTTGCTACACCCTTCTCTCTGCAAGCTACCTCTTGACACCAGTCCTCTGAGTGGCTTCTCGATCCTCTGGCTTCTGCAGCGCTTCCCGTTCTGAGCCTCCTTCCACTGGCGTTCCCTTCTCCCCCTTTCTACATGCTGACCTTGGTGGCTTCGGGCCCCTTCCCTTCCCCGGCCAGAGTGGCACGACGACCCATGCTCCTTCACGTGGTTCCCCTTCTCGATGGCAGTTGCTCGATCTTCACGTGTGGCGCTCACACTCGGGCTTCTCGTGGCATACAAATATAATGGCCGATGTAGCTTGGATTCACATAGCCATTTTGACCATTAACATTTTCCCAAAGTGTCCCATGCAAGGTGGGCCGCTTAAAGCTTTTGGGATGGTGAATTCTCTACATATCCGCTCGACTGCTGGCCAAAATCTATCTTGCTTAGCTGCCATCTTTAGTTTTCAAAGAATTCTCTTCGTTGAGATCGATATTTTGAAGCTTCCACCGAGATGCACCTCGAAGCTACTTCACTGTCTGCATAGGCATTACACATATAGCTAGATATTGGGTTGACCAATTCCTGGATGCACTGACGGAGTAAAATCTGCATCTTAATTTCAAGTCGGCGCCTCTCTCTCAAAATTATTTTCAAGTCGGTACATCTTATCAGTTTCGTAAAAAGTCGCTAGCTGGCCGATAAGCAGCGAAAAAAGACTCAGCAAAATGGACAATCGTCACGGCGTATTTCTCATTCTCATGTTGGCGGTGCTGCTGATTGGATGCTCCCTTAGCGCTACTTATGGCGACGATCAAATCTTGGTGCAAAAATGGTGCGTCGCCAATCCCGCCGCCGATCCAAAAGCGTTACAGGAAGCGTTGGACTTTGCCTGTGGCGTCAAGAAGAGTTACTGCGAGAAAATCCAGCCTGGCAAGGTCTGCTACCAGGAAGGCAACCTGCCAGCGCACGCGTCGTTTGCCTTCAACAGCTACTGGCTGGATAATATACCTAGGCAATATTCCGCCAGATTTAGTTGCCATTTCGGCGGCGTTGGCCTCATTGTTACAACGGATCCCAGTAATTCATTCTCTCTCTCTCTCTCTCTCTCTCTCTCTCTCTCTCTCACATTCATTTTGCTGTGCACCAAAATAGTAACAACCCATTGTTTTATTTCCTTGCAGGCTATGCTGGATGTGAGTATGACCCAATGATTTGTTCCACCACTTCGTGCTGATTTCTGCCGCCTTCGTTTTGATTTCTTCAGCACCGCATCATGATTGTGTTTTTATGATTTAATGTAATGGATACAAGTCAAATCTCTCTCTCTCTCTGTCTCTCAACTGAAGCATCATGATGACCTACTCTACTAAAATAAAGTACTTAGAAGTTTGAAATGTTGTTCTATAGAATTAAGCATATAATTGTTTGGACATTAAGCTCTTCCTCGAAACAATGAAGCTACTTTTTTCAAGCAATGCCAAATTGCGGGTGGACTTTTAAGGCTTATATTAAGCATGAGATTGTGAAATTCACCTACATGTAAGATTGGAGTATGTTGATAGAAAGGCGTAAGCATTCAAGAAACTCATGAGCAGAGGGTTTGCAAATCAAAGTAATTATTTATAGTGAGTTTGTGGTTTGTATCATAACCTTTGGATCCCCCCTAAGCTATCTAGTCTCACTCCCAATCACACTCTCAATCTCACGCACACTCGCAATCACAATATGATCATGGAGCCTCTTTGTTAGCTTGTTTGGTCAAGGGCCAATGACATAGAACACGTGACGACTTGCCACTTGTAGCACCTATCCTGGCCATTGCCATTCAAGCATGATTACATCAAAGTTGTGGACAATATGTATTCATCAAGGTGAATCTTGTAGACGCATTTTGGATGCAATATTCAACTTTTACACACAAAGCTACTCCATCTTTTCCCTTCAACGTACCGAGCAGGTCTTTAGCTATTATCAACCATAGTGCTTGAAAGAATACTTGATTTGAAATAGGGTAGCAAGTTAGGCTCAACATCCACTAAAGCCACATGTTTGAAAGCAGAACACACTTTCTAGGAGTGCAATAGAACTTTTATAGAGTGTTTAATTGGTAAATGTAACATAAGGTCCTTACTCAAATCCGGTGCAATCAAAAATATATTGAAAAATAAAAAGATTATAGAATGTAAAATTGACCAAGAAAATAGAAAATCTATATTGATGTATATAATGATTACAAAAAGAGCCGAGCTCTTATCATAACCTTTGGACCACCCCTAAGCTATCTCACTCTCAATCTCACACACACTTGTAATCTCAAATCCGGCTCAGTCAAAAATTCTCTGTCGAGCTTCCTTTATTTATATAGAACTTGTCTCATTTACATCAAGGAGGAGTCTCCTCAAGAAGAAGCTGCTGACTACTCAACTAGTCGGTTTGGGTTGTTACATGGGCGGATGGCTTTTACTCAGGAAGACTCACTAGTTGGGTGACACTACCCCCCCCCCCCCCCCCCCCCCCCGAAAAAACTGATTGACTGAGATGACAAGGTTTCATTCGCACAACATGTACGATTGTAATGGACTGGTTGGAGTTTCATTGTAGCTTGTATGTGTAGGTTCTAAAGCGCTATAAAATTGTGTATGGATCGAGCCATCAATGGAGAAGGGATTCGCTTAAGCCTAGGCGTCATAGTGGGTGATAGAGCCATACCTTATCACCTTTTTGATACTCCCTATGCTTGCGGCCATGATCATATTGTTTTTTCTGTTTTTGTTGGGCGTGGTGAAGGTTGGCTTTCAAGGAACCTCGAAGGAGAGGATGCACGTGTTGTAAGTAGTGTAACCATTCGGCTGCGTCTTGCCTAGAGGGTTGTAGTTTGCTGAGATCAATGTCGGGAGGCAGATGAGGATCCCGGCCATAGAGAGCACGAAATGGGCTCACCTTTGTAGATGTTTGAACTATAGTATTGTAGGCATGCAGTGCATAAGGTAATACTTGATCCCACGCTTGGTGTAGGGGATCAACATAGGTAGCAATGACTTGCTTAATTGTTCGGTTGAGGCATTCCGTCAAGCCGTTTGTTTTAGGATGATACGGGGATGAGAACACTTGAGTGATTCCAAGGCATGCGCTTAGCACCTGCATGATTTTGCCTTTGAATTGTTTACCCCGATTAGAAAGCAAGTGTTGGGGACACCCATGACTAAAAATGATTTTTTCTAGCAGGACCCTGGCCACTGTGGTTGTTGTTGCATCAAGGATGGCTGTTGCTTCGCATCACTTTGTGAGGTACTCTGTCATCACTATAATATACCGATTCCCAACCAAAGAGGTTGGAAATGGGCCAAGCCAATCCCAGCCTAGTATGTGGAAAGTCTCCTAAACCTGTATGGGTTGTAAAAATCCCAAATTGGCTGGTGGACTTTTGGTTGTCTAGCATGTGGTGCAATTCTGAATAAAATGAGAGATGGTGTGCTGCATTTGTGGCCAATAAAAACAGGTGCGCATGTGCTATAAAATGTGATGGAAACCTAGATGACCTACCAATGGGTGCTTCTGATAGTACTCCAGATGTGGGGCCCATAATGCTTGCAAAAAATATATCCTTGGAGGTTGATTGTTGGTTTGGTAGTAAAGGACTTGATCTACCATCAAGAATCTCTGATGAGTTGGGTTTAGATGTTGGGATTTTAGCTGATGGATGACTTGTTGGATAAGTGTGTCCTGTTGTTGAAAATAGGCCATCCGATCTAGTTGCACTGGAAGATCCTGTGGTAATGGTAATTCAAATTGCATGGTTGTAAATTTAGTTCTGGAAAGACCATCAGCAATGTAGTTGGTAGCCCTTGTTGGTATTTCAGGTGAAAGGTGTATTCTTGCAATGCCAGTGTCCATTGGAGGAGTCGGCCAGGAGGATGATGTTCGTGTAGGAGTGTGACTAAGGGTTGGTGATTTGTCTCCACTGTGTGCTACCATATAAATGTCACACACATCACTACCCCGAAGGTCCTAGTGTGTGAACACACTAGGACCTCCGGGGCATTTTTTCCCTCTTTAGGAAGTTTTTTCCCCCGTGCATTGTATATACGTCCATCACTCTAGGGCTATCTATCTTTCCATTGCACACTAAGTAATACATCTTTGTTGTGTGCCTTGAGCTTCATTCATCTTCTCCAAGCTATGTGCATTTCTCTGCAACCCTAATTCCAACAATTGGTATCAGAGCAGGTTGCATCCTCCCAAGCTTAGTCGCCAGTAGCTCCAGCACATGCCTGCTCACTTTCTCCAATTTCAGTGAGCTTTGGCAAGCGTTCGCAGGTTGAAATTTTTTTCGGAATAGATCGTAGAGCTCAGTCTTCTCAGATTTTTGATTTGGGCTCATTTCGACCTCCGTTTCCACTACAAGCAGGTCTGCACAGGCAGTTTTGTCTGGAATATTGTGCAAGGCATTGATGTACGTCCTGGTTTTGAGGATGTAGGCGATGTTGAGGATGTTGCAGGTCTTGCTGCAAGGATTTCTACTATTAAAGTTGTTTTTCCTATGGAAGAACAAGCTCGTTGGGATGTAAAGGATACGCAAGCTCATGCATTGATTGTGTTTTCTGTGAATCACACCATTACTCCTCACATTCATTCAGTGAAATCTACTAAACAAGCTTGGGATATTTTTTCTAGTCTTTATGCAAGCCGTAATGAGGCAAAAATTTCTTTGTTGCGTAAAGAGCTGGAATCAAAGATTACGCATGAGGAAGATGATATGGATACTTTCCTTGCTGGTGTCAAGGATATCAATGAGCAACTTATTTCTGCAGGTGAAGCATTTCAGACAGTTCCCTTGTGCAGACTGTTCTTGATGGCTTACCAGATTCTTACCAGACTTTTGCTAGTACTTGGAGACTTATGACCCAAGGAAATCCTGAAGTTGTCAAGTTTGATGCATATTGCACATTGCTGTTTCAAGAGTCACTTTCTAGGAAAAGCAGGACTAGGTAGCGTTCAGTTGAACATGTTTTTTTTGCTTCTCAAAGAAAGGGTGGTAACAACAATGCAACCACTTCTTATGGTTCTGCTGCGAGTGACAAAAATACTGTTCCTAATGCTTCTGCTGGCAGCAATTCTTTTCCATTATTGTAAATCTAATGATCACTTGATCAAGCAGTTTCCTAAGTTGAAGGCCAAAGAGGCTAAGAAGAAAGAGGGTGGTTCCACTGCAAATGATGGTTCCACTACAGATGTAGCCACTGTTGAGTCTTCTGTGAAAGGAGACTGTGATGTTGATTTGATGCAAAATGGGATTTTAGTGCAGAGTGCACTTACAATCCTACTGTCCATGATGCATGCATGTCAGTTGCTGCAGATTCACATGTGTGGTATTTTGACAATGGTGCTACAAAGAACATTACCTCTCATCGTGTGAATTGTTCACCTCTCTCGAGTTTGTCCCTCATGGGAATTCAGTCACTTGTGCCAACAATGCCTCTTATCCAGCTCAGGGAGTTGGAAAGATTGTGCTTACTGCTTCAAATGGCAGTTCTTTCCCACTTGTTGATGCACTTTATGCACCTAGGATCAAGACGAATCTTTTGTTTGTATCCGCACTTGCTAGACTTGGACTTGTAGTCAAATTTGTGGATGACAGATGTACAATTCATGATCTCAGTTTTGGAGATGAAATTGTTGCATCTTGCCTTTTGTGTCGTGGGTTGTATAAGCTCACTTTGTATGGCAAGTGTGGATAAAATTTTACAAATACAGTTGTAGATTCAAGGGCTATTTCAGATGCAAAACTATGGCATGCACGTTTTGGACATATGAATTTTGCCAGTTTGTTGCGTTTGCAAAAATTTGATGTGGTTGCTTCTTTGCCATCTCTTGAAGCACTTGTCAAACATGTTTGTGAATGCTGTATTTTGGGTAAAATATAGCATTCTAAGTTTCCAAAGGATGGTTCAGTTAGGGCCATATGCAGGTTGCCGCTTGTGCATAGTGATGTTTGTGGGCCCATGCAAACTCCGTCCTTGGGCAATTACTTGTACTTCGTGACTTTCGTTGATGATTACTCCAGGCAAGCATGGATATTTCAGCTTAAAGCGAATTCCGAAGTTTTTATGTGCTTCAAATAGTTTTTGGCTATGGCTGAAAATGTCTCTAAATGTACTATGGGCACCCTCCATTCCGATCAAGGGGGGAGTATATGTCTCATGAATTTAATGTAGTCATGGGATAAAACACCAATGTATAGTGCCTTGTACGCCTCAGCAAAATGGTGTAGCTCAGAGGAAAAACAGGTCACTTACAAAAATGGCACGATGTATGGTCAAAACTCAAGCTTTGCCGCATTCTTTTTGGCTTGAGGCCATCATGTGTGCCACTTATGTACTTAACAGGTGTCCTACAAAAGATTTGCAGTCTATTACTCCATATGAAGCATGGCATGATAGAAAGCCTTTGATTGAGCACATGCGTGTTTTTGGCTGCTTGGCATATGCTTTGGTGCCACAAACACAACGCAAAAAATTGGATGATAAGGCTATCAAATGTATTTTTGTTGGTTATAGTGTTGAAAGACAAGGTTACGGGTTGTATCATCCGCAAACAAAGCGTATTCTGGTTTCACAGAATGTAGTGTTTGTGGAAGATTCTATTGAGTCCTTGTTGTAATGTACTAGAGACAATAATGTAAGCTCACAGGACATTTATGACACTTTGTTGCCTCTTTTCAGTGGTGGAAGTTTGAATGTAAATTCAAATGAGGCAAATGTATAGCCTATGATGTTACATATCAGCCTATTATTGATGCAGATGTACATGATGTACTTGATGAAGAAAGGGATGAAAATGAGTAATCTAGAGGTATGCCAAAATGGTTCGTGCATACATTGCATGATAGTAAATTGGATGCACCTTTTTCTAGTTGTACTCGTTCAGGCTCTGGCCATGCATCTTATGCATCATATTGTTATGTGTTGGTTGTGTCTAGCTTACATGATGTTGAGGAACCTCTGTCTTTTGATGAAGCATAGAATTCAAAAAATTGGATGGCTGCCATGCAATCAGAATATGATGCACTTATAGAAAATGACACATGGACTTTATGTGATTTGCCTCCTGGCAAAAAGGCCATTGGCACAAAGTGGGTTTACAAGTTGAAATGCAAGCCAGATGGTGAGATTGATCTCCATAAAGCTTGACTTGTTGCAAAGGGTTATGCACAGCAAAAAGTCATAGATTATGAAGAGACTTTTGCTCCCACTTGTTGTATGACTACTGTGCGTTTTCTATGTGCATTGGCAGCTCATTTTGGTTGGGATGTACATCAATTAGACATTGTTACTGCTTTCTTCAATGGTGACATATTTAAGGAAGTTTACGTAACGTAGCCTCTCGGTTTTGTCAAGAAAGGACAAGAGGACAAAGTGTGCAGATGTAAGAAGGCTTTGTATGGGTTGAAGCAATCTCCTCGTGCTTGATATGAGAAATCTGACACTCATTTGGTCAAACGAGGCTTTTGTAACAGTTTAGCAGAAAGCACATTGTATGTCAAGCATGAGGGCGATGTACTTCTCATTGTTGTTCTTTATGTGGACGATTTGTTGATCACTGGTCCCAATGAGACACACATTGCTGAATTTAAGGCTGATTTGAATGCTACTTTCAAGATGAAAGATTTGGGGCTGTTGCATCATTATTTGGGCATACAGTTTAAGCAATGTGATGGTGGTATTGCCTTGTGTCAGAAAAGTTACATAGAGACATTGCTATGTAAGTTTGAACTTGAGGATTGCAAACATATTGCCACTCCCATGGAAACATGCTTGAAGTTGAGTCTACATGATGCTGGCGATCCTGTTGATGTCACTCTTTACCAAACTGCTGTTGGCTGTCTCATTTATGTATGCAACACGAGGCCAAATATTCAGTTTGTAGTCTCACAAGTCAGCAGATTTATGCATAGCCCAGGGTCTAAGCATTGGTAGGCTGTCAAGAGGATTTTTTGCTACCTTAGTGGCACTTTATATCTTGGCTTGTTTTATCCATAGGGGGGATCATTGTTGCCAGACTTACATGCTTTTTTGAACTCAGATTGGGCTGGTTGTTTTGACACGCAAGTGTCCACAAGTGGTTTTTGTTTCATGCTTGGAAGTTCATGTATATCATGGTTGAGCAAGAAGCAACCTACTGTGGCCACACTGAGTTGTGAGGTTGATTATAGGGCAGCCTTCACAACTACGGTTGAGTGTGTATGGTTCAGACGCCTTATGGCTGATTTGGGTGTTGGACAGGACACTGCCAACACCATCTACACTGATAGTCAGAGCGCATCGGGAGTTGCAAGGAACCCAATTTTTCATGCTCACACAAATCACATTGAGGTGTATTACCACTATGTCAGGGAGAGGCTCTCAGTAGGAGAGATCAACTTGGCTTATGTGCCAACACAGAATAACCTTGCAGATCTTTTCACAAACGCATTGTCTCATGAGAAGCTCGAAGCTTTCCACAAAGCTTTGGGCTTACTCCCCTTTGTGGAGTGATCATATCCTCAGGGCATGGCACTTCCCTTTACTCATGTGCCAGCTCTCGTTCACCGCATCACTCTAGGGGGGATTTGTTGCCATATACATGTGGTAGTGATGTGTGTGAACACACTAGGACCGTCTGGGCATTTTTTCCCTCTTTAGGAGGTTTTTCCCCCGTGCATTGTATATACGCGCATCACTCTAGGTCTATCTATCTTTCCATTGCACACTAAGTAAAACACTCTCTGTTGTGTGCCTTGAGCTTCCTTTGTCTTCTCCAAGCTGTGTGCATTTCTCTCCAGCCCTAATTTCAACACTGTGAATTGGGTCCCATATAGATAAGGGTGAAACTTTGTAAATGCCCACACAATTTCTAAAAGCTCTTTCTCTGTGGTTGCATACTTTTGCTCTATAGTTGCCAAAAGCTCTACTTATGAAAGAAATCGGTTGCCAGCAGCCATTGGAATCTTGCTGTAATAATGTAGCTCCTAAACCCTGGTTTGATGCGTCGGTTTGCAATAGGAAAGGCTTATCAAAGTCAGGATGGGACAACATAGCACACCTTTGGATGGCACTTTTTAGTTCCTAAAGCTTTGTTGGCATTTATCTGACCATTTGTACTTAGCACCTTTCTTGAGCAGTTGTATTAAAGGAAAGGTGAGACTTGCCAAATTAGGGACAAACTTGAGTGAAAAGTTCACCATTCCCAGGAAGCTTTGCAGATTTTTGACGTTTGAAGGTGGGGGGTATTTTTGTATGGCTAAAATTTTTGCGGGGTCTACTCGAATACCATCTGTTGAGATCATGAAGCCCAAACATTTAAGTTTGGTAGCGCCCCCCAATGGCATTTCCTCAACAGCAACAATTGTAGGTTGAACTGGCGGATGCGAATAAGAACCTATTCAAGCACTTGCAAATGTTGTGCCCAAGTTGTTGTGTGGACAAGAATGTCATCTAAATACACCACCACCACCCCTCTCTGTATCAGATCCTGAAAAATATGATTAGCCATTCTCTGAAATGAGTTGCTTGCATCTGATAAGCCAAATGGCTAATGACTGATTGATAAAGACCTGTGGGTGTTCTAAAAGCTATTTTGTGATTATCACAAGGACTGAGTGGTATCTGCCAATAACCAGATTCAAGGTCCAATGAAGTGAAATAGCAAGATTTACCCAATTGATTGAGCAGATCATCGGCTCTGGGTAGAGGGTAAAGGTCATGTACTGTAATTTTGTTAAGTGGTCAGAAGTCGATGCAGAACCTGTAGAGCCATCGTCCTTTTGAACAAGGTGGGGTTCTGATGCCCATGAGTTGTGAGAGGGCATAATGATACCTTTGGCCAGCATCTCTTGGACGGCCTCATTGATTATTGCATTTTACTTTGGGGACCTTCTGCGTGTAGCCATCTTGATGGGGCGGTCTTGAGTTGTATCGATGGGAATGGTTGACTGTAGAGGTTCTGAGGGGTTTCTGGAAGAGGGTTGGGAACTCACGAAGGAGGGATCTGATGTCTATGGTGTGGGCTTTGGCATCAATGATTGTGCATTGGGTGTTGACAATGGATTGGAATACAGCAAAGGGATAGGAAGAGTCGGAGGGAGAATTAAGTGGTGGGTATCAAATAGTAGGTAGGCTCTATGTTCGATGAAAAAATCGCACCCTAGAGTGATGGGGAAGAGTTTTCTTGGGAGAACATAAAAGGTAGTGCAGTGGGCTAACGTATCTGATGTATACAGTTCCTTGTTATCTCCAAATAAAACACAAATTGGGCTGGTTGTGGATGTTTGAAGACCTAACTGGGTGACTAAATGAGAGCTGATTGAAGATATTGTACTGTTAGAATCTAAAAGGGCCTCATGATTAGTGTCATGCAGGTAAATGATATTAGAGCATACCTGGAATCCGAAAGATATTGTGACTCGGATATGCGGGTGGGGCCCTTCCATCAGCCACCTGCTTAGAGCTTTTTCGGCACAGCTGCGAGAGTCGCAGAATCAGTAACTTCCACTTGTGAGTTTTGTATTTTTAGATTCCATTGAATCATCATCAGTGTCTTCAAAAAACTCTTCCGTGATTCCCAGATTAGCTCTCTCATTGGCATCTAAGACATTGTTGTCTTTCTCGAGTCTCAACTCTTGCTTGGATCTTTTTAAGCTCTGCTTGTTCTTTGACTGCTTTCTTTTGATGGATGCCTTGTAACTCTTCCTGGCTTAGAGGATCATAGTACCTTTTGAATTTAATCCCATTGAGGAATCCAATGGTTTCAATTCCATCTAGAGTCTCCACATGAATGGCACCTTACGGGGTTCAGGTAAAGAGCGGCGGTTGATGTATTGATTATTGCGGAAATTGGACGATGGATGTGACTGTCTGGGATTGAGTTGCACATTCTGCACATCCAGATCCATTGGAGAGGTATGATTGCTCTCTATTCTTTGATCGATTTGAATTGTAGAGTGGAAGGAGGTCGGTCCTTGATCTCGCACTCTTTGGGAAATGTCATGCCGAAGGCTAGGCCACAAGAAAAAAAGTTTCATCTCTTCGGAAATGGTGGGATCCTCCCGCAAGAGAAGTCGTGTCATCTTCACTGAGAATTGTGCCACTGGTTCTTGATGCTACTGCTTAAGGTTCTTAAGTTGCTACAGGGCTGTTTCAGTTATATTGTTATATTCTTAAGTTGCTACAGGGCTGTTTCAGTTATATTGTTACTTGAGGATATGCCAGTCTTGCTTCACTTCTTGTGACTGCTGAATGTACCATGTTTTAGCCACGCCTTCTAACAAGGTGCTAGCTTCCATGGCATGTTTGTTGGCTGACCAGCTGTGATAGGTGGCCACGTTGTGGAAATGATCTAGCCAACTGAGGACATCATCGGTGGCTAGCCCTGAGAAAGGTTTGGGTCGGATCTTGGGATCAAGGCGTGCAGGGTTTGTAGTTGAGAGTTGATTCAAAAGGATCTGATTAGTGTGATTTTGGTTTATCAGGGCTTGCCACTTGATTTGTCTAATTGACTTGCACGATTAAATCACTAACTGCATGAAAAAGCTGCTCCATGGGAAGAGAGGGTATTAGTTCGGGATTCATTGATGTGTCCTCAAAGTGGGGTGAGCTAGGGGCCTGCTGCGGTGAGAAAGTCTGGCTCATCTTTTTTGAGGTTGGTAAAGACTTCAATGGGGACTGTGGAAAACATGGGCTAGGTGCCTACTGTGTGCACTCGGGGAAGGAGGGTGCTTAGAACACTAGGTACCCCACTTCTCCACCAATGTAATGTGCACACTCTTGATTAGACTAACTGAAATCCCCCCGTCTCTGTCTCGGACTTCCTTTCTTCATATAGAACTTGTCTCATTTACATCAATAAGTAGTCTCCTCAAGAAGAAGCTGCTAAGTACTCAACTAGTTGGTTTGGGCTGTTACGTGGGCAGATGCCTTCTACTCGGGAAGACTAACTACCCATTGTACAGATGCAGTGCTCATTCGACCTGTTAAAAACCCTAAAAAAATGACGCTTTGATTCCTCATCGTGACCATTTCATGGAAGATTTAGTAATTTATTGGAGAAGCCCAAGTAGTCATTTGAGGAGGGGAAACCCTGATTGGAGGCCTCAGAGCATCGAACATGTAGTGGAAGCAGCACGGGACTGCACTAGCACCTTGTAATGGGATGGTTGTATCTCCTTGATTATATGCCAAAATGAGCTCAGAACTTTCCCCTTAGCTTAAGCAACGATGGCATTGTCGTTGATGTGGCATTTTGAGCCATTGTTTGCTATTTTTGGGCTATTTTTTACCATTTTATGATCATTTTTAGCCATTTTTTGCCCAAAAATGACCATTTTTGTCCGTAAAATGCCCAAATGAGCTCGGAAAAATCCCTAAATTTGTGTCATCTTGTACCTTAATTTTCCATTTGTAAGCACTTTGGACACGTCTTTTATGCCCGCACACAAAACCTGCTATTTTTTGCCAACATCGTTCGGATCGAACTTTCTAGGCAAAACGAGCATGCCACTTCGATACACTTACCATTTGTACATTTCTAAAGCAAAATAGGAATATATTTATGTGAGAAGGCATGCCATAGTGCCATGTCTAGGGCCTTGCCTACACGGCAAGGTATGTACTTGACTACAAGACCGTGGCATCTATTTTCGCTTATATCACACTATGTACATCATAACATTTGGTCCCACATAACGAAAGCATTGAGAGTGAGTAGATATTTTAGTTTCACATTATGCACATGCCACAACACGACATCCACCCCCTCTAAAGCTACACATCCTCCGGCATGTGCCACACATGTCTTTTTGCAGCACGTTCAGTCTTTATATAAGTCCACATACATGTCAATTTCATCATCGCTTGCAACAAAATCTAACACATCATCCTCTTGTTCTTCATCCACATTGATAACATTTTCATCACATCTTCCCGTGAATACACTATGTATCTCATTTTCCATAAGCCTAATGGCATTGTACCCATATCTACTACCCACTTATAATGCATGGCCAATGGCTAAGTAGGGTGCAACCCATGACGATGATGTACATTTGAATAACAGGTTTTATAAGACTCCAAAAAGTGAGATACATCTTTATACGTACCTTTCCACCAATACCTCTCTTTAATTTTAGTAAAGGTGGCCCATACACCTCTGTGTCCAGCAAAAAGACTCTCATGAAACTTTTTCATAAGCTCATTTTGAGCGTCCTTATCATTCACGACTCTCAATGGCATTCCATTTCTTTATTTCAGATGCTTCCATAAGTACCCATCTTTCAAAAAGTATCCATAGGCCTTTCTTCGTATTCTTTTGAACTCTTGATCAATCCACCCTTCTTTCCTTGTCAAAGTTCTCAGATAGCATCCGATGAGCAACCAGTCACCTTGATATAGGTCCTCTATAAATGACTCAAGTGCATTTGATAGGCAAACATGATCACCCTTGGCATGAATTATACTATAGAATTGTGTACCTACATCATCACCCTCGACAACCATGTCTCCTTCATTTTCATACCTTGCCCTTGAAAGCATATCCGCAACTGGATTATCTTTCCCTGCAATATGCTTAAACTTTGGATTTAAGGACTTTATGTAGGCAATCCATCTCAACATAGCAATGTCGGGAGTTGAGCAGCTTGTGATCATTCCAAGAAGGGGTAGATAATCAATCTCCACTATTACATTTGCTCCTATCAAATACTCTTTGTCACAATTCAATGTTGTGAGTACTCCCCGTAACTCTCTTTTTGCCTATGGATAGTTGCATTGACGAGCACTTAGGACTTTTTCTCCAAATCTCACCATATATCGCTTCCAATCGCCCATCCAATTCCTGTGGGGCTAGAATCTAGAGTCACAATTACATATCTTCCACATTCATAGTTTGCTTTCCTCAAAGTAGGAGACATAAGCAGCAACTTCTTTAATTTTCTCATGGCATGGGTATGCATTTCTTCCCATTGAAACTTTTTGTTTTTTCTCAAAAGTTGATACAAAGGTTTTTACACATGCACATAATGTGGAATCTAGATAACATAGAACACACATGCACCCAAGAACCTTCAAACCTTAGTTGCATTAATACATGTCTCTTTCGTTCTTTGAATTCAAACATCAATCTTTGCTTGTGGATAGTTGCATTGACGAGCACTTAGGAATTTTTCTCCAAATCTCACCACATATCTCTTCCAATCACCCATCCAATTCCTGTGGGGCTAGAATCCAGAGTCACAATTACATATCTTCCACATTCATAGTTTGCTTTCCTCAAAGTAGGAGACATAAGCAACAACTTCTTTAATTTTCTCATGGCATGGGTATGCATTTCTTCCCATTGAAACTTTTTGTTCTTTCTCAAAAGTTGATACAAAGGTTTTTTCACATGCGCATAATGTGGAATCTAGATAACATAGAACACACATGCACCCAAGAACCTTCAAACCTTAGTTACATTAATACATGTCTCTTTCGTTCTTTGAATTCAAACATCAATCTTTGCCTGTGGATAGTTGCATTGACGAGCACTTAGGAATTTTTCTCCAAATCTCACCACATATCTCTTTCAATCGCCCATCCAATTCCTGTGGGGCTAGAATCCAGAGTCACAATTACATATCTTCCACATTCATAGTTTGCTTTCCTCAAAGTAGGAGACATAAGCAGAAAATTCTTTAATTTTCTCATGTCATGGGTATGCATTTCTTCCCATTGAAACTTTTTGTTCTTTCTCAAAAGTTGATACAAAGGTTTTTCCACATGCGCATAATGTGGAATCTAGATAACATAGAACACACATGCACCCAAGAACCTTCAAACCTTAGTTACATTAATACATGTCTCTTTCGTTCTTTGAATTCAAACATCAATCTTTGTAGGACAAGGCCTTCTACCATATGACCCTCACATATGTCCCACAATAGGAACTTTGCTCACACCAAACACTAACTTTTTCCCATACAAGGTAAGGTTCACTTCTTCCAATCTTGACAAGATCTCATCACAATCATTGATATGGTTTGCCACATACTTGCAGCACCCCCTTGAGTCCAGAGCCACATCTATATCGCTTACATCACATCTTTTGATTGGCACATCATCGACGAAAGGCCTTGTAGTTTGCGGTATGAAGTAACGTTGGACTTTGTTCATACCATTCACCATATGTGCAACTGAGTTAGTTGCTCCCTGAGGTAAGGTGCACATCCTTATCAGACCCAAAGGTGTCCTCATGGTAGCCAGGTCCTTGCTTTCCGTTGCTAGTTGGAACTGATTATACCCTGAGTACAAATCCCCCATAGAATATATTGCCCTTTCTGCGAATGCCTCTGCAAATTCATCTATAACTGGCCCTGTACCCACATTTCTAATTGTAACCTTGTTGACAGGTTGCATATCCTGGATAAAGTGTGAAGAACCATTTTTCTTTGGAACTGTGAACCATCTATTTGAATATGGATCACAAGAAGGCTCCAAAATACCCATATCTCGATCTTTTCATTAAGCAACTCACTAAGTTTTGGAAAATGGGCCTTTGGAACTGGAATAGGCCTCAAGTTCCAAGCTACATGAGGGATAGTGAAGATCACCATAGGAGCAAGACTAAATGGATCAATACACCCTATCTCATGAGGCTCAAATGCAAAATCTTTTTTGTGTTTGGTAAGCATGCCTTCAAAGGATATCTTTTCAGCTTTTGTCAAGCTGTTCTCGCAACTAACCTTTAACTCCTTCAAGGAATCTTGTGTGAACTTGTGTCAAATCTTGCTTGGGTCACGAAGGCTAGGTTTCAAAGCAGCTTGCTCCATCTTATTTGTGCAGTATTTAGGTAGAGGTAATGCCACTGGTTTCACTTTCTTTGCCACAGACGTATACTTAGTATCCACTCGCACATCAATACCTTGAGCATTTTCAAAACCCTCAATAACTTTGTACATTTCTATGGATCATACTTTCACAACCTCATTTTGAACACACAAATTGCAATCCACTAAAGACTCCAAGTCTTGCATAGTATCCACAAATGAACACTCATCAAACACACCTACAATGCACTCATCATGTTTTAGAAAACCATTCATCTTCAAACCTCTTTGTACACATTTAAATGTTGTCGTTCACCCCGCTTTAGGTCCTGGCACTTTGTAAAATCAATAGATCCATAGTCTCTCAATCCTACAAAACCTGTAGGAAATGTTTCCTTTGCATATACATCATGCGAGAACTTTTCTCTTCTTGTACCACTGCAATGGCCAAAACCCCTCATATCCCTATAGTCCTTGAATTCTTTGTTTGTCTTTGGCAATGGTTTCTCTCTAAGACTTTCACGGTTCCTTTCATGGTCCACACAAATAGTAAGGAGTTGTATTGCACACTTCCTCTCCCTACTCCTTATCCTAGCATAAGCTGACCCATCATCCATTACCTTGGTTTCCATGCGAGTAGCAGTGATGTATGTGTGCCCAAGGATAAGAGGGCATGTAGAAATATCTTGCACAAAGAAATTTTGATCATCTTTCACATTTCCTATAGTCACCTTTACATTTGGACAAGCTCCGTATACCTCCCCTGCAGTGAGTTTTTTGCTGCACGAATCATCCATCCATGATTTATATCAATTGGCCATTTTCCTTTTTGATAAAGACTCTTTGACATGAAGTTAATTTTTGACCCATGATCTATCAACGCAATGTATGGATCTTCTAAATCTCCCACTTTTACCAGGGTCTCAGTAGTTGCTCTTGCCTAGTGACTCTTCAAGTAGTAACTCTTGTGAGTGGTCTTGACTTCATCTTCATCATCCAAGAAGCAAACGCGTTTTACTCCTCCCCTAGACTTGTAGCACCCAACAACAGTCTCTTTACCTTGCTCGCCATAGACCTGTACAACTTGTGCATTTAAAGTCTCTTCTTCACCTTGTACATGGATATATTCATTAAGAGACTTCCGCTTCCTCTTTATGATATCAATTATTTCTTCATGAAACTCTCTCTTTGCTATTCCAAGGACCTCACCCAAGGTAAATTCCACCTTACTATTTAAAATCCTCTCTTCCAAAACCTTTTTGAGATCAATTTCCGTCTCTATGTTAGATTGGAGTTTGTAGGCCGGACCCTTTGCTTTGGATTTTGTTGCTTCCTTCTTTATCTCTTTAGAGGCTCTTGCATAGGCACTTTGGGGACATGCATCTGTAGCGGGGAAGGTGATCTAGGAGGCACTGTGTCATTTTTGCCTCCACTCCTCGTCGCCCGTTTTGAAGGCCCTTCATCCCCATTCTCATGCATATGTTTCTCTTTGGCAATGGCCTCATTGTCTTGACATTTGGCAATGTATGTATGCATTGACAAAGAGTCTAGAGGGTCATTCCAACATGTTTCTAACCGAATGTAGTCTCCAGCTTCATGTAAAACCTCTGTAGTCATTTTACCCTTCATAGCAGATTCTATAGCGCATGGCCATAGCTCTCCAATACCATTAGATTCCTCTTCCCCAACCTTGAATGATCCTTTTTTCTTAATAGGATCCACCTTCAATCCATAGGCGGCTGCCTCAACCATTGAGGTGGCATGGCTAGTAGCCATGTCCTCAACTAGTTTCTTCATCCCGCCTTTTCCAAAGTTTGTCCCCAAGAGCTTACATGTTTCACTTAAGTGAATCTTACCATCTTTCAAGAAAACAAGCTCCTTCATCAAGGCATCTTTGAAACCTTCACAATCCCTCCTTGCATGGTCAGTCATATCACACCATATGCATCTATTTACAAAGCCTTCTCTAGTTTGAGGTAATTGCCCTGTAGGTTGACCTGATGGTTGCCCCTTCTCTTCTAGACTTGTAAGCTTTAACTTTAGCTCTTGCATTCCTTTAACAATATCATCAAGGATGGATTTGTCACTCTTTGGAACCACAATCATAGGATTTATAGGACCCTCGGAACACTTGGCCCATTGAGTAGGGTTAACTATCATCTTCTCCCTCTTTCGTTGTCGCTTGGTTAGCAGTGAAATTGCATCTTCAACTTCATTCCAATCAGCCTTTAAGCCTTGTTCCGCATCCTTATCCTCAAGTAGTAGCTCCTCTAACTTCTGTTAAATCTCTTTACCTGCGGCCTGCAAAAAGAGCTCTGTCTTCTTTGAGTTTAATGTAGCATTTTCAGTCCTTGAAAGTTGATCATAGCGGCGTTCAAATTTCCTTATCAGTTCGATAGGCAAAAGATCGTCTTTTGGCCTAACTACCCACTCTAAAAAAGTCCTCTTTGTTACCCTTTCAAAGTCCTCCATGAAATACTCTTCTTTTAAGGCTGGCTTGAATGCTTCCCATGTTGCCCCATGCTCATTTCTAATTTCCCTTACATGCTCTCTGATCTCAGGAACCACAGCTAGCTCAAAACTTTGTACCATCTCTGCTTCAGGCACTCGATGAAGCTCCATCTCCTTTACATATCCACGAAGATACTTTGTTACATCTTTACCTTTAAATTGGTCCATTTTCTTCACCACAGATTGAAGTGATTCGGTTGAGGAAAGCCCCCTCCTTTCCGCAGCTTGCTGCTGCTACATAAACACTGCAAAAGATTGAAACATTTGCATTGTGACTGGATCAAACCGAGCCCCTTATTGCTCTTGTTGCTCCATAGATTTAAAGATTTATTTGAAACATTCAATTAAGCTTTTGAATGCTCACCCTAGCCTAATTTGCGTCAGGTTCACCAAAAATGTATCAAGAAGTACACATTGCGACTAGGAAAGCTTCGGGCCTCTCACTGTGAGGATTCGTAGCAAAATCAAGCAAGGTGTTGAGAATTTGAAGCCAAAAGCACACTAAAAAAGTAAAAAACTCCAACCATGAAAGCTCCACTTTGAAAAAGGACCAATACTAACTCAAAACTCTTGTGTGTATGAAGATTAGGTGTAGCCTCGCTCCCAACTGCACAGATGTAGTGCTCATTCGACCTGTTAAAAACCCTAAAATGACGATTTGATTCCTCATCGTGACCATTTCATGGAAGTTTTAGTACTTCATTGGAGAAGACCAAGTAGTTATTTGAGGAGGGGAAAACCTAATTGGAGGCCTCACGGCTTCGAACATGTAGTGGAAGTAGCACCGGACTGCACTAGCACCTTGTAATGGGATGGTTGTATCTCCTTGCTTATATGCCCAAATGAGCTCATTCTTGGCTCTAAAACTTTTCCCTTAGCTTGAGCAACGATGGAACCGTCTTTGATGTGGCATGTTGAGCCATTTTTGCTATTTTTGACCATTTTATGGTCATACTTAGCCATTTTTAACCCAAAAATGACCCTTTTTGTTCGTAAATGCCCAAACGAGCTGGGAAAAATCCCTAAATTTGTGGAAAAAACCCATTGGGCTCAAATTTCATGTTGAACCTCATTTTTCCACTTGGTAGGTACTTTGGACACATCTTTTACGTGCGCGTATGAAACCTGCTATTTTTGGCCAACATTGTTTGCATTGAGCTTTCTAGGCAAAACGAGCGTGCCACTTCGATACACTTGACATTTGTACATTTCTAAAGAAAAACAAGCATATATTTATGTGAAAAGGCATGCCATAGTGCCACGTCTAGGGCCTCGCCTACCCGGCAAGGTATGTACATGACTGCAATCGTGGCATCTATTTTTGCATATATCACACTATGTACATCATAACATTTGGTCCCACATAAAAAAAGGATTGAGAGTGAGGTAGATATTTTAGTTTCAAATTATACACATGCCACGACACAACAACGCATGAGTGCAACCCCAAAGTGTGTAGAATACGCACACAAGATGGTATATATATATATAGAGGGGACCTAGGGCTATATTTAGAGTAGATTCACATATAAGCTCGACTGCCCCACTCAAACAAGGGTCCCTAGATGTGTATGCAAAACCCTTGGGGACTCAAGGAAAAACTCACATCCCTATATATACCCATCGTTATATTAATATATTGTTCAATTTACAAAAATGGTTTTGAAGGAGCTACATCACTTCTGTTACATACAACAATAGCTTCAAAGGTTCAATAAAATGATCTCATTAACTCTTCCAATACTTCAAAGAATGATTTGGATCATCTTCAACTTTGATATACATATACCATCTCTAGTATACTTTACTTTGTCTTTAAGCTATGTATAATCTATCAGTATCACAAAATCAAAGAGCACAAGATGGAAATCATATCAATGTTAAAGAAATACAATGACATAATTCCTTTGGAGACGGTTTGTAACACTTCAATCAAGATTAAACCTATGCATATATTATACAATCTTCTTAACATGAAATAACATGTAATATGTGCACATATATACAAAGATGGTACTCAAGTTTTACCATCGGGATCTATTATTTGTATGGATTCTATTCAATGTAAGTTTTCTCTATCATAAATGAATCACCATGGAACACTATAAGCGGAGTAATCCATAACCACTAGCATTGCCGTGGAAAAACAACAAAAAATAGAAAGAGAAAATATTGCGTACGCCGCAATACCCGCGGCTAAAAACGTGGTAGTGGTTTGTTTGGATGAAAAGCGCTTTCCGGGATGCTTTCATAAAATGAGGCACATGATTTAATTTTTATAAGTATATTTGCCACAATTTGTACCAAATTCTGTTCTTTTTCACTAGGGAGGAAAGAGAAGCTTGTTGAGAGACCGTGGTCCTCAAAGTCAATTTGAAAGTTGACCTTCTCTTGCTTTCCATTGGGATCTTTCATGCTCGCATAAATAGCAAGCACTCAGAGTGACTCATATTCTCTGAGTCCTAGTGTCTTTGCAATGTCATCAAGGAGAAAAACGTGACGACCATCCACCACCACTGCATGCAAAGTGAGAATTTGGAGGTCAAGAACTTCCTCCAACACCTCGTCTCCCTCTATCATCCGATCTTCCTCCCTAATGGAGCTGGGATCTTGCAAGAGGACAAGTGCCATAGATTCTTCAGCCTACTCATCAACCTCTTCAATAACTTCATTTGATTCCTCTGCAATGTGATGGGTGCAGCTAAGGTGGTGGTACCGGATGCAGGCCATGGCGAGTGTGCAGGCAGAACGAGCAAGATGGAGAGAGAGAGAGAGAGAGAGAGAGAGAGAGAGAGAGAGAGAGAGAGAGAGAGAGAGAGAGAGAGAGAGAGAGAGAGAGAGAGAAATCAATACTCAGCAGTAAATAACATGCTATGCTTGATTGATATTATTTTCTTTGTAAACCTTACAACATATATAAAGCAAGGTGTACCATCCAAACTAAAACTCAACTAACTTTTCATGCATGCTTCATAAGAGCACGTTCCTATGGTTTTAACACTTGATGTACTAGGGCTTGCATACCCAGTAACCTCCCCCCTCAAGCCCAAACCATTGACTATGGACTTGATACATACCATGGCAGAGTCTAATCACCTGAAACCATGAGTAGAAGTCCTCCCCTTGACAATAACATAGGTGTGTGTGTGCACTTCCCTCAAACAACCATAAGCGTGAGACATACCAGAACTTGACCAAACAACAAAAGGGTAGTCTTACCACTTTATTTTTGTGGTAGTGTCTAGTCCCATTGACATAGCATGATGTGGCAGCAAGACACATGGATGTAATATATAAGACTCTCGACTTGGTGCATATTGATCGTGTGTCAACAACTCCCACCTACCATTAATCTCTCAAAGGTTGCTGGGACATTGGTCAAACCAAATAGCATTACCCTATATGAGTATATACCACATTTTGTGGTAAAAAATATCTTGTATTCATCTTTAGGAGCGATTGCAAGTTGGCTATATCTTGAGAACCCATCTAAGAAGGAGTATGCATGCTTACCTGCCACTCATTCCAAGACATGATCAATAATAGGTAAGGGATAATTATCCCTTATTGTAGATTCACACACATTGCATATAATACCATTCTTCTTAGACACTACCACAATGGGAGATACCTAGTCAATGTGTTTTATCTTGTAGATAAACTTAGCCTCCTTTAAATTATCAATCTCCTCCTTGATGCGCTTAGCAAACGTATCATTGTACGTGTAAGGTCTCTGTCGGCTACGCTTTGCATTGGGTTTTAAAGAGATCGTGTGCTGGCATATTGTAGAATCTAATCCCTTTATGTCTTTATATGACCAAACACGTCTTTGTACTCCTTGAGAAGACTTATGAGCTTCTCCTTCTCTTCTGGATTAAGATATGTTGCTATGTAGGCTAGCCATGGCTCTTATTTGCCCGATCCTACCAAGTCTATCTTCTTTGCATCCACTATCCCATCCTCAGGCCCATTATAGGACTCCTTGTCCTTTTGATCTTGTAGAGGTTGCATCATCACTACCTTCTGATCTTGAATAGTGAACTTTCTGTAGTGGGATAACACACTCATTTTGTCCGCATTTTTCTCCGCTTCTCCTTCCCCACTTTCTACTTCCGTTGCCCATACATCCTTGACAGTTTTCTTAAGCTCTGGGTACTTCTTCTTTCTCTTCACCTTGGTCCATCCAAACTTGTTCAAGCCTGGTTCTTTTGTTTGTCTGGGTTTTTTTTTCAAATTCTGACTTTTTGGTTTGTTTTCCTAGGTCTCTTATGCTCTCTTTTATTTTTGGATCTTGAGCTTTAGAGAACCTTCTAGATATCTTGTCCTAGACACAATCTTCATCCTTTACAAGCCCCTTATTCTAGGTATGGTGTTCTCTCCTGGTTTGTCATTAGCTCTCTTATTCTTGTAGCACTCTTGACGTCTAGGTTTTTTATTTGAAAAAACATAAAACTTGACATCTATTCTTGTTTCCTCCTATTAACTTGGGTTGTCAGATATTCATCATCTGTGTCATCTACTCACGCAAAGTTCTCTAGGGAGTCATAAAACATATCCTCTTCTTGTGCACTCACCTGTTGATCATCTTTGGGTTTCTCCAGGGATAGTCTCTCATCATTCTCATTTACTAGATTGACCATATTGTATGGAGCCACGTCATATCCGTCCTTGTCGCAAAATTTTGTTGTGGGCCATCCAAAATATCATACAAATCTAGGGTTTCTAGAATATGAGTCCATTCCAATGGCTCTAGAGATTGTTTGGGGAAGGGTCCAGGAATGTATTCTTTATCTTCAAGTGTTCTTTTGAGAATACACTCTTCTTGTTTCAAGCTTCCTCAATGAGAGACTCCACACATCCATAGATCCTTCGGCTTTCCTAACCAAGCTGGAAGATCCAATCCTTCTAATGTGGTTGAATTGAAGTCCTCAAGTGGGGCTCGATTCACGTCTTTGTAACTATGGTCTTTTAGGTTTATGTGCATTATGGTTTCCATGTGTCTGAGGTATATATGATCATATCCCCAATCTTGAAACATCTTCAATTGTCACATGAGTGGACACCCAAGTATTATGTCATAATTGTTTCTCTTGCTAAAATCCATTAAAGCAAAGGTATGCTCATACTCCATGCCGCAAGAAGTGACAATCACTTTCTCTAGAATCCCTAGGAGTTTCTTTGTATACCCATGTGCTAGTTGCAATTTCATCTTGGTAGCCCTCAAAGCAGTTTTTTTCCCATTTTTTCCAATAAAAATTGGTGGCAATAGCAACACTAGCTCCACTATCGAGAATTGCCATAGTTGTTGCACTTTGGAGTGTAGTTTTTCCATCTTCACTCTTGAAATACTCTCCAAACTTGTTTAATGGTATAGGTCTTGTGTTCAATTGAGGTTTTTCAAGTTCTTGGATCCCTTCTTGAATTTGTTGGATCTTTTACCCCAAACTTCTCTATGTATTTCCCAACAACTTCCCACATGTTTGGTCTTATTTAAAGAAGCTATGCTAGCATACTAGTGCAAGTCATGGGCGTAGAAAATATGTCTATCAATCCTTTAGATTCCATAGCCTTCTTGATGAGAGTCTTTGTGATGGCACCGTCTTCACATCAAACTTTGCTTCATACTCTCCCTTGTATGAGGGTAAGGTTCTCAAAACTTGAGGTTGACTCTCTAAAAATTGTACTCATCCTCTATCCCCCCCAATATGAGCGAATATCTAGATCTTATTGAGATCCTGCCTCGAACTCCTTAATAGGTGGAAGAACGTTATCCCTCCCTTTGCTGGTTTGGTTAACTGTCTGATTCAACCCATTTTCCTCATTGCTTCTCGTATTTGTCTCCAAAGCTCGTCTAAGCCATCATCCTCTATGTAGCTCTCTGGTATCATAGGATGGAAACCCTCAGATGCCTGATCTGTGGTATTCACCACTATGGTTGTTTTTTCTAATTCAGATGTGGGATTATCGATTGGTCCTTCAATTTCATGCCACATCTCCAACCTTTGCTTTCCCAACTCCGCGTATAGATACATCTTTGATTTTTGTTCCTGGTTTTGGCTAGTTTGAAGCGACACTTTGTAGGCTTTGATAAGTGAATTTGGAGGTTTCTTCACCTTCTCAACTAGTACAGATCTTCTCAAACTTGCACTCTTTGGTCTCTTGATCTTCTTGCTAGGTTTTGTGGTCTCTGAAATTTCCAACTCAGGATTAGTTTATTCTCTAATCTCTCTAGACTGTCCTTGGTCTGTTTTAACTCCTTCGCTTGGGCTTTTTGTTCACGTTCCTTCCTAGCTTTCATGCATGCCTTCTTAGCCTTCCAAGTGTTTTGTTGACTCTTTCATTCATAACTAGGTGCATGTGTTTTGGTTTCCTCAATTATTGATTCTTCCCTTGCCTTTTGAGCTTATGCCCTTGTGACAACCTGTATAGGCATCATCGTTTCATTCTCAGAACCACTACTTGCATTAGGGGAATTTTGAGGTCACTTTTGTGCCCTGTAAGAATATGTAGAGAGAGAATATATACTTTATTTAAAAAATAGTGAAATGTTTGTAAAAAGGTGAGTTTGCGTCCTTTTTACCTCCACCGAAACATGTCATTGTCAAACCTTTCTAGGATCTTTCGTATTCTAAAAAATACACACTCCAAAACTAACGAAAACGTCAGTTCTAGCCCAAAATTCAAAATTTCCAAAAGCTGAAACAAACCTTTTCTGTGTCGTCTTCTTCCTCGTATCTGCACAGCATTTTCCTATAGTACTATCTCTGACAAATACTATTAACAGACTTCCATGAGGAAGAGAAGAAGCTTATACCATCTACACATTGAGCTAAATGAAGAATATTGTCCAGTGCGCAAGAGAAACAAATGTGCAGAGGTGTCCTCGTCCATATTTGAAGCAATGCGACAAGATCAAAAAAATCACATTGATCTCTGGACTGATGGAAGATTGTATCCAGTGGACCCAATGACAAAGAGCACTCCCCCATTCTCAAATTGTTCATCTTTGATAAAATTTGTGGGTGATGGTCAAAGAGGGTTGCTGGGTTATACACAGAGTCTTGCGGCAGAGAGAGATATTCTTAAGTTAGAAGATCATTTGACCAAACAAATGATAAATACTCTTAAACAACAACTTGAGGAATGTAAAGAGAGCAACGAAAAGCTACAAACTCAGCTCAAACAAGCTAGAAGCAAGAATACAATGTTAGGAAACAAACAAAGAGAAAAGAAGTTAAAGAACATTGAAGCCTTGAGACGTGGTGGAGGAGGTTGCAGCAGGAGAATCAGAGCAGCAAGGTATTGTTATTTTATATGATTCTGCTTATGCTTATTTTATATGATTCTGCTTATGTTAGGTTGTTAATCTTTTTGTTAAGTTGTATTATGATTCTGCTCCACATTATTATGCTTATGTTATTGTTATTATGCTATTGTTCTTTATTAAATGATTAATATTCAGTTAACTTTAATTTAGTTTGTTTATTTTGTTGGTGTCATTTGGACAATAATCAGTTAATTTTTTACCTTTTGATTTAGGACTTTGCTACAACCAAACTCTGCATCAAACATGGAAATGGCAGCTAAACATTATTGTGATGTTTTACCTCTCAAGGTTGCCAAAAAGATTTTCACAGAGAAGAAGTTTAGAAAGGCAAAGGAGCAGTGCATTGAGGGATTTTTGCAGAGCTCTTGCTTGGACAAGGAGGATGTGCAATATACTATGGATAAGGTAGGCATTAGCAGAGATGGTTATAGCAAGCTGTTCAGAAATATGAAGTCAAGGTTAAAGCAATGTAAGGTCAGGTCCTCTTTGCTTCCAAAGCCATCCATTGTGCAGCAGGTAAGGAAAAAGATCAATGAGAGGATAATGGAGATGTTGGGTGAGCCTCACCACATTCATGGTACCTATCATGGTAAAAAGAGGGATCTTCAATTTGACGAGTTCAATAATATTTTCCTTGACTTGAAGACACTTCAGAAGGAAATGATCAGATTCTATGAGCTGGAGCATACAGAAGCAAATGGTGTTGTCAGTTTTGTGATAAAGCTTGATGAATGTGAGATTGTTAAGAACAAAAAAATTGAGAGGATTTCCATAACTTTAATGAACAGAGCATTGAAACCGAAGGATACCAAGTACTTCAGCGTGCAATCGGAGAAGAATGTCTGGTGGCTAGGTGCTTTTGAAGTAGAGTGTGAAGACTTTGATGTTCTGGATTGGGTTTTCCATCAAACAACAATACCCGAAGTCATTAATGCACAAGAATTAGGGGAAGAGCTTGAAGTTGAAGGGTTTGGAAGTTACAGGGTGGAATGGCACATGGGAGGAGACCTTAAAACCCTTAAATGTATGTACAATGTCTCCAAAGGAGCTATGGCAAAGAGCCCTTGTCTGTATTGTATGGCATCAGCAAAAGAATGTAATCCTGCAAATTGGAACAAAGCACCCAATAGGCATACTCAAGATCCAAACTTCAAAGCAATTTTAAATATTCCACTTGCTAATGTCCACATATGCACTCTGCATGCTCTTTGCAAAATTGTGGAGAAAATTGTACATCTGTATGTGGGGTTTGCCTGGAAGTTACAACCAAAAGCAGCTAGAGATGCTGCAATCAAATGTATTGAAAGGGTTTTATCAGAAATTGGCCTTCACAGTGGTAAGGTTAATATTGAAACAGACCTGAAGAGGTCTTCAAATGGAAACAATGTGCCTAGAAAGGTATCTGTTGGTGGTGTGAAGGCCAGAGCTTTCCTAGGGTTTCATGGCAAACTAGGAAAGGTAAATGCCAAGAAGGGTTCATCCAATGTGAAGTATAACCAGTGGAAAGCTCTCCACAATGCCATCAAAGATCATGGTCTTGAAGGTACATCAAGAAACAAAAAGGCAGAGGTATGGGAATCACTAGACAAAGTATTTTCCTACTGTGATAAGATATCCTGGGGCAAAAATGATCTGCCAAATTTCAAGAAAGTGCTCAATAACTTCAGAAGTGCAATGAAAGATGCTTGGGATCAGGAATTCACACATTACATGGTAAGTTTTTTATTTATTTTCTGACCTTTTTAATATGTACATACTTTTAGTTTGGAAGCATATGATTAATCTCATACTTACTAATTATTGACACACTTTTACTTTGCCAGCATATAATTTACAATCACACTCCCTGGTTTGTAAAGAGATGGGGCTCCCTGTCCATATGGTCTACACAAGGCATGGAGAAATCCCATTATCAAGCAAGAACCAAGTTTTTCAAGCATACAAGACATGGAGGAGGTGCAGTGAAGGCAAACAGCTTGCTTGAGGTTTTCCAATGGTTCTATAGACAAATATGGCATAGAACCAGATCAAAAATGACAAAGAAAGCACTACTGAACTCAGATTTAGCAAATGCCTTACACAGGAACAAGCAGAAAAGACAAAATTCATATAATAGTTCATCTGCAAATGAAAAATTCTTACAATGGCTAGCTACAAGAGAGAGACAAGGTAGAAAGTGGGCCAAAGTACAGGTTTGAGCAAAGTCAGTCTTTTGATGAAGGTACATCAACTTCACCCCTAAACTTCAGAAACTTCTGCTTATTATAGCCTATCATTTGTCTCTTGAGGTCCCCAGAGTGGGCAAGCACATAGGATGCCATTGTTGCAAAATAACCAGCTCTAGAACCAGTAAGGCCAGGGACGAATCCAAAAATTCTGATGGCTTCCTCCTTTTCCACCAATATTAACTTCTCTAACCCTGGAGGAAGCTGATATGAACCAACAACCTTTGCAAGTGCTTTAATTGCAAGCATTGGCAGCAATGGTTCTCTTGTAAACTTGTTATGGAATATAATGACAGTCTCTTTGTTGAGCTTCCCAATAAAGTGTCCCAAGCTCTGGTTCCTTCCTAAATTTAAGGGTCTGGAACCCTTCCCCCTGCCAAGGAATTTGTCTGTGTCCAGTATTTCAATCTGCAAAAATATGTCTTGGTTAATTGTTCAACACATTAATAAGACAGGGAAAAATGGTCATTAACATACCTTAGGAGACTCATCCTCCTCAAACAAGGCAGGTTCCCATATATCAATGGATCTAGTTGGCCTTAATTCATAATCTCTGGTCTTTTCCTCTCCCATATGCTCTATTTTAAGCCTTTTCTGGATCTCATTGAACTCCTCTTCAGAAGGTACACCCTGTTGCTCATATCTCAGAACAATGTCCTGCACATGCTTTCCAACACTTGAGCTGTCAATAAAATTTTCTGCCTCTGTGTCCAAGACTGCTAAGGGGCAAGGTGAGTAATCAATAAATCCTATGTCATTAGATCCCCACTCAGCCAAAACTGCCAAAGCATAATCTTCCCTTAGATCAAAAAGATGCTGAATGTCATTCAGCAAAACATATTCCTTTTTGCTAACTTTGTATGTGGGAAATGTTGCTGTGAAATGCAAAGGATCAACATCTGCATCCTCAATGTCAACATTCTCCACTTTAGTGATGTTTGCTGCTTTAAATTTTGCAATGTCCAGCATCTCAGTGCTTTGTAGCTTCTCTTCCTCTTCATGGAACTCCATCTCTATCTCCTCTTTCTCCTGGTCCTCCTCAGCCTGGGAAATCTGCTTTGGAATCTCTTTGCCCTCTGGTGTTGGGAGTACACTGAAGAAAATGATAAGTCCAAGGTCATAATCTACCAACTGGCAATGCATATTACCATGAAATTTGCAAGGCTTTATGATCTTTTGCCAGTCTGGATGAAGGCTTGACCAGTTCTTTGCAATACCTGTCCTTGACAAGCTACCTGCTTTGCATATATCAACAAAATGAACAAGATTGTCAAGCCTGTGATCTCTGATCAATTCTGTGTATATCTCTTTCAAGTCACTAATTTGTGTAGAGAAGCCATCCACAAGTGCTTGAAGATCAAAGACAGCATTAAAAATCTGTTTAACACTTTGAAATCTTGTAAGTTCATTAACTTTGTAAAGAAAAGACATCAGCCTGTCATCAGCGGTCTCTTGTATATCCTCTGTATCCATTATGACAATCCACAAATGCTCAGCTGAAAAAGAGAAAAGAGAAGTCTATCAAGACATTAACCACCCTTCTTTATATCAAGTCTACAAACAAATTAAAAGCATAAAATTGTCAAGAAAATTAAGCGCAAGCAAAAAAGAATTACTTAAAATTGTCACATGCTAAGTTTGTCACTTGCTATGCGAACTGTGAGGGGTTAAGAGAAACTCGGCACTCACTAACTACGTGCACGGACTGACACTTGGTACGCGATTTCCTATTGCTAGGAAGAGGTCGACGGCTCCCAAAATCGCGCACGGGGTGTCGCGGTGTGTCGCTTGGAGGGTTGGAGGCTTAATTTCGAAGCCTTGTGAATGACAATAAGCGAAAAAACGGGTTGGGTAGGTTCTTTTTATGGCCAAAAACGCCGCCTCGGGGGGTGTGCAAATCGGTTTCCGCCTCGAAGTGTGGTCCAACGGCTAGTATGCGCCTAGGGACTTGCGCAAAGCACCCTATATAAACATCCTCAGAGCCCAAACTAAGCGCATTTTGAAGGAGGTTCTACCCGGTTCTCGCACTTGCACAACCCAAAATTTCGAGCGCTTTGACCGTCACCCCGTGCGCGATATTCGTAAGTGTGAAGACTTTGCCCCCTTTGTCATTTCGCGTACGGAGTATCAAAGCAATGTGTTCCACTATGCCCACAAGTGTGATCATGTTTACGATGTGTACCGCAATGTGTGCCACTAGTGTGAGGACTGTGCTCCCTTTGTCATTTCGCGTACGAAGTGTCACCGCAATGTGTTTACGATGTGTACCGGAATGTGTGCCACTATGTCCACAAGGAGAAGTTTACCATGCATACAATGTGTGCCACTATGTCCACAAGGAGAAGTTTACCATGCATACAATGTGTGCCTCTGTGTACCACTTGGCACTCCGTCACCCCGTGCGTGATCATCGAAAGTGTGAGGACATTGGTCCCTTTGTGATTTCGCGTACGGGGTGTGACCGCAATGTGTTCCACTATGTATGGAAATGTGTGCCACTATGTCGAAAAGGAGGAGTTTACTTTGATAAAGTAATAATAAAAATTAAATATACATCGTTTACTTTTTTTACTAATGTTTGTTGTGTAACAATCATTCCTATCCCTTTTGAAGATGGCAAGGACCAAGAAGACTGCAAGGAAGGTTGATAAGCCTCTATCCAAAGATGAAGAAGAAGCTCAGCCTAGCAAAGCTTCAGTTGGTACTTCCAAACCAAAGAAGAGCACATCTCAGAGGAAGGACCCTAAACCAAGCACACCTGACCCTCAACCAAGCAAAAGAAAAACTACACATCAAAGGAAAGCTTCCAAGCCACTGCAGCTTAAGCCTCTCCTTACAAAGAGAAAGTTCAAGCAGGGGGTCAAATGTCTAAGAGAGATAAGGAAGGCCATAAAGGCCATCAATCTTGCAATTCCCAAACTGCCCTTCCAAAGACTATGTAGACAAGTTGCAGAGGAGTACAAGATTGACATGAGGTGGACTAGAACTGCATTGGCATGTATCCAGGAGGCTTCTGAGGACTTTATGATTGAGCTTTTCCAAGATGCCTATATCTGTGCATCTCATGCCCATAGGGTTACTTTGATGGACAAAGACATGATCACTCTCAGGAGGCTGAGATACAGGTTTTCAAGAATGTTGGAGCCTGTCCCTATGCATGATATTAAGGCCTTTACTATTCTCAACATTCCTCCATGGAGGAAGCCCAAGGAGCCTGAAGTAGGCGTAGTTGATATTACTCAAGAAGAGGAAAAGGAAAGGAAAAAGAGAGCAAAGGAAGACAAGGGAATTGCAGAGAGAAAGGAGCTTGACCTGTTGGAACCTCAGCTAGTGCCCCTCTTGAGGAGTGTCAATCCTACTGGTTTTGTTGTCGCTCTATTCAGTGAGGAGGATCCTAGGGAGGATTACAATTCACTTGACTCTGAGACCTTGGAAATTCTCAAGGACTGGACCAAGGAGATGAATTCTCCACTCCTTATCACATGCCTCAGGTTGTTTTTGTTTTCCTCTGTATTTTTGTTTATAGCAAGAACTCTTTATATAACAATATCTTGTACCAGGTTAATGATGCATACATATGAGCCAGACCTTCAACAAAAGGTGGAATTTTTAGACCCTTCTATCTCACACTTTCTCAGGACAGAGACAAATATTAGAGAGCTCACAAAGTGGTTGACTCATGTGGACTTGGAAATCTGTGAAATTTTCTTGATTCCTTATCATGAGAGGTAAATTAGAAGGCTAACTGAGGCTTGTTTTTACTAATTCATGTTAGAAGGCTAACTGAGGCTTGTTTTTATAGCTCACATTGGAGTTTAATTGCAATTGATATTGTGAAAAGAAAATGCTACTTTGTCAATTCTCTTGCTGGAGTACATGGTCAAGCAAAATTGTAAGTATAGTAGCAGACACATTTTGTAAACCACAAGCAGAATTTCAAGCACATACTTTTAATAAAGAATTTTGGACAGTGCTGCTACAAGATTTATAGAGACACTGGAGAATTGTCCACCCATGCCAAAGATGCTGACTGAAATCCAATTTTCTGTTGTGAAGGTTGGAATTCTTTATGCTTTGTTCACTTCAATGGATTATCCTCAAATATTTTTTCCCATAAATACATGTAATGAGTTGCAGGTTCCAATCCAGCCTGAAAGCCATTCATGTGGATGGAGGGTAGTGACAAATGCCAAGCTCCTCTTGGACTTCATATACTGCAATGACAATCAGAATATAGAAGTATAACATATTTCATATTTGCTAGCTATATTTTTTCTCATTTTATTGTTCCTAAAACTTGCTTTCTATTGCCTTGTATAGATCAACAGAGAGTGCTATAGTGAGAACCATGTATGGTTGACAAGAGCAAAGATTATCAAGTATATGATTGAAGCAAATGGACAACTGCAAGAGGTATTTAAAGATGATGATGTTGAAGAGAAGGGGAAAGCAAAGCTAGAAAAGGCAAAGGGGAAAGCAAAACTAGAAGAGGAAAAGGGAAGTGAAGAGGAAGAAGAGAGTGGTGAGCAGGAAAAGGCAAGTGAAGAGATGGATGATAAGAGAAAGAGGAAGCAGCCCTCAAGCCCTCCTGCCAAAGAGCCCACAAGAAAATCTCCCAGGACAAAAGAGCCCACTGCAAAAGCACCAACCCCATTAAGGAAGTCCCCTAGGGACAGGAAAACTCCTGGCAGAAAACTATTCTAGCTTTTTGTAGCCCACTCTAATTGTAGCCCACTTGTATCAAGATTCCCACTCGTATCCAATTGTCTATTCTATAGCCCACTTGTATCCAATTGTCTATTCTATGTAATTGCAAATATTTGAAATTGAATACATTTTGATCACCTTGTTTTAAGACTCTGTTACAAAATCAAATCATTGAAGTAAAATCATTGATGTTTGGAAAAGTTTCATTTCAATAACAAAATAAAGATCCTTTTAGATCTTTATTTCAATAAGATCCTTGCAAGTCATGTGATACAAAACAAGATCCTTGCAGGCCATGTGATACAAAATAAGATCCTTGCAGGTCATGTGTTACAAAATTGCCTTGAAGGATGTTTAAGGCACCAAATGTACAATGCCATCCAAGATGTCCTTGCACTGTAGCCTCTTTTCATTCCTTTTTGATACGTACAAAAACAGTCCAAGTTAAATAAAGAACCAATAAGAGAACAAGAGACTTTTAGGGATAACAGTTACCTTTCCACCATTTATTTGAAAGCAGAATGTTGTGGGCAGTTCAATTTCATCATTTTGCAGGTCCAATCTCAATTGATGTAAGCTACACATGCCTCTTATCTTTACAATTGACAGATGCTCATTGTTTACCCATATATCAATGTCTTCTATTGGGCTGTCAATGAAGTCCTCCATGTCTTGATCAAGTGGAGTTATCTGACCACCAACATAGTGCCATCTTCTGTAATAAAATGACATAATGAAGTTTTGTGTCCCTATCATGTATTTGCAAGCAATTGAGCCAGCTTGCACATTACAAGTGATTCCATTCACTGTTTTGGTGTTCCAACCCTCATCCACAAATTCAAGTACATTTGCTGAGTCTAAAGTCTTCACTGAAAACATTGTTCTAGATTTTCTGACTTCAGCATTAGAGAGAAGTCTACAAAAACTGTAATGGGCATGAATATAGAAATTCTACTCTGTTTGCTTGCTATGTTTTCTTTCAAACACTTTTGAATCTCACAAAACAGTTTGCACCTGTAGCCCTAACTTGTATTTGAGCTAGGGAGTGACCATTCTCCACTTTTGAAATCAGGAAAGTCTAGCTTGGTTGTGGCTCCAAGTTCGCCAGTCCTTCTAGGTGGAACATAATAATGGTCAAAGAAGAATATTCCATTCTCTGCCAGTGAACCCTTAGTCCTTCCCTTGTATATTTCTTCACCAATTGATCCATGACACACATCCAGAATATTTATAACACATTCTACTGGCTGCCATTCCATAATGTTTGAAGGATACAAATCTGTACAACAAATAACCTTATACAACATGCATTACAAATAAGGATTTAAGTTAAGAGACTTACAGTTTGTTCTATGTAATGGCAAAGCAGAACTCTCTGAGTCAATATGCAGATCTTTATGCATGTACACATGCTGCACCAGCACCTCTTTGATTGATTTTTTGTTGTCGCCAAAGCTGAAATCTTTAACAATACCCTTCCATCCCGCCAAGAAAGAGTTTTTGGTGGAAGACTTTATTCTCTTGTTCTGTTGCATCAGTATCCACGTTCCTTTGTGTATAGTTATTGGAATCCATTCTCCATTTTGATCAGTCGTGTTGTAAGTGACAATGGCTTCAATGGAAGTTCTTGGTCGTTTTGATCGTGACGAAGATTCCATGGTGAAAAAAGAAATGAGGAGAGAAGTTTAGCCTGAGTTCAAGAGAAGAATAAGCAGAATGTGCAAAAAACGGTTCAAATCTGGAAAAGATCATGAGATAGAATCCAAACGTTGTTTTATGATGACAACGTGCAAAATGAAAACAATATAATATGAGAAGTATGTCTTTCTAAAAGCGACAGCTATTGAATGCCTTTGCACTTTTACTTGTTTACATTGCTATTTACCAGCTCCAAGTTGCGGTAAAGATAGAATATTTGCTTTTTTTGTGAGTTTTCAAAAATAGAGGTTCCGTAACGGAAGCTCTTCAACCATTGGTTGAGAACACTCTCTCTCTACACGCTAAAAGGCACAAAAATGACCTCAAAATTCCCCTAATGATAGAATCTCCCCCAATATGTTTAATGTTGTTTTCACTGTTTTATTTGAGTTTTTTAAAAGTGAATGATCAAGCGAGTAATGATGAATTTGGATAGTATACATTCACTCTAATGATCTTTGTACAAGGATAGTCTTTCATAAGATGGTCATCACCACACTTGTAGCACGGTTCTAAAGAATGGTGTGGTGCTCCTAGAGCTGCTCTTTGTTGATAGCCAAATCTTTGTCCCTTTAACCCACCATTGGCTATGGATAGCAATGTACATTCATCCAAACTATATCTACCTTATCATGTAGCTTGAGCTATTGTCAATGGTTCAACATTCCCAATCATGCTCCAAGGTTCCGGTGCTTTTGGCTCTTTGGGTGGATAGTATGCTGAACTAGCACCGTATCACTCGGCTCATCATAATACATAGGTGCATGCACTAAGACTTTCTTCTTTGATTTCTATATAGTAGGTGCATAGCTGATTCCCATAAGTCTTGTTCCTGGCAAAGTTGGATGTTGCCCCAAAATTGGCTGTGGTCGTTCAACCCCTATTGGTCCTGGCAAATATCCTACTATATACCTAGGAATTGGTGGTACTTGAGGAGGTGCTACTTGGGTTGGTGGGGAATATTTTTGCTCTCTCACATATCCCTTGCTGTAGTAAAACTCTTTTGTATCATGATTTGTTCATTTTTTCTCAATGGCACACCACTTAAGTTTCTTAGACTGCTGCTTTGCAATCGAGCTTATCCTTTTGAGCACTTCCTGAATAAGTCTCTCTTGATTTACCACTACCTCACTCTTTTGTCCTAGCTTTGTAGACTTAGCTCCACTATATGTTGTGATGATGAATCATCATGTAAGTCTTTGTAGTTTCCTTCCTTGTAGACAACACAATTGTCTAGTAGCTATGGAACCTCCTTTGTCAACTTGTTTAGGTTTGAGCTCTTCTTCATATGCAAATCCTTTTGAAGATTCACATTTCTCAGTCCTTGGATAAATATCAACATGAGTCAGGATTGAGTTGGTAACTCTTCCACAAGGCACAATTTTACGCAACCTTAGGGATGCTTTTCTAATGGATTCTCCCTCTTTGTGCTTGAACTTATGGATTTGTGAGATTGTATAATGAACTATCCCTCTTTGAGATAATTCCTCAATAAAATCGTCAAATACCTCCTCCATTGACTTGAAATCTCTATGTTCAATAGAGTCAAATTAGGTGGCGGCATCCTCCTCTAGAGTAAACCCAAATCCTGCAAATATAATTGTGTGGGATAGTCTACTACTTCCTCAGCCTTACTGACATGCACAAAGGCTGCCACGTGATCTCTTGGATCCCTATTTCCAGAATATTTCTTGTTAGCCCATTTTTGAACTTGAGAAGGTTTGATCCTCCAGTGATCTACCGGTCCAAACATAGGATCCTCAATTCCTCCTCTATGAGCTCTTTTTGGCTTAGGATATAGTACATGTTCCTCCCCTAGTGGTTCTCCTAATCCATAGTTCCTAATTGGTCTAGCAAGTGATCATTCCTCTACTCGGCTTTTGTCTAAGTGCTCTATTTTACTCCAAACTTGAGCCACAGCTTCCCCTTGATGTCAGCAACCCAATGCTATGCTTAGATTTTAGTTTGGATTTCAAAAGATCCCAAATTTAGCTATTCTAGCCTTTTCCAGTAAAAAATGCTAAAGTCTGCTTAAAACCCAATTTTCTCACCCAATTGAGATGAAACCTTTCTCATGCACTCAATAAATCATGTAGATCATGCTCATGAAGACATTCTATGATTTTGGTCTTAAAATAATTCCTTGGGCCCAATTTGGGTAAGATGTCTGGCAATTTCCGTCTTTTGGACTTATCTTGCCAAGATATGGTCAAGTTCCCCCTTCAAGTGAATATAGGGTAGTAGACTCCTCCTAAGACATAGAGAGTCCCCCACCCTCTGATCCTATCTAAATATAAGATAAGACTCTGGCAAGCCAGAGAATCCCTATCCTCAAGGACTAGTCTCGATCACCTACCTAGGGTTTTTGTCCTCGGCAACGACGCCAATGTTGGCGGATACACCGCCACGGACGTCAGCACATTGAGAACTCATCTAACAAGATTTGTCAGCTAAGGACGAAGCTCAACCCACAGGCACGTGGAAGCCAACATAGGGTGTCGACCTACACTCGACTGACTATTGACTACTTCCTACAGAGGTCTCTACCCAATGTCTAAGTTATAGCCTTCAAGAGTACACAAGAGGAGATTTCCTACAACGCTTTCAATAGCCAAATACCCATCAAACATTCTCGAAACGCTACGAAACTTGAGGGAAATCCTATTAACACCAATAGGTCGCGCTCCCTAAGGTCCATGACCCAAAACCCCAACCCTAAACACCCGGTGCAGAATCACGTAGGATGTCTGACAGGTGTTTTCAGATCGTCGTTTCTAAAAACTAAAGTACCTAATGTGTAGCTCTACTCATTGCAAATGCGTGGATATGATAAAATGCAAAAACGGACAACGTATGCTCACCAAATCACCAGATATAGCTCGTGGGTCGATCTCGCAAAGCCGGGCTGTACACTTGCAATTAGGTGTTGATGCGTAGCTCTCTCCGGGGGCAACACGCTGCACTTCTCCGCACTTGATTTCGACCACCAGTGTGTGCGTAGCGTCAAGATAAACTCTCACTCTCTCTCGTACACAGAGTACGCTCAACTCACACAAACAAACTTATGAAAATGACAAAAGGTTTTTTGCATTAAGGTCAAAAGTGGTATAAATACCTTACAATCTCAAACCCTAATGTTCCAATTTAACCATCTACTAAGTCTAAATGTCAAAAATGGGATACAATTTGGAAGCTTCTGCAAGCCCCACTATTTACAAAGGTGAAATGACGATTTCTTCTCAATTAAGGAATGATTACAAAGAAAATTAGTATCCCGCCGGGAATTCATCCTTCGTTGAGTGTGTCCAGCCGCTCACACAACTCACAAAACATTACCCTCTAATATTCATTTATTATGTCCGTATTTAGAATGCCTCCCCCCCTCCTATTTTGAGTCCTCCTTGACGATAGGGTATCGCCAAGGTGTGCTTGGGAAATCAAAAATTGTGCCTTTGCAGGCCTTGTAATGTAGCCCTATTATGCATACACAGTCAATGCATGGAAAAGATTTATGATGTGCAAGATGTGGGTATAAGTAGTTTTCTTATTACTGATGAGGCTTCCTATTTTAAGCAATGTGAGCTTAGTTGAAGCTCCTGTGTCATTTGCTTGATTGAAGGTTGTAGAGCTTTTCAGAAGGCTTACTTATGTGTTTGATGCTTCTTTGGAAGTATAGCCGCGTGGTTGGTTGTCGATTCATCATTGTCCCTCATAGTGGGTTCTCTTCTAACTGTATTGTAACCGTAGGAGGAATTGAAAGAATTCAAGTGGTGGTGTAGTAACATCAGTGCTATTGATTCCCTTTGGGACCCACTTCTTTTTGTGAGTACTGGCTGTTTTATTGATGCTGCTCATTTGGGAACTCATACTCGTCTCTACTTTGTTTGCATTTGAAGAGACTTCTTTGGGATCCACCTTGTCTCTGTGTGAGTGTTCAATCTTTCCTTCAGCTCTTGTACTCTTGGTTGGTGACGTGATTCAGAGTTTGGCAGTTGACAATTTAACCGCTTTGGAATCCACATGAACTCCTGACCTCTTTGTGCTTGAGTCAACTTCTTTGAAACCCAAATATCAGAGATCTTTGTCTTCTTGATCCATACCTGTTTTTGGCCAATCTGGCTCTTTGGTATCTAGATTTGTCGAACTTTTTGGTTTTGATTTGTTGTTCTTTTCTTTTGGCCTTCCTTGGTTGTTACTGAAGCTGCTAATGATCTTGATGATTTGAGTTGTTGGTAAGGGATGTCATAAGAATCATCACTATCATTGCTATCCTCAACTTGGTTGCATTCTAGCACTTTCCCTTTGTGGTTGGGTTGGGTATGGAAAGTTACTGCCTCTTTGCTCTTGGATTGTTGTTTTTGGGATACTTTGGTATCCACTTGATTATAGCATTGGTATTTGCTTGACTTGGTTGTGTTCTTCTTGGTTCAGTCTTTTCTTCATGTATGGGATCCACATATGAGGATGCTCGTTTCAGTTGCATTTCCACCACGGATATTGGAATCCACTTTTGATGCACTTTATACTTGTAGCGATGACATTGGTTCTTGGGTTTTTGATCTGGACAATCATAAACCCGTGCATTTGTTAAAGTGTTGTTCATGTCTCCTGTTGGGTCATCCTTATATTTTTTGTTTGCATTTTCTTGAATCTCTAAGTGTTCTACATATTTGCAGAACTTGTCTTCTTCTTCATCTTTGTTTTCTTGGATGACACTCACTGCAAAATAAGAAACGACATCATAGACATTTTCATCACAAAATGTTGCTGCCGGATCTTCTTGAATAGCACACACATCAAGAGTTACCAAGATGTGTTCCCATTCAAGTGGTTCTAATTCTTCCTCAAGAAAGGGTTTTGGGATATAATCTTCATCTTCAATTTCCCTTTCTAGGATGCCTTTTTCTTGCTTTAAGCTTCCGCATTGCAAAGCTCCACACATCCATAGTTCTTTAAGCTTCCTAACCATATTGGAAGTTCTGATACTGCTACAATAGAAAAATCAAACTCCTCCATAGGTGTTCTTGTCACATCCTTGTAACTATGGTCCTTCAGGTTTATCTTCGTTGTGGTTTCCATATGTCTCAAGTAGATATGGTCATAACCCCAATCTTAGACCATTTTTTATTGTCTCATGAATGGTCTTCCTAGAATGATGTCATAGTTGTTCTTGGCGCTCTTGACAGGCGCAACACCATTAGACTCTCTCTCTCTCTCTCTCTCTCTCTCTCTCTCTCTCTCTCTCTCTCTCTCTATCTAGATGCACATACCTCTAGCCCGCCATCTTCCCCCCCCATTCACCCCATCTCTCTCCCTCTGGGACGCTCAAGCCGCCAGTAGCCCGCAAACCTCTCTCTTTGATCTCTCTCTTTCTCTCAGCCAGTGACGGCCGCAGTAAAATCTCTCTCTCTCTCTCTCTCTCTCTCTCTCTCTCTCTCTCTCTCTCTTGGCTTGTAGAAGGTGCAGCGCCAAAAATTCTCTCTCTACCTCTCCACACTCATACACACACACCCCCCCCCTCCACACACACACACACACACACACACACACACACACACACACACACACACACACACACACTCACACTCACACTCACACACACCCCATCCCACCCCCGCCTCGGGTAGCCAACAGGCAGCCGGTCGCCAATCAACAGAAAAAAGAAAAAAGAAAAAAGAAAATATATATATATATTATTTACATAATAATATTAAGCCCTTTCCCACGCACGCTTATGTGCACACACATACATATACAAATACACACACATACACGCACGCATGCGCACTCACACATACACACACATACGCCCTCATGCACCGATACGTACACACACACGCATATATGCACCGCACCACAAATACAAAAAACCCAAAGGTCTGCGACTACGACGACCAAGAAAAAGAAGAGGAACCCAAATCACGCGCCGCCAACAACAAAAAAGAGAAATGCGCCGAAGGCATGCCCCGACCGACCCCGAAAAGAAGTACGCTCTACACCGACGCACCGGCAATACACCATTCGCCAACAACACGCAACCACGACGCCATCTTTAGTAAATTATAGGGTATTTTCATAATTTCTTCAGTTTTCACCCGAGCCATTGTAAATTCCCATTTTTCGTAAATATCCTCTCTCTAGGTGATGGTCACAAAGGCTCACCTAGAGATTCTCATCTTTTAATAAACTCCCAAAACAAAGCAAGGGTCAACCACACTGGGCCCACCACTTGCTTTGTCTCCCCGATTAAGCTTACCCTAACCACAATGGGATTACCATAATCCAAGCAGCCAACACCTATAAATTGGCACTGAGAGGTCACTATCGGGAGAAGGGGGGCAATTCATGAGGAGCCAAGCATTTGGTAGAGTGTAGTGGGAAGGATTGACACTATCACCATCACGGGGAGGGGGCTTGTGTGTTGGGTTTGCCTTGGGAATTGCACCATACGAAGGGAACCACATCCATCTCTCGACTCCAATGGTTGATGCATACACATATACACGCTCTTGGTAGAAAGTTTCACAATCATTGAGTCGTCTTAGAGAACGCACCCAGTAGGTTGCACCACCTCCTCTCCCTACCTCTCTACTACCATGGTGTGCCATTTTGTAAATACTACAGAAATAATTCTCCCTCACACCCCCGAGGATTTTCATCATTTGCAAATCTCTCTCTCTTTCTCTCTCTCTCTCTCTCTCTCTCTCTCTCTCTCTCTCTCTCTCTCTCTCTCTCTCTCTCTCTCTGCGTGTAAGTTTGCGGTGTTCATATCATCGTGGTTTGCGTCCTAGCCGCTCAAAGCTAGGTGGTGCCCCCTGTTCGCTTTATCGTGGCAGGCTCGAGGCGCGCCTTTCGGCCCCCGGCATTTTAGAGGCCGTTGGGGTTTGGGGTTCGCTTTGCGTCCGTCATTTGGTGCCCTCACTGAGGAGGGCTTTCTAAGACCCTTCAGTTTACAATGCTGAAAGTGACTCCCACTATCAATCATGGATGAATGGATAAAGGAATTTTCTAATTGGAGGACGGAAGAAGAGGAGACGAAGGAGGCACTAGCCGCCAGGCTGCAGTGTCGTCAGCATTCAAGAGGTAAATTCTCCATCCCGTGTGGCTCGTTCTAACTATAAATTGAGAGCATCAGGTGGGAGGTCGGTGAAGTGCCATCACTGTTGTCAACCAAGGCACACTATTAATGAGTGCCAACAATGAAGGCAGCGAAAGGGCTGAAGTCATCTACATCAACATTCATCGCGAAGAAGTCATTCACATCAAGGAAGAGAAGCAAATGGTGAGACCTCTTTTCCCTAAAGAAACTGCAGTCAAAGTTATAAATCCAAAGTGGCCTAAAGGGGCTGCTCGAGCCAAAGGCAAGGAGAACATAAGCCAGTCTGGAAACACATGACCCCAAAGGGAGAAGCATCTGGCAAATCAAGTGCTTCAAGCTCAGAAAGCCGGGTTGTACCCAGTTTGCCAAAGAATAAGTCATCCGAAGCTAAGCGGCGGAAGGTCGCCTACCGATTTGCACGACACATGCGAGTGCTACCAATCCACTTTGACAATCCAGAGGAAGAAGTGGTAAGAAGATTCCCATGTCCTAGGGAAGAGTGGTTCAGCTACTGCTCTCGCTGTTTTGGAAAGAGAGTAGAGGATCTTCCTCCTCTCCCTGCACAACTTATCCTGAAGAAACTCTCTACCACGGAAGAAACCCAGTGGGCTGGGGACGAGTTGCAACTGAATGGACTAGAATTCATGCAACACGCCGACTACGGAAATTACCTACAATTGCTGTTAGCCAAGAGGCTGGGAGTGGTCAGACGCGTCGCCATCACCCCGTATGTGCTGAGCAACGAAGGAAAGGTAGAGCCCAGGAAAGGCGACGACCTCTTGTGGATGTGCCGACTCATCAACACTGGCACGGTAAGAGTATAAGTAAGTATTTCACCCTCTGTGCATGATGGAAAATGGGCCGACGGCATTCTCGTTCAGATTCCTGCAACATATGCATGTGAATATCTATGTGGATGGGAAAGTCTTCTACCAACAGAAGATCGTACACCTATTCGGTGCGGCGGTACTAGGAGAAATCCTCGATTCCCCGAACCCTATCATTCTCCCCATATTAGATTACCATCATTCCTTTAATGTTTCTATCTTTGTCCTGTTTTAACCTATCCACCCACCCCTGTAAAAAGCCGCTATGAGCCGCTACTGTTAATGTAATGTAAAAAAAAAAAGAAAAAGAGGTTTGTAATTTCCTGAGTCACTACCATGGCAAGTGTTTCTTTCCCCACGTTCAGTGGAAAGAAGGGAGAGGATCTCACCACTGACTTTTTGGATGATTTCGACATTGCTTGTGTCGTCTCCAACAAAGATGACGACGTTTCACAACTTAGAATTTTTCCTCTACTGATGAAAGTAGAGGCCAAGTCCTGGTATAATGCATTGCCCCAGGCCACCAAGGATGCATGGGATGTGTTAAGGGCTGCTTTTGTAAAGAGGTTTCGTGGAGGCACAACCTCGGAGAAGCTATTGCAGCTACTGACATAATTAAAGCAGGAAGGCCTGCTGGAGTATGCCACCTACGAGTCCAAATTTTTGGACTTATGGGAGAGATGGGTTGCCTCATTGGAGGAAGGTGAAGGAGCGCCTAATTTCCTAAAGAAGGACCATTTCATTGTTGGTCTATGGTCGCCGCTTAGAGAGAAGGTGAAGGGAAGGTTTCCACCAACATATGAGTTGGCAGTCAAAGTAGCCCGCCTTAAAGACAAGAAGCTGCGCATGCAAGCAAGAGTAAGCGAGTCAGACAAAACAAGCTCGGTCCGACCAACCCCAGTGACTGTAACAACCAATCATAGAGTCCACCCGTAAGAGTCATCAGAAGAGCAACAAGACCTACTGAGTTGCATCACCACCCAACTAGAGAGTTTATTGTGCATCTGGTGCAGCAAGGGCATGCATCTAGCAGGAACCCAGAACAAGGAAGAGGACAACAAAGGAAGAACCCAGAGTACCACTGTTACAACTACGGGGAAGATGGACATGGAATGTACTACTGCCCACACCCGAGGAGGAAGAATTTCAATAGAGGGGGGAGACAGAATCAGATCTCTCCACCAAGAGCAAGACCACCACCACCTAGGCAACCTAGACTAATCCCACCGGTCCAAATCCTTTGACCACCTGTACAACAGCAACCACCACCCCAACCTCTCATTCCGCCACTACGCCCACCACCTGCTGTGAACCAAGCGGTGAGTGTTATTAGCTTGGAGGCTAAAGGGAAGGCGAAGGTAGAAGAATCAGCTCGAGAGAAGCACAAAGGAAAAGTGAAGGTAGAAGAAGTGGATGCTATGGGAGTGAAGTGTGCGAGGCACGAGGAGGCATCTCAAAGAGAAGAGAAGATGAAAGGAAAGGACGAGTCTAGCAAGCAAGCAGCTAAACCGCGGCGGAAGATAGACATCGTGGACTTCTCACTAGGTGAGTATGCAAAACCCTATGACTTAGTTCAGGATGTGTTAATGCAGGGCCCGAAGATAACTTGGCCCCAATTACTGCACCTTGCACCCAGAATGAGGAGGCAATGGACAAAAATGGTAAGTACCAGGAAATCAAGGCCTAGGATAGCCGGGGCTATCTCTGGGAGGGATCTCGACGACATCCTGCCAACCATGGACGCTAACATCAAGGGGATACTAATTTCAAATGTCTACATAGATGGTGGCGCGCAAATATACATCATGAGTGAAAAGATGATGCACCATCTAGGTCTAGAGGTAAGTAGGCCGGCACCCTACCGAGCCAAGATGGCAAACAATGTAAGAGTGAAATGCGTAGGCATTGTAAATGCGGTCAAAGTAAAAGCATTCAATACAGAAGTGGAGGTAGACATCTTCGTCATGCCACACAAAGGGGAGGGCTACCCCATCATTCTTGGGAGGCCTTGGCTTATGGCTATGGAAGCTACACAAGACTGGAGCACCGGGATGATCCATATGAAGGATGCTAAAGGGAAGTCCATATTCTATGACATGAGGACTGGAAAGCAGTGCAACATGATCTTGGAGGCTTCAGAAGATGAGTCCACCAGCGACTACTTGTCTACCTCAGGAGAAGAGACGACCACCACCGACGGAAGTGACAGTAGCATCGAAGTAATGGGGGTCAATCTTAAAGACCCGAACAAATTAACACAATCTGAAACAACCTCGACAAACCAAGAGGGATCATTAGGTAGGCAGTCCTTGGAGGATGCAGGTAAGCTACAAAAAATGCTCTCAAATGAGTTAACCAATGAAGAAAGGAAGGAGTACGTCTCCATGCTAGGTAACTTCACTACTTTGTTCATTGATGGCTATGATAAGATCATAGGAATTACAGTAGTACAACACCACATAAAGCTCAAGGAAGGCAATAAACCCGTAGTACAAAAGCTCAGAAGACTTGGAGTAATCCAACAAGAGGCATTGCTTAAAGAAGTGAGAAGTCTACTACAAGCAGGTTTCATCTACCCTGTCGAAGACTTAGAATGGGTCTTCCTAGTAGTAGTTACACCAGAAAAAAAATGGTAAGCAGAGAGTTTGTGTGGATTATAAACCTCTCAATGCAGCCACGAAGAGGGACCACTTTCCCCTCCCATTCCACGATGAAATACTCAATGAAGTGGCAGGTCAGGAGCGATACACAGTATGTGATGGCTACTCAGGATACTTCCAGATTAGCATTGCGGAGGAGGATCAGGAGAATACAACCTTCATCACACCTTGGGGGTGTTTTTCCTATAGAGTGATGCCGTTTGGCCTCACTAACGCCCCGGCCACGTTTCAACGCTATGTGACTTTTTTTTTCCAACCCTACTTTGGAACATCAATACGGGTTTTCATAGATGATTTTTGCATTTATAGCTCACGAGCCCTTCATTTAAGCAAAGTCTATGATGGCTTAACCAGGCTGCAAACCTTGGGTGACCAACTCAACGTGGACAAGTGTCACATAGGTGAAAGCAAAGTCACTCTCCTTGGTCATGTAATTTCAGCAAAAGGGATCGAGGCTGACCCTAGCAAGATTCAGGCCCTAGTGTCTTTATCGTCACCCACCACCGCCAAGCAGCTGGTTTCTTTCTTTCAGAAGGTAAGATCCTTAAGCAGGTTCATTCACCTGCTATCTCAAGTGGTCCTTTCCCTACAACAACTCACCCAGAGGGATGTCTTCTTATGGATTGAAGAGAATGAGCAGCAGTTTACTGAGGTAAAGCAAATCCTAGCTAAGCTTCCCACTATTTCACCTCCTAAGTGGGACAAGCCATTTTATAGTGTGGGAAGTGATACACTCGGAGCAGTGCTAATGCAAAAGGACCCCAAAACTTCTTTCATGCGTCCTATTTAATTCTCTAGTCGTGTCATGACTCCGTCAAAAAAGGGATTTACCGAAGTAGAACACATGGTTCTGGCACTAATATTTTCTACCACAAAGTTCCGCTCCTATCTCCTACCTAGAACCTTTGTAATCCTGACAATGGAGGAGGTTTTTCCATATGTAATGCGACACATGGATGTCTCATCTAGAATCTCAAAGTGGGTAATTAGACTACAAGAGTTTGACTACACCATGCAAGTAGAAAACTCCACCAGGGCTAGTTTAGTGGGATTCTCACTCATCGCCATTATGAGAAGAAGCTGAAGGTCAACACGGAAGCAAAGGAAGAAACACCAATGGTAGAAAGTCCTAGGCTAGAGAGAGCTCACTCTCTTTTCTTTGACGGAGCATACAAGAGAACAATGGATCATTCTGCAGCACGGATAGTCATTTTCAATGAACGAAAAGAAAGAGTATTCTCCATTGGGCAGTTATTACACTCCCACTCCAACAATGAGGCAGAATATGCAGTTCTAATTCTTGGGTTGGAACAATGTATTTCACAAAGAATTCAGCGCCTAAATGTGTTTGGCGATGCTTTGCTTTTGATAAGGCAGATAAATGGCACCTAGGATTGTAAAAATCAAGTTTTACTTGGTCAACTTCACCAAGTTAAGGACCTTCTAAGGAAGTTTGAAGCAGTGAAACTATTCCATGTCCCCAGAACAGAAAATCAAGAGACAGATGCCCTAGCTTAAGAAAGAATACAAGATTTTTCCATAGGGGCGATCAAATTAAAGCTACTCCTCTTCCAAGGTAGTGATGCTATGCCTGATGCCATTAGTTTTCTAGATACAGGAGAATGTCCAGCAGGACACACCAAAGGCCAAAAACAGTGGCTGGTAAGGAAGGCTACTATGTACCGCCTTGTAGACGACCACTTGTATTGTAAAGGCAAGGATCAAATTCTCAGGCGGGTGCCAACCTCCAGTGAAATCACAGAGGTAATTTCAAGTTGCCATGATGGCGTATGCGGCGATCATTTTGCTCTAGATATCACTAGTAGGAAGATTCTACAAGCATGATACTTTTGGCCTTGTTTGAACAGGGATGTACACCATTGGTGTAAAACATGCAAGGCTTGTCAAGTGGCCAGTGATCGCACGTTAACCTACGAGCCACAAACCCCTATCATCTCATATGGTCCTTTTGAGAAATGGGGAATAGATGCAATCAGTCCTTTACCAAGGGCCCAATCAGGTAAACTGTACATCATAGTGGGTGTAGACTACATGACTCGATGGGCAGAAGCAATGGCCACCACCCGCATTACAGCCTAAGAGGTGGCAAAGTTCATTTTTGAGCATATCGTTTGCCGTTTTGGCACTCCTCTTGAGATAATATCAGATAGAGGACCAGGATTCAAAGGTGATTTGGTGGGAGAACTAATGAAGAAGTTAGGAATCACACGTCGGCATTCCACACCATACTATCCACAATGCAATGTTCTGGTAGAGAAGGTAAATGGAATGATTTGCAAAATCATCACAAAATAGGTGAACAATCACACAGGGGACTGGGATAAACATCTCATGGTAGCTCTTTGGGCCTACAGAACAACATTCCGAACATCACTAGGTTTCACCCCTTTCCATCTAGTTTATGGGAAGGAGGCAATTCTACCCATTGAGGTACAGATAGCCAGCTTATGAGTTTTGGCTAGCCAGACACATCGTCCGATTGTAAACCTCCGAAACCACATCTAGGATCAGGAGAGACTCCAACTGGATAGGGAAGAAGCAATCAACCACTATGCAGCACAGGTAGAACGACGCCGGCTCACTTTCAATCAAGGGCTTAAAGAAAAGGGGTTGGAAAGAGGCATATTAGTACTGCGATACAACAACAGATTTGACACTAGGAAGGATAAGAAATTTCAACCCAAATGGGAAGGGCCATTCATCATCAAGAAACGCTATGACAATGGCAGCTATAAGCTGATGGAAGCAGATGGGAGAATTCACAAGACTAGGGTCAATGGATGGAGACTGAAAAGGTATTTTCTTAGGTTTGACCCAAAATTCATGCTAGACATTCCAGAGGAGGGAGAACCCTCTAACTCTACAGCTGAAGAAGCAGAAGAAGGGCTAGAAGCATGAATGCCTCTAGTGAAAAGGAGAGGGCTAATGATAGCCCACTTTTGAAAATCAAAGAAAAAGAAGAAAAAAAAATTATTTTTCCTCTCCTGAAGCCTTGGCGACACTGTTGGAAGGCTCGGCACCGCCTGGTCAATCCTCCCAACACCTCTACGCGCATGACACCCCCCCCCCCTTTCGATTGGCCAGCCTTATCACCCTCAGCCCCGTTGGTCTATACCCCAGCCTAGCCAGCCGCCCTCGGTTTCAGATACTCTTTCTCTCTTCCCCCCCCCCCTTGATGGGCATTGGATGAAATAACACCCCCTCTCTCTCTCTGTCTCTCATTTTTCCCTATATACCTCTGTCTAATATCCTCTCTCCCTCTCTCCCAAATTTTACCACCCCTCGGCCAGGCACAAGCCTAGAGCACTCACCCTGACCCCTCTCTCGTGCTCCCTCTGTGTTGAGCTGCATGGAACCCCCGCCCCCCCCTTGCTCTCCCGTATTCTTACACTCACCCTCTTCCCCCCCTTCTCACACTCCCCCCCCCCCCCTTTGGCCCGCTAATATTCTTTCCCCTAACCCCTCCCCCCTCTTCCCCACCCGCTCGCCTCACCCTCCCCTCGGCCTCATTCCCTCCTCCCTTGGCCCGCTAATATTGTCCCTCACTCCCACCCATTGACTTGCTCCCCTCCTCTCGTCCTTAAGCTAACATGCAAGACAATAGATACTATTCCCTCTCTCTCTCACCCACACATTCCCCCTACCCCACTCTATTGCCAACCCCCCCCCCCCCCCCCCCCCGTTCCCTCACTCTCTTGTCTGGCGGCCCACAAGGCGCGGACCTCACCCTATCCATCTCTCTCCCTCAGACTCTCTCTCTCGCTCTCAGCCAGCCTGTGAAGGCGCAGGGAAAATACTCTCTCTCTCTCTCCACACTCATACACACACACTCCCTCCCTTATTCTCCCTCACACACTCTCTCTCTCTCTCCCCACTCATCCCCTCTCACTCTCTGGCGCTCTAGACAGGCGTAGCACCATTAGACTCTCTCTCTCTCTCTCTCTCTCTCTCTCTCTCTATAGATGCACACACCTCTAGCCCGGAATCTTCGCCCCCCATTCACCCCATCTCTCTCTCTCTCTCTCTCTCTCTCTCTCTCTCTCTCTCTCTCTCTCTCTCTCTCTCTCTCTCTCTCTCTCTCTCTCTCTCTCTCTCTCTCTCTCTCTCTCTCTCTCTCTCTCTCTCTCTCTCTCTCTCTCTCTCTCTCGGGCGCTCAGGCCGCCAGTAGCCCGCAAACCTCTCTCTCTCATCTCTCTCTTTCTCTCAGCCAGTGACGGCCGCAGTAAAATCTCTCTCTCTCTCTCTCTCTCTCTCTCTCTCTCTCTCTCTCTCTCTCTCTCTCTCTCTCTCTCTCTCTCTCTCTCTCCCTCTCGGCCTGTAGAAGGCGCAACGTCAAAAATTCTCTCTCTACCTCTCCACACTCATACAAACACACACCCGACACACACACACACACACACACACACACACACACACACACACACACACACACACACACACACACACACACACACACACACACACACTCACACACACACCCCATCCCACCCCCGCCTCACGTAGCCAACAGGTAGCCGGCCGCCAATCAACACGAAAAACAAAAAATAAAAAATAAAAAAAAATTATATATATATATATTATTTACATAATAATATTAAGCCCTTTCCCATGCACGCTTACGTGCACACACATACATATACATATACACACACATACACGCACGTGTGCATACTCGCACATACACACGCCCTCATGCACCAATACGTGCACACACACACACACACACACGCATATACGCACCGCACCACAAATACAAAAAACCCAAAGGTCTGCGACTACGACGACCACGAAAAAGAAGAGGAACCCAAATCACGCGCCGTCAACAACAAAAAAGAGAAATGCACCGAAGGCATGTCCCGGCCGACCCCGAAAAGAAGTACGCTCTACACCGACGCACCGGCAACACACCATTCGCCCCGGCAACACGCAACCACGATGCCACCTTCAGTAAGTTATAGGGTATTTTCATCATTTCTTCAGTTTTCATCCGAGCCATTGTAAATTCCCATTTTTTGTAGATATCCTCTCTCTAGGTGATGGTCACAAAGGCCCACCTAGAGATTCTCATCTTTTAATAACCTCCCAAAACAAAGCAAGGGTCAACCACACTGGGCCCACCACTTGCTTTGTCTCCCCGATTAAGCTTACCTTAACCACACTGGGATTACCATAATCCAAGCAGCTAACACCTATAAATTGGCACTGAGAGGTCAGTATCGGGAGAAGGGGGGAAATTCATGAGGAGCCAAGCATTTGGTAAAGTGTAGTGGGAAGGATTGACACTATCACCATCACGGGGAGGGGGCTTGTGTGTTGGGTTTGCCTTGGGAATTGCACCATGTGAAGGGAACCACATCCATCTCTCGACTCCAATGGTCGATGCATACACGTATACACGCTCTTGGTAGAAAGTTTCACAATCATTGAGTCGTCTTAGAGAATGCACCCAGTAGGTTGCACCACCTCCTCTCCCTACCTCTCTACCACCACGGCGTGCCATTTTGTAAATACTGCAGAAATAATTCTCCCTCACACCCCCAAGGGTTTTCATCATTTGAAAATCTCTCTCTCTCTCTCTCTCTCTCTCTCTCTCTCTCTCTCTCTCTCTCTCTCTCTCTCTCTCTCTCTCTCTCTCTCTCTCTCTCTCTCTCTCTCTCTCGACGTCTATGTTTGCGGTGTTCATATCATCGTGTTTTGCGTCCTATCCGCTCAAAGCTAGGTGGTGTCCCTTGTTTGCTTTATCGTGGCAAGCTCGAGGAGTGCCTTTCGGCCCCCGGAGTTTTAGAGGCCGTCGGGGTTCGGGTCTGCTTTGCGTCCGTCACTAGCACTTCTCAATTTCTCATCTAAGGATGGTTCTTCTAGAGGCTGAGATTTCTACTTAAGAGAAGGTGCAACCGTTTCCTCATTTGTCTTATCTTTTCTTCAGCCTGGGTAAGATTCGCATCCAGGGATTTTTGCTCTCATTACATATGTGCTTTCATCCTTGCCTTTCTAGCTTTTCAACTATTTCGTTTCCTCTTGGTTTTTTGACTAGGTGTGTCGGTCTTTGTCTCACCCGTCTCTAGACTCGCATCAGTTTTTGTTTTCTCTGTCTCTAAGTTCTTAGCAGTCTCCTTTTGAGCTTGCGCTCTCGTAACTACTTGAACTGGTACGACGTTGTCATTTTCTGAGCTACTGGGTAGCTTAACAATCCCTGAGACATTAATTGTGATCTTTCTGACTCAGTTTGGGTTTTTTGGATAGTTGGGGATCAAGTGAATGACAACACATTCAAGACAACAGGCATTTAGTTGTGTGATCTCCATCTCAGGACATTGTTTGACCAAGTGATTGTCACGACCCTCGTGAGAATCTATCTTTGGTTGAGGAGCTTCTTCTTGCAATTCCTCTTGGCTGTAAAGAGGCTTTGACCTAGCTAAGCCTCTATTCCCAATGAACTGCAATGTCCTTTTGTCCATCTCATACCATATTTCTTCAGGTCAAAACGCAGGAGGTGGAGGTTGTACTGGCCTCACCACTCCATGTGTTTATCTCATATTTTGTTGCTTTGAAGGGAAGTACCCACTTTGGTTGTTATAATACATCATAGTTGGTACTTGCACTTGTGTGTTAGATGCTTCCATCATTAGCATGTATCTCATGTCTATAGGCATGCTAGCACCTGGCAGTGGAGGTTGTTGTCTGAAGACATGCTGTGGCCTTGAAACTCCTACTAGACCTGGTACATTTCTTGTAACGTATCTAAGTGGAGAATATGCTACTGGAATAGGTTGTACATAGCTCTCCTTAGAATATATCCCATGCCATAGTAACACTCTTCTCTCGTATGGTTTATCCATTTTATCTCAATTTTGCACCATAGATGGGGTTTGGTATTCCCTCACTAAAAAGTCTTTCAATCAAGAAAGGTGTATGCCCAGTTTTTGATGTTTTGACCTCACTTCCTTCCTAGATGATACTAGGTATGGCAAGCGAGTTGGGATCTCCTTAATCCAAAATCCTAATCCACCTAGGTTCTGGCTCAAGCCCTCTTTGGGTCTCCTCTACCAAATTCCTTAAATGATTAAGTTCCTCAATCTCCTCTACAGGGTTTGGGTAGGTCCCAATTTTCTTCATGGTCCCTTGGGTTTTGGTCCTTGTGGCTTCTCTTGGAGGAACTCGCTTGATTTGGTAAGCCTTGAAGACATTTGTTGCATCATTGGTAGTATGGGAGTGGTTTCGTTATGTCTTCCCATAATTGTGTCTTTGCTTGATTTCCTGTCATGGTGGTCCTCATTGGTTTTTTCTCTTATGGTGCCAGTTTTAGTCTCCATGGTTTCTATTGAATCGGAATCATCTTCAGGATCATTCATATACATGGGTCATCACCGGTCCCTATGTTGGTCTTTGAACTATGGCTTGAATTCCTAGATTTTAGTGATCTCTTCCTTCGTGTTTTCTTCTTTCTCACTTTGCCAATTGATGCAGCATCTCTCTCTTTGAGGACGTAATTTTGGTTTTGGAGCATCATTTGTGTGAGTGCATTCACTAGTACTACATGTGTAGTTTGTGGTGCTCCATTGGTAATTTTGACCAGGTTCAATGATCTAAGCTTCGGTGAATTTGGATTATTAGGGCATTGAAAAATCAAATGATCTATGCCACAATGATTACAAGTGAGTATTGGCATTGTTGATGTTCTACCTTGACTTGTTTGCACTGATGCAACATTCCTTTGCATTCTAATAGGTCACTAAACTACAAATGAATAGGTTAATTCATAGGATTGACCTATTAGAATGCAACATTCCTTTGCATTCTAATAGGGCACTTAGCTACAATTACAGGTGAGTGTTAGCATTGCTGATGTTCTCCCTTGACTTTTTTGTATTGGTGCAACATTCCTTTGCATTCTAATAGGTCAATTCTATGAATGTGGTCCACCACATTCATAGATTTGAAGAGGCGGTGTCATGGCAATGATATTAATGTTCGAGCCTCTTGTTGCAAGAGTAGTAGCTTCATACACATGCTTGACTTGTCCCCAATGGTCCTCCATGTAGTACTAGGGACACTCCTCAAGAGTATCTACTCTATAGGTGATACTTGAGTCTATGTCATGTTTGCAACCCAAATAAGTACTAGGTGGTCACTTTGTAGAATGTGTATGCTATCACGTGAGTTAACCGGAGAGGATTATTAAAAGATCAAAATGTATACATACAGAGGGGGGTGGGGGTTTTTTAAATAGGCACGTAGTGTAAATATAGTATGTATATTGAGGTATTATTAATAACCTCTTGAATGCACGTGATATAGGAAGCTTTTGATAAGTGACCGCCCCGGGATGGCTCACAACCTACTTGGCTCATAGGGGTAACTCTTGTATGGGAAGGCTGTGGTTGTAGCACTAGAGGAGGGAATGGTATGGTTTGGACAACATTTTGGGTTCTTGGTACCATATGCTCCGATGGTTACTCAAGGGGTGGGACATGCATTAATGTAGGAACTTGAGGAGAGTCTGTCCAGGCTAAGGGTGTTCTATTTTCCATTATGGGTTGAAGGACTAGGCAATCCTTAGCTTGATGGCCATACCTACCACACGCATTGCAAGTCCCCTGAAACTTTACTCTAAAGGTAGGGCATTCACCGGTATTATGTGGTCCTAAGAAAACCGAGCACTGTTGTAGCTCCAACATTGATCACCATGCTCTTTGGTGGTGACTTAGAAATGCTCCAACCTATACAAACTTGATTAGAGGATCTGCCAAGTCCCCTCTTGTTAGGAGAAAACAAGGAGATGCCAAACCGACTGGCAAGAAACTTGATGTTATCTCAGAGCTAGCTAGGTAGACCTCCGAACTCAACACAGACAGGAGGAATCCCGTGAAGGGATTTTGCTGAGTCAAATACTAACTCCCATGGCACAACACCACACATAGTGGTCCTATTAAATATCAAGGGGCCTTCATTCATGATCTTTGACACATCGAAGTCCTCCTTGAATCTAAATGAGCAAAGCCCTTGGCTAGGTAAGTGGTGTTTTCAATTGTACCTCCATGTCCAAGAATTTGTGATCCTTGAATCCATTGGATGAGTCGAAATCTATTAGGGACCCTCCCACTAAAGTTAAACACGAGCATAAGCTTAGCTTACATGGCTATCAACTTTTCAATAAGTGCTCGCAGAATTGCAACATGATATCCTTTAGAACTTCCACTTGTTGGCAACAGAGACATCTTTAGAGCACTATAGGCTTGATCTACCAGCCCATCTTCAAAAATTCCATTGCATTCTACTTGAAAAAAATCTCTTTTGTTACCATTTGGGCCGCATTCTAACTGTATGCTTACTTCTTTTAGCTCCTGTTTGAGTCAAAATTTAGCATTCTTCAATTTTTCCTAGTCCCCCTCACTTGATGCCTCAGCTGTTGTGACTATAGAGAAGTCCTTGGAGTTTGGACCCTTCAAAATGCTTGCACAAATTTACTCTAGATACCCTATACTTTTCAAAAAAAAATTGAAACTCACGATTGTGAGTGATTGTATTAGAATACCACCAAGAAATATACAAATAAGCCTCAACCTCATGCTGATACTTGAGGGGTAGATGGTTACATCAAATCCTAGCTAGGAGTACCTACTATTACCAAAAGCCCAATCCTTTACATAGCAAGGCTTGACCGGATGGCAAGGATCACCCTAAGCCAGTCATCTGAGTTTTTGCTTTTACCTATCACATATACTATTTCCTTACTTTGTTGTACAATATTTGCGAAGCTAGCCATAGAGAGGTTGCTATCAAAGACACGACAGTTCCTCGCATTCCACATATTACTAAAGAAACAATATTTGACAATTTGAGTACATATTAGAAGTGCAGGACTTTGAAACTGTTTCCCACCAAGGCACATATCCTTCTTGAGAAACCCTATTTTCCACGTTCTTTGCATCCATTTGAACACCTTACCTTTTAGGCCTCTAATTATTGGGCATTCTATGAAAAGGTGGGCGATGTATTTGCTAGCCAATCTGTACCCTGAACATCTGTCAGACCTGATACGATTTTCTTGATACTTCACATGTCAAAAAATCCCCCCACAACACCTTACAAAGAAATACCTTCATAAAATGAGTGCACTGTGGATCTTAAATTTTCTTTGTGACCTCACCCAATGAACTTCTAACCATTATTTCTTCCACTGTTTGTTCAAAGGGGCAAAACAATCATCCTTGTGTATTAACGCTTGGTAAATTCCCTTGGTATGAGTATAAGAGAAATGGCTACTCATGGGCCATTTTCAAGATTTCCACTCAAAAGTAGATTTCCAGATCGACATCAAAATATTGTCCAGGCCTTCTTTAGCTTTGTTGACAAGTAGCTTCTTAGTACCATTGAGTTGAAACTGGGTAGTCAACTCGTCAGAAAATTTCTAGCACTTGTTCTCCCATCCCGTAAGTGGATCAACCACTGGAGTCCTTTATTGTTCATTCTTCTTGCAATTTCTCTCCAGTAAGGATTTAGAATTACACCAGCACATTTAGATAGCCAAGCAACGAGTGTGAGATGGAGTTTTGTAAGTATCTAGTTAAGTCACACATTACACTACCATGTTTCTCTATTTCACTTTTGAACTAGCTCTCCCATGATGCCACCTAGTCTCAACCTAGACCACCTCGGGGCTAATAGTTTGTTGTGCACCTCGATCCCTTTCCATTGACCACCTTTAGAGAAAGGTTTTACCTTGTCTATCATATCCTTGGTTATGATAGCGCAAGACTAGTCTTGTTTTGCAATTGAGACCACAAGGGCCTTAACATGAACATCAGAGTTGAGAATTCCGAGGCCACCTTGGACCACTGATCGAGCAATAACTTCCCACTATTTCCATTTCCAAGGCAAAGAGGCTTTAGTGTTGTTCCTCCATAAGAATGTTTTAATAGGTTTCAAAACTTTTCGTCCAGTTACATTTGGCTATTTTGAGGAGCAGGCTGGTGCATAAATAAATTGATCACTTTGACCCAACTTGGGAAGGGAAGAAACACATACTCCAACCTTCTCATTTCTTTGTGGATATTCTTCAAGACCCACTGAAACCTTTTCTTGTGTGTAACATCCACCCCCAAGGGGGCATTTAGATGTCAAACTTATCCTTCCTCTAGACACAATCTCCTATGACCAGACTGATGGGTCAAATGCGTCATTTTTCATGAGGGAGATCAGTTTAGACTTCTCAATACTACACTTTGACCCCAAAGCCACAAAAAATTTCTGCATAATCTCTAGCACCTTCTTGAGTACCCAAGGGTAGGTTCTGAAAAAGAGGAGCGAGTCACTTACAAACATCTTCTCCAGGAGCTGCTCGTTGCCTGGCAAAGCAAAACCTTGAATTTCACCCTGTGAAGCAGTAGCTTTGAGCATCAATATTAGAGGATGCATCCCAATGGCAAAGATAAGAGGGGCCAAGGGGCATCCTTGCTTGATAGATATTTTGGATCAAGTGAGCCCACAATTCTATCATTGAACAAGAGCTCAGATTCACTCCTGCATCCATAGTGTGTATTAGTTGACAAAGGCAAGGCCCAAAGCCTAGTGATTTCATGAAATCTTCAATGAAGGACCATATAATCCTATCATATGCCTTGTCCATGATCTAGATAAAGAAAAATGCACTCCTATTTTGTGAAGGCTGTGTACTCAATGCCAACCATTACTGCCAAGATATTGTCATATATTGACCTTCCTTTGATAAACTCATAAGAGCAACTACCTTGTCAGCGATTTTGTATGCCAAAGACATCATATTTATGGGATGCCATTGCTTAAGATGCGAGCCAAAAGGTGTTTTGGGATAGACTTGATAAGCCTTCTTTCCACACTAGGATTCAATGACCCCTTGACAAAAGCTTGGTTATCCATATACATGATTGGGACCTTGAGGTCATCCCAAAACTCCCTGAAGAATTCAATGGTTAGACCATGCCAGCTAGGGGACTTCTCCTTGCCAAGAGTTTGCAATGCAAGGGAGCACTCATCTTCAGAAAAGTCCATCTCAAGACGATTGGCTTCAGGTTGTTGGGGAATTTTCCTATTGACACTCTCGAGCAAGGTTGCTGTGGCTTCATGCACTTCTCAAGAACGGGTCTCTGGTTGGCCAATGATTTGGCTTAGATGATCAAGAATCATTCTAGCCATTTTGTATTGGTCTTGCGTAGCATTCACATTTTCATATGTGAGCGAGTGGATGAACCCTCGTCTTTTCTTGATTTTCAAGGCCTAAAAAATTGTGCTTGATTAGCGGCCCCAAGCTGAAGGAAGGTCTCCCTAGATATCAATATCACCCTCCTCACCTCCTTGACATCCTGCCTTGGCTAGGTTCACTTTGACTTCCAGTGACCTTTTGTGTTCTTCTTTGGAGGCCAGCCCAGTAGATTGTTTGGAAGTTAGACGAGCAACCTCCTCTTCAAGTTGCTTCCAATTCTCTTCCCGATACTTTTTCATCGAAGGACCGCAGCTTTTGATCACTATTTGTATACTCCAAGCAAAGAGGTCCCATGCTTTTTGGTTTTCTAGATTAATATCTTTATTGAGTTTACTCATGGCTTTCTTGGTAAGCCTTCTAAATAGAGGGTCTTTGAACAGGTGTGCCCCCATAAAAAGCAACTTCTTACTCCCTTTGGGCCCTGCCCCCGGGTAGGTCACCTAATAAAAATGTAACGTATCATGTGAGTTCAACAGAAGGGTATTTAAAGTTCTTGAAACTTACAGAAATATATATACAAAAGGGTATTATTTTTTCAAATTTGAAAAAAACTTAGAGATTATAAAAGAAAAGGGTACATTATATTCTTAACAAAATTCACAGATAAGGGGTTTTACAAACATGTCTTGAACGCACGTGATATGGTAGTTTTACACATGGTGAACCCCCCGAGGCCCTGACCCTCCCCTTTGGCTTTCATGAGTTTCATGTGTAAAGGTAGATGGTATGACAATATCTTCCTTGAAAAGCCTTCATCTCAAGTAGCATGACAAGATTTAGTCAGCTTGGTGAGAGAAGTAATGCATGTTGGGAAGTTGTGTGGAATGTCCCACACAATCATACAATGTTTGTATGGGATGGAAGTGGAGATCTCACATGTCAAATAACGTTTTGACACATGCTAGAGAGGTGGCTTCACATTCCAGTGACGGTGATGTCACATTTTTCTCTAGTGCTCCTCCTGATCACATGTCTTTGAGTGGTGACACTTCTGCACATTGGTTGCTAGAGGAGGATGTAATTTTCCACGTGCCACATTGTGACTAGTTTAGCACCTTCTCTAGTGGGAGTTTTGGATGTGTGCACTTGGTCGATGGTTCGGCGTATGACATAGAGGGTGCAGGAGATGTTTGTTTATAGTTTCCCATTGGTCCATCAGACACGCTAAGACATGTGCGCTTCTTAGTGAGACAATTAATAGCCTTGGTTTTCATACACTGCCTAGAAAGCAGTATTTCCAGATGCATTGCAGTTCATCAGTGATTTCCAAAGGAGACTTCAGTGGCTTGGTATATCATATGCATGCGTCTAAGGTACGAGATGACATTGTCTCAATTTTGTTGTGTCATGCCAAGGGCATAGCCCGGTGGTCAAGGACAAGGCGCAAGGGACCTACTAGGAGTGTGGATAGGGAATGAGGCCCATGATGCTATTTAAAGGGAGGTTGGGAGGCTCATTCCAGGTAGTCCCACCAGTGGAATTCTGATGGTATCAGAGCAAGGGCTATTTTGGGCATGAGGGCATGGAGCCACCCACTTTTCTTCCTCTTGCATGCTCATGCAAACAAGGGGGCCAAGGAGATTGGAGGCGGGCATGGACACTTAGCAGTGCACAGAGCCAAAGCCGCAACGTGGGTAGTAACCCTTGCCAACATCTTGCAATGCAAGGGAGAACTCATCTTCAAGAAAGGCCATCTCTCAAGATGATTGACTTCAGGTTGTTGGGGAATTTTCCTATTGACACTCTCGAGCAAGGTTGCTATGGCTTCATCCACTTCTTGAGAACGGGTCTCTGGTTGGCCAATGATTTGGCTTAGATGATCAAGAATCATCCCATCCATTTTATCTTGGTCTTGCATAGCATTCCTATTTTCATCTGCTAGTGAGTGGATGAAGCCCCGACTTTTCTTGATTTTTAAGGCCCTAAAAAGTTGTGCTTGATTAGCGGACCCTGGCTGACGGACCCTGGCTGAAGGAAGGTCTCCCTAGATATCAATATCACCCTCCTGGCCTCCTTGAGATCCTCCCTTGGCCAGGTTCACTTTGACTTCCAACCACCTTTTGTGTTCTTCTTTGGAGGTCAACCCAGTAGCTTTTTTGGAAGTTAGATGAGCAACCTCCTCTTCAAGCTGCTTCTAATGTTCTTCAATCGAGAATTTTTCATCGAAGGACCGGAGCTTTTGATCACTTTTTGTATACTTTGAGAAAAGAGGTTTGATGCTTTAGGGTTTTCTAGATTAATATCTTTATTGAGTTTACTCAAAGATTTCTTAGTAAGCCTTCTAAATAGAGGGTCTTTGAACAAGTGTGCCCCTGTAACAAGCAACTTCTTACTCCCTCTAGGGCCCTGCCCCTCCCCTTTGGCCTTCCTAAGTTTCATGTGTAAAGGTAGATGGTCTACCAAGATCTTCCTTGCAAAACCTTCATCTCAAGTAGTGCGACAATATTTAGTTAGCTTGGTGAGAGCAGTAATGCATGTTGGGAAGCTGTGCGGGCATACTATAGGCTTGTGTTTGTGAAGCCCAACGTGTTTTTCCAGGGACCCACTTGGAATAGACCCTTCCTTGCCATCACCTTCATCTCAAGTAGCAACGGGATCTAGTCATCTTGGTGAGAGCAGTAGCACATGTCAAGCCAAAAAGTTGTGGGGGCATACTATAGGCTTGTGTGTGTGATGCCGAGCGTGTTGTTCAAGGGACCCACCTCCATCATAGACCATCTCTCACAGAGACCCAACCATTTAGGTTTTTAAGAATCTGACAATAGATTGGTTGAGCATGTTTTGTCCTTGCTATTTTCCACCATATTATAGTCACCTATCAGTAGCCATTCTCCTTCAATAGGGAAATCCATAAGGTTCATCCACAATTTGGCTCCATCCTTAGCATTGCAGCAGCCATATGTGTTCACTATGGTGATAGGTTGACCTACCCAAATGATTCTCACTTATAGGACTCTCCCAGAGGGGTGATTAATGACCACTTTGGGCTCCAAATACTTGTTTAGAATAGAGAGGACGCCACTAAACCCGTCCACTCCCTATAAATTTCTTAACTATAATTGCAATTTGATTAAAAAACACATTGGCTTGCAAAATGTCGCCATGATGATAATACTTTGGATTGATGTGTGGGTTCTTTCTTATATTTTTTTATGTTAGGGTCCCTAAAATACATCACAATATCTTAATCAATGAGCCTGCTTAAGTGTTTTTTTCCTTGCATATAGAGTGAACCCTTCGGGTTTGTTGGCCCAAGTTTTGCCCCAAAGCATGCAAGGAGGGCCAAAGAATAAGGAGGTTATACTACAAGATGTAGAGAAGAAAACTTAAAAGACATTTTTGCTCTTACAAGCAAACTTGAAAGGTTAAATTGATGGTGGGACCCACCCAATTAGGTGTACTAGGTGAACCCCTAGGGATTTATCAAGGACTCATTATTATTATTATTATTATTTCTTACCAGTGCCTTGAATTTCTCTCCCTTGAACATTGTGGCCATAATTTCATCACCTCATTTGCATAATTTACACAAGAATAGCTCTAGCATTCCTTTGGTTCATTCACTTTATGAGGGAAGAGTGTTGGGATGGGATTTAATCTATTATCACATCCTTCTTTGTTATCCCTCAAGGAAATGACTTATGGATCTTATGAGTAAGTGGTGAATGATTTTGAGGATCCATGAGTCCATAGTCCAATACAAGAGTTGTCCACAAGCCATCATGTGTCCCTTGAGGTGTCAAAAGCTATCCTTTTGAATGTGGGTCATCCAAGGATGATTAGGAAGGATTTTGAGTTTTAATATCAAGCTCCCTTATCTCCTATGTCACTTAGGTGAAAGCATGTATTGGCGGAACCACCTTTTGCACGTTCTGGTGATATCATTTACAAAGAGTGGGACCACTAAATTTTTTACAAAACTTCTTCAAACTTGCAAGACCTTATACTTTTAAAGTCTACTTTAAAAATTTATTCATTGATATTGAGCACGCAAGTTTATTCTCAAAGGGGTTGTACAATGAGCCTACCAAAGGACTATCCAAGATACCACTTTTTGCTACCACCAATACATGCCTTGGCCCACGTATGAAGTCATTCTTAGAGGCTCCAAGCTCTCTTATATAAAGATCTCTTGTAGTCACTCTTTAAAAATTAAGCTAATCAAGTGTGTGTTAGTAGCTGTACTCTCTCTCTCTCTCTCTCTCTCTCTCTCTCTCTCTCTCTCTCTCTCTCTCTCTCTCTCTCGCTTGCCTAATTGCTCTCTATTTGTGATTAGACTCATAATTAATCCATGAATGGGAAATTGGATAAGCATGCATAGACACATCTCTAAACAAGTGGTATCAAAGCCTTGTAGGGGTTAACATCTCCTAACTCTATTACATCCTTGGAATAAGGAACTTGCTAGATGTTGTTGCCTTAGCTAGCTCATCATGGTGGATACAAGCATGCTCCTTTTATTGAAATTATTGTATCTTGATACATATTCTCTAATTAAACATACTCAATGAACACAATCTCTTGATGTTGGTTTCATGAATGTTGAAGGGCCCCTTTCCAAAAGATGCATTTAAAACCGCATGGTAAGATTGCACACTATCTTGGCGGCCTTCTAATTGTGTTTGTGTAGTTGTTATCTCCTTTGTTAGGGCTTGCTTTTCTTCATTGATTGCCTAGTAGATGTGTTTCCTACTCCACATACCATTTACCTTAGTCTTGGGCCTATGATTCTTGTTTGGCTAATTTCTTAACTAGGCCCTTACAATCACCTCAAACTATGAGAGCCACTTCACCATGTCACTATCTTCAACATAGCGATATTGTTGGTGTGAGATGATCATTGCTTTAAAAGTGTGAGACAATGTGGTGAAAGAAATCATCATTGATTTAACTTGGAGTTCCACCCATTGGTCTTATTGTTTTGCATGAACCGTTGGTGTGAGCATTGACACCTCAAAAAATGGAACCTTATCATTAGGAAGACCCAATGCCAATGGAGCATGTCAAGAATTCAACACTTCACAAAATTTGACTTGCTTCATCCAATTTCTTGTTGAGGGAATAGTATGAGCTAGATCAATTGCCATGAATTCAATGTTGTCTTGCATGGCTTTTGACTAATGCTCTATTAACTCATTAGGACTTTGTGGTGCCAATTTTGTCTTCACAAGGGTACATATTTAATCCTTGAGCTTATCCAGCCACTGAACAAGTCCCTAGGATGAGCCTTACGGATTTGAATTGATGTTTGTCAATGGCTCAATAGCCTATGATGTATGAATTGTACTTCCCAGCCTAATAATTTGGTTCTTATTTGGGCAATTTGATTGGGTGCTACTAGCATTCTTGCCCATCTTAGTGGAGGTCTCCTACCTAGGTTGGGTTTCATTAGCCTTCTAAGAGTGTCCAATGCTCCACATATTACATAGGTTCTGATAAATATGAACCCCGATGAAATTTTTTTGGCCCTTGATCACACCTATCGTTTGTTTAAAAAATTTGGTGTTAAAAAACCAATGACTCAGATTGAGGAAAGGATAAAAGAGATTGAAATGCCTCAGCTAAATAATTAGCCAGTACCACTAGACAAGGTAGGCCAGTACAATGAGGTAGAAAATGAGAACACCACCCTTCCCGTGGAATTCCAATGTGTAAAAACCATGGCAATCCTTGACAGTGGAGCTGGTGTTTCCATTGCAACAAAAGAGGTCTGGAAAACATGGGGAAAACCAGCAGTGATGGCTACAAGGATGAAATTTCAGCTTGTAGATGGACACATGGAAAAGCCCATAGGACTTCTAGAAATGTTTTTACTTCTTGTGACATTGAATATGACCAAACTTTTGCTATTGTTGACTTCGGCAAGAAGAACAACTATGACATCATTCTAGGAAAACCGTTCATGAGACACTTGAAAATGGTCCAAGATTGGGGTTATGACTATATTTACTTGAGACATATGGAAATCACAATGAAGATAAACTTGAAGGACCATAGCTACAAGGATGTGACAAGAACACCTATGGAGGAGTTTGATTCCTCTATTATAGCAGTATCAGAACTTCCAGTATGGTTGGGTAAGCCTAAAGAACTATGGATGTGTGGATCTTTGCAATGTGGAAGCTTAAAGCAAGAGAAAGGCATCCTAGAAAGGGAAATTGAAGATGAGGATTATCTCCTAGAACCCTTTCTTGAGGAAGAATTAGAACCACTTGAATGGGAACACGTCTTGGAAACTCTTGATGTGTGCGCTATTCAAGACGATCCAACAAAGACAATTTGTGATGAAAATGTCTATGGTGTCGTTTCTTATTTTGTAGTGAGTGTGATCCAAGAAAACAAAGACAAAGAAGAAAAGCTCTATGACTATGTAGAACACTTTGAGATTCAAGAAGAAGCAAACAACAAAAATCGGGATGACCCAGTAGGTGACATGAACAACACTTTAACAAATGCACGGTTTTATGATTGTCCAGATCAAAAACCCAAGAACCTATGTCATCGCTACAAGAATAAAGTGCATCAAAAGTGGATTCCAAAATCCGTGGTAGAAATGCAACTGCAAAAAGCATCCTCATATGTGGCTCCCATACATGAAGAAAAGACTCAACCAAGAAAAACACAACCAAGTCAAGCAGCTATCGATGTTGTACTGAAGTGGATACCAAATTCATCCCAAAAACAACAATCCAAGAGCAAACAGAAAGTAACTTTCCATACCCAACCCAACCACAAAGGGAAAAAGCATCATGATCACTAGTAGCTTCAGTAACAACCAAGGATGGCCAAAAGAAAAGAACAACAAGTCAGAACCAAAAAGTTTGACAAATCTGGAACCAAAGATCCAGATTGGCCAAAAACAGGCATGGATCAAGGAGACAAAGATCTTTGATATTTGGGTTTCAAAGAAGTTGACTCAAGCACAAAGAGGTCAGGAGTTCATGTGGATTCAAAAGCGGTAAATTGACAACTCCCAAAGTTTGAATCACGTTGCCAACAAAGAGTACAAGAGCTGAAGCAAAGACCGTTGAAGACCTACACCGAGATAAGGTGGATCCCAAAGAAGTCTCTTCAAACACAAAAAAAGTAGGGACAAGTATGGGTTCCCAAACGAGTAGCATCAACCAAACAGCCAATACTCACAAAGAAGTGGGTCCCAAAGGGAATCAATAACACTGCCGTTACTGCACCGCCGCTTGAATTCTTTCAATTCCTCCTACGATTACAATACAATTAGAAGAGAACCCACTGTTGAGGGACAATGAAAAATTGACAACCAACCACAGGGCTATACTTCCAAAGAAGCATCAAATAGATAAGTAAGCCTTCAAAAAAACTCTACAACCTTCAATCAAGCAAATGACACAGACATTGCTTAAAATAGGAAGCCTCATCAGCAAATGCCAATAAGAAAATTGCTTATACCCACATCTTGCACATCTCAAATCTTTTCCATGCATTGACTGCATATGCATAATAGGGCTACATTACAAGGCCTGCAAGGGCACAATTGAGATTTTCTTGAGAAAAACATTAAAAAATCCCATAATCTAGATGAAGAAAATACTGAAGAGACGTTGAGCAGTACAAAGAGAAGAAGGTCAAAGAAAATGACGACACTTCACGAAGCATGTCTCAAATGCCATACACACAATGAGTAATGTCAAAGGTAACACAAGAATGTTGATCAGCCTTCAACAACAACATGAGGCAAAAAATGAATGAGAATGGTCATAAAACTCCAGGATGGACTTCAAGGACAAAGGAAGTGGGTGATGCAACTAAACGAAAGCACCCATCAAGTGTAAATTTGCATCCATTTTTCATGCGACTACAAGGCCATATACATGAAGTAGACCTTTATATTGTATTCTTCTATCTTGTATGTGACTTAATGAAGCCTAACAAACAACAAGAAAAAAAGGGCTAGAAATGACAATTTAGTCATCTATCGTAATAAATGTCTACAAGAGCAACCAAGGGTCAAGCCAAATATTGATCATCATCATTAGTTCTACATGTGTTTGGTTGCTAGAAGGTGCCAAAGATGCCCATCACTCAAGACTGAAATCCAAAAATTTAGCTTGGAAATCCAAATGCAAGTTTAAATCAAGCTAAACTTTGTGCATAGAGAGTACAATAGTAAGGGTTTCCAAAAAAAAAAAGGAACCCTTAGCTAAAGATGCAATTTTTCCAAATCTGAAGCCATGATAGCCATCTACATACCTTGTACATCATGTATATGATTTTTGGAGACAAATGCACTATAATATCTCATAGATGGTCATCTATAGCAAATGATGTTGGATGAATCCCTTTTGAAGCAAGTTACTAACTTGGGAAATTAACTGCGGTATGTCGGCTTTAATTAAGTCATGTTTCAAGTAGAAGCAGTATAACGATTTATAGAACATAAAAGCTAATAGCGGCAATGTAGCTTTGATCACCGTGATGCAAGAACAAAGGAGTAATCAATGAAGAAGAGCAACCAAATGGTTGACAAGCCGACCTTCACAAGATTGGACCTGACAGACAGACTTTGTATTGAAGTGCAACTTGGCTAAAGAAGTTGAAGGTTTAGCCATACAATTTCTATAGAATCCTTACAAAGATGTCATCGGCTCACAAGATTTGAAAGCCAATCATTCAATTCTACAGATTGTATAAGTTTTTCTGAGAATCACAAGTACTCATAATTGACAGATTTGTTGGAGCACATGATGGATGAGCTTTCTCTATTCCATGATGATAAGAGTCAAGCTGAATGAGATTGGATTCTTTTTTAATTTAGATCTTGCAATAGACCTATAATGACAGAAATAGATACTACATTTGAGCAAGGATGTGAAGGAAATAAAATCTTTCATCAATTATAATTTTCCTGAATCATGTAGAGACTATGTAAATCGGATTGAACAAACATGACAAGCTCGTACAAAAGCTACATTCTATAATTTCTTCACGACAAAGAAAGACAACAAAGACTGAATCGATATCGACAACCAGGTCATGTTAAGGACGACATGATTGTGGAAGGGGGGAGTGTTGACGACTGGTTCAATAGTAAGACATAACTCAATTTTTGTACCAAAGCCTTATTTTCTGAGAGTTATGAAATGCTACGGATTATGGTTATAAACATCATTTGTAATAAGTAGGTAGTCTAGTTGCAGAAGCCAGGGTGCAATGGCACTTCCAGATTGTAAATACCAAGCCATTTAATTGACCCCTCAAACCCTATTTTAGATTTAACCTAAGGTGACCTTAGTATATAAGGTACCTAGGTCATTTTGTAAAGAAATATTAGCATAATCATAAGTTTTAAGCTGCCGTCACCTGTGTGTGAAAGAGGAAGAGAGAGAGCATGAGATTCATTCTGGCACTACTACCCACTCGTTCATCACCTTGGAGATCCGATTGCACCATCGTGTTAGCCTCGGCAAGAGCCATGCAACAACTCCAAGCATTACTCATGGAACTAAACATACACGGTCGTGCATCACAAGCTACTTGTGGTCGTAAGTATATCAAATGATGTCTGTTTTCTGCCTCCAAGTAGTCATCATAGTAGCATAAGCTACGCATAGGTACTCATAGATTTCAGTTTTGGACACTTCCAAATCCGGCTCTGTATTTATACGCTTTTTTATTAATGGGTTTAGAGCGAGGGTCTTGAGTGTAGAGGCTTAGTGACAGGTTTATCCAAGTGAGGGGATGGTGTTCCATAAGTTTCGTACAATTATGGCATGATTTAGTGAGTTTCATTCCGTTTGTGCGTATGTGAGCTAGGTGGTGTAGTTGAGAGTAGTGAGATTCTAGATTATGCTTTAGTTGGTCTTCTAGAGTGTTGTAAGTGTAGGATGGTCTCAGCGTGACAAGCTGAAGAGATTTCCTTCGTGTGCCTGTCATGTCATCTGTGTCCTTTACTGACATTATGTTGATCTAGGTTGTGTTGCATGCACTTTATGGGTGGTGTGATTTTCTCCCCCAACAATGGTTGAATTTTAAGAGAATGATGAGGGACGATGTGTTATTTTTGGAAAAAACATATATGTCATGAACGTGTTGGTTAAGAGGTGTGAATAGTGTAATTTTCATGAAAAAGCACAACAAAATCTTGAGTGGTTTCACATGTGATTGAAGATGCATAAATGCTAAATAAGTTGGTGACTGGAAAATGGTCTCAAGAAAGTAGTATTAAATCTATTGTCATTGCTTTCTTCTTTCAATGATAAGTCTTGAAATCCTCTAGTTATAAGACATCTTGAACGGGTATGGAAAATAGGATGGGGATTTTTTCAAGACGTACAATTGAAGGGGATCCTTAAAATCAAAATAAAATGTACATGCACCTTGATAGTGTCTAGTGGGATGAGCCATTGGTAAATCAAAAAGTCCTCTCTGAGATATTGAAGAAGTGATTTTGGAGCTCATACTTTGAATAAAGAACTTTTTGGGGGTTTTGTGTACATACATGCCAAGTTTGGTGTGGACAATCATCATTTGAACTCAAGGAGGTGTTGTGTATCAAGTCTACATAGAGTTTATGGTAATGAACTACTCACATGCATTATGGATCTTTAAAAACATTGACCTTCCAACATTAGACAAGGAGAATATCATGGCACTTTAATACTAGAGGAGAAAATACATACATATGGGAAGGGTATGTTCCCCAGATTTTATAAAAATCGGGTGAGGAGGGGGTTGACAACTATATCCGTCTGTTCACAAAGCTAAAGTTCTTGCTTTATGAGGTGACTATGGGTGTCCATGGTGATACCTATGATGCTCATAGTATAGTTGTTTGGAAATTATTCTTAGCAGGTGCATCCTCCTAGTTGTTATATTCTCCTTTTTGTGCAATATGAATGGCTAACAATGGCCATACTGTGGGACGAGTGTCTAACCTCACTGCTATCTTATTGCAGATTTAGCAAGAACCACGATTAAATTGTCAATACATGCGATGAAGCTGACTCGACTAGTGCATGGAGGCTACAAGAGGTTGTCAATCTCTCAAAAAACAACTAACAACTCACATCCAACTCAAGCTACACTCAAGTGACTGAAATCACCAAAAGCCAATCGCTCATCGCAAACAAATCACATCCATTACAGCATCAAATGTCATCCAAACGTAGCAAAACTTCTAGGACATGTTTATAAGACCTAAGCACACATGTTGATGGTCTCAAATTCCACTTTAGATCAAGTGTCAAAATCGTGATTATTAATAGCAGGGTTTTTTGACCTAGTCATTTTCGACCCAGAATGCACCTAAATGCTTAGCAATGATTCCCCAATACCCCGCCTATGCTTAGTTTTTGATGTTGAAGTCTAAATTCCTGCTTATGATGAAATGAGGCCGTGGGTCCTCGCTGATGCCAAAAGCTACGAAATACCATGAAGTGTTTACATCAATGCATAGAGCTCTTACCTGCGGTTGCAATGCAACAGACATGAATGCAATGTGACAACTGGAGAGGCAGTAGGAAGCGCAGGAAGGAGAGAAGTGACCGTTGTTAGCTCACGCTGTGTATTTCATTATCCAAAACTTGCAAATGACTTACAAAAATTGGCTTTTATACCTTAGCCAAGGTTTTTGGTGGTCAAAACTAATAATCTGCACTACAAGCCATGCTTAACATTAGCGACGCTCATACTGGGACGCTAAAATATTAAAATTGCCGGCATCGCTATTACCGTCGCTATGTTACTCTTGACATAGCGACGCTCATAGCGACAGTAATAGCGACGCCGACAGGGCTAAAAAAAATAACCGAGGGCGTTCGAAAACTCAAATCTCAGATCTAAGTTTTCGATGCTTGCTCAAGCAAGCAAGGTAACACTCTCTCTCTCTCTCTCTCTCTCTCTCTCTCTTTCTTCTCCACACACACACACACACACGCACACGAGGAGAGGAAGGAGAGCCAGGTATCCTCCTTCCCTCTCCTCACTCTCATGTTCCCTTCCCCTCTTTCTCTCTCCTTCTCTCTCTCTCTCTCTCTCTCTCACACACACACACACACACACACACACACACACACACACACACACACACACACACACACACACACACACACACACACACACGAGGAGAGGAAGGAGAGCCACGTATGCTCCTTCCCTCTCCTCACTCTCATGGTCCCCTCCCCTCTTTCTCTCTCCCTCTCTTTCACTCTCTCACACACACACACACATTGTGTTTTTGAGAGAGAGAGAGAGAGAGAGAGAGAGAGAGAGAGAGAGAGAGAGAGAGAGAGAGAGAGCGCACAAGCATAAACAAAAAATGCACACACACATGCATACACAAAGAAAGCTCACACACATTGAGAGAGGAAAAGAGAGATAGCATGCATAAACCAAAAATACGCACACACACATGCATAATCAAAGAAAGCACACACACATTGAGAGAGGAAAAGAGAGAGAGAGCATGCATAAACCAAAAAAATGCACACACAACTGCATAATCAAAGAATGCACACACATTGAGAGGGGAAAAGAGAGAAAGAGATATATATATATATATAAAACAAAGAGAGAGAGAGAGATAAAAGAAGAAGAAGAAGAGAGTTTTAACATCGTAGGAAAGTATCCCAAGAGACCTTAAAGATCTAGTCGACAGGAGTTGAACTCAAGACATGTTATTCATAAGGAAAATGGCATAACCAATCTATCACACTTCGGTGATAGAATAGTTATACCATTTTTCTCCTATTTTTATCGGCGTGCACACACACTCGAGAAGAAGAGAGTTTAATTTAACGTCGTAGGAAACTAATTAAAGAGACCTAAAAATCTAGCCGACGAGGAGTTGAAACCAAGACTTGTTATTCAAGAGGAAAATGGCATAACCAATCTACCACATGTGAGTGATAGAAAGGTTATACCATTTTTCTCTTTTTATTGGCACACACACACCCACACACACACACGCAAGAAGAGAGTTTGAACGCCGTAGGAAACTATCCCAAAAGACGTTAAAGATTAGGATTTTAGTAGATTTAATTACGTTAAATTAGATATAGGTTTCTTTAAATTAGATTAGATTAGATTTAGGTTCATTTTTAGTTAGATTTACATTAGATTAGATTTAGGTTTATTTACGTTAGATTTAGATTTACGTTATATTAGATTAGATTTAGGTTTATTAATTTAGATTTATATATGTTATATAAAATTAGATTTAGGTTATTTAATTAAGGTTAGAAGAAATGACGAGGAAATCATTTAAGATAAGGTTAGAAGAAATGGCGAGAAAATTTCTTGCGCTCACAACCTCGACAGTCCATGCGGACCAACAATTCCACCTGCATCTTCGACTGCTGCTACCATACAATAAGCCGTCATGTTCAGCTAATGGAAGAGCACATTGAGCATACACAGAAATTAGTGATGCAAGATGACGATTCCAAGGGTCACACACACACACACCACATCCCGTCAAATCTAGAATAAGAATTAAGTGCCTTGAGCAGACATTAGCTACATTGCAAGAATGACGTACCTGCATGCTACAAACAAAGATCTACTATGAAAAGATGTTAAGATGCTGTGAAATGCTACAGCTAGAGAAGAGGCAAAGGGGTTTTGTCCACTACATGCAGTATCATGTAGACGTGGGTGTGTAGATTTCTTGTACCCACAAATATAGGCATTGACCAATAAAGACGAGATTATAACCCGGTGGTTCTGATCTCCGTGCACCTCTAGACCGAGGTGTACGGGGATTGGACATGACTAGAGAATGTGAGGTAGTTTACAATGTGAACAAAGAGAGAGAGAGAGAGAGACAGAGAGAGAGAGAGAGAGAGAGAGAGAGAGAGAGAGAGAGAGAGAGAGAGAGAGAGAGAGAGAGAGAGAGAGAGAGAGAGAGAGAGAGAGATAAGACGAAGAATGTCAATAGAAGATTAAATTTGTTGTCCAGGTTATAAGATTTTTGCCCTCATTATGAGTAGTGACGAGGATGTGGGGCCGTCCAACCGAAACACCTATCTCTCAACAAGGATCTTATGTCCCTGTAACCATTGCGAGCATGTTGTGTGACGGACAAGACGCGTTTCTTTGCAACACGTTCGCGAATTTGGCAAGTTCGATCCATCTATTATAGATCGAGTTGTTACCAATTATAACTCGTCGGACTCTGACACTGGCCAACAGGCAGCAATCTTACAACCCAATAGACGTGTTCGCAGAGGCTTTGGTCAAGCAGCATATGTGAGGCCACAAGATGTAGCCTCTGACAGCTCGGGGGATGATCATGCAGACCACATTCCCAACGAGGCAATGTTTGAGCCCGAAATTGATGAAATGATCGAGACGATCATGGATTCAGAAAGGCTTGTCTATGATGATATGAAAAGTGAAGCCGATACGCCATTGTCTAATGGAGCACGTGTGTCTAGATTGAAAGCGCTCCTGGTTCTTCTCAACATGCAGAAAAAGTTTGGATGGAGTGACACTAGTGTCACAACGCTTTTCAGGTGGTCTATTACAATAATTAGTTTACTTTAATAAAACGCTAAATGTATAATGATCTGATAGATTTTTACACAATTGTACCGTATTTTTATGTTGTGTAGATTGCTCAAAGAGCACATACTACCAGTTGATAATGTGATGCCAGATTCTCGAGGGGAATGGATTATAATTCGATCCACGCTTGTCCTAATGACTGCATTCTTTTCAGAGGGGAATACATAGACATAGAGAAGTGTCCGAAATGTGATTCCGAAAGATATCGAGTAGATCTCCATGGAACAAAAATTACGCAAAAGGTTTTGTGACATTTTCCTCTGCTTCCTTGCATCAAGCATTTCTTCGAATGTAAGTCCATGGCCGCCCTAGCATCATGGCATGAGGAGAATAAATCTTCGGATGGTGTGCTACGGATTCCTGCAGATTGTGCAGCCTGGAAACATATAGATGGAACATGGACGGACTTTGCCAGGGAAGCTCGAAATTTGCGCTTAGGCCTGGCTATGGATGGTGTAAATCCATTTGGTCAAAGATCAACATCTTATAGTGTATGGCCCGTTGTCATCGTCAACTACAACATTCCACTGTGGTTGACTACAAAGAAGGGGCACCTATGGCTAAGCTTGATTGTGCCGGGGCAATATAAAGTGAAGAATATGGATGTGTATCTTCGTCCACTATTGGAAGAGCTACAACAATTGTGGATTGGCATAGAGGTGGTGGATATGAGCCGACACACAGGTCAACGGAATGCTTTGATCAGAGGCATTCTAATGTGGACCATGCATGACTATCCCGGACTAAAAGAATGCTCAGGTGATCTATTTACAATACTCACTCGGACACTGCAAATCTTTATTTTTCTCAAGTTGATCTATTATCATGTGTATACATGCAAGGCTTCAAACAAGTGGATACAGATCATGTGTCACATGTGGACCTAGATTGAATGCACGTAGGGCTCCCTCACTGAAGAAGCAAATCTACGAAGGTCATCAAGCGTATCTTCCAAAGAATCATGTGTTACGCGATGGCTTTTTGGGAAGAGAGCCACCAAGGATGTCTGCACAAGCATGGTTAGAGCAGATGGAGATGTGTGATGACGGATTGCCCCCAGGGATGAAGAGATTATCTCTATGGTACGAGATACCATACTGACCCCGACTCATGATCAATCACTTGCTCGATCCAATGCACATATTCAAGAATGTGGGTAATCTACTATGGGACCATCTGACTGGCAAGAAAGATACTTTGGGAGCTCCGAACGTGTTTTACTAAAGAAGGAAAGCTTACCGGTTTGAAGTCACACGACTAGCATAAAATGTGTCAGGTATGTTCATAGTGGAGTATATCATAGTGAGAATTGTGTAACAAATTCGTGTGTGGACGTACTTTAATATCATTGCTGCACGTGTTTTGCAGTTTATTTTACCAGTTTCCATTGAGGGATGTCTGTCTCTTGACATCCGTAACACAATCTACAAACTTGCGAAGTTGGTACAATGGATCTCACAAAAGGAGATCAACATAGACTCCATACCATTCGCCAAACTAAATGCTGCGGAGGTTGTGTGTATGTTTGAGAAACATTTTCCTACTACCATGCTAACCATTCAGGTGCATCTTCTTGTTCACATAGTTGATGAGGTGGAAATAGCCGGCACAGTACATTCCAGATGGATGTTCTTTTTAGAACTTTTCATGAAAACGCTTAAGGGATATGTGCGTCAGAAGGCACATCCGGAGGGTAGCATGGCAGAAGGTTGGCTGGTATCAGAGTCCCTAGTGTACATTGGAGAGTGGCTAGACGGATTTGATAAAGCCCGAGACACGCTATGGCGAACCATAGATGATGAGCGCATAGTTGGAATTGTCATGTGCAATCTCGGTATTGAGAAGAAGATGACGGAAGATCTAGAGGCTAAAATCAACCGATTTTGCATGCTTCACAATCCAGTCATGAAGAAGTGGATCTCACAATATGAGGATGCAAAGCAAGAGCGACAAAGGGCAAGAATCGAGTGGAGACGGGGAAGATGACCACCGATGCACTATGCGACAGGTCTGGAGAGCCTACCAACATTCATGAGCTTAAGATGGTTGCACAACCAACTGAAAAGCGCACAACAATGCGGTGAAGAAGTGACTGAGGAAGAGTGGGAGTACTCTAGGGGTTGCGCGACCAAGGTAAGTTTGCAATGTACGACAGTAACTTTCTAGATGTTTGAACGACCACTCATAATCTAGCTTGGTTGTAGTATAAGTCATACACAGCAGCATGGTGTAAAGGTTGACATTTTAGGGTGGAATGGATCGACAAAAAATGTTTTACTCAAGATTGTGGAATCATGGAAAAATTTGAACAGTCTAGTCGACGACGGTCCTCTGATGCAGATCCTGTGGTGGCGGAACTCACTTACTTCAGCACGCTACAAGAGATTTTGAGGATCGATTATAGAGGATTTTTTGTCAACTTGTTCGACGTGCAATGGTTCAAGATAATCATGGAGGGTCGCAATGCTACTGTTCGTAGAGGAGAGTCTGGTTTTCTTGAGGTGGATTCAACTAAGAAATGGACTGACCTAAGAGACACTTTTGTACTACCCGAGCATTGTGAACAAGTAAGTATGTAAATAGTTAACGTGTGTTTTAGAATTTATGTGCTTGGAAGCTCTCATGTAAGTTATGTGGCTCTGGCAAGTGATATTTCATCCCACAAAGTCTGCATCAAACTGGTGGTACGTCATAGAGGTAGCCCCTCGTAGTGCACGGATGTATGAAGGCTACCATGTGCCAATCATAGCGGCATAAATGGAGGATATCGGAGAAGATGCCCAGTCAGAAGCTGTGGAGGTGGTGCCGAACATCGACCTGCTACTCTCTATGGGGTGCATGCAGAGGATCTACAAAATGAAACAGAGGACATCTGTTTAAACGGAGAGCTCTATATAGATATAGGAAGTTATGATGAGCTATGCGAGGATTAGAGAGAGATCTCTTAAAGCGATAAATATTGTTTTGTAAATTCAGAGTTATGCACTTGCCTCTTTCATCACTCAAGTTGAATAGAAGAAAAATGCTTTCTGTTGCTGCTAGCCTTTGAACATTCCAAAGCTACAAGCACTGGAGTGTTCTTGTATGATTCTCCGGCTCTTTAAGTATTTGTGTCATTGCATCATTGTAATTCTCTCTCTCTCTCTCTCTCTCTCTCTATCTATCTATCTATCTACTTGTCCATGTTTTCTACTCCATTCATTCATTAATATTAAGTTTAAATGTTCGTGTGTTTAATGCAGGTATGGATGATGATGAGTTTCTTTATTCTTTGTCACCCCAGCAAAGACAGTGGTACGTGGAGCGTCATCTCTCAGGCGCACCATCGCGCGTTCCTACTCCATCCGCATCTCCCTCTGTTTCGGAGTCCTCAGCACGCTCCAAAGCTTCGGTGTCGACGAGACCATCTTCACACTCGTCTAGGCACCGGCGCTCTAGTGGTGGCGGTGGCAGTGGAGGTTGTTGTGGGGGTGGCGCCACCGATGCTTCGACACCGCCTCGTGTTCGACGAGGCTCTTTACCCTCCCCTTCTTTGCCCATCCCGACACCAGCCACGGCATCGCCATCGACACCAGGTTTTGCGTGGCTGAGTGCCGTTCCCCACAGCTACACACCACTAGCTACTCCTCCAGGAGTCACTCCAGTGGACACTCCTCGCTTCGGGGCTCAGACTCCAGTGGAGACACCTGGCGTTCATACTCCCATTGACACGCCGCTAGAGACCCCTGTCGAGACACCCAGGTTCACGCGTCAGCGGCGAGAGGGATTGCCTTACTCCGTCGACTTTAGCGGCGGCATCATCTTGGATGATGACAGCAAGAAGGTGATTTCGCGCATGCGCGGTTTTTGCTCTGAGGTGTTTAGATACTACATACTAAACACCTGGAGTGAAATACCGAAAGAATTAAAAGACAGAGTCATTAGCATGCTTCATGAGGATTTTCCCGTTCCAACACGGGATGACCGCTTCAATGAAGATGTGATGAAGGTTCGAATGCGCGAATACTGCAAGCATAAGCATTCCAAAGTGCAAAATGCAATCAAGCATGGATGGAACAGACCAGATTGGCTGAACAAAGAAGATTGGAAGCATGCAAAGAAAGAAGCGCGCGAGAATCCCGACAAGTGGAAGCAACAAAAGGAGGCATCCAGAGCGCGAGTAGAGGCAGGGAGCTCGCACCACTTGGGGAGCGGTGGGTAGGCATCATTTGAGGCCGATTTTGTAAGTGTTTTCGCATCTATGTTCGATAGTTTAGGGTTTATGGGATTTGAATTCTAACATAATGGATTATTTGTATGTTTTGGCAGTGGTCATTTATAGGACGTGATCCCACTCCGTGTACGAGCGTGAGTACGCAGGCAGGAAGGTCTTAAACGCCCTTATAGACATCCTGACTTCTCGCGGCGGCATGGTTAGTATTAGGGTTGATTCTTTTCTATTTATTGTATTGTTTTATAAACTTCGCTCGCTATATGTTTAATTATACTTACAAAAAGCTATCTGATTGTTTTTTTTTGCAGAATCCGACAGATATGCCGCTTGGATGCGATGAGACGTCTGATTAGACGACGCCAGTTTAGCCATAGCTAGATAGCATTAGTTTCTTTTTGTCCTAGCTTATGTATCATGAGACCATGTAACTATGTATTTTTGAAAACCATGTATATTTTTTAAATAATGACAATGGTTTGTATCTGTTACATTTGCAATGATTAACAATCAAGTGATTTTGCTACTGTGTATAATTGTCATTTATTTACTTCCATCGATTCACGCTTGTCATTTTTGTATCTTTATTTTGCAAACAATACGTACTATGGATGATGGAGTTAATGATTATATTGTCTTGTGGCTGACTATTTTGGGTCTATATTTACCTTTGTAGTTTTTTTCAAAGGTAAATTGACCAATGAAACATTCAATATGGTTGATGGGTGGCAGGTCATTCAATGCCCTGCCACCAAAACTTTTTAATCTCGGGCGTTGCTATAGGCGTCGCTACATTGTGCACTGCAGCGTTGCTATAAGCGTCGGTATTTATGGCCCTGCAGCGTCACTATATGCATCGCTATGAGCGTCGCTATACGCGTCGCTATATAGCGACGCATATAGCGACGCTTATAGAGACGCCTGTAGCGATTTCTATAGCGACGTTCTCTTATCGATGTTGCTAGCAACGCTTTTTGCGACTCCGGGGGATTAAAAAACCAAATGTATTTCCGTCGCTATAAGCGTCACAAGAGTACACAACCTCTTGTAGTGCTGACAGCTCTAACTAAAGATAGGTAATGACATGTTGATACAATCTGGAAGCTTGTAACCCCGGCTCAACTATTATAAGCTTTATCCAAAAAATAGGAGTTACAATATTCTCGATTTACATGAGAGCTCCAAAAAATGGTACCCAGGTTAGCTTGCTACTAACATTCCCCCTCTCCTCACCTGTGTCGTCCCTTGACACAGCTTTATGGGCTAAAGTAGTCTTCTGGTTGACGGCTGGCAAGGTGGTCTTTAAGTGTTGTGAGAGATTTTTTATATCTGATTTTTCTTTCTTTATTTGTCACCTGCAGAAACTGCATAGTGACTCTGTTCTTCAGCACTACAACGGAGTAGCCGACAAATTGTGATGTCAGGTTGTTGATCACTGGCCTAAATATCTTCGTTTGCGAAGTTAAGAACCCTGTGTAGGATGCTTCCTCAAACGCCAACATATTATGTGATGGTAAGAACTACTAAGGTCGTAGCATAATCCTTTATTACCCTTCAGGAATGACATCCAAGGGGCGCCTGCTTGCTCTGGCTCATGGAATACTTCGATGCAGGTTAGCAGCATTCAAAAAATTTTATATAGCATTGCACATGGTAAATTGGGTAGACTTTTGAAGAAGGACATGGTGCCCGTCGGGGTTTTCACCATGTACTCTTCTATCCACGGTCCCTTTTTTAGAGCAAGAAACCTGGGGTAGTTCAGCCAAGTTGGCCGCTTCTTTGTTGGTGCCTCATGTGCTTGCCACGTCCTTACTTTTGGTACAGGACAGAAAGTAGGATCCTTTTGTAGGGTCGCAGGTGCTCTTGTGAACAGAATAAAATACCTTGGATTCTTGTTCAGCCAGCTCAGCCTCCACTTTGGGTGGTCTTGATCTGCGCCTTCTACCTGTATGTCTTTGTAAAGTCTCTTTTTGACTTAGAGAAACTCCACCTTTATCAAAGGAGAGGGCATGGATTGTTGGTGCCATTGTGCATTGATTTCATTGGGAGTGAGTTGTGTAACATTGACAGAGTGAAGAACTCTCATCTCCCAATCCATTGTTGCTTTCCACTGCTCATCTCCCTCTTGTGTAATCTTCTTCTTCAATGCATCTTCCTCAGCCTTTGAGAGCTGGACCATTGGCACTGTATCCGTTTTAGTTATGTGTACTTGAAATTCCTCCTCACCACTTAGCTCTTCTGCTGGCTGTGTCTCCATCTCAGCGAATTAAACTGAGGGGGTCTCTATTTGTGGCTGCTCTGAAGTTCCTGCCTCTTCTTGTGTTTCTGGCCGTCCCTTTCTCAACAGTTGGTTGACTCTTTTAAGTTCACCTATTTCTTTCAGTAGCTCGTCTTCTCTTTGCACCTGCATTAAAGCCAGGTCTCTACGTTGAGACTGCTCCAGTCTTAACTCCAACTCAAGGTCTATATTCTTTTTCTCTAATGATTTGTAGACCTCATCTGTTCCTTTGATCGAGGCTACGGCTGGATTCTCTCATTTTTGCCGCAAAAAAACTGCCTAATCATTTATTCTTTCTTCTAAGTATTGTAGATAGGCATTCACTACATCTAACTATACTTGCATTTTTTGAACTGACAAGGTTGTCGTTAGAAGTTTGTTTGTAACTTCTGTCAGCTGTTCATATTTTTCTTTGCAAGCATCTGACAACTTTGTAAGCAGATCATCGAGCTCCTCCATCTCCTTCTATTGTTTATTCCTTGCTAGATGATGTTGTTCAGCTTTAGCTTTCAATTCCTGCACTTGCCGTTGTAGATCGATGAGATGACGTTTAATATGTCGTCTAACTCCCCTTGGAGTGCGTTAATCACCATCTCTAATTATTTGGCCTTGTGCTACGGCTAAGTGCGGCCGTTTGGAGTCGTTTTGTCATGTCCTACATTTGCTTGGCATACTCGTTGACTTGCAAGATCACTTCATCGTTTTTGCCACTCTTTGTTTCTGGCTAGTTGCCTAGATGTTTTTGCAGTGTCTTGTTGGGTTGCATGATTTTTTATTTGAAATTCGTTTTGTTTGTGAATAATGGTCGATAATATGTTTTAAAGATTTATTCGTGCGTATTATTTGCTTCCACGTTAGCTTTTTTCAAAAAAACGTTTTATTGCTTACATATCAATCGATAAACTATCGATCGATTAAATATCAATCGATAGGCTTTCGATCGATTGTATAAGTCGATCTATATGTTTTTGATCGATACAGTAGTAGTATATAAAGCTCTTATTTGCATGTTTAAGCTACAATTCCCTTCACCAAAGTGTCAGTTACCTCCGGCATAGAAAGGTTGAGTTTTCAACTTAAAAAATCTTTGGTTTTTTGAAAAAATATTATTTTTGATGTTTATACATAAAAAATAAAATAATGATATAGATTTGAATCACTTATAATTCTTAGCAATAGAAGTTATTCTTTAACACTAGAATGGTAACCTAACAGGACATAAAAGTGTCCTTTCAGGGTTTTGGGAAAAATTTCCAAAACCATAGTAGATCCACTCATTTTGAAAAATCCTTTCATGAGCTTATAGTTCAATAACTACTACATATGGAAAAAATGAGAAACTTGTAATTTTTCTCATCCCTTGGTCACTACAAGCCTCCAAAGCTAATGGACCAGTGCATTTTGCCCAAAACAGCTATTTCTTACGATTGATTGCATATAAATAAGAGTGGAGATTTTTGTAGGACATGAGATAAAATGCCCCGTTAACTTCAATAGTTTGGTGACCAAAACATATGGTTGCTTTTACCTCTCTAATTTTTTTTTGGGCAAAAAAAATAGTTACAAAAAAGTTACATTTTTGCCATGCTGCGGACCTATCATCAAAGTTTCTATAGTCACGCTCAATACAGATACTATATACATGTTTTCTTAGTTCCATTTGGGCCTCTGGATTCAAAAGGAGCCATGGAGAATGTCAAAAGGATAATGGATCTCTTACAATTGGAACCTTGGGGGCAATGATAAAGTGCTAAATACAGCAAACATGAAAAAACTGGGTTTAGCATCATGACCTCTAGAAACCCATAGAAACTACGGAATATCTATCCAAGTTTGTAGTCTATGATTAGATATGGTCACTACCTACACAACACACACAATTGGCCTAAGAAGCTAGCAATATTGAGAAAGTTATACTTGCTACTCTAAAATGTATCGTATTCTTCAGCAATCAAAAAACTCAACCATCACCATATACTATGCTATATAGCATATTAGGTCCCCCAAAACTCAAGGAAGATTAGCTTTATGTTATACATTACACTTACACAATAAAAATTGAATTTGTATATCAAGAAAGCCACCAAAAAAATCATAAAAGTGCTAATTTTGGCCAAAAATAGGATTATGCAATCGTTGTAAATTGGTCATAACTTTCAATTTTAACACTTAGCTCTCCCTACAAGCATCAAAACATGTTGAGAACTATGAATTCCTAACCTCTAGGCACCTAAACCTCACAAACATGAAGTTTAGAGTGGTATGGGTGCCAAAAATTGAAAAAAAGCCAAAAACAGGACCCGTTTTTTCACACAGTTTAGGTTCAAAAATGTTGTGCAAGAGTAAGGTTAATGGTGAGATTGATACTCAAAAAAAATGCTAAGTTTTTTTCAGATCATAAGGCAACTTTGTGGATATATAGCACCTAGAAATTCATTTTCATACTCTTCAAATAATTCAAGCAAAATGGTCACTTAACAGGACACAAAAGTGTCCAAGGACATAAAAGTGTTCTGTTACCATTCTAGTGTTAACTCTGTTGATAAGATTAAATAAATTCCTCTAAGCAATAGAGACTATACTTTAGCTCTACTTGTTTAAGAATAGATAAATGAATAATTGTATGCATTACATACTACTTTTCTAGCTATAGTGCGAATGTATATTTATAAACATTAAAAGATATACTCTTAGATCTATTTGTTTTAGAATAGATACTAAAAGTGATATTTGATGGTTAAAATCTATCATAGATATAATATTTGCACAAATAATAGTGTTAGTTTATATGTTTTGGAATATATACACATACATGTAGGGTCTTTTGGTTGTCATGAATAAATGTTCTTACCTCCATATAGACATAGAATAGGTCCACTTAGTACCTCTTGGTTGTTATGAGATGATTCTCTTACTTCCAAGTGAGGTTTAAGATATGAAGTAGGATTCACTTGGTTGCATAGAATAGGTCCACTTAGTGCCTCTTGGTTGTTATGAGATGATTTTCTTACTTCCAAGTGAGGTTTAAGGTATGAAGTAGGAGTCACTTGGTTGTTATCGAGCTTATGCTCTTACCTCTAAGTGAATATGGTGGATTAACTATAGAATTCACTAGGTTGTGATGGAGCAAAAGCTCTTACCTCCTAGTGAATATTAGTCATGCATAGTACTTGGGAGTCACATGGAGGTTATCGAGCTCTTGCTCTTACCTCTATGTTGATATATAAATTAGAGACCTCAATTATTTTAGGGTCGATTGATTGTGTTTGAGCAGTAGCTCCTACCTCCAAGAGACATAGATAGTGGAATGTGAGATGACTCCATCGCTCATCTAAGTTGTCTTGAGCAAACGCTGTTTACCACCTAGTAGTCAAGAATAATATATCCATTGGTTATCTTCCCTAAAATATTATCTTAACACTATTCATTCATCATTTTAATTTAGCAAATCATATCTATAATTTTTTGGAATGCAAACATTGTGGGCATAAGTGGAACGGCAACACAAATCGCATCAAAGAACATTTATTTGGCACTAGTCCCAATGTGAAAGAATGTGGAGCACCACCTAACGACATATGGGTCCATTTTGCAGGGTATGTAAAGAAATGCAAACAGGCAGGACTTCTTCCTAAGAGATAGAAGGGCATGATAGGTGCGTCATCTGTCAACATAGAAGAAGTGGGTGTGGATCGATAAGACATGCGAGCTAACTAAGGACCTTCAATGGGAACAACCCGGACACCTCAAAGTACTTACACTTTTCCAAATAGTATCATGGGAGGGATAGATGCTAGTCCAGGGACATCCAACAGAGCCGGTATGCCTGGGACTCTATAGGTAGAATTCACTCAATACGACATGCTCGAATTGCATCTAAAGTGGACACAAGCCTTCATGGCTTGTGGAATCCGATTTAATGCCATAAGAGATCCTATTTTCAAAGATTCCCTATTGTAAACTACAAAAAAAGGATTCATCTATCCTGATTATAATAAAATGCGAATAGAATATGTTGACAAAGTCAAGAGAAGTACAAAAGTGATTCTCAGGCGAACAATTCTTGACTTTGTTCCAACGTTTGGCTGTACCATAGCCCTCGACGGATGGACCAGCTGTCAAGAAAAACCATTGATTAATGTCATGGTAATTTGTCCCAAAGGTGCAATGTTTTTCGAGGCCATTGATACCTCATTGAAAGAGAAGACATCTCTCTACTTGAGAGAGGTATATGAGGGAGCTATTGCTTGACTGGGTGGACCAAAGAATGTGACAGCTATTGTTACAGATAATGCTTCAAACTACAAAGGAGCGGGTTTAGCCATTATGGAAAAGTACTCAAAAATTACATGGATTGGATGTGCAGTTCACACACTGAATTTACTTCTAAAGGATATGGGCAGATTATTATCCATAAAACAAGTTCTTATTGATGCCAATCATATAGTCAAGTTTATACAAGAACATCTGTTTACATGTGCTTTATTTTGCTCCAAGTCTCCAAAAAAAGCACTTCAAATCTTCTGTGCCACATGGTTCGCTACATCATACTATGTTTTGAATAATCTCACTGAAGTGTGAGCGACTCTTACAGAAACGTTTTTAGAGCGCCGTTGGGAGGCTTGGCCTAGCACAAGTATCGAAGCCATTGCGAAGCAACTCAAAAATGTGTGTCCTTGGTGCAATCTCCTCTCTTTTGGTGGAACATTGACAAACTTGTTGGGACTAGTAAGCCCTATGTGGAACTGCTAAGGGTTGTCAACATAGATTAGTTTGTCATTGGTAAGGTTTATTGGATCATGTCTGAGTCATTTTGTGAAACCAAAGAATACAACCACTACAGTGCAAGAGAGAGATCACAAATCATGCATCTTGTGGAAAAAGGATGGGCTCAAATGTAGACACAATTGCATGGTGCTGCATTTTTCTTGGATCCAAAGTTCTAAATGAATGGACAAGCCTCCAACAAAGAGGTGATGAGAGACTTTAGAAACCTCTGCTTGCAGTTTTTTCCAGGCGACGATGGCATGGATGCATTCAAGCAGAGGGTGGATTATGCCAATAGGGAAGGAAATTTTGGAGATCCTTGAGTTCTTAATAGCATTTAAAAGATTTCAGGCCCAGTATGGTGGAAAGAATATGGAGGAGAGGTAGTTGAGTTACAACATGTGGCAACCAGGGTGCTTTCGATCACGGAATCTAGTGGTAGTTGTGAGTGCAATTGGTCTTCTTATGACTTTGTACACTCAAAGTGTAGAAATCGCTTAAGTCTTGCTCGTGCCGTATACCTTGTGTACGTCTTTTGTAACATGCGTCTCCTTCATGCACCCACAAAGATAGCCACATGTGCAACCGAAGTACACTTTGGAGTGCTTCAAACTGATGAAACTATGGCGGACCATAGATGTAGCGACGATGAGATGGATTGGGAAGTGGCTACATAATGTTCAAACAATGAAGAGGTTGATGACCTGGTGCTTGTGATAGATGGCGAGATGTAAACATATTTTCATGATAATGTATCTCATTTTTTCTCATTATAGCTCCCTATTGAGCTATATATCTCACTTTCTTGATTTAGTAGCAACAAAGTAAGTATTGAAGAGAATTTGCATAAACATAAGTATTGAGGACATTGATTGGCAATCAAATAAAAATACATTGCTTGACTCTCAACAAAGTCATTGATTAGCAACTCCAGAACAAATTCATTGCGATAAACATAGAGAGAATACAATGCGTCTCAAGAATATGAGGTAGAGAGTGTGAGTTGTGTGACAAGAAAGATCCAAAAAATATAGCGTATCGATTGATACTATACCAATCGATAATGTATTGATCAATAGTTTATCGATTGATAGTTTATAAATTATTCAAAAATACCACGTATTTTACGATAATATGTGAATAATAACGAGTTATTTGATATAGATTGCATTATTTGATCAAATAAATGAAACACAGGTCTCTTGTGTATCTTTTGGCTGCATCATGGCGGCTAGTTGTTGTTGCCCTTGAGACTGTGGCAAGTCTTCTTCCACTTTGTCATCCTGAGGTTTTGTGGATACCTCGGCCTTTTTTGGCTATGTTGAGGTTGAAGGTGCTTCCTCGGCCTCCTGTTTTTCTTGGTTGCTCAAACTTTGTGTTGTCCTGTAGTTCAGGACTTGTTGCTCTTTCTGGCTCTTTGTCTTGCTCTTTTTGCTGCTCTTGTGTAGATTCTATTGTTGTTCAGTTTGTGTCTCCTTGGTGGGCTCTAGCTCTGTGGCCTTTTGGTGAAGGTGGTGGGCTCGGCATGGGGTGGTCATGTTGTTCTCAAATAGGTGAAGAATGTCGCGGAGATAGATCACTTTTCTCATGCTGTTCTTCTCCTTGTTAAATTTCTTCTTCGGCTTGTTTTTGTTTTTTCGCTACCTCTTTAGCTTTTTGTTTTGCTTCTTGGGCTTCCTTCAGCTTCAAAGCCTTGGCTTCCTGCTACATTTTTTCTAGTAACTCTGTAGGGTCTTCGACTTGTTTCCTGGTATGGTGCTTTGTTCTTGGCCCTTTGAGTTCAGTGGGTACCCACTTTGCAAGGTCTTTGCCTTGAGCTTGGAGGCTGCGTTCATAGGACTACTTCTCTCTCTCAAATCTGGCTTCTTTTTGTACAGGTTTCTCCTCCTGTGTGGCCACGGTTTTTATTTTCATTTCTTCCCTTTGTGCTCTTTTTTCCTCGTTATCTAATTTTTCAGTGCTATGTCGTTTTGGCGAGCTTTCAGGAGACTATTCATCAGACTTGTATGTTCTCCTGGTAGATCTTGTGGCTTGAGGGGAAGGGTGTGCTGACACTATCCATGTGTTATGATTTGGGGCATGTGGCAGGTTGTTGGCCATGCCGATAGCATGGTAGGAAATTCTGGTTAAAGCCTCTGGTGCTCCCAAGTATGTAATGTTTCCCTCTTTCTTTGTCCCCTTCAATGTGGACAACACATACTGTGCATGGTCAATTCATTGCCTAGTTGTTGATTTGAGAACTTGCGTAAAGGTTGTGGGGACCGCATGATTTGGTGTAGTGTACCTTGGCGGCCTTTTGGCGAGGAAGTGAAAGTGCTGATGATAAAACCTTGCGGGCTCTTCCACCTATTTTTGGATGAGGTCAACAAATGTGGCAGCGGCGGTTTCCTTGGTGAAAGTTCTTGTCGTCTTTCTATCTCCTTCCCTTTGTTGGCAATATTACATCTTCTACCACTATCTCTTTGGTAATCACAACTTCAACTTTGTTCCCTTGCTGGTCAAAGATTTGGGCGGTTCCATCTTCTTTGATCGTGGACAAGAGCTCATAAATTTTTTGGAAGTCCACTCTACATGGCTCTCGTTCATAAAATTCTCAGAGCCCAAGCCTTCATTTGGCTTCTTTTGTGTTGGGCTTTGCAGTGACATCATAAACTTCTTTTTCTAGAAGTTGTAGTTCTATCTGATGTCCCTCTTCACTCTTGAATCTACTTGTGAACACTGTTGTGTTATGCTCTTCCAGCTATTCTTTTGATAGATAGGTAGCTTTGGAATTCTTGACTGAATCGGGGTCCAGTTTGTATGGCGATAGCTCTTGCAGCTTCTCCTTTTGCAAGAGCTTCTTCTTGGCCCTCTTTGCAACTTGCATGGTTCTTGCTGAGTGAATACAGTGACTAAGTTAGCAAATTTGGTAGATTTTTCTCTGAAATGTCCTTCAGTCCAAAATGCTGACAATTTTGGTCCAATTTGCTTCAAATCAATTTTTGAATATGCATAGATGCATAAAAACATGTAAAGAACAAAATTGTGAAATCCAAACAAAAAATTGCAACAAAAGTAAATAATCACGATTATTTACAGCTGAATAATTTTTTCAACTTTTTGGAAAATTGGCATTATAGGCTTGAAGTATATACCAAATACATACTCTGAGTGAAATATGGGCTCATTTGGGTGCATAGGGTGAAAATGGTGCTAGATTTTGGCTTTAGGTCTCTGAAACAGTAGATGTAAAGAGATTTTGAGATTTTGGGCTCCAAATTTGTTCAAACTTGGCTAGTGGACTTAGGGCATCATGTACTTTGGTTCTATAATGGCAAAGTTGCAAATTTCTCCCTTTTTGACAAAACAGTAAATAATTATGATTATTAACCATTTTACCAAAATCAATATTTTCAGGAATAACTTGGTTCTAGGCATGGTATAGATCATGTGTATGTGATATGAGGTGATTTGGATCAAAAAATGTGGCTCATAACTCAGAAATTGACTTTCAAGGAGTTTTTTGTGTTTTTTGGCAATTTCCCAAGTTATAGTTGATCATTTTGTCTTATACTTGAAATTGGCATGTAATAGGTGTGTACAAGTGATAGGTGTGGCCATGATACAATTTTCAAGCCAAAATATTGTAAAAGTAAATAATCCGAATTATTTAGAGATGTCATCATTTTCTTGCAAAACTTGTAAATGTTGACCTAAACACATTCTATACACCTAAAACAAGTCCTAAATTGAGTTTGGTAAATTTTGTTCTTGTCGGAATCACTTTGTGCTTTGTCGACTCTGAAATCACGGCTTTTTGTGATACTTGGCCTGTAGTGTTGGTTAGTCACTTTTGAGGTTTTGGACTTATCCACAACATTGTCATGAAGCAACTCATCCAATTTTGGCCCATTTGGAGTCAATTTGACCTTGTATGTCGAATTTGTGTAGACCTCATAGGTAAGCTCTCTGTGGAGTCAGACTCCAATTCTGGCATCTGCCAAAAACCTATCTTTTCTACTTGGGACCCCCTCGACCCTTGCCAAATGGTCAATTGTTGTTGTAGAAGTGTTCTATTACGTTAGGGCATGCTACAGTTCAAATCTCATCCGTTTTGGTTGAGCTAACAGGCCGCTATGGTTGATTTTTGGACGTAGGTATTCGTGCACTGCTCGGATTCTAGGGTTTTTTCTAGGGGGTTAGACTAGCTACCGGCCGTACAAAATGGATCATTGATGAGTAAAGAACTTACCCATCATGTCTCGTGTGAGACGGCGCTGAAAACAAACAACTGTAGACTCCTAAAAGTACGCGCGAAGAAGTCGAAAGGCTCTCTCTCCAAAGGCAACAAGTGGAAATGAGGTGATTTTAGCCTATCTTGGGTATCTATACTCGGACTTCCCGAACCATTTTTTGCCAGATTTCCTTGTTAGTCCTGCTAGGTCGTGAAATCTATGTTAGACTCAAAAAATTTCCCAATCGGATTCCTATAGCTCATTTTGCAAGAATTCTGCAAAACTAGGTTTGGCCGCCTTATTTAGGCTTCCTGCTTCCAACTGCTGATTTGATTGAAAATTTTTGTGCCTATTTGCCTTGTCTTTTTTATCATCACCATGTCTTTAACTTTTCCATCTGAGCTCCTTTGCTATTTATTATTAATTTTTGACCTCATTATTGAAAAAATCAAAGAAAATAATAGAATGCACTGAAAGCAAATTGAAAATCCAATAATTAAGAAAATCCATTAAAAAGAAAAACTTTATTGTTTTTTGTTGGATTTCTCCTTTTTTAAGTCTCAATATTAAGAAAAATAATGAAAAATAACCAAAAAGGACTATTTTTTGATGATTTTTTAATAGTATATACACTATTTACACTCATCAGGGATATATCCTCTTGTTGATGATTTATAAGGGCATTATTAGGTAATTTTGCAAAAGCTCACACGTTAACCTCAAACTTTTTCCTCCCTCTTCAAACATTGCCCTTAATTACTTAGTACTCTTCCACCCCTCCTAGATGGCGTACTCCTGGACAACTGTGTGCATGGGTTGAACAATCGTGTCTATGAATAGCCGTGGTTGGCTCTACCATGCTTTGAAGATCAATGTAGTTCAAACCAATATGTTGTGCAAGAGTTGGGTCTTGAGTAATTAACTCAAGGGTTTCTGATATCGAGGTTTTCTGATGCTGTCTTCCAAAGAGAAAATCTTGTAGCTTGTGTGCTCTTTGCTTGATTATACCTTCAGGATGCTTTAGCATGCTGATTTCTTGAGCTGTTTGTATCTCTTTTAACTTTTCTCCATTGATACCTTGGTTTTTTTTATTGCAGAATGGTGTGGTGGAGTATCCTGAGACTTAACTCTCCATTGCTTCATCGAATTTTCAATTTGTGGAGAAGATAAGTGCTCTTTTTTCTTCAAACCCATTTTGTGTTAGGTTCCTTGATCGGAGATGCTTGTCTCTATGTTTTGACCTTTGGAATTCCAATAATCATTGTCTCATTCATGCGTTCATTTGGTAAACATACAAACTGATGAGAACATGAACCTCCATGTACTATCACATCCAAGTTGACTAGTCCCAATGTTGGTATTGGGTTCTTGTTGCATCCTTTAATAGTAGCTGTTCCTGATGTCAATGATTGACTTGTTGCTTTCTTGTACGTGGAATAACTGACTTAACTGCTCCAGGAATAGCTAAACTTAACTGCTCCACTAACTTAACTGCTCCACTGGAGATACATCTTGGCTGCATAGCTTAACTGATCCACTTGGAGATACATCTTCAATGATAAACGGTCCGGTTTCCTTTTTCTTAAACTTGGGAATATGTTGATTAAGGGAATAGACTAAAACTAACTCACCTTTTTTGAAGATTTTTGTAATAAGATGGGAATCAAAAAATTGTTTTTGTTTCCGCTTTTGTACATAGATGTGAGCTACAACAGTTAGCCTTTGCTCATCTAGCTTTTCTAAATCTTCAAGTCCTTCTAACAATTCATGTTCAGTCCACTCAAGATCCTTAGCTACCCTTAATGTCGGCAATAGAAATTCTATTGGCAATATGACATCAACACCCTAAACAAGGTTAAAGGGTGTAGCATTTAAAGCTGTTTTGAATGAAACTCGAGAAGCCCATAGAGCAACATGGAGAAATTTCATTTCCTAGTCTTTCCTTCCTGAACTAACCACTTTAGTCAATACCGAGCTAAGAATTTTATTCATATGCTCAGCTAGTTCGTCTGCTTGTGGATGATAGGGAGCTGATTTTTTATGGATGACCATAGATTCATTCAGTAGATACTCATTGAGGAAATGAATTTCCATATCAGTGACAATTTCTATTGGTAGTCCATATCTTGTAAATACATATTGGTATAAGAATGCGGCAGTGGTTATGGTATCATTCTTTTGAGTTGATTTAGCCTCGACCCCGTTGCTCAAATAGTACGTAGCTACAATAATATATTGAGCTTGGGTTCTATAAGCAGGTGGATGTATCAGCCCAGCAAAGTCTATACCCCATTTTGCAAAAGCACTAGCTCCCATCATTGGTCTTAAGGGAATTTTTGCTCGTTGACAAGCATCACATCTTCGAACATACTCTTTGGAATTTGCAAAAAGTGTTGGCCACCATATGCCTGCCATTAAGATTTCTCTTGTGGTGGTATCACTAGAAAAATGACCTTCAGCTAATCCACCATGTGCTTGTTCTGTAATCGGAATATACTCATCTTCATTTGCACAAAGACGCAAATGTTGATCCTTACCTCTCCGATACAATTGGTTTTCAATAAAGCATAGTTTCTTGCTTTAGTTTCAATTGCTCTTTTACAACGTTTACTCATATCCTCAGGAAATGTTTGACTTGTTAAGTAAGTAACTAGATAGTTACTCCACTTAGGAACATGCAACATTTGAAAAAATGTTACATGAGGTATGGGTGTTTGTTTTTGACATTGAGGACAATCCTTTACGAAAGAGAGAACATCACTCCTCGTTGGCCAAAATACTCCAAGTCTCAAGATTCTTTGCATAGTTTGGTCTTCAACAAAGTGAAGTCCTACTATGGTAATATGTGCTTGACTTAGGTATTGGGTTTTCTCTTCAAGATTAATGCATAAGAGCAATATTCCATCTTTGTTTCTTTTGTATAGCCTACCAGTAAGTAATTGATACATAGCTGATTTCTTGATTAATCCGATGGTAATAGGAAGTGGTATTTGTGAATCCACTTGGGCTATGATGATCAATGATACCATATTTTTTGACCATCTAGATATCATTTCCGCGGAGAAAAAATATGCATCTGGTAGATCATCGTCTACTCCTTTAGGTAATTCCCTTGAAACAATCCTTGGCAAATGATCTGATCTTTGATGAGTAGTGCCCTTTTTTACAACCACAGTGAAATCAAATTCTAGAAGAATGATGAACCATCTCACTATTGTTCTTGTGATGCATGGCTTGTTGACCAAGTACAATAAATCTTGGTGGTCCACAAAGAACACAAATCTATTTGCTAATAGATAATGTCTATACCTTTTTACGGCATAGATCATTCCTAATCCTTCCCTTTCGATCGTGGTGTAATTCTTTTCTTCCATGCTCAACTATCGGCTAGCATAAGAAATAGGAAAATCAGTTTTCCCGTCTCCTGGTTGAGCTAGTATACGTCCGATGGCAAAATGGGAAGCATCTACATGTATGTGGAATATCGTATTCCAATCTAGTGCTTTCAATATTGGAGCTGAGGTGAGAGCTTGCTTAACACTAGGTTGGTAACCTAACAGGACATAAAAGTGTCCTTTCAGGGTTTTGAAAAAAACCTCCAAAACCATAGTAGATCCACTCATTTTGTAAAATCCTTTCATGAGGTTATAGTTCAAGGCCTACTACACATGGAAAAAATAAGAAACTTGTAAAATTTCTCATCTTTTGGTCACACCAAGCCTCCAAAGTTGATGGACCAGTACATTTTCATCAAAACAGTCATTTCTTACGTTTTGTTGCATAAAAATAAGATTAGGGATTTTTGTAGGGCTTGAGATAAATTCCCTAGTTAACTTCAATGGGTTGGTGATTAGAACATATGATTGCTTCTCACTCACTATTTTTTGTTTTGCCAAAAGAAATAGGTACAAAAAAGTTGAATTTTTACCATTCTGCTAACCTATCATCAAAGTTTCTATAGCCACACTCAATACAAATAATATATGCATGTTTTCTTAGTTCCGTATTGTCCTTCAGGTTCATAATGAGCCATGGAGCATGTCAAAATAATAATACATCTCTTACCAAGGGGAATCTTGGGGACAAAGATGAAGTGCTAAATACAGCAAACATGAAAAAACTAGGTTCAACATTATGAGTTGTAGAATCCCATAGAAAGTATTCAGTATCTAGCCAAATTTGATCCTTATGACTAGATATGGTTACTAACTACAAAATTCATGTAGTTGTCACAATAAACTAACAATATTGAAAAAGCTATACTTGATATACTAGAATGTTTCGTTTTCTTCTATAATTGGAAAAATCAACCATCGTTGTCTACTATGCAAAATAGGGTATTAGGTGCCCCAAAATTCAAGGAATATTAGCTTTATGTTACAATATGCAACATAGAAAATCAAAACTGCATTTGGATATCATGAAAGCCACCAAAAAAATCATAGAAGAGCTAAAATTGGCTAAAAAACAGGATTTGACAATTTTTGTAATTTGGTCATAACTTACGACTTTAACATTTATTTCTCCCTAGAAGCATCAGGACATGTTGAGGACTACTAAAGATAGTTCTCTAGCATTATAGACCTCACAAACATGAATTCTAGAGTGGTATAGTTGCAAAAAGCCAAAAACAGGACCCGTTTTTTCACACAGTTTAGGTTGTGAAATGTTGTGCAAGGACAAGGTTAAAGATGGAATTGATATTCCAAAAAAATGTCGAGTTTTTTTCAGCTCATGAGACAACTTTCTAGACAGATAGCACCTCAAAATCCATTTTGAAACTCTTGACATAATTCAAGGAAAATGGTCACTTAACAGGGCATAAAAGTGTCCCAGGACATAAAAGTGTCCCATTACCAACCTAGTGTTAAACTTCATGAAGGATTCGTCACATGTCTCATTCCACTCAAAGTGTGTAATCAGATATACATGGGTTTTGCAATTATAACGTACATGTAAATGAACCGTCTATAATATCCACAATGCCCCATGAAGGCTTGAATCCCCTTGACTGTTGTTGGTTTAGGCAAATCAGCAATAACATGAATTTTATCTATATCATTAGCTATGCCATTTTTAGACACTATATGTCCAAGAAGTTTTCCTTGTCTACCCATGAATGTTTCCTATAAAGTCTACACTTTTTGAATACCTTTTTGAGGTGTTCAGAATGATCATGAATATACGTATAGATCATCCATATAACTTCCAAGAATTTCCTAAGATATTATTTAAAGGAATGGCTCATCAATCTTTGAAAGGTGGCAGGAGCATTAGTTAACACAAAAGGCATAACCTGATAGGCAAACATACCCCATTCTGTTGCAAAAGCAGTTTTATGCTAATATTTTGGGTCAACCAAAAGTTGATTGTAACCCAAAAAGCCATCTAAGAAGCTGTAAGCTTCTTTTCCTGCAACTCATTCTAAAACATGCTTAGTGATTGGAAGAGAAAAGTTGTTTCTAATGGTAGCTTCATTCACTTTTTTGAGATTGACACACACTCTTAGTTTTCCATTTTTCTTGGGTACTACCACAATTGGAGACACCCAATCTGTGTGTTCAATTTCAGAAATGAATTCTGCTTCCTTTAGTTTTTCAATCTCTTCTTTGATCTTCTTAGAAAATGTTTCATTATATGTGTATGGCCTTTGTCTACTTGGTTTTGCATCATCTCTCACGGGTATGGTATGTTGACAAAATTCTGGATCAACACCCTTGAGATCCTTGTAAGACCAAGCAAAGATATATCGGTACTCTTTTAGCAAGCTTAGCAAAAGCTCTTCTTCTTCTTCTTCTATCAGGTCATTTGCAATGTAGGCAGGCCTAGTCTCTTCTATTGGTTCAACCAGATCTACCTTTTTCGCGTTTTTAGGCCCTTCGTAAAACTTGCCATGTTTTCATAATTCTCTAACAGGTTGTTCGACAATGATTTTTTGATCTTGGAAAGTATATTTCTTGTAATGGGATGGAACACTCATTACATCTTTACCATCCTCTTCTGTGGTTTCCATTTTGATCGTATATATCTCCTTTAGAGCTTTTTTCAACTCTTGATACTTCTTTTTCCGCTCAACTCGTGTCATAGTTGACTCCTTTTCTTGTTTTTTTGGTCTTGCTTGAGTATCCTTCCTCGATTTTCTTGATGTTTTTAACATTTTTGGGTTTTTGTTTGAAGGATATCTGCCAGTGATTTTGTCCTTGACACAATCATGTGCATCTATCAGCTTCAAGAACTGTGTTCTACTGGAGACTGATGGCATGGGTCTAGCTTTCACATTTCTGGTGTCTCTTTTCTGTCTATACCATTTTTTTCTTCTAGATTTTTGGTTAGTAAAGTCAAAAAACTTTTCCTCCCCTCCTTTCATAAGTAGCTTAGCTCTCACATGTTATTTTTCTGACCCCAAATCTTCAGAGGTAGCTGAGTGTTCTTCTAACTCATCTGTTGCATTGTAGTAGAGGTCTGAAAAGACTTGTTGAGCTTTAATCAAGTCCTTGGGTTCCTCATTTTCATCTTCAATGTGGAGGGTCGAAATCATTTGGATAAGAATTATGTTGTAGCCATCCTCATTGCAAAATTGATTAGGCATAGACATATTCACCCATACATCCATTGTTGCTAAAATTTGAGTCCACTCAAATGGCTCAAACAAATGCTCTTGAAAGGGTTCAGGTACATATGATGCATCTGTACAATCCCTCTCTAAGATACATCCTTCTCGTTTTAAGCTCCCATTTTTTAAAGCTCTGCATATCCAAATACGAATGTCTTTGTTTAACCACGAGGGAAGCTTAGTTTCAACCGAAGAGACTGAATCAAACTCTTATATGGGCATTTTCATGACATCTCTATAAGTGTGATATTTTAGATTAACCCTTGTTATAGATTCCACTTGCTTCAAATACAGATAATTGTTTCCCCAATCTTGGATGAGATGTACCTGTCATATGAAAGGTCTTCCCAATATGATTTCATAATTGAGTTTCTTCCCAAAGTCTATATGGCAAAAGTGTGTTGATATTCAATCCCACAGGAATTAACTATCACTTTTGCAAGAATTCCTAAGGGTATTTCAATATGTCCCATCAGCCAATTGCAATTTCATTCGAGTTTGTCTAATGGTTGATTGTCCCCAGGATTCCCATACTGCTTGTAGTATTCTTTGGCTTTGTTCATTAGAATAGATTGAATCTCTTTGTTAACCCTTTTGTAATTCAATCTTCCCAATTTTTTTGCGATGAGCCCCGTTATCCCCACCTTCTCGAGGGTTTGTTGTAGATCATTCCATAAATATGGTCTGAGTTTTAACAGTTCTCCCAAAGTAAGAGTGCATTGGATGGGTGTAGACATGATTGAATGAATGCTGTCTACTTCTAGGGTCTGTTTAGCTTTTTTTACTTGAGTGGTCTTACACACTATGGATTCATCTTCGTTATCTCCCAAGTAAGAGGGTAATGTTCTCAAGTTCAATGGTTTCGACATTCCTAAAGCTTCTGATCCGCAATCCCCATACAAAGATTGTACATCTATGTCCATTTTAGGAGGTAGGTTGTCTAACCAAACTTCCTCTATAGGAGCTGACTTTAGAGTTAGGCTCCCATCATTGATCTCTCTAAATTTTTTCCATAAGAGCCAGTATTCTTCTACGAATGGAATTCCGTCTAGGGCATCTTCATTGTCCAGTACTATAAGTTCTGGCTCTTTTGTTTCAAGGTGGGATTCTACCGCCACTTTGGCTTTTTCTTTAGTGTCTCTTACCACAAGCTCTTCCGGTTTTGCCATACTTACAAATTTGGGCTTTTGTTTTTTCAGCATTTATTGCGTGATTCTTACCAAATTTTGATAAACTTCAAGCTTAGCTGCTTCCATGTCTGGAGAAGGATAGTTTTTCCATTTGTTTTTCATGTTTTGGCTCGCTTTAAGTCCTGCTTGGTAGGCTTCCAAGGCTGCATTAATAGGCTCAAAAATTTTATCAACCAAAATTGATCCTCCAGATTTTACAAAAGTTTCTTTGATTTCGCTTCCAGTTTCTTTCACCTTTTCCTAGAATAGCTTCTTTGCTTTCTCCTCGATTTCAGCCTTTTGTTTCTGCTGTCTAATCTCATAACTTTTGCTTCTGCTTCTTTTGGTCTTTTTAGAGGCAATTTTTGTATTCTCCGAATCATTAGAGGAGTTATGTTTCTTTTTCTTGGCCTGGGCTCTAGTGATTACCTTCATTGAAACAATTGGTTCACTCTTAGATGAGCTACTAGGTATCACTTGGACTACCTTTACTACTGTTTTACCCTTGTTTAAAGGATTTTTAGGACAATCTTCCGAAAAGTGTTCTCCCTTTTTGCAACATTGTATGCAATAAGCTTCAACTGGCTTCAGGTTTTTGTCAGGATCTGGGAATTCATTTTTTCAATGATCATCTGCACCACAGTTATGACAGATTTCCGTTCTTGGCTTAGTCATGGGTCTTACCATAGGAGTTCTGACACCTTGATTAGCTACATAATGCATTGGTGCAAGCTTTGGTGGAGCATAAGTCACAGGTTCTTCCATTGGTGGTGGATGTGAATAATACCAATCTCCTTCTACCATTACTATAGAGGGACTAGGCTCACCATAGGGTGTAATAGCACTAGTGCTTGCTCATCTATGATTCCCTCTGGATGCATGTACTTTATAGGCACTGCATTATGTCCTGCATAAGGAGGTTGTTGACCCAACACAGGTTGAGGTCTTTCCATACCCATCGATGGTCTTTGAGTTGGTGCCATGTTAGGCTGGTATCTATACATGGGTTATCCTTGTGGCCTCATGGGCACATACTGAACATTCCCATCATACTTTGATCGGTACTAGCACTCATTGGTCTCATGGTTGGTCCGTTTGCCCTCAATTGCACACCATTTTTGCGGTCTAATTGCCTATCCCTATTGAGGTATCCCTTGCTCTGGTCCCCTCATAGGTGCTTTTTGCATGTTATTCATCATATCATTCATCCTTTTGAGCATTTCTTCTATAGCTGAAAGTGGTGCTGCAGCCGTTCCCACTTGAGCTGGTTTGGTGGATGTTGTTTTCTCACTTTGGTTATCCTTAGGGACATCTTCTTCGTTGAAAATATCACAATTGTCTCCTAAGTCAATAGCATCTGACACACACTCTTCTAGGGTTGTATGCTTCTTGCTATAAAATATAGCATGAAGTTCTTTGTTAAGCAGTCCCTCTAGAAACAAGGATACTAGTCATTCTTCTGCAGGTATCTCTAGCAATGTATTGTTTCATTCGATTTACACAACCCCTAATAGACTCACCATGTTTCTGTTTGAAGCTGTAAATTTGAGCTACCGTATTGTGTTTGATCCCCGTTTTGGAACAAGGAGCTACAAATCCTTGAGCTAATGTGTTCAAGTCCATGATTGACCTTGGTGGAATGTTTTGGAACCATGTCAATGATTTTCCTTCTAATGTCATTCCAAACCGCTCGAATTGAGTATGGAAATCAAATATGCATTCTTCTCTTAGCAGTTGCTTAAATCTTGCTAAGTGGTCGTATAGATACCCTGATCCGCTGTATTTTCTGACCCATTTTTGAAAATTAGCTGGTCTGACACATCTATTTGGTTCAACTCCCGGTCTCCTGGCACTTGGTCCTGTTCCGAGTCCTTCAAACTAGTTTTTTGGAAATAGTGACTCATGTAGCCCTGAACTGGCCTTAGTGTCACCCGAATTTCTGCGTGATGAGGTGGTTTCTGGTTTCTTTACATTACTCCAGAAGATCTCTCACGGTGTTCATCTCTTGGAATTGTTTTTGGTTCCTTGCCCAATATCCAATCTCTTATGGAATATCCCTAGTATTTGGTTTGTTCTACTTCCTCAGGAGTCATCATAACAAAGTTGTTATAACAATCCATAAACAGGTAGGTTGATAGGTCTGCTAATTACTTATCTTTGATCTTGAAGTTATAGATGATCTTCATGGCCGTTAGTTGTCTTGATTTGGCATGCAAAGTCCACAGAAGAGCTTTGACATTTCTATCCTCCCAACAATAGACTCTGATCCTAGGATTATCCGTACTAAGCCATTTCATGTAAAGAATGAGGATGCAAGAGAGCTACACAAGACAAGCACAAAGCACACAGAGATGGAAAGCTTCTTCTTCTCCTTCTTCTCAGAAAAGAGAGTACAAAATGACTAAGTGCTAAAGCTGAAAAGTAGCACATATGTACATGCGGTCACTAAGTGTGAACTCGCTAGAAGCGTACTAGGCTGGCACTATAAGTGTAGTCCAGCTGTAGAATTACTGGCAGAGATCCTCCGTGTCGGTCACCTAACGCGCCAGTGAGTAAATGCCGTAAGCGGCCAAGACCCGTAGTGGATGCCAGCTCAAGGTGTAGAGCTCGACATCTCAACACTCCCCCTCGAGCTCTGCATGTCGCAGAGTCCAAGCATAGGCTGGAAACGTTGAAGCTTCTCAGCTCCGAGGGCCTTGGTAAAGATATCCACTATCTGCTCCTCTGTGCTGACGTAGACCAAGTCGATGTCGCCCGCCAACACTCGCTCTCGAACGTAGTGGTAATGGACCTCTATGTGTTTGGTCCTGGCATGGAACACTGGGTTCCTAGCCAACTGCATGCTGCTGAGGTTGTCACAATGGATGAAAATCTGCTGGTCCACCTGCACTCCCAAGTCCTCAAGTAATGTGCGTAGCCAAGCTACCTCGCACGCCGCAACTGCTGCACCTCTGTACACGGCCTCTGTGCTCGATAAAGCAACCGTAGGCTGCTTTTTGCTGCTCCAAGTAACAGCAGCACTCCCAAAAGAGAACATGAAGCCACTCGTAGATCTCCTATCAACAATGCTACCTGCCCAATCTGCATCTGTATACCCATACAATGCTAATGGTGCATCTGCTGCATAGAACAATGCGTAGTCAAGAGTACCTTGCACATACCTAAGTGTGCGTCGTACTCCATCCAAATGTGGCTTCCTCGGAAGTTGCATGAATTGACTCTCCAAGCCTACTGTGTAGCTCAAGTCTGGCCTCGTGATAGTCAAGTAGATTAGACTACCCACAATCTTCCTGTACAGGTTGACATCCTCAACAACATCACCCTTCTCTGCACTCAGCTTTGCATTCACATCCAAGGGGATAGAAATTGGCTTACAATCAGCCATACCATACTTTGACAAAATGTCCAAAGCATACTGTCTCTGTGATAGCCATAAATCCTCTGGAGTCCTGATCACCTCAATGCCAAGAAAGTAGCGCAACTCGCCTAAATCTTTCATTTCAAACTCCTGTTTTAGAAGACCCTTCACATGGTCAATCTCCATAGCATTGTCACCAACAATAATAAGGTCATCTACATATATGGTAATGACCACAATCCCCACATCACTCTCACGTACATAGAGTGAATGATCAGCATGATCTCTCCTAAAACCAATACTGACAAGATACTTGGCAATCCTGTCATACCATGCTCTAGAGCCCTGCTTCAAACCATACAAAGCTTTGAGAAGTCTGCATACATAATCTGGGTAACCTGGATCGACATAACCAGGTGGCTGATCCATATACACTTCCTCTTGCAACTCACCATTCAAGAAGGCATTCTTTACATCCATTTGATGCATAATCCATCCTCTAGATGTAGCCACTCCTATGACAGCTCTCACTGTCGTCATCTTTGCCACTAGAGCAAAGGTCTCCTCATAGTCTATGCCATACGTCTGTGCATAACCCTTTGCGACCAGCCTTGCCTTGTGACGCTCAATGTTACCATCAGCCTTATGCTTGGTTTTATACACCCATTTACAGCCAATAGCTTTCTTGCCACTTGGCAATGGCACCAAATCCCATGTGTCATTTGCTTCCAATGCAGCCATCTCTTCATTCATTGCATCATCCCAATGCACATTTCCAACTGCATCCTCAAAACATGTGGGCTCCACATCCTGTATCACCTTAGCCATGTAGGCTCGGTGATGCGCTAGATACCCATCATAAGTCAATTTCTGAACTGGATTTCTGACTCTATTAGATCTGCGCGGTCCTGGGTCACTCCTTTGCCCTCTAGCATCTTCTTGTACTTTCCTTACACCAGGTGTCCTGACAGCCGGAATTCCAAATTCCTCATCAAGACTTTGTTCAGAACCATCTGAATCCATGTCTACATGTGAAAAACCTGATGATGCATCAACCATAAAGGGAGGTTCATCAACCTTTTCCTTTCCTTTTCGTGATACATTCCTTGTACCTGTTGGTGGAGTAACCTGCGTACGTAGTCTACCATTCCATGGTTTCTCAACAGAGCCACGAGAAGAGGACTCTTGTGGTCCACTCAAAACCTGTGACTGTGGCCTCACATTTTGTACAACCACATCATCTTTTACATCAGCCCCAATAGTGCCATGTGCATTACTGTACCAGCTGCTCATCTCATCAAAGACTACATCTCTGCTCACTCGTAATTCTCGTGTAGTAGGATTGTAGCACCTGTACCCCTATTGTTCAAGGGAATATCCCACAAGAATACATTTCTCTGCTTTAGGATCCAATTTCCTACGCAACTCATCTGGTACATGCACGTAAGCTATGCAGCCAAACACTTTCAAGTGTGCCAAATCAGGCTTTGTACCTGTAAACTTTTCCTCAGGTGTTACATCATGCACCGCAGCTGTAGGTGTCCTGTTCATAATGTACACAGCTGTATTTACAGCTTCAGCCCAGAAATGATGAGGCATGTTCTTCTCATTCATCAATGCACGTGCAACCTCTGCAATGTGCCTGTTTTTCCTTTCTGCGACCCCATTCTGCTGTGGAGTATATCTGCATGTAAACTGCCTATGTATACCATGCATTCGCAGAAAATCTGAAAAATCATTGGAGAAGTACTCTCCCCCTCCATCTGACCTCAATGTCTTGATTTGCATATCTGTCTCCTTCTCAATCATGACTTTGAAGTCTTGAAAGTGACCAAACACTTCACTTTTGTTACGCATGAAGTAGACCCATACTTTCCCTGTATGGTAATCAATGAAAGAGACATAATACCTGCAACCATGTATACTTGCAGTATCGGTTGGACCCCAAACATCTGTGTGCACCACCTCAAGTGGCTTTTTACATACATTGCGCTCATGTGGAAATGAGCCCTTTGACTGTTTTCCAAACTGGCATGCTGCACACACTTTATGCATACCATCCACCTTGAATTTGGGCAAACCTTTTACAATCTGTTTTGATTGCATGCTGCGCAATCTCTGCTCATTGACATGGCCAATGCGTTTGTGCCAAATGTCAACATCAGCCACAACACCTGCGCCCTGTGCAAATAATGCAGCTTTTACCTCAGGCATGTCTACATTTAGCGTAAACATTTTGCCCACACATTTGCCCTCTGTGATCAGCTTACAGCCATTCTGGAAATCTTCTACATAACAACCATTTGGATTGAAGCGAACCTGCAAACCCTGCTCAACCATTTGTCCAACAGAAACAAGATTCTTTGTAATGTTTGGGACATGAAGTACATCTGCTAAGTACTTTGATTTCCCACTCTTCGTATTTAGAGGTATGTCCTCTACATGAGCAATGGGGTGAGCTGTGTCATCTCCTGTCTGCACATAGCCTGACACATCTGGTTTGCGCATATCTCTAAACCACTCTCCACGAGACGTCATGTGATTAGAGGCACCTGAATCCACATACCAAACATCATCTTGGGTGGAATTCTCTGCAGTCATTGTATTCATTACATGTTGCATAACAAACATGCGCTCGTTTTTGCTGTCATCTGCATCTCTGCTAGTAGATGCATAGTTGCCCTGTTCTCTCTTTCTACTTGCTTTTCCCTTTGGACAGTCACGTGACATGTGACCTCTTTCACCACAAGTCCAACATTCTCTACTATCTGGAGTATGTTGTTCCCTGCTTGATCCTGCACCACGACCTCTTTGACTCCCCCTGCCTTGAGACTGGTTTCCCCTGCCACCTGTATTGTTTTGATTTGATTGACCTTCCAGAAATTGGCCCCTGCAACCCCTTGGGCCTCGACCACGACCTCTACCTCTACCTCTGTTGGAGTTAGAATAGAAGGCCTGTTCAGAATTATTTCTGCCATGAGAAGAAGATGTGTCAAGGTTCTTCTCCTCAAGAATAAGCATAGAAATCAAATCTTGGAACACGGGGATGTCGTCTCTTGTATTCATGGAAGACCTAAAATGTACATACTCATCTCCTAGACCATCCAAGCATGCACGGACAATGTCATCGTCTTCCACTGAGACTTTAATAGATCCAAGAGCCTCAATGATGCTCTTGATCTTCAAAGCATAATCATTGATGGAGAGGTTGTTCCTCTTAACCTGATTTAGCTCCGACTTTAGTTGAAGCTTCCTGGCCTTGGTGTTCACCTCGAACACTCTGCCTAAGTTTTTCCATGCAATGGCGGGGGTTTCAGCATCCTGTAGATAGCCCATCATGCCATCTGTGATGCTCATAGAAAGCCAATACATCACTTTGCTCTGGCCTTGTTGCCAGTCCCTCAAAGCTTTCCTTTGTTCTGCTGTAGCATTTGCCTCGGGAATCTCTGGTTCCTTTTCATTGTCTCCTTCTACATAGTCCCAATAACCTTTTCCTTTTAGGAAATTTGTTATTCTGAACTTCCATGCAGGGTAGTTATTTTTCTCAAGCTTCTCAGTAACAATCTGACTGAAACCGTCAGACATCTTGAAGCACTAAGACAAAATAGCTGCAATCTGCAAAAACCTGCAAATCTGCTGAACCTGCTATCGTGGTTCCTGTAACGCTTTCTACACTCAACGAGTGTCCACAATCAAGCGTACATACAACCACTGTACTTGTACAGTAAATCTCTGTATACTGCACTTTGGAGACCTGTTCAGAAACTTGTGCGAACGAAGGGATTGTGATGCTCTTGCTCTCTTAGCCTCTCTTGCCTGCACCAGGCTCTGATACCATGTAAAGAATGAGGATGCAAGAGAGCTACACAAGACAAGCACAAAGCACACAGAGATGGAAAGCTTCTTCTTCTTCTTCTTCTCAGAAAAGAGAGTACAAAATGACTAAGTGCTAAAGCTGAAAAGTAGCACATATGTACATGCGGTCACTAAGTGTGAACTCGCTAGAAGTGTACTAGGCTGGCACTATAAGTGTAGTCCAGCTGTAGAATTACTGGCAGAGATCCTCCGTGTCGGTCACCTAACGCGCCAGTGAGTAAATGCCGTAAGCGGCCAAGACCCGTAGTGGATGCCAGCTCAAGGTGTAGAGCTCGACATCTCAACATTTCAAAGGCTTCAAATCTACTTGATCGTATCCCTCCAATTCTAAAGTTGGTGGTCCTTCTTTTGCTGACATATTTGGGATTATGGTGTTTACTTCTAACCCCCATTTGTCTATCACGTCAGGTTTTTCAACTTGTAAATACTGGGTTCCGTTTCTATCCATGTAAGTTTTTCCTTGTTTGTTTGCCCTAATTTCTTCTTTGAACTGAATATCATGGTCATCAATGTGAATAGCATACTCCTGGTTAGGATCTAGGTAAACCTGAGCTCCATGGCAATTAGTCTTTTAAAATGAGAGTATATGCTTATAGCGCATTGTCGTTCCGGTTTCTGAGTGAGTTGAATAATAAGACATTTCGGATGTTGAATCAGAAAAACTGTCTGAGACTGCTTTAGGAATAGTGTGCAAGGAATTTCCTTGATTCACGCTTTTGTCGGTGGATACTCTACTGGAGGTTTCTCCAAATAGGCCTTGATTTCCTATTACCCGACTAGATCTAAGGTTCATAAAGAATTATGAAGCCCTGGATAGAGTACTTATCTTTGGATTGACTTGTTGTCAATTTCTTCCACTTGACTGGATTGCAACTTTTGTCAAGCTACCGATTCCTCATCTGCAACCTGATTCCTATACAAATTTGATCAAGTTAGCGTCCTTTGCAGGTAGATCGAGAGGAGAGAGGGAATTGTGTGGGAGCGTGCTCTGCATCGCAGTGTGTGCGGCAACAATAGAGTACCTAACCACATGACCCAGGTGTGTGTGTGTGTGGTGTGTGGTAGCATGCCTTTTGTTGTATTTCACGACAAGAATAAGGTACCTTACCACACAATGTGAGTGTATGTGTAAGTTGTTTTACGGAACATTGCTTACCATGGGGGCATCACCTCGGTTACACAGACAATATGGTGTCCTTGTAGTAAGTATTGGCTCATTGTTTGGGTACTACAGTGGTAACATGGTGATATTAGTATCTTTATGGTGAGTCAACTTCCCTTACCTGCGCCAAAAAAACATATGGGCATTGGTCGGTACGCGGACAGAATGATGCGCACATGCAAACCATTATTGCTTTTTAGATTTAGGCGGCACTCAATCAGTGATGTGGCTATAGAGTGTTCTTTTTAGAAGCATTTGTTTTTGCATGAATGTGACGTTCAGGTCATTAACCTGGCCGTATGAACCCGATATAATTTGTATGTGCATATGTAATTCATTTTTTTAAAAGTATTAAGTATATGAAATACTTGGTTGGTAACGCGGCCGTGAAGAGTATTTTATACACAAATGTCTGAATTGTATAAAGTTGTTGTTTTAAGTGTTCTTGTGAAAATATATACTATATAATCATACTCAAAAGAATTTTTTATTCATCAATCATTGTTGCTATTTTAAATGCTACATTTACAAAAGTCATAAAAATTATAACACTTATAATATCACTTTTACACAATCTCAATAGTGTCTACACTAATTAATAATATCCTTGCAAAACCAAATGCTACAGTTTCACTAAAATTCACACTATGTTATTTCTCTTTGTCTACAAATAAGTAATATACTTTTAATTTAAAAGGGTATATGCAGATATTTTGCATGTAAGACTTTCTATTTAATCTTTTTAAAATGCAAGACATTTTATCCAATTTATGAGTGGTTTCTTAAAATTGCACCAAACTTTCAATGTTTTTCACGTAATTATACATTATTAATATTTAAAAGTGAACTAAAAGGAGATTGGAAATATGTACATTACGATGAACATGTCTTTTATTCTATTATTGTTTTTTGAAGTGATATCACAATATTTTGAAATGCTTTGGGATTTTAATTTGTACAGTTCAGTCTGGATGGTTTTCTTCAGAGTTACTAGTTTTTAATGCATTTTGCATGATTAAAAATAGCATTCTAAACTTAAAATGTTTATAATCTGTATTAATATAATCTTGCATAATTTTTTGAAGTCTTTAAGTCACACTAATGGCTCGTCTGGACAAGTGTGAGAGTGCAACATGCAAAATATGAACACACCTCTTACGGTCTATCATAATATTTTGAAAGGTTTTGGGTTTTTAACATGTACTATTTGATCTGGATGGTTTTCTTAAGAGTTACTTGGTTTTAATGCATTTTGCACAATTAAACATAGCATTTTAAAGTGAAAAGGGTTATCAATCTGTATTAATATATTCTTGCATAATTTTTTGAAGTCTTTAAGTCATGGTTATGGTTTGTCTTAACTAGTGTGAGAGTGTCAGTGCACCCATGAGAATGTATTTGATATGTTTTTTTATATAGTCTAGTGAAAAAATAACGCGAGAGAAAAAGCAAACTATTATGTGTGCCATTTGAAAAGAATATATATTGACAATATCATCATGTGTAGATGGTCATATACAATAAATTAATGAAAGTGATGTCTTCACTAAAAATCTCACTAGCGCCATCGGGGAGAACATAGAGCGCAGATTGTGAGCCAGGCCAGTATGAATTGCTAATTCCTATAGGGATAAGAGAATTCGACCCCCACCATAAAATTAGGACAATGCTGGGAATTATGAAAGTGTGCTACAGACACTTGAAAGAAGATCTCCCTCCCACTTGCGATATGGCAAAAATAGATCTATGGGATAAACAATGGGAGGAATAGAAGGTAAAGATGAAGTGGGTGAAAGCTCAAGACCAAGCCTCCTTACCCAAGCTATTGAACATGGCCCCAGATGCAAAAGCAGCCATAGGTGGTCGATTAGATTCCAATGGCACCGACACAATTATGCACACAACATTGAATGCCAAGTGTGCACATATGATCGGCATTCCCCACAAAGCCCTGGTGGAAGGTGCAAGGATTGGAGCAAGCTCATTTGGTGTATGCACATTATACACCATTAAAAACATTTCTTTCTTTATAGAGCACATTGCATATGTAGGAAAATGCTACAAGGGAGGGAATGAGGCAAAGTCTGATAGCTTCTACATAGAGCAAGGAATGCAAACACTTCACCCATCCATTGTAAAGATGCATTGGATTTACTACCGAGGCCCCTTGGATCACAATCTTCCCATACTACAATGGGGGTACCTTGGGAGACATGATGTCTAGCCTTCCATCCGCCCAAGAAGCGTTCAGACAATGCATGCATGCGCTACAATATGACTGGAGGATTTTTCCACCAGCAATTCAACACTTACCAGAGATAAGGACTATACATCTCAAAGCAGTGATTGAGAAGATGCCAGAAATCCTGCACATTCTTATTGATGGCATTGCAGCTGCTTGAGTATAGTGCACAATAACTTACATCCCTACAATATAATGCTAAATTTTACTTGCACAATCCAACCCAGTGTTGGCATTATTGATTGGGGCATGATGCTCAAAACACCAACCAAGTATGCATCAAACAGCCTTTTGCATCCTGTAGCTCAATCAGACTTTTCAATTTTATAGGCAAAGGAAGGAGGGAAATGAGAGCTCCCAAAGCAACCGTGGATTTCTCCAACAATATATGATCCACAATGTGCAGATGTACACACAAAAGCACGCAATATTTATGCATTATGTTTTCTATTCAACAGGTTGATAGACTTTTGGAGTGCAGCAGGAAAGTCTATTTCCCAGAAGAAGTATTTTACCACCCCGATCAAGATGCCATGAAGGCTGTTCAAATAAAAGTGGATAGTTGGATGAAGTTAACAGCATGTGAAGCTCAGAGACACGCATGAGATATTTTGTTATATTTCAAAGAGCATCTAAATTGAACTTGTGTCGTCGTTTTACCCGACTTGGACGTTTTGTACTTTATACTTTGCCTTGTTGTCTGGGTATTTTACTTGCATTGAAGTCTATGTTTGGGTGGTTCACCTCATTTGAAGTATATTTAGAGCTGTACGTCTTTAGTCAATTGTCTTGAGGTACAATTGGAATAGTTGTGATTTTTTTTTTTGCATCAATTGGAGAATATTTGACTAAATTGTTCTTAGTTAATTGTGGTATCTTTGAGAGTGCTAAATTGTGAGAACAAAATTTGTCAAAGATATTTTGTCTATTTGTCCATTGCAATTCTAAGATAATATGGATGATGAAGAACAAACATGTGGTACACAAACGGTGTGAGATGATTAACAACAAATGGCTGTTAATGCATTTTAGTGCATGAAATTTTTAGCGCACTGTATGTCGGCACAACAAGTGATGCACATTGCTCGTTGACTATCAAAATTTGCAAACACAAACCATTTGTAGTGGAAATACATCAATACAGAAGTGTCTAAGGATATGATTTAAAACAACATGGCTATGTGTGGACGCCAAGATAAAGACAGGACGGTGGAAAGTATGAAATTTCCTTCACCAAGAAAACCAAAGATTACACCGAGAAGACATACTTGGAAGTTTTTGGCCATCCATTATACAATGCATATTGTGTGTTATATTTTGCAAAAATATTGTATGTAAATTTGGTGCAGCAATGATCGGTAGACTTTTCCTCAAAGAAGACAATTGTAGCCATCCCTCGGAGCATGCACCTGCAAGAAAATATTCATATAGTGTGCGTTCAAAGTCTATCAAAAAACCCCTTTACTTACATGCTTAAGTTAATAAAACGACCCCTTTTTCTTCAAAAACTTATGGATTTTTCTCTAAAATTAATTAAAAACCCCTTTTTTGTTAATATACTCCTGTTAAAAGTTTTAAAATTTTGGCAATTAAAAAATCTGTTCATTTGAAATCACGTGGTAACTTACATGTCCAAGAGGTGAGCCCCCTAAGAGCTATCCATGATATTAGGCACAATTGTGTCACATTCACATGTGAGGAGCTAGCATTGATAGTTGAAGGAGCCGACATACAATTAAAAAAGGACAAAGACATTCTAATGACACAAGTGGTAGAGAAAGATACAAAAATAACATGACTATCAATAGAACCAAAACAGCCCAAGCATCCAAGGTCCAAATGGAAAAACGTATTCATCACCTAAGCCACAATATTCACAATTTGACACAACAAGTGAATCTTCCACCTGTGTAAGGGACACACATTAGTCACCTTGTTTTGCATCCAAAATTAGTTCCCGTGTCACAATCAGATGCATCATCATCTTTCTAGTGTCCAATATCCTACAAGAAGTTTGACGGATGGAGTGGATTATATACATTGGCATGTGGCCATTATTATCACCTTGCATGCTTAATTCATTTAATGAAAAACAGTAGTTGGTGTGCAATCTATTCACAAGATATTCCATAAGGAATAAATATATGTTTGGCATAGCAAATGAGTATCAATTCAAGCAAGCCCGCCAAGACACCCCTAGCACAATTAGAAATCTATTTGGTAATGAAGATGCAGGTTCTGAGCATAACAATTGAAAATTGATATATTTTTTGTAAACGCTACTATGAAGCATTGTATATGATCAAAAGACGTTGAATACAAGCTCTTGAATAATGGTTTTTGACATAATCTTCGTTCTACTCTCAAGCTATGTTCAATCTGTGAAGTTGTTATCTTCTTTTGAGTCTGATTAATATGGGTCTTCCTGTAATTAAGTTTCCATATCTATTGTCAGATTCTCTTTGATTTTGTCTATAGTGCATTGAGACACATCAACATTATTGGCATTTCCTCCTTGTATCCATAACTTTTGATGTGATTTAATATCGTTTCATTGCAAAACATATACACTAAATTTTCTTCTCTGTCTTCCAATAATTTATTCCAAATATAAGTGCTACGAGCATACTTGTACATACTCTATTTTCTCTCTGAGCTTGAGTTTGTTGCACATTGTGCTAGTAATTTCATTGCAAGGGGGTGTAAGGTTGTGTAATTTATCTCTCTAGAAGAATATTGGACAGTCTCCCAAGGGGTCCAATGAGCATTCAACAGCCCAATGGCTTTCCTGATTCCTATAGGCCAGGAGACAAAAGGGTCCAATGAGAGTTTAGTTGCATTAAGTGATTAGCTAAAGCTCTCATAAAAGGGGAAAGGGGGACACATGTCAGAAGGCTATCACTTATGCTACTTGATTTTCATTGGCTAAGCTTGGAGGGGTCCAATGGGAAGCTAGCAAGAGGAAATAGCATGAGGGGTCGACCAAGAGAGAGAGGGGGCTCAATTTCTCAAGGAATTATTGCATACACACTCACGCTAACTCATATGTGAAGCAAGAAGACTCTCTCTCTCCTTCTCAAGCTTTAATGGAAAGCTTATCACCTACTCCAAGCTTGTGAGAAGGGAGACCTACACCAAAAACTCTTGGCTTTGTGATGCAAATCCAACCAAGAGCCAAGCTTCAATGCATGCTCATCTCCTCTTTCATGCTGATTACTAAGCTATGCTATGCTAATATGAGTGATTATGTGAGGAGATGAACATCTTTCTTCTAAGACTACTCCTTTCTCTCAACCTACTCTCCTACCCCGCTAGCTCTCACCATCTTCGAAGGTGTGTGACGTCTTGGGTCTGTGTTGACCCAGTGATTCTATAGACTACTAGCACGTAGAAAATAGACATCGGTTGATACACTTACGGCCACAAATAGCTCGTAGATGCGTTGGCGTGTGCTCTTCGTCTCGCGTGGAATGCTTGGCGTTGTTGCGTAGCTCTCCTCGAGCCTACAACAATGGTGCAGTCGGATCTCCAATGTGTTGAGCGAGCCGCGCGTAGCTAGAGGATAAAGCTCATGCTCAGTCTCTTTCTCTCTCACACACAGTAGACGGCAACACTAAAGTTTTTGATTATGATTAAAAGTATCCCTTTACAAAATGACCTAGGTACCTTGTATACTAAGGCTACCTTAGGTTTTAAAAAAAATGGGGTTGAAAGGGTCAAATGGCTTTGTATTTACAATCTGGAAGTGCCATTGCACCCCGGCTTCTGAAACTAGAATAACTACTCATTACAAATGACGTTTATAGCCATAATCCGTAGCATTTCATAACTCGCAAAAGATAAGACTTTGGTATGAAACTTGAGTTATGTTGTGTTGTTGACCCAGTGGTCAATAGTTTGAGGCCAGAGGGAATTGATGTTGTGTTTTATAAGTGTTTTTCTTAGTGCTTGAAGCTTCCATCTTCATTGCACTAGCTAGTATTGAAGGAACACAAAGAATTGTATTGTAAAATGATACAAAGCCTTTTGGAGGGGGGACCGGCTCCATGAAAATCCGGCCCTCAACTGTTGTCAATAGCTTAATTTCTCTCTCTTTTGAAGTATTTCTCATGACTATCTAACTAGGTGTTATGCTTTTTGTTGCTCTCTCCACCCAAGCACTCTTGATATGCTCATTAGGAACCTATTCGAATGAAATGTTCACTATGTTCATGTTATTTTCTGCCACACACAAGTTTCTAAGCCATTAAAAGTTACATTGGTATCAGAGCACAAGGTTTCTCTTTTCTTGCTCAAGAAAGGAGGTCCTCAAGCTAGCTATAAATGGTTGGTATTATTAATTGCATTTGAGTAAGTAGAATAGTGTTTTTTCAGTCAACTCCGGAAGGCCACGCACCATGTTGGCGGTTATACACCATACTATGGTGGCTTCTCAAATCAATTTCCAAACAGGGGCTAAGAGAAATTCTAAGCCCATGGAAAACAAGGGTTCCAATGAGCCTAAGGGGAAGGAGAATGTCCAAAAGTTTCCTAAGGGAAATTCCAAAAAAGCTAAGGAGAAGGGAGTTTACAAAGGCAAAAACAAGCTCTCTCCTGAAGAGCTTGAGCGTTATCGCAAGGATAATCATTGTTTTAGGTGCGACAAGCAAGGGCATGCGTACCACGCTTGTCCCCAAAAGAATACCTACCATGAGCCTCCTAGAGCTACCTTGGTTGAAATCCAAGAAGAGGAAGCTCACCACAAAGGATTTCCTCTATGTCATGCTTAAGGAAAGGTAAGAGAACATGATGCTTTTATTCTCTTTGACCCTAGTGATAGCCGTTTTTCGGCTCTTTGTAATTGCCATAGTGAGTTATCTCACCCTATCAAATCACTCAAACACTGTGGTTACCCTCACCCTTTCACTGTATATAGGTGCGTGTGAGTTAGGGGACTTTTCCCATATCTCCTTACTGAAATAAAAAACCCTCAATTAGCTAGTCATTGAGCTAGCTGAGCCAAAAAAAAATAAAAAATAAAAAATATAAGTATATTATGGCCCATGCGTATGTAAATATTTCTTTGTATATAGGGCCTAAATAAAATATTTTTTCATAATTATTTTGGTATTTATTTAAATATTTCTACGTAGGTGTGTGTTATTTATGCTCTGTACATTGCCTCACCATTACCACAATTTTTCTTACCATTTTTCATACTCTTTATTCCATATAGAAATATTTTCATGTAAGCTTCTCTTATATTTGGTGTAACTCCACCCCAACAAAAATAAAAAAAAACTAGTTTTATTTATGTGTATATTTTTTCACTATTGTGATTTTTCCCTTCCTACATCTATTTTGCTTTTTTTCTAAAAAATTAGAACACCAAAAATATTTATCTTTTTATGGTAGTCTCATAATGAGAGAGATTTCTTTTGACCCCTTTATATTTTTTCCACTTATATTATTTATATTTGACATGTACATATTTTTTAGACCCCTCAATATTTGATTTTCTTAGTTGTACTATTCACTTATATCATGATCTCAACAATATCTTCAATTATAGACCTACCAAATAAGGTCAAGGGTAGGTGGCATGCATACATGCACTATGGAGGGCTCACTCTTGGAGGTATTCAAAAGAATAATCCAAAGAAGGACCCCACAAGGACCTTGTGCAGTGGAAACAAATGATCGGTTTTACTGAATTTTTAAAGGTCACTTGCTCTCCGAATTTGAAATGGTAATACAAACAAAAGTTGTAGCTCGTGGGCTGAACTTTTGCCTCAAATTTTTTCATATTTTTTTGAGCTATGAGCTGTGAGCTATGATTTTATTAGTGGACCCCAGTTTTCCCATGCTATGCAGCCACACTCTCTCTTCCACTTTATCATTTTCCTCTTTCACACACACTTCTCCACTCATCATCCCCACCTCTCTCACCACTCCTCTCTGCACCCTACTCACCTTCTCCTCAACCTTGAAGAATAAGAGAAACCATGGTGAACTCATACCTCCCACACACAATTCCATTCCAAAATTGACCACCTAGTCTCATTTTTCCTCCTCCAAATTACCCATATCTATCAAAAAAACCACAAAATTCAGCCTCTTCTCTTAAAAGACAGCATCATGGTGGTTGATTACTCAGCTTCAATTACCTTGTCTCTCAAGGAAGGTCAAGAGTGGAGAAAGAATGTACCGTCAAAGCTAGTGGACCGTCAACAAGCGTCAAAATTGGCCCTACTCAAGACACTTGGAGCATCAACCTTGTAAGAAATCCACCTTTTCTTACCTCTTAAGAGTTTTTCTTCCTTATTTGTATCCTACATGGATACTCCCATTGTAAATATCCAATTCCATTTGTAAATTAATACTAACTCTACTAACACTAACCCACTATGAAAAGTCCTATCACCTCCATTTCTCTCCTCTCTCTTTCCCCACCAACTTCTTGATAATTCAAGCAAAAGAAATTAGATAAATTGCTGAAAATCTAACCCAACCATGGTTAGAGGAGTAACCCTAGACTTCAAAACTGCTATAAAAGGAGGGTGTAGCTAGCACAAAAAGGGGGGAGAAGAAAGAGCACTATGCTATAGCTTGAGAAGCCAAGCTCAACCTCTTGAGAAGGAGCTCTTGAGTGCAATCGCATTGGCATTAGGCATATGTATGTGTTGTATTAGGGGTGATTAGCAAGGGAACTCTATGCCATTGTAAGAGAGAGTGATCATTAAATTGAGAGTAGGAAATCTATCATTTCTCCTACTAGAGTAAGCCCAACATTTGCTGAATCAAGGAGGGTGAATTTGGACTAAGCATGGATACCTTGTCTCCCTTCCAACGTGAAGTCATGGACAATAATGATGTGTAAGTGTCTTGGTGTTTTATTTAAGTTCTTGATAGCTTGTCTCCGGGTATTGTTATCAATTTAGCCATAAATCCCACATGCTGTAAGAGGGCGACACGGTGGAGAGGACTCCCCTGGCCTTAAGACAGTGATTGGGGTGGCTTTTTTCTTGTGATGTGTTGTGGTGTAATTTACTCAGGCTATGTTGAACAAATACTAATCTCACTTTGATTGGTCATGACAGATTTGTAAGAAGGCATTAGTGCAACAAGCACCCCCTTCCCCCTTCTCTCTCTTTCTTACATATATATATTTATGTTTGCTTGATCATTAACGATACACTTCAAAGCAGCCCAAGCACCATCTCTCTCTCTCTCTCTCTCTCTCTCTCTCTCTCTCTCTCTCTCTCTCTCTCTCTCTCTCTCTCTCTCTCTCTCTCTCTCTCGTGTTTTAGTATGTGAGAGTGGTCCATTGGTGTTAGGGTTAGTGTAAATTCCTTGCTTGTTTATGGGTTGCTCTAACGATTCTCCTCTTTTGCGTCCTAGTTCGCTCTTAAACTAGGTGGTACCCCTTGTGTAGTTGGGATTTGGCTGGGGGTTTGTTGTTTTGGTTTGTGTTGTGTTGTGCCCCAGCCCCATTGAGCAGCACGGGAACCTTGAAGGGTGTCTAGAGGTTGCTCTTCTTGTTGCCCGCCCCGGACCGCTTCAAATTGGTGCCCCCACGGAGGAAGAGGCTTGTGTATGTTTTGTGGAGGCTCAACCTTTAGCATAATCAAGTAGCTTGCATGAATCACGAGAATTTGTATGATCCCTTCATTCCCATTGCAAGGCAAAAGGTACACATAATTGTTAGTACTAAGTTGCAATTTCAGCGAGTAATTCATAGAATTTTAGGTCCTCTTAGGTTGGTAGAGATAAACGCATCAGTAAATCCTTTTATTTTGCCTCTCATTAGGTACGACCTTAGTTTGGACGTCTATATTTTTGTTTTGTTTTAAGAATTAGGTCATGCATAGACCATGGATAATGGCCCAGGAATACTGGTTTTTCACTTTCATTTCACTCCACACATTAGAATAAACGTTGCAATTAGTAGAAAGATCCATTTTCAACAACGAATGGTGTTCATGTTTGGTGCCCAAAGAGTAGGAGAAATTCTTGCATCACCAAACCCTGTCATTCTACCTCTTATTGATTATCATAGGTCATTTAATGTGAATATTTTTATTTTGTTGTAGAATAGATTGCAATTTAGAAAATATTATTGTGTAAATCTTTTAAAGAAAGAAAAAACAAAAATGCATCACTTTGAAATCAATTCAATGGAGAGCCAACACCAAATGTCTGGATATCCTCTTTTCTTTGGAGAGCCTGGAGAGGATGCAGAATTATTTCTAGCGAATTTCAAGATGTCTTGTCGTATCAAGAGGATATTAACTGATCAAGAACGTGTAGAAATGTTTGAAGTGGTCCTTAGGAAAGATGCTAGTACTTGGTTTGACTCTTTGCCTGAGGAAGTTAAGGGGAATTACACAAAAGTTTTGAATCGTTTTAAGAGATACTTATTTGATCCCCAAAACACTCAAAAACTATGGCAAGACATTGTTTCTCATAAGCAAAAATACTTAGATGACTACTACTTGTACAAGCAAGAGTTTCTACGTCTTTGGCCTCTATGGATACGAAATGTTGCTAACCCTGGTGATGGTGCAGAATTTTTAAAGAAGGAGAGGTTCATAGCCGGACTCTTTCCTGACCTTAAGGTAAAAGTTGAGGCGGGTGCACCTGCTACTTTTGATGCAGCTGAAACTAGGGCTGCTGAGAAGTATAGGAAACTCAAGTGCTTAAGGGGAGAGGTTCCAATAGAAGGTCTTAGACCCAAAGGTAAGTCACAAGCATCAACATCTAGGGAGCTTCCTGAGGTAACGGCTGAAGTGATTGAGAAGTTAAATGAATCTTTAAGCAGCCTGTCAATTCACCTTGCCTGAGCTGTAGGTCCAAAGGGACAAGCAAAGAAGTCAGAAGAGAGAGAGCCACGAACTAGGAGAGTCTTACAATGTTGGAATTGCGGAGAGTCTGGACATGGGATGTATAATTGTCCTTGGCCCCATGGAGAGCCAGGGAGACCTAACTTGAATTACCGAGTGATGAATGCAGGAGAAGGAGCTGGTCAACAACCAAGGCTTCTACAAAGGCCAAATGGACCAAGACCACCTCCACAAGGAGTGGAAGGAGTTCCACCTTTGCCAGACCCAAACGTGCATGTGGTAGAGGTGACAAATTCAAGAGAGGTTGACATGGAATCAAATGGCATTAAGCGTGGCCGAGGGAAAGGTAAGGAGAAAGAAGGAGTTACATCACAAAGTGACCATGGACGAGAAAAGAAGGCAAAGGAGACCAAGGAAGCTAAGAGGACTCGACGTCGTATCAACCTCCAAGACTTTCCTCTTGGACATGGAATGGTTCCATACAACCTGTTGGAAGACATGAGAGGTAAGGGTCCTGATATCGCATGGACTCAATTTCTTGCATTATGTCCACAAGTTAGGAGGGATTTAACAAGGGCAATTAGCACTAGGAGAAAGGTAAAAGAGAGTGTGCCTATTGTAAAAATTGCACAAGCTGAAATAAATGAGGACATTACACCTGTGCTAGATTGTTACATAAAAGGGAGATTGGTTAGGAAAGGTCTAGTGGATGGGGGTGCACAAATTTGCATCATGACAGAGGGACTCATGCAAAAACTAGGCATGCACATCCATGAGACACCTGAAATTAAGGTCAAGATGGCAAACAATAGCAAGGCTAGGTGCATAGGCATTTGTAAAAATGTTTTTGTGGAGGCCTTTGGCATTAAGAAAGCGGTGGATTTTTATGTTATGTCGACCAAGGGAAGTGGTTATCCATTTATCCTAGGAAGACCATGGCTAATGAAAATGCAAGCTTTGCAGGATTGGGAGAGTGGGAAATTAATTTGCAGGAATGACAATCATAAGAAGGTTGTCTTTGACATGAAGGAGCAACGCCAAGAGGAGCTCCATGAAGAATCATCTCAAAGTGAGACGGAAGAAGGTTGGACCGATAGCACTTCAGAAGAAGAAAGTAGCGGCAGCATTACTGAAGAGGAGTCTTCCATCGAAGTCATGGGGGTAAGGTTTAAGCCAAGAAACCAAGAGACCTCTTGTCAAGGCTTGGAGGAGGTAGGTCCTCAAGAGAACGAAGGTGTTCAAGATGAAGGGATGCTGGAAGGTATGCTATCAACAACACTTACAAAGGATGAAAGAGAGGAGTTCAAATGTGTGCTAACGAACTTTCCTAGGCTTTTTGCTAAAGACTACACCGACGTGCGTGGGGTAGATGTTGTTCAACACAAGATTGAGTTAAACCCTGAGGCCACACCTAAAGCTCAGAAGCTACGAAGGCTAGGAGTTATAAAGGAACAGGCTCTACTCAAGGAGGTAAGAAAGCTTCTAGCAGCAGGTTTCATTTATCCAGTGGAGAATTCAGAGTGGGTCTCTCCCGTTGTTGTCACTCCTAAGAAAAACGGAAAGTGGAGGGTGTGTGTGGATTACCGTCCACTCAATGAGGCAACAAAAAGAGATCACTTTCCCCTCCCATTTCAGGATGAGATACTAAATGAGGTAGTTGGTCATGAGAAGTACACCGTGTGCGATGGTTACTCAGGTTACTTTCAAATAGGGATTGCATTGGAGGATCAATTGAAAACAACCTTTATCACTCCTTGGGGTTGTTATGCTTTTAGAGTCATGCCATTTGGTCTGACAAATGCTCCTGCAACATTCCAACGTTTCATGAACATGGTGTTTCAAGCATTCTTTGGAAAGTCAATTAGGGTGTTCATTGATGATTTCTGCATTTATAGCTCAAAATCATTGCATCTACAAAGGGTAGAAGAAGGTTTAAAGAAGCTCTACGACATGGGAGGTCAACTCAACCCCGACAAGTGCCACATAGGTGAGGATGAAGTGATCTTGCTCGGTCACAAGGTTTCCTATAAAGGCATTGAGGTGGATCCTTCAAAGGCAAAGGCTCTTACTGAGCTCCCATCACCGAAGAGTCTTAAGGAGGTCATCTCTTTCATTCAGAAGGTGAAGTATATGTCACGATTCATTCACTTAGCCTCGGAGTTGCTTCATCTTTTGCAAAAGTTGACACAACAAGTAGAATTTGCATGGTCTCATGAGCTTGAAGAGTATTTTTGTAACATTAACGTCATTTTGTCAGAGCTACAAACACTCATACCTCCTAGTTGGGAGTACACATTCTTTGTTAGCTCTAGTGTTGGAAGGGAAACAATTGGTGTTGTGTTGCTACAACAAGATCCCCACAGTACAAGGATGCGACCCATCTACTTTGCTAGTAGGGTCATGAATGCTTTGGAGAGAGACTACACAGAAGCAGAACTCATGATGCTTTCTCTCATGTTTGCGGTGAGAAAGTTTAGATCCTACCTGCTACCAAAACCTTTTGTAATTCTCACTGCAAAAAATTTGTTCCCTTGGGTGTCATCTCAAATGAATCTTAGTACTAGGATCTCAAAGTGGATTATGGATTTGCAAGAGTTTCAATACTCTTTCAAGGTAGAAGATAGTGTGCGTGCACAATTGGCAGGGATTCTCACTTATAGGGTGCATGAAAAGGAGATTAAGGTGCCTGAAGTAAAGACCCTACCATTGCGACCACCAAAAAGTATTCCTAATGCTTTTACCTTGTTCTTTGATGGAGCTTTTCGTCGAGCCACAGGAAAAGCAGGGGGAGGGCTAGTGTTGCTCAACCCAAGTGGAGAGGTGGTCATGAAAGAGAATTTCAATCTACCAAGTTCAGCTAGCAACAATGAAGCAGAATATGACACACTACTTCATGGTTTAAAAATATGCATTGGCCACGGTATACAACGTCTCATGGTAAAAGGGGATGCACTTCTCATTGTGAAGCAGATTTTAGGCATTTGGGCATGCAAAAATGAAAGACTAAGGGCCAAAGTTCATACCATCCGTAGGCTATTTAATCAATTTGAGGAGGTGCAATTATATCATATTCCTAGGAAACAAAATGAAGATGCTGATTTACTTGCACAACAAGCCGTTGCATGTGTAAAGAAAGAAGTGCAGGTCATCATGGTGGCGGCTGCTGTGAAGCAACCGAGGTACCAGGGATTGGAGTCATTGGCTCCCATCATTGGCTACATTTTGGAGGGTGAGTTTCCACCAGACTTCACAAAAGCTCAGAAGAGGAGACTCATGAAGAAGGCAAGCATGTATCTCTTCCTAGAAGGCTCCCTCTATCAAAGAGGGAAGGATAAAGTGTGCAGAAGAGTACCAACTATCACGGAAATTCCAGCCATTCTAAAAGGTTTGCATGAAGAGGCATGTGGCGGTCATTTTTCCCAAGAATTAACTGTGAAGAAGATTTTGCTTGCGGGGTATGTTTGGCCAAGTCTGCATGTGGATGTCCAACATTGGTGTAAAAGTTGTCACAATTGTCAGGTAAATGGGAATAGAAGATTGATTTATGGTCCAAAGCAAATTGTTCTTGCAAATGGACCCTTTGAAAAGTGGGGCATTGACGCTATGGGTCCTCTGCCTAGGACAAAAAATGGTAAACTCTACATTTTAGTGGCTGTAGACTATATGAATAGGTGGGTGGAAGCACAAAGTGTGGCAAAGGTAAATGAGAGGACAGTTAGCAAATTCGTCTACACTCACATTTGTTGTAGATTTGGCACACCTTTGGAGATTGTTTCTGATAATGGTCCAGGGTTTAGAAATGGATTGCTCATAGAAGTCTGTGAAGAACTTCGCATTCTACATCGTCACAGTACACCCTACTATCCCCAATCAAATGGTTTGGTAGAAAAAGCTAATGGTGTCATTGCAGGCATCATTAGAAAGATGGTGAAAAACAAGACAAAGTTGTGGGATGACTTCTTGGATGGTGCCTTGTGGGCGTATCGAACCACAAATAGGGAAGCCACGGAATTCACACCATTTCACTTGGTCTATGGTCAAGAGGCTTTACAGCCAATTGAACTAAACATTCCAACAATGCGACTTCATGGCAAATCAGCACAAGATGATCAAGAAGCATGGATGGATCGACTTCTTACCTTAGCTGAGCTTGAGTGGAAAAGAGAAGCAGCATACGAGTGCTATAAGAGGAAAGCCACACAGACAAAGGAGAAGCTTGACAAGAAACTGAAGGACAAAGGCATCAATGAAGGAGATCTTGTGCTAAGGTATGACAATCGACTTGATAATCGTTTTGATGCCAAATTTGAAACAAGATGGCAAGGGCCATACATAGTCAAGAAGGCTTTCAATTCAAGTTACTATCAACTTATGGACTTGAATGGGAAAGAGTACTCCAGGAAGGTAAACGGCTATCGCTTGAAGCCTTACTTGAGTCGCCTTCTACCAAAGGATCTACCAGAGCAAAAGGCAACTATCCCATGTAAGTATTGTTCCATGAAGCATGAGTGTAACACAAACCAAAATTCCAAGGGGCCAAACAATGAAGATCTTGTCAAGGACTCTGAAGCACTCTCTTTGGAAAAGATTCTTTATGATGGTACATGAATATACCATCATCCTGGGGGAGGGCTAATGATAGGCATTTTTCGGCTCTCTGTAATTGCCATAGTGAGTTATCTCACCCTATCAAATCACTCAAACACTGTGGTTACCTTCACCCTTTCACTGTATATAGGTGCGTGTGAGTTAGGGGACTTTTCCCATATCTCCTTACTGAAATAAAAAACCCTCAATTAGCTAGTCATTGGGCTAGCTGAGCCAAAAAAATAAAAAATATAAGTATATTATGGCCCATGCGTATGTAAATATTTCTTTGTATATAGGGCTTGAATAAAAGATTTTTTCATAATTATTTTGGTATTTATTTAAATATTTCTACCTAGGTGTGTGTTATTTATGCTCTGTACATTGCCTCACCATTACCACAATTTTTCTTACCATTTTTCATACTCTTTATTCCATATAGAAATATTTTCATATAAGCTTCTCTTATATTTGGTGTAACTCCACCCCAACAAAAATCCAAAAAAACTAGTTTTATTTATGTGTATATTTTTTCACCATTGTGATTTTTCCCTTCCTACATATATTTTGTTTTTTTTCTAAAAAATTAGAACACCAAAAATATTTATCTTTTTATGGTAGCCTCATAATGAGAGAGATTTCTTTTGACCCCTTTATATTTTTTCCACTTATATTATTTATATTTGACATGTACATATTTTTTAGACCCCTCAATATTTGATTTTCTTAGTTGTACTATTCACTTATATCATGATCTCAACAATATCTTCAATTATAGACCTACCAAATAAGGTCAAGGGTAGGTGGCATACATACATGCACTATGGAGGGCTCACTCTTGGAGGTATTCAAAAGAATAATCCGAAGAAGGACCCCACAAGGACCTTGTGTAGTGGAAAAAAACGATCGGTGTTACTGAATTTTTAAAGTTCACTTGCTCTCCGAATTTGAAATGGTGATACAAACAAAAGTTGTAGCTCGTGAGCTGAACTTTTGCCTCAAATTTTTTCATATTGTTTTGAGCTACGAGCTGTGAGCTATGATTTTATTAGTGGACCCCAGTTTTCCCATGCTATGCAGCCACACTCTCTCTTCCACTTTATCATTTTCCTCTTTCACACACACTTCTCCACTCATCATCCCCACCTCTCTCACCACTCCTCTCTGCACCCTACTCACCTTCTCCTCAACCTTGAAGAATAAGAGAAACCATGGTGAACTCATACCTCCCACACACAATTCCATTCCAAAATTGACCACCTAGTCTCATTTTTCCTCCTCCAAATTACCCATATCTATCAAAAAACCCACAAAATTCAGCCTCTTCTCTTAAAAGACAGCATCATGGTGGTTGATTACTCAGCTTCAATTACCTTGTCTCTCAAGGAAGGTCAAGAGTGGAGAAAGAATGTACCGTCAAAGCTAGTGGACCGTCAACAAGCGTCAAAATTGGCCCTACTCAAGACACTTGGAGCATCCACCTTGTAAGAAATCCACCTTTTCTTACCTCTTAAGAGTTTTTCTTCCTTATTTGTATCCTACATGGATACTCCCATTGTAAATATCCAATTCCATTTGTAAATTAATACTAACTCTACTAACACTAACCCACTATGAAAAGTCCTATCACCTCCATTTCTCTCCTCTCTCTTTCCCCACCAACTTCTTGATAATTCAAGCAAAAGAAATTAGATAAATTGCTGAAAATCTAACCCAACCATGGTTAGAGGAGTAACCCTAGCCTTCAAAACTGCTATAAAAGGAGGGTGTAGCTAGCACAAAAAGGGGGGAGAAGAAAGAGCACTATGCTATAGCTTGAGAAGCCAAGCTCAACCTCTTGAGAAGGAGATCTTGAGTGGAATCTCATTGGCATTAGGCATATGTATGTGTTGTATTAGGGGTGACTAGCAAGGGAACTCTATGCCATTGTAAGAGAGAGTGATCATTAAATTGAGAGTAGGAAATCTATCATTTCTCCTACTAGAGTAAGCCCAACATTTGCTGAATCAAGGAGGGTGAATTTGGACTAAGCATGGATACCTTGTCTCCCTTCCAACGTGAAGTCATGGACAATAATGATGTGTAAGTGTCTTGGTGTTTTATTTAAGTTCTTGATAGCTTGTCTCCGGGTATTGTTATCAATTTAGCCATAAATCCCACATGCTGTAAGAGGGGGACACGGTGGAGAGGACTCCCCTGGCCTTAAGACAGTGATTGGGGTGGCTTTTTTCTTGTGATGTGTTGTGGTGTAATTTACTCAGGCTATGTTGAACAAATACTAATCTCACTTTGATTGGTCATGACAGATTTGTAAGAAGGCATTAGTGCAACAAGCACCCCCTTCCCCCTTCTCTCTCTTTCTTACATATATATATTTATGTTTGCTTGATCATTAACGATACACTTCAAAGCAGCCCAAACACCATCTCTCTCTCTCTCTCTCTCTCTCTCTCTCTCTCTCTCTCTCTCTCTCTCTCTCTCTCTCTCTCTCTCTCTCTTTTGTGTTTTAGTGTGTGAGAGTGTTCCATTGGTGTTAGGGTTGGTGTAAATTCCTTGCTTGTTTGTGGGTTGCTCTAACGATTCTCCTCTTTTGCGTCCTAGTTCGCTCTTAAACTAGGTGGTGCCCCTTGTGTAGTTGGGATTTGGCTGGGGGTTTGTTGTTTTGGTTTGTGTTGTGTTGTGCCCCAACCCCATTGAGCAGCACGGGAGCCTTGAAGGGTGTCTAGAGGTTGCTCTTCTTGTTGCCCGCCCCGGACTGCTTCACTAGTCCACTCACAATTTCATAATCCACAGAGCTGGCCACCAAGCTAGGCATTCAAGCCTATGAGATGGGAGATGTCCTAGCCACAGATGGTGCTTTCAAGGGGCAAGAAGCTTCAGTCACTCCGTTAATCAGGAAATTGGGGCTGCATGTCCAAAGTTATGTGGACAAAGAGGACTTCTTTATCTCTCCTCTCAAGAACAAGGATGTAATCCTAGGGGTACCATGGTTTGATTGAATGGCTGCCAATGTTAAATTCCCTGAAAGGAGAATCTACTTTAGGTTCAAGGAAAAAGATATGTACATAGATGTTAAGGATGTAATCCTAGGGGCACCATGGTTTGATTGAATGGCTGCCAATGTTAAATTACCTGAAAGGAGAATCTACTTTAGGTTCAAGGAAAAAGATATGTACATAGATGCTAAGGAAATGGATAACACTATACCCACTGTACATATGCAAGTTTTCAATAAGTTAATAAAGAGCTCTATTTCCCTGTACATGATTTTTGTTAAAGATTCTCAAAATGAACCTAATGCTTTAGCAAAAAAATATAAACAGTCACAAGGAATTAGAGTTGTCCAATTTTCTCAAGGGGTTTCAAGATGTTTTATTGATGACATTCCTTGTGAGCTACCTCCTAAATGAGGCAATGATAGACCATGCAATCGAGCTTCTTCAAGGAAGTTCACCACTTAATAAACCTCCTTATAGAGTTTCTCAAGCTCAGTAAGAGGAGATTATCCGGCAAGTACATGAGTTGGTTGAGAAGGGCATAGTTAGTCCTAGCTCATCTCCATTTTGCTCACCCATGTTATTAGTGCAAAAGAAAGACGGCACATATCGTATGTGTGTTGACTATAGAGCACTAAGTAAGATCACTATCAAGAATAGGTTTCCCATTCCAAGGGTAGAAAACCTATTTGATAAGCTACAAGGGTCCACCTACTTCACTAGGATTGACCTAAAAAGTGGCTATTATCAAGTAAGGATAGTTGATCAAGACATTGTAAAGACCACATTCTGCACTATGTTTGGTCTTTACGAATACATTGTCATGCCTTTTGGCTTGACCAATGCACCAGCCACATTCAACTGCTTGATGGAGAAGCTATTCAGGCCTCACCGAACCTTTACTGGAGTGTTCTTTGATGATATCATCATCTACTCTAATTCATTAGACGAACACAAGCAACATCTCTAGGTAAGATTTCAAGTCTTAACACTAGAATGGTAACAGGACACTTTTGTGTCCTATTAAGTGACCATTTTGCTTGAATTATTTGAAGAGTATGAAAATGAATTTCCAAGTGCTATATATCCACAAAGTTGCCTTATGAGCTGAAAAAAACTTAGCATTTTTTTTTTAGTATCGATCTCACCATTAACCTTACTCTTGCACAACATTTTTGAACCTAAACAATGTGAAAAAACGGGTCCTGTTTTTGGCTTTTTTTCAATTTTTGGCAACTATACCACTCTAAACTTCATGTTTGTGAGGTTTCGATGGCTAGAGGTTAGGCCTTCATATTTGTCAACATGTTTTGATGCTTGTAGGGAGAGCTAAGTGTTAAAATTGAAAGTTATGACCAATTTACAAGAATTGCATAATCCTGTTTTTTGGCCAAAATTAGCACTTTTATGATTTTTTTGGTGGATTTCTTGATATCCAAATTCAATTTTGATTGTGTAAGTGTAATGTATGACATAAATCTAATCTTCCTTGAGTTTTGGGGGACCTAATATGCTATATAGCATAGTATATGATGATGGTTGAGTTTTTTGATTGCTGAAGAATACGATACATTTTAGAGTAGCAAGTATAAATTTCTCAATATTGCTAGTTTCTTAGGCCAATTGTGTGTATTTTGTAGGTAGTAACCATATCTAATCATAGACTAAAAACTTGGCTAGATATTGAGTAGTTTCTATGGGTTTCGAGAGGTCATAATGCTAAACCCAGTTTTTTCATGTTTGCTGTATTTAGCACTTTATCATTGTCCCCAAGGTTCCAATTGTAAGAGATCCATTATGCTTTTGACATGCTCCATGGCTCCTTTTGAATCCAGAGGACCAAAGGGAGCTAAGAAAACATCTATATAGTATCTGTATTGAGCGTGATTATAGAAACTTTGATGATAGGTCCGCAGAATGGCAAAAATGCAACTTTTTTGTACCTATTTTTTTTGCCGAAAAAAAAATTAGTGAGGTAAAAGCAACCATATGTTTTGGTCACCAACCCATTGAAGTTAACGGGGCATTTTATCTCATGTCCTACAAAAATCTCCACTCTTATTTATATGCAATGAACCGTAAGAAATTGCTGTTTTGGGCAAAATGCAGTGGTCCATCAACTTTGGAGGCTTGTAGTGACCAAGGGATGAGAAAAATTACAAGTTTCTCATTTTTTCCATATGTAGTGGTTATTGAACTATAAGTTCATGAAAGGATTTTTCAAAATGAGTGGATCTACTATGGTTTTGGAAAATTTTTCCAAAACCCTAAAAGGACACTTTTATGTCCTGTTAGGTTACCATTCTAGTGTTAAGATAGAATAAACCTTATGTTAATCGGAAGAACAGTGAGTTTTTCTCACAAGAGATTCAGTATTTAGGTCACATTATCTCTCAATATGGCATCCAAATGGATCCATCAAAGTTGGAGGTAATAAAAGGATGGCCTAAACCAAGGAATCTTCATGAACTAAGAAGCTTTATAGGTATGCATGCATACTATAGACGCTTCATAGAAATGTTCTCAACAATTACATGACCTAACAAAGAAAAATGTTAGGTATACATGGTCTGCCAAGGAGAACCATGCTTTAGAAAATCTTAAAGAAAACTTTATCTCTCAACCTGTGCTTACATTGTCGGATCTCTCAAAGCCATGTGATGCTTGTGGTGATTGCCTTGGAGCTGTTTTTCTCCAAGAAGGGCATGCCATAGCTTATGAAAGTCAAGCTCTAGGCATATATGAAAAGGAACTCCTCACAGTTCTACATGCCTTAGACTCATGGAAGCACTATTTATTGGGGACTCCTTTCATTCTGCGAACCAATCACCAAAGTCTTGATTACTTCATGACGAAAACCAAATTCTCTGACAAACAAATGAGGTGGGAAATTTTCCTTTCGCAATTTCATTTTCATATTGCTCACATTGTTGGCAAGCATAATCAAGTAGCCGATGCACTCTCAAGATGACCGAGAGTGAATGCGGTTTCCATAGAAACTCACAACGATCTATCTTCCATGACAAATGAGTATGCTATTGATCCCTATTTTATAGATGTGATTTCAGCCCTTCCACTAGGGAAGAAAGAGGAACCATTTTCTTTACAAAATAGTTATCTTCTCTACGGCAATAAACTATGTGCTACTAACTCACTACGTGAGAAAGTAATGTATGAATCTCATGCTCCTCCTTATGCGGGGGATAGAGGGATTCAGTCTACCCTAAAAGGGATTGAAACATATTGCTATTAGCCTACCATGAAATCAAACATACAAGAGTATGTTTCTAAATGTGTGGTATGCCAAAAGACGCAGTTTGATAGAGGCAAGCAACCTGGATTGCTTCGACCCTCTCCAATCCGTAATTCACCATGGGAGAGCATATCCATGGATTTTATCTTTGGATTGCCTAATTCTATCCATGGGAATATGGGAATATGGACGATAGTAGACAGGTTTAGTAAACAAGCTCGTTTTATACCTATCAAAAAGACTATCAAAGCCCATCAATTGGCAACCCTCTTCATTTCACAATTTTTCAAGTACCATGGCTTGCCAATGTCCATAATGTTGGATAGAGATTTTAGAATGACCTATTTCTAGAAGGATCTCTTTGAGAATTTAGGGACAAGGCTTAATTTCTCTTTGGCCTATCACCCGCAAACGGATGGCCAAAGTGAAATAGGTAACCTAACAATTCTTGATCTACTAAAATCCTATGTAATGGAAGTAGATCAAAGGCCCCAATGGGAGAACAACTTACCCTTAGTGGAGTATGCCTACAATAACATTGTACATACGTCCAAAGGAAAATCACCTTTCGAGGTAATTGAGGGAAGATCAAAAAGTCCCCTGCTACTTAAGGTACACTGGAGATCTTCGTTGCAGATGAGTATAGTCGAGACCTTAATAGAATATTTCCAAAAGATTAAGAATGCTATCTCTATCTCACAGTAAAGGCAAAAGGCTGCTGCTAATAAGCACAAAAGAGTCCAAACCTTTAAAGAAAATGATTGTGTCTTACTTAAATTTCCTAAGTCTTGATTAAGGCACACAACGTGCAAGAATCCTACGGGACACCAAAAGTACTATGCTAAGTTAGCAAGAAGGTACTATGGTCCTTCCAAATTATTAGGCAAATCATACTGTACAATAACATTGTACATACTTACACGGGAAAAGCACCTTTTGAGGTAATTGAGGGAAGATCAAAAAGTCCCCTACTACTTAAGGTACACTGGAGATCTTCGTTGCAGATGAGTATAGCCAAGACCTACAAGAATCTTTCCAAAAGATTAAGGATGCTATCACTATCTCACAGTAAAGGCAAAAGGTTGCTCTTGATAAGAACAAAAGAGCCCAAACCTTTGAAGAGAATTATTGGGTCTTACTTAAATTTCCTAAGGCTCGATTAAGGCACATGATGGGCAAGAATCCTACGGGACACCAAAAGTAATGTGCTAAGTTAGCAAAAGGTAATATGGTCCTTCTAGATTCTTAGGCCAATCAATGAGATGGCCTACCAGCTCAAGTTGCCCAGTCATTGGCGCATACACAATGATTTTCTTGTGAGACTATTTAAGCCTTACAAAGGATGGCCACCTCAAGAACCAACTATTGAAGACCCACCGGAGATCGAGGGCCAAGAAGAGCTACTACATCCCGAGTCCATTCTCCGACATGAAGAAAAGGTATTAAGAGGCGGTAAGACTATCCAATATCTTATTAAGTTTAGGAATTATCCTTCTGAAGATGCTAGATGGATGCAAGTCATACAATTAAAGGATAACCTAAACCTTGTCAACTCTTACAATGTGTCCCTAGAGTAAGCAAATGTACCAATGTTTAAAATGAACAAAGTTTTTGTTTATAAGACTCTCTTTACTTCATTGTGCACAAATGTGATGTAGTATGCATGCTTAGAATCAAGTTTGCGAAGACGAAGTCTCCCAAACATCAAGAAGAGCTTGTCACTCTACTATGGGAGATTGATAGGACTTATGTGCAGACATGCTTGTGGCAGTTTAGTCTCTCAAGCACCAAATGGATTAGTCATCCATTCTGGAACGGTGTTGTAGGGAGGGTAAGTTAGGGATCTTCTACCCGCTAGAAAAAAGGACTATATGGATAGGCTTTATCTTCTCTGTCCCATAGTCGAGGACAACTATGATTTCAAGAGAGAGGTAATGTCATAATAACTAATATCTACATCTCCTAAATGATATTCTCATGTTAAACTAATCATTTAATATGGGGAAGTACCAGGGGAGAAAAAGCTAGAATAATGGTTAGGCTGGCAAACCGGCCACAGTAGGGATCCAAAGGGGGAGCCATCTGCAAAAGATCAATGTGCAACAATGGGCTTTAAAGACCCTAAGTTTCAGCCCATTAAGACTTCCAAAATGCTAAGGTTCCAAAATTCAAAGGTTGTGTCCAAAGGTCAAAGCTTAGGAAATTGGATGCTTGTGTCTGTACAAAAAGTCTTCAATGAGTCCTACATAGGCCGGGGCGAGCCCTGGAAGTAGGGGATGAGAGAGAAGCACACACACACACACACACACACACACAAACACACACAAGCTCCTTTACACAAAGGGAATGAGGGACACATGTCAGCTCCCTAGCCGAGATGCCCACAAGGTGTACCCAAATCCTATTGGATGGACATGGAGGTGGACCAATGAGAATTAGGCTAGAGTAAATCTAGTTTAACTCATTTAAAAACACTTGATAAAATAACCAATAAGAATTAATCTCTCTAGAAGACTATTGGACAGTCTCCCAAGGGGTCCAATGAGCATTCAACAGCCCAATGGCTTGCCTGATTCCTATAGGCCAGGAGACAAAAGGGTCCAATGAGAGTTTAGTTGCATTAAGTGATTAGCTAAAGCTCTCATAAAAGGGGAAAGGGGGACACATGTCAGAAGGCTATCACTTATGCTACTTAATTTTCATTGGCTAAGCTTGGAGGGGTCCAATGGGAAGCTAGCAAGAGGAAATAGCATGAGGGGTCGACCAAGAGAGAGAGGGGGCTGAATTTCTCAAGGAATTATTGCATACACACTCACACTAACTCATGTGTAAAGCAAGAAGACTCTCTGTCTCCTTATCAAGCTTTAAGGGAAAGACTATCACCTACTCCAATCTTGTGATAAGGGAGGCCTACACCAACAACTCTTGGTTTTGTGATGAAAATCCAACCAAGAGCCAAGTTTCAATGCATGATCATCTCCTCTATCATGCTAATTACTTAGCTATGCTATGCTAATATGAGTGATTATGTGAGGAGATGTACATATTTCTCATAAGACTACTCCTTTCTCCTCTCAATCTACTATCATACCCCGCTAGCTCTCACCATCTTCGAAGGTGTGTGAGGTCTTGGGTCTGAGACCGTGAGGGAATTGATGTTGTGTTTCATCAGTTTTTTGCTTAGTGCTTGAAGCTTCCATCTTCTTTGCAATAGATAGTATTGAAGGAACACAAATAATTGTATTGTGAAATGTCTCTCTTGATGGGAGAAACCTATAATACAAAGCCTTTTGGAGGGGGAACCGGCTCCATGAAAATCCGGTCCTCAATTGTTGTCAATAGCTTAATTTCTTCTGTCTTTTGAAGTATTGGTCATGCCTATCTAACTAGATGTTATGCTTTTTGTTGATCTCTCCACCCAAGAACTCTTGTTATGTGTAAAGAATGAGGATGCAAGAGAGCTACACAAGACAAGCACAAAGCACACAGAGATGGAAAGCTTCTTCTTCTTCTTCACAGAAAAGAGAGTACAAAATGACCGGAGCTGTAGGTGTCCTATTCATAATGTACACAACTGTATTTACAGCTTCAGCCCAGAAATGATGAGGCATGTTCTTCTCATTCATCAATGCACGTGCAACCTCTGCAATGTGCCTGTTTTTCCTTTCTGCGACCCCATTCTGCTGTGGAGTATATCTGCATGTAAACTGCCTGTGTATACCATGCATTCGCAGAAAATCTGAAAAATCATTGGAGAAGTACTCTCCCCCTCCATCTGACCTCAATGTCTTGATTTGCATATCTATCTCCTTCTCAATCATGACTTTGAAGTCTTGAAAGTGACCAAACACTTCACTTTTGTTACGCATGAAGTAGACCCATACTTTCCTTGTATGTTCATCAATGAAAGAGACATAATACCTGCAACCATGTATACTTGCAGTATCGGTTGGACCCCAAACATCTGCGTGCACCACCTCAAGTGGCTTTTTACATACATTGCGCTCATGTGGAAATGAGCCCTTTGACTGTTTTCCAAACTGGCATGCTGCACACACTTTATGCATACCATCCACCTTGAATTTGGGCAAACCTTTTACAATCTGTTTTGATTGCATGCTGCGCAATCTCTGCTCATTGACATGGCCAATGCGTTTGTGCCAAATGTCAACATCAGCCACAACACCTGTGCCCTGTGCAAATAATGCAGCTTTTACCTCAGGCATGTCTACATTCAACGTAAACATTCTGCCCACACATTTGCCCTCTGTGATCAGCTTACAGCCATTCTGGAAATCTTCTACATAACAGCCATTTGGATTGAAGCGAACCTGCAAACCCTGCTCAACCATTTGTCCAACAGAAACAAGATTCTTTGTAATGTTTGGGACATGAAGTACATCTGCTAAGTACTTTGATTTCCCACTCTTCGTATTTAGAGGTATGTCCTCTACATGAGCAATGGGGTGAGCTGTGTCATCTCCTGTCTGCACATAGCCTGACACATCTGGTTTGCGCATATCTCTAAACCACTCTCCACGAGACGTCATGTGATTAGAGGCACCTGAATCCACATACCAAACATCATCTTGGGTGGAATTCTCTGCAGTCATTGTATTCATTACATGTTGCATAACAAACATGCGCTCGTTTTTGCTGTCATCTGCATCTCTGCTAGTAGATGCATAGTTGCCCTGTTCTCTCTTTCTACTTGCTTTTCCCTTTGGACAGTCACGTGACATGTGACCTCTTTCACCACAAGTCCAACATTCTCTACTATCTGGAGTATGTTGTTGCCTGCTTGATCCTGCACCACGACCTCTTTGACTCCCCCTGCCTTGAGACTGGTTTCCCCTGCCACCTGTATTGTTTTGATTTGATTGACCTTCCAGAAATTGGCCCCTGCAACCCCTTGGGCCTCGACCACGACCTCTACCTCTACCTCTGTTGGAGTTAGAATAGAAGGCCTGTTCAGAATTATTTCTGCCATGAGAAGAAGATGTGTCAAGGTTCTTCTCCTCAAGAATAAGCATAGAAATCAAATCTTGGAACACGGGGATGTCGTCTCTTGTATTCATGGAAGACCTAAAATGTACATACTCATCTCCTAGACCATCCAAGCATGCACGGACAATGTCATCGTCTTCCACTGAGACTTTAATAGATCCAAGAGCCTCAATGATGCTCTTGATCTTCAAAGCATAATCATTGATGGAGAGGTTGTTCCTCTTAACCTGATTTAGCTCCGACTTTAGTTGAAGCTTCCTGGCCTTGGTGTTCACCTCGAACACTCTGCCTAAGTTTTTCCATGCAATGGCGGGGGTTTCAGCATCCTGTAGATAGCCCATCATGCCATCTGTGATGCTCATAGAAAGCCAATACATCACTTTGCTCTGGCCTTGTTGCCAGTCCCTCAAAGCTTTCCTTTGTTCTGCTGTAGCATTTGCCTCGGGAATCTCTGGTTCCTTTTCATTGTCTCCTTCTACATAGTCCCAATAACCTTTTCCTTTTAGGAAATTTGTTATTCTGAACTTCCATGCAGGGTAGTTATTTTTCTCAAGCTTCTCAGTAACAATCTGACTGAAACCGTCAGACATCTTGAAGCACTAAGACAAAATAGCTGCAATCTGCAAAAACCTGCAAATCTGCTGAACCTGCTATCGTGGTTCCTGTAACGCTTTCTACACTCAACGAGTGTCCACAATCAAGCGTACATACAACCACTGTACTTGTACAGTAAATCTCTGTATACTGCACTTTGGAGACCTGTTCAGAAACTTGTGCGAACGAAGGGATTGTGATGCTCTTGCTCTCTTAGCCTCTCTTGCCTGCACCAGGCTCTGATACCATGTAAAGAATGAGGATGCAAGAGAGCTACACAAGACAAGCACAAAGCACACAGAGATGGAAAGCTTCTTCTTCTTCTTCACAGAAAAGAGAGTACAAAATGACTAAGTGCTAAAGCTGAAAAGTAGCACATATGTACATGCGGTCACTAAGTGTGAACTCGCTAGAAGCGTACTAGGCTGGCACTATAAGTGTAGTCCAGTTGTAGAATCACTGGCAGAGATCCTCCGTGTCGGTCACCTAACGCGCTAGTGAGTAAATGCCGTAAGCGGCCAAGACCCGTAGTGGATGCCAGCTCAAGGTGTAGAGCTCGACATCTCAACATTATGCTCATTAGGAACCTAATCTAATGAAATGTTCACTATGTTCATGTTATTTTCCACTGCACACAAGTTTCTAGGCCATTAAAAGTTACATTGCACATGTGAACATTTATCATTGGAATCGGTAGAGTAGGATCCCAATTTGGATTGTCTATGTCTCAATTACGGGGTACACTCTGGTTAGAATTGAGGATACCTTGAAACCATTGATGTAGTGCTTTACCCACTGTTTGTGTAGTGGGCACACCTTTCGCAAAGTTGACTGCAGCTTTGCCACCCTTACCCTAACCACCCTTTCACATTGCTAGTCTTTTCACCCTTGCCCTCAATTCCCAATGAGACTTTATTGTGGCAGCAATAAATGCATGGAAAGAGGGTCATTGCACCTTGCTTGCAACCCTAGCATACACTTGAGAGTTTTCAAGTCTTCTTTCAAATTCCACTCAACTTGGAACGTACCTAGACTTGAAACCTGCAATCATTATCCTTCTTGTTGTTGCCGAATGACATCAATGATTGGGGTGTGATTGAAATACCATTTCAAGGACTCATGTGTCTTGTGCGAGAGATATAAAGCTACTAGTCACCAAATATTCTTCTCTGATTGAACACCTAAACATGTGTTTTGCTTCTCGTTTTGGCATCAATATCTACATCCACCAAGGCCTAATTCATAAGCGTAACACTTACCCTTTCAAGTCGAGTTTGAGTCGTTGACCTTTGACAAGCTGACACTCATCAAGCTTCATTACAAATATAACTTTACCATCACACTCTTCCTATGTCAACCCATAAAATGTAATCATTGACTCTTGGAGCTTCAACAAGTAAACATACACATTGTTGAACTTATTCTATTAAAAAGATTGATGTCTTCTAATGGCATGACATCCTCCACAGATTAAAATCCACCCAACAAGCTTGCAACATCATTATTGGCGCACTTTTTTGCAATATTGACACTGTGAGGTGTTGGCAGAACCCTGAACAAACCTTTTCCCGTGTGACCTAGTGTGACAATTTTTTACAAAGCTTTGTAGGCCTTGGATCTTATTCATGCACTATCACACACCTCCATCATCTCCTCAGGTGACACATTGCTCTCTAGCTCACTGAAATACTTCCGACGCAAAACATTAGCAATGCCAACAGCATTGGATGGATCATCCAATAAAGAAAAATTATTTTCTAGTAGAGGGGATGAACACTGCTTCCTTTAATGAGATCCAAGTGAGAGAGAGTGTTATATATGTTAGAGAGAGAGGAGACGGGTGGAAAAATTACTCATCTCTCTTTTGGGTTACTAAATAGACTATTCTCAAATACAAAATATAGAAGTGGTATTTTTTAATTCAGCATAGGCCTTTTTTCCCTCTCTTTTAATCTTGCTCAAGCTTGGCTTAAGCTTTAAGTATTCCCTTAAATTGCCAAATAAAGAGGCCCTCATATACCCCATTCACTTTCTAATGATTGCACAGATGCAACATGTTAAAAATCCTAAATGGACACTTTGATTATTTCCTGGAAGCTTTAGAAAGTCATTGGAGAAGCCCAAGTAGTTGTTTTTAGGAGAGAAAACCCTAATTGGTGGCCTCACAGCCTCGAATACGTAATGGAAGCAACATAGGACTGCACTAGCATCCTGGATTGGAACGATTGTATCTCCTTGCTTAGATGCCAAAATGAGCTCACTCTTGGCACTATAAGTTCCTTCTCATCCTGCAAAACAATGCCATTGTCATTGATTTGGCATTTTGAGCCTATTTTTGGGCTTTTTTATACCATTTTTAGCCCATTTTTGGCCCAAAAATACCCCTTTTTGCTTGTAAAATGCCAAATTGACCTAGGAAAAATCCCTAAATTTGTGGAGAAGTCCCTTTTAGCTCAAATTTACTTTTGAGACTCATTTAGATACTTGGTAAGCACTTTGAATGCGTCTTTTACGGCCAAGCATGAAACCTGTTATTTTTTGGTCGAGATTGGCCGCATTGAACTTTCTAGGCAAAACGAGCGTGCCACTTCAAAGAACTTGACATTTGTACATCTATGAATAAAACTAGGTGTAATGTAATTGGCCTATTTAACTTGAGAGTAGCGGAAATTAATGAGAGTACTTTTGAGAAATGACTTTGTGAGCATAGTGGGTGAACATAATTGAAGATAGCAACATAATCATAGCACTTAGTTAACTTGGCATAAACAATACTTTTGCAAGAGAGAATTTAGAGAACATGACAATAGTTGAGGACCAGATTTATGTGGATCCGGGCCCCCCTCCAATAGGCATTTGTATTATGATTTCTCCCATTAAGAGAGACTTGTTACAATAAAATCTTTGTGTTCCTTGTAACTTAGGTGATGCAATGAAGATGGAAAGCTTCATGCATCACAAGCATAACATAAACTTGAATAAATATTTTACTATCCCAAGCCTCAGTCCCAAGACCTCAAACACCTTCGAAGGTGGAGAGAGCTAGCAGGGAATGAGGGTAGGGAATAGGAAGAAGAAACATTTCATGGGAGAAAGAATTAGTTCCTCACTTATCATAACTCTTGTTGCTAGCATACATAATAGCATAGTAATGAAGAAGAAGGAGATGGAAAGCTCAATCATTGAAGCATGGCTCTTGTTTGGATTTGCACTCCATAGCCAAGAGTGTTTGTGTGGGCTCTCAACCTCTACTTGCTTGCAGAAGGAGAGGGAGCTCTTGCATTTTGCATAGCACAAAATGAGAGTGTTTGTGATTGTGTGTGGGCGATTATACCCCCTAATCAAACCCGTGGCTTGCTTGGGTCAACCCCCCCTTGTAGCTCATTGGACCCCTCCAGGCCTAGCTAATCACAAGGAGGAGGAATTACAAGCAGCAAGGGTAGCCTTGAGACAAGTGTCCCCTTTCCCCTTTGAGAGAGAGGACTTGATAAATGAAAAATAAATTAATTAAATATCATAAATTATCGTTGGACCCCTTGGGTGACAAACCAATAAGCTTCATGCACACCATGAGGGCAACATGAGGAGGAACTTGACAAGTGTCCCTTTTGCTTTCTTTGTACCATGCATGCCTTGTGTGAGTGTGTGGGTGTTCTTTCTCATCCCCCCTTATGTAGGGCTTGCCCCCTCCTTGTAGGGATTGAATATTTGACTTTTTGACACCTCAAGCCCCTCATACATAGGCCTAATTCCCACCACAATCTTGGCCCTTAAGCACTTTAAGCTTGGGCTGGGTTCTCACCTCAAGTGCAATCCTAGCATCTCAAGCATGTCAAGCACCTCAAGAATCTCAAGCATCAAGCACCTCAAGCACCTCAATCATCAAGCATGACAAGCAGGACAAGCACCTCGAGCTGGGTTGGGTTCCCGCGCCTCAAGGTCAGCCCTAGCTTACCTAAGGTCAAAGGACTTTTACACACATCATTGGAGGTCTTCAATGAAGCTAACCCTAAGGTCTTATGATCCATTGGTTAGCCTTGCTCTTCCTATTTATTCTCCCACATTAAGTGATCAATTTAATATGAGAAAATCATTTGGGTTGGTTAACTATTAGACATTAGATTTTATGACATTACCTCTCTCTTGAAATCATAGTGGTCCTCAATGATTATGAGGTAGAAGAGATAAAGCCTTAGTTGTTAGTCAATTTTACTTAGCGGGTAGAGGATCCCTTTTTACCCTACGACATCTTTCCAGGATGGATGACTAATCCATTTGGTGCTTGGGAGACATAGTTGTCGCAAGCATGTCTGCAGTCCATTTCATTCTCCCAAAGTAGAGTGACATATTCTACTTGGTGTTTGAGAGACGTCGTCATCACAAACATGATTGTAAGCATGCATACTAGTTAAATTTGTGCACAATTAAAAAGAGGACTAGTCTTATAAGACAAAAATATGAGTCATTTAAAAGAAATTTGTACATTTGCTTACTCTAATGTAGCATTGTAAGCATTGACAAGGTTCATGCTATCCTTAAGCTGTATTCCTTGCATCCATCTAGCATCTTCAAAAGGATAATTTTTGAACTGTCGGATAATCTTACCATGTCATAGTACCTTGTCTTCATGCCGAAGGATAGCTTCGGGTTGTAGCACCTCTTCTTGGTCTTCAACTTCGGGAGGGTCTTCAATAATTGGTTCACTTGGTGGCTCGCCTTTGTAGGGCTTAAGTAGGCCTACATGAAAGGCATTGTGTATGAGCCAATGGTTGGGCAACTTGAGTTGATAAGCTGTCTCATTGATGGGCTTCAAGATTTGGAAAGGACCATAGTATCTTTTTGCTAGCTTAGAATAATACTTTTGATGGCCTGTAGGATTTTTGCCCATTGTTTGCCTTGATCGAGCCTTAGGAAACTTGAGTAAGACCCAATCATTTTCTTTGAACATTAAGGCCCTTCTATGATTATCAGAAGCAACTTTTTGCCTTTGTTGAGAGATGGATATAGCCTCCTTAATCTTTTGAAAAGATTCTTGTAGGTCACAACTATACTCATCTGCAGCGAAGATCTTCCCATGTGGGTGGATGCATGAATACGTGGCCCAATTTTAAACGGTTGAAAGTTTCTTTTGGAGGCTTAAAATTTAGGGGGTATGAAACTGGTGTTATGGGCAAGAATTGTTTGAATTAAATATTCGTGTGGAGGATACAAAATCTTAAAAACCATGTGGAGGATTCAAAAACACGTGTGGAGCCCACGTCAGAACGAATGTTCAGTCGAATGTTTTCATGACCGTGACTTCTCTGTATCTTTGTGCCTTTATCCTTCGACGCCTTTCTCAGCTCGCTCTACAGCCCCCTATGCACGTTGCTTATCCTTCGCTATGGATAGCAACCTAAGAAAGAGCCCAAGGAATGCAGCCCGACAGGTCTCCCCCACAAAGACCCGACATTCTCCCACGAATGTATGTCACCTCTCTCTATCTCTCTCTGTGTTGTGTACAGCGGACCTGTATGTGTAGTAGAGTACTAAGATGTGGATACATTGAGTAATAATTGTGGATTTATTCCTTTTAGAGACAGAAGTTACAGCCTCCTCCCAAAATCAACCGCTTTGTTCACCCCAAGGATGTGGAGGTGCCATTAAAGGCATTCTGCACGACAAAGGAGGATTTTCATAGGGAATATGGGTTAAGTCTTGAGGGGAAAGATGTTAGGAAGTTGACAGATGCAGATGTGCCCATATCCGTCTGGATGAAAGTTTTCACGTGTCTTCCAGTGAAGGAGAAAAACGTGCCGATAAAAACAGCAAGGCCAGATCGTTCCAAGGCACTCTATCAGCTCTACAAGAAGGTGTACCAATCCAAACCACCAAACTATCTGCTGGGAGTCAAGTTTGCACGCGGATATATTTATTTCGTATGCACAGGTCCGGTAAAGTGGGCTGAGTTTGCATATGAGGTGGTGAAGAATGTGACCAATGAAGGTCACTTAGATAGGAAAAGATAACAATGGAAGTTAGAGACTTCCCAAGTATCCACAGGAACCGCAAGTGGTTCTGCCATCTTCTTAGTAAATACCCCATCCGGAAGTACACCAGTCGGAAGTGGACTTTTTGCGACCACTCAGTCTACGTTTAGTGTTGAAGTATCCACTTCCTTGCAAGAACTTCTTGTTGAGGTTAGAAAATCTCATGACAATGTATCAGCCGAGTGTCAGAAGGCTAAGGATTCAGTGGTCAAATCTGTTGCTGATGTGCACCGTTGCGAGGGTGCCCTTGACACCATCCGAATGCACTTCCCTGATGATGCCAATGTACCAACACGTTTGCTTGACAGCCTCCAAGAAAAATTTGACCAAGCAAAAGCCACCCTACAATAGGCACAGGTATGGTTTTAACTCAATTTGATTGTAGTATAATACATGCAAAGTACCATACGGTATGATTTTTCATACCGGTAGGATTATATCATATTCGGTAAGGGTAGATGACAATACCGGTAGGATTATACCCTACTGGTATGATTACATCCTACCGGTATGATTATATCCTACCGGTAGGATGTTATCTTACCGGTAGGATTCAGGAGATAATCCTACCGGTATGATAACATCCTACTGGTATGGTTACATCCGACCGGTATGGTTAGATCCAACCAGTATGATAAAATCCAACCGGTTTGATGTTATGCTTCCGGTATACAGTTATCCTACCGGTATGATGTTACCGGATGTTATCCTACCGGTATGATGTTATACTATCCAATATAATTACATTATACCGGTGGGATAACATCATACCAGCAGGATGTAATCATACCGGTATGATAACATCATTATACCGATTTTCAAGCATTCATACCGACTTTATACCTGTTTGACATTGTCTGATAACAGAGGTTTCTTGCCTACAGGAAGAATTATCCAAATGCTTGGACCGTGAGGAAACCTTTGATCTCTATGTCACGTTTGTGACAGGCATGATTAGTCAACCAATGCTACCTGAAACCATAGTCTTGCCTGCACGAGTTTCAGCTCCTAGACATAGTGTTGTTCTCATTGATGTGTGCAATACTTGTGGTGTAAAAATTCATGATCACTATCGCTCAAGCCATGTTGTTCTATTGCCTTGTTCACATGCATACCATGCATTCTGCTATGCTCACTTGGCTGAGAAAGGAAAGTGCATGCTTAAGGATTGCCTCGGAGTTATTTATGCAGAAGACCAATCCCTTCTAAAGAAGAAGCCAGTTGAACCATGCCCAAAAACAAGTGAGAAAATTGTTTCAATGGGTAATCAGGTTGTTGATTTTTGTCTTCTCTGATGTTTTTTCAAGTGGTTGATTTTTGTCTTCTCTGATGTTTTTTCAGAGTCAAGCTGCTTTAGAACTACTGTCGGTAAAGACACAGGGAACGATGCAGTGACGCCTGCATACAAGACACCTGTGGAGGTATTGCTTGATGAAAATGTCCCTCGTAATGTTGAGAAACCTGTTTCGGAAACAATAGAAGAAGAACAAAACTTTGAGGTAAAGGAGCAGAGTACGACTGGTGCTGAAGGGAAAACCCAGAATGAGGAAGACGATGTGTTTCTAGACACTGGCGTGCGGGTGACAAGATCAAAGACCCCGAGAAAATGAGGCCAACGTGGCAAGAGTAATTTTTTTCATTGATTATGGCTCTAATAAGTGATCTCTTGCTGCACAGCTTTCTAAAGATGATGGTCGTGTAGATGTCAGGCTGGAGGGAAGTCCCGAGCAGACCCTTGCTCAGCATATAAGAAAGGCAAAAAGAAAAAAAATCGAGAAAACTGGAGATGAGAAGCCTGAAATGGAGCAAAAAAGCAAGGAAGAGGAAGAGACCCAGGGGCAGCGAGAAGAGAAGATGGACATAGAAGACACTAAGGAGATGCAAAATACCGGCACAAGTTCTGACCCTAAACCAGAGCCTGCAAAAGATTATAGTTTGCCCCCCCTATGTTTCTTTTTATGTAACCACTTCTGAAATTAATATAACTTTCTTTCCCATTCGACGTCTCTTTCATCTTGTGCCTAATTTTTTAACATTGTGTGTTTTTATTGTATGATTTCAATCTATAGATATGTCCTAATTGCATATTTAAATTTGAGTCTTGTGTAATTTTGCATCTGCAGATATGTTTTCAGTTGAAGAATGGCGCCTTGCAGATAGGTTCAGGGCTGACAAGCAGAATGGTAGGGCTGACATTCGTGCAATATGGAATTGCATGTTGTCTCCTGCAATGCTCGTGTTTCCTCTATGGTATAGACTAATTAAAAGAATCCCACTGATATGGCCAAGGCCACCACCTCCGTTGAGCGTCCAGCGTAGGGTTCTCATTTTGGACCTTAATGGATTACTGCTCAAGAAATTTGATGGAAAATATGGTGAAGAATTGCCCCACTGGCCAGAAATGCGGTATGTTGTTGAAGGGGATACACAGTTTTGGGTAAGGCCTGATGAAGAAGTGTTTCTGAATTTTTGTTTCAAATGGTTCGAAGTGTGGATATGGAATTGCTGCGAGTTTGAGAAGCTCAAACGCACGCTAGCGACAGTGTTCCCTGACCACCACAAAAGATTCAATAGAGTGGTAAGTCAGGCGCAGTGCACAAGGGCCCCTTTTAAATTGGGCGCGACAAATAAACCGGTGTTCCACAAGAATCTTGAAAATTTTCTTGACCTACCACCTGACACACTTATCTTTGATGATTCTGGATATAAGCTAATGTTTAATCCATTGGGGGGTGAAAGCGTGGTTTGGTGGTACAAAAAAAGGACCTATTTTACTTCTACCAATGAAAATGTGGGGATTGGTAAATTTTTTGTACTTTAGGTCAAAACTTTGTGGACCTTGTGTGTTTAGATTCTTCTTTTGAAGATCTATCCACTGATATATAGTATGATAGGTAGTTTTTCATGTGACATGTAGAAATTGTAACTCAAAGATTTGTCAAAGGTGTTGTCAAGGACAGTCCTTTTTGTACCACCAAAGCATGCTTTTAGCCTGCCAGGGTCATTTCTTGTTTTTCCCAAGCTAGAAAATCAGTCTAAAGAAGTGTGAGCCTGTTTTCTGTCAACCACTGTCATAAACTGGCTAGCACACTGGTTGTACTCTAAGGACAGAATTAAGTATACAAAGAGGACTGTAATTTGTGCAGACAGACAACCTGACGACACCTATGTGCATCGTTTTTATTGGAAATGGCGGATTGACTTTTTCAAGAAGAAAGGAACAGATTTTTTATATAAAAAGAAAGCTTCATAAAGTCTGTGAAGTGGGCGACTTTTGTCGATGTATTTTTTTGTCGATGGATGTAAATGGAGAATTACTCAGCCAAAAGGCTCAATCAATGTAACAGAATTCATGTATAATACATTTACAAGCAAGTTGCACGGAAATACGTTATATTCTATATTTGAAGTATATTGCAAATAAAAGGAGAGAGAGAGAGAGAGTGTCTGATAACGGTATTATACTGGGCATGACTGGTATGATACTGAGAAGTGAGAGAGAGAGTTAGAGAGAGAGAGAGAGAGAGAGAGAGAGAGAGAGAGAGAGAGAGTCGGATACAAAGAAGTGACATGTATGATACCCGTATGATTCTTTCAAGTGACTGGTATGATACAGGTATGATACTGAGAAGTGACTCGTATGATATTTAGAAGTGACACGAGAGAGAGAGAGAGAGAGAGAGAGAGAGAGAGAGAGAGAGAGGGATTGGTATGATACTGAGGAGTTACTGGTATGATATCGGTATGATACTGAGAAGTGACTGGTATGATACTGAGAAATGACAAAGAGAGAGAGAGAGAGAGAGAGAGAGAGAGAGAGAGAGGAACTTGTATAATACCAGTATCATACCAGTCACTCCTCATTATCATATCGGTATGATACTGAGAAATGACTGGTATGATGTTTAGAAATGAGAGAGAGAGAGAGAGAGAGAGAGAGAGAGAGAGAGAGAGAGAGAGAGGGAATGTATGATATGGGTATGATACTGGGAAATGACTCGTATAATATTGTATCTTACCGATATGATACTGGGAATTGACTGGTATGATATCGGTATGATACCGTTATGATACTGAGAAGTGACTGGTATGATACAGAAATGATACTGAGAAGTGACACAGAGAGAGAGAGAGAGAGAGAGAGAGAGAGAGAGAGAGAGAGAGAGATGGATAGAGAGAGAGAGAGAGGGAGAGGGAGAGGGAGAGGGAGAGGGTTCAGTTTACAGTAATAGGCAAATATACACAAAATTATGCATTATGCATTTCTTAAGATGGTTACAGCTCAAAAGGCATACTATTGTAGATAGACTCACTGACATCAAGTGATATTGTATATAGTTTTGAGTTGCTGGGATGGGGTATCATGGGGATTTTGATTGCCCGAACAAGATGTGAATATATGAACACCTCTGGCTTTTTGTCCAAAATCTCGTAGGTCTGCTCATTTATCATATGATAGTAAAACCCTTTGATAGCATAGGATCCTTGCCCAATGATATTGCCCCAGTCATCTTTAGGGTCTGAATGAAACTCTTGAATAGCTGCAGTGCATTTCACTATATAGACTTTTTCTTCATTGTCATTTGGTGCGGGAACAGCAAAATTATCACCAACAATAAGAGCTTGGCTGAGGGTGTCATAGTGTCCTTCATATGCTGCATCCTCATTTATTTCGTCGTCATCGTCTTCCCCTTCTTCTGTAGGCTCCAAAATAAGGTATGTCCAGAAAGGAACGTGTGACTTGCTCACACATCTCCTCCACTTTTCCTCTTTACATGCACTGCAGAAACAAGACAGTGAACGTGTTCTCAAAGCAGTTGTATCATGCTCTGAATATGCAGAAACAGAGTGCATTGAGCGGGTATTTTTTACAGCCTTATGCATCCCAAGCCCGTTATGTAAGCAAGATTTTTTGGGTGATTGAATTGGGAGATGTCGAAAGGGGGAAAAATTGATTTGAGATGATATGATTCTCCGCCATAACATTCTACTTATTATAGTTTATATGTAACTTCAGTTTGAGGCATTCATCTATTTTTGTACCATATCATTTCAAAGCATAACATATCATTTTTGTATTTATTATTGTTTATATGTAACTTCAAATTTGAGGCATTCATCCATTTTTGTACCATATCATTTCATAGTATACTCAAGACGAGTGGGGAAAGGAAGCAATAGGGTTAGGAAACACTTTGTTGTTTTCAAAAAATCAATGATGAAGCTTCTCTCCAAATTCCAGTCACATATATGAGTATCTCAAATGCCTGTGGTGTTACATGGGAGGTTGTATAGTCATACAAGCTATGTTCGTGAAGAGATCTTTAATAAGAATGTTTTGTTTGCTATATCTTGTTGAGCATAAATGCCATGTGTGATCTCTTCACAGAAGCATAATAGTTCTCGGAAGGATTCATGTCATGAACGGAGGAAAATTTGGAATCCATTATCTTCGACCAACCCTCTAGTTCAGCATTAATGCTCAACTCAAGATTCACTAGAGAACTATAAGCATGTGTTGTCGTTGACCTGTGCAATGTGTTGGTAGCTCTGAAAACACAAAAAAAGACTATATACATTATCACTGGCTTTAAATTCACTTCTTATGCTACATCCACCTGTTAGATATTAAAGAGAAGCCATGCCTTGATCAAAGGGAAAGGTCCAAGCCCTCCAACTTGCAGACTAGCATCCTCCCAGATCAAAGGGACAGCTCTCAGTCTCCCAGCTTGAAGACCAACTCCCTCCTAGAGCCCAAACAATAGGCATTTGCTTTCCAAAAATATAGCTACAAAGAACATGCTCACAACAAAAACATCCCTATACAAAATACTTGCCCTTCGCCATCGCTTCAGGCTCTATAGCTGCCTTGCCATCACCAGTCCGTCCAAAATCATAATTACCATGAGAACTTATACCCTTCAATGCACAAGAACCTTTCTGCGGACCAACACAAGCCAAACCGCACTTTGAAGCTTGGGAAGAGCTTGTCACACCATCATGATCAAGAGCGGTAACTTTCAAGAGGCACTGCAAAGCATGCATCCCTACAAAGAGGCATGCGAAGCCCTTAAGGATATCAAAGGCATCCGCATAAGCCCACAGCTCCCTTGGAACATCTGTGACCAACTCAAGAGGCACTCCCTCATCAAGCAAAAGATCTAGATCCTCACAAGTAACGTTTTCAAGCATACCAGTATCAAAGGGAGAAGAAGGAGGTACATAATCACCCTCTTCTGATAAGAGACTGTCAAAAAAACCAATATCATCACCTTCAAAAGCACAATTACTCTGAGAGTGATGCATATCCTGCTCGAGAGAGGCCTCCTCCCGATTGACCTCCTCTGCCTCCTAAGTGCCCAAAGCAGTATCATTTAATATCAGTTGTTGCATCTCTTGCCTCTCTGGCTCCTAGACACGAGACATGCCTCTCATAGCCTTGATCCTGTGAAGAGCCTTATCTACATAAACCTGCTGGGAGGGATATTCCATCGGAACATCCGGGTCGTCAGAACCTCATTCCTCATCCAAAGACACGCCCTCTTTGTCATCCAGCATATCCAAAGACTCCAATCTGGCAAAAGGACTAACCAAGACCTCATCTGCAGACTCATGTGCTAACACTTCATCCTCTTCAGCAAACATCACCTCCACTATGGCCTCAACCTCGATCACCGAATTCTCCTTGGCAACGTATAATTGTCCAAACCCTTGCTTTGGCAAAGCTTCTACCACCTAGCAAGCAAAGGGAACATTCTCTCATCCTCGATGCATGATGACACACGTTCCAAGGCTGCATCTCCATCAATTCCCACAGAGTCTTCTACCGGAGACAGCTCTCCATGGCCACACACCGACTCTCGAGCTTTATGCACCTCCACAGGTTGTTGATCATGGCAAGGCTGCCCACCCTCTTGTTTTGGAAAACCAACTTCTCATACCTCTTGAAAATCTTCCGCTGAACTGGATATACCATCTGGATATAGCCCATCCACTTCACTGTCTTGCTCTTCTACAGTATGCACTCCATCAGGTATTGCATCCAAAAGCTTGTTGGAGACCCCAAAATCTTCAGCACTATCGGAGCTTTTGCTTCTCCAATCATCCTCAAATTCACGTGCATATTGGCTATCGGTAGAACTCGATGACTCTACAGTGTCAGAATGTCAGAAACCAACGCTTCATCGGTGGGTAATCCCATGAATCTCCTTTGCTCCTCACAAAGTGCCTTAAGTAGGGCCAGATTTATTTGGTACCATCTCCTTTTCTCTATTATTGAGAGGTTGCAATAGATCCTCCATGCAGCTCCACGAAGCCCTTGCCATGCATAATCTGCCATAGCTTCATCGTCATCGATCTGCAACTCCTCCATCTCTAGCTCCATGAGCCATATCCATGGTCGAATCCTCTGTGTCCTGGTGCTCCGTTGAACCATCTGTCAATCTTGGAATACGCCCTTCAAGACTGATCTGGGAGCTTCACAATGCTAAAGAAACCCGTTACCAGCATGATTGCCAGAAGATGATGGAACTTAGGCAAACACACCCAGACACAATCATCACTCTCTTTCCCATAGCTCAAATGCACACATTGGCTAGCTCCTTGGAAACAAACCCCTCCAACAAAAACACTCACTCTTGACATCGCACAGATGGAACTCTCTTTCTCTCTCTCTCTCTCTCTCTCTCTCTCTCTCTCTCTCTCTCTCACACACACACACACACACACACACACACAACACACCCAAACAAAGTTCGGTGCAAACGCTACCACGGATGAACCGCTCAAGACAAGAAGCAGACAAGATTAAGGTTGAGCCAAACAAAACCATAAATCACAAAAGAAACTAGATACAATGATATCATCTATCATATGCGAGCTTTTGGAGAACCCTTGCGTCCTTCTTCTTGAGCCCTGCACTTGACTGGCCCTTCCACTCTCTCTTTACTAGTTACACCTTGATCATGAGACCTTCACTCTGCGATGTTGACTACCCCGCGGTGTTGCATTGTCGAATCTACCTCTTCTCTTCCTTGCCAGTGTTATATTGGATGCCTCGGATGGCCTTGATAACTAGGTGACGAGGATGACAAGCAGCAGTCCCGGCCCCTTGCCCTCGCTCGTTCTCTATAGCGCCACCTTGCAACTAACCATCCTCCTCTATGTGTAGTCTGCCTCTCTCTTTTTTGTGATGACGAGCTAGTAGCCTTTTGCCTCTTCCACTCCCTTGGTGACGTCCAGCTCTTGTAGCATGCTCTCCTATGAAGTAGTATAACAGCTTCAATTTTCAACAACCCCTCAACCTCCTCGACATGCCCTCTCTGCTTTGCCATCCCCGGCCTGCTGAGCTCGACTTGTACTCCGCAAATGGTAGTGCCCTCAGCTCTCGGCCTTCATCACCTACTTTCGATCTCTTCATGTGCAGGCTCAGCCCTCGACACTAGCTGCTGCTTTTTTTCGGCACAGGGACCCCCAAGCATGGGCTCCCTCCTCCTCTGAAACTGGTCGCCTCTTGACACCACTCTTGCAAAGCAATTCAGAGCCCGCCCCCTTCTCCTTGGCGGTCCCCCCATGATGGCTCCTTCACCGTAGCACCCCTTCCATCGTCGGCACCTTTACTCATCCAAGCCCGCTTTGCTCTAATTGAACCGGTTGCTTCAACCTGTTTGCTACACCCTTCTCTTTGCCAGCAACATCTTAGCACCAGCACTTGATCCACTTCAACCTCCTCTGACTGGCTTCTCGATCCTCTAGCTTCTCCAGCGCTTCCCGTTCTGAGCCTCCTTCCACTGGCGTTCTCTTCTCCCCCTTTTTACATGCTGACCTTGGTGGCTTCGGACCCCTTTCCTTCCCCGGCCAGAGTGGCACGGCGACCCATGCTCCTTCACGTGGTTCCCCTTCTCGATGGCGGCTGCTCGATCTTCACGTGCGGCGCTCACACTGGCATACAAATATACTGGCCGACGTAGCTTGGATTCACATAGCCATTTTGACCATTAACGTTTTCCCAAAGCGCCCCATGCAAGGTGGACCGCTTAAAGCTTCTCGGATGGTGAATTCTCTGCATATCCGTTCGGCTGTTGGCCAAAATCTATCTTGCTTAGCTGCCATCTTTAGTATTCAAAGAATTCTCTTCGTTGAGATCGATATTTTGAAGCTTCCACAGAGATGCACCTCGAAGCTACTTCACTATTTGCATAGGCATTACACATATAGCCAATTATTGGGTTGACGAGAGGGATGTGAATGAACGCAGTGGATGAGCTATACCCCCCCTCTGAGGGAGGAACTCCATGATCTTCTTCGATCTTTGCGTCGCTCCCCCTTTTCTCTTCTGACGAGCACCTCTCCTTTCATCCTCTCCCCCCCTCCCCTAGAAAGGGGAGGGAGGAACATGGAGCTGCAGAATGCTTTGCTAAACGGGCTCGTCACGCTTGTTAGAAGGAGTGAACCCTAACCCTAAAGCTCTGCCGTATTATGCCTCTAATCCTCTATTTCGCTCGGTGCCCAAACAAGCGATTGCAATGCCTGTGCACAACCATTTTCCATCGAACCCTCTCCTACAGTCAAGCTTTCATACTAGTGGAATGCAGGAAATGCTGAATGTCCCTATTCAACCTCAACAGTCCTCTGCCAATGTCCTGGCTAGCATACCAGCTACTAATGCTCTGGGGGGGATCCAATCAACTCAGGGAACTGATCATCCTTAGGGCTATCTCTCTGCTCCAGGCACCTCAGGTAATATTCCCTCAGTCCACCACAGTAACAGTCTGGTCATGCCTAATTTCAGAGATAAGAACCTGAATGAATACGAGAGACCCGGTGAGGCTATTTTTAACCATACTAACTTCCCTATTGAGGATAATGGAGTAGAGGATTTTCATCCCCCTCCAACTGAGTTTCCCTCTGATCAAGGTAATCCTAAGAACACTGAGGAAGAAACTTTCAAAGACTCTATCGAAGGGTTGGTTATTCCTACTCGAGAGTTAAAACAGTGGCATCAGCAACTGCAAGAGAGAGTGGTCATAGGGCTTTGCCATGGTACAAGGCCTTCTCTGGAAACTCTAAAAACCTGGATCACATAGCAGTGGGAAACAGAAACATCAGGGTATCGCAAGTGCAATACTTGCTCAACAATTATTATTTGTTCTTCTTTGTAGACGCTAATGATGCTCTTCAAGTGGTAGGGCATGGGCAATGGTTGATTAGGAATACCCCCCTTTCGGTCTTCAACTGGTACCCTGGATTCAATCCCAAAGACCCCAAACCTACCAAGGTCCCCATATGGGTTGATTTCGGACCTGCCAGTCGAGTTATATCCCTGGCTAAAATCCATTGGCTCTTGTGTAGGAAAGGTCCTAGGCCAGAGATCACTAGGCCAGAGATCAAGGAGTGGCATTAACCCCAAGTGGGATCCCCAGTTGCTTATAGAAATAGACCTGAATACTGACTTGAAAAGCCAAGTGCCAGTTAATGACTCAGATGGAAATCACATACACACTCAGAGGATCACATACAAGAACCGCCCCAATGCTTGCTTTCATTGCTTGAAACAAGGGCATTTCATTAAAGACTGCCCAGATCTCAAACCTCCTCCTCCTCAAGATGAGGGTACTGAGGTCAACAATGATGGATTTCAACAGGTTCATAAGAGAAATGCAGCTAAAATCAACAAAAACAATAAATGCCCCCATGGCAAGGAACAGGAACAATTTTCACCCTTTACTAGTTGATGTTTTTGACCCTTTTGATTATGATGTTGATATCTTAAACAGGAAAACTTCTAATGATGTTAGTGATCCCATAGAGCTGAATGAGGATTGGCAGGAAAAGCAGGATCCCATGAAGAAATCGGAGCAAGGAGACTCAAGTCAAAAGGCTAATTCTTCTCAGTCAAGAAGGCCCAACAGTCCTGAAGATAAGACAAGGGGAATTTCATCTTCAACATCATCAGATTCTGAAGAAGAATCCATCCCTAGTTCTCAAATCCCTTCTTATAAGAAAGCCCAGAATTTTGAAACGAGGGATCAAGAGAAGTCCTTCGAGGAAGAACTTGAGAAACAAGATGCTACAGCAAAGGCCATGCTTGATACTTCCCCAGTACCCTCGGTGGACATTATAATGACACAGGCAGAATAAGAGGCTCTTCCCCAACCCTCTCAAGCTAGATCTAAGAGGAAAAAAGAAGCTTCCAAGGATCCTAACAGGGCCTTTGTCTCCTTGGCCAAACCTTTGAATTATATTAAAAAATTAAAGTCCCACCGATAAAAGGGTTCACCCTAAACTGCAAGGGCTTCACTGATCCCATTAGGGCTCATTATATAAAACAATGGTTAAAGGACGTGAATGTCAAACCCGTGTTTATATGTCTTCAAGAGCTGAAGATAGCTGGTCAGACTCTCCATTCCAACCTTCTCAGGATTGGAGCAAGTTTTACTTGGTTTTCCACAGATCATTCAGGGGGGAAAGGTGGAGCTGCAATAGCCATAGTTGATCAATACAGTCATTTAGTAACAGATGTTCAAAAAGCTTCTAACAATTGCTGGATTGCTGTTACCCTTAATGGTCCCTTTAATTTTACTATTGTCTTAGTCTATGCGCCTAATGCTATCTCTGACAAGACATTAGCTTGGCAAGAAATCACCAATCAGCTCCCCAAGCCTTGTATTCTTGCAGGAGACTTTAATATGGTAGAAAGCATTGAAGACGGGTGGAATCAACTTGGAAAAATTGTTATGGAATTGATATCTTATTATTTATTGCAGCTGTGACAGGTGGAAAAGGCTTGACCGAGCTAAGCTATTGCAAAAGGATATCATATTTTATGTACATTTTATTATTCAAGTGCTCTTTATGAGCTTTGGTCAACTATGTCCGGCCGGCCAGTTTGTAACCAATTTGACCATTTAAGAAATCTATAAATGAAATACGTGCAAGAGGGAAATGGTCACTCTTGCACGGGGGGAGATTGCACCCAGTGTCTGTGTATTCTTCTCTCCTCTCTTCTCCTCTCTCTCGCCGTGCCAGGCGTAGCACTCCACTCTAGGAGGTGCGCCTATGTATGTTCTCTTCTTCTCTCTCGCGCGTTGTCTCACTCTGTTCGCGTACATCATGGTTTCTGTGCTATGGGAATTGCCAGGTATGCAGATTTGTCGGTTTATGCTAGATATTGTGTTATCTTGGGTATTTTGCAGGGCTCGATCTCCGTGCTCCCGTTGTAGCAGTGGTATTAGAGCATGGGCTACGCTCAAACAACTGAAGATTTCTATAATCAAAAGCTAAGTACAATTATGAACTTTTATTTTGCTTCATCTCATTTTATTGTTTCATTACTACTTGATGAGCATGATTCCTGTAAATGTTTAAAATCTCAAGGTAATTAAGTATCATCCCTCATGAAATTGATATATTATACAGAAGGATCTATTGTAATGGCATGATAAATTAATTTGAGGCTTTAGTTTGCTACAATAGGGGTAAACCTTTGACAGTGCGAAGAGAAGACGAGTGCATCACGTCCAAGATCATTAAGACATAGTTAACGTCCCATAGAAAAGGAGAAGTAGAAAAAGAATTTAAGACACACTGTTGTAGGAATAAATGCAAGAGACCTTGGGAGTGTTTGAACTTTCTTGTGAGAATGATTGGGAGAATCACATGTGATCTGCTGTTGACAAGGAACTCGATTGAGTTTAGTGGGAATGACCCTCATGCAACTTTTGCAAGAATCACTATTAAGCCATAATAACATTTTATTTGAATTAAAATAACAATAGAGGGAGCAGTAACCTCCAAATTCCACAGAAGGTGGTGCAAACTAGCAAACTGCATCGCTTTCATCATCGCTACAAGCATCGTAGCCAGTGCTAGCATGTCGTGAAGAGCACACAGGGTGGCTATGAGGGTCTACACGTAGGGCAGCAGCAACCACCAACAACCATCCACCCTCTTCCACTCCTACATGCGACAGTGGCAGCACCCACCATCCGGAAAACAATCAACTGATGGTGTCGTTACGTCATCAGCCACCATCCATCCGGTTTTCTTTCTATCTCTCTCTATCTCTCTCAAGACTGCCGTTCTCTCTCTCCACTTCAATCACCATCCACTGACCGCCACCCGATTGCCATGCGGTGCTCATTTCTTTCTTTCTCTCTCTCTCTCTCTCTCTCTCTCTCTCTCTCTCTCTCTCTCTCTCTCTCTCTCTCTCTCTCTCTCTCTCTCTCTCTCTCTCTCTCTCTCTCTCTCTCTCTCTCTAGCCGCCTACAACCACAGGCTGAACGAGCACCTCTCACTCTCCCATTTTGATCTCACTGAACAAGTGACTGTAGCTACTATGGCTTGCCAACCCACACTACCACAGAAGCGGTCGTCTCTCTGCACTTCCACTACCACTCTCTCTCACATATTTCTGTGAATCGACCTGAGTCCTCTAACTCTCTCTCAATGACGAGCACAGATACATAGTTTATCTCTCCGTTCCTACCTACCAACCCACCCTCTTCCTCCCCTGTCGCAGTTCACCACTTTCTCTGACCTCGTTCTCAAGCCATGCATGCAGAGACAATATGAACCTCCACTCGGGCGCTTAAAGGAAGAGCGGGGACTGGCGCAAAATCGGCTTCACACTCCGGCCCACCCCCTTTCCCAGCATGCATGCATGCATTGGCTACTGCCGTAATCCTTCCACTCACTCTAGCCGCCATGTAGTCCTCTTGAAGTTTCCAGCTGCACGATCTCTCTTTTTCTCTCCCTCTCTCATCGAACTGCAGCCCAACCACTTGGAATACATGAGATCTACCAACCATAACCAGACGACTCTACTTCGGACGTCCTCATCCTCAGAGGACACCAGCCGCCATGCAACAACCCAAACTGGCGTCATTCCCCAGCCATCAATTTGTTTTCTCTCACCCTTAGACTGCGGAACACTCACATGTCTCACAACTGGTGCATGCGGTCTTGGCTCAATAGCCACCCTAGCAGTCACAACTCACCTCACCCAAAAAAACCACTTCTCCTCCTAGTGGTGCTGCATCTGCACGACGATACTTTTCCCTCACAGAATCTCCAGGATCGTTTCCCACACCAACTGGTTATTATTCTTCTTCTTCACTCTGTTCTTGTACAATTACCTACCAAAGCGGACATTGACAAATCTCTACAACGGCCGGCGCACCTTGATGAAGCTCTTGCAGAGGCAGCCCTTGATGAAGCTCTTCAACGACATACACCCACTGTCGGGCATCCTCTGGCAATGACGATGATGATGACATCGATGATGATGATCTCAGCTTAACAAAATCAAGAACGAACATAGACGAAGCTCTTCAATAAGCATGCACTTGCTTTTCGGACATCACCGGACTGCAAAGCATATTGGGACAGCGACAAAGCTCCTCAGTGACCAGCTTCCTACGACAACAGTGCCTGTTGCCGACCATCCCGAGCATTGAGATGATCATGATGATGATGATTTCATTCACGCGATATTACTTCAAGTCTTTTAATTTGTATTTTCACTACACTTCATCTTATTTTGTACTCGATATTGTATTCGATCCATGAGGATTATACGAGTTTGACCCCATGGCTTCTTAAAGAAGAGTAATATAGTTTCTTCGCTCTTGATGCAATACTTCCTGCAACAACGCTAGCATTGACGACGACGATGATGATTTTTTTTTGTACCCAGACTTGATGTCCTTTAGTGTATTTTAATTTCTTGAACTTATAAATTTCCCATTACCTCTTTTGATTGCTTTGATGAACAGTCACAAATTTCCACAAGTTTAGTGAAACTATCAACGACAGCTTTAGAATATTTGACCTAATACCACGAATTTCAAGTCTACACTTATTTTCAAGTGATTAGCACAGAATGTATTTTTCTAGCCCTGTCAAAGATCACCAAACAACATGCGAACCATAGCAGTGATGGTAATAAGCGGCACAAGGATATCATCTCTCTCTTCCTCTTTACAAAATCTTCATAGTACACTTCACAAAGCGTCTCGAATAATGCAATCTAAATCCTCCTTAGGGAATGACATACTCACTAGGTATTGGACTGTACGACTCATCACTATGCATAGCCTTCTAGATTAGTAGCAACACATATTCGGTAAGGTACCCACCTTTGGCCACGTAACAAGCTACTACACCAACTACGCAAAAGCCTTACAACATCGTAACACTATAAAGAAGATCTTTGGCATGGTGTTTAAACTATATGCTTTTGAATATGGAAACCTTACCTCCTTGAAAAGTTCTTAATTTGGACTTTACCACTCGTTCAAGTTCATTAACCTAAGGAATTTATGGGATTTACAAAAGCCCGATATTTTTTTATTTTTTTATTTTTCTCAATAATCTCTTTTATGGAACTTTCTCATTCATCAATTCGAGCAAGGGTACTACTTTAGACCTTTTCAATAACTATCGCGAAGGACCACCACTAGTCCGTTTTTTAGGCTCTTTTGATTTAGGCCGGTGTGAGACTGAGACCATGCATTACAAAGAAAAGTATAGAAGCTCCCTAGAAGATGACTTGTAGCCATTGGATTGAATAACTAGGTAAAATATTGCAATTAAAGCATTTGAAGGCTTGCTAGTTGGACACACACTCATCATGACTGCATATTAATGTTGACTTACACTACATAATTTTTGGAACACTCCTTCATAAGTTAATACTATAAAATGTTACAAAACGCATTCGTACGGTGATACTCACAAATTTGTACAACTTTCTTCATTTATCAGATTTACTTTACTCATTCTTACCTTTTCTTTATCTATGGCTATCATATTTCTTAAGATCTCATCAATTACGCAACATATCTTGTCTACCTATACTGCACTGACATCCCTTATCATACTCAGGTACAATAACACTCACTTTCTCTACTTGTTTGGAAGTTTATTTTGGTTGTGCATATATTTAAGGACACAAAGTCAAGCAGTTTGTAATAGGGATAATACCATTGGACAATTTTGAAAGCAAAAAGATCTTTTACTTCTTTGCATTTTTTTATGGCATATGAAATCAAGAATCCCTAAAGTTCTAGCTTGTGCTTGCACTACATGAGAGGATCTGACATTAAGCTATGCAGCTACTCATATGAGCTATGGTGCTTTGAGTTAGTGAACAAAAATTTGTAAGTACTCTGCTAATCAACTATACTCCAACGTGGTGTCACACAGGTAGTAAATGTTTTGTCTTTTTATGTCTTGTCTAGTCCATTGGTCACATGTACACAGATCCGCCGATTTAGGCAGTGTGTAAATACTCACCTTGGTGTAGATTTGCCGATTTAGGCAACACCAGTTATCTGTGCAAATCCGCCGATTTAGGCAGCACACTGACAAATTGCAAATTCACAATGGTAAATGTAGATCCACCGATATAGGCAGCATTAGTGCAGATTCGCCGATCTAGGCAGCACGTCTTATTGGTGTAGATTCGCCGGTTGAGGCAACACTGATCACAAAATCATGCTGTAGTGGCTGGCCACCACTGTAACTGGTATGATTTTGTTACCCGGGTACATAATGAAAGTGATTTGGATTTGGAATTATATTGTGGAATTGGAATTGGATTGGGATTTGACATCTGGTGATTATTATGGCAGTGTTTATGTGATGAGACTTGACATTATGAGATTAATGATGAGTGTGACCAATGATATCCTGATTCATCAGGGTATGACATATACCGCTTATTCTAGTGGCATGGGACACTAGAATAGGTAGTATGTGGATGACGGAAGGCATAAGCTAATGTTGTTTAGTTTCATAAACTTTTCTTTTATTATGTGATACTTTTGACACAACATACTAATCACTGTTTTTGACAAGTATTGTTTGCAGATTTTATCTTCGCAACTGAGGACAGTTGCTTTCCAACGGAGAGGTATGTTATGGAATTGATATCTTATTATTTATTGCAGCTGTGACAGGTGGAAAAGGCTTGACCGAGCTAAGCTATTGCAAAAGGATATCATATTTTATGTACATTTTATTATTCAAGTGCTCTTTATGAGCTTTGGTCAACTATGTCCGGCCGGCCAGTTTGTAACCAATTTGACCATTTAAGAAATCTATAAATGAAATACGTGCAAGAGGGAAATGGTCACTCTTGCATGGGGGGAGATTGCACCCAGTGTCTGTGTATTCTTCTCTCCTCTCTTCTCCTCTCTCTCGCCGTGCCAGGCGTAGCACTCCACTCTAGGAGGTGCGCCTGTGTATGTTCTCTTCTTCTCTCTCGCGCGTTGTCTCACTCTGTTCGCGTACGTCATGGTTTCTGTGCTATGGGAATTTCCAGGTATGCAGATTTGTCGGTTTACGCTAGATATTGTGTTATCTTGGGTATTTTGTAGGGCTCTCGGCGCTCTCGTTGTAGCAAAAATAATATGTGGATCAGAAAAGCAGGCATGTGATGTTATGGTTCAGAGTCAGAGCTTATTGGATATTTCACAGTCAACAGGATTTACATGGACAAACAAACAACCAGCTACCTGTTATAGGGCATCTAGGTTGGACAGACTCTTTCTGAATACTAACACTACAAAAGGCTCTTCATATTAGCGACGCTCACACAGCGACGCTCAAAAAAAATTTTCCCGGCGTCGCTATGAGCGTCGCTATAAGCGTCGCTATGAGCGTCGCAAATTTATTTGTAAATTTGCGACGCTTATAGCGACGCTCATAGCGACGCCAGCTGGGGTAAAAAAAATAACCGAGCGTGCCCAAAAACTCAGATCTCAGATCTGAGTTTTTCGGCGCCCTCAAGCAAAGAGCAGGTAACGCTCTCCCTCACTCACTCTCTCTCTCTCTCTTTTCTTCTCCACACACACACACACACACACACACACACACGAGGAGAGGAAGGAGAGCCAGGTATGCTCCTTCCCTCTCCTCATTCTCATGTTCCCTTCCCCTCTTTCTCTCTCCCTCTCTCTCTCTCTCACACACACACATACACACACACATAGTGTTTTTGAGAGAGAGAGAGAGAGAGAGAGAGAGAGAGAGAGAGAGAGAGAGAGAGAGTACAAACAAAAACAAAAACGCACACACATACATAAACAAAGAATGCACACACACATTGAGAGAGAAAAAGAGAGAGAGAGCATGCATAAACAAAAAACGCACGCATTGAGAGAGGAAAAGAGAGAGAGAACATGCATAAACAAAAAACGCACACATTGAAAGAGGAAAAGAGAAAGAAAACATGCATACGATCCAAAAAAACGCACACACATTGAGAGAGAAAGAAAGAGAAACTAAGGGAGCGTCGTAGAAAACTAATTAAAATTAAAAGACCTAAAGATCTAACCGACGAGGAGTTGAACTGAAGACCTATTATTCAAGAGGGAAATGGCATAATCAATCTATCATACTTGGCATGGGTGATAGAAAGGTTATACCATTTATCTCTTTTTATTGGCACACACATCCACACACGCGCACACACACAGGAAGAAGAGAGTTATAACGTCGTAGGAAACTATCTTAAAAGACGTTAAAGATTAGGTTATATGTAGACTTACATTAGATTAGATTTAGGTTTATTTTTAACTAGATTTACGTTTATTTAAGCTAGATTTAGATTTACGTTATATTAGATTAGATGCGGGTCTCCATAGACTGCGATGCCTGCATGAAGCGGGTGAAGAAAGCCCTCAATGGAATATAGGGTATTGCTGCCTTCACTCATGGTGGGCTCCGTCAATCCAAAAGTACTGGTGAAATGTCTTCAGAAGATAGGGAAGAAGGTGGATCTTCAGGGCGACAAGAGTCACTACATCCCCGACACAATGACCATCTAAACAACCTCTAGTCATTAGACTTACGTTAAATTAGATTTAGCTTTATTTTTAGTTAGATTTACGTTTATTTAGATTTACGCTTATTTACGTTAGATCGAGTCCACGCAAGAATTACTTACGGTTTAGGGTTTAGCGTTAGACGAACAGTGAAAAGATCTACTGTGAAAAGATGTTAAGATGAAGTGAAGTGCTACAGCTAGAGAAGAGGCAAAGGGATTTTGTCCACTACATGCAGTATCATGTAGACGTGGGTGTGTAGATTTCTTGTACCCACAAATATAGGTATTGACCAATAAAGACGAGATTATAACCCGGTGGTTCTGATCTCCGTGCACCTCTAGACCGAGGTGTGCGGGGATTGGACATGACTAGAGAATGTGAGGTAAAGAGAGAGAGAGAGAGAGAGAGAGAGAGAGAGAGAGAGAGAGAGAGAGAGAGAGAGAGAGAGAGAGATAAGACGAAGAATGCCAATAGAATATTAAATTTGTTGTCCAGGTTATAAGTTTTTTATCCTCATTATGAGTAGCGACGAGGATGTGGGACCGTCCAACCGAAACACCTATCTCTCAACGAGGGTCTTATGTCCTTGTAATCAATGCAAGCATGCTGTGCGACGGACAAGACGTGTTTCTTTGCAGCACGTTCGCGAATTTGGCGAGTTCGATCCATCTATTATAGATCGAGTTGTTGCCAATTATAACTCGTCGGACTCTGACGCTGGCCAACAAGCAGCAATCTTGCAACCCAATAGACGTATTCGCAGGCGCTTTGGTCAAGCAGCATATGTGAGGCCACAAGATGTACCCTCTGACATCTCGGGGAATGATCATGCAGAGCACATTCCCAACGAGGCAATGTTTGAGCCCGAGATTGATGAAATGATCGAGACGATCATGGATTCAGAAAGGCTTATCTATGATGATATGAAAAGTGAAGCCGATACGTCATTGTATAATGGAGCACGTATGTCTAGATTGAAAGCACTCCTGGTTCTTCTCAACATGCAGGCAAAGTTTGGATGGAGTGACACTAGCGTCACAGCGCTTTTCAGGTGATCTATTACAATTAGTTTACTTTAATAGAACTCTAAATGTATAATGATCTGATAGATTTTTACACGACTGTATCATATTTTTATGTTGTGTAGATTGCTGAAAGAGCACATTCTACCAGCTGACAATGTGATGCCAGATTCCCGAGATGAAGCAAGAAAGATTTTGCGAAACTTGGGGATGGATTACAATTCTATCCACGCTTGTCCTAATGACTGCATTCTTTTCAGAGGGGAATACACAGACATGGAGAAGTGTCCGAAATGTGATTCCGAAAGATATCGAGTAGATCTCCACGGGACAAAAATTCCACAAAAGGTTTTGCGACATTTTCCTTTGCTTCCTCGCATCAAGCATTTCTTCGAATGTAAGTCCATGGCCGCCCTAGCATCATGGCATGAGGAGAATAAATCTTCGGATGGTGTGCTACGAATTCCTGCAGATTGCGCAGCCTGGAAACATATAGATGGAACATGGTCGGATTTTGCCAGGGAAGCTCGAAATTTGCGCTTAGGCCTGGCTATGGATGACGTAAATCCATTTGGTCAAAGATCAACATCTTACAATGTATGGCCCGTTGTCATCGTCAACTACAACATTCCCCCGTGGTTGACTACGAAGAAGGGGCACCTATGGCTAAGCTTGATTGTGCCAGGGCGATATAAAGTGGGGAATATGGATGTGTATCTTCGTCCACTATTGGAAGAGCTACAACAATTGTGGATTGGCATAGAGGTGGTGGATATGAGCCGACACACAGGACGACGGAATGCTTTGATCAGAGGTATTCTAATGTGGACCATGCATGACTATCCCGGGCTAACAGAATGCTCAGGTGATCTATTGACACTCCTCACTCAGACACTGTAAATCTTGTTTTTCCCCACAGTTGATCTATTATCATGTGTATACATGCAGGGCTTCAAACAAGCGGATACAGAGCATGTGTCACATGTGGACCTAGACTGAATGCACGTAGGGCACCCTCACTGAAGAAGCAAATCTACGAAGGTCATCAAGCGTATCTTCCGGAGAATCATGTGTTACGCGACGGCTTTTTGGGAAGAGAGCCACCAAGGATGTCTGCACAAGCATGGTTAGAGCAGAAGGAGATGTGCGATGACGGATTGCCTCCAGGGATGAAGAGACTATCTCTATGGTACGAGTTACCATACTGGCCCCGACTCGTGATCAATCACTTGCTCGATCCAATGCACATATTCAAGAATGTGGGTAATCTACTATGGGACCATTTGACCGGCAAGAAAGATACTTTGGGAGCCAGAGTTGACCTTAGAAATGTGGATCGTATGGAGCAATATTGGCCGCAAACAGCGTCTGATGGATCGATAAAACTCCCTAAAGCACCATGGATTTTCACAGGAGCCCAAGAACGCAAAGTAAAAGAGGCCATTCGATCTTTGCGGACCCCCACTGGCGTAATGCACTCGCTCCGAACGTGTTTTACTAAAGAAGGAAAGCTTACCGGTTTGAAGTCACACGATTGGCATAAAGTGTGTCAGGTACGTTCATAGTGGACTTTAATATCATTGCATAAAATGTGGACTTTAATATCATTGCTGCACATACTTTACAGTTTATTTTACCGGTTGCCATTGAGGGATGTTTGTCTCTCGACATCCGTAACACAATCTACAAACTTGCAAAGCTGGTGCAATGGATCTCACAAAAGGAGATCAACGTAGACTCCATACCATTCGCCAAACTAAATGCTGCGGAGCTTGTGTGCATGTTTGAGAAACATTTTCCTACTACAATGCTAACCATTCAAGTGCATCTTCTTGTTCACATAGTTGATGAGGTGGAAATAGCTGGCACAGTTCATTCCAGATGGATGTTCTTCTTAGAGCGTTTCATGAAAACGCTTAAGGGATATGTGCGTCAAAAGGCACGTCCGGAGGGTAGCATGGCAGAAGGTTGGTTGGTATCAGAGTCCCTAGTGTACATTGGAGAGTGGCTAGACGGATTTGATAAATCCCGGGACACGCTATGGCGAACCATAGATGATGAGCGCATATCTGGGATTGTCATGTGCAATCTCGGTGTTGAGAAGAAGATGACGGAAGATCTAGAGGCTAAAATCAACCGATTTTGCATGCTTCACAATCCAGTGATGCAAAAGTGGATTTCACAATATGAGGATGCAAAGCAAGAGCGACAAAGGGCACGAATCGAGTGGAGACGGGGAAGACGACCACCGATGCACTATCCAGCGGTTCTGGAGAGCCTACCAACCTTCATGAGCTTAAGATGGTTGCACAACCAATTGAAAAGCGCACAACAATGCGGTGACGAAGTGACTGAAGAAGAGTGGGAGTACTCTCGGGGTTGCGCGACCAAGGTAAGTTTGCAATGTACGACTAGCAAGTGACTTTATTTATAAACGTTTGAACGGCCACTCATAATCTTTGTTCGTTGTAGTATAAGTCATACACAGCAGCATGGTGTAAAGGTCGACATTTTAGGGTGGAACGAATCGACAAAAAGCGTTTTACTCAAGATTGTGGAATCATGGCAAAATTTGAACAGTCTAGTCGACGACGTTCCTCTGATGCAGATCCCGTGGTGGCGGAACTCACTTACTTCGGCACGCTGCAAGAGATTTTGAGGATCGATTACAGAGGATTTTTTGTCGACTTGTTCGACGTGCAATGGTTCAAGATAATCATGGAGGGTCGAAACGCTACTATGCGTAGAGGAGAGTCTGGTTTTCTTGAGGTGGATTCTACTAAGAAATGGACTGACCTAAGAGACACTTTCGTACTACCCGAGCATTGTGAACAAGTAAGTATATAAATAGTTAACATCCCCCTTTTACAAGTTATGTGCTTGAAAGCTCTCATGTAAGTTATGTGGCTCTGGCAGGTAGTATTTCATCCTACAAAGTCTACATCAAACTGGTGGTACGTCATAGAGGTAGCCCCTCGTAGTGCAAGGACGTATGAAGGCTACCATGTACCAATCACAACGACATCAATGGAGGAGATCAGAGAAGATGCTCAATCAGAAGCCGCTGCGGTGGTGCCAGACGAGCATCAAGATGCTACTACTCTATATGGGGTGCATGCAGAGGAGCTACAAAATGAAACAGAGGATATGTGTTTAAACGGAGAGCTCTATATAGATATAGGAAGTTATGCTGAGTTATGCAAGGATGAGAGAGAGATCTCTTAAAGCCACAAATATTGTATTTGAACAATTTTGCTCCATGCTGTAAAAGCTCTGGCTCTCTAAGTAGCTTCCATGGTGTATAACGCTCTTTTCTACTCGCGCTCACATCTTTTGATTGAAAATTCTGAGTTTTCGACTTGCCTCTTTTATCACTCGATTCATTGCGTCATTGTATTTATATGCGTCATTACGTCATTGTATTTAATGGTCTTTGCGTCATTGTCTACTCTATTCATTCAATATTAAGTTTAAATATTCGTGTGTTTAATGCAGGTATGGATGATGAGGAGTTTCTTTCTTCTTTGCCACCGCAGCAGAGACAGTGGTACGTGGAGCGTCATCGCTCTGGCGCATCATCGCGCGTTCCTACACCATCCGCATCTCCCTCTCTTTCGGAGCATTCGGCGCGCTCCGAAGCTTCGGCGTCGACGAGACGAGCGTCACACTCGTCTAGACACCGGCGCTCTAGTGGTGGCGGTGGCGGTTGTTGTGGGGATTCCGCCACCGATGCCTCCACACCGCCTCGTGTTCGACGAGGCTCTTTACCCTCCCCTTCTTTGCCCGCCCCCACACCAGCCACAGCATCGCCATCTACGCCAGGTTTTGCACGGCTGACTGTTCCTAGAAGCTACACACCTCTACCTACTCCGCCGGGAGCCACCCCACTCGACACTCCTCGCTTCGGCGCCCAGACGCCAGTGGAGACACCTGACGTCCGTACCCCCATCGACACGCCGCTAGAGACCCCTGCCGGGACACCCAGGTTCACGCGTCACCGGCCAGAGGGCTTGCCTTACTCCGTCGACATCAGCGGCGGCATCATCATGGATGATGACGGCAAGAAGGTGATCTCGCGCATGCGTGGTCTTTGCTCTCAGCTGTTTAGACACTATATACTAAACAAATGGAGTGAAGTACCAAGTGATTTAAAAAACAGAGTCATCAGCATACTTCATGATGAGTTTCCCGTTCCAACACGGGATCAGCGCTTCAATGAAGACCTGATGAAGATTCGAATGCGCGAATACTGCAAACACAAGCGTTCCGAAGTGCAAAAAGCAATCAAGAATGGGTGGAATAGGCCAGATTGGCTGGCCAAAGAAGATTGGAAGAATGCGAAGACAGCAGCGCGCGAGAATCCCGACAAGTGGAAGCAACAAAAGGATGCAGCCAGAGCGCGAGTAGAGGCAGGGAGCTCGCACCACTTGGGGAGCGGTGGATGGGCATCATTTGAGGCCGATTTTGTAAGTCTTTTCACATTGCTCTTTATGCATGTTCGATAGTTTAGGGTTTATGAGTTTTTTAGTTCTAACATAATGAAATCTTTGTATGTTTTGACAGTGGTCGATGACAGGACGTGATCCCACACCGTACGAGCGCGAGTACGCAGGCAGGAAGGGCTTAAACGCCCTGATGGACATTCTCAGTTCTCGCGGCGGCATGGTTAGTATTAGGGTTTACTCTTTTTTATTTTTTGTATTGTTTTATAAATGTCGTTATATGTTTATATTTACTGAAAACTGTCTTATTGTCTTTTTTTGCAGAATCCGACAGATACGCTGCTTGGACGCGATGAGACGTCTGATTAGACGACGTCAGTTTAGCCGTAGCTAGATAGCATTAGTTTAGGGTTTCTCGTAGCTTATGTATCATGAGACGGATTTTATACGTCTTTTTGAACCATGTATATTATTACATTTGTCACCGCAATTCCTTTTGCCAATCAATTCTTTATGCCTATGATGTTGTACAATTGTCATTATTACATTTGCCAATCAATTCAGTTTGCCTATGATGTGTACAATTGTCAATTTTGCAAACAATGCGTCTTGTGGGTGACTATTTTGGGTCTATTATCTACTTTTGCACTTTTTTTAAAAAACTGAATCAAGTACAATATGGTTGATGGGTGGCAAGGCATTCAATGCCCTGCCACCAAAAAAATATTCTCTCAGGCGTCGCTATAAGCGTCCATATTTATGGCTCTGTAGCGTCGCTATACTCTTCTGTGAGAGCGTCGCTATAGGCGTCGCTATGAGCGTCGCTATATAGCGACGCATATAGCGACGCATATAGCGACGCCTATAGCGACGCTCTTGTAGCGACACTGTTAGCGACGGTTTTAGCGACGCCGGGGGTTATAAAAACCCAGTGTATTTCCGTCGCTAACAGCGTCACAAGAGCACACAACCTCTTGTAGTGTAATCTGATTCATGATTTTTGGCATATAAAATGTTGGCTGGATAAATCTTTGCTCCTATCTGATCATGCTCCCGTTCTTTTTGAACTACATAAAGAGGCCTGTATGTATAAATCAGGGTGGCCGCATATAGACCAATCCTTGTCAAAGATTGGCAGTGTCAAGAAAAAAGTTAAGGATGCTTTTGAATATGCCTTTTTCTCTCATACATCAGCCTTTAAAGCATGGGATATGGCAGTCAAGCACACCCAAAAGATTATGACTGAGTTCAAAAAAAGGGCTAGGGCTATAAGATCTAGCAGAAGAATGATGATAGTTAGAGACATCTCTGACCTAGAGAGAAACACTTAACCCAATAGCCCTCCTCCCCCTGCTTTAGTTGAATTAAAAGACCAGCTTAGGAGGGAAGAGCTTTTAGCTGCTAAGGAGTCTCTTGTATGGACCAGGGAGCATTGGGCTGGAAAACTTGATACTCCTGATAAGGGAATGTTTAACCTCCTTAAAAAGAAGAAAGTCAAGGATTTTATTCCTTATTTAAAGGATAAGAATGATAATACTATTGTGTCTTCTCACAAAGACAACTTGGATGTGGCTAAAGAATACTTTTCTAGTATTTTTTCAGCTCCTCCCAAAAGGGGGGTTGGTATTATAGCAGCAAGATCCAGAATAGCTCTATCAAGAAAGAAAATGGTCAAACCATCTGTTGCAAAGCTGTTGGACCAGCCCCTCTCAGTGGGGGAGTTGAAGGACTCTATTGATGCTCTAAAAACAGGAAAATCCCCAGGCTTGGATGGCTTACCTAACGAGTTTTATCAGGAGTATCAAGACTTTCTGCTGCCCTTACTTGTGCTAGTTTGGAAGGAGGCAGTTGAAATAGGAGCTCTTCCCTCTTCTATTAATTCTGGTGTCATTAAATTAATTCACAAAAGGGGGGAGAGAGAGGACCTGGGTAACTGGAGACCTATTACTTGTCTGACCTCTATTTAAGATCTTTGCCCTAGCCCTTTCCAGAAGATTGAGTCCTATCATGCACGACATTATTTTGCCTAAACAAAAAGGTTTTATCAAGGGGAGATATATACCTCACGCCATCATCACTCTTTGGGAGGCTATTGATTATGCAGTGGAATCTGATCAAATTTTTATTTTCTTCAAAATAGACTTTGACAAAGCCTATGACAGAATTGAATGGGACTTTATTTTTCAGTCCTTGTTTGATATAGGATTTGGCAGAATGTTCATTAGATTCATTCAAATTATTTTTGGGAATGCTCTTGCTAGAGTGTCTATAAATGGAGAACTCGCTGACCAGTTCTCTCTGAGAAGGTCAATCAAACAGGGCTGCCCAATAGCCCCGTTGCTTTATGCTATATGCTCAGATGCTTTGGGTTGGTTGGTTTCAAAAGAAATGGATAAAGGCAGGCTGAAGGGTATTGCAATTCCAGGTACTAACAAAGGTTTATGTCTCCAACAGTTTGCAAATGATACTAATTCTATCTTTGAGAATAATGAAGATGCTGCTAAAGCTTTTTGGGAATGTCTGGATACTTTTTGTCTTGCAAGTGGATCCGTTATCAACCATTCTAAAACAGGGTTGAGGACTTCATATGGGAACACACCTCGAGTCATTATTGATGCAGGCTGCTCACAGATCCACAGGGGTTAGATTTTCAGATTATTGGGAATCCCAATGGGCTTTGGAGTCACTTTCAAGCAGAGATGGGAGTGGGTATTGAATAAGGTTAAGATGAAGATGTCTAGATGGCATAACTACCATTCTGCTCTCCCAAGTAGAGCTTTTGTGCTCAATCATTACATTATGCCCTCTCTAATCTATTTTTTGGCATGTTGTTGGTAGCCTGCTAACTACTTAATGTAGAAGGTCATTGCTTTATACATAGATTTTCTTTGGGGGGGCAACCCTGATCACCCCAGGATTCCAAAGGTTTCTTGGGACACCTGTTGTCTACCTAAGGAGAAAGGTGGTATTGGCCTTATGGACATCAAAAGGATGGCTGGTAAATGGATCCTTAGGTGTGTGAACTCGGATGATTATTGGGAACTACTTTTGAAAAGAAACATCTCTAAATTCAAGCTTAAAGATTACAAAGCTTAGAATAACCTCTCATTGAGTGATATTATCTTATCTCAAAGGCTGATAGTGCCATCAGGATCCAAGCTGACGTGCACCTTTTGGAATGCATGGCAAGATCTAAAAGGAAGCTGTTCACCTCCAGTCAAGTTAGCAACTAAGCACTTCTTCTTTTTGCAGGACTCACCATGGCTTGGCTTCTTCTCTGGAAAAACCAGCTCCTCTTTGTTGAGGAGAGCTCATAGATGCTTTAAAGCAGGTATAAAATCTTGGAATGACTTGTTTCAGGGACACTGTATTATGTTAGCTGAAATCATTCGAACCAGCTACAACCTGAGTAGGAAAGATGTAGAATGGTGCTTCCAAAAGCTCCAGCTTACTTTGTCAAAGTATTTCTTCCCTCCAACCAGGAACAAGCAGCTATCTAACCTAGCAAATGTAGCATCATGTATTTTTCAACACTACAGGCTTAAAGGTGGTGTAGAAGAGGACCTAAAGAAGAGGCTTAATAACAAATGACACCTCCAGTGGGGCTCAAAACAATGGACCTACAGATTTCTATGTATTTGGGCACTTCCTCAATCCACCAAGCAGTCTTTCCTTATGTGGTTGATTCTACATCAAGGGGTGTGGTGTGGCAAGAGGGCACTCAGGGTCCAAATCAGTGACGGGATCTGTATAAGGTGTAGGAAATCAGTGGAAGACATCTCACATCTCTTCTTCAACTGTGGAGACATCCCATTCCTGATCTCCAAGCTCCAAAGATGTATAATGAGATGTAGGAGTCAGCCTCTGGTCGCCAAGGACTTGCTATTGGGTACTTGTAAAGGTTTGGACATAACTCTGTGGAACATATGGAGAGGGAACATCTTATGGTTCATTTGGGTCAATAGATGCTCTGCAGTCTTTCAGTCTACTGCTCCCTCTCTGTATCAGGTATTTTATGATTTAAAACACTCAGTTGACAAGCTATGTAGGGAAGTTACTGAGGTACTGAACCCCCAATATATGAGCTTCTCTAGTTTACAAAGGCCTGTCAGATGGCAACAATGGAGAACCAAACTGCCCAAGTTCTATTCAGACTCTAGATTTAAGATGTCTGCAGCCTTGTAAAGGTTTTTTTTTTTTTAATGAGGGGCTACCCTCCCACTTCGTGAGGGTCTCTGTTTGTAATTCGAGTTTTGCATTAATTCAAGCTCACACAATTTTCAAAAATTATTGGGTTGACCAATTCCTGAATGCACTGACGGAGGAAAATTTTTCAAGTCGGTGCATCTTCTCAGTTTCGCTCAAAATTATTTTCAAGTCGGTACATCTTATCAGTTTCGTAAAAAGTCGCTAGCTGGCCAATAAGCAGCGAAAAAAGACTCAGCAAAATGGACAATCGTCACGGCGTATTTCTCATTCTCATGTTGGCGGTGCTGCTGATTGGATGCTCCCTTAGCGCTACTTATGGCGACGATGACGATGTCTTGGGGCCATACTGGTGCGTCGCTAATCCCGCCGCCGATCGTAAAGCGATACAGGAAGCGTTGGACTTTGCGTGTGGCGTCAAGAAGAGTTATTGCGAGAAAATCCAACCAGGTAAGGTCTGCTACCAGGACGACAACTTGCCGGCCCACGCGTCGTTTGCCTTCAACAGCTACTGGCATGATGATGTACCTAAGCAAGATCCCGCCAGATTCAATTTTCATTTCGGCGGCGTTGGCCTCCTTGTTAAAACGGATCCCAGTAATTCTCTCTCTCTCTCTCTCTCTCTCTCTCTCTCTCTCATTTTCATATTGTTGTGCACCAAATAGTAACAACCCATTGTTTTGTTTCCCTGCAGGCTATGCTGGATGTGATTTCCCACCTTATTACTTATCTTAGTTTCCCACCTTCGTGTTGAATTCTGCCGCCGTCGTTTTGATTTCTTCAACATCATGATTGTGTTTTTATGATTTAATGTAATGGATACAAGTCAAATCTCTCTCTCTCTCTCTCTCTCTCTCTCTCTCTCAACTGAAGCATCATGATGACCTACTCTACTAAAATTAAGTATTTAGAAGTTTGAAATGAAATGTTGTTCTATAGAATTAAGCATATAATTGTTTGGACATTAAGCTCTTCCTAGAAACAATGAAGCTACTTTTTTCAAGCAATGTCAAATTGCCGGCAGACTTTTAAGGCTTATATTAAGCATGAGTTAGTGAAATTCACCTACATGTAAGATTGGAGTATGTTGATAGAAAGGAGTAAGCATTCAAGAAACTCATGAGCAGAGGGTTTGCAAATCAAAGTAATTATTTATAGTGAGTTTGTGGTTTGTATCATAACCTTTGAATCCCCCCTAAGCTATCTGGTCTCACTCCCAATCACACTCTCAATCTCACGCACACTCGCAATCACAATATGATCATGGAGTCTCTTTGTTAGCTTGTTTGGTCAAGGGCCAATGACCTAGAACACGTGACGACTTGCCACATGTAGCACCCATGCCGGCCATTTCCATTCAAGCAATACATCAAAGTTGTGGACAATATGTATTCATCAAGGTGATCCTTGTCGACGCATTTTGGAGGAAATATTCAAATTTTACACACAAAGCTACTCCATCTTTTCCTTTCAACCGAGCAGGTCTATGCTTGAAAGAATACTCGATTTGAAATAGGGTAGCTAGTTAGGCTCAACATCCACTAAAAACACATGTTTGAAAGTAGAAGACACTTTCTAGGAGTGCAATAGAACTTTTATGGAGTGTTATATTGGTAAATGTAACATTAGGTCCTTACTCAAATCCGAGTAAAACAAAAATCTATTGAAAAATAAAAAATTATAGAATGCAAAATTGACCAAGAAAATAGAAAATTGTATATTGATGTTTATAATGATTACAAAAAGAGCAGAGCTCTTATCATAACCTTTGGACCACCCCGAAGCTATCTCACTCTCAATCACATTCTCAATCTCACACACACTTGCAATCTCAAATCCGGCTCAATCAAAAATATATAAAAATGTAAAAATTTATAGAATGTAAAATTGACCAAGAAAATAGAAAAACTATATTGATGTATATAATGATTACAAAAAGAGCAAAGCTCTTATCATAACCTTTGGACCACCCCGAAGCTATCTCACTCTCAATCACATCCTCAATCTCTCACACACTTGCAATCACAAAATGATCGTAGCGGCCATCTCCTTGAATAGCTAGCCAAGAAGTGGCTACTTTTGTAGCCGAACTTCACACACTTCACATGCCACGTGACCAGTGGCAGGGGATATGTGCTCGAAACGTGAGCCGGGAAGGCGCCGGGCCTTTGGCTCTGAGAGGTGTGAGAGAGAATAAGAACAACAGGTGATGGCTATGGCAATCACCGTAAACTTCAATTAATCAATTCAAGCTTTAAGTACAACTTAATCCTTAACCAAGGCGGACTGTCAACAACAAACAGGATGATGAATCAATCTTCGAACTGACGTTGGCGAAGGAAATTTTCACCTATCGCTTTACCTGCTTCAACTACCCTTGGATTCTGCAAATTTTTATTATGTTCACTACCTTAATCTTCATGCTTCAATTATTGTCAAACTTTTTGCAGCTTCTTGCTCTGTGTGCTTTGCACTCTTTTTCTTTGTGCTTTGCCGACCTCGGGTTTAAGGACACCACTTTTGCTCGGACTTCCCGGTCTTTCCTAGCTTTGCTTAGTCGAAAGATATGGAGAGAGAGCCCTCACTTCTTTGCTTCAAACCCCTCTGCTGCTCTTAATTGCTTTCCTTTCTTGCTCATCAAGGTCGAGAAAAAGCACACCTTTGAAGCCTTCAAGATAGAGAGAGAGAATGAGAAACATCCTCAAGAATCACCCCAGGCCTTGCTTTCTCTTGCTTCCCTTTTGTTCATGCTTCATTCCTCGAAAGAGAAACAACGGCGAGCTTTCCCTAGAGAGAGAGAGAGAGAGAGAGAGAGAGAGAGAGAGAGAGAGAGAGAGAGAGAGAGATAATCTCCGTGCTTGTGTCCAAGAGCGAGAGAAAGAGTGGCTTCTTCCTTGCTTGTGTCTGAGAACCAGAGAAAGAGTCTCTCCTTGCTCCCCTCTTCTCAAGCTTAACCTCCTTTATCCTTCTCAATGTAATCCCTTCTCCTTGCCTCTTCCTCCGTCCGAGATCTCCTTCCCTTCGTCGAGTTCCTTGCTCACAATCTCGTCCGACTCCTTGCTTCCCTCTGACTCCTTGCTTATAAGAGAGAGAGAGAGAGAGAGAGAGAGTTATCTCCCTCCTTGCTCAAGATTCCGTCCCCCATTGAGTCTTTTCTCTCCTCTTTTTTGCAATGCCCTAAGTCCCCCCTATAAATACCTTGCCTCCCTAAGCAATGATGGCACCGTCATTGCTAGGGAGCGTAAAAAATGCCCTCTTGAGGATGTGGCGTGGAGGAGGTGACCAGCACAAAAACTGCCGAGAGTAGTGTCGAAAAGAGTCTCCATGTTCTATGAAGAATTCCCATTTCTTTCTCGGTGTCAACCGATGCCTCCCCAAGCCTACGCAAGCATTTTCATCTTCCTCTTGGCCTTCTGCCTGCTGTTTGCCGCCACGCCATGCTCCCATATTTTTTCTTCTTTTCCCACTAAAGTCCTTATTTAATTTAATGAACGGCGGCCATTGACTCTAGGCTTATGGGCGGCCTTATTCACTTGGTTGCCTTTGGACGGCCCTCGCCCCCCCTCGGCCCTAGATCAAGCTCATACGGACCCTACTTCTCACCACATTGGACATATATATCAACCAAAACATTTATGACTCAAGATCTCCTCCTAAACACTCGACTGGCAATATCATCGTGTGTTTTTGTTGCTCATGTCAATTTCTCGGATAGTGCCACTTGCCTTCACGATGCAAGTATAAGTGATTGCATTTGAGGAATGGCCTTCCCTTCGCATTTGATTAAAGACACCAGCATGGCCTTGAACGACGAGTAACAGATTTGCACAAAATCACCTGCTAACACACAGTCGACAACTGACACCACTTTAACTTGTTTTATCTTTTTGACCCGATTTCTGATTGATGCACAGACACTTCCTACTAACCCCATACACTGAATACTACCCTCTCGAATCGTGTCAAGCTCCAAAAAACACCTGATGGCACACCAACCAAGGCGACCAACCTGGCACAGAACTGGCCCCCGGGGATATTTAATCTGGCGATATCTTGGTAATCGTAACTCCAATTGATGATCCGAAAAGATCTACGTGTTCCACAAAGTGAGCAATTTAGGCCCATGCATTCACGTCATCTCTAATCCTTCAGCTACCCTTGTCCAATCCGGTACGGATCTGCATCAACTTCAACTTCAAACTGCCATAACGTTGTCGTGCAGCTCCGCTCCCATGCTAACAAATATGCCAAGAAGATGCATATGAAGCTTATTGAAACCCTACTTGATTAATGGTCACTGATGAGGGTTTGTTAACAGGCCAAGTTTAATGATTAATGTATGTCAGATGCGGCTTAAAAGGGCCAACTGATGCCTTAATGATGTCAAAAAGGACTATGATTGAAGTGAGCACAGATGGGAGTTTATAATCTAGAACTGTAGTGCTTGAAGTGCTCTATTGGCCTGTCTTTACAGCTCGTCGATTGGAGCTACGGTGAAGAAGTTATGGCAGTTTAAAGTTCAAGTCGATTGCAGATCCGTACCGGATTGGGAAACTGCAGCTGAGGTCACAAAAATGAAATGAATGCACAAGCCTGAAGTGCTCACTTTGTGGAGCGTGTCGGTCTTTTCAAATCAGCAATCGGAGTCCCGATCGCCAAGATATGGGCCGTTAAAGATTCACCGGGGCTCGGCTCCATACCAGTCCGGTCCGCTCAATCGGGCTGTCATCCGGGACTTTTACAGCCTCAGCAAGGTTTGTATGCACTCTATGTAGTTTGAGATGTTTAAAGGAATTAATGGCTTGTCAGACCGAGTTCGGCCGGGCTCATGACATAATATGGCTTGAGGCCCGGTGTCAGCCGCCGACACAACTGAGCAAGATGAATTTTGGAATCCGGATGATATTGTCAGTCAAGGGTTGCTTTGGCTGGTATGTCACTCTGAACAATGATTTGGCCGACATGTATGCTAAATGTGATGCCCTTACTATGGCCGCCCAAAGAAGCCATAAGGCCGTCCAAAGCCAGTGCCCGCCCATCACCTCGAGGGGAGGGGCCGTCCATGGGATGGCCAACCAGTTAAAGTCAAGTATTTTTTTCTTAGTGTGGACAAGGAGGGAGAAAAAGAGAGAGAGGGAAACGACGGCGCCCTCGTTGCCCCTCTTGAAAATCTTTTTAAGAAGGGGAGAAGTGAAAAAGAAGAAGGGAAAGAAAGAAAAAGACGAAGTAGAAGAGAAGGAAAGAAAGGAAGAAAAAGAAAAAGAAGAAGGGAAAGAAGGAAGAAGAAAAGGGAGAAAGAGAAGAACGTAAATTGGAGGTCGTGTGCGACGGCGAAGGCAGGAAGCGAGGTCGGGAGCTCGGAAAGAGAGTTGGTGCGCTCTCTCTCTCTCTCTCTCTCTCTCTCTCTCTCTCTCTCTCTCTCGGCAAGCAAGCTCCATCTATCTCACTCTAGTTCTCGGGAAGCAAGAAGTCCGAAGGAGATTGGTCAACGCGAGAGGAAGCTTGAGACAAAGTAAGAAGAGAACCTGGGTCGAAGAAGCTTGAGGGAAAGCTCATTGATGCTTGAGCAAGCCAAGGCGAGAAGAGGATTACAAGCAAAAGTCGAGGTTTGGTCAAATCGAGGTCGAAGCAAGTAAACTTGTCGAGGTCGATTGGTCTTGAACCTTGAAAGCAAGAGAAGGCATGCATGGTAAACAAAGCAAGGTAAGAAGCAAGAGGAAAGCATGAAGCAGATAAAGCGACATACGAAAATTTCCATCAGCAACATTAGTCCGAAGTTGATTAAGCAATTTGTTAAGTTCGGTGTCGTTAACGACCCAATTAATCTTATAAACGGGAGCTTAAGCTCCTAGTTAGCAGATGATCCAAGTGACGGTGTTGTTAACAGCCTGCCTTGGCTAAGGATTAAGTTGTACTTGAGCGTTAATCAATAATTGATGATTACGGTGATTTTCAGATTCAGTTGCATCTGTTGTTCTTGTTCTCTCTCTTTCACACCTCCCACAGCCAGAGGCTCGGTGCCTGCCCAGCTCACGTAGCGAACACATATCCCCCGACATCTTTGGTGAACCCGACGCGAAACGAGCCGGGGTGGGAGGTAAAGATGGAGAATTTAGAGCAGATGATGAAGATGATTGCAGAGTTAAGTGAGAACGGTTTTGATGATAAGTCAACAGTTTCAGATTTTGCAAAGATGCTTCAATTGCTTCAAGGATCTTTGCTTGAAATAGAGACCTTAAAGAAGAAAAATCAAATGGATGAAGCTTTAGATGCAGTATACAATGAGAGACGACTCTTTGATGGATACGATCCAGAGGGCTACCTAGAGTGCTATGAGCTGGAGACCAAGGTAAGAGGGATACCAGAAGAGTTGATGATCAAATCTTTTGAGCAGTTAGTGAGTTCAGATGTGAAGGAGCAGATTCAAGAAGTTACCAAAGCTTGCAACAATGACTGGGAGTATTTCAAAGAAGTTATTGTGCAAGCACGTATGAGGAGTATGAAATCTATCAAGAACAGAGTTCAAGTCTACCAGACTACGCAGATATCCGACGATGACAAGTACAATCAAAGTTAGAAGCTGTGATTGATGATTTTATTGTACAGGATGCTACTTTCTTACAGGCTAATGATGAAGACATAGTCAAAGCTGTGTATGAGAAGTTGAGGTTTGTAGATGCCTTGCATGAAGTAGAAGTCCTTGAGGGTGAGTCTCTACAGCCTCAAACTACGCAGGGTGAATTTTTCAAAGAACATGTACCTGTAGTACAGGAAGAAAATAAATCATGGGATCAAGATAATGAATTGGCTAAAGCTCAGGAAGATGTGCAGGTGAATGGGTGTCGTCATATTCAGGTAGACATGCGGAAAGATTCAGTTACAATTGCTGATACTTTTGCTACTGAACCAGAATTAGAGAAAAATTTTTCTGGTGCATCTTCTACCATAGAGGTGATTGAAGATATTGTTACAGGTTTTTTCAAAGAGTTGATTAATGATACAGATGTCATAGATCAAAGTAGGGCTATTTTTAAGAGCAGCAAGACCATGGATTTTGGAATACTAGATTTACCAAATTTGGATGTACCAGATTTTGAGGACTTGGCTAAGAAAGAGTATGTGCTTGATTTAGAGGGGGTGCAGACTCCTTCATTGACAAGTTTTTGTGAAGCACAACTACAAAAGTGGAAAATTGATCTTGAACGTGATTATGATGATTCAAAGGGGGTGCAGACTCCTTTGACACGCTTCTATGACCTAGAGCTACTGATTTTGCAGACTGATCCTGAATTTGACGATGGTGATTTAGAGAGGGAGCAAACTTCTTCTCTATCGAGAATTTGTGAGACAGGACTCACACTATGGCAGAATGATCATGAACTTGATGATGCTAATTCAGAGGGGGTGCATAGTGAAGTGAAATCTCTTGTTGATGAATATGATTGGTTTCATTGTGCCGATGATACAAACAGGGCAGTAGATGAAATTTTCAATGTGCATGCTGAACTTTGTGCTACAGAAGTGCAAAGATATCTGGATGAGGGTGAAAGACTTAAAGAGCAATTTAGTGCAGATGCGTTTAGTATGCATGTCATATGGGTGAAAGCATGTTAACTTTTCATGCTTTTTCATGTCCCGGACAATGCTAACTAGCACAATTTTGACATATGCTAACTAGTACAATAACTTGAGCTACATCTCCAAGATCTATGAAATATGATATATCAATAGAAAGCACTTGAAACAAGGAATTCAAATGTACAACCTCCGACAAATTTTGATATTATTTGTACAAAATTTATCGGACGCCCAACTTTTTGAAGATGTGCTAACTTGAAACTGCTAAGTAGCACAAAAAGCGTGACAGGTTAACATGCTTTCACCCATATGTGAAAATCCTTGTTTATTGCAGCAACCTAAGATGTGCAGGATACCTTATGTTCTTACTGGACGAAGCTTTGGAAGGGTTCTCAAATACAGATGCTAAGGATACCAATCAATCTAGAATCATGCATGAGCCAGTTTGTTAAGATTCAACAAATGATGAGCTTATGCAGCTGTTAGATGATGCACTACTTGATTTTGAGCCTCTACGAGATAGAGAATTGTTTTCAGATGCATCTTTTGAGCCTAATGAAGAGGAATTTACCAGAGACTTGATGTATTCAAGAATGCATGATTGGGATTCCAATACTAGTGAGAGTGAAGGTGCACTGCCAATGCTTTTACCTGTGATTGATGATCAACAATTGGATGAGCGAGTTGCACAGGGAATATGGCAGTATCTGGTGCTACCTGATGCTATATGGAATCTGATGTTACCCTATGATGTAGGGGATTTTGAGCTAGCTTTTGACCCAGGAGGTGACAAAGATATGCATGGTCTTGGGCAATTGCCTTATATGCCATATGATCCTGGCGGTTTGCGTGAAGATTTATGGGTTAATATATGTTTATGCTTTATTGATTGGAAATTCTTGTATTTTCCCTATGATCCTGGAGGATGGTGCAAATTTTTTAAAGGAATGCTCACAATGGGACAAATGATTGAGTTCCCGTTTGATCCCGGGGGCTACTAAAGTGCCGGTTGCAGATTTGAAGAGTACCAGCTATCTGGTGTAGCAGGTTGCATGGTACAAGGTTTTGTTTTCTAGATTATGCTAAGTCAGAATAGTTTTGGTTATGCATTCAATAAGATTACATGGCTGGCTTCCAGCTGACTTCTTTGAACAATTGCTGAAGTATCTTTACATCTTTTGAGTTGGTTCTGCTACCAGAATTTGAGGTAAAGGACTTGACAGCCATTCCGTGTGCAGACAGAGTAAGGCATACTTGAGCTTGGCAGGGTTCCTTAAAGAGAGCTTAATGGTCAAGCCGTGTGCATCATTAACTGGAGCACTTGAGTCTGGCGGGGTTCACTAAACAAGTTATCCATGATTGAATGCTTTGAACATACGGCAGATACAGTTCAAAGATTTTTTATGGACAGCTATCTAATGATTAAGCTAGAGCATTGATGATAGGGTATAAAGCTATATTTCATTTTTCATATGTTTACCAGTTATGTGAGTCTGATGATGGGAAGAGCTTAAGGTACTTGTAGAAGATGCAGATTGAAGTGCTAATGGCACAGACCGGAGGCTGTGCACGTTCAGAGGGGGTGAATGTCATGCAACTCCGCTCCCATGCTAACAAATATGCCAAGAAGATGCATATGAAGCTTGTTGAAAGCCTACTTGATTAATGGTCAGTGATGAGGGCTTGTTAACAGGCCAAGTTTAATGATTAATGTATGTCAGATGCGACTTAAAAGGGCCAACTGATGCCTTAATGATGTCAAAAAGGACTACGATTGAAGTGAGCACATATGGGAGTTTATAATCTAGAACTGTAGTGCTTGAAGTGCTCTATTGGCCTATCTTTACGGCTCGTCGATTGGAGCTACGGTGAAGAAGTTATGGCAGTTTAAAGTTCAAGTCGATTGCAGATCCGTACCGGATTGGGCAACTATAGCGAGGTGACAAAAATGAAATGCATGCACGAGCCTGAAGTGCTCACTTTGTGGAGCGCGTCGGTCTTTTCAGATCAGCAATCGGAGTCCCGATCGCCAAGATATGGGCCGTTAAAGATTTACCGGGGGCCTTCTCCGTACCAGTCCGGTCCGCTCAATCGGATTGCCATCCGGGAGAAAGAAGAAGAAAGAAGAAGAAAAGGGAGAAAGAGAAGAACGTAAATTGGAGGTCGTGTGCGACGGCGAAGGCAAGAAGCGAGGTCGGGAGCTCGGAAAGAGAGTTGGCTCTCTCTCTCTCTCTCTCTCTCTCTCTCTCTCTCTCTCTCTCTCTCTCTCTCTCTCTCTCTCTCTCTCTCTCTCTCTCTCGTTCTCGGCAAGCAAGCTCCATCTATCTCACTCTAGTTCTTGGAAAGCAAGAAGTCCGAAGGATATTGGTCAAGGCGAGAGGAAGCTTGAGACGAAGTAAGAAGAGAACCTGGGTCGAAGAAGCTTGAGGGCAAGCTCGTTGATGCTTGAGCAAGACAAGGCGAGAAGAGGATTACAAGTAAAAGTCGAGGTTAGTCGAATCGAGGTCGAAGCAAGTAAACTTGTCGAGGTCGATTGGTCTTGAACCAAAGCAAGAGAAGGGATGCACGGTAAACAAAGCAAGGTAAGAAGCAAGAGGAAAGCATGAAGTAGATAAAGCGACATAAGAAAATTTCCATCACCAACATCAATCTGAAGTTGATTAAGCATTTTGTTAAGTTCGATGTTGTTAACGGCCTGATTAATCTTGTAAACGGGAGCTAAAGCTCCTATTTAGCAGATGATCCAAGTGACGGTGTTGTTAACAGCCCGCCTTGGCTAAGGATTAAGTTGTACTCGAGCGTTAATCAATTAATTGATATGATTACGGTGATTTCCAGATTCAGTTGCATCTGTTGTTCTTGTTCTCTCTCTTTCACACCTCCCACAGCCAGAGGCTCGGCGCCTGACCGGCTCACGTAGCGAACACATATCCCCCGACAACGTTTTCACCGTAGCTCGAATCGATGAGCTGTAAAGATAGGCCGATAGAGCACTTCAAGCATTGCAGTTCTAGATCATAAACTCCCATTTGTGCTTACTTCAAGCATACTCTTTTTTAGCATCATTAAGGTATCTGTTGGCCCTTTTAAGCCGCATCTGGCATACATTAATCATAAAACTAGCTTGTTAGCAAGCCCTGAACACTGATCAATTATCAAGTAAGATTCAATTAAGCTCAATGTGCATCTTCCTGGTATCTTTCTTAGCATGGGAGCGGAGCTACACGACATCCAACCCCTCTAAACGTGCACAGCCTCGGATCTGTGCCAATTGCACTTCAATCTGCATCTATTGTAGGTACTTTAAGCTATTTGCCATCATTAGACTCACGTAACTGATAAACATATGAAAAATAAGATAAGGCTTATACCCTATCATCAATGTTCTAGCTTAATCATCGGGTAGAAGCTACCCATCAAAAATCTTTGAACCGTATATGCCGTATCTCCAAAGAATTCAATTATGGAAAACCTGTTTAATGAACCCCACCAGACTCAAGTACTACAATTAACGATGCACACGGCTTGAACTTCGCTCGCTTTAGGGAACCCTGTCAAGCTCAAGTATGCCTTACTCTGACTGCACACGGAATTGCCATCAAGTCCTTTACTTTAAGTTCTGGTAGCATAACCAACTCAAAAGATGTGAATATACTTCATCGATTGTCCAAAGAAGTCAACTAGAAGCTAGCCATGTAAGCTTAATGATAGAATAACCAAAAACTCTTCTGACTCAGCACAATCGAGAAACCAAAACCTTGTACCATGCAACCTGCTACAACACGGATAACTGGTATTCTTCAAATCTGCAACTTGCACTTCAAGGGCCCCCAGGGTCAAATTGAATAATAAGGAATTGCCCAAATACTGGAGCAACATAGTATCCACATGAGCATACATTTCCTGTTTCAATTAGCAAATTTTTGGTGCAAATATGCTACCCCTGATTCAAATAGCACGCAATTACTATGCATACTTAACAATAGGTGGTTGCTTGTAGCATTCATACAATGGCACATTGAAAGTGCATAGAGGAGGGTCGCCATTGCATATGTATATAGACTAAAAATTTCCTCCATGTATAGTGTTTCTCCACCATTGTTTGAGGACAATTTCCATGCACATATGGCACTTGGTTTTAAAGAATATTGTATGGAATTTGAACTTTGAATTCCCCTCTTGTTAGATGTATGATTTGAGGTTCATACATTGCCAGACATTCAAGCTTAAAGTTGAGACTTTGCAAAACTTATGTATGTTTTTTGGTGTCTATCGTATGTAAAACGTTTTCTTTTTGGTTTTAGTATTTTGTGCCTTTGAAAAAGGTTCTATATTAAATGCAAAAAATCTCACAAAAATTGTTTTGATTGCAAAAGCTCAAAATCAGAAGCTCGCTAAAAAAACAAACTCCTTGTATGTTAGTTAGCATGCCATGTATACCTTCAAGCATACTTAGTTGGCAAAATATGGTAGTTGGTATGTTCAATATGCTAACTAGCATACCCTGTATGCTATGTAGCATATTTCTACTATTCTCAAGATGCTAATTATGATTCCATGTATGCTAGTTAGCATACCCAATATGTTAGTTAGCATACCCAGTATGTTAGCTAGCATGATATTTAGCATACCAAGTATGCTAGTTAGCATGCTATGTATACCCCCAAGCATGCTATGTATACTCCCATTGCAAATGCACCAACCGCATAAGAAAGATCAGGTCTCAAGACCAAAAGGTCAGACATGAGAGACCCGAAAGCCGATGAAACATGCACTATGTGTGCCAACCTATCCCTGTGAGCAACATCAATGCCATATACATCCTCATCAGGAATCACTTGACTATGCACCACCATGTTAGCATCGTCTAGCAAAGGCATATCTTCTGAGAATGATTGCAAAATAAAAAAATCAGCACCACTATAATCATACACAACTGCTTGAAGGACACTGTCACCCTTAAACATATCAAACTCATCATAGAACAATGCATCAATTTTTGGCTCAGCTGATGATTGACCTAGTTGTGCATCCCCAGAGATACCATTGTCTGCGTGAACGTCACCACAAGACAAATACACAACCTTCCCTTCATGCAGCACATCCGCAAAAGAGACATGCCTCATCTCTTGCTCCAAACATGGTTGCAAATACACAAAGACTACACCGCCTCGTATGTGAGAAATATGCAAAGGGTATACCACACCACTCCTAGCACCTCTGGCTATCACTAGTGATCTCCTATGCATCTAAAATGACCGCTCTCCAAGCAGTACACAATGTCCACTACTCTATAACTGATGCAGTGAAATGAGACTTCTACTGAGTCCGGAACATAACATTTATCTCGTAGCGTAAGCAATGCACCGCTAGGTAAATACATGCATACATCTCCAGCACCCTCTATGTCATATGATGAACCATCAGCAAATTGCACACAACCAAGTCTCCCACTAGAGAAAGAGAAAAATAAATCACAGCGTAGTGTCATGTGAGAAACTACATACTCGTCTGGTAGAAAACGAGTAGACAATGTGCTATCCCAAGACACAAAGTAGTTTGAAGGCAAGCTAGACTCAAAAGTGACATGCGTGTCACATACATACTCTCTAGCATATGTCCTCATAGTAGCACCATGCATCTGCCTCTTCTGCTGCCTCATATGCTTGAAGCAACGGTGCCTAATATGCCCATCATGGTCGCAGTGCCAACATGCCAGTCTGACGTGAGTAAGAATCGCCTCTAACCTAAAGTGTCTCCATATCCATGCCAAAACTATGGCAAACAATGCTCGAGATCACAAGACTCTCCCACCCGAGAGAAAACCACCGTCTCAAGAAAATAAGGTGAACAAACGGTCAAGCTCACTAGCCTCTACAATAGGCATACATATCTGGCAAAATTTTGGCAGCGTCTCCTCTGTAATTAGAGAAAAAAAACTCAACAGTAAATTGCAATGGAGACAACAACAATTGCCTAAATGTCCAATCCGGGAATGTAGTAGTCCGGAATAACCTCACAAAGTCATACACAGAGCCAAACTGCTCTAGTGGGAGTATCACTCAACAGCGCCACAAATGAAATACATATGTGAGTGAAAAACTGCTGCCAAAATGTGTCAATGAATGAACAATGTGCTAGAAAACCATAGCTATAATGCCCTGGTAATTTCCGTGCATGAATCCTCTGCCCAACCTCCCTTTTATAGCCTCCTAGCCCTAGGATCCCTTCTCCACTGGGCAGCCGGCCCTTGGCCACAAGTCCTTGACCTCCAGGGTGGCCCTTGGCCTAACATTACTCCCCCCTTCGAGAAGCATTTTTTGTCCTCAAAAACACAAGTGGTAGTATCTTTGTAAGAACATCGATGTTTTCCTTATTGGCATCCCATATGCGAGCCAATTGTCCATATGATACTTGGTGGAGTGAGGGGGTTTAATGAAATCAAGAGAAACATCTTGATTTTCAACATTGTTGTCCTTTTGCAACCACTTGTATCTAAATGGTAACTCAATGTATAACTCACCTGAGTATTTTAAAGGAGTAACCAACACCAAAAGGTGTCGAAAAACATAATCCGTTTTTAGACTTTCTTAAAGATATTGGAAAAATACAAGAAAACCTTGGCGCAACTTTCCATGAAGTTGTGAGCCAGATTTCCAACTCGCATGAGTATCTTGAAAAGCTCATAGCTATTGAGGGATAGAATAGGGAGTTTCCTCATGTCAGACTTCTGAACATTTTGGAACACATAGAATTACCTACTCACCCTTATTGAAGGTTACGTGCCAACATGCTTGTCAGCACACCAACTAAGTCCTTGACGTATGAAACTATTGAATCGGTATTGAACCCCACCACAACAGGTGTTCAAAGTTGAAAACCTTACTTAAGCAAATTCTAGAATAGGGAGAGAATCGCCCATTCAAAATGCGTTGTGCTAGCGTATGCTCTTAGCAGATCCTTTAGCAAAAAAATACTTGTAAGCTGCCCATCCAACACGGGATGAATAGTAGCAGTAAGAGTGAGGTGATTTCCCCCAACACTTACAGACGGTCTGCCATGACAGATGATAAACTATGACTCAACCATTGAGTATCCAGCCATATATTTAATATGGAGTGGAGACAGCTAACTAGGTTGAAAGCGGGTTGGAGTGGATTAAACGCATAGAGTGTAGACCATCCAACCACAGCCACCCATCCTGAGCCATTACCGTGTATGGTTGGGTGGAAACTCATAATCTTTTGCACTTGAAGTGCAAAAAATTACATAAACAAGAAAGTGCATGAATTAGTCTGCCACTCTGAACAAAGTTGTGTTAAACACTAGGGCCCATAACACCTAGTGTGCATGCATTTAACACAAACAAATCCGAACCGTAATTCCATGACGAGACTTTCCACGGCATGTATGTGAAAGCCTTTCAACAAGAGTTGGACCATAACAAAATGTGAAAACTGAGTCACAGCTAGGTACCAACCATGAGACATTCTCAATAACTTAGCATACTTGGCTGTATGTAGAAACAACCCTCCGTTAAGGTGGTTTCATAGCACTTGTCATCGCAAAAAGTCTATACTGAGTATTCGACAATTGTTTTCTCCCAATGGTCTAATAAACGGATGCGACCAGCACGTAGGGACTTCGTCGCGACACATCATTATGAAATAGGGCCAATGTCAATCCCAGAGACTCATATTTCCACATGTGGAATATGTCTCTAAGAAGGACGTCAGAAAACGTGACATCCATCAAGCACAAGATGTACTTGTGTGTGGAGGTAGCTGCAAACACCCGGCAACGTGAGTGAGAGGGACCCTCATTATCCTTGCCCCACACTTGCTAAACCAAACTTCTTGAGTTCCTAGATTATGTTGTGTCCCATGTGAGAACATGTGCCAAACAGAACCGTACCATGTAGGTCTGTAATTGTTTCAACAAGATTTAAACCCATTACGGTATCTTAAGGAACAGGGAAGAGAGAAAATAACAATATTTTCTCAAAATGCTATGCTCGTACATGACCTTATCACTTGGCTAAAGAGCAAGCTGGATGAAAGCCTTCTAGCTCAAACATCCCTATTACATAACGGAAACAAGATTAATTGAAAAGAAAATAAATCCAAAAAAAAATGTACTTATGGAGGTAAAAATTACATGATACTTACCCAAAAGTCAAGTACAACCCTCAACTTGGAAGTGTACCATATCAAAATTGATGCAACCTGCTAATCATTAACATTAGAGATTAGTGAAGAAAAAGAAAGTGAACTTGTGACCCTGGGTGCTGCCTTGGCAATCCAAACCCCTGGGTATATCTTGTCAAACCAAACCCCTTGGTGAAAGGTTGAAAAGAACCTTTGGACTATCCCTTGACAGATAATTGTTCTTAAAAGACAAAGTGTGAAGGTGTCCAAAAATGACCATCAACACGTAGCGTGTGATTTAGTAATCACATATGTGGTCATACCACAAAACTGTGCTCCTATATGCACACCTAGTGCTATAGAGAAAGCAGGAGATCCATGCTGGTCGGGACTCCGAGCTCTTATGGATAGCCATGCTGTTTGAAATGCTTGTTGCATCTATACGTTGTGTTATAGATCAGTCTATGTGAGTGTAAGTTCATAAAAAACTCAACTCAATCTTCGCACCAAAACATGTAGTGCTTACAAAATACCCAAAAACATATGTAATGGTAAGCTCTTGCTGGTCCATTATTATCGATGGGGAGTCCACTAGGTAGGTCTGTTCAAACTGGAGAACAATCACCCAGGGAATGCTCACAGTTGGGTCTTACCCTAGATCTGACAACGGCTCTTAGCCAGCCTGTGTGGCTCATATCCCTTATGTCAATTAATGTTCAAGTGATGAAACGAAGAAGACTAATTTAAATGGCGTCTTATCTGAGTTCTAGCTGCGAGTGAGAGGACCTTGGCTCAGGCTGACTCACAAGCAAAACGTATTTTATAATCTTATTCAGAAAGCTTTGAATTATTCCCTTAAAGAATTTAGGAAAGATAGAGAGAGAGAGCATGCTGGGTTGAGGAACATCCTTTACGTTACTACCTTGTATATGCGGTGTCCATGCTCATGTGCATCTTATGCCTAGCGTGCACCTAATGTGTGTTCTTTCGCATCTTATGCCTAGCTTGCAGCTTATGCTATAAGCATGCCATAGTTTTCTGGTATGACTCTCTCATCGAGAGAGGTAACAAAAAAACACAAAACACATCCTGACCTACCTATCTTGGAGGGATCATGATTATATGAGGATCACTTAGCATTGGCACTTTGCTTCTTGTCCTTGACAGAGTGTCTAGTGTTATAGCTGAAGCGTATTTCATAAGACGGTATAAGTGATCCACTTAGCAAGCATGCCGTGCATGCAGACTTTTAAGACCTTGGAAAAAATGATGGCCTCAAACATGAGAGCCAAAACCATAAGTTTCTGGCATAGTCTATACTAGGAGGGATTCGGTGAGCTGATATCTCGATGAATGTAGGTGCTCCCAACTTGGTTGCCATTGCTCTTGACGCCAAATCAATCGTAGCACAAAATAGAAGTCTTGTGTCACGTGAAATTGACCAAGCATTTGGCTTTGCACAACAAACAGTACTGTCCAAAGTAAATGCAGAATGTAAAATTGTGTGACACATGTATCATATACACCCTAATTTGCTGATCTTGCATGCACCTCATAATGTTTTTGGCTGATCGTATAAGCCGAGAGTATGGAACTGGTAGTACCAAAAATTATTATACCATAAAATAAATTGGGCATAACCCTACCCAATTCAAAAAACGGACAATACTCTGAAAAGCCACAGTTATGTACGAAGACATATAACTAATGTTCCCCGCACCAAAACTGGAGTGGTCGGGGTGGCGGTGGATCATGCTCTGGTGTCAATGACCATCTCCTTCCATTTCAGTGTAGCACACAGGCCACGATTAGCAGTCCCTACTCGCTACACATTCACAAGGGAGACGGACTCTGTATACATGGACGGAATCTACAGACACCTATGCACTGAGGACCCGGGGCGACCTCTGGAGGAGCTAACTACTATAATGACACAGACATTACATGAGGCAGCAGCTGAAGCATACCCAAACACCCAGCCTGAGCAGAGCCTCAGAACAGCTGGTACGATGAGGAGTGTCTCCAGACTAGAGCCAGACTTCAGAGGGAGGTGTTGTTGGGGGACGTCACTCACAGACAATCACAGATGGACTTCCCACTGATATATTCCGGCTGACTGTCTGTGAGTGACTTCCGACTGACTCAAGAATAGCTGATATAGATCCTGCTCGAGTCTGGTACGGCGGAAGAAGAGGGCTTTTTTGGCTAGACTCGAGCAGGATCTATATCAGCTATTCTTGAGTCAAGACTCGCGTGAGGCGTGGCGGCTCTTTCATGAGCAGTCCCCCCCCCCTGCTATTTCCTCCACAGAGACCTGGGGTCAGTACGCATCATCTCTGTACACAGTACCTGAACAGCCGCCCCTCCCCAACCCCCCCGACCCATGCCCACATACATGTGTCTTTTTCACTGCTGAGATGGTGAAGAAAGCCATTTGATAGGATGAAGACTGGGAGAGCATATGATCATGAGGGCCTAGTAGCTGAGCATTTCATGCATGCCAAAGACCTACTAGCAGAGCTTCTAGCAGTTATGTTTAACCGTGCCATGTGTGAGGGCCTACCGGACACTTGGAGCCTATCTACAATCGTACCTATCTTCAAATCAGGAGACCCCATGGAGCCTGGGAATTATTGCACTATTATGATTGGGCACACACTGGCACGGCTATATGCATCCATTCTTGAGCAACAACTGAGTAGATGGGCAGAGAGGGAAGGAATACGTGCAACTGGGCAGGCAGGATTCAGGAGAGGCTTCTCTACTCTTGACCATATCCTAACACTCAGGGCCATCATCGAGGAAGGAAGATCTCATGGGAGACGGATCTATTGTAGCTTTGTGGACTTCTGCAAAGCTTTCGACACGATACCCAGAGCTAGACTGATGCGCAGATTACAGGAAATGGGAGTACCCACAAAACTCATTTGGGGGATCATGGCATTGTACAGATCAGTAGTAGGGCATGTACGCACCCCGGAGGGACTTTCTACACCGGTTCACTCCACTATTGGGGTGAAGCAGGGCTGCCCGCTCTCTCCCACTCTTTTCGGTATGTATGTGGATGAGATTTCTAACTACATTGACAGCGATGGGGATAAAGGTGCTCAGTTGGCAGGGACATGGATTCCACTTTTGTTATATGCTGATGACATAGTGTTGATCTCCAAATCCCTAGAGGGAATGCAACGTCAATTGGATGCTCTGCATACGTTTGCCCACGAAAGTGGTTTGTCTGTCAACCTGGGTAAAACCAAGGTTATGGTGTTTAATACCACCCCACAGTGGATCATGAGGTCAGCACCTACACTCACATACGGTCAAGAGACTGTGGAGTACACAAACGCTTACACTTACCTTGGAGTGGTTTTTAGCGGACCTACATTCTCACTCAGAAGAGCAGCAGAAACCAGACTTACTAGAGCCCACACAACATTGGGTAGATTGGAGAGGATGTGTTCGCAGGTTCAGTTTCAGGAGCCCCGGACGAAGCTCTGGCTCTTTGACACCTTGGTGGCTTCAGCATTGCTCTATGGAACCGAGATATGGGGACCTTCACTGGATCACCACGGGAGGACGGGTCGCTCAGACGGATGGGGGAACATGGAGAAACCTCTCGTCTCTATGATCTCGCGGCTCATTAGAGCCAAGGCATCAGTACCACGGGCCATTATCCGAGCAGAGCTAGCGCCCCCCCCCCCCCCCCACTTGTGGTGGAGGCGCTCACCAGATCAGTCTCCTTCATAAACCGCACATGGGCACTTCCTAGAGACAGATATGCTCGCATAGCACTTGAAGCCTCTCGACAATTATCCATACAAGGAGATACAACATGCTGGTATGGGGAGATGACATCATGGTTTCAGGCACATGGGTTCAACATAGACCGGCTGCCACCATTCCATTACTCATTGGATGCACCATCTCTCACCCTTACACAGTCAGAGATCACCAAGCTCATACGCCAAGACCTGACCCAGCTAGACACCAGAAGGACATGGATACAACCAGCACAAAAATTGGGCACGAAGATCGCTTTTTACAAAGACCACCTTCTTCAGCTTACGGAAGATGGTTTTGTGGCGAGACCCAGATACATGGATACCCACTTGTCTCATGGGATACGATGTGCTATTGGCCAGTTACGCACATCTTCTCACCAGTTGCGGATTGAGACGGGGAGATACAGCGGAGTACCAGCAGAGGACAGGACATGCCCCTTGTGTAACATGGAACCTGAGATAGAGCTACACTATACATGTCGCTACCCCGTCTACTACGAGATACGAAGCCGCTTCCATTGCTTGTTCAGAGAAGGTTTTGGACCACTCTCAAGAGTCATGGGATACGAAGATCAGAGATGTCTGGGTTTGTTCTTGCTCGAGCTGTGCAGACACAGAGATAGCCTAATGAATGGCAAGGCTAGCCAGTCTCAAAGACGGATCACAGACTTCTTCAGAGCAGACAGGGGATAGCCGCAAGAGCCACTCCCACAGCAGTGCTCCCCCTCGTCTCATACCAGAGGCACACTGACTGACCGAGCGATTGAACTGGAGAAATCCAGGCGCCCGCGACTGCAAAGAACTACACAGCATCGACGGAGGCTACAACAAAAAATTCGGAGCAGGCTGGCCAGGCATGCACGACGCCTGGTCAGACTACTAACCATGGAGGAAATTGATGAGATTCGCCAACGACCGATGCTAGATCTCTTGTGATTCAGCTATCCCAACAAGCTGCCCATTTTTTTCTTGGTCTTTTGCTTGGTTCACATCGATCAACTTAGGACCCCATAGTATATATCTTTGTTTTGTACTGTTGTTAGGTTATTTTGTTACTCTGACTTTGTATCAGATCCACCACTTTGTAACTTTCGGGTCTCATAGGTCATTATGGCCTTTTGAAGACATTAATATAACATTTCATTTCATTTCTCTCTCTCTCTCTCTCTCTCTCTCTCTCTCTCTCTCTCTCTCTCTCTCTCTCTCTCTCTCTCTCTCTCTCTCTCTCTCTCTCTCTCTCTCACACACACACACACACACACACACACACACACACACATCAGGGACACTAAAAAGCGCTCAATGTGAAAGCTTAGTTTGCTTTTCGGACGACGGACAACACGAATTCCGGTGAGCATAGGGGGTTGCTTCATAATTTTGTCCTGACAATGATAGACAATATTCATCGTCATCATCGATGCAACATAATAGAATATATGCATAATGATATCAAGCATCTAGCACTTAAGTAAAGAAATGCAAAGTGCATTGGCAAACTAAATAGATACAATGATCAAGAATGAGCATTGACAAACTCAGAAAATAAAAAAAGCATCAACAAATTAGAAAAATTATATTGTACTACCAACCTGATAATCGTGTATGGGTAGTACGTACAATGTCATCCATGAAGGAGGTCAGAAAAGGAGACAGTTGTGGGATAAGGAGATGAAGTCGTCGCTTTGATTTTTCGTTAGATAATATAAAAGCATGCCCTATTATTTGAAGCCGTCTGATTAAGGTAAAGGGAAATGGCTTTGGTCATACAAAGCGGATGCTTGTGGACTCAAGTAATCACAAGAGAAGATTAGGCTTACCAAGTAAAAAACAAGTTATAAGCGATTTAGCCAGTCACACTCACTTTCATATCGCCTGGCATGCTGGTATACATTTAGATCCCACCTGTTGTTGTGGACTAAACTCCTACAATAGCTTTGTATCGTGTCGATTTTTGCATTCACTTATGCTATCATGTCTACCATCACCAATACATATGTTTTGTTCCTCTTCTTTCAACTTAGCTTCATGTTCAAGCTCATTTTGCAGATCTTTGATTCTCCCTCAGAAAGCCCAAGGAAGAGTGAGTCTGAATGCTTAATTTGTTACTTGTCAGCCTCATGCTCAAGCTTGTTTTGCAGATCTTTGGTTCTCCTTCTGCCATAAGGGACATAGGGTGCACAGAAAGATGAATCTGAATGTGTGTTTCTCATCTAGAGTCTTCATCAAGTCGTGATAGGATACCGACAAAGTCAACACCCAAGAGAATTCTAGGCGTGAAGAATGCCTAGAGGACATGATATGCGTATTCGACACTGATGCTTTTTCAGTTGGCTATTTTTGGTTCTCTCCTCCCTTCCCCGTCACCAATGCCTTCAGCACCCTCACTCTTGCATCAACCGTTGCGATGGCTCCTCCATATCACTTGTCTTTCTTCCTCCGCACCAGCACCAAATCTTCCAGTCGCCACAAGTTCGTGAAAACGCTAAAATCAACTGCGTAATCCACCCCTTTCTTTGTGCTTGCAACGGAGTAAGTGCCTTCTTTCATGATGGCATCTAATATCGATGGCAGGCTGTAGCCAAGCAACCCAGACTGTGGGCGGCTATGCCGTGGTCGGATGTAGCGAGCGGGGCCAGAGGGGCTACAGGCAATATGGATTCAATGAAGTTACTAGTTAGGCTGGAGCATGATTGGGCAGAGCTGCAGACGGAGAGGTGTTGGGACTGTTGGGCAGGTAGCACGAATAGGATATTGAGGGGACACAGGCTTACAAGCTGTGGTTGTGGCCAGCGTAGAGGAGTGAGCTTGGAAGCTAGGCCAAGGATGTGGGGAAGCGAGAGGATCCGGTCAGGGCTCGGGTATAGTCGAGGCGGAAATGGAGTAGACAATTGTAAGCAACAATGTGGCAATTTAGAGTAGACAATTGCAAGCACAGATTAGCATTGTTGTTTTTTTTTCTCGGCGGCTCATGCAGTTTCAACCCTGTGCCCCAATGTTCATGGAAATGATATGCAGCAGGTCCCCGTGCCTAATTCTCAAGATTCACACCAATTCTTTTCTGCGTTGTTTGCCCAGGCAGCAGAAAATCGGGCAGAATCGAAAAGGAGTTGGCCTAATCTGGACTCGAGTCACCAAACCTGTTGCTTCTGCAAACTGGAACAGTCTACGAACTGCCTATGGTACCTTCGAACGGATGCTGATTGTCGGGAACCTGTGAACTAGAACAACGTGCTGATTGTCGAGAACTTGTGATCTGCCTGTGGTACTACGAACTGCTCTGTCTACGACGTTGATGTGCGAAGGTGCTGTGGCGTTTTTATTTAAATCCTTGTTTTTTAGCTTTTGCTAGCGTGAAAAGCTTCTAGTGAGAAGCTGACACGTGGTGGCTTGTGCGATCAGATAAGGGGAAAAGGGCCTTTGGCTCACCAAGTAAAAAGGAATAAAGATTGGAAAATCTCTTTTGGAAATTTCCACAAAGAAAAAGTATGTCCTACACATTATATAAAATGTCCGTTAGTGAGAATCTTGATAGCGCAGAGAGAGAGAGCGCAGAGAGAGAGAGAGAGAGAGAGAGAGAGAGAGAGAGAGAGAGAGAGAGAGAGAGAGAGAGAGAGAGAGAGAGAGAGAGAGAGAGATAGATAGATAGATAGATAGATTTTATTATCGTCCTCGGAGGTCAAATATGACCTATGGGACCAAAGTTACATGTGATGTAGTATGTGTATGGCTGATGAGTGACTCTCGATGCTCCAAAATTGTAGTGATGAGAGTCGCAATGGAGAGCCCACACTTTGGCTGGGAGAGGAAAGTGTGTAGGTCTAAGTTATGGCTGAAAATGTGAGAGAAGCAAGTTCGGATGTGATCAAAAGCTGAGCACTCTAGTAGTGTGTGGTACTCAGACTCTCGAACTTGCAGTGAGCATAATGTGCACAATCGATTTGACTCTTCTCCATTTCCCCAACGCCCTATCTCGCATCGAAGGAAATGGGAGCTAAGCCGAATTGCTGCGATAGTGCGTATCGCGGACAAGGGAATAGGCTCAAGCATGTAAGTGTGAGTACGGTTTCCTCTCTCAGCGAAGAACATGGTTTTGTAGTTGGGGGCAATATAGGTGGTGTAATGTATGAAGCGTGACTCACCGGATTTCTCCCAAGCCGTAATACATTGGCGTTGTAGAAAAGCTTCATTCACTTGAGAGTCAATTGAAGCATCATGTAGCAAGTGTAATGCATCCCATCTCCCAAACCACTTCTTTATGTCTTGCATCCATCCCGTGCTCAAGATCTTGCTTTTATGCGTCTTTTGAACTTTTTTGCTTGCTTCCCATGCAATTGTAGGAAGTCGATGTGAGGGGTTTTGACGCATCTTTATCATGTACTCCACAACCCTTACGTAGAGCACTCCGTCCTTCGCATGACTGAACTTCTCATTACGTTTTCGAGAGTTCCTTGCATATGCCTCTGTGCCTTGCTTTCTTTCACCCTGCTTGCAATTCTGTATGCACTCCTCATACATCTGTCGACAACCTAGCAGGTCATGCTTGCTCTAGAACCGCATCCACTCCTTCATCAAAGGTCCCAAGATTGACCTTTTACTGCTGCCCATTGCTCTTGATATGCCAAGTTTTTATGGCTTGCTCCAAATTAGCAGTGGCTCCGACATCCCCCTCTTGGAGAGAGAGAGAGAGAGAGAGAGAGAGAGAGAGAGAGAGAGAGAGAGAGAGAGAGAGAGAGAGGTGTCTCTCCGTGTGTGGACACTCGGAGCAACGAGAGAGTGTATCATCCAAAGACACACACACACATAGAGAGAGAGAGAGAGAGAGAGAGAGAGAGCTGCCTTGCACACATTCCCGTATAGTGTCGTGAGGCAGCGCTTACAAGTCTGGCAGACGGAGAGTACTGGGCTCACTAGGCTCGTGCACACTCTCTGTAGAGAGAGAGAGAGAGAGAGAGAGAGAGAGAGAGAGAGAGAGAGAGGCGTCTCTCTGTGTGTGGATACTCGGGGCAACGAGAGAGTGTATCATCCAGAGACACACACACATAGAGAGAGAGAGAGAGAGAGAGAGAGAGAGAGAGAGATTATATATGTTCCCTGCCACCTCATTTTTCAAGCATACAAAATTCCTTCGTTTCCTTTCATTCAAAAAACTTCCCAAAGTACCTCTTTAGATTCACTTTAAGGAGACACTTTGGTGCACCTACTACTTACTTGTATGTTGTGGATAGGACAAGAGACCTTAAGCCATCTCTTGAAGGACTTCACAAAATTACAAAGCTTCACACTCCAAAAACAAGAATTACTAGGGAATTTACACACAATACTTCTTCATTTCTCTTCATTTGGATTGAAGAGAAATGATTTTCCTTCATATTCAAAGATCGTTTTTACAGAACCTCTCAAAGAAGGCATAGATCATTAGGAAAATTTTGAACTCATTTTTGGGCCTTTTAAGAGTGCCACATCATCAAAGTTGTACAAAAAAAAGCAACCCAGTAGACCCCTCTAAATATTGCTAAGAACCCCATGGTATGACCTATCATTGGAAAGTTCTTGAAAAATGGATTCTAAAGAGCCAAGGTCCGAAAAGTTTGGATGACTTCTATGAAAGTTATGCCATTTTTTTCCAATCAGCCAAGTTTTGTTACCGTTACAGTAATCTAAAATCACCTTTTTCTCGATCTACATGAAGGCAATGTCCGATACATGCATGCTGTATATCAATAGATAGCATTTGAAGAGTAGATTCTAAATATCCAACCTCCGACAATTTTGGATCTTATTTGCAAAAAATTTACCGACCCCACTTTTTGAAAGCTATGCCACATCAACAATTCTTACAAGGCCCATTTTTTAGTCCAAACTTTTCCTAATGTTGTAGTCATCAATGAGAAAATTTACAAACTTAAATGCCAAAATAAAAAACACACCATGTAAAGAAAGTTTGTGACCTTCTTTTGGAACAAAAGTGTCTCTTTTCTATCGTCAATGTTTAACACCATCGCATCCTCTGCTGCTCTAATTCAAGAGCAATTGACTTGATGTTGTGGACAAACCTAGAACTCTGATGGTGTCTCAATTGAGAGAGAGAGAGAGAGAGAGAGAGAGAGAGAGAGAGAGAGAGCGCTACCAATGGAAGGCATTGCTCAAGAAACTTTAACTCACTAGCACTTGTAGCAAGTTAATCTATTAAATAAATGAACCATGTCAATTTTATCAACACTAATGTGGAATTTACCACAAAATCCTCATATGGTTACCATGGCTATAAGTGCGTGTGAGAAACTCTTAGAGCGGTGAGGGACTTTGCCAACAACAATACTCAGTGCACAAGGAAGATTCTAGTTTCTAGAACTTGTGCAAAGTCTCTCTCTCTATCTATCTCCACAGGCATCGTGCGCGCGCACGCGCGCACACACACACACCCTTGGCACTAAGTAACACCTATATTTAATGTGAGGGAGAGTAATGGGATCGACGGTGAGAGTTGGAGGGCGAGATCTCGAGGTGCACTAAACCTGGCCAGCGGGAAAAATGATGTGCGACGTCAAAAAAATGAGGGACACTAAACCTGGTCAACACGAAAAATGAGGGTCACTGTCGCAATTTGAATCCGTGACCTCGAGGTTCACATTTAGGGTCACATGGGCTAACCACCTCACCTGCACGCACATTGTGTATCCCAAACCAATATTACGATGTAATACTGTGAGTTGACATGCATTGCCCACGTTGTCAGGTTTAGTTTTTGAGCAGTCCAGGTTTAGAGCGTGTCCAGGTTTAGTTTTTGAGCGGTCCAGGTTTAGTGCGTGTCCAGGTTTAGTTTTTGAGCAGACATCTGTGGTTGCGATCTTTTCGATCTTCGTGCGTGAATTTCCGCACCCTTGATCCCATTAATCCCCCCACTCCCCCAAATATAGGTGTCACTTAGTGTTGAGACACACACACACACATTGTGGATGCTATTTTCCATGGAAGCATACTTGAGAGAAATATGAGAGTCATTCTCTTTTAAGGCTATAATTAGAACACATGTTGAAGCTTGCAAGGAGTATTTGAGTATCGGGGACCCAAGTTGAAAGTTGACATGCATTGCAGGCATAATAGAAATCATGAATGTGTAGAGCACATTCAAGAACAAAAGCTTGGGGTTCCAAGTTCAGTATGCAGGACCCAAGTTGATGTGCAACGTTGTCAAGAAGTAGGCGGTCTTGCCAGAAAGGCACCGGGCCTCTTGCTGTGAGAGTTTGTGAGGAAGCTCAAGGGTTATGAGAAGGAGCTAAGATGTAGATAACATAGCTTCTAGAGCTAAAGAAGAAATGTAGCCAAAGAAGCTGCTCACTTTTCCTTACAAACACACACGTGATGGAGAGAACTCATGAAAGATAGTCAGAACAAAACAAAAATGAAAACATCGAGATTACGATCATATCGTATCATGGGTAGGATAAAAGGGTTAATGGATGAGTTAATGATATTTAATCTTTGTTGTCCAAATAAGCTGCGGATTGCTCTTTTGAACTGTAGCTTTGTGCTTACTATAATGTATATGTTTTGTCTAGGAATTGGGATTAGTTGTGAGTACAAATCCTCTTGATTCATAATAAAATAACCACATTCACATCAAAAGAGAAGTCATAGTCAATAATAGGTAGTATGATGGGATATGGTGAGAGAAGTATTTCGTTGAGCCTTTCAGGACCAAATAGAAACACTATGCATTGTTGAAAGTGAATCTTTCGACTAATCTAAATGTTGATCCTAATAGATTGCACTGAATGGAATTGAAAGAAATTACCTCTATGTGGATTATGGTTATTCATCAATGATATACTTAGTATGTTCAAAGATAAAGATGTGAAAGAAGTGAAAGGAGAAGAAGAAGAGAGTTTCTCTCCCAAGCCCTATTGTTGCCCTTAGGCAATAAGGATACTGCGGGGAGAGAAGTACCTGTAGCAAGGAGATTCTAGAGTTTTTGGAAGAGAATGAGAACCTTAAGAGAGAGAGATGCTTGTGGAAGATGAAGATATAGTTACTAACCTTGTGCTCATAATTGTTTCCCTCAAGAAGGTTGTACTCATTACATTGACAAGGTTGCTGCTTGAATACCTTTCAATGAAACAATTAGAACACAACAAGAGAGATCAAAGGGGAAGTAATATAGAATTAGAGATAGATCTAAGTGTGGTGGTGGTATTAAAGATAAACAATAAGAGATAGAGATAGAGTTAAAGACAAGTATTGGACTAGATATGCAAATGAAAGTAAAACTAGCAACATATATCTTACATGAGAGCAAGCGCCACCACCTTAATGGAGAGAGAAGATGAGGCAAGAGTTCAGCATTTCTTCAAGAGAAAGTGTGGCACTAAGATGAGTGTGTCACTATGGAATTGAGCTATTCTCACTCACTCATAACTTGCCCCGATGAAGAGAAGGTTGCCCTTTTTATATGTGAGGGAGCCATGTTTTACATAATCACTTGATTAGGCTAAAGAGTTAGCCCAAATCAAATGTTCTTTGGATATTTCTTAAAATGAGCTATATTAGGACTCATAATATCATGAAATTTAGCATTTTTGGTCGTTGAGGCTCCATGTGGGTGCATGATGTATATGGGCCCCACCTAGGCATCTTCTGTGTGGCTCCAACAGGGGGTTCCAACTTGTGTGTCTTGTCCTTCAAGGCATCTTTGAGGTGTCACATTCACATGATTATGTATTTTATCCTACAAATATCTTATTTTATAGAAAAAGACCAAGATTACCTCTTTTCACTTGATTCACTTGTTTACCATCTCTTCTTGCAGTGTAGTTGTGAGAGGGTTTTTCACTGGTTTCCCTGTAACTTTTGACCTGTAACTCGGATTGACATGCTTCAAAAGGAAAAATTGGCCTACTAAAAGAGCTTGACTTGGTTTTGTCCTTTTCTCCACACCCTTAGGTTGGAATTTTCAAATTGGGATGGTCCAAGAAGCTTTGGATCTTCCTTTTCATAAAGTCTTGTAGTAGGCCCTTCCCTCTTGTATGTATCCAAGAAGGTATGCACTATTGAAAGGTTATATTATTAGATAAATGTGAAAAGAAGAAAATAATTTATATATGGTAGGGTATAGCTGAGATATTAGCAGAAATATACAAATGCTTTTCCCCTAGACAAAAAGAGGCACAATCATTGATACTTCTCTTGCAGTACTTTCTAATAGTAATGTACATTTATATTACTTCAAAGGTAATACTAAGGTATGGTAGAAAGATTTTATTTATGCATATGAGTATTATATGAAGTATACTTATGCGTCAAAAAGTCACAAGATAAATCGTTTAATGCCCGTTCCCACTATATACGTACGACATCACGACAACGTCCAAGAGGAAGAAGTGACTCAGAGTACGGTTACAGCTTCATGCATGTGGTGACTAAGATTCCACTGGATTAGTATAGGGGGAAGGTGCTAAAGTACGATGTGAAGACGAGGGGCATCATCGTCAACCTGCTCTCCTTTGCAAGATCTTGAGCATGGGATGGATGCAATAAAGAAGTGGTTTGGGATATGGGATACATTACACTTGCTACATGATGCCTCAATAGACACCCAAGTGTAATAAGATTTTCTACAACACCAATGTATTAACGTCTTGGGAGGAATCCGGTGGGTCACACTTCATACATTACACCACCCATATTGCCCCCAACTACAAAACCATGTTCTTCGCTGAAAGAGGAAACAATACTCACCCTTACATGCTTGAGCATATCCCCTTGTCAGCAATACGTAGTATCATAGCCATTCAGCTTAGCTTCCACTCCCTTTGATGCAAGACGGGGCATTAGGGAAATGGAGAAGATTCAAATCAATTGTGCACAATATGCTCACTGCAAATTTGAGAGTTTGAGTATCACACACTCCCGGCACACACTACTAGAGTGCTCATCTTTTGGTCACATCCAAACTTGCTTCCCTCCCATTTTAAGCCGTGACTTAGACTTACACACTTTCCTCTCCTAGTCACAGTGTGGGTTGTCCATTGCGACTCTCGTCAACATAATTTTGGAGCATCAAGAATCACTCATTAGCCACACACATACTACATCACATGTAAATTTGGTTCCATAGGACCTCCAAGGATGATAATAAAATCTCTCTCTCTCTCTCTCTCTCTCTCTCTCTCTCTCTCTCTCTCACACACACACACACACACACACACACACACACACACACACACACAAACGGCAATGGTTGCACCTTCAATGGAGTTGGGCAACAACCTTGCCCTCTATGGAGAGCACTTGCTTGGCATTATAAAGGATAGTTTCATCATGGAAGTCAAGGTATATGGACAACCACCTCTCCCATGGATTTAGATCTTCCATTGGTTAGGCACGCAAGTCACCCTATAAGCTAGATATAACTATTGGGACATACAAAGGTACACATCCAACCGTTGGGTACAACAGTTAAATTTCATGCACGCACGTGCGCACGCGCGCGCACACACACACATGGGATTTCCTAAATGCAAGCAATGATTGTTCAAGATATATTAACAAAACAGTTATAGTCTTTTATGTAACCCATGCGATGGCGAGATCTAAGGATACAGGTTAGGGTTTTGCTTTAGAGGGGGTGCGCTACTTCTGTTTCTTTCTTTGTGAGGGTGAGGGTAAATCAAGGTAAGGAAAAATGAGCTACTTGCACAAGGAAGCTAAGGTTTTGTTGTGAAATCCAGCCAATACTTTGACTTCTTGGTCGCTTCATCCTGGACACCCTCCAACCCTGGTGTGCCCCTCCCTGCCCACAACCATGAGCACTGTGCTGGTTCAAAGCTCTCTGCGAGCGCCATCAGCAGAGCCCTTTCTTGTGCTCACTATATATTTCAGGAAGCGATTATTTTCTTTGCCGAAATCGCGATTATTATCTGTTAAATAATCGTTTGTGCTTTATAGTGTTAGTCTTCACTACACCTACTTAAGGTGTTGCTATAACAACGATAAATATCGTCATTGTATCAACTTAGTTAAGAAAGGAAGGAAGAAAAAAAATGTCCTCTTGGCACTTGGTTGTCTGCATTAGTTGGTAATGGAACTCGACGCTCTGGTCGTAAGTGAAAATATTGTCGAATTATCACATATGCCGACGGGAAAAATATCCGAAAAGGAGTTAGTCATGCCGATGGATGAAGGAGATGGCTCAGTCTTGAGATCGTTGTATGATGCGGAAATGTCGAGCCCCAATTCGTCAAGGGCTACAACCATGAAAGAGGACAAAATTGTCTCGATTGAAACAAGAGAGAAAATGGGCTCAGCTCAAGGGTTTAAATTCGAGGTAAAAACCCTCAAAGACGGGGTTACTCAAGGTCCCATTTGTACGAACATAAATAAGGCGTCAAGTGCATCTGCAACTTGTAGGCCAGGCATTTCATTTGCTAGCATTCTTAAGGGGCCTGGCTCTAGGGGCCTGGCTCTAAGGACTATGGAAAAGGCTCATCAGAAGGGTTGTCAAGTGAAGGAGATATCAAAAAATTGTAGAATGCAAGAGCTAGACTTTAGCAAGAGCTCAAGGAAGTCAACAAAAAGATTGAGTCCAGCCCTAACAACAACAAAAGAACTTGCTCCCAAGCAGATTACAGTGGGCTGGTTGAAGACGTGTTGGCAAATTGGGCCTTTTCTGCTTTAAAAAATTCTTTGCCACAGCAGGTGGAGGTTGCTGAGGCTATTACTATAGCGATTCCACCAACACTTATCAAAAAATAGTTAGCCAGGAAAGTTAAGCTAACGCTTGTATTTGGGTTTAGTAGAAGAATTCCGAACAGGTTTGAGATGATTCAATGGCTTCAGGGCCCATAAATTCTTGGTCATGGAGGAGCAGTGAAAAGTACTTTTTACCTAGCTAAATGTTTTTGTTCAGTGAGATTCAAAGAAGCCTCCGATGTGGAAAATATCCTTGACAAAGGGCCCCTTGTATTTAATAGGACTACGGTTTGTGTGGTGCCTTGGGAGCCAGTGTTCAACTCAGCTGAATCTCTACAAGGGTTTCATCCGGTCTGGGTTGAATTTGTGGGACTGCCTAGCTGGCTGTGGAAATATCTTCACATGCTTGCTAGTCAACTGGGCACTCACTTATTTATACCTAGCAAGAGAGGGTTTGACAGAACCTCAAACAGGGTTTGTATAGGCTAGGATGTGTCTAAAATGCCACCTAAGAGCATGGTAATCAATGTTCAAGCTGCGCTTGTTACTATTCTGCTAAACTTTGGCACATACTTTGGAGCATGTTTTGAATGCATCAACTTTGGACACTTCTCCAAGGATTGTCCCTTGAAGACTAATGGTACTACAGCTCCGACATCACAGATCCCCAGTGAAAAGGAAACCCCGATGGAAGGGTTGGAGAAGCAAGGAGGCAGTAACGAAGGGGCAAATGCAGGGAAGGATAAAGAAGATATGGTATGAGACAAATGGATTTAAATATGTAGGAAAATTATGAAGGAATTGATTCCCATGCAACGAATCTCCAAATATTCATGCAATAATAATATGATCATTACTCCCACTGCTACCCCAAAATTTATGACAGTGACAATGGGGACAACTATTCAAGTCCCTGGTCTGAAAAGAGCCAAAACGGTAAATGCAGTGGCAAGAGACTCCAAAGTGCTTGAATTCATGAGAACACTTGAGGTGAAAGGATCTACTCCATCCTCCACCCCTCTGAAAGGAGGGGGGTTCACTGTCCCACTACACAATCCATTTACAGCACTGCAACAAAAGAAATCCCCAAACTTGGAACACCCCGATTTTTCTGAGACCAAGGAGATGGGGTGTGGGCATGATTCAGGCGCTGAAGAATTCATTCCTCTATCCCAATGAACCCCTCATTAATGATGGAGTCTCTCACTATATTCCAATCTTGGAACGTAAGGGGTTGAAAACCCGTAATAAGAGTACCCTATTCTGGGAGGAGATAAAAAAGGAGAAGGCAGACAATTGTTGGGCCATCCAGGAACACCACTTAGATGCTCATAGAAAGAGAAAGTAGGCTCTAGGAAAGAAACTCGTGTTCTATGGAGAAGGAAGTAACGGTCTCAATGGCGTCCTCAACATTGCAGACAGGGAATTGGAGCCAAAGTTGGTTTTAAACCACCTATCCGGCAGAATCCTGGGGATTAGAATCAGATGGGAAGGGCATCCCTTCACCATTGTGAATGTGTACGGCCCTTGAAATGCAAAAGATAGAGCTAAATTATGGATGCATCTTAGAGATACTCCTATTGAAGGTGAGTGGTTGTTGGTTGGCGAATTCAATATGGTAGAAAAGAGCAGGGATAGAACAGGATCCTCCAGTATGCTGGCTAGCTTGGAAAATACTAAATGGCAAAGTCTATGCGAAAAGTGAGAAATGGTCGACTTATGGGAAGTTGGCCCATGGAACAGCACACCTGGTTTCACCTACACAAGTCTCTAGTATGCCCGCACTGCCTCCAGGCTGGACATATATTATTTCTCAGACCAAGCTGACTGGCTACTGTTGTTGATGGAGATGAAGGTAGTCCCAACAAAAAGCCTTTCGGATCACATACCTCTGCACATACAATTTAAGAAGAATAAAGGGGAGGAGCAGACCCCAAGATGTGGGAAAAAACTATTAGTAATAGGGGCACACCTATTCAAAGACCCTCTATTCAATAATCTAACCAAGAAAGCACTGGGTAAGCTCAAAAAAGATATCGACCTCAACAAACGCAATGCGTGGGACCTATTTGCTAGAAGCATTCAGAAGGCAATCAAAACCTCGGGCCCATGAATCAAAAATTCTAGGGAGGTGCACCTTCTGCATCTTACAGCGGAGGTACAATGCCTTACCTCCATAAAAGCCAATGGGCTTGCTACTGAGGATGAGCACAAACGATGGCTCGAAGCCATATCTGACCCTGATAATGAGCAGCTAGATGATATCAGAAAGGCAAGGCTTCTCTCTAGGGATACTTTCCTACAACCTGAAGCCTCTAATCAAGCTCAATCTTTTAGTGCTTAAAAATCAAGAAGAGTCGGGGCCACGTCTGCTCGCTCTATGATGAGAAAGGGATAGCAGTTCATAACCAAGATGAGATGGCTAGTCTGATCTTGAGCTATCTTAGTCAAATCATTGGACGGCTAGAGATCCAGTCCCAGGAAGTGGAAGAAACCAAAAGGACCTTACTTCAGAGTGTCAAGAATAAGATTCCCCACTCAAAAGCTAATAGCTTGGAAGGGGCATTTTCCGAAGACGAATGTTCACTATCCGAAGACGAATGTTCACTAGCATTGCAAGCCCTTAGCAAGGAAAAGTCCCCTAGTTGGGATGGGATGACAGTGGAATTCTTTAGAGAATTTTGGGATGATCTCAAGGTCCCAATCACAAGGTTGGCCAATAAATCCATTGTCAAAGGGTCATTGGAGATAAGTGTAAAGAGAGGGCTTATCAAACCCATCCCAAAACAGTTTTGTTGTTCTCAATTGAAACATTTACACCCTATAAGGATGATATCAGTGGCCTACAAAATTATTGCTAAAGCAGTATCCCTCAGACTAGCCCCCTTACTAAACAAGATCATCTCTCGGGCCATCAACATGGGGTTCATCAAAGGAATATCCATTTACGATAACATATTGGTAGCAATGGTGGGCATCTATAAGGACATGGATCCTATGGGCAAGGCCACCGGCACAGCCGAACAGTGTGTACGCCACGGGGAGGCTATAAGATAGCACGGTTGGGTGGAGACTAGCACACGCATTACCATCGACCTTCCACTGGTATCCGAGCTATTTTTGGGAGGAGGCTAAAAGAGGCATACATGTGTGTGCGACGCCCTGCATCTCTCCCACGTTTCGCAGACAGCGACGTTTCCGTTGTGCAGCAAAAAGAAGACAGACACAGATTTCTGTGCGGACAGCATGTGGATAGACAGCTACAGCCGACCACGGATGTCCCATCTACGCCCTCCACAGCGGACGACCAAGGAAAAATTGACCGACAACTCGATGACATCGAGGCTCCGAAGGCTTCCGTTGGCACAATTGGCTGCACATGTAGGAAGGCTCGCTTAACCCTTGCATGAAGGAGGGTTGAACCCACCCCATGAGGGCAAGAGGCCAACACTTTACCATCAAGCTGTTGGCCCTTGTTGTGTATAACAAGGAAAGATAGTCTACTTGTGTTGAAAGGAAAACTAGAAGGAAAGGAAAAACTTCAAACTTCAAGGAAGTAGCTTTACCGTTCCTTTTTACTTCTTGGAGGAAGGCAAGTTTTCCTCCAAATTTTTTTTTTCCCTCAATGAGGTAGCTTCAAAGTGAACAAAAGCCTTCACAAAAACGACGAGCTTTTGTGAAGAATCATCAAAGGTGTTCTTACAAGGAACGACAAGTGAAGCGCTCAAATTCGCGCAAGGCGAGGTTTGCATGCAACGCAAATTGCGGAGCATCCAAAACACAAAGACTTCAATTTCTCAAGGTACAAGTTGTTGTTTCTTTTTTTTTCTCTTTGCATTAGTGTGTGTTTACCATGGCCAGTGATGATATCCCACCTACACACACATCTAATTTTGAGCACGTAGATCAAAATCAGGGCACCATGGGTGCTGCTGACAGTAATATGCATGATGATGATGATCTAGGAGATCATGGGCTTGTAGATATGGCTTCTTGCAAGACTTTGGAGCATCACCAAAGCATACTTGAAAGAAACCTCTCTGCACTCAATGCAAATGTTACCAATCTTACAGAGTTACTTGTGAAATTATGAATTCATAGACAATTCAAGGAGCCACAAGTGGCACGGTTCAAGGGAACCAAGCTCGCACGACTCAAGGAGTCCAAGAGACAAGTGCTGCAGAAGATGCAGAAGGTAGCAATGCATTACTTCAGAATATCACCATTCCTGAGTTTCACGGGGAAGAGCGTGATCGCAACAAGGATACGGTCAATACGTCCTTACACAAATGGAGTGATATTCATAGATTGAGACACACCCCGGATATAAAGACGGCTGTGGAAACAATTCTATCTCTTAAAGGCAAGGCCTATAAGTGGTGGATGACATTTCCAATAGATGCTCGTCCTCCGTCTTGGGCTGCGTTTCAAGCTTCTTTCTCCAAAGAGTTTTTGGACTCCAATGAAGAAGATACATTAGGAGAAATATGAACCTTGCATGGGCCTTGTAAGGAATCCTAATTTTTAGGGATTAAGGCTAATGTTGTGTAGGGTTAAGGGGACACGGGCATTCAAGAAGCTAGTTTTGAGTAGACTTTTTTAGCTTTTTTTTAGACACATGTAGGATGTGGACCTAGGAGGTCACTTTCTCTCTCTAGCTTTTGAAAAGTGAAGGGAGTAAAGGGGTGTGGCCACATCAGCAAAAACGTGGGTCACTAAGAGCCAAAATTTGACTTTTTTTCAAAAAAGTTATTTTTACTTATTTTTGACTTAAAATTCCCTCTCAACATATATACACATCAAAAAATCAATTTTTGACATTTTTTAAAACCTACAAACACTAAAAGTCCACTTTTTCAAAAAAAAAAATCCCCCCCAAAAAAAAGAACCTTTGTTCTCTCCTCCTCCTTCCTCCTCTCTCCCTCTCCTCTCCCTCCCTACCCCCTTCTCTCCTCTTCCTCCCCTCTCTCTCCCTCTCCCCCCTCTTCCCCCTTCTCTCCTCCCATGTTCCTCTCCTCTCCCTCCCTACCCCCTTCTCTCCTCCTCCTCCCCTCTCTCTTCCTCTCCCCCTCTGCCCCCTTCTCTCCTCCCATCTTCCTCTTTCTCCCTCCCCCCTCTTTCTTTTCATTCTTTGCTTCCTCACGCAACAACTGCCATGGTGCTCACGGACATCACAAATCGTATCCCTCCACCACCATGTACTCCGCACAACAAAAGTGTACATATTTCTTGTCCGCAGTGTTTGCACCGAAGGCCGCACGTGAGGGTGAGCAGAGGTCATCCCAAGATTGTCATACTGTCGGTGAGACGAATGTGTATGGTTCTTCAATATCTTGGGAGGGGATAAGTAAGCTTGTTAGGCTATTGCAATTGGTTGTGTATGGGTGCAGGTGCTTCTTTGCATTCGTGGATGCACGAATGTCAAGCTCTTCAGCTCAAAACAACGGCATTACAAGAAACAGTGGGTGCAGGTTAGAGAGGTCAAGTGTCACCACTTTTCCTCTAAAACAGCCTTCTTTGTTACATCTTGCAGGTAGGTGCTTCAAATCCATCCTTATTAGAGGTGGGTAATCTCATCCTAATGCAAGAATGGCTCAAGGAACTAGCATAACATGAAGCTTTTACGGTGGCACAAAGCTCTCCTCAAGCAATGTGGCTCCCACTACACCAAAAATCACTATGCTAACATGGAGAGATCCCTAGTAGGACAATACAACAACTTTTCATCAGCAGCACACCCTTTCCTAACATGAGGGCACCCCCACCAGAGATATTTTTATATGATAGGTCACCCCATGAGAATACCATGTCATGGAATGGATGTAAGAACTATGACTGCACTACCCCTTGGAAGTTGTTCACGAATGTATGTTAATCAAAGTTAATGAGAAGAAGTTTGGACTTTTTTGTTTGTTGATGTGTAAGAGCACTCTTGGTCTATCATATTTTAGATTGTTTGATAAGTTAAATAAGATTTGTAGTCATTTAAAGTGTCTTTTTTTTTTTTGGTAAGATTTTACATGAGAAGACATGATAAAGTACAAGAGATCTTGGCGGAATAAACCTCGATGAGATTCCCACATGCACTTGTGACACCATACCTCTCCTTGAACCCTTTGACTTCTATCGTTGTGGGGAGTCCAATGGGGGGCTATTTTCAAATTTTTAGCATAACTTTGTTTTGAAGGAAATTTTGGTTATTCTAAAGTTTATACACAGTCTAGGAGTTCATTCTGATTGTTTTTCTTCAGTTTCAAATTTTGACCGAGTACACTCCTTGGAAGCCACTTTTGAAGGTGTTAGGGCGAGATTTTGGGAAAGTTTTGTATGTAGGAAATACAGTCCTTAACACAATAAAAAACAATGGTTCTTTGAGTATTTTCAGATTCCATGGTTTTAACGCTCGTTGGAGCCCGTAGATTAAGAAAAAAGTAAAAAATGTATGTTTTACATCATTTTTAAATAAATTGTCAACTTGCACGTTGATTTTTGGAGAATGCGAGCAAGATATGATTTTTTCTCATCACATGATGGTCCAAGAATGCAATGAGATGAACAAATTCATGTGAGACAAGCCCAGACAGATTCAGAGCCGATTGAAATCTAGAAGCTGTTGAAAACAACCGAAAAGTTCAACACTTTAAAATTAAAAAAAAAAAAAAAAAACGTAACATTTGAATCATGGCCATGCATCAAAAATATGCTCACACGGTGAAGGAGGTGCTTCAAAGCTATGGAAATCAGTATAAAATGCAAGCAATAGCGTTGGAGGCTATTCAGGAAGTTGTAGAGGCTCACATCATTTCAGATGACTTTGCAATGACAAAATGATTAAGAGTTGTGTCTACTGTCTCCATAGTGATTTGGCTTTTCGGTTTATCCATGTGTTTTAAGTTAAGTGGTTTTGGCCATGAAGAGTTAAATTTAAATCAAATATTAACATTTTTGCCATCCTAAGGGGCAAACAAAGCTAGAAAATGCAAAAAAAAGGGTGGCCACAAGGACGCGCAGATGGCCCATCCAGCAGTTTTGGATGGCTCATCTGCGCGCCCTTGTGGCCACCCTGTTTTTTGCATTTTCTAGCTTTGTTTTCCCCTTAGGATAGCAAAAATGTTAATAGCTGATGAAACCAGATGTTTATGTAGCATGAGACTAGATTTTTATATTGTCCAATGTGATTTGGCCTTTTGGTGCAGGGAACTAGTAAGTTGAGTTGAAGGAAGGCATAATGTGCTTGAAAAGTTAAATTTTACATTCATCTCACCTTTTCCAAGGTCCTGGAGTGCAACAATAGCCTAATTATGCAAAAAAAAGGGTGGCCACAAGGGCGCGCAGATGGCCCATCCAACATTTTTGGATGGCTCACCTGCGCGCCCTTGTGGCCACCCTTTTTTTTGCATTATATAGCCTTGTATGCCCCTTATAATAGCAAGAATGTTAATATTTGATGAAACCAGATGTTTATGCAGCATGAGACTAGATTTTTATACTGTCCAATGTGATTTGCCCTTTTGGTGCAGGGAATTAGTAAGTTGAGTTGAAGGAAGGCATAATGTGCTTGAAAAGTTCAATTTTAGGTTCATCTCATCTTTTCCAGGGTTCTGGAGTGCAGCAATAGCCTAATTATGCAAAAAAAGGGTGGCCACAAGGGCCCACATATGGCCCATCCAGCAGTTTTGGATGGCTCACTACGCGCGCTTGTGGCCACCCCTTTTTTTGCACTATATGGCCTTGTCTGCACCCCAGGATACCAATTTTTTTTTAGATTAAGTGAAAGAAAATCTTTATGCAACATGACAGTACAAATTCCACTTCTTTTCACTCATATGTAATTAGAGCTCCCCCCCCCTTTCTTTGTGCTCAAAGGTCCGGAGCATTCACTATGTAAAATTTTCCTATATCACGTGCGTTCACTAGAATGGATTAAAAGTACCCCTTATAGGCCTTATCTACACATGTTTCTACAACTTTACAAGAATATAAAATCCCTTATGTTGAACACATGTGCTATGTTACATATACTTTAGTGAACTCCCCATGTCAACGGCCTCACAAATCCTATGCACTAAACATTTAACACTAGAAATCGACCAAACAAGGAGCCAATTTTTACTTCCTTGTGTCCACCTAGTGTTCTTGTGAAACATTGCTAATGATATATATTCAACATCCCCATATGAGGACATCGTGACAAAGTTTATGATCCACTTTAATAAGAATAACCATTAATGATTAAACTGAAATCAAAATATTGCTTGAATTTCTTCAAGGTGGAGTGATTAAGACTTGCGACTTGAATCATCGTACAAGCAAATCAAAATATCCATAAAAGTAAACAATATTTCTCAGATCTGTATGAAACTTCAGTAATCTAAATTAAATACTCTCACTCAATGCGACACCATTTAACAAAAAAACATATTTATATTGCATTTATAGAGGAATCCAGCCTCATGAAAAATAATTACAAATGGAGACAATGTTGTTGCTGTTAGGCTTATCTTACAAGTATTTGTCTTCCTCATCTAGAGATTCATATACACTTGAGTATTTGTGTGTCTATGACACTAGGGAAGATAGTAGTACTATATGGATGGCTTCTATGAGAGCTCCTAGAGAGTCCCTATTGGTTCAAGATTCTAAAAAACACCTACTATTCTTATCAAAATCTTTTAACATGGTAGTGAAAGGTTCCTCAAGGAACAAAAATAGAGAGATTTCCATCTCTGCACATGGTTGCTTTCTCATGTCCTCTTAAAACAAGTTGAATCTGTAAGTAAACAAAAGATTATGTGAGCACAAAGTTATAAAGTACAAAATGATATCATTCTAATTATCTAATGACAATTATACGAAGAATAAATTACAAGAAAAATCTTTGACGACTCTCCATAGATAACACAACTTACTTACATTGTGAGACTCAAATCACATGCTACACAACTATAGATGGCGCACCAAAGTCATCAACAAAATAGCACCACCCAGTGTTATGAGGTGTGAAGCCTAAACACTGAAATCCATAAAGAGGTTAATTCTCTCTAGCATGATAAACTTAAAGATGGAGATGATGTTAAGCTCTGAATGTAAGCTACAAGGGTAGTTTTCTTACCATTCTATCTTTATGTTGGAGATGAACCCTTGCAATGCCCACGCGATATTCACACCTCCTATTGTTGTGGTATGCAACTCATGTGAGCTCATACTTTTGCTACCTTCGGGAGTAGAGGTTTCCATGTAGTGTGAGTGAATGAAAGTAGAAGGAGTAGAATCTTGTTTCATGTTGTAATGGAGATGAGAGAAGGGAGAGGAGCTAGCTTGGTGTGAAACTATGTGGTGGGTAAGGGGAAGAGATGGAGGAGGAGCTTGCTTGCTGCTACAATGGAGGTGGGAGAAAGCTAGCAGAGAGATAATGATGGACTATAGGGGGTGCATGTGGTTGTTGCAGCAATGGAGAGCTTGGAAAAAGGTTTGTAGAGAGAGAAAAACACTTTCTAGCTATAGAATAGGTTTGGAAAGACTTTGGAGGGTGAAAATGATGTTTTGATTTGTTTTTTAAAAAAATCAATTTTTTGGATTTTTTAGTGCACGTTTTTAACTTTTGAAGGTCAAAAATACTTTTTTGACCATGAAATAGGTTTGGGGACCTTTTAAGGAGGGAAAACTTGAAATTTGAAAATTTTTGAAAATTTGAAATTTTTAGTGTATTTTCAAATCCGAGCCAAAAAGTGGGGGAAAAGAGGTCAAAGTGGTCCCCCCCCCCCCTCTTTCCCCTAGCCACCTCCCTTACCTTCTCACTAGGTAAGAGACAATTAAGAGGTGTAAGGCTACCTTGTCCCCCTACTTTTTTGAGGGTATAGAGTGTGTTCACCACCCTCTTCCTATTGGCTGACCTCTAATTAACCTTAATCCCAAAGGGCCCCTAGAGGGTTCATATTTTTCCTAATGAAGAATTGGTTAGCATGGGATGCATGCCGCATGTCTGGCCTCTCTCTCTCACAGTACCTTTCAAAGTATCGAGAAATCATATTAAAACTAGAAGGTCTAGATGAATTCCAAAAGATACGGAGTTTTAATAGGGGTCTTGACAAAAACTATCGTCTTCATGTCAAGACCCAACATCCAAAAACTTTGGAAGAAGCCATTAGTCATGCACAAAGATATGATGATGACCAAGAGAGGAAAGGAAATGTTCCCTACTCTAAGAATACTTTTGCTAAGAGCAATGTGGATAAGAGCCAATGGCGAGGTAGATCTTCCACACGTTCCAAGAGGAATAAGAGACAATCTACCTCTCCACGCCCAGAAGAGGCTAAGAAGCCTAAGAAATCACGAGATACTCTGCGTGGGTCTCTCAGCATTCCTAATTTTGAGTGTGCAAAGAAACACAATTTTTGTTTTAGATGTCTTTCAGACCAACATAACAAGAAAGATTGTCCTCTTTTGCAAGGCAAAGAAAAGGCCATGCACACGGTGCAACGCCTCACATTAGATTCATCTCCTAAATATTGTGTTGTAGAGGTTCTTCATATGGAAGAAAAGCACAAGTGTTCTGTGCCTGCTTCAATGTGGCAGTCCACCTTTGGCCCCCATGATTTGATTCGCATGCATGGCACTATTAACGGACAACGTGTTCGTATTTTGGTGGATGATGGTGAAACTCATAACTTCTTGAACTATAAGCTAGTCAAGAAATAGAAGCTTACACAGACTCCTTGCTCTCACAAGTATGTGGTGGAGCAGATGTCTGGGAATGATAAAGAGGTATGGGACACGTTAGTTCAAGGGGTTGAGCTTATTGTTCAAGATCATACGATGACCCTTGACTTCCAAGTTATGATCATGGACCGTGCTGATGTAGTTTTAGGACGGGAGTGGCTGCATGATTTAGGAAACACATTGCACACTAGTTATGAACACAAGTCCTTATCCTTTATGGCCAATGGTAAACATGTACTTTTGCTTGGTGAGAAAAATATACCATTTGCACCTCTTATATGTACAGCAGATCTTTCTATTTTGCAAAAAGCAAATTTAATAGATGAAGTCTTTTTGTGTTACTGCTTGTCTCCAAGTCTTGTGAATTCTCAAGAGCAAAGTGCAGTGAATTCTAGTAATGGTATGCAAAGTGCAATGAATTCTACTGATAAACAAAGTGTTAAAAAATCTAACGAGCAAAGTGCTCTCAATTTTAATTCTATAGAGCAACATGCAACTGTTGTAAAAGAAACATCACAGGAATTACTTCTCCATCCCATCATAACTCTAGTTTACTTTCTCCTTTTGCACGGAAAAAGCTGACTCACTTACTCACGGAGTATAGTGATGTGTTCTCAAGTGACTTACCACTGGGTTTACCGCCTACATGTGATGTGCAGCATGGTATAGATGTCTTGCCAGGAACTAAACCGGTGAGTAAACCACCTTATTGTATGAGTGCTAAAGAAGCCAAGGAGGATGAGAGTCAGTTGGCTGACTACCTCGCTCGTGGTTTCATTAGACCTAGCACTTTGCCTTGGGCATCACCAATTCTATTGGTAAAAAAGAAAGATGGTACTATGCGCGTGTGCGTAGATTATCGCGGATTAAATGCGATAACCATAAAAAACAAGTATCCTCTACCTCGAGTGGATGAGTTGTTTGATCAGCTCCACGAGACAAGATACTATCAAGTGCTAGAGGATATGCTACAAGCATACGTTAGCAAGAAGCAAACCAATTGGGAAGACTACGTACCTATATTGGAATTTGCTTATAATAGTTCAAAGCATGTGACTACAGGGTTTAGTCCATTTATGCTTTTGTATGGATTTCAACCAAGATCACCCGTTACGTTGGGGTTGGCTAAGGAGAATATACAGCAAGCGAAGGATTTTCTCCAAGACCATTTTGACATGCTTCAAGTTTCTCGACAGAATGTTAAGCAAGCTCACGATCAATATAAGAAGTAAGATTCTCCAAGGGGGGGGGGGGGGTAATGTAGACATGGGTCCTATGGGCAAGGCCACTGGCACGGCCGGACAGTGTGTACGATAGGGGGAGGATATAAGATAGCACGGTTGGTTGGAGACTAGCACACGCCTTACCACTGCACTTTCAATATCAAATACACAACTTTCACAAAGCAAGAGTGCATTCTGCTATAGTTGGACCTTGATAAGGCTTATGACAAAATAAGACATGGACATATATAGAAGCCGTCATGAAAGCTTTGGGCGTTGAGCCTTGCCTATGTCGTCTGGTACATGTAGTGGGAGCTGGAAGCTAGTCAGAGCTCCTATTTAACGATATAATTGTGGGCTCTTTTGAGGTCAAAAGGTCTATTAAGCACGGATGCCCGCTGGCCCCCTTGCTTTTTGCCATAGGATCACATCCTCTAATCACGACACTCGAAGCTAGTGTGGAACGAGGGGAGTTTCAAGGCCTGGCTTTACTAGGGAATAGCCAACTACTAGCAAAACTATTTGTAGACGATTCTCTCCTCTTCTTGAAGGCGTGCCCCCAGGTCATCAGGAAAGCTCTCGAGATTGTACAAATATTCTCAGTAGCTTTGGGGTCCCAGTGTAATATAGAGAAGTCAAGGCTGATCTCCCTGTCAAAAAATGACTCAATTGACCCTTATGATTTGTTGGGGGAGATTGTCACAAAAAGGAATATTTCATTAGGAAAAATATGGACTCTCCTTGGGCCTTTTTGATTAGTGAAGGCTTAAGGGAGAACCAATGAGAAGGCTCTTGGGATATCACCTAGAGGGGGAGGACTGGTAGGGGTGCAACTTAATTGTTTCCCTCTTCAATGTTTGGTTCTTAGAGAGAGGTGGGAGGTAGGCTGGGGGGGGGGGTAAATAGGAGGAGAGAGGTGTCATAAAAGAGGGACGGACCCCCCAAAAAAAAACGCGCATGCTTAAAAACCCAAAAAATTGAAATTTTTTCAAAAGTTCCAAAGTTGACCCATTTGCCTCCAAAACTGCCCCAAAACATAAACTAACTTAAAAAAGTCAATTTTTCCCCCCAAAATCCACTTTTCTCTCTCTCCCTCATTACTTTTCTCTCCCACACTCTCCCTCTTCTCCCTCCTCCCATTCTCTCTCTACAGTCAAGGCAGCCATAGCCAAAAGCTTTCCACCACTCTCTTCCTCTCTCTCCATAGCTCCCCCTTCTCTCACACCTCCATCAACCCTCTACAGTCCCACACTCCACAGTCCACAGCTCCACTATCCTCTCTACCTCTCACTCCTCTCTTTCTCTATCTCCACTGTCAAAGCCACCATAGCCACCATAGGCAGCTCACCTCACCCTCCCCTCAACTCCTCATTCTCTCTCCACAGTACTCAACTCTTTCAAATCCCTTCCTAAGCCCAACTTCCCAAGCATGTCCACGCAAAGACGGCCCAAACCAGAGATAGAGGAGATTGTGTTGCACAACACAAAAGACTTAGAGGGGGTATGGATCCCACAAGTGTTCAAGAAGGGTGCATGGATCTACATGCAACCTTCACGTGCTGGACCTCATCGCGTATGGTGTCGAGGCGTATTGGAACGTCATTGGAAGGGCCGACTATTGACATTCAAAGAAAAAGTCCGGAATGGTGGCCATCGTGCAACACGTCTACAGTGCAACTGAGCTCCACCTCAAGAGAGCTTCTACTCAATTTGCACCTCATTGTAAGTTTTCATGGTTTAGCTATCCCATGCATATGTCATGTTTACGTTTATGTGATCATTATGTTTAACTAAGGACATTTGTAAAGATGTTTTTCCATCCAGCTTAGTTGAGGAGCAGCCGCTTGAGTGCCTCTCAGGCACGTTCATGGTTGTGCATGCTCACATTGGGGAGCTTATGTTTCCTAATGTTTCATCGAAAAAACTTACCGAGCAGCGAATATTCATGTACTCCCACAAGTACGTGGTGCCGAAGTCAAGCCAAAGCTATGGTAGGTTAGAAGCCGTGGAGACACCCTCATTGCAGAGTGCAAAATGGCCAACTCCAGACCATTAGGCTTTGCTTTCTTTCAAGCGCAAGGTGCTGCAAGATTTCCAAGGGTCCCTAAAGTTTGGTAAGGCAACCAGATCGGTGGGTCTCAGTTGGCATTGTCCCATTCATTTGTTTGTGCATGCATTCCGCTCTCTACCGATTGTAGAAACACCAACAATGTTTGTTTGCAAAGAAGTTGACATAGATGCAATGGACACCATTCTAGGTGTCAATTGGGGCTATGTTGACGGTTTGCATGATGGTGACCGTTATAAGTGCAATGTGTCTCCCACACAGCTTTGCCTTCGGTATTTGAAAGCAAGGTGCACCTTGTATGCACGGTTTAGCTATGAGAGGTGGATGCACAAACGTGGCAAATGGATACCCTTGCAGCTGACAGTCGAAGAGATTCAATCCTTTGAAATTCGTGTCCGCATTTCCAATAACGAGGTGGAGGTGGTTGCAGTGAATCCGCATTGGACTCTTGCCAATCTTCGAGAACACTTTGTCATAATGGGATTCGAGGATGTCGGTAATGCAAGTTTCAAACTATAACAACGCAAGGTCTGCTTTGTGCTTCCTTAGCCACCTTTTCTTATTTTCTGTGGGTTTTTGTATTTTGATTGCCCATTTTTGGTTGTATAGATTGGAAGGCGGATGGAGGCCACTATGCTTGTTTACAAAGATTGGGCTACAGACGAAATCATCTTGTCTAAGTGAATTGGCTTGTAACTTTAATCGTTTATATATTGGATATTTTATTAAGGATTTTGAAAAGTTTTAAGGTGTTGTACTTGATTTTGTACTTGAGTTTTAGGGTGGTGTAAATTTATTTTTTAAATCCATATTTTTTATTTTTTTCGAGATAGAATATGTCTATATAAGGAGGACCACCTCCTCATTTCACCATTTTCATCCCATCATTGCAGAGAGACCTAGCATACCCAATCACGCAAAGAGAAGACATGGCTACTACTAGTGCTTTAGATGCATTCCTTACTGAGGTTGGGCATGAAAATCGCCCTGAGCTTCAAGCATTTTTCACAACCCAACCCGATTTGGAAACCACCTTGACCCTCCACTCTCAATCTCTTGAGCACATTACTTCATACATTTCCACGTGCATGGGGAGATTCATTGTTGAGTTACCAAACCGACTAGGGCAATGGGTCCCTGAAGGCCTTCTCCACCACATCTACCAAGGGGACATGCCATTTCATCAGCGGCTTGCACGCTTTGCCACCATAGCACAACCCGCCGGACAATATGTGCGGCTGAAAGCTAATGATGTGCGAGCAATGCGTAAGGGAAGGATCGGAAACACTTTTTTCTCTGTTCAGGCCATAATGATCTTCCTTCTTCACGAGTGCCCAGCAGACCCTGACGTAGTGCTACCTCACTTGCAGATCAGCGGGGTATTGGCTAATGTGAAGGACCCCAAGCCCGCTGCCATTGACTCATCCGCAGAGGAGAGGGCGCTTGCCTTGAACTACCCTATAGGGATTCAAGGCCTCTTGGAGGCCTCTCCATCAGTCGGTTCATCCTCGGGACCGATAGAAGGAACCACCACTCAGGATGCCATCCCTGAGGTAGAGATTACCCGCTTCTCCTCCATTGTGGTGGGTGGGGAGGAGTTTGTGTTTATGCACGATCTGGAGAAATCCTTTGAGCTTCGCATGGATGAGTGTTTCGCCATCCTTGATGCCCATGGAAAGTTTGAGCTTGATATCACCACCTCCCATGACGATGATCTCCTACTGCCCATGGGGAATACTTTGGCGGACATAGTAGCGATCGCACAAGCCGAGGTGGCAGCGGCCGAGCAGGCCAAGGTCTCTAAGGAGGAGTTTGTGGCCGTGCAAGCCATGTGTTTGGCTAAACGCGCAAGATTGGATTAACCACCACCTACTGCAACACCTGTTTTGCTTGATCCAAAGGGAAAGTCAAGCGTGGATCTTTACTTGCACCCGGATGCCGATGAGGAGGATCGTAGACAAGAGGTATAGATGCTCACTTACATTTGATTGTTACAAATGATTTTGTTAATGTTATATCATAATTCTGTGCCATATCTCAGAAAACCTATGTTCTGCAGGATGTTCTGGAGGTTGACGCCTGGGCGCAACGGTCAGGGGGGAGGAGGACGCCGTTTGGACCTCAAGCGGCACTTGCTCACTACCTCGGCACACTTCCCACTGGTGTCGTGGTGTTTGTCCATGCCGACTACTCTCCTAATGGTCGCTACAACATTTTTGCTCTCCGTTCACTCTCCAAGGCGTTGTGTTTAACAACACTTGCCCAAACGGCCAACCTTGTAGTGCTTGTAAAGAAAGATTTTGCAACATCCACTTTCGGTGTAAACTTTCACGGGCGCCTTATTGCCCATGTCGGCATGAACCAAGCTGTAGGGGTTAATGACACCCAAGAAATCACAACCACTTTACTTAACAGGGAGCCACCCCAAAAGGCCAAGCGCCAGAAAATTGTAATTAGAAAGATCCTAAATCAAAAGCCGGATATCTTGTAAAGCATTGATTTCTTTAATGAAACTAATTTTTGTTGTCTATGACTCTCTTTCTTGCAAGGTTTTGAATTTCTTATATGTTGGTCTTCCATTGTGTATGAGAAGCACCATAATTTTTGCTATGACTACTAAAGGGTTTGGCAGGCATTAAAATTTAAAAAATGTATACTTTGTTATTTCTAGGCTTCCAAAGTTATGTATGTGCCTAGTAAAGGGCTTGGAAGTGCCTAAACAATGCTGCCACAAGGGCGCGCATTAGGGCTTTCCATCAACAGATGAAGTGTGCAAATGCGCGCCCTTGTGGCAGATGAATTTGGACACATCTAAGAGCATACCCAAGTACAAAACAGAGTTTCAAGGCATTAATACCCAGTTGCAAAAGAGAAACACATGGATACCCAGGTAATCTAAAGCCCATATTGCCCCAGATACCTAAAGATGTATTAACAAACCACAAAACTGTGGCAATATCTAAATCCTTCTTGGAGAATAGGAGCATATCCAGTTACAAAACAGAGTGAGAAGACAATAATACCCAGCTGCAAATTAGGAAGACATGGATACCCAGGTAACCTTAAGCCCATCTTGCCCCAGATACCTAAAGTTGTATTAACAAACCACAAGAGTAAACTTTGTGGCAATATCTAAGCCCTTTCTGGAGTTTAGGACTGACATGGACTAAGGGGGGATGAATTCCAGCAGCATCTATGCTAATTGAAGCATTGAAGCAAAAAAAACATACTTATTGCTTGTCAAAATTGTCTGGAAACCACTGGAGAGTGTCAGCAAAGCACTAGGGGAGGCCGCCACAAGGGCGCACATTATGTCCATCCATAGGCCTCTGGATGCCCCAAATCGCGCCCTTGTGGCAGCCAACTTGGGGGCATTCCAAGCCATTTTGAACACTTTGTAGATGTTTTTGCCATGCAATAGTGAGTCACATAGCATGGATACATCAGGAAGTGCCTGCCCCACTTAGCCAAGGTGCTAAACGTAGGCAATTTTTCACAATAACAAGCTAATGGCTACATACATACAATAGAAGGTAGACAAAACTTGAACCACTGCTACATTGCATGGTGCAGAATTAAAACAATACATTGCGCACTGGGGTATACAATAAAAGACGCTTATATTCAAATTCTTCCCAATACAATGCACAGAGTGGGATATTGAACCAAAAGACACTTGTATTCAAATTCTTCCCAATCTTGGAGTTCCGTAAATACAAAAAGGTTGATGCCTAATTACAAGCTACTCCTCATGGCGCAAACGGAGAGCAAGCTGCATATCCTTGGGCATAATGGTTACACGCTTTGCATGGATGGCACAGAGGTTAGAATCCTCGAATATGCCAGTTAAATATTGCTCTGCTGCCTCTTGGACTGCCTCTATGGCCACGACGCCCATCCGAAACTAAGTGTTGTACGATTGCAAAACCTCCCTGCATAGCCTTGCAAAAGGGGCCCTCCGAATCAAGAGCTTGGTGCTCTTTTGATAGTGTCGAATCTCCGCAAAAGCACGGCTGCGCTTTAGTACCTTCTGCGGTCGACGTGGAGGTGCATTTTTGGCACGAGTCGGGGCAGCTTGCTTCCTCTTCTTGTAGACAATGCTCTTTCTCTTTTTTTTCTGCACAGGCACTTCCAACACCTCATAATTGGATTCCACCCACTATCCATCTGATTCGTGCTCTTCACTATCGACCGGATGTGATGGTGTAGGTCCACTCCCTTTAGGAAGTGTCTTACCCCCAATAGACATGTGAGCCTGATAAGTTTGTATTTGGACGCCAACCCATGGGGCATCTTCATCCGTTTGTGTCTCTTCGGAGCCTTCTGACGGCTGCTTTTGGCTGTTTGTTTCTTTGCCCTAGTCGCTCTCATCCTCCCTGTTGCCATCAGAATCGTTGGAGTCCAATGAATAGACAACAAGACGATGCTTCCGTCTCTCTTTTGCTGCTGTAGAGGACTGGCCATGCTAATTTGAAGCTCCAGCTTCTTCTGTGTGGACTTCACCTTGAGCTTGTGAAGTTCCAGCTTCTGTTGCTATACCTTTGAGTCATTGGCCATCCGGCCCCTCTGGATATGCAATCCTAGCCGTTTGTTTTGTTGGTGCCATGGTTGCACCTAGTAGGAAAGATGACAAAATGAGCCCCTTCAACCTTTAAATAGGTTTTTTTGAGATTTGGGCCCTTTCACACTATGCGGCCAATTGAGTGAAACTCAAATAAAGCAATTGAATTGAACAACTAAACCAGGATCATGCGGACGGCTGACGCGACGCCCAAACGCTGCCTTTTCGATATTTAGTTGCATGCCAAGCTTCGTGGCCGAGGGACGCTCGCGAGCATTTCCACTTCTCGGATGCTGCAGTACGGGAAGCGTTGCGTAACTGCTTTGCTAACATCGATTCTCTTGCTTTCTCAATAGTACGAGTTCTCCCAAAGGTGTGCCTAAAAAACCAATTAAACATCTCTTGGAGGTGTGAACTACCACCACCATGCCGAGTATTCTTGAAGTAGACTCCTTTTGCTCGATAGTGGGACTTCTCCATGCCTTGTGTACTCCATATATCAAGCGAACCATAGCGGTCCATGAAGTATGCACCATGCGCATAGAGAATGTGCTAAAACAACCAAAAAGGAGATAAGCAAATAGAAAAGTTACATTTTCAAACATTGCATATGTATTAAGTCCGTTAAAACAAACCATGTAGTGTGTAATCTTGCTTTCAGACCTCCGTCCTTAGCGACCTTTGTGAATTCATAAAGCACCTTCTTGAACTCCTCTCGCTGCTCAACGGTGGTGCTTGAAAGATTCATCAATTGCACAACCTTTTGAAAGGATGACCATACTAGCTTGCGTTGGTTAGCAACCTCCACATTGGGATCTTTGTCCGTCGTGCATGAACACAAATCTTTCCACAACTCCCACCGCTTCTCACTTGCTAGATCGACACTTGCCTTGGATACCTGCATTGGAGACTTTGACATCTTCTTGAAAAATCGACGTGCTTTGGCTCCATTCATGGAAACCTTATGTGCCACCTCATATGTCTTCTCCCTACAAGTCTCTGCTACAATGTTCACCCTTGATCGGTGACATCCAATCTCATTAAGGAGCGTCTCCACCCCCTGCAAGGAGTCTTTTGACCGTTGAAGGGGCTTCATTGTGAAAGCATAATCAATGTGATTCTTTAAGATCCTATCAAATATTCGCATAAACGCATGCAATGTGCAAAAGTGAACATTGTTGAGGGAGAAGGGAATTATGGGGTTCCACCCAGGATCTTTGCTATCCCTATTGGGCACCTGCATCATATCACATGAAAGAACCGAACTTTGCCACCCCCTATTTATATGGTCATCATTATCATCGTCCTGACCTTCCACTTGAGTTGCTCGACTTGTCTTGTGCCCTTTCGTACAGAATGGACAGGGAAGTAAAGAATTTGCACCTTGTTTGCATCCAAGCATGCACTTTATGGTATTTAGATCACCACCTAAATGCCATTCAACATCAAACTCCCCACGTCCTGGAACCATGAGCTTCTCACCGTTTATTTGAGCTTTAATGACCTCTGTGACCCATGGGATTCTACTGAAAATCCATGCAAGGACTTCATGTGTCTCTTTCGGAACTTCAATTGCACCAAGCCACCATATATCCTTCTCTGATTGCACACTAAAAGAGGGCTTTGTGGCTTCACTCGAACTGCAAGATTGCTTGGCATAAGCTAGGGCTTCATTCATAAGCGTGATGCTCATTCTCTCCAACTTTCTCCCTTTAACAATTACACACTCATCCAACTTCAGCACGAACACAAGCTTGCCTTCAAGAACTGCCAACAACATAAAGCCTCAGAATGCATGTTATGACACATCATAGAGCATGTAGGAAACTCTAAACTAACCTGCATCACTCAAATTGTAGAAAACAGCCATGGACTGCTGCAATCGTATCAAGTCCACAAAGATATTGTTGAATTTGGTGTAAAAAAACCCTTCGGTCCGCAACACACTGTTAGAAACAGCACCGCTTCCCTTCCCGCGGCCCTTCCTTCCTTGTGATTTGCTACGGAGCGGCTGAAGAGGCATCGTGTCTTCAATATAGGTTTTCCGTGACTCCTCGACTTCTTAATGCATCTTTCACACTTGATGTATTGCTTGATAGCCCTTGGTACTAATCCCAACAGCATCACAAATATCCTGAACATCTAGATCAGTGACAATATTAGAAAAATCTCTAAGAACTCTCTTAGTGATTGCGTCTTTCAAGTGTTTTGCCTCTGGAGCATCAAGCATCCCAATAAAATCCTCTTTGTTGAAACAAGAACGAAGTAAAGTAGCCCTAGCTGACGCATTCTCACCGCCGCACGTTTCTTGGACGAAGTTCCTATTGCCCAAAACAACAATGATGAGCCGTATTAAACTTAAACAACATGAGGGATAGAACATGTTACCTCATAGCTGTCACCCTTCGTTTTCTTGCACCTCCACGTGGTGCAAGAGTCTGAATTTCGGACAACTCTCGTTTCCTCACCCTACCTCCCATGGCAGTACTCTTCATGTGTGAAAGAGTATCCTCAAGCTTTTTAATTACATTTTCCTTGGTTGTGATGGTGCTCTTTGCCTCTTCAAGCGCACTAGTATCGTGTTTGTTGAGTCTCTTGCAGTAGCCCAACAAACCTTGCTCTCCATTTCCAACGTATTGCAACAGTGATGGAATGTTTGTAAAAGACGGATGAACATTGAGAAAAGGATCCTTTGGATACAAGCATCCGTCTGTCCAGAGATCCACATTCTTCTCCCCTTGAGCGCGGCGTTCGTTGGCTGAAGGTAATGTACCCAAGCATGTTTTCTTTGTCGGAACATACTCTTGAGGTAGGCGTAGGAAAAGCCCTGGAGACCTACCGCGTGAAGAGCTTGCTAGGACATTGGTCACGTCGTCAAGAGGCATTGTAGGATGGAGAGATGGAGCTTGAAGGATGGAGAGATAGAGCTTGTAGGATGGAGAGATGGAGCTTGAAGGATGGAGAGATGGGTGCGTAGGTGCAGCAACAGGTGCAAGTGCAAGGGGGATGGGTGTAGGAGAGGAGCTTAGATTAGGAGAGAGAGTTTTCAATTTTGGGGGGAATTTTTTAAAAGTTTGGAGGGAGTCAAAAAATGTTGAATTTTGAGTAATTTAACTTAAAAAACTTTTTTTTATTATGTGTATATGTTGGGGGTACTTTTTAGGGGGGAATAGAGTTTTTTTGAAAGTTTTTGAAAAAAGTCATTTTTTTGACCTCTTTGACCCACGGATTTGCTTAGGTGGCATGGGAGAGTTAAGAGGCCACTTACAAGTTGGCCAAAAAGGTAGAGAGAGAAGACCCCCTACCCCCCTACTTTTCAAATGGTTTACCCCCCCCTTCCCTACTTTTTAAATGGTTACCCCCCCCCCCCCCGCCCCCTTCCCCCTACCTTTTTAGGGGTCAAAGGTGGAGGAGACCCTACCAAAATAGCCCCATTCAAAGCCTTTGTCCCCCTTAATCTTGGCAGGCTTCCTTTAAATTAGGGATTCTTACAAGGCCCATGGAGAGTCCATTTTTTTCCTAATGTTTAGACATCTGGGATCCCCCTTGGGGGTGGATGTAACTCACAAGCAAAGATTTGTGGATGCTTGAAAAAATCAAAACAAAATTGAGTAGGTGGGAGTATGTTCTTTTCCCATCCCCAAGTCAGTAAAAGTGATTAATGCCTTTATGATCCCTTATATTGCCTTCACTAGCCCGCTTCTCAAGATGGCTAAGTGTCACTGGAAAGAGTTCTTAAAACCAGTAAAAAGGTTTTTGTATAAAAACAACACGAAATCCTTCAAGCCATGGCAATGGGCCTGTTGGGAATCAATTGCTCAACCGGTGAATCAAGGAGGCCTCAGAATTATCAACCATGTGGCCCATGGAGAAGCTTGCAACACCAAATTTGTTGTCTCCTTGGCTAAACAGGATCAAGATTGGGTTGTCATGATGAAAGATATGATAGAAGCAGCTAAACTTGGCTCGAAAGGTGGAAAGTAGAGAGGGGTAGAGGTTCATGACAAACTATTACCCCCAACATGGTCTACCCTAAGACTGTCAAGAGAATTGGTAAGAAAATGCAATAGAGCAGTACGAGTCTTAAAGTGGGGGGAAGAAACCAGATACTTCAAGAACTCCATTTTGCATTGATCCCCCTGGCTTTTCAAAGTTGTAGATCCGCCACAAAATCCCTATTGGATACAAACAGCCAGAAAACTAAATAATAAGGGTCTAAATCGACTTGGGCACTTTTGGGACAGTGACAGTAAGCGCTGGAAAACCATTGACCTTCTGGTTACCCAGTACCAACTTAACAGCTTGGAGGTCTTGCTTGTCAACATAGTGATGAAAGAGCTTGACAATATAGTGATACCAATCTCTGATTCGGAGTTTGACTAGAATGCATGGAAATGGCCCGGAAGCAGTCTCTTATGGAAACCTTATCCTAAAGGCATTTATCATACAATGATGCATAAGAAGAATTGGTCTAGCCCCCTTAACAAGATATGGGGAAAAAAATGGTCGGAGGAAAGGTGGGAGCAAGTAATGGAGAACATCTTGAAGCGAAAGGTTACGCAACACGTGAAGGTATTTTTATGGAAGGTAATTTGGGGTGCTCTGCTGACAGGGGTGAAGATTCAGGAGAGAGGGATTGGGTCAGATTGATGCTTGGGGTGCAGCTAGTGAAGATCTGGCCCACCTATTCATGGAATGCCCAACTATCAAAGGCCTCGCTGGGAAAATATGCAAGTGGGTCCAAAGAACATAGGAAATTGTTTTTTTCGAGATTGATTTATTCCTTGGAGGTAAGAATTCAGATAGTCCTGCCCTCCTCATCAGCACTCAAATAATCAGGTACTTCTTCTTACATAATGTATGGTAGACAAGGAACCGCTGTGTGTTTGAAGGAGGTTCTGAGGTGGCAAGCTTTGTAGAAATAATCAGGTACTTCTTCTTACATAATGTATGGTAGACAAGGAACCGCCGTGTGTTTGAAGGAGTTTCTGAGGTGGCAAGCTTCGTAGAAATTATACAAGAAAGAAAAGTGCTAATATGGACACTCGGGCGCAAGCAAAACTCGGAGGATTGGTCTAGGACTACTTGTGCCTTGTTATCAGCAGATGGAATGCATAGGAAGGGGGGAAATCTTGGCCATTGGAAAATAGAAGATCTCAGAAGAACATGATAATTGACCTTGTGTATCAAGGATAAGGGGGCGGGTCATTAAGGGTGGCTGCCCAAATAGCCGATGTAATTATGATCCCTGGATGATGTCATGGCTCAACACGAGCATGGCAAGACCTTGTATTTTTTTGGGTTGATCAATATAATTCACTCACACTTGTGAGTTTTGCAAAAAAACATTTGTATCTCTAAACTCATCCTTGCATGGACTCAAAACATTTTTCATGCGTCCACAGGCGTGACATCCATTTTGTGAACCATACCCAAGTAGGTCCTACTAATCTTTTTTTTAGGTGCTCATTAAAAGAATCTGACAAGATGCTCTTGTGTTGTTTGAGGTGAAAAAACGGAGAGGTGCCATGTGGAAGAAGAAGAAGAAGAGAGTTTTAACGTCGTAGGAAACTATCCCAAGAGACCTTAAAGATCTAGCCGTGACGAGGAGTTGAACTCAAGACCTGTTATTCAAGAGGGAAATGGCATAACCAATCTACCACACTTGGGTGATATAAAGGTTATACAATTTTCCTCTTTTTATTAGCGCACGTGCACACATACACCCGAGAAGAAGAGAGTTTTAACGTCGTAGGAAACTATCCCAAGAGACCTTTAAGATCTAGCCAACGAGGAGTTGAACTCAAGACCTGTTATTAAAGAGGGAACTGGCATAACCAATCTACCACACTTGAGTTCAACTCCTCGTCGACTAGATCTTTAAGGTCTCTTGGGATAGTTTCCTACGACGTTAAAACTCTCTTCTTCTTCTTCTCTCTCTGTCTCTCTCTCTCTCTCACTCCCCCTCTCTCTCTCTCTCTCTCTCTCTCTCTCTCTCTCTCTCTCTCTCTCTCTCTCTCTCTCTCTCTCTCTCTCTCTCCATCCATCCATTTTCTTTTTCAGGGATATATACTCTTGTTGAATCTTCAAATGACATAATCACACTTACACAAGAAGATTCAAGATCATCGCGATGTAAACACAAGACCATCTCTAACTTCGGGTCATAGGATTTATAGAAAACAAAGCATAATCTCTCTCTCTCTCTCTCTCTCTCTCTCTCTCTCTCTCTCTCTCTCTCTCTCTCACACACACACACACACACATTCTCAGCCATAACTTAGACCTACACACTTTCCTCTCCCAACCAAAGTGTGGGCTCTCCATTGCGACTCTCATCACTACAATTTTGGAGCATCGAGAGTCACTCATCAGCCATACACATACTACATCACATGTAACTTTGGTCCCATAGGTCATATTTGACCTCCGAGGACGATAATAAAATCTCTCTCTCTCTCTCTCTCTCTCTCTCTCTCTCTCTCTCTCTCTCTCTCTCTCTCTCTCTCTCTCTCTCTCTCTCTCTCTCTCTCTCTCTCTCTCTCTCCCTCATAGCTTTTCCCTTCTAGGTTCTAATTACTTCGTTAGTACATAGCGAGATTCAAAATTTTTGTTTTCTCTTACCCTCGGACTCACTTCAATTCAATACAAATGCAGCTAACGAAGCACTCTAGTTACTGCAATTGCATAAGCGCAAATTTAAAAATCTGGCTTCTCATTAAGATTATGCTGCCTCTTGTGCCACAAAGTGCTAGCACTAGCTTTTCTTACATATCATTTTACCAAAATTGCCCTACCTAGTTTCCCAACAAAATCACTTGTTAATAATAAGTGAAAAGTAGCTAAAATGGGGGAAATGGGTTCTGTGCACTGTAAAATGCTCATGATGGCTACTAACTGTCATCCTAATGATCATGATGTGTGTAACCAGAGGATATGCAACTACTCTAAGTGCGTAGACATGCACGGCCTATGGCTCAAAAAAGTGTTAGAACACTTCCCAAGCTGACCTGAAACATGGACCTAAAGTAGCTTGTCCACATGCACATAGGGTTAGATATGCATGTGACATCCCCTCCTTTTTAAAGTGAGGTACTAGTACCAAATTGTATGGCATCAAGGGAGATCGCCAACAATGTCTGGAATCCTGGGAAGGACTCTTCGTTGGCCCACTCTGATGTGTGGGTCGTGCGATACTTGAACTTCATAAAGGTCTGCAATTCTTGCTTCTTTGGGCTGTGCCAAAACCGACACAAAGGGATCCGTTTCTACTTTAGTGCTCCAACTTCGGCCATGGACGTAGGTCCACCGTCTTCAAGAATCTCCGAGGAGAAAAAATCCTGAAACCACTTTCAACACAAAATCATGAACATACCCATTCCATGATTGGAAAATTACTATGCTTCCTAATTGACTGTGCATGCAATACAAATGAACAAAGTGACGAGTATCAAACCGTTCACCAATACACAAAAAAAAAAGAGATCTAATCTTGACTTTTGGATCTAAATCTATCATTGCAGCAAATCACAATGGAAATGCCGATGCTTGATGGTCAATCTTTCTTGTGCTCTTTCTGAGACTAGGTCATGCAAACTTTTGTTCTTTTTGATAGAAATCCGCATATAACCGTGCTCATCCATGAGTGAATCATGTGTATCATACAATACGGCATGCCTATGGAAAGGGAACACGTACGGGCGGTGACAAAAATACAAGAAACCATCACAATGAAATACTTGAACAATACGTGCTGACTAATCATGCAAAAACAATACTTTCTGAGTGGGTTCCTTATATCTCGACTCGAGAGACAAGATCGGTTCTTCATGATTGATCGTATCTGCAATGAGGTTAGCTTCACTAGAACAAGCATCAACTAAACCATCATCTTGGTGAACAATCACATCTTTATCATGCAAAACATCATCATTGTGAATAATCACATCTTTATCATGCAAATCATGTGTGTCGTGCTTTGGAGAAGAAAATACTGAGAGAGTCTCTTTCTCCTTTTTCTTTTCAAGCTTCACCTACACAGTAGAAATCAGAGATGAAGAATGAACAACTTCCTCCCCAGGACAATGATAGGATCATGAGAAACTTGGGACACAAGAGTGTTTTTATTTATGGCATTAACAGAGGATGTGGGTTCTGTGGGTTCTTTAAATTCGTTAAATTCAATCTTAGAACATGTTTTCTTTATATGACCCTTGAGGTGACAATGATAACATCGACCTTCCTTAGAATAAATGACTTGTTCTTCTGCCATGATGTATCCTCCTATGATTCCTTGTGTAGTTTTTTAATCTGGGGTGAGCTTAGGTTTAGCAAGTGTCTTAGCTTTACCCTTAAATTCATTTTGAGTGTTCTTTTCCGAAAAACTATTGGAAGATTGGGAAGAAGAATTACCATTCTTACCGTTCTCACCATTCTTACTGTTCTGAGGGTTCTGAGGACTCTAAGAGGTACTTTGAGAAGACTTGTCCTCCTTAGGCTTTCCTTTATTGTGCTTCATCTCCTCTGCGAGAGCAATCACTACTGCCTTGTTGAGATCGATTGGATTGAGTACCTCCACATCATGCTTGATATACTCGTCCAATCCATAAAGGAATGCCTCCTTGCTCTCATTATCCGATTTTCATAATTGGGTGCCGAGTTGCAAACACGGTTAGAAAAAGACACGACTGGCATACCATTTTTCTTGAGATTGTGCCAATCTTCTTTCAACCGCGCTAGGTACTGAGGAGACATAAACTGCACCTTGAGCTTGTCTTGGAAGTCGGCCCAATTAAAGGAAAGAGGCATGCCTTTGTCGGCTTCCTCTAGGTGCACGATCAACTGTGCCTCTTGCCATACGTGATACCAATTAATGGCATCACCGGCAAGGTACATAGCTGTCATCAAAACCTTGCTATTTCATGTCTTCTTAGTTGTCACAAAATAAGAATTAAATTGATGCAACCAAGAATGAATATTACTAGCATCCATCTTACCGTCATACTTACTGAATGTGATCTTCTCTGTGACGGGGTTGTTGGAGTCTGAATCTCTGCTTGTGCTACTTGATGAACTATCAACATCTTTGACTGGCTCGAGCTTCGAGGTAAGTACTTGTAGGACCAACTCTTGCATGTGTTGGTCTCTCTGCGCCTCATGCTCTAACTCTAAGGCCGCTCGTTTGTCTTTGGATGCTATGCGTTGGGCTTCGCGTGCTTGCTCATGCTCAAGCTCAATAGCCACCTTCCTTTCTTCGGTCGCCAAGCGTGCTTGCTCACACCATGCTCAAAGGCTACCCTTTTCTCTTTGGATTCCATGCGTGCTTGCTCACGCTCATGCTCCAAGGCTACCATTCTGTCTGCGGCTGCCAAGTGCGCTTGCTTGCGCTTAGCATCCAAGGCTAACCATCTTTCTTTGTGCTCGTGATCCAAGGCTGCATGTTGTGCTTCTTGTTGTAACATCATGTCCATCATCGTGTTGACCAAAGCCTCCATAGGATTTGGTGCAAACCATGGCATAGATGGGGAAGAGCGACGATCGAAAAAACCTCCTGGTGGGAAAAATTCTTCTTCGCCACCTCCATGTTCATCACCTTCACGCGAAGTATCCATTCCGCTTCGGATGATGACCATACACTGAGATCTTGGTACTTAAGTTCACTAGGAACTTGTGTTCCTAAGGTTCTTGGGTGTGTGGGTTCTTGTGTCCTTGAGTTCTTGAGGTCTTTTTTTAGCTTGCAACCTATGTTAATGAAGGATCTTCTCTTACCCGAGCTCTACTCTTCCCTATGGGCGCACCCCTTGGCGGCCTTGTGCTCACACCAAGGTTTCTTTTTCCAACCTCATGTCAATTGGCCGGCCGCTAAGTGCACTGTCCGCTCTCAATGAGTGAAAAGAGGAACAAGGGGAGACCGGACAAGCCCGTAATGTTCCTGACCCCGGCAACAACTGTACCCACTGATAAATTGAGAACAGTGTAATTTATTGAAATTGAAGTGTCCTTTTTTGTGAATTTTTGGATTCAATCATAGGCAATAGATGTGTGTGTCAATGTGTGGCCATTGTAGTCTCCGAGACAAGCTTTCCAACGCACCTGACGACGTCCAAAAGAGAGTCGGAATGTGCACTTTAGCTGAGATTTAAGCTGGAATTATTTTTTAATGATAAAATTGAAGGGTTAAAGGGCTAGGCACTCACCTAACAAGTACCAAGACATGCATAAAAGGCCCTAGGTAACTAAACTTGAGTTTAGTTAACGAAAAGATCCCTCTCCTCTTGCAGACTTGCCTCCCACCACCTAGAGTTCACTCCAGTCTGCATGGACCATCCCCTAGCCTATATAAAGATCCCCAGCCCCATCACAACACACATTGTATGCTTAGAGAGCTCTTCAGGAGGAGGAGACTCTGCCCAAACTCACTCACGCATTTGTGCGCGCACACACTCACTCGTGGAGTTAGAGGAGGTTCATGCGAGGCAACGCGAGGCGACGAACTGATGAACTGCAATTGACATCGTGAAACTTGTGAAGCGGGAGACCAAAGGTAATAGAATGTTAAATTTAGCATCGTCACATACTCTTGTACGCTTAGGAAAACACACACTTTCTCTCTCTCTTCAAAATTCATAAATTTTCTCTCTCTAGAAAATTCTTGTGTTCCTTGATTCTAGGTAGCATGAAACTCTTGCATGTATGATTTTCACATGCATGAAGCCTCTAGGAATGATATGTATCTTTGGGTTTTGTAGAAATGTCACATGCATGCTCCTTACGCACCCATACCTACATTATATGTGCATACATGGACCTAGATGTGTAAGTATCATCAAAGAAATTACACATAATTGTTCAAAGGTCATTAGATTCAATAAATTAGTGATTAAATACTATAAAATCATATAATATTATAGGATTTATTAATCAACAATTAATTATTAATTAATTAACAGTTAAGTGCAAATCTAATCAAAGTTTTTACATCACTAGTTTTATTATTTTAAAAATTTCTTTGTGAATAGAGAAAAAGATTTTAATTTTTTTCCAAATTTCAAAGATATTTTTTAGCCTTAAATAATACTTCTAGGTAGAAATAAATAGAAATTACACTAGAAATAGGTAATTTTAACCTAGTAAAGTTAGGAAAAATTTAGCAAATACCATTTGAAATTTTTTCTAAGATTTGTATAGAAATTCTTGAGACTTGTTTCATCTTTGAAAATTTTTCTTATGATTTTTATATCCATGCATAATTTGTAATAAATAAGTTTCTGCTAAATTATCAATAAAAGTCGAATTTTCACTTGATTTCTGGGACAAATAGGTCCACCAGATCCTAGAAAAATTAATTTATTAAATTATTGGTTTTTTTTACTGAACTTAGCTTTGGACTCACGCTTAGCACGAGGAACTTCTTTTTCCCACTAATTCTAGTTTTGAGTTGCGTAATGGCTCCCAAATTGGCACTGAAGAAGAACAATAACGAAGCTAGCCTAAGCCATGCTCCAGTAGACGAGGAGAATTAGCCACCCCTGAAATGAATAATTGATTATGAATGAGAAAACCTTTATACAAAGGCTCTATTGGTGCAAAGGAAAATTCCTATTGTTGCAAGTCGATCGTGATCAACCGTTGAGTCTAATAAGCATGTTGTTTTTAGTAGAAATTGTCTGCAAAAAGACTATCTTGGTGATGTTTGAAAATATTACTGTCAGAACAAAAATTGTGTCAGGAATTAATTAAGGAATTTCTTGTAAATGTTACACGGTGTGGTAGTAATTAGGAAACAAAGACAAGGGTGTGTGTGGGGTGGAAAGCAAGGACTGCCAAACGTCCGACGGGTGGACCCGATAAGTCGGATGCTTTCCACGAATGTGGACTTAAATGATGATAGATAACGTAGAACTAAGTCCTAACCTTAGGGTATCGACTGACGATTGTGCCTCACACTCAATGAGGAAAAAATCTTCAGTCTATGAGCCAAGGGTTGTAGTTATTTGTGATTCCAAAATGATTAAGAAACCCCTTTTAGAGTGACCTCACTAAAGGATACATAGAGTTAGGACAACTCACTTGATTGTTCCCCCTCTTTGCATTGCAGCAGCGGATGTGTTGAGCTCTTCCAGTCTCACTAATCTTAGAAGCTCGAGGACGTTACAGGTGGTATCAGAGCCTAGGTTAAAGCTAGGTTAACGATAGGATGTAGATAGAAAGGCATTATTTTATTATCCATTATTGTCTGCTTATGATTTCTAAATTATTGTACTGAATTGATTTTTTATTCTTATGTATATATATATATATATATATATATATATATGTATAACACGTGTCAGGATCACCATGAGGCATACATGTGATTTCAAATATTCAATATCATGTATTTGACTACATGCCGATCAAACGGCTACGAATTTCAAAAAACATTCATGAGGATTCTAGAAGTTTCACCACTGTGTAGTTTACCAGGATCTAGCGAGGATGGTATAGAACCTAGTGGGTTCGTGGAGGCACTTTCACCATCAAGGCCGGAAGCCTAGGCAATTTGACGAATGATCTCCGCCGCTCAAATGGTGTGAAGAGTTGAAGCTAGTCCATTACTATATCTTTTGGCCAACCAACTTCATGACAATGATTGCAGACAAAAGGGTTCAACCGGGTTCAACAGATGGGTCTATGACAAGTTCATTGCAGCTATTTCAAAAGATAGAATGGTTGTTATGGGGAGAAATAGACACTTCTCAGCCAGGGGATGGACAACCGGATTACCACAACTCCCCACCACTTATTGATTCCTAGCCCCTGCTAGAGAACCCCCGTGTTTCTATCTAAAGAGCACAAAATAATATCATGGCTATGATTATATGCCAAAAAATTTAACTTATTATCATAATTTTGTAATAAGGTCATGGACCCCATCGTTGTAAAAGGTTGTTACATAAATAAAAGACATCGTTTTTTTTTCTCTCAAAAATTGTCTCTTGAGTGGTGATAAATGGTCTACTTATGATCTTGTTGGGATTTGGTGATCCCTGTATGTTTTAAGATAATCTGGTGCGATTAATGCTGCAGACTGAAAGCTTATTGATGCATGTGAAATGATGAATCAAGCTCTAGTAAAAATTTTATGTCATTGATGGTCAATTTTCAGAAGTGATTAATGGATAACCCGTTGAAGATAGACTTGACTTCTATCTTGTGTACTAGAACCAAGGACAAATGGAAGCCCAAGCGAATCTCTACACGAAAGTACAGGAGAAGAAGTTTCTCCTGAAGCAGATGCAGCCCCCTTCTTTCAAGGGTGAAGGGGATAATGTTGAAAAGGATGTTGAGACATGGATAGAATCCATGATGACTACTTTACTGCCACTAAGACGGAGCAAGCGAATCAATTTATGCTAGGAATGTTTCTGTTGATTGGAGAAGCAAAGTTATGGTGGAAACATGACTGCTGTGACAAGGGTGTTGCAAAAAATTCTCAGTCTTGGGATGAAATCAAAAAGGCAGTCAGAGGAAGATATCTGCCCCCTAATCACCAATATTTGAAGATGAATGAGTTCTTTAATTTAAAGCAAAATGAGCTGACCTTGGAGGAGTATTTCTCCAAGTTTGTTACATTGAGGAGGTATGGACTGGTTTTGACAAACGAACAACAAGTGGCCCGATTCTACCAAGGGTTAAATGCACCTTTGGATGCTCAGCTTGAAGCCATGCATCCCACATAATTGCAGGATGCACTACTGCATGCTAAGCCTTTGGCCAAGAAGAGGAGATTTCAAGCAACCAATTCTAGTGAGACCCAAAGAAGAATTAGTCCAAGCAGATTCCAAGGGAGAAGACCCCAAGGTTATGCGGCACCTGCAATAAAACAAGGACAAAGAGAGCTCTGATGTTTTGAGTGCAATGAACTAAGGCATTATAGGCGAGAGTGTCCTCACCTGGCAATCAATGCAACAGCTGAAGCTAGACCTAGTCAAAATCATCAGGGAGAAAGAACTGATGGACGTACATAAGGATGTGGAAGAGGCCATGGCCGCGTTTCTAGAGCTTATGGTAGAGGAAGACATGCTCAAGGGAGTGCTCATGCGGTAAGAATAGAGGCCATACTTGAGGAAGAAATTGATAGAGCAACCCTCCATGCTGTTATTGATAATCCTTGAGCTCAAGAACAGTTTGCAGTTATTCAAACATCGGCCAACCACCAAGGTGAATCTTTCTCATTGCTCATCAGTTGTGGAATCACACATTCATTCTTGTCTCCTAAATGCCTACAAAAGTTAAGGCTATCCCAGAATCCAACCAATCCTATGATAGTTGAAATGGCAAATGGGAAATCAATTATATCTAGACAAACAATGGGACTTCTAGATTTTGCATTAGATGTAGCCTGTCCACTCTTTGTCAAGGAGATTTTCTAACTTCATGGACTTCCAAAATGGATAGTAAGCGATCGAGATACTAAGTTCACTTCCAACTTTTGGACTTCACTGATTACAGCCATTGGTACCCAGTTGGATTTTAGTACAGCATATCATCCTCAGATTGATGGTCAAACCGAACATGTGAGTCATTGAATACATCCTAAGAGCATATTGTGGAAGAGAACCTAACAAGTGGATCCAATAATTTCCCCTAGTGGAATTTGCATACAATGAATCCCACCATCAAAGTATTGGAAGGACACCTTTCTGTGCACTTTATGGTCAAGATTGTTTATCACCTTTAAATTTCTCAGATCCAGCTATAAGAGTCAAAGCTTCCAAGAAAATGCTAGAAGATATGGAGGCCTAGACTAAGGAAATACATAAAGACATTCAAGCTGCTAAGGATCAACAAAAGAAGTACGCAGACCAAAGCAGATAAAAAAGAACCTTCAAGCATAGAGAGCAAGTTTTCTTGGGAGTAAAGCCAAAGACAAGTAATCTATCTTTGGGCAAGTATAAGAAGCTTAGCTACAGATATTGTGGACCCTATCTAATAGAAAAGAACATAGGAAGTCAAGCCTACACGCTGAATCTACCCTCTCATCTCAAGGTTTATAATGTTTTCCATGTCAGCAAATTGAAGAACATCGTGTTCTTGATGATGAAAAAATCGTAATGCCCACCCAAGGAATTCTTCTGCTTCAACCTGATAGAATCTTAGAATCTAGGGAAAGGAACCTTAGAAATAGATCCCTTAGAGAGTGTCTGATCCAATGGAAGGACTACCCTGAAGAAGATGCTACTTGGGAAAATGAAAGATCTCTTATGAAGGATTACACAAATTTTTCACCAAAATGAGGACATTTTAATTTCTCAATTTAGGGAGAATGTAATGTGCTAGACCTCGGCAACAACTGTACCCATTGATAAATTGAAAACAGTGCAATTTTATTGAACTAAAAGTGTCCATTTTTGTGAATTTTTTTGATTCAATCATAGGCAATAGATGTGTGTGTCAATGTGTGTCCATTGTAGTCCCCAACACGAGATTTCCAACGCACCTGACAACGTCCAAAACAAAGCCAGAATGTGCACTTTAGCGCACATTTAAGCTGGTAATTTTTTTTATTATGGTAAAACTGAAGGGTTAAAGGGCCAAGCACTCACCTAACAAGTGTCAAGACATGCATAAAAGGCCCCAGTTAACTAAATTGGAATTTAGTTAAATGAGAGAGTCCCCTCCTCTTCCAGACCTGCCTCCCACCACTTGGAGTTGAGTCCAATCTGCATGGACTCTCCCCTAGCCTATATAAAGACCCCTAGCCCCCTCACAACAAACATTGTATGCTCAGAGAGCTCTTCAGGAGGAGGAGATTCTGCTCAAAATCACTCATGCATTTGTGTGTGCGTGCACACACACACACACACACACACACTCCCTCATGGAGTTAGAGGAGGTTGACACGAGGCAATGCGAGGCGACGAAGTGACGAACTGCGATCGACATCGTGAAATTTGCGAGGTACTAGAATGTTAAATTCAGTAGCCACACATACTCTTGTACGCTTAGGAAAACATACTCTCTCTTCAAAATCCATAAATTTTCTCTCTCTAAAAATTCTTGTGTTCCTTGATATTAGGTAGCATGCAACTCTTGCATGTATGATTTTCGTGTGTGCATGAAGCCTTTAGGAATGACATTCTTCTTTGAATTTCATAGAAATCTCACATGTATGGAATCTAGTTGGACTAATTCTTCTCTGGGTCTCACTAGAATTGGTTGGCTAAAATCTCCTCTTCTTGTCCAAAGGCTTAGCACGCAACAGTGCATCCTGCAATGATGTGGACTGCATGGCTTCAAGCTGAGCATCCAAAGGTGCATTTAATCCTTGGTAGAATCAGGCCACTTGTTGTTCGTTTGTCAAAACCGGTCCATACCTCCTCACTGTAACAAACTTGGAGAAATACTCCTCCAAGGTCAGCTCATTTTTCTTTAAATCAAAGAACTCAATCATCTTCAAAGATTGGTGACCAAGGGGAAGATATCTTCCTCTGAATACCTATTTGATTTCATCCCTTATTTATGTAAGAACCTTTTACATCGATGGGGTCCATGACCTTATTACAAAATTATGATAATAAATTTAATTTTCTCGCGTATAATCAAAGCCATGATATTCTTGTGCACTCTTTAGATAAAAACACAAGGGTTCTCTAGCAGGGGCTAGGAATCAATAAGTGGCAGGGAGTTTTGGTAATTCGGTCGTCCATCCCTTGCTCGAGAAGTGGCTATTTCTCCCCATAACAACCACTCTATCTTTTGGAACAGCTACAATGACCTTGTCATAGACCCATCGGTTGAACGCTTTCGTCTGCAAATATTGTCCTGAAGTTTGTTTGCCAAATATATAGTAATGGACCAGCTTCAACTCTTCACACCATTTGAGGCGGCAGAGATCATTCCTCAAGTTGCCTAGGCTTCCAGGCCTAATGGTGAAAGTGCCTCCACGAACCCACTGGTTTTGTACCATCCTCACTGGATCCTAGTAAAATATGGAGTGGTCAATACTTCTAGAATCCTCATGACTGTTTCTCAAAACTCATAGTCATTTGATCGGCACGCAGTCAGATACATGATATTGAATATTCGAAATTGCATGTATGCCTCATGCTGATCCTAAAACATGTTTTATATATATATATATATATATATATATATATATATATATATATATATATATATATATATATATATATATATATATATATATATATATATATATATATATATATATATATACACACGTAAGAATATGAAATCAATTTAGTACAGTAATTTAGAAACCATAAGCAAAGAATAATGGAAATTAAAATAATGCCTTTCTATCTACATCCTATTGTTAACCTAGGTTTAACCTAGGCTCTGATACCATCTGTAATGTCCACGATTGTTTAAGATCACTGACTGGGAGAGCTCAACACATCCGCTCCGACTTTGCAATGCAAAGCGGAGGAACGATCAAGTGAGATGCCCTAACTCTACGTATCCTTTAGCGAGGTCACCCTAAAAGGGGTTGCTTAATTGTTTTGCAATCGCAAATAACTACAACTCTTGGTTCATAGACTGACGCTTTTTGCCTCATCGAGTTCGAGGCACAGCCGTCAGTTGATCCCCTAAGGTTAGGACTTGTTTCTACGTTATCTATCATCATTTAAGTCCACATTCGTGGAAAGCACCTGACTTATCGGGTTCACCTGTCCGACGATTGGTTCTAGACCAACCCCCGCTTTCCACCCCACACACACCCTTGTCTTTGTTTCCTGATTACTACCACACTGTGTAACATTCACAAGCAATTCCATAATTAATTCATGACATGATTTTTGTTTTAATAATATTTTCAAACATCACCAAGACAATATTTTTGCAGAAAATTTCTACTGAATACAACATACTTATTAGACTTAACGGCTGACACAGTCGACCTGCAACAACAGGATTTTTCCTTTGCACCAATAGAGCCTTTGTATAAAGGTTTTCTCATTCATAATCAATTATTCAGTTCAGGACAACCATCCTCTTTGAGCACAACCCGGCATCGTGCACCACCACGGTAGCGCGCAACAACGTGGCATGGGCACCAACCCGCATCATGCAACAATGCAGCATGGGCACCAACCCGCAGCGTCACGCAGCAACGTGACATCATGCTGCCATCCAATTGATTCAGTTTAGATTCAAATGAAATCTAACTCTTCTTCACCCAAAATTGATGCAAACAGTATTTTTAACATCAAACAGAATTCCTACCTAAGTTTTTATTAACAAAGCATGCATTTTGCTTTATGCAGCTAGTGTTTTCCTTATGGTTTCTTAAGCTCTGCTAGGTCATGCTTATCTATGATGCATAAAACTTAAGATTGCTGGTACCTCGTTTGGATTTACGACATGTTATGATGTGGTGGATGATTCTCCTCGTCTACTGGAGCATGGCTTAGGCCAGCTCCGTTATTGTTCTTCTTTGCAACTTTGGTAGCCATTACGCAGGTCAAAAATAGAATTGGTAGGAAAAAGAAGTTCCTCGTGCTAAGTGTGAGTCTGAAGCTAAGTTCAATCAAAACATCCAACAATTTAATAACTTAATTTTTTTAGGATCTGGTGGACCTATTTGTCCTAGAAATCAAGCGAAAATTCGACTTTTATAGATAATTTAGCAAAAACTTATTTATTACAAATTATTCATGCATATAAAAATCACAAAAAAATTTCTAGAGATGAAAAAAATCTCAAAAATCTCTATAAAAATATTTAAAAAAAATTTAAATGGTATTTGCTAATTTCTATCTAGTTTTACTAAGCTGAAATTACCTATTTCTAGTGTAATTTTTATTTATTTCTACATAAAAGTATTATTTTAGGCTTAAAAATATCTTTAAAAACTCAAAGAAAAACTAGAAAATATTTTTCTTATACGTGAAGTAATTTTTAAAATTATAAAATTAGTGATATAAAAACTTTGATTAAATATATACTTACCTGTTAATTAATTAATAGTTAACTTTCGATTAGTAAAATCTATAATATTATATGATTTTATCGTATCTAATCACTAATGTACTGAATCTAATGACCTATGGACAATTATGTGTAATTTCTTTAATGATACTTGCCCATCTAGGCCCATGTATGCACAGATAAGGTAGGTATGGGTGCGTAATGAGCATGCATGTGAGATTTCTATGAAATTCAGAGATATATGTCATTCCTAGAGGCTTCATGCATGCGAAAATCATACATGCAAGAGTTGCATGCTACCTAGGATCAAGGAACACAAGAATTTCTAGAGGGAGAAAATTTACGAGTTTTGAAGAGAGAGAGAGAGTGTTTTCCTAAGCGTACAAGAGTATGTGTAGATGCTAAATTTAACATCCCATTACCTTTGGTCTCCTGTTTCACAAGTTTCACGATGTCGATCGCAGTTCGTCATTTCATCGCCTCGCAATGCCTCGCGCGAACCTCCTCTAACTCCATGAGTGAGTGTGTGTGTGTGCGTGCGTGCACGTGCGCACGTGCACAAATGCATGACTGAATTTTAGGAGAGTCCCGTTCTCCTGAAGAGCTCTCCGAACATACAATGTGTGTTGTGAGGGGGCTGGGGGTCTTTATATACGCTAGGGGAGGCTCCATGCAGACTGGAGTGAACTCTAGGTGGTGGGAGGCAGGTCTGCAAGAGGAGGGGGGCCTCTCAGTTAACTAAATTTGAGTTTAGTCCTTTTATGCATGTCCTGACACTTGTTAGGTGAGTGCCTAGCCCTTTAACCCTTCAATTTTACCATAGTTAAAAAAAATTGCCAACTTAAATGTGAGCTAAAGTACACATTGACACACACATCTATTGCCTATGATCGAATCCAAAAATTCACAAAAATGGACACTTTAAGTTCAATAAAATTGCATTGTTTTCAATTTATCAATGGGTACAATTGTTGCCGGGGTCAGGCACATTACATTCTCCCCAACTTGAGAAATCAAAATGTCCTCATTTTGGGAGAAAATCTAGGTAATCCTTCATAAGAGATCTTTCATCTTTCCAAGTAGCATCTTCTTCAGGGTAGTCCTTTCATTGGATCAGATGCTCTCTAAGGGATCTTCAATTTGCTTACATGGAATACATTATGGACCTTGAGATGAGAGGGTAACTTGAGTCTGTAGGCTTGACTTCCTATGTTCTTTTCTATTAGATAGGGTCCACAATATTTGTACCTAAGCTTCTTATACTTGTCCAAAGATAGGTTATTTTTCTTTGGATTTACTCTCAAGAAAACTTGATCTCCAGGTTTGAATGTCATTTCTTATCTGCTTTGGTCTGCATACTTCTTTTGAGCTTGAATGTCTTTACGTATTGCCTTAGTCTGGGCCTCCATATCTTCTAGCATTGTCTTGAAAGCTTCGACTCTGTATTGACTACAGAGGATTGAACCAGGTTATGGTAAAGAACAAGTACCCGATCCCTTGCATCAATGATTTACTAGATCGACTTCACGGAGCTAAAGTCTTTACAAAGATAGACCTAAGGTCAAGTTACTATCAGATTCATGTTTGGGAAGAAGACATTTCAAAGACAGCATTTAACACTCGCTATGGACATAATGAGTTCATTGTTATGTCTTTTCTAATTTTTCTCCAAATTTTTGAAGATGTTTTTTAGCCTAAAATAATACTTTTAGGAAGAAATAAATAGGAATTACACTAGAAATAGGTAATTTCAGCCTAGTCAAATTAGGGAAAAATAAGCAAATACCATTTGGAATTTTTTCTTAGATTTTGATGGAGATTCTTGAGACTTGTTTCATCTCTGGAAATTTTCTTGTGATTTTTATATGCATTCATAATTTGTAATAAATAAATTTCGGCCAAATTATCTATAAAAGTTGAATTTTCCTATGCACCAACAGAGCCTTTGTATAAAGGTTTTCTCATTCATAATCAATTATTCAGCTCAAGGCAGCAACCCTCTTTGGGCACCGTCAACGAATCTTTTCGACTTAACGGCGGCTGATCACGGTCGACCTCTTTGAATTTTCAACAACGAATCTTGTGCAGGTCGACCGTGATCAGCCGTTAAGTCTAAGAAGTAAGTTGTTTTCAGTAAAAATTATCTGCAGAAAGACTGTCTTAGCGATGTTTGAAAATTTTACTGTCAGAACAAAAATCGTTTCAGGAATTAATTAAGAAATTGCTTGTAAATGTTACACAATGTGGTAGTAATTAGGAAACAAAGACAAGGGTGTCTGTGGGGTGGAAAGTGGGGATTGTTCTAGAACCAATCGTCAGACGGGTGCACTCAATAGGTCGGGTGCTTTCACGAATGTGGACTTAAATGACGATAGATAACGTAGAACTAAGTCCTAACCTTAGGGGATCGACTGGACGGTTGTGCCTCACAATCGATGAGGAAAAAAGCGTCAGTTTATGAATTAAGGGTTCTAGTTATTTGCAAATCCAAAACAATTAAGCAACCCCTTTTAGGGTGACCTCGCTAAAGGATACCATATGTGGTGCTCCTATGCAGGATGTCGTCTTTCAGAATGCAATGATTGCAGGATATGCCCAACTGCCAGCAAGCTCTGGGCTGTTTTCAGTAGGTACAAAGCGAGGGCCTTTCTCCAGCCTCTCTCCGGACGCTATCACCTATGTGTGCATCTTGCAGGAATGTGGATGTATGCAAATTGCTCTCAAAAAGAGGTGGCATGCTTGGCAGTCCCTTGGAAGCTCTGGGCTGTTTTCAGTAGGTACAAAGCGAGGGCCTTTCTCCAGCCTCTCTCCAGATGCTATCACCTACGTGTGCATCTTGCAGGAATGCGGATGTATGCAAATTTCTCTCAAAAAGAGGTGGTGTGCTTGGCAGTCCCTTGGTCGATAAGTATCAACAAGGGTTGTTTCAAAAACATTCCATGCTTGGCAATGCCTTGGTTGATGCGTCTGCTGAATGTGGTGCACTTCAGAAAGCACAAAATAAGCTTGAGGAGCTTTCTGTCCCCAATGCCATCTCTTGGAATGCATTGATTGGGGATACGTACAACAGGTGCAGGGCCAGAAAGCTCTCGATTGTTTTTAGTGGATCCAAAGCGAGGGACTCTCTCTAGATGCAGTCACATACGCGTTTATCTTGAAGGCATGTGTCTGTATGCAAGATGCTTGGCTTTTCCTGGGATGATGTGTACGCCAAATATGGTGCTCTTCAAAACGCACAAAAGCATTCTAGGAGCTTCTTGTATGGAATGCCACCTCTTCAAATGCTCCGACTGTAGGATGCGCCACACATCAACAAGGTAAGGAAGCTCTATACTATTTTTAGCTGATTGTTGGATGTCACCTCCTCAAACGCAATGATTGTGGGATGCACCGCACATCAGCAGGGCAAGGAAGCTCTAGACTATGCAAAGCCTTGTTATAGCCATAGATGGAGCCATCATTTTGGGACCTCCCTTTTTTTTGCCCTCAAGATGTGCTCTCTTTGCCCTGAGTGCCCACTTGGGAAATTTTTCTTCAATACCTCTTGGGGGGTATTTGCAAGCTAAAATGTTTTCATGAAATTTTGAACACATGTTCTTTTATCCTGTGAGCATTTCCGCTAAAATTATGGCCGCAAATCTTACACCTCAACTTTGATGTAGTCTTTGAATTGATGTTTCCATGAAATTTTGAACACATGTTCTTTTATCCTGTGAACATTTCTGCTAAAATTATGGCCGCAGGTCTTACACCTCAACTTTGATGTAGTCTTTCCATTGACCAATTCATCTACATAGTTCTGCTCGTATCCTTTCACCATCTTCTTAAGATTTGAAATGAAAAGACATGGGTCCTATGGGCAAGGCCACCGGCACGGCCGGACAGTGTGTACGCTAGGGGGAGGCTATAAGATAGCACGATTGGGTGGAGACTAGCACACGCATTACCACCGCCCTTTCACTAGTATCCGAGCTATTTTTGGGAGGAGGCTAAAAGCGGCTTGCATGTGCATGCGACACCCTGGTTCTCTCCCACGTTCCGCAGACAGCGAGGTCTCCGCTGTACAACAAAAAGAAGGCGGACACAGTTTTCTGTGCAAGCAGCACGTGGGTAGACAGCGACAGCCGACCTCAGACCAATTCATCTACATTGTTCTACTCGTATCCTTTCACCATCTTCTTAAGATCTACAATGTAAAGAAATGGGTCCTATGGGCAAGGCCACCGGCACGGTTGGACAGTGTGTACGACAGGGGGAAGCTATAAGATAGCACGGTTGGGTGGAGACTAGCACACGCATTACCATCGCCCTTTCACTGGTATCCGAATTATTTTTGGGAGGAGGCTAAAAGCGGCTTGCATGTGCATGCGACGCCCTACTTCTCTCTCACGTTCCGCAGACAACGACGTCTCCGCTGTGAAGCAAAAAGAAGACAGACACAATTTTATGTGCGAGCAACGCATCGGTAGACAACGACAACCGACCTCGACCGCCCCATGTACGTCTTACCAAGGCAAACTCGACGAAACCGAGGCTCCGATAGCTTCCGTTGGTGCCATTGGCTGCGCGTGTAGGAAGGCCCGCTTAACCCTTGCATGAAGGAGGGTTGAACCCACCCCATGAGGGTAAGAGGCAAACACTTTACCATCAAGCTATTGGCCTTTGTTGTGTATAACAAGGAAAGATAGTCTACTTGTGTTGAATGGAAAACTAGAAGGAAAGGGACAGCTTCAAACTTCAAGGAAGTAGCTTTAGCATTCCTTTTCACTTCTAGGAGGAAGTCAAGTTTTCCTCCAAAAATTCTTTTTTCCTCAAGGAGGTCGCTTCAAAGTTAAGAAAATCCTTCACAAAAACGATAGGTTTTTGTGAAGAATCATCAAAGGTGTTCTTACAAGGAACGACAAGTGAAGCGCTCAACTTCCTACAAGGCGAGGTTCGCATGCAACACAAATCGCGGAGCATACAAAACACAAAGACTTCAATTTCCCAAGGTACAACTTGTCATTTCTTTTTCTCTCTTTGCATTAGTGTGTATCTACCATGGTGAGTGAGGATATCCCAGCTACACACACATTTGATTTTGAGCACGTCGATCAAAATAAGGGCACCACGGGTGCTGCTGACACTAATATACATGATGATGATGATCTAGGAGATCATGGGCTTGTAGATATGGCTTCTTTCAAGACTTTGGAACATCGCCAAAGCGTACTTGAAAGAAACCTCTCTGCACTCAATGCAATGTTACCAATCTTACAGAGTTACTTGTGAAATTATGACTTCATAGACAATTCAAGGAGCCACAAGTGGCACGGTTCAAGGGAACCAAGCTCGCACGTCTCAAGGAGTCCAAGAGACAAGTGCTGCAGAAGATGCAGAAGGTAGCAATGCATCACTTAAGAATATCACCATTCCTGAGTTTCACGGGGAAGAGTGTGATCGCAACAAGGATGCGGTCAATATGTTCTTACACAAATGGAGTGATATTCATAGATTGAGACACAACCCGGATATAAAGACGAGTGTGGAAACAAGCCTATCTTTTAAAGGCAAGGCCTATAAGTGGTGGATGACATTTCCAATAGATGCTCGTCCTCCGTCTTGGGCTGCGTTTCAAGGGTCTTTCTCCAAAGAGTTTTTGGACTCCAATGAAGAAGATAAGAATTGGTTAGCATGGGATGCACCGCATGTCTGCCGTCTTTCTCACACAGTACCTTTCAAAGTGTCGAGAAATCATATTAAAAATAGAAGGTTTAGATGAATTCCAAAAGATACGGCGTTTTAATAGGGGTCTTGACAAAGACTATCGTCTTCATGTTAAGACCCAACATCCAAAAACTTTGGAAGAAGCCATTAGTCATGCACAAAGATATGATGATAACCAAGAGAGGAAAGGAAATGTTCCCTACTCTAAGAATACTTTTGCTAAGAGCAATGTGGCTAAGAGCCAATGTTGAGGTAGATCTCCCACACGTTCCAAGAGGAATAAGAGACAATCTACCTCTCCACGCCCACAAGAGCCTAAGAAGCTTAAGCAATCACGAGATACTCCGCGTGGGTCTCTCAGCACTGCTGATTTTGAGCGTGCAAAGAAACACAATTTTTGTTTTAGATGTCTTTCGGACCAACATAACAAGAAAGATTTTCCTCTTTTGCAAGGCAAAGAAAAGGCCATGCACACGGTGCAACGCCTCGCATTAGATTCATCTCCTAAATATTGTGCTCTAGAGGTTCTTCATATGGAAGAAAAGCACAAGTGTTGTGTACCTGCTTCAATGTGGCAACCCACCTTTGGCCCCCATGATTTGATTCTCATGCATGGCACAATTAACAGACAACATGTTCATATTTTGGTGGATGATGGTGCAACTCATAACTTCTTGAACTATAAGCAAGTCAAGAAATCGAAGCTTACACAGACTCCCTGCTCTCACAAGTATGTGGTGGAGCAGATGTCTGGGAATGATAAAGAAGTATGGGACACGATAGTTCAAGGGGTTGAGCTTATTGTTCAAGATCATACGATGACCCTTGACTTCCAAGTTATGAACATGGACCGTGCTGATGTAGTTTTAGGACGGGAGTGGCTGCATGGTTTAGGAAACACATTGCACACTAGTTATGAACACAACTCTTTATCCTTTATGGCCAATGGTAAACATGTGCTTTTGCTTGGTGAGAAAAATATACCATCTGCACCTCTTATATGTACAGCTGAGCTTTCTATTTTGTAGAAAGCAAATTTAATAGATGAAGTCTTTTTGTGTTACTGCTTGTCTCCAAGTCTTGTGAATTCTCAAGAGCAAAGTGCTGTGAATTCTAGTAATGGTATGCAAAGTGCAATGAATTCTAGTAATGGTATGCAAAGTGCAATGAATTCTACTGATAAACAAAGTGCTAACAAATCTAATGAGCAAAGTGATCTCAATTTTAATTCTATAGAGCAACGTGCAATTGTTGTAAAACAAACATTACAGGAATTACAAGATTCTCCATCCCAACATAACTCTAGTTTACTTTCTCCTTTTGCACGGCAAAAGCTGACTCACTTACTCATGGAGTATAGTGATGTGTTCTCAATTGATTTACCACTGGGTTTACCCCCTACACGTGATGTGCAGCATGGCATAGATGTCTTGCCACGCACTAAACCCGTAAGTAAACCACCTTATCGTATGAGTGCTAAAGAAGCCAAGGAGGTTGAGAGTCAGTTGACTGACTACCTCGCTCGTGGTTTCATTAGACCTAGCACTTCGCCTTGGGCATCACCAATTCTATTGGTAAAAAAGAAAGATGGTACTATGCGCATGTGCGTAGATTAATGTGGATTAAATGCGATAACCATCAAGAACAAGTATCCTTTGCCTCGATTGGATGAGTTATTTGATCAACTCCATGGTGCAAGATACTATACAAAGATAGATCTTCGTTCAGGATACTACCAGGTACGTATCCTACTACAAGATATCTCCAAAACTGCCTTTAGAACACGGTTCCTGCATTTTGAATTTATGGTTATGCCTTTTGGTCTAACCAATTCTCTAGCTACATTTATGACACTCATGGACAGTGTCTTACGTCCCTATCTTGGAAAATTTGTTGTGGTTTTCCTTGATGATATTCTCATTTATAGTAAGACTGAAGATGAACACATAGAACACTTACGATTAGTGTTTGAACACTACGAGCTCACGCGATGTATGCTAAGCAAAGCAAGTGCGATTTCTTAAGAACAGAGATACATTACCTCGGTCATGTGATCTCTTATTCTGGCATCAAGATGGACACTGTCAAGGTCACTACCACTCTTAGATGGCCACATCCAAACACGGTTGAGGAGCTTCAAATATTTTTAGGCATGGCTGGATTTTATCGACAGTATATCCGTGACTATGCCAAAATCATTATTCCTATGACGGATCAACTTAAAGCAAAAGGTAAGACCTTTTCTTGGGAAGAAGCCCAAAAATGCAGTTTCGAAAAACTCAAGGTAGCTATGGCCAGTGCTCCCATCCTAGCAATCGTCGACCCACTTAAGCCGTTTGTGGTAGAGACTGATGCTAGTGATAAAGCCATTGGTGCGGTACTTCTCCAGGAGGGAAGACCAATAGCCTTTGAAATTAAAAAGTTAGATAGATCTCAACAAAATTATTATGTCTATGAGAGACAGCTCTATGCCATAATTCACGCTTTACGAAAGTGGCGACACTATTTATATGGTGCCGAGTTTGAAGTAGTTTTTGACCATGAGAGTATCAAATGGTTTACTACTCAAACAGACTTGAAGGGCCATAAAGCTAGATGGACAAAAATCCTTCAAGATTATGATTGTAAGCTACGATATCGCAAGGGGCGATATAATGTAGTATCGGATGCACTAAGTCGGATGCCTCATATTAATTCACTTGCTTTCACGGAACTAAAGAGTGGATTTTTGGAGTCATTATGTGGCAAGTCTGCACAAGATCACTCATATGCTAAAGTGTGGAGTGCAGTTTTAAAAAGGTATCCCTCACACTCACATGTCTTTGAACAGCCAGATCAACATGTCTCTACACGAGTAGATAGAAACTCCAACACACAGAGCTCCACCTCTACTCAGGAAGAGCTTAAGCGATGGAAGAACTTTTCCATTGATGATGGCTACTTACTCCACAAAGGTAGAGTATGTGTGCCAAAGGACTCAGACACAAGGCACCAAATCTTATTTGAGTGTCACGACAGTCCATGTGTTGGTCATTGTTTGCGGGTCGCCGCGATGGACGTCCATAGCATAGCTCTCAAGCATCAACATAAAATTATCGATACAGGGGAAGCGACTCGGATGAGGCATGGAAACTCACTAGGGTGTCAATCCTAATGAAGTGAACTAGAAGAGATGCAACTACTAACTCTACAAGCAAATCAATTGCACTAAAGCCAAGTAATCTGCCTATGTCCTTCTACACAGCTCTACAGTCATCACGTCTGTTCACCATGCAAATCATATCGAAATCGCACGAAACTTGAAGGGAAGCTATAGGGGACTATCAAGAACATGTCCTATTACTGTCACAGCATTGTGGAGAGGTACAACGATCGCGATCTTTCGTCCCACAGTATGCAAAAATAGTAAACGAATGATCCTAAAGGGTCGTTTTTAGGTCCCTAAAGCCTCTCCTAGGGTCAAAACAACATAAAATATGCATATAAACACTCAAAACAATGACTTAAGGCCTAGACGGATGCGTCTAAAATCTTCACCGAATCTTGAATGCTTACACTTGAATGGAAGAGTAGAGTAAGAGGAACACAATGCAAGAAACAAAACTGAATTTGGATTACTGTAGCCGCAATGGCGAAGATTACAAGTTTGAACAAGAAGGAGCTCTCATTCGTACACTGTCTTCTCAGTTTTTCCTCCAAAAGGATTATCCAAAACTTACAGAAAATGACCTTTATAGATTAGGTCTTTGTAAAAATGGCTTGTCTGGCCATAAGCCCCTGATCTTAAAACTGGCTCTCTAATATACAATTGCTCCCAAAAGAATAATCATACATCCTTGACAATTTCCCGGCTTAGAGATGCTTCTTTACAAAAGAATTTTACAATGGTTTCTCAGGAAATTATGGTCCTTCTGGCCACGGCCGCCTGTTACCTCTTCCGCCAAACACTCCCCCCTTCCTTATCCTTGTACGCCCTCGTGCATGTTCAGTGCTTTGGCCGTTGATGTGGCTCTAATGAAGCGAGTGTCGCTGAAAAGCTTCTTGTTCGCAGTACGACTTCGAGGGCTTCTTGGTGTTGACTGAATGGATTTTCTGATAATGTGTGTTGGTATGCCACGTACCTTGCCTTGAGGTCCTTTGCCATGGGATGAAAAATCCTTGAATCCATTTCGAAGAATCCTGTGACGAAGGCCTCTTCAAACGTTTGCAAGTAGTGTGATGGTAGGTACATTAGCCTGGAGTACATGGCCATCAAGATATGGCATGGCGGTGAATCCTGTAGATTCCAGCAGATGCCTCTGTGTCCTTCCAAGAATAGATTCCACGGATGATCGTCGCCTTCAGTGTCTTTAAACACCTGGATGCAGGTGATGATCATCCGTGCTATCTTTACTAACATCTGGCAGGCCAAATCGAGGACATCCCGTAGCAAAGTCACTGTTGAGTTCAGTGTGCTGACCATGTACGCCATTGTAGGGGGTTGCTGCGCTGTCAGAACCGGGTAATTTAGCTTGTGCTCCCTTGACCCCTTCCATGTTGTGAAATCTTTCCAAGTGCATCGTCGAGGGGTAGGGCAGAATGTAGGATCTATTTGTATATTTTGAGGTGCGTTGCGGTAATTTGTTAGATCCTGTGGTCTTTTGTCCAACCACTTCTGCCTCCACTTGGGGTGGTCATCGACAAGCACCTGAGCTTCTTCCACTGTGAGTGCAATGCCCTCGTAACCCCCTTCTTTTTTTTGTGGCAAGGCTGGCCACATCTTTTCTTTCCACAAATTCTCTTCATGGCATAGCAGAGGAAACGGGAGGTATTTGTGGCCAAACCCTTCCACCTGCTCTTCTAGTTGTAAATATGCCAGGGCTGCTGACTCCAGTATCTTCTTTTCATAGAGCATATATGCCTTGGCTGGCCCCTCTGGAATGTCTTAAATGCTTTCACTGAGTTCATCTCGTATGTCTAGATCGGGTCCTTCAAATTCCTGCTCCTGTTGCCCTTGGTGTGAGGTTCCAGGCAAGTCTGTCGCATGGTGTCCAAGCAGCAGTTGGGGTTGAGTCTGTGCCTTGTCTGCTTTGATCTATTGTTGGACAAGCATATCTTCTTTTTCCTTTAGCAATGTGTCACCGATCTGTCTCTGAATCTGGAGTTCAACGCTTACTTGAGCGAGTTGCTGGTCCACTTCTTTTAATTTTAACTCGTTTGCCACTGTCTGGGCCACCATTCCTGATACGAGCAGCTGCCTTTGAAGCCTTTCTTGCTCTAGCTCTGCTTTTAGCGCTGCTATAGTGTTTGCTACTGTGGCATTGTCAGATGTGGAGACGAATGCTCCAACAGGTTCCTGATTAGCCATCAAAGCCGTCAGAGTGCCCTTGACAGTGCTATAGGAGTTGCTAAGCCTTTGAAATCTTGCACTTTCGTAGGCAAGCTGCTTTGTCGCTTTTTGGACTCTGGCCGTCAGCTCTTGGCACTCTTTCTCTTTGGCAGTCAGGTATGTCCTGACTGTTAGGAAATAAGACGTAGCTAAATAGATAATTGAGTAGATTACTTAATGGAGAGAGACAGATTTATATACACGAGATTATAGAGTAGAGAGAGAGAGAGAGTACACACGATATACGTGGTTCACCCAATGTGGGCTACGTCCACGGGAAAGCATCCACTCAATGGCTTTAGTACTTCAAAACAAGAAGAAGTTTACAAAGGGATTATACCCTTAATGGAGCTCCCGCCTTGCTTCATTCTCACCACCTCACACTCACCTTGTTGCATCAACTTCACACTATGAAATGTGTGTAGAAATGGCCTCCTTTTATAGGCCAAAAGAGCTGCCCTCTCTTACGAGAGACAGCCATGTGTAGCCGCCCTTGTGCGAATAAGTCCAAATCGGACCCTCCAATCCGCCCATGTGTGGCGGCCCTTGAGAAGACAAGTCTGCTTTTGAATTCGGCCACCGGCCATTGAATTCGACCACCGGCCACCGGCCATTGACTTCCGACCACCGGCCATCGGCCATTGACTTCCGACCACCGGCCATCGGCCATTGACTATGGCCACCGGCCAATCGACCGGTTGTTTTCCGACCACTTTCCGGCCGCCGTCCGGCCATAATATTCCGGCGAAAAAAAAGTCTCAGGGGCCTCCGTCCCCGAGGCCTTTAAAGTTGCCCCTGATTCTTGTCCGTGAAAATTTTGGTTTCCAGTGAGTGATTTTCCTTCACGCACGATGGCTTCTCCTCATAATGGGAGCCTTACAAATGTGCGCTTTTACCACAGAAAATTACAAGGGTAGATTAGGCTCCATACTTAACAATCTCCCACTTGGAGACTGATCTCCAAACCAAACCTGTGTGACTGCTTTCCATTTTGGCTTCTTATCCTTGAATGCCGATTGAAGATGAGCAAAAACTCAACTTCTCCTTGTTGACCACATTTGTAAACATGTCTGCAGGATTTTCACTTGTATGCACCTTTCCTAGCTTTAGTTGTCCCTCTTCCAAAAGAGTGCGTATGAAGTGATATCTCACCTCAATGTGCTTTGTCCTTGAATGAAAGGCTGAGTTCTTCACAAGATGTATAGCGCTTTGGCTATCACTGTACAAGACACAATTGTCTTGTTTGAATCCAAGCTCTTCTAAGAATCTGTGAAGCCACAGAATTTCTTTGCTTGCCTCCGTCATTGCTACATACTCTGCTTCCGTGGTAGAAAGTGAAACCACTTTCTGCAGCTTTGAAGCCCAGCTTACTGCTGTGCCTCCAACCGTGAACACATAGCCAGTAGTGCTCCTTCGAGTATCTTTGTCACCTGCCATATCTGCATTAGCATACCCTTCTAGAAAAATATCAGTTCCTCCAAAATACAAAGCATTTGTTGTTGTCCCTTTTAGATACCTAAGTATCCACTTCACAGCTTGCCAATGCTCTTTACCTGGGTTGTCTATGAACCTACTCACGACTCCCACTGCATGTGCAATGTCTGGCCTTGTCCAGACCATAGCATACATTAGAGAACCTACCGCTGCAGCATATGGAACTTTAGACATATAGGCTATCTCCTCTTGTGTCTTTGGACACATATCCTTCGTTAGTTTAAAATGACCAGCCAAAGGTGTAGAAACTGGTTTTGCATTTTGCATTGCAAACCTTTCTAGTACTTTCTTGATGTAATCTTCTTGAGATAGCTTTATTGTCTTCTTCGTCCTGTCCCTTGATATTTTCATACCAAGTATCCTCTTTGCAGCACCTAAATCTTTCATTGAAAAAGATTTGGACAGCTCCTCTTTTAGGTCTTTGATGTCCTGCATGTTAGCACTTGCAATCAACATGTCATCAACATACAACATTAGGATGATGAATTTCCCATCTCCCAAATTCTTCGTGTAGACGCAGTGATCGGAGTTGCATCTTGTGAATCCATGATCCAACATCCATCGATCAAACTTCAAGTACCATTGTCTTGATGCTTGCTTTAAACCATACAAGCTCTTCTTTAATCTGCAAATCATTTTCTCCTTACCTTTTACTTCATACCCCTTTGGTTGAAGCATGTAGATTTCCTCCTCTAAGTCACCGTGAGGGAATGCCGTATTTACATCCATTTGCTCGAGATTTAGATCATGAGCAGCCACAAGGCTTAAGACAAGCCTAATTGAGTTCATTTTTACAACAGGAGAAAATATTTCATTGAAGTCAATACCTTTCTTTTGAGAAAAACCTTTTACCACAAGCCTAGACTTGTACCTTTTCTTCCCACCTTCTTCTTCCTTTAGCTTGTACACCCATTTGTTTTGAAGTGCCCGCTTACCTTTAGGCAACTCAACCAACTCCCATGTTTGGTTGCGATGTAGTGAGTCCATCTCCACTTGCATGCTCTTCGTCCATTCTTCTTTGGATTTATGTTGCATAGCTTCTTCGTATGATTCTGGCTCTCCAGAATCTGAGATCAAGAGATGGCTGAAGGAAGGAACAAACCTTTCTGGAGGTCTACTTGCTCTTGTAGATCTTCGGGGAATAGGTTGAGGCTCCTCATTTGGTTGACGTTGTTGCACATTGTCCCCGTTTGCAGTCCTTGAGTCTTCACCGTCCTCAAGCTCCATGTACTCATCACCTGTTTCTTTTGTTTGTTTTATTTCCAACTAATCTTTGTACATATTTTGTTCGTTAAAAATTACATCCCTACTCCTTAAGATTTTACCATCTTCAGGATTCCATAGGCAATACCCAAAGTCTCCTTCTCCATAGCCAATGAAGAAACACTTTTTGGACTTTGCATCTAGCTTTGATCTTAGGCTTCTATCTATGTGCATGAAAGCCTCACACCCAAACACTTTGAGAAATGCATAATTCACCGGTTTACTTGTCCATGCCTCTTCTGGAAGTCCTCCATCCAAAGCCGTTGAGGGTGACCGATTGATTAAGTACACAGACGTACTTACAGCTTCCGCCCAAAGCTCAAGAGATAGGCCTGCATGTAGCCGCATGCTTCGTGCTCGTTCCATGATTGTCCTGTTCATCCTTTCCGAAATCCCATTTTGTTGAGGTGTCCTTAGGGTTGTCCTTTGCCTCCGAATGCCATTGCTAGCACAAAATCTTTCAAAAGCTTGGCTGCAATATTCGCCTCCATTGTCGGATCTGAGGCATTTAACCTTGGTACCTGTTTCATTCTCCACAAAGGCTTTCCACCTTTGAAATATGGAAAATACATCGGATTTATTCTTCATGATATAAACCCATGTTTTTCTAGTCGCATCGTCTATGAATGTTACATAGTACAATGAGCCACCAAGTGATGGTGTACTTGCAGGACCCCAAACATCAGAATGAACCAACTCAAGTTTTTTATTTTTTCTTTCATTTCCTGATTTTTGAAATTTTACCCTCTTTTGTTTACCATAAACACAATCTTCACAGAACTCTAAGTCCACTTCTTTCAAACCTGGTAGAAGCTTCTTTGTTTGAAGGATTTGCATTCCTTTGGCACTCATATGTCCAAGTCGGTAGTGCCACACCGCACTGTCAACTTCTGTAGGTGCTGCACAAGCTGAAGGTTGCATGCTAACAGTACACAAGTAAAGTGTACCGACTTTTTCACCCTTGGCAACCACCAAAGATCCCTTTGAGATCTTCCACCGTTTGTTTCCGAATGCAATGTTGTGACCTTCATCGTCCAATTGTCCTGTAGAGATCAAATTTTTGCGAAGAGAAGGAACATGCTTAACATCTTTAAGCTTCCATTCATTTCCGTTAGCAGTTTTGACAGAAACTGTACCTTTGCCGAAAATCTCACAAGCTTCATCATCTCCCAAGTATACATACCCAAAATTACCTTTGGTGTAGTCTTGGAAATATTGCTTGTGTGGTGTCGCATGGAATGAAGCCCCAGAATCTACTATCCAAGAATTAGACACATTGTCTAATGAGAGAATTAGAGCATCTTGCTCTACTTTGCCTGCCACATTGGCCTCCGATGTTGGCTTGTTGTCTTGAGACTCTGTCTCCTTCTTCTTCTTGGACCAGCAATCCTTCTTGACGTGGCCCTTCTTGCCGCAGTTCCAACATTCAAGAACTGACTTTGTTCGTGATTTGCTCCGTCTTGAGCGATCACGACCCTTTTGGTTTTTGAACCTCTCCTTAGGCCTTCCTCTTGTTTCCACTGATAGTGCAGCACTTGATGATTCTCTTGTGCTTCTCCTTCGCATTTCCTCGCTTAGGAGAACACCCACAACATCATCAAACTTAAGAGTATTTGTGCCAGAGATAGAATTACTTACAGCCATCACAAGGCTGTCCCAACTATCCGGTAGAGATGATAGTATATGGAGAGCTCGCACTTCGTCATCGAAATTGATTTTCACTGATCGAAGTTGACTTATGTTTGTGTTAAAGTCATTTAGGTGTTCTGCAACTGAACCATTCTCTGCCATCTTTAGATTGAACGAGCGCTTCATAAGAAATACCTTATTGGATGCCGATGGTTTCTCGTAGAAGTCGTCAAGTGACTTCATCAAGTCCTCCGTGGTCTTCATCTCCAAAACATTGAAGGCCACCGTTGACGCCAAGCTTAACCGGATTGTTCCCAGTGCCTTTCGATCAAGGACAATCCATGCTTCATCTGCCATTGTTGCGGGCTTCTTTGCAAGACCGCCTAGTGGCAAATAGAGGTCCTTCTGGTAGAGATAGTCTTCAATCTGCATCTTCCAATGTTGGTAGTTTTTGCCGTTGAACTTCTCAATCTTGAGCTTCCCTTCCTCTGCCATAACTCCCACTCAATTCAAGGAATCCTTTCCTTGAGATAATTTAGCTACGAGCAAACCTTGCTCTGATACCAGTTGTTAGGAAATAAGACGTAGCTAAATAGATAATTGAGTAGATTACTTAATGGAGAGAGACAGATTTATATACACGAGATTATAGAGTAGAGAGAGAGAGAGTACACACGATATACGTGGTTCACCCAATGTGGGCTACGTCCACGGGAAAGCAGCCACTCAATGGCTTTAGTACTTCAAAACAAGAAGTAGTTTACAAAGGGATTATACCCTTAATGGAGCTCCCGCCTTGCTTCATTCTCACCACCTCACACTCACCTTGTTGCATCAACTTCACACTATGAAATGTGTGTAGAAATGGCCTCCTTTTATAGGCCAAAAGAGTTGCCCTCTCTTACGAGAGACAGCCATGTGTAGCCGCCCTTGTGCGAATAAGTCCAAATCGGACCCTCCAATCCGCCCATGTGTGGCGGCCCTTGAGAAGACAAGTCCGCTTTTGAATTCGGCCACCGGCCACCGGCCATTGACTTCCGACCACCGGCCATCGGCCATTGACTTCCGACCACCGGCCATCGGCCATTGACTACCGGCCACCGGCCAATCGACCGGTTGTTTTCCGACCACTTTCCGGCCGCCGTCCGGCCATAATATTCCGGCGAAAAAAAAGTCTCGGGGGCCTCCACCCCCGAGGCCTTTAAAGTTGCCCCTGATTCTTGTCCGTGAAAATTTTGGTTTCCAGTGAGTGATTTTCCTTCACACACGATGGCTTCTCCTCATAATGGGGGCCTTACAAATGTGCGCTTTTACCACAGAAGATTACAAGGGTAAATCAGGCTCCATACTTAACACTGACGTCCACCAAATCTTTGATCATAGACTGAGCCTGGTGCCGCTCAAGGTCTCTTTCCTCCGTTGTGCGTTCTAGTTGTGTTCTTAGGCTGTCTAACTCTTCTTGCCCTGATTCTTCTTTTTGTCGGGCTTCCTGTACCTGCCTTTATTTTTCAGTCAGCACCACATATTGACACTGGAATTGCCGTTCTAACTCTCGCAGTGTTTGCTTGTAATCAAATCCAGTCACTGCTTGGCATGCTTCTTGGTATCCGATGGATTCTGTAGGTAGTAAAGCTTCCTTTTGCGAGGTTGAAGGGGGAGGAGTTGGCTGTTTTTTGTTCGATGGAGAAGGGGGAGGAGGTGGAGATTTGGGTGATGGCAGAGGTGATTTTCTAGGCGAGGGAGGAGGCGGACTCGATTTTTCTCGCACATGTCTCCTTTTGGAAGTTTCCTCGCCTTGTTGCGAAGCAGATGCTTCCACTTTCCTTTTCTTTAGAATCTTGATTATTCTTTGGCGGGTGAGATCCGCCGCGCGTCGCGCTTCCAGATTCCTATCTCTCTGGATGTGCTTAAGTTGTTCAGCCTGATTCTGCTCTTCAGCCGCGTCTTTTTCCTTCGTTTGTTCTGTGGACTGTGAGGATATGTCCACTTCAGCAGCCTTTTGTTCTGCTTCCAGTCTTTGCTTCTCAGCCTGTAGGCGAGTTGCATTTTCTATCCTTTCTTGCCTTTCCCTTTCTAATCTTCGTTTTTATGTGTGTTGCGTTTCCACTGCTCGAGCTTGTCTGTCAGCCCGCAATTTGGTGCGTCTTTCTTCGACTCTTTTCTGGGCTTCCGCATATGCTTTTTGCATGTCCGACTACGGTATTGCACTTCTCTCTCCTCGTTTTCTCTCAAGCGGCTTTGTTGAATCTTCCTCTTCACTTTCCTCAAACTCTGAAGGCACTTTATCTTTAGACTCTTGCGACTTCCCTTCTTCATCTGTCTCCGTTTTCTCTTCATCACTAGAACTTTTATTGGTGGCCTTTGCTGAGCGCGATGATGTAGCGCCAGGTGTTGTCCTTACAAAGTGTGCAACCAGCTTAGCTTTCTGGATCAAGGCCGTTTGTGAGCTGTCTGCTTGCAAATCCTTGATCATTCCAAAAGCCTGGTATGCTATTCTGGTTAGCATCGGTCCTGCACTCATGTAGGTTTTGTTTCTTGTCGAGCTTTTCAAATTTGCTTCAATCAGATTATCTAGAATATAAGATCCGTAGTCGCAGCGAATGGATCTATTTTTTGATGTCGCTAGAGCCATGACTACGGCAATGTTCAGGATTGGATCTGTGTAGCGAGGAGGCTTTTGAACTCTGAAATGTTGAGATATCAATCTCATCGGCAATTCCAGCTCTCCGTAGATCATGTCAGTGTATTTGTATTTGTTCCCCTTCGCTTTGACGAATGCCTTCTCATTGTCTAGTGACTTTGTCTTTGCTAACAAATCGTGTTGTCCTGGGAGGAAATGCAAGGCTTCATTGATGATCTCCTTCGTGATCTTTACTTTAACCTTTGACCCATCGTTGTCTGTGAGCATTTCCTGCCCATCATATTGTATTGAGCTCATGAGTTCGTGGGCCCTCATGTAATCTGTTCCCCATGGCTGTAATCTAAAAAATTGTTCCAAGTGTATCGCCCGCACAGCCTCTATTACTTTCGGCTTTTGGTGGAGAGTCCATATCTCCCGTGGCATGATAGTTTTCTTTACCAAGTCGCCATCAGCATCCTTAAACTTCGAGATGAAGATGTGGGCAAGGATTTGAGCCAATATTTCATCCGAGATGTGAGCCTTCTCATTTGTGGCAAGCTCCTCCACTTCATATGGTGCTGCTGTCCACTGCCTGTCTTTCTTTGGGCGAGGCATTCTATGTCAGGAGAATCATAAGCTGACAAGATTTTCTTTTCGCAATCAATCGTACTTAGACTTTTTAGTAAAAACAGTTCAAAAGTTAAAACTGATCATAACTTGAACAATTTTCATCCATTCTTGTCCATATTTCACGAGTGGGACTAGGAAGGCTAGAGCTATGACTGATAAAAATTTGAGCCAGTTCTGGATCTGAGGTACACCAATCGCGATCATAGTACAGAGTCCAAATTTGGATTTGATCATATGAGTGGGTTGATGATAGTTGGAGAGTCATTTTGGTCCACTGTGTGTGTCTTTTGGACCACTTTTGAGTTTACAGGTCCCATTTCTGGGTTACAAGGGAGTTTTGGACTAGACTCTGATTTTTTATGAGTTATTGATGTCCAATTGTCTTGAAACTTGGATGGTGACTTGAACAAGATGTGCACAAGGGATCTGATAGGTTTTGGTCAAATTCTGGATTTGAGGTACAGCGATCGCGATCGTAGTACTTGCACCAAATTTGGGGGAAACTAGATGGTCATGATCTCCTATGCTTGCCTAGCCCACTGATGATTTATTTTCAAGTTTGGACTAAAAATGAACAATTTAGAGCAATTTTTCACTATTTGACCATATTTTACTAAGTCTAACCATATTTGGTTTTCTTGATGAATTTTGGTTGGATCCTAGAGTTAGTTGAAGTTAGTTCTGGAGCTCCCACTGCTCCCATGATGTTCTGCTACTATCAACCTACTCCATTGTCTGATTTTGACCTTATTAGGCACTTTATACCCTGTCTTAGGAGGTTTTCCAAATTTGTGCATTTTTCAGGCATTTCTTGGATATCCATGTGATTTTTCAGCATCCTTAAGTGATCCTCGGCTCCAATTCTAGCTTTGAGTGATCAGACGAGACTGAAATTACCATATCTGTACTTGTAGGAGATATTGAGATCCATCCGAGGTTTTCTGCAACTGTCCTGACCCTTAGTCGGACAGGTGTTCCTTCCAAACCATCCATCATCATTTTTAACCAGATTTGGGTAGTTGTAGGTCAAATTTTCCCTTTTTGGTTATGTTTGACAAATTGGGCCCATTCTATGAGCAAAATTTGTGCATTTTCCTTGAAAATTGAAGAGGGTGTACTTTTAACTGAGTTCCAAGCATGGGCCAACTCAAAAGTTTCAAAACCTGCAAGTGGGGGCATCGATCACGATCGTACCATGGAGGCCAAATTTGGTTTTGACACCAGCAGGTTGTAGGCGAGTTTGAGGGGAGGTGTTTTGCAAAATCTGTCCTAGTTTTTGTCAGGGAGGTACACCGATCACGATCGGTGTACCATCATTGACCAAATGGCTTTGTTCCTGACCTTGTGGGGAGCACATTGATGTGTTCTGTGGCTGAAAAAAGTTATGTATGGAAGCCTCTAAGGGCCCTCGACCTCTTTGACCCAATCCGACTTTGATTCGATCCTTTCGCCCGTTTGTGCAAAGATTCGCGCTTGCATGCATAATAGACTTGATCTTTACTTAATAGGGAATGTACCTGTGAAATCTGGTGTGAAATGCTGGCTCCAACCGTCCGTACGGGGCAAAAACGTGGCAGCTCTCTCTAGGTCAAAAAAGCTCTCTCCTTCTCTCTCAAAAGGTGACAATGAACAATGAGCTAGAATTTGGCCTACCTGATCTATTTCTTCCTGAGATTTTCATAACACAGGGTTGATTTTTCTCACCATTGATCCTGATTTAATCTGCATACCACTTGTGGGTCGAACCGTTCATCATTCCGGCGTCGTATGACCGTTTGATGTGATTTTGACGAAATGTACTCATGATCATTGAGGCCGAAATTTGACATCTTCAGATTAGCTTCATATCTTCCATGCTTGATAATTTTATCATGATACTTCGGCGTTTGCTTCCAGAACTTGATTCCGACACTTGTGATCGAGATTTTTTTTGAATTTTAGATGTTTTATTAACGAAAATCAAACACAATAAAATGAAAATACTTATTAACTGGCAAAAATTTAGCCAAAATTATTATACTCACCCCTAAGCATATATTTTCTCTAGAAGCATCCCAATGCTCCGGATTTGTCATTACAGCTCATTATTATGCGAGTCGGATGATACAAAAAGGAAACTGCTAAAAATGCCAGGTTTTGATCGAATTTGTTCAAAACTGAACTCTAAATAATGAAAAAAACACACACATTATGTAAATATATACACATTGGACCTCTTAATGGCCCTGACTGTTACTCCTCCCTTCCTTGTCCGAGTCGTCCCGGACGAAGGGTGGTGCATGTGCATGGGTTTTGAACTCTGTGTCGATGCATGGCCGTGTCATGTGGCCCTATTCTGATGTTTGAGACAATGCGTTGGGTAACAATATGCTCTGCATGATGTGGGAACTGAATGTAGTGTTCAGTGGCTTTTGATGGCGAGGGTAGTCGTTTATGGAACATTAGAGCTTGCAGTTGAATTGCTGTTTCCTTGATTGTGGGTGTTGTGCCGGTAACTATTTTTGGAACCCATTTATATGTGGTTTGCTGCATCGTTACCGATTCTACTCTAGTTTTCACCGGTTTCCAGTGCCATTTGGAAGATTCAGGCTTCGTGTTTTGAGTTTTGGTGTTCCTTTCGAGCTCTGGCATTTTAGCGTTATCCATTTTTGGTTGCCATTTCCACTTGGAAGTAGCTTTGGAAGGTTTTGGAGATGATGCTGCTTCCGTCAAGAGTTTGCCCTTAGGTAGCCATATCTTGCTCGGTTTGTTGGTCAGCAATTATTTCCTGATCGAGACCTTCTGAATAACCTTTGGGGTTGTTTTTGGCTGAATAGCTGGTTGCTTATTGTCGATGGGGATACTTGGCCACGAGTGATCTGTTTTTGCAAATGGATTCATGTACACGTTAGAGTCATGTGTGTACCTTAACGCATGTTCTGACCATTCAGTGGCTGCATTGTACGTTCTCATCCATGGAAATCCTAAACATGTTGATTCTCTGATTTCTCCGTCTTCCATTACGAAAAATTGATGAGGGCAACTATTTCCATCAAGATTGATTGGTAAGTTTACTATCCCCATCGTTGGCATTGTTGCACCATTTTCTGCTCGTAGATCATGTGTGGATTGCACGAGGGGTTCATCTGTAAGCATCCTGTAAGTGGAGAAGTTGACCGCATTCACTCTTGCACCTGTGTCAATTAATGCTTGCTGATACCTGCCATGCAGGAGTTTGACATTGATTCGAACATCAATTCCTGTTTCCCATTGCTCATTAGTTTGAATGATAGATAAAGGAATTTGAGCCATGTCCGCTGGTGTAGAAATTAGTTGTTGTTGTAATGCTTGTTTTCTTTTTAAAATCTTGAATTTGGCCTCCTCCTGCGCTTGAGCTTTTGTTTCTTTTGCTTTGTTCTTGCGCTCCTTCGCAGCGTGTATTTTGGCAAGCATTTCTGTGGTTAGTGGCAAGTTGTATTTCTTTAGTCTGCAACCGCTAATCCAGTTAGGCATTTCCTCTCCCTCTAATGTCGTAAGTTTGATGGCACCGCTAGATCATATGTCATGAATCACGTAGGGTCCATTCCCTCGCTTTTTGAGTTTTCGGGAATGTTGTTTTAGGGTATACATTAAAACGTAATCCCCAGTAGAAAATTCCTTGCCGATTACGTGTTGATCAAAGAATGATTTCATGTTTCGTTTTTACACGTAGATTGACGCAACTGCTCTCAATCTAGTTTCATCCAGTTTTTTTAGGACATCTACCTGATTGGATAATTCATGGCCCGTCCATTCTAATTGTTTAGCGATTCGAAGTGTGGGAATAAGGAATTCAAGTGGCAAAATCTCTTGCATTCCATAAACCATGCTGAATGGAATCGTTCCGATGGATGTTTTGTAAGCTACTCGATACGCCCATAAAGCTGAATGCAGCTTTTGATCCCAGTCACTCTCGATTCGCCAACAATTTTGGTAAGAATTGTCACTAAAATTTTATTCGTACTTTCTGCTTGGCCATTTGCTTGTGGGTGATAGGGGGCGGACTTCCTGTGAATTACCATGAATTCGTCCAATAGGAATTCGATCACTTCATTGATGAAGTGAGTGCCTCTATCGCTCACGATCTCAATTGGTAAGCCATATCTGGTGAAAATGTTCTCGTACAAAAACTGTGCTGTCGTTTTTGCATCATTTCTGGCTGTTGCTTTAGCTTCCACACATTTTGTTAGATAATCTGTTGCCACTATAATGTATTGAGCATGCGTTTTATACCCCGGAGGCGTTATCGGTCCTACAAAATCTATTCCCCATTTCGCAAACACTCTTGCCCCCATCATTGGCCTTAAGGGCATATCGTCTCGCGCTCTCGGAATTTTTGTTTTCTGGCACTCATCACATCTTTTCACAAACTCTTCAGCATCCATGAATAGTGTAGGCCACCATATGCCCACAATAAGAATTGCTTTGGCTATTTTGTCAGCTGAGAAATGTCCACCAGCTTGTCCGCTGTGTGCTTGCTCTAAAATAGGAATGTATTCCTCTTCAGTCGCACACATTCTCAATTGATGGTCCTTTCTCCTCTTGTAAAGAGTGTCCTCAATCAGTACATAGTTTTCTGCCTCTTTCATGATTGTTTTGATTCGTGATCTACTCATCCCCTCAGGCAGGATCCTGGTGGTGAGGTATTCAACAATGTAGTTACTCCATCGGGGTGCTACAGACAATCTGAATAGAGTCGCGTGTTCTATTGGCTTTTGAAGCGTGCATTTGACACAAGATTTGACATGCATATGAACACTATGTTGCATTTTTGGCCAATACACACCCGCTCTCATCAATCTTTGGTATATCTGTGCATACCCATTGTGAATTCTCGTTGTTTGTACATGAGCCTGGTTTAGGTACAATTCCCATTCGTCAGATTCAACACAAAGCCTAAGGATTCGATCCGTTCCCTGTTTATATAGCCTGCCCGCCAAAATTACCAATGATCTGGATGCTGCAATGGTAGATGGTTGTCTTGTCATATTCAAAGACCCGATAGCCAGCAAAGGAATTTAAGTCCTCGCTCCATTTTGGAACCATTTCTATGTTGAAAAGATATGCATCTGGAAGATCATCGTCAACTCCTACAGGGTTTTCTCCATGCATCATCCTAGATAAATGGTCCACTCTTTGGTGTGTTGTACCTTTCTTGACCACTACTGTAAAATCAAACTCAAGCAGTATGATGAACCATCGAACAATCCTTCCCGTACTGCAAGGTTTGTTTACTAAGTACAGCAGTGCTTGGTGATCAACGAAGAATACAAATTTATTGGAAAGTAAGTAGTGTCTAAACTTTTTCACCGCATAGACCATACCTAATCCCTCCCTCTCGGTTGTCGTGTAATTCTTCTCTGCATTGTTCAATTGTCTACTGGAGTAACTTATTGAAAAATCCATGTTGTTCTCTCCAGGTTGTGCAAGTATGCATCCTATTGCATACACTGATGCATCCACGTGAATGTGAAAGATCTTTTCCCAATCCGAAGATTTCAATATTGGAGAAAAAATTAATCTCTGCTTCAACGTTTGAAAAGCTTCCTCGCACTCTTCTGTCCACTCAAATTTAGTTATCAGCGCGTAAAGTGGTTTTGCAATTATAGCGTATGAGTAGATAAATCTGCGATAATACCCACAATGACCCATAAATGTCTGTACCTCTTTCACCCTTACTGGTCGTGGTAGATCAACAATGACGCCGATCTTTTCCATGTCTGTTGAAATCCCGTTTTTGGACACTATATGTCCCAGTATTTTGCCATGTCTTACCATGAAGACGCATTTTTCTGGATTCAGGCAAATCCGATATAGCCTGCGTTTTTCGAACACCTTGGTCAAGTGTTCTATGTGCTCCAATATTACAAGGGAGTGAACGCACACGTCATCCATGTAAATTTCTAAGAATTGTCTTAGATATTCTTTAAAAGCATGACCCATTAGCCTCTGAAATGTAGCTGGTGCATTGGTTAGGCCAAAAGGAATTACTCGGAATGCAAAAATACCCCATTCAGTTGCAAAATCCGTTTTGTGTTGATCCTCTGGCTTTATTGCGAGTTGGTTGTAACCCGAAAAGCCATCTAAGAAGCTGTAAGCCTCTTTGCCTGCTACCCTTTCTATTACATGATCAGTAATGGGTAGGGGATAGTTGTCTCAAATTGTAGCAACGTTTACTTTCTTGAGATTGACACACACTCTCAACTTTCCGTTTGTCTTCGGGACCACCACAATTGGTGAAACCCAATCGGTGTGCTCAATTTCGTAAATAAACTCAGCCTCCTTAAGTTTATCTATCTCCTCCTTGATCTTTTTAGCAAATGTTTCATTGTAAGTATAGGGATGTTGTCTGCTGGGTTTCGCGTCATTCTTAAGGGGTATCGTGTATTGACAGATACTAGGATCCACCCCCTTAAGATCTTTGTACGACCACGTAAACACATCTCTATATTGTTTAAGAGTAGCTACCAAAAGCTTTTCCTCTTCATCAGTAAGATCCGTGGCAATATATGCAGGTTTTGGATCTTCTCCAGGCTCCGCTAGATCTATTCGCTTGGCTTTTTCCGGACCCTCATACGATGTACCCGGTTCTTTCAATTTCCTCATAGGTTGTTGCACTATGATTTTCCTATCTTGTATGGTATATTTCTTATAATGGGATGGTGCATCTATCTTGTCAGAACTCGTGTCCTCATTTGTTTCAAAGTCGGTCGTCCATATGTCTCTAAGGGTTCGCTTGAGCTTATTGTACTCTGTTTTCCTCTCTGTTTTGGTCATTTCGGACCCTGTTTTTCTTTCCTTTTGCGACTTAGTCATCCGCTTTTTGTGTCTGTTCTTCTTGTTGTTTTCCCATGGTTTAGTTTTGGTAAACCGGCCAGTGACCTCGTCTTTGACACAATCCTCAGCTTTGACAAGCTTTATATATCCCGTTCTGTCATTGACAAGAGGCATCGGATTATGCTTATTCGCCCTTGATTTTCTGGCTCTCTTGGATTTATACCGCTCCTGTCGACTAGGTTTTTGGTTATGAAACTCGTAAAACCTGTCCTCTCTCATCCTGTAATTTCCGTTCGTCTCTGATGCGCTTGATCTTTCATCATCAGCCTCTATCAGTTGGTTTTCGTCGTCCATTGATGGAAGGTCACAGCATAGTGAATCTGTGAATTCCTCTTTTGTTTGAATCCTATCGTTCACTACAGATAACTCATCAGTTATTCGTTTACACCCAGTCTCACATGGAGGTTCCTCCTGTTCCTCGTTCTCTGATCCCGACTCAAGGACAACGCTAGCCATTTGCAACGTTACTAGGTCGTATCCTTCTTTGTCATAAAATTTCGTAGGTGTGCATTCGCTAACACATACGTCTAAGGTTGACAATATTTGAGTCCACCAGAATGGCTCAAATAAATGTTCCGGGAAAGGTTCTGGGAAATATGCCTCGTCTTCAACGGATCTTTCCAGAACGCATTCCTCTCGGATTATCTCACCACAATCGGATGCTCCACACATCCAGACATGCGCTTTTGTTTGCATCCACGCAGGTATTTCTTTTTCATTTACAGTGGTAAAATTAAATTCTTGCGTTGGTGTTTTCGCAACGTCTCTATAGCTGTGATCCTTCATGTTGATTTTCGTTATTAGTTCTTTGTGCCTTAGGTAGATTTGATCGTAACCCCAATCCTGTATCATTTTGAGTTGACGCATGAATGGTCGTCCCAAAATAATGTCAAAGTTGTTCGTTTTTCCGAAATCCACCACGGCAAAGGTGTGCTCATAGTTAATTCCACACGAAGTTACAATTATTTGGTCCAGGATCCCCAACGGCCTCTCTACATACCCATCTGCGAGTTGCAGTTTCATTCTAGTTTTCCTGAGAGTTGGACGGCCCTACTTCTCCCAGATTTGCTTTGTAGCAATCGCCACTCCAGCTCCACTGTTTAGGATAGCTATTGTTGTTATATCCTGATACTCAACAGGTAATGTTGTTTTACCCTCCTCTCCTTCACAGTAATCTCCGACCTTGTTTATGGGTACTGGTTGGGCTTTGGGTTGACTTTCCCATTTGTTTTCTTCTCCTGGAGGGTTTGTTGGAAGAGGAATCTTTACTCCCTTGTGCTCCATATGTTTTGCCATGTCTTCCCACAAATGTGGTTTGACTCTCAAGAGTTCAGACAGCGTGATGGTGCATGTTATAGGTGTCGACAGCATCTCCTGAAGACTCTTTGAGTCAACCATATGTGGGATAGTTCTCATCTGGGATGGAACTAACCTTATCTCTGATTGTTCCTCATGTTCACCTATAAATGAAGGCAGGGTTTTCAAGGATTGGGCTTTGCTTTGCACCGAAATTTCCGTTCCCGCATCCCCATACAACGATTGTATATCGGCTGAAAAAAATCCGTTATCCATGTTAATTTCAGAAATTGGAGCAGATTGTAACGTCGCGCTTCCATTCTTTCTATTTCTAATGGTTTCCCATAAGTGTTGTGGCCATTGTTCTTCAACCTCTGGAATTGGCATCATCGTCATTGATTTAGCGTCATCAGTCGTGTTTGGCACAACTCGATGATCTAGTGGCAATACTGTTTCAGGCTTGGATTCGTTTAATTGTTTTGGTTCATCGATTTTCCAAACGCTTCGTTTCCACTTCTGGTTGAGGGTAAGTCAACCATCTCTGCTCTAAGGTTTGATTTGTTTTTAGCCTTGCTTCGTATGCTTGTAATAGAGCATCTAACAGCTCTAGCACTTTGTCAACCAAGACTGATCCTCCTGAGGACGCTTTCCTCGGTTTGTTGATGGCCTCAGTTGTCTTACTCTCTCTCTCTTGTTTGAGTTGTTCCCTTGTTTCATGCAACTCGTTTTGCATGGCAATTTGCGTTTTCAACCTTCTCGTTTTCATCCTGTCTCGTTTTGCCTTCCAGGATTTTCGCTGAGTTCTAACGGATAAACTCTCATTTTCTGTTGGTATGGGCAACTCGACCTTTTCCTCCAAAGTTTCATTTTTTCCTAAGTCCTTGGTTTGGGCTCTGGTTATCGCGTTGATTCGGATCATGGGATCGGTTTCTGATCCGCTCCTAGCGCTTGGTATCACCCCCACAATATTCATAGTCGCTTTTCCCTTGTTGTCCGAATTCTTCGGGCAATCTGGTAATATGTGATTCACGCCACATCCGTCACAAAACCCAAAAATTTTCACTCTTTTGCCCTTGAAAGGACAGTTACGCTCCCAATGATCCGTACTTCCACAGCTATAGCACTGTCCAATTGTTGGTTGATTTTGAGGAGGTGGTCCCATAGGTTGTCCTGCTCTATTGGGATATCCTCTTGGTTTGTAATTTTGGTTCGCAATGAACATTAACGTTCTCTCGTCTACCAAATATTGATCTCTCAAAGGTTGTGCTATATACGTTGGTGGTGCCATACCCTCACCATTTTCCCACGGTTGATATGCTTCGTCTACGTATATTTGTGATTCGGGTTTAGTTGCGTAAGGCTCATTTGGTTCCTCATAATAATACACTTGAAGTGTACTATTCGTTCCTGGTGATGCTTCACAAGGTTGAACGTATCAAATCATGGCTCTATTTTCCTGTGGTAATGGAGGTTGTTGACCCAACACAGGTTGAGTTCTGTCTGCTCCCGCTACCAAATTCATATTTGGTCCAACTTGATACCTTGGAGGAGGTGGTTGGGATGGTCCTGCTAGAGGTCCATACGGTCTTTTCCTCACAAAATTTTTGTTATAAAAACACTCTTCAGTGCTATGATTCGTCCATTTCTGCTCTATGGCACACCATTTCAGTACTCGTCCACTCGCAACTGGAGCTTTAGGCTGTTGTGTGCACCATGGCGTCGGATGATCCCCCCCGCATGCGTCACACTTCCTTGTCTGAGACTGTCTCATCACTGGATTTGATCTCACATGTTGTTGCATTCTCTTTGTTACCTCCTCTATCAATTGATCAGCTGTCGGCATCAAGGACGCCTGGGCATCTTTCTTGGTAGAGGGTTCGCTCTTAATCGATGAAGAGCCACTCGCTATTGAATCAGTATCCTCAGACACTTCCCCATATGCTTTGCAGTTGTCGACAAGATATAATGCTTCCCTCGTAACCTGCTGAAATGTGCTACAGGCCTTCAAGTGAAGGTCCTTTTTCAAGGTTTCATTCCTAAGTCCTTCAACGAAGAGCACAGACAATCTCTCATCTTGCGGTAATTCTCTTCTTGGGCATCTCTCAATGTATTTCTTGAATCTCAAGGTCGCTTCCTTCACTTTTTCATTCTCCCTTTGTTTAAAAGCATATATCTGTGATACAGTATTATGCTTTATACCCCGTTTTGAGAATTCTTCTGCGAACTCGCGCAATACATGTTCAATATTCGGAAAAATTTCAGGGTTTAAAGGTTGAAACCATGTTAAGGCCGTTCCTTCCAAGGTCAGCCCGAATCCCTCGTATTGAGTATGGAAATCAGTGATCTGTTCCGCTCTTAAGACTTGTTTGAAAAGCGATACATGGGCATATGGATCCCCTGAGCCGCTATACTTCTTTGGCATGCACTTCGCTACTTGGGACGGTCTGATCCGTCTATGGTCTACGGTCACTCTCATTGCTCCCATGTCCGACTTAATCGTTCTCGTACATCAGGGAGGTCGTAGGTTGCTCTCGTTGGCTCACCCGCCCCAAATCTACTACTAGGAGGCAAATGTGATGGAATGGCTGCAAATGTCGGACCTACAGCCATATGTAGAGATAGGAACCATACTACCTCGATTCGTAGCCATCGATTCTCTGGAATGTAACGTTCCCATGGGGCTTGGCATCGAATAATGAGGTCGACTGAAAGAATCAGCTACATGAGTCCTCCCTCCGCTTGTGGTTAACGGTTCTGGCACAATAGTTGTAGGTGCTGTTCTAAGAGGGCTTGGAGTGACATAGTAATGGTGAAGTGGTCCCCCAAAGTACGTATAGCCCTCCAATTCTTTTTTGTCGATTGCTGCGTATCGTCTTCCATACTTGTCATATGCGGCAATTTTCATTTCCGCTCCCTCGGTGTAGGTGAAGACATAAAGTCTTTCCCGCTCAGTCATCTCCCCAACGTAGGGATCCTCGCATCTATAATAGAGATCTTGCTCTCCATTATTATACTTGTATAACCCCAAGTAGACATTATCCGTGTTGATTCACATCGTTTCGTTTTCTCGCCTTAATTTCACATTCGGTAAGCTCATTGTTGGAGCCCTTTCCTCATGTTCCTCGTCTATTTTGGCTTTTGTGCCCATCAATCCCCACTTGTCTACAATGTTAGGATTTAGGACTACCAAATACATGATACCCTCGTCATCTAGGTACCTGTCTCCGCTATAGCTTACAGGCACTAAGTCCCTGAACTCGCTTGGTCTATCTTCTATTTTCACACAGTAGCGGTCCATACCGTCTTTGTATATCTTGGCACCTTGCTTGTTGTCATATTGATACTTGATGAACAACAACTTTAGCGTGGCCGAGGGGTCTAATGGTCCTGCTACCATGTTTTCTCTCTCATTTAGTTTTATTTGCCCCAAGTGTTTTGTGAAGCACTCGGAAGATCTCTCTGAAGAAGTATCGGAAATGACTTCTTCAAGGATCGGTTCCAATGGGCGTACTATCCCTTGGTTTACACTCTCCTCCGTTGATGCGACACTCGTTTGATCCGCTAAATTTAGGTGTCTGGTGTTGATTTGTTTTTCCGATCCCAAAAACATGAAGAAAGTGGGATTTATTGACCGAATCCAAACCTCTTACCTGGAGATGGAAAAATCTTTCAATTCCGGCGACTGCATTGGCTGTTACTTGACCGGTCTCTGCAAATGAATACACTGGATAGCTATGAGATCAATGTATCATTCCAATTGTTAGCAGATTCAACACTTCAAAATGATCTTAACACAATTTTTCTTGCAGATTATTGACAATATGTCCAATTTGAGTTTTGAAAACTCTTGGTATCTTGTGTAACCTAGGTTTATGATCAGGTAAAAAATGAGCTAGATCTGGGCCAAAGGTACGTCGATCACGATCGTACTTCTGGGTCCAAATCAGGTGAAACTTTACCAGGTTGTTCACTAGGCTATTTTAAGACTACCTGCCAGACACTTTTGTATTTGGACTCAAAAAAGTCAAGTTTTTATCATTTCTTGGTTGGAAGTGCCTATTTCTCCCATATTTATCAGTTTGATTGGATTTTGATGTTTGATTTAGGATTTGAAGGATACCAGGGGTTGTTCTGTGTACAGGCTATTCCTCTGTATGGTTCCTTCCCAGTTTTGATGTGTTTTGGTCAACTGAAAGTCAATTTCTAAACCAGTTTAGCAATTTTTGACTTGGATCTGTATTCAGGTGGTTTGATAGGTATCTTGAGGTTTCTGGCTCTAGGTCCTTTAGACTTTTAATTTTGTAGACACCCAGGGATTCCACAGATGAAATTTGGTCAAAATATGGCACTTAGGTACACCGATCACGATCGTACTTCTGAGTCCAAATCAGACCAAATTTGGCATGCTTGTAGACACTAATGTTTCAAGGTCTTATGGCTTTTTTGGCCAAGGTTATGGTTTTCTGGTTCTTCGACTCTAACTTTTGCCCCAATCTGATTGGAAAGTGAATTACTTATCCTACTCCTAAGTACAGAACTGAAAAAAACATAAGAATTTGAATCAAACACAACAAACACGACGGATTTCGGGTGAGATTTCAGTACTCAATCGAATTAGAGAAATTGAAGAGCAAAAATGCTTAAACACGTTGACTCACAGCTCCCTAAATCTCCTAAGAGAGGATCTGGCCGGTCCACTGGCTCTAGATTCCCCTAGGCCCTAAACTCTTGTCTAGCAACCTAACTGACGTGTAAAATGGATTTGTGGATTGATCTTTTTTAAGGAGTCTAATTGCGCACTCGGTCACTCATCACATAAGGTGCATTCCCCGGCAGCGGCGCCAATGTTTGCGGGTCGCCGCGACGGAGGTCCATAGCATAGCTCTCGAGCATCAACATAAAATTATCGATACAGGGGAAGCAACTCGGATGAGGCATGGAAACTCACTAGGGTGTCAATCCTAATGAAGTGAACTCGAAGAGATGCAACTACTAACTCTAAAAGAAAATCAATCGCACTAAAGCCAAGTAATCTGCCTATGTCCTTCTACACAACTCTATAGTCATCACGTCCGTTCACCATGCAAATCATATCGGAATCGCACGAAACTTGAAGGGAAGCTACAGGGGACTATCAGAAACATATCCTATCACTGTCACATCATTCTGGAGAGGTACAACGATCGCGATCGTTCGTCCCACAATACAAAAAAACAGTAAACGAATGATCCTAAAGGGTCATTTTTAGGTCCCTAAAGCCTCTCCTAGGGTCAAAACAACATAAAATACGCATATAAACACTCAAAACAACAATTTAAGGGCTAGAAGGATGTGTCTGAAACCTTCACCGAATCTTGAATGCTTACACTTGAATGGAAGAGCAGAGTAAGAGGAACACAATGCAAGAAACAAAACTGAATTTGGATTACCGTAGCCACAATGGCGAAGATTACAAGTTTGAACAAGAAGGAGCTCTCATTCGTACGCTTTCTTCTCAGTTTTTCCTCCAAAAATATTATCCAAAACTTACAGAAAATGACCTTTATAGATTAGGTCTTTGCAAAAATGGCTTGTCCGGCCATAAGCCCCTAATCTTAAAATTGGCTCTCTAATATACAATTGCTCCCAAAAGAATAATCATACATCCTTGAAAATTTCCCGGCTTAGAGATGCTTCTTTACAAAAGAATTTTACAATGGTTTCTCAGGAAATTATGGTCCTTCTGGCCACGGCCGCCTGTTGCCTTTTCCGCCAAACAGTCATCCAGGTATCCGTAAGATGTATGCCTTAGTTCGACGGCAATTTTATTGGCCGGGCTTACATCATGATGTTCAAGACTACGTACTAAACTGCCAACAGTGCCAAGTTAATAAGGCAGAGCGCCTCAAGGTAGGTGGCCTTTTACATCCTTTAGAGATTCCACAAGGTAAGTGGGAGAGTATCTCTATGGATTTTGTAGTAGGACTACCTACTACAAATTGTGGCCATGATGCCATTTGGGTAATTGTAGACCGTCTCACAAAGATGGGTCGATTCATTCTCACTAAGACTATGATTAAGACACCGGAATTAGCACGGCTATTTGTAGAGCATATATATAGACTCTATGGTCTTCTAGTTAGTATCATTAGTGACAGAGATCGAAAGTTCGATAATCACTTCTGGAGAGCTGTGTTCCAAAAGTTGGAAACTAAATTTAATCTAAGTACGACTGATCATCTAGAAACGGATGGTCAAACAGAAAGAGTTAATCAAGTGCTAGAGGATATGCTACAAGCATACTTTAGTAAGAAGCAAACCAATTGGGAAGACTACTTACCTATATTGGAATTTGTTTATAACAGTTCAAAGCATGTGACTATAGGGTTTAAACCATTTATGCTTTTGTATGGATTTCAACCTAGATCACCCGTTACGGTGGGGTTGGCTAAGGAGAAGATACAACAAGTGAAGGATTTTCTCCAAGACCATTTTGACATGCTTCGAGTTTCTCGACAGAATGTGAAGCAAGCTCAAGATCGATATAAGAAGTACGCAGATGAGCATCGACGTCTTGCTACTTTCGAAGAAGGAGACAAGGTTTTCCTAGAATTTCCAGAGCATTCAGAAAGTCTGAAGACGGGAAAAGTTGCTAAACTTTCACCACGCTATTGTGGACCGTTTACCATTCTCAAACGTATAGGTCAAGTGGCCTATAAGTTAGCTCTTCCAGAGCACTCACGAGTTCATCCTATTTTCCATGTTAGCCGTTTACGAAAATTGCTAGGACAGAATGATAATGTCATTGACAAGTGTGATGGTTGACCTTATCGAACCGCAAAGCATTCCTCATGGGCATGAAAAGATTTTGGATTCTCATGAGCTTCACACAGACATCATGTGAGACGACAGGTGTTGGTAAAATGGCTAGATAGACCTGAAGAAGGTTCTACATGGGAGACTGTCTCCGCAGTTAAGAAACGTTTTCCAACGTTCGTTTTCGAGGACAAAAACGATTCTCCAAGGGGGGGTAATGTAAGGACATGGGTCCTATGGGCAAGGCCACCAGCACGGTCGGACAGTGTGTACACTAGGGGGAGGCTATAAGATAGCATGGTTAGGTGGAGACTAGCACACGCTGCAAACTCAAACAGAACTAATTACCAGATACACATCTAAAATCGAACTCTAATACCATTTATATTACTTTATTCGTCAACGTTTTCAACCTCTTTAAATTATAAATACCAAAAATATTTTTTTTTCAAGTGTGAGCTTTCACTTTACACCTGAATCATGATAAATAAATCGCTTAATCTATCTCAATAACTTCCAAGTGTGAGTAAACTCTACACAAAGCAAGATATCTTTTAAAAACCTATCTAAATTACCTCCAAGTGTGAGTGTAACTCTACACATGGCAAGCAATCAAAATTCACTACTTCTCTAAATCTCTTCTAGGTGTAAGAATACCTCTACACAAATAGAGAGATTATTATTTAATCTACTTAAATTGTGTATAGTGTGAGTATTACTCTACACATGACAGACAATAATTAGATAAATCTAACCTAAGTTACTTCTAGGTGTGAACGTAGTTCAAAACAAAACAAGTAACTCTTAACTTTAACTATCTAACTAAAGTTACTTCTAAGTGTGAACATAGTTAAACACAAAGCAAATAGCTGCTAACTTTACCTATGTTAAATCACCTCCAAGTGTGAGTTGCCTCTACACAAGGCAAGTAATCATTAACTACCTTACTTAATTTACTTCCTAGTGTAAGATATACTTCACACAGACCAGATAAAGACTCAAAACTCCAAATCCTTAAAAAAGATTTTTATCCAAAGCTCTAAATTTTTACGAAAAAACTTATATGACTAAATTTAAACTAGCTTTTTTTTTTCTTGATGTTGTAAAGCTCACCTATAGATGAGATAAGGGAAGAGAGATCAATAGAATGAGGAAAACAGTCCATTTTCACGGTATATAAAGAGCTATATTTTGATTGTAATATTAATTTGATCGAAATATTATTTTGATTGAAAAATACACTGGTTTTGCTGATATCACACCGTATAATACGGCCAAATAAATATAGGTGTCATATAATACGTTCGTTAAAAGCGTATTGTACATAATCCGTATAATGTACAATGCAACTTAGCTCCCTGTGGGTCAAATTGGACTGTCAGATCTTGACCTGAGACATCGTATGTATATGATATCTAGGTGGTCAAAATGGACTTTTGTTTCTACCCCAGGTGCCTCTTGGTATGTAGATCCAATTTATGTGCTCACAACAATTTTTGGACATAAAAAATGGACAAAATCACCACTTTTTGACAAGGAAATCCCTCGAAAGAGTAAAATCTCCTCAATACTCAATCTATATGTCCAAATGAAATGAAATTTGGTGTATGTGCTCAACACAACATGCAAAACATGAGTGTAATGTCAAAAGTTTATTTTGGCTGCCAGAATTACCCTTCAGATATCATACGCGTATGATGTCTACTGATGAATTTTTGGCCAAAATTTTACCACAAGCTTCCCCAAGTCTCTAGCACTGGTTTTCAAGCACTTCTACTAATTTCATGCAAAAATATGCTCAAAATCACAAGTTTCTCTTTTTTTTTGTTTTTGACACTTCGGCTTTTGCCTTTTGGGTGTCAAGAGTTGGTCAAAACTCTAGTCTCATTGTGTACCTAGGATAAAACACCCCTTTTGAACACTCTGGTGCAGTCATATTTGTCAAGGTTGGTCTCCAGATGCCTCTTGAGACATCATATACGTATGATGTTCAAGTTTACAAAATCTTAGTTTTTATACACAAAACTCTTGCAAATGCTCTCTTATATGCAAAGCACCACTCAATCATGAAAATATGTCCACAAAAACCTATTTATTGCAATTTTTTCCCTCAAAAGAAGACTTTTCCGTGATTTTAAATGCAAACAATCACTTCAGCAAATAACTCAGTGATGAATAACTCTAGATCAAAATCAGATCACTTACCTAAAGCTACTCCTACACATTATATGGGGTTTTGCATTTATGAATAGAAAAACACTTCGCTACCACACACGGACTAACAAACGCTTTTATCACCTCACAAATCACTTTGATCTTGAAATATCCTCTTCCGGATCCACTTAAGAAAAATGCTCTATTTAGTTGAAAATAAAGCAAGCAACCATTACACGAGTGTTAGTAGGATTACCTACTTAAGTCCTTGTGTCCCCGACAATGGCGCCAATGTTGCCGGAGCGAATCAATCCACCTATAAAGTGCATGCAACACTACCTAGATCAACATAATGTGAATCGAGGACATAGATGACACGGTATGTGCACAAATGCAGTTTCTTTCGCTTGTCATGCTGAGATCATCCCACACATACAACACTCTGGAAGGCCAACTAAACCACAATCAGGAATTGCTCATAACTACACCACCCAAACCACATGCACACAAACAGAAGGAAACTCACCAAACCATACCAAAATCATACAAAACTTAAGGAAAACCATCCCCTCAGTAGGATACACCTGTCCCAAAGCCTCTACACTCAAAATCCTCACTCCAAACCCATCTGCAAAAAATGCGTATGAAGATAGAGCAAAATTTTGAAAGTGCCCGAAACTGATATCTATGAGTACCTATGCGTAGCTTATGTCACCACGATTCTAATGACTACTTGCAAAAAACAGACATCATTTAATACACTTACGAAAAAAAATAGCTCATAGATACCTTAGCGCAAATGCTCCGCTCTGCATGGAATGCTTGGCACTGTAGTGTGGCTCTCTCCAAGCCTATCGTGATGTTGCAGCCGGATCTCCAATGTGATGAGCGAGCAGGAAGTAGCACCAGGATGAAGCTCACGCTCTCTCTCTCTCTCTCTCTCTCTCTCTCTCTCTCTCTCTCTCTCTCTCTCTCTCTCTCTCTCTCTCTCTCTCTCTCTCAATCGATGGCAGCTCAAAACTTTAATTATGATAAAGTTATTTTTACAAAATGACCTAGGTATCTTATATATTAAGGCTACCATAGGTTATACCTAAAACAGAGTTAAATGGATCAAATGGCTTTGTATTTACAATCTGGAAATGTCATTGCACCACGACTTCTGCAACTAGACTAACTACTCATTACAAATGATGTTTATTACCATAATTGACATCATTTTATAACTCTCAAGAAATAAGTCTTTAGTACAAAATTGAGTTATGTCGTGCTGTTGACCCATGGGTCAACAGTTCTCTCTCTCTCTCTCTCTCTCTCTCTCTCTCTCTCTCTCTCTCTCTCTCTCTCTCTCTCTCTCTCTCTCTCTCAAAAATGAACCAGTGACATCAGTAAGTTCCATGATCATGGCATACCTGACCCCAAAATTAAACCACCATACCTTATTTATTGAGCTTGCATGTGGAAAAAAAACTAAGCATGATAATCTCAACCAAAGGAAAGAGAATTTATCTCTTCTAATGGATTTCAAACGAGCACCAATGTATATTGAAATGGTTGAGCAAAAGTTATGGATAACAAAGCTTCAATATGATGCACCATTGGAAATTAAATAGAAAGCTTTCAAGAAAGTTATTTGTTTGCTCATGTGGAATATTTTGGAGAAACTTGAGGGGCAAACGGGTTGAGAGCTTTGGTAACTTGAGTCTACTGGATATGTACACACATTGTAGGCAACTATATGAGAAACCAAATGTTAAAAAGATGCCATAATATGGTTCACTCCCATGTATGTCCTCTTTTTTGCTATTGAGGATGTGTATGGTGGGCTCGAAAGCTTGGCCACTCACAAAGCGAGAGATCTGCAAGGTATCAAGTTGGAAATGATTAAATGGATGGGAGATTTACACATGGGTGGATGTGTGCTATGTTCAACCTTGCACTTCAACATGGTATGTCTTGTGATTGGAACACTAATTGGGTCAAGCCTTTGCATAAAGGAGGGAATCTAAAGAATGTAAATAACTACCAAGATATAATGATTGGGTCTCTTATGGCAAAGTTATTTGGGTGCATAATGGAGATAAAGTTGAGTAATTAGGCTTAAGAGAATGGCAAGCGTGCAAAAGGGCAAGCGGATTTTTGTCGACGCCATAGCACCATTGATCATATTGTCACTCTTCGTTTTCTCATGGAGGAAAGTCGATTGAAAGGCATGCAATTATATTGTTTCTTTGTGGACTTTAAGAAGGCCTTTGCTATGATTCCATGTAACAATTTGTCATGAAGGATGGAAGAACTCGAAGTGCCAAGTGAGTTTATGCTTGCAGTTTCTCAAATCTATGAGAAGACGATGTGTCAATTGCGAATGGGTAGAGGAATTTTAAAAAAAATTTCAAGCACTATTGGGGTTAAACAAGGATGTCCATTCACCAAGTCTCTTGGTTTATGCATCAATCAATTGTAACAACTAGTACTTGACTTTATGCAAGAAGAAGGCATTGAAGAGGTCACTATTTGCTATGTGGTAATCATGCTTTTGTTGTATGTGGATGATGTAGTGCTTCTAGCACACACTTTAGAGGATGCACAAAAGGTTATAAATGTCCTTGAGAACTTTTTCTTGCGTAGTGGTTTGATTCTGAATGAATCCAAAACGAAGGTTATGCTTGTGAAAACCAACCATAAGGAGAAGCCATGCATTGTGTACAACAATGAGACACTTGAAATTTTTGAGAGCTTTAAGCTCTTTGGCCTTAAGGGTCCGGGCCAATCACAAGTGGCATGAATGTGCTATGCATCATTTGGAATCTTGAAAAAGAGTGTATTATGCATTTGAGAATGTGTGTAATGTGGGGTAACGTCAAGTGTTGGGTTCTCAAAAAGTACCTTTTTGACACATTGGTGACACCAATTCTTCTTGAAGGAGTTGAAGTGTGGGACTAGAGCATCTCAAAGTCTACTTGGAAAGAGTTTGAGAATGTACAAAAGAGTTTTCTGACATACTTTCTCCAAGTTAAGACACAAACACCATATATGCTCCTGGTTGTTGAGTCGGGATCTCTTCCAATTGAGGTTATGGGCATGGAAAGGATTGTGGAGTACATGATAAAGATGCATCAAAACCCCTCACATTGACTTCCTAAAATTGCATGGGAAGCAAGAAAAAAAGTTCAAAAGACGCATAAAAGCAATATCTTTTAACACGGGATGGATGCAAGACATAGAAAAGTGGTTTGGGAGATGGGATGCATCACATTTGCTACACGATGCTTCAATAGACTCTCAAGTGAATGAAGATTTTCTACAATTCCAATGTATTACGGCATGGGAGGAATCCAGTGGGTCACACACTGAAAGAGGAAACTGTACTTACCCTTGCATGCTTGAGCATATCCCCTTGTCAGCGATACGCACTATATCAGTCATTCAGCTTAGCTCCCACTCCCTTCGATGCGAGATAGGGAGTTGGGGCAATGAAGAAGAGTCAAATCGATTGTGCACATTATGCTCACTATAAGTTCAAGAGTCCGAGTACCACACACTACTAGAGTGTTGAGCTTCTGGTCACATCTGAACTTGCTTCCCTCACATTTTTAGCCATGATTTAGACCTACACACTTTCCTCTCCTAGCCATAGAGTGGGCTCTCCATTGTGACTCTCATCACCACAATTTTATAGCATCAAGAATCACCCATCAACCGCACACATACTACATCACATGTAACTTTGGTCCCATAGGTCATCTTTGATCTCCAAGGACGATAATAAACTCTCTCTCTCTCTCTCTCTCTCTCTCTCTCTCTCTCTCTCTCTCTCTCTCTCTCTCTCTCTCTCTCTCTCTCTCTCTCTCTCTCTCTCTCTCTCTCTCTCTCTCTCTCTCTCTCTAAAACACACACACATACACACAAACAAATTCACAGTTTCTTCTTTTCGATCCTTCTTTCTTGAGAGCACCTTGATATGGTATGAGAGCATTAAAATTGTTATGCTTTCTTGTTTACTTGAAGAAAAATTGATTGTTGCATATCTACTTTTCCCAATGGTATATGCAATAATACACTTTCAAGAATTGTGTGCCTACTCCATACAAATAGCTATATTGGAGAGAGATGGTCATGGCAGTGCACATTTAAACAGAATATCTTGCATCCTTCATCCCTATGTAAACCATATGAAAATTAAATATTTTGTTAAACGCATGCCGTCATATTAATAATACAAAAAATGTCAATCATAGCATCTCCCTCTCTCTCTCTCTCTCTCTCTCTCTCTCTCTCTCTCTCTCTCTCTCTCTCTCTCTCTCTATTTGTAGTTGTAACCCTAACCTCCTCCTCCCGTCGTTCTCTCCCACCCTCCCCCTCGGCGAGGGGTTGCCCTATGGGGAGGCGTTAAGACACAGCCCCACCCCCTTAACCATTCTATGAACTACAATCCTGCCAACATACAAAGTGGTACCCCGCACCCCGCGCATCCCCAAGCTGCCTCTATCAACGCCGTCCCATACTCCTTTACAAGAAGCCCTCCATTGCAAGCATGGACACTTGGGCCTCATTGAGAGGCAAGCTCCGCTTTGCCGGGGTCGTAGCAACACCCCCAAAGCTGGATACCATCACTCACCTCCAAACTGAAGTCAAAAGACTCCACAAGGAGAATGACGAGCTCAAACAGAGACTTGCGGCCTTCAAAGCTCGGCTCGCCATAGTGGAGAACCGCAATAAGGAAGAGCTAGAATAGATGTAAGTCAAGTTTAACGAAGCAAATGTATAAGTAGAGACCACCCTCACAAGGAAGTCAAAACTCAAGTGCAAGAGGTAATCTCCCACAAGGTTGAAGACCGTGTATCATCCACACTACACGACGACTACAACAAGAGGATATCGTCCTCAATGTTCACATTGGCGAGCTCCCAAGTGACTGGAAAGGGGAGGGGGATATCATGTTTCACGAGTCCTTTACCCACATCCAAATCACAATGCACATGGGACAATGGGATCCAGCAACAATCACCTCTCTCACACATGAGCATCGCACCAACCATGCAATCCTCAAACTCCTTGAGCAATTGAGGCTTCTCAAGGACACTAAAATGTGGTTTGCAGAAGATCTTACACCAACTCAACTCAAGCAGAAGAAGGCATAACTCCAAAAAATGTGAGAAGTGCGCACAGTAGGGAAATGGGTAGTCTATTGAGGAGGTAAAGCCATTATCCAAGAGTTTCGAACTCCAAAACCGGCTCCTTCCTCACCTTTCCATCCATAGTTTTTGTTCATCTTATCCTCCCTTTTTTATCCCTCATCAGAACCTCAATCCTTAACTGATATGTATCTCACAATCCCCTCGCTTGGAAGAACCCTGATATTATCTTGTTTTCGGTCCCATAGGTCATATGATGCATTGTGCACATTGCTGTTGCAAGAGTCGCTTTCCAAACAAAACAGGACTAGGCAGCATGTAGTTGAACAGGCTTTTATTGCTTCTCAAAGAAAGGGTGGTAATAGCAATGCAACCACTTCTTATGGTTCTGCTGCGAGTGGCAAAACTTCTATTCCTAATGCTTCTACTCGCAGCAATTTGTTTGGAAATTATGGTGATAAGGGAAAAAAGGAGATGTGTTGCCATTATTGTAAAGCTAATGATCACTTGATCAAGCAGTGTCCTAAGTTGAAGGCCAAAGAGGCTAAGAAAAAAGAGGGTGGTTCCACTGCAAATGCTAGTTCCACTACAAATGCAGCCATTGTTGAGTCTTCTTTGAAAGGAGACTGTGATGCTGATGTTGATGTAGAATGGGCTTTTAGTGCAGAGTGCACTTACAATTTTGATGTCCATGATGCATGCATGTCAGTTGTTGCTGCAGATTCACATGTGTGGTATTTCAATAGTGGTGCTACAAAGCACATTACCTAACATCATGAATTCTTCACCTCTCTTGAGTCTGTCCCACATGAGATTTCAGTGTCTTGTGCCAACAATGCCTCTTATTCAGTTCAGGGGGTTGGAAAGATTGTGCTTACTACTGCAAATGGCAGTTCTTTCACACTTGTTGATGCACTTTATGTACCTGGGATCAAGAAGAATCTTTTGTCTGTATCTGCAATTGCTAGACTTGGACTTGTAGTCAAATTTGTGGATGACAGATGTACAATTCATGATCTCAATTCTGGTGATGAAATTGTTGCATCTGGCCTTTTGTGCAGTGGGATGTATAAGCTCACTTTGTATGACAAGTGTGGACAAAATTTTGCAAATGCAATTGTAGATTTAAGGACTAGTTTAGATGTAAAATTGTGGCATGTACGTTTTGGGCATCTGAATTTTGCCAGTTTGCTGCGTTTGTAGAAAGCTGATATGGTTGCTTCTTTACCTCTTGAAGCACCTGTCAAACATGTTTGTGAAGGCTGTATTTTGGGTAAAATGCAGCGTTCTAAGTTTCCAAAGGATATTTCAGTTAGGTCCACATGCAATTTGCATCTTGTGCATAGTGATGTTTGCCCATGCAAACTCCATCCTTGGGCAATTACTTGTACTTCGTGACTTTCATTAATGATTACTCCAGGCATGCATGGGTATTTTTGCTTAAAGTGAAGACCGAAGTTTTTATGTGCTTCAAACAATTTGTGCCTATGGCTGAAAATGTCTTGAATGTACTATGGGCACCCTTCATTTCGATCAAGGGGGGGAGTATATGTCTCATAAATTTAATGCATTTCTGGCTAGTCGTGGGATAATACACCAATGTACAGTGACTTGTACGCCTCAAAAAAAGGGTGTAGTTGAGAGGAAAAATAGGTCAATTATGGAAATGGCACGATGTATGGTCAAAAGTCAAGCTTTGCCGCATTCGTTTTGGCTTGAGGCCATCATGTGTGCCACTTATGTACTTAACAAGTGTCCTACAAAATCTTTGCAATCTATTACTCCATATGAAGCATGGCATGATAGAAAGCCTTCTATTAAGTACATAAGTGGCACACATGATGGCTTGAGGCCATCATGTGTGCCACTTATGTACTTAACAAGTGTCCTACAAAATCTTTGCAATCTATTACTCCATATGAAGCATGGCATGATAGAAAGCCTTCTATTAAGGACATAAGTGGCACACATGATGGCTTGAGTCCATCATGTGTGCCACTTATGTACTTAACAAGTGTCCTACAAAAGCGTTGCAATCTATTACTCCATATGAAGCATGGCATGATAGAAAGCCTTCTATTGAGTACATGCGTGTTTTTGGCTATTTGGCATATGCTTTGGTGCCACAAACATGTTGAGATGTCGAGCTCTACATCTTGAGCTGGCATTCACTACGGGTCTTGGCCGCTTACGACATTTACTCAGTGGCGCGTTAGGTGACCAACACGGAGGATCTCTGCCAGTGATTCTACAGCTGGAATACACTTATAGTGCCAGCCTAGTACGCTTCTAGCGAGTTCACACTTAGTGACCACATGTACATATGTGCTACTTTTCAGTTTTAGCACTTAGTCATTTTTTACTCTCTTTTCTGTGCGAAGAAGAAGAAGCTTTCCATCTCTGTGTATTTTGTGCTTGTCTTCTCTAGCTCTCTTGCATCCTCATTCTTTACATGGTATCAGAGCCTTGTGCAGGCAAGAGAGGCTAAGAGAGCAAGAGCATCACAGTCCCTTCGTTCGCAATCCACGACAGGTCTCCAAAGTGCAGTACACAGAGATTTACTGTACAAGTACAGTACTTGTATGTACGCTTGATTGTGGACACTCGTTAAGTGTAGAAAGCGTTACAGGTACCACGATAGCAGGTTCAACAGATTTGTAGGTTTTTGCAGATTGCATCTATTTTGTCTTAGTGCTTCAAGATGTCTGACGGTTTCAGTCAGATTGTTATTGAGAAGCTTGAGAAAAATAACTACCCTGCATGGAAGTTTAGAATAACAAATTTCCTAAAAGGAAAAGGTTATTGGGACTATGTAGAAGGAGACAATGAAAAGGAACCAGAGATTCCCGAGGCAAATGCTACAGCAGAACAAAGAAAAGCTTTGAGGGATTGGCAACAAGGCCAAAGCAAAGTGATATTGGCTTTCTATGAGCATCACAGATGGCATGATGGGCTATCTACAAGATGCTAAAACCCCCGCCATTGCATGGAAAAACTTAGGCAGAGTGTTCAAGGTGAACACCAAGGCCAAGAAGCTTCAACTAAAGTCGGAGCTAAATTAGGTTAAGAGGAACAACCTCTCCATCAATGATTATTCCTTGAAGATCAAGAGTATCATTGAGGCTCTTGGATCTATTAAAGTCTCAGTGGAAGACGATGACATTTTCTCTGCATGCTTGGATGGTCTAGGAGATGAGTATGTACATTTCAGGTCTTCCATGAATACAAGAGACGACATCCCCGTGTTCCAAGATTGATTTCTATGCTTATTCTTGAGGAGAAGAACCTTGGTCTTGACACATCTTCTTCTCGTGGCAGAAATAGGTCTGAACAGGCCTTCTATTCTAACTCCAACAGAGGTAGAGGTAGAGGTCGTGGTCGAGGCCCAAGTGGTTGCAGGGGCCAATTTCAAGAAGGTCAATCAAATCAAAACAATACAGGTTGCAGGGGAAACCAGTCTCAAGGCAGGGGGAGTCAAAGAGGTCGTGGTGCAGGATCAAGCACGTAGCAACATACTGCAGATAGCAGAGAATGTTGGACTTGTGGTGAAAGAGGTCACATGTCACGTGAATGTCCAAAGGGAAAAGAAAGTGGAAAGAGAGAACAAGGCAACTATGCATCTACTAGCAGAGATACAAATGACAGCAAAAGCAAGCGCATGTTTGTTATGCAGCATGTAATGAATACAATGACTGCAGAGAATTCCACCCAAGATGAGGTTTGGTATGTGGATTCAGGTGCCTCTAATCACATGACGTCTCGTGGAGAGTGGTTTAGAGATATGCGCAAACTAGATGTGTCAGGCTATGTGCAGACAGGAGACAACACAGCTCACCCCATTGCTCATGTAGGGGACATACCTCTAAATACAAAGAGTGGGAAACCAAAGTACTTAGCAGATGTACTTCATGTCCCAAACATTACAAAGAATCTTGTTTCTGTTGGACAAATGGTTGAGCAGGGTTTGCAGGTTCGTTTCAATCCGAATGGCTGTTATGTAGAAGAATTCTAGAATGGCTATAAGCTGATCACAGAGGGAAAATGTGTGGGCAGAATGTTTACGCTGAATGTAGACATGCCTGAGGTAAAAGCTGCATTATTTGCACAGGGCACAAGTGTTGTGGCTGATGTTGACATTTGGCACAAACACATTGGCCATGTCAATGAGCAAATATTGCGCAGCATGCAATCAAAACAGATTGTAAAAGGTTTGCCCAGATTCAAGGTGGATGGTATGCATAAAGTGTGTGCAGCATGCCAGTTTGGAAAACAGTCAAAGGGCTCATTTCCACATGAGCGCAATGTATGTAAAAAGCCACTTGAGGTGGTGCACACAGATGTTTGGGGTCCAACCGATACTGCAAGTATACATGGTTGTAGGTATTATGTCTCTTTCATTGATGACCATACAAGGAAAGTATGGGTCTACTTCGTGCGTAACAAAAGTGAAGTGTTTGGTCACTTTCAGGACTTCAAAGTCATGATTGAGAAGGAGATAGATATGCAAATCAAGACATTGAGGTCAGATGGAGGGGGAGAGTACTTCTCCAATGATTTTTCATATTTTCTGCAAATGCATGGTATACACAGGCAGTTTACATGCAGATATACTCCACAACAGAATGGGGTCGCAGAAAGGAAAAACAGGCACATTGCAGAGGTTGCACGTGCATTGATGAATGAGAAGAACTTGCCTCATCATTTCTAGGCTGAAGCTGTAAATATAGCTGTGTACATTATGAACATGACACCTACAGCTGCGGTGCATGATGTAACACATGAGGAAAAGTTTACAGGTACAAAGCTTGATTTGGCACACTTGAAAGTGTTTGGCTGCATAGCTTACGTGCATATACCAGATGAGTTGCGTAGGAAATTGAATCCTAAAGCATAGAAATGTATTCTTGTGGGATATTCCCTTGAACAAAAGGGGTACAGGTGCTACAATCCTACTACACGAGAATTACGAGTGAGGAGAGATGTAGTCTTTGATGAGATGAGCAGTTGGTACAGTAATGCACATGGCACTATTGGGGCTGATGTAAAAGATGATGTGGTTGTACAAAATGTGAGGCCACAGTCACAGGTTTTGAGTGGACCACAAGAGTCCTCTTCTCGTGGCTCTGTTGAGAAGCCATGGAATGGTAGACTACGTACGCGGGTTACTCCACTAGCAGGTACAGGGAATGTATCACGAAAAGGAAAGGAAAAGGTTGATGAACCTCCCTTTATGGCTGGTGCATCATCAGGTTTTCACATGTAGACATGGATTCAGATGGTTTTGAACAAAGTCTTGATGAGGAATTTGGAATTCCGGCTGTCAGTACACCTGGTGTAAGGAAAGTATAAGAAGATGCTGGAGGGCAAAGGAGTGACCCAGGACCGCGTAGATCTAACAGAGTCAGAAATCCAGTTCAGAAATTGACTTATGATGGGTATCTAGCGCATCACCAAGCCTACATGGCTAAGGTGATATAGGATGTGGAGCCCACATGTTTTGAGGATGCAGTTGAAAATGTGCATCGGGATAATGCAATGAATGAAGAGATGGCTGCATTGGAAGCAAACAACACATGGGAGTTGGTGCCATTGCCAAGTGGAAAGAAATCTATTGGCTGTAAATGGGTGTATAAAACCAATCATAAGGCTGATGGTAACATTGAGCGTCACAAGGAAAGTCTGGTTGCAAAGGGTTATGCACAGACGTATGGCATAGACTATGAGGAGACCTTTGCTCTAGTGGCAAAGATGACGACTGTGAGAGTTGTCATAGCAGTGGCTGCATCTAAAGGATGGATTATGCATCAAATGGATGTAAAGAATGCCTTCTTGAATGGTGAGTTGCAAGAGGAAGTGTCTATGGATCAGCCACCTGGTTATGTCGATCCAGGTTACCCAGATTATGTATGCAGACTTCTCAAAGCTTTGTATGGTTTGAAGCAGGGCTCTAGAGCATGGTATGACAGGATTGCCAAGTATCTTCTCAGTATTGGGTTTAGGAGAGCTCATGCTAATCATTCACTCTATGTACGTGAGAGTGATGTGGGGATTGTGGTCATTACCATATATGTAGATGACCTTATTATTGTGGGTGACAATGCTATGGAGATTGACCATGTGAAGGGTCTTCTCAAACAGGATTTTGAAATGAAAGATTTGGGCGAGTTGCGCTACTTTCTTGGCATTGAGGTGATCAGGACTCCAGAGGGTGTATGGCTGTCACCACAGAGACAGTATGCTTTGGACATTTTGTCAAAGTATGGTATGGCTGATTGTAAGCCAATTTCTATTCCCTTGGATGTGAATGCAAAGCTGAGTGCAGAGAAGGGTGATGTTGTTGAGGATGTCAAGATGTACACGAAGATTGTGGGTAGTCTAATCTACTTGACTATCACGAGGCCAGACTTGAGCTACACAGTAGGCTTGGAGAGTCAGTTCATGCAGCTTCCGAGGAAGCCACATTTGGATGGAGTACGACGCACACTTCGGTATGTGCAAGGGACTCTTGACTACGCATTGTTCTATGCAGTAGATGTGCCATTAGCATTGTATGGGTATACAGATGCAGATTGGGCAGGTAGCATTGTTGATAGGAGATCTACAAGTGGCTTCATGTTCTCTTTTGGGAGTGCTGCTGTTACTTGGAGCAGTAAAAAGCAGCCTACGGTTGCTTTATCGAGCACACAGGCCGAGTACAGAGGTGCAGCAGTTGTGGCATGCGAGGTATCTTGGCTACGCACATTACTTGAGGACTTGGGAGTACAGGTGGACCAGTAGATTGTCATCCATTGTGACAACCTCAGCAACATGCAGTTGGCTAGGAACCCAATGTTCCATGCTAGGACCAAGCACATAGAGGTCCATTACCACTACGTTCGAGAGCGAGTGTTGGCGGGCGACATCAACTTGGTCTACGTCAGCACAGAGGAGCAGATAGCGGATATCTTTACCAAGGCCCTCGGAGCTGAGAAGCTTTGACGTTTTTGGACTATGCTTGGACTCTTCGACATGCAGAGCTCGAGGGGGAGTGTTGAGATGTCAAGCTCTACATCTTGAGCTGGCATCCACTACGGGTCTTGGCCGCTTACGACATTTACTCACTGGCGCATTAGGTGACCGACACGGAGGATCTCTGCCAGTGATTCTATAGCTGGACTACACTTATAGTGCCAGCCTAGTACGCTTCTAGCGAGTTCACACTTAGTGACCGCATGTACATATGTGCTACTTTTCAGTTTTAGCACTTAGTCATTTTGTACTCTCTTTTTTGTGCGAAGAAGAAGAAGCTTTCCATCTCTGTGTATTTTGTGCTTGTCTTCTCTAGCTCTCTTGCATCCTCATTCTTTACAAAACACAACACAAAAAATTGGATGATAAGACTGTCAAATGTATTGTTTTTGGTTATAGTGCTAAAAGCAAAGGTTATAGGTTGTATCATTCGCAAACAAAGCATATTCTGGTTTCATGAGATGTAGTGTTTGTGGAAGATTCTATTCAGCCCTTGCTGTCATGTAATAGAGACAATAATGTAAGCTCCCAGAACATTTATGACACTTTGTTGCCTCTTTTCAGTGGTGGAATTTTGAATGTAAATTCCAATGAGGCAAATGTACACCCTATGAGGGTTTCCGAAATGTTACAGATCAGCCTATAACTAATGCAGATGTACATGATATACTTGATGAGGAAAGGGCTAAAAATGAGCAGGCTAGAGGTAGGCCAAAATGGCTGGTGCATACATTGCGTGACAGTAAATTGGATGCACTTTTTTCTAGTCATACTCGTTCACGATCTTGCCATGCATCTTATGCATCCAATTGTTATGCTTTGGCTGTATCTAGCTCACATGATGTTGAGAAACCTCTGTCTTTTGATGAAGCACATAATTCCGAAAATTGGATGGCTGCCATGCAATCAGAATATGATGCTCTTATAGAAAATGACACATGGACTTTATGTGATTTGCCTCCTGGCAAAAAGGCCATTGGTACGAAGTAGAATGAAGCAATGCATTGCAAGATGCCCATAACTAGAAATACCAGCAGAAGAAAGATTACTATCATTGTTTCTAGAGGGACTGCTAAACAAAGAACTTCATCCTATATTGTATAGCAAGAAACATATGACCCTAGAAGAGTGTGTGTCAGATGCTATTGACTTAGGAGACAATTGTGATATTTTCAAAGGAAGAAGATGTCCCTAACGATAATCAAAGCGAGAAAACAGCATCCACCAAACCAGCACAAGTGGGAACGACAGCTGCAACACTGCTTACAACCATAGAAGACATGCTCAAAAGGATGAATGAAATGATGATTAACATGCAAAAAACACTGATAGCCGATTTACAGAATCAAGAAAAAAAAGAAAAAAAAGGTTTATCTTTCCTCTGCCCGAAGCACGGCAGCACCACTAGAGGGCTCGACAATTCCCTGGTCAATCGATGAGCCACGAGTTCTCTCTTTTTTTTCCCCTCCTCCTGATATGGCCCATGCGGCCCAGCTCTGAAGGCACCGCTAGCCATAGCGCGTCACTGTCCACTAATGAGGGACGATTTTGGAAACCGCAGCCACAAGAACCAACCCCAATCGGGGAGAAGCACAATACGAGAAAACAATGAAAAACAGTTTTTTACATTCACCTTGCAGACAGCGGTCCACCACCAGTTTGGCCCCACTTCCCTCCATTATCACCAGAAGACAGAGGTCTCTCTCTCTCCTGCTCAGCTCCGCCAATCCACCATCTCCCTCTTATCTGTGCTTCTGTGTCACCGAGCCCAAAGGGCGCATAAAACAAACTGCCACCGCTTTTCTTCCACTGGCGGGCCTCCATGCTTTTACAAAGTCTCCTCTCTCTCTTTCATTATTCATGTTAGCACTCTCTCCCCCCCCCCCCCCCCCCCCCCCCCCCCGGCGGGCCGCCATACCACACTCTCCCTCTCCCCTCTTGTCCACCCTCCCTCGACCTCATTATCCCCTCCCTCTTCCCTCTTGTTTTTCTCCCTATGGCGGGCCTCCACTCACCCAAGCCTCTCACTCATCTCTCTCTCTCTCTCTCTCTCTCTCTCTCACAATAGTCTCTCTCACAATAGTCTCTCTCACAATAGTTTGAATGTAAATTCCAATGAGGCAAATGTACACCCTAACTGATGCAGATGTACGTGATATACTTGATGAGGAAAGGGCTAAAAATGAGCAGGCTAGAGGTAGGCCAAAATGGCTGGTGCATACATTGTATGACAGTAAATTGGATGCACTTTTGTCTAGTCATATTTGTTCAGGCTCTTGCCATGCATCTTATGCATCCAATTGTTATGCTTTGGCTGTGTCTAGCTCACATGATGTTGAGAAACCTCTGTCTTTTGATGAAGCACATAATTCAAAAAATTGGATGGCTGCCATGCAATCAGAATATGATGCACTTATAGAAAATGACACGTGGACTTTATGTGATTTGCCTCCTGGCAAAAAGGCCATTGGTACGAAGTAGAATGAAGCAATGCATTGCAAGATGCCCATAACTAGAAATACCAGCAGAAGAAAGATTACTATCATTGTTTCTAGAGGGACTACTAAACAAATAACTTCATGCTATATTGTATAGCAAGAAACATATGATCCTAGAAGAGTGTGTGTCATATGCTATTGACTTAGGAGACAATTGTGATATTTTCAAAGGAAGAAGATGTCCCTAACGATAATCAAAGCGAGAAAACAGCATCCACCAAACCAGCACAAGTAGGAACGGCAGCTGGAACACTGCTTACGGCCATAGAAGACATGCTCAAAAGGATGAATAAAATGATGATTAACATGCAAAAAACACTGATAGCCGATTTACGGAAATCAAGAAAAAAAAGAAAAAAAAGGTTTATCTTTCCTCTGCCCGAAGCACGGCAACACCACTAGAGGGCTCGACAATTCCCTGGTCAATCGGTGAGCCACGAGTTCTCTCTTTTTTTCCCCCTCCTCTCGATATGGCCCATGCGGCCCAGCTCTGAAGGCACCGCTAGCCATAGCGCGTCACTGTGCACTAATGACAGCCGATTTTGGAAACCGTGGCCACAAGAACCAACCCCAATCGAGGAGAAGCACAATACGAGAAAACAATGAAAAACAGTTTTTTACATTCACCTTGCAGACAACGGTCCACCACCAGTTTGGCCCCACTTCCCTCCATTATCACCAGAAGAGAGAGGTCTTTCTCTCTCCTGCTCGGCTCCGCCAATCCACCATCTCTCTCTTATTTGTGCTCCTATGTCACCCAGCCCAAAGGGCGCATAAAACAAATTGCCACCTCTTTTCTTCCACTGGCGGGCCTCCATGCTTTTACAAAGTCTCCCTCTCTCTCTTTCATTATTCATGTTAGCACTCTCTCTCTCTTTCTCTCTTATCCCTTCTCACTCATCCATACTCCCCCCCCACCCCCACCCCCCGGGCGGGCCGCCATACCACACTCTCCCTCTCCCCTCTTGTCCACCCTCCCTCGACCTCATTATCCCCTCCCTCTTCCCTCTTGTTTTTCTCCCTATGGCGGGCCTCCACTCACCCAAGCCTCTCACTCATCCATCTCTCTCTCTCTCTCTCTCTCTCTCTCTCTCTCTCTCTCTCTCTCTCTCTCTCTCTCTCTCTCTCACACACACACACACACACACACACACACACACACAATAGTCTCTCTCTCTCCCTCCATTCTACACTCTCTCTCTCTCGCTCTCTATGAGAACGGCCCCACAGGCGCAATACAATGGTTCTCTCTCTCTCTCTCTCTCTCTCTCTCTCTCTCTCTCTCTCTCTCTCTCTCTCTCTCTCTCTCTCTCTCATGATACACACACACCCCCTCTCATTCTCCTCCCTCTCTCACCCTCATAACATTCCCCGTTCCCCACACCCTTCCCCACCACGTTAACCAAAACCCCCTCTCGCTCTCTGTCGGCCACGCTGGATACAAAATGCGTCGCAAGGAAAATGAGGAAAAGAATAATAAAAACAAGGAGATCTCTCATGAAGAAAATGTGCCCAAGGAGGAGGCAAGTCTCTCAAGCAAATAGGGTTGTGTGACCTATGAGACCGAGTTACAATTGAAAATATGCTTTTGGAATTGTAATGGATACCCATGGAATGCGGGGGTTGGCATTGATGAACTAACAAGCAAAGCCCATGTTGTACTTCTTGTTTAAACTTGGGAGCATGATACACAAAGGATTAACGGCTTGGAGGATTACAATGTACATTCATTGATGTGGTCAAAGAATCTCAAGCAACGAAGAGGACAAGGAGGGTTAGCATGTATGGTTAAGAAAGGATTGGAAGATTTTGTATCAATTGTGAAAGATGACAAGTACAAACGTTATGTATGGCTGAAAATTATGACACCAAAAAGAGCACCCATTTTTGTAGCCGGTTGCTACATTCCTCATCATGATTCTCCCTTTTATTCTTGTATGGATAGAGATCAACCATTTTCTGATTTGGAAGAGGACATTGCTTATTTCAAAGGTGAAGGTGATGTTATTGTATTTGGGGATATGAATACTCGCACAAAAACATTGCAACATGATACTCAATAATTTGATATGCCATACATTTCAAGGGAGTTGGAGGAAGTTCACTTGTATGATCGTACTTCAATGGATGAGAAAGAGCCGGATCACTATGAAAAGTTACTTTTACACATGTGTAATAGCACGGGTATGCTCATTGCCAATGGTGTATCTTTGTGGAGTGGAACCAATGGATTTACATGTAGGAGACATAATGGGGATAGTGTGATTGACTCTATGCTACTCTCTGAAGCCATCATGTATCGCATAAAGAGTTTTATGTTTGGTCAATGGACCCCGGAATCCGACCATCGCACCTTATGTATTGACCTTTCATGTGGAGAAGCAACTAAGCATGATAATCTCAGCCAAAGGAAAGAGAAGTTATCACTATGTATGGATTTCAAACGGGCACCAATGTACATTGAAATGGTTGAGCAAAAATTATGGATAACAAAGGTTCAATGTGATGCACCATTGGAAACTAAATGGGAAGCTTTCAAGAAAGCTATTTGTTCTTGTGTGGAAGAATGCTTTGCCATAAAGCATCTCCATGGTATCAAAAAAGATAGATCACGCAAAAGGTGGTTTGATAAAGAATGTCAAGATGCTCGAAAGTCGTTGATAAAGCTTGATGCAACTATGGACAAAGACAACTATCAAAGTCATTTGCATACATACAAGGTATTGATTCAAAAGAAGAGAAGAAGATGGGAAGTAAAGGAACAAGAATTTCAAGTCCAAGAAAAGGCACATGCATGTGGAAGATTTTGGAGAAACTTGAGAGGCAAGCGGGTTGAGAATTTTGGTAACTTGAGTCTAGTGGATATGTACACACATTGTAGGCAATTATATGAGCAAGAAAATAATTAAAAAATGCCATTTTATGGTTCACTCCCATGTATGCCATCTTTTTTTACTATTGAGGATGTATGCGGTGGGCTTGAAAAGTTGGCCACTCGCAAAGCGGGAGATCTTCAAGGTATCAAGCCGGAGATGATCAAATGGACGGGAGATTTTACCCATGAGTGGATGTGTGATATGTTCAACCTTGCACTTCAACATGGTTTGCCTTATGATTGGAGTACTAATTGGGTTAAGCTTTTGCATAAAGGAGGGGATGTAAAGAATGTAAGAAACTACCGGACTATAATGATTGGGTCTCTTATGGCAAAGTTGTTTGGGTGCATAATGGAGATGAAATTGAGTGATTGGGCTGAAGAGAATGACAAGCGTGCAAAGGGACAAGCGGGTTTTCGTCGATGCCATAGCACCATTGATCATCTTGTCACTCTTCGTGTTCTCATGGAGGAAAGTCGGTTGAAAGGCAAGCGATTGTATTGTTGTTTTGTGGACTTTAAGAAAGCCTTTGATATGATTCCACGTAACAATTTGTGGAGAAGGATGGAAGAACTCCAAGTGCCAAGTGAGTTTATGCTTGCGGTTTCTCGAATCTATGAGAAGGTGATTTGTCAATTGCGCATGGGAAGAGAAATTTCAAAAAAAATTGTAAGCACTATTGGGGTTAAACAAGGATGTCCATTGTCACCAACTCTCTTTGGTCTATGCATCGATCAATTGGAAAAAATGGTACTTGACTTTATCCAAGAAGAAGGCATTGAAGAGGTCACTCTTTGCAATGCGGTAATCATGCTTTTGTTGTATGCGGATGATGTAGTGCTTCTAGCACACACTTTAGAAGATGCACAAAAGGTTATGGTTGTCCTTGAGAACTTTTGCTTGCATAGTGGGCTGATTGTAAATGAATCCAAAACAAAGGTTATACTTGTGAAAACCAACCATAAGGAGAAGCCATGCATTGTGTACAACAACGAGACACTTGAAGTTGTTGAGAGCTTTAAGTACCTTGGCCTTGAGGTTCCATCCAATCACAAGTGGCATGAATGTGCTATTCGTCGTTTGGAAGCGGGAAAGAGAGCATATTATGCATTTGAGAACATGTGTAATGCGGGAAACATCAAGTGTTGGGTTCTCAAGAAGTATCTTTTTGATGCATTGGTGACATCGGTTCCTCTTTTTGGAGTTGAAGTGTGGGGCGGGAGCATCTCAAAGTCTACTTGGAAAGAGTTTGAGAATGTCCAAAAGCATTTTCTTACAAACTTTCTCCAAGTTAAGACACAAACACCATATATGCTCCTACTTCTTGAGTCGGGATCTCTTCCAATTGAGGTTATGGGCATGGAAAGGGTTGTGGAGTACATGATAAAGATGCGTCAAAACCCCTCACATCGACTTCCTACAATTGCATGGGAAGCAAGCAAAAAAGTTCAAAAGACGCATAAAAGCAAGATCTTGAGCACGGGATGGATGCAAGACATAAAGAAGTGGTTTGGGAGATGGGATGCATTACACTTGCTACATGATGCTTCAATTGACTCTCAAGTGAATGAAGCTTTTCTACAACGCCAATGTATTACGGCTTGGGAGAAATCCGGTGGGTCACGCTTCATACATTACACCACCTATATTGCCCCCAACTACAAAACCATGTTCTTCGCTGAGAGAGGAAACCGTACTCACACTTACATGCTTGAGCCTATTCCCTTGTCCGCGATACGCACTATCGCAGCAATTCGACTTAGCTCCCATTTCCTTCGATGCAAGATAGGGCGTTGGGGCAATGGAGAAGAGTCAAATCGTTTGTGCACATTATGCTCACTGCAAGTTCGAGAGTCTGAGTACCACACACTACTAGAGTGCTCAACTTTTGATCACATCCGAACTTGCTTCTCTCACATTTTCAGCCATAACTTAGACCTACACACTTTCCTCTCCCAGCCAAAGTGTGGGCTCTCCATTGCGACTCTCATCACTACAATTTTGGAGCATCGAGAGTCACTCATCAGCCATACACATACTACATCACATGTAACTTTGGTCCCATAGGTCATATTTGACCTCCGAGGACGATAATAAAATCTATCTATCTATCTAAAATCTATCTCTCTCTCTCTCTCTCTCTCTCTCTCTCTCTCTCTCTCTCTCTCTCTCTCTCTCTCTCTCTCTCTCTCTCTCTCTCTCTCTCTCTCTCTCTCTCTCTCTCTCTCTCTTCCGCACTCGCTCACCTCATCAGTCCAAAGGCGCAATGCAATGCTCTCTCTCTCTCTCTCATAGCACACCCACACACTCATCACCTCACCATCCCTCGCCATCACCAAGCTCTCTCTCTCTCTCTCTCTCTCTCTCTCTCTCTCTCTCTCTCTCTCTCTCTCTCTCTCTCTCTCTCTCTCTCTCTTTCTCTTGCGCTCTTCGTATGATGCAAGCCTGAAGGCGCAGCAGGTAAAACACACACACACCCTTGCCGTAACACACACACACACACACACACCCATACACACACACATGCACACACACACCATCTCCACTCCTCTCACACCCTCACACACACACTCTCTTTCTGTCACTCACGCTCTATGTAGCAAATGCCTCCAGAACATAAAAAAGAGTAAAAAAAGTTAAAAAATAAAATGAAAAATATATATAAATCTCTTGCTCTTGTTCACACACACACTCATTACACACTACCCCTACACACTCTTATATACACACACACACACAACCCCGAGCCATGCGCACACACACTCACAACACTTCTTTTAATAAAAAGAACACACACATTACATATACTCACAAGCATACACGCCTACATGCACACATATAAAACACTCGGTACACACATGCACAGAAAATAGTAATAATAAAATCGAAGGAATCGACACTTTAAGACGGGGTCGTACACAAATGAGACGATGACCACTATGCGTGAATGGGAGATGACGACATTTGCAATCGAGAGGACGGTTGATGTCGAAGTGATCAAGTTTTTGGAGTGTCATACAGGTCTCTATATCTACGCTACAACAGAAATAAATTCAAATTCACAGTTAAAGACAGGGCGTATACAAATTAAACCATCACCACAGTGTGTGAATTAGAGACGGCATGTGCAATCGAGAGGACGATTGATGTCGAAGCGATCAGGTTTTTGGAGAGTGATACAGCAAATTCACAATACTGAACAGAGTTTATGAAAATATGTCTTGTTAATCAAAGACAATGTTAAAGTTATGCGTTTATTGTGAAGATGGAATTATTTGTTGCAGTATACCGTGCAATCAAGCAACAAGCACGTGCAAAATGCTAGTGTTTTTTGTGCAAACATCGTGCATGAAATGTAGGTGTGTTGTGGAAAAAAAAAACATACATAAGTATGGTGTGGAGTTGGCACAATTCTCCACATTGTTATAATACCATAAGGAATGTGCCCTTCCCCCGCCACTTTCCTCCAGTGTTGAAGGGGGACTTATGCTTTTCCTCTAGTGTTAGAGGGACTAGTTTCTTTTTTTGTAAATTAGAAAAAATAACGACAGTTTGTTAACTTCGCTTTCTCTTGCATCTGATTCAAGGAACACTAACAGTTGGCATGAGTCCAATATTTAGATTGTTCACACACGGAGTAAATACGCATGCAGTGCAGTCGATATACAGCATAGCAAAATTTGAAGTAGGGTTTCAACATTAGCGAAGCTCTTTGACGACATTAAATTAGATCCACAAAGGGTTATATTACTTAGTCTCACAAGCCTTTTCAAGATGTTTACTAAATCTCCCTCCCTCTCTCTTTCTCTTAACCACCTGCTGAAAACGCCGCGCAACATAGGTCTCACAAGCCTTTTCATGCCGTTTAATAAATATCCCTCCCTATTCCTTTCTCTTAATTAACCACCTCCTAAGAACGCTACGCATCTGCACCACATAGAGCTGTAAGCTCTCTCTCTCTCTCTCTCTCTCTCTCTCTCTCTCTCTCTATATATATATATATATACCCCTTTTACACTTGTTGAAAATGGCGCAAAGCTTCTTGTCTGCTACCGATAGCGGATTCTCTCTCTTTGTCTCTCTCTACGACCGCAACCATAAGTTGTGCAAAGCTTTTTGTCTGCTCCTGATCGCGGATTCTCCCCCTCACTTCTTAGCCTCCTTGTCTGTTGCTGATCGCGGATTCTCCCCCACTTCTCAGTCTCCTTGTCTGCTGCCGATCACGGATTCTCCCTCTCTTTCTACTTCTTCTTCTTATCTTCCTTTTGTGTTTAGTGCTTCACTTTACTTTTTTTTTTAAAACCCACACAATGGCTTACACAACGAATGTATTCAATTTAACCTTTTGAAGACGTTTACTAAAGACAAGGATTGTATTATTTAGGGCTTATGAAGGGGTACGTAACCTCCTGTTTAGTGAAAAGGCAAACTCAAGACTCATGAGATGAAATAATGACAGAAAGTTTTTACCTTGTTTTCCAAAAATACATTACCCTCTGCTTCTGTCGTTGTTGGATGGAGAGCTGCCTTCCCTGCTTCAGGATGAGGTTGACCAATCCTGGCCTTTTTCTCCGCTGCTTCCCCTCTGGTGTGCTGCGTCAATTGATCTCCAACTCGTGTGCTGCATCAATTGCTCGCTCTCTCTCTCTCTCTCTCTCTCTCTCTCTCTCTCTCTCTCTCTCTCTCTCTCTCTCTCTCTCTCTCTCTCTCTCTCTCTCTCTCTCTCTCTCTCTCGCTCTCTCTCTCTCTCTCTGCTACTATATATAAGTTGTTGGCTGGCGCGTTTAGAAAAAAGAGCGGTCGAAGTGTGATTTTCTCTCTCTCTCTCTCTCTCTCTCTCTCTCTCTCTCTCTCTCTCTCTCTCTCTCTCTCTCTCTCTCTCTACATCCTCATTTAGAAGCACGCCATGCTTTTTCCTCTCTTTCTCTCTTTTATTACTTGTCTCTCTCTCTCTCTCTCTCTCTCTCTCTCTCTCTCTCTCTCTCTCTCTCTCTCTCTCTCTCTCTCTCTCTCTCTCTCTCTCTCTCTCTCTCTCTCTCTCTCTCTCTCTCTCTCTCGCTCTCGCTACATCCTCATTTAAGCAATCACATATTTCCACATGGCATAGCTAAGCTTGCTGCTTTAGTGAAATCAATCTTAGCTAATCAAAGTAAAGAAAAGGAAGACGGCCATGTCGCGCACCGCCGACACCGAAATAAGAAACGACGGCGAAGGCATGCCCCAGGCGGCCCGAAACTGGTGATCGCGCTACACTGATGCACCAGCAAGGCCCGCTGTTCGCTGGCATCTCGTCCACGATGCCACAACGCCTTCTTCAGTGAAATCCGTAGGTTGTCATCATTTTTTCCAGTTTCAAACCTTGTAAAAAAACCCAATTGTAAATCATCACCTCTCTCTAGGTGATGGTCACAAAAGGCCCACCTAGGAGTTTTCATTTTTTAAATTTCCCCAAGACAAAGCAAGGGTCAACCATTTAGGACCCACCGCCTTGTTTTGTCTCCTTGATTAAAGCCCTAACCTAATAAGATTACCCTAACCTAAAGCAGCCAGCACCTATAAAAAGGCACTGAGAGATCACTATCGGGGGGGTCAACACTTGGTAGCATTTTGGTGGGAGGGATTCACAACACTTGCATCAAGAGAGAGGGGATTTAGTTTAGCATTTTGGGAATAGAACTATGTGAAGAAGCCATGTCTACACCTTGACTCCAATGGTTGCCACACACACACTCACACTAGCAAAAAGCTCCATGTCTGTGAGTCACCTCTAGAGAACGTACTATTAGGCTCACTATCTCTCTCTCTATCTCTCTATCACCATGGTTGCCACCTCACGGGATATAAAGTTGCTGTAAATATTGCATGAAAATACTTTTTCCTCACACCGCGAGGGTTTTCATCACTAAAGTCACGTTTGATGCAACTTGAAGAGGAAGTCAAGGAATGTAAACGCTCTCTTGTGGACTTGAATGCTTTGAAGGAGCGGATGAGCAAAGTAGAGCATGACCATGTATTGAAAGAGGAGAAATTTGACACTATGAGCCGGGATGTATGCGACATGAAAAATGTATGCACAAACAAGTCTTGGGCTGATGTATGTGGTAGCAATGTGGTTTCTAATTCCTCACTCATGCAAGCTATGGTTCAAACAAAGAATGTTGAGAATGTGGATGTGGAGGAGTTGAAGGAACGGGAGCGACGTTCCAAGAACATTGTTATTCGTGGAATTCCAGAAGAGAAGTTAGAGACACCTCCTTCTCTTGCCATTGTTATTGAAGATTTCTTCAAAACCCACTTTGGCATGTCCGGAGTTATGGTCTATGGAGCACATAGAGTGGGGAAGCAAGGAGCTCCTCGCTCGGGAGAACGGCCAATTGTATGCACCATGCCGGATGAGACTAAGCGAAAGATTATCCTTGATAATAGTTGGATCTATTTGAGGGATACAAAATGTTTTGTATGTAAAGATCGCACTATTAAGCAACAAAATATGCGTCACAACGCATATGAGGAAAAGAATAATAAAAACAAGGAGATCTCTCATGAAGAAAATGTGCCCAAGGAGGAGGCAAGTCTCTCAAGCAAATAGGGATGCGTGACCTATGAGACCGAGTTACAATTGAAAATATGCTTTTGGAATTGTAATGGATACCCATGGAATGCGGGGGTTGGCATTGATGAACTAACAAGCAAAGCCCATGTTGTACTTCTTGTTTAAACTTGGGAGCATGATACACAAAGGATTAACGGCTTGGAGGATTACAATGTACATTCATTGATGTGGTCAAAGAATCTCAAGCAACGAAGAGGACAAGGAGGGTTAGCATGTATGGTTAAGAAAGGATTGGAAGATTTTGTATCAATTGTGAAAGATGACAAGTACAAACGTTATGTATGGCTGAAAATTATGACACCAAAAAGAGCACCCATTTTTGTAGCCGGTTGCTACATTCCTCATCATGATTCTCCTTTTTATGCTTGCATGGATAGAGATCAACCATTTTCTGATTTGGAAGAGAACATTGCTTATTTCAAAGGTGAAGGTGATGTTATTGTATTTGGGGATATGAATGCTCGCACAAAAACATTGCAACATGATACTCAACAATTTGATATGCCATACATTTCAAGGGAGTTGGAGGAAGTTCACTTGTATGATCGTACTTCAATGGATGAGAAAGAGCCGGATCACTATGGAAAGTTACTTTTACACATGTGTAATAGCACGGGTATGCTCATTGCCAATGGTGTATCTTTGTGGAGTGGAACCAATGGATTTACATGTAGGAGACATAATGGGGATAGTGTGATTGACTCTATGCTACTCTCTGAAGCCATCATGTATCGCATAAAGAGTTTTATGTTTGGTCAATGGACCCCGGAATCCGACCATCGCACCTTATGTATTGACCTTTCATGTGGAGAAGCAACTAAGCATGATAATCTCAGCCAAAGGAAAGAGAAGTTATCACTATGTATGGATTTCAAACGGGCACCAATGTACATTGAAATGGTTGAGCAAAAATTATGGATGACAAAGGTTCAATGTGATGCACCATTGGAAACTAAATGGGAAGCTTTCAAGAAAGCTATTTGTTCTTGTGCGGAAGAATGCTTTGCCATAAAGCATCTCCATGGTATCAACAAAGATAGATCATGCAAAAGGTGGTTTAATAAAGAATGCCAAGATGCTCGAAAGTCCTTGATAAAGCTTGATGCAACTATGGAGAAAGACAACTATCAAAGTCATTTGCATACATACAAGGCATTGATTCAAAAGAAGAGAAGAAGATGGGAAGTAAAGGAACAAGAATTTCAAGTCTAAGAAAAGGCACATGCATGTGGAAGATTTTGGAGAAACTTGAGAGGCAAGCGGGTTGAGAATTTTGGTAACTTGAGTCTAGTGGATATGTACACACATTGTAGGCAATTATATGAGCAAGCAAATACTGAAAAAATGCCATTTTATGGTTCACTCCCATGTATGACGTCTTTTTTTACTATTGAGGATGTATGCGATGGGCTTGAAAAGTTGGCCACTCGCAAAGCGGGAGATCTTCAAGCTATCAAGCCGGAGATGATCAAATGGACGGGAGATTTTACCCATGAGTGGATGTGTGATATGTTCAACCTTGCACTTCAACATGGTATGCCTTATGATTGGAATACTAATTGGGTTAACCTTTGCATAAAGGAGGGGATGTAAAGAATGTAAGAAACTACCGGACTATAATGATTGGGTCTCTTATGGCAAAGTTGTTTGGGTGCATAATGGAGATGAAATTGAGTGATTGGGCTGAAGAGAATGACAAGCGTGCAAAGGGACAAGCGGGTTTTCGTCGATGCCATAGCACCATTGATCATCTTGTCACTCTTCGTGTACTCATGAAGGAAAGTCGGTTGAAAGGCAAGCGATTGTATTGTTGTTTTGTGGACTTTAAGAAAGCCTTTGATATGATTCCACGTAACAATTTGTGGAGAAGGATGGAAGAACTCCAAGTGCCAAGTGAGTTTATGCTTGCGGTTTCTCGAATCTATGAGAAGGTGATTTGTCAATTGCGCATGGGAAGAGAAATTTCAGAAATTTTTGTAAGCACTATTGGGGTTAAACAAGGATGTCCATTGTCACCAACTCTCTTTGGTCTATGCATCGATCAATTGAAAAAAATGGTACTTGACTTTATGCAAGAAGAAGGCATTGAAGAGGTCACTATTTGCAATGCAGTAATCATGCTTTTGTTGTATGCAGATGATGTAGTGCTTCTAGCACACACTTTAGAAGATGCACAAAAGGTTATGGTTGTCCTTGAGAACTTTTGCTTGCATAGTGGGCTGATTGTAAATGAATCCAAAACAAAGGTTATGCTTGTGAAAACCAACCATAAGGAGAAGCCATGCATTGTGTACAACAACGAGACACTTGAAGTTGTTGAGAGCTTTAAGTACCTTGGCCTTGAGGTTCCATCCAATCACAAGTGGCATGAATATGCTATGCGTCGTTTGGAAGCCGGAAAGAGAGCATATTATGCATTTGAGAACATGTGTAATGCGGGAAACATCAAGTGTTGGGTTCTCAAGAAATATCTTTTTGATGCATTGGTGACACCGGTTCTTCTTTATGGAGTTGAAGTGTGGGGCGGGAGCATCTCAAAGTCTACTTGGAAAGAGTTTGAGAATGTCCAAAAGCATTTTCTTACAAACTTTCTCCAAGTTAAGACACAAACACCATATATGCTCCTACTTCTTGAGTCAGGATCTCTTCCAATTGAGGTTATGGGCATGGAAAGGATTGTGGAGTACATGATAAAGATGTGTCAAAACCCCTCACATCGACTTCCTACAATCGCATGGGAAGCAAGCAAAAAAGTTCAAAAGACGCATAAAAGCAAGATCTTGAGCACAGGATGGATGCAAGACATAAAGAAGTGGTTTGGGAGATGGGATGCATTACACTTGCTACATGATGCTTCAATTGACTCTCAAGTGAATGAAGCTTTTCTACAACGCCAATGTATTACGGCTTGGGAGAAATCCGGTGGGTCACGCTTCATACATTACACCACCTATATTGCCCCCAACTACAAAACCATGTTCTTCGCTGAGAGAGGAAACCGTACTCACACTTACATGCTTGAGCCTATTCCCTTGTCCGTGATACGCACTATCGCAGCAATTCGGCTTAGCTCCCATTTCCTTCGATGCGAGATAGGGCGTTGGGGCAATGGAGAAGAGTCAAATCGATTGTGCACATTATGCTCACTGCATGTTCGAGAGTCTGAGTACCACACACTACTAGAGTGCTCAACTTTTGATCACATCCAAACTTGCTTCTCTCACATTTTCAGCCATAACTTAGACCTACACACTTTCCTCTCCCAGCCAAAGTGTGGGCTCTCCATTGCGACTCTCATCACTACAATTTTGGAGCATCGAGAGTCACTCATCAGCCAAACATATACTACATCACATGTAACTTTGGTCCCATAGGTCATATTTGACCTCCGAGGACGATAATAAAATCTATCTATCTCTCTCTCTCTCTCTCTCTCTCTCTCTCTCTCTCTCTCTCTCTCTCTCTCTCTCTCTCTCTCTCTCTCTCTCTCTCTCTCTCTCTCTCTCTCTCTCTCTCTCTGTGTGTGTGTGTGTGTGTGTGTGTAGAGTTTGTGTTATTTCAAATCACTGTTGTCCGCATCCCTAGCCGCTCGAAGGTAGGTGGTGCCCCCTGTTTGCTTCACCATGGCCAGCTCAGCGTGCATCGGCTCCTGGCGTTTTGAGGCCATCGGGGTCCGTGTCTCACCTTGCGCTCGTGATTTGGTGCCCCCACTGAGGATGGCACTGACCGCCTTCATCGAAGTGCTGCTACCAGAATACACCGTCGCGTAAACATCCAAGAGGTAAATTCCCCATCTCTTGTTGCTCGTGCTAACCGCAAATCGAGAGCATCAAGTGGGAGGGCTGCAAAATGTCATCACTGTTGTCAACCAAAGCATTCTGTCAATGAGTGCCGACAAAGGAAGTGAAGAAAGAACGGTGAGTTTTGCTTTTGAGAACCACAACACTCTCACGATAGTCAGATTTTGTGTAGCACCAAGTGTTTTCTCTCTAATGGTCCTAGAAGAGTCGTCAACTATATCAACCACAAAGTCTAAGCCACAAAGCCTAAAGCATTTGGTGGACACAAGTGGGCCTATGCTCTCTCTAGGCCTAGAGAGTTCAAGTGAAGTGCGACCACCCAAGCGCCGCCGCCACATGTAGAATGGAAAGCCGATTGAGGTAGACTCTTCTCGCCCAGTCTGTTTTGAACCTAATGTGGAGGATTGTGCGGAGTTCAAGAGGAGATAGAGGCATGTGGTGAAGGTGCCACCTTGTCAGCACTTAAGGTATGCAACTCTAAGTAATTAGTTCCCTACACCCGACATGGATAATAACAATAGGCCAGGAGTCTTTCCTTTCCGTTTCCCGCAACACATGCAAATAAACATATATATTGATAGGAGGATATTCTACCAGCAAAAGATTGTTTTCCTATTCGGAGTAGAAATGCTTGATGAAATCCTAAGATCTCCACGTCCCATCATCTTTCCCCTTCTTGATTATTACCACTCTTTTGATGTAAGGTCTCCACCTTTTTAGTTGCAAAGGGATGAACTTAGGGGGAAGCATTGGACTTACAAACAGGTAAAGCACTATTTCAAAAGCAATTAAAAATCGTATGTTTGGAATCTTAAGCACAGCAAACCCCGGGCTAGAAATTTTCAGATTTAAATTCGAACAAAATTTGACCCCGCTAGTCCTTCTAAAAGATTCAATGTAAATTAAATTAATAAGAAAAATTGAATGGTTGCAGTAATCATTTAAGCATAGATTTTATTAAAGGCCTCCCAGAGATTTACCAGATATTTACAAGATATTTATCAATTAAGCAAAAATAGGTCAAAATATAGCAGAATTGATATTTTAAAGCTGGCAGGTAATGGGAGGGGTCATCATTGACCTGCCACGGACACAATTAGAAATAGGGGATGCCATCTTGAGTTGTAGGGCTGCTTGAGCTGCAAGAATTTGCCATTTTCAGCCTATGAGAGCTTATGAGACCAGAAACCTATAAATAAGACCCCTTGCTTCACATTTTGAACAGACTCGGAGTCCTGGCCATTTCTCTCTTACTTAGAGAGATCTCTACTCAAAAATCACTAGAGAGCAAAGCTCTAGTTAGTTAATCCACGGTAATTAGCACTAAACCTTTTTAATTAGCAAAATTATACTGATTTACTTATATTTTCTTAATTAATCCAATTAATTAAGAAGATTAAACTTACTTGCACTCTAAAATTCTCTCCTAATTCTTAGTTCTCTGTTGATTATTGAGATTAAGCTTAAGGATACTAATCCAATTAATTATTATGTTATATTAGGACTGAAATTAATCATTTTAATCATAAATTAATGGTCATTATACTAATTAAACTTAGATTGAGATAAGATAATTATAAATGTTGTATTGGACTTTGAAGATGTTAGAAAACTTATCTCTTAATTTTTTGAATAATGCTTGTAATTATTTAAGCAGAATTACATTGTTTTTAAGAGAAAAATAAAGAGGTAAATTAGCAAATTAGACTAAAAAGCTTTGAGATAATATTTAGAGGTAAAAAATATCTTTAAAAATCCATGATAATTATCTTAACTACAAATAATTAGTTAGCTAATTATCTTAGTAGAAAAACTCTATTTTAAAGGAAAAATTAAAGGGAGAAAATAGCAAATTAGAGTAAAAAGCTTTGAGATAATTTTCAGAGGTAAAATACATCTTAAGGAGCTCATGATAATTATCTTAACTATAGATAATTAGTTTAGCTAATTATCATAGTAGAAAAATACTATTTTTAAGGAAAAATTAAAGAAGAAAAATATCAAATTAAACTAAAAAGCTTTCAGAGGTAAAATATATCTTAAGAAACTCGTGATAATTATCTTAATGACATATAATTAGTTTATCTAATTATTATAGTAGAAAAACACTGTTTTTAAGAGAAAATAGTAAATTAGACTAAAATGCTTTGAGATAATTTTAGAGATATAATACATATTAGAAAATCCATGATAATTATCTTAACCACAGATAATTAGTTTAGCTAATTATGCTAGTAGAAAAACAGTGTTTTTAAGGGAAAAGTAAAGGGAGAAATTAGTAAATTAAACTAAAAAGCTTTGAGATAATTTTTATATTTAAAACACATCTTAAAGAACTCTTGATAATTGGTTTAATCACAAATAATTAATTTAGATAATTACCTTAGTAAAAAAACACTGTTTTTGAGGGTAAACTGAAGGGAAAAATTAGCAAATTAGATTAAATAGCTTTGACATAATTTTTAGAGTTAAAATACATCATTAGAGACCTATGATGAATAGCTTATACATATAAAGTTAAGTTAATTTAGCTAATTATCTTAGTTAAAAGATCCTATTTTTGAAGATAAATTAAAGGGAGAAATTAGTAAATCATGTTATATAATTACATGCTATTTATCAAAGTTAGAATACATAATAAAAAGGCCGTGATAATTATGTCAAGTTTAGAATATTAGTATAAATATTTATTTGAGTCAAATTATACTAATTTTAGATAAAAACATAAAGGGGGAAATTAGTAAATCATGTTAAATGACTACATGCTATTCTATAGAGCTATATTACATCATGAAAAAGCTATGATAATTATGTCAGGGTTAGAAACTTAGTATAGATATTTATCTAAGTCAAATTATTCTAATTCTAGTTGAAATTTAAAGGGAGAAATTAGAAAATCATGTTATATGATTATATTATATTTATGAGAGTTAGATTACATGATGAAGAGGCCATGATAATCATGTCAAGGTTGAAAAACTAGTATAAATATTTATCTAAGTCAAATTATACTAATTTTAGCTAAAAATTAAATATGAAAATTAGACAATTAAGTTGAAAAATTAGAAGATAATTACCAAAGATAAAAAGTATCCTTATCTACTTGTGATAATTATACCATAGTTAATTAATGAGCTTAAGAAATTATAATTGACCAAAGTCCTATTTGTAGCAAAAGATTAATTAAAATAAATAACTTTGTGGTCAAAAGTTTCTAGGAAAATTATAATAAGTGGTAAACCTATTATATAAATTTGAGGAAATGAAATCTTTAAGAGAAAATAAATAGAATAAATATTAAGCTCAAAATAAGCAGATTCCAAGCTTAAAATTCGATGACAAAATTAGGAAAAAAATGTACAAAATTATAAGAAAATTAGGATAGCTTAGAAAACCCTTATGGAAGTTTTGGGAAAAGTTATCATATCTATATAGGCAAATAAGAAATTACTAGGTCAAGATTTTACCAATTAAGACTATAAACTTAACCTAGATTTGAGTAAAATTGGATACAAAGATTAAGTCTAGCTTTTGGATAATTTACCTAATGATTAGGCGTCCTTTTTATAAGGACAAGAAATTATGGCACCTAAAAGGACCCAAGCCAATCCTACGTTTGATGATGAGGACAGAGCTCTAAAAAGAACTAGAGCGTCACACGACAATGAAGTTGGGCCTAGTAGTAGGCCTACAAAGGAGAGTCTTCATGTGCCAGCACATCAAGAGATGGCCGATCAGTCCCAGGTGGGTTTCCCATTATTCAATTAAGTCTTTATATAGTTTAAGTTCTTTTATAAGTTAGCATTACATACGTAAGGAGTGAGTAAGAATCAGAAAAGGAATAATTGACCAAAAATAGAAGGTAACTTCCAACGTGAATTTGTTTATAATGTAGGAAAGAACTGTTTGGGTTAAAACTGGTTGAATTAGGAAAGATATGATTGATCATCCTTAAAACAACTTGTCTCAAGACACCTCCGACTCCTTGGTGTAAATTGATGATAATGATGGCTTTCCAGCCACGGATAAGTCAGTTACCCCCATGAACGATGAGTTTCTACTCCGTGTCATGTCTTGATGTTTCTACATAAGTTAGGATACCGTTTTTATCCTAGGGGATCCGCCCGGTTGTATGGGCAACAGGTTTGATGTATGGGCACCAGATCCTTGGGTGGGGGTTTATCCACTCTGGATTGTGAATAAGGAATGGGTGTTGTTTTTTCACCCTTAGGCGATCTTGAGACAAGAAGAGTACTGGTCATAGTTATTATGGACAATGTTTTGATTGACAGTACCCTGTCTTAAGTTTAAAGATGTCTGTTTGTTAAAAGAATGCTTTTCAATACTATCTTTAATACTTGATTAAAAGAATTACTGTGACGAAACGTTAAAAGAAACCATTATTTTAAATGTTAAAACAATGTGATAGTAATTAGAAAACAAAAGAATCATGTGTGAGTGCGGTGTGGTAAGTGGGGATTGACTAAGGTGTCAATCATGGATGGGTGGACCTTATTAGTCAGGTACTATCCATCCCCGCACACCAAAAATGTTTGGAAAACATCTTCACTGGGAAGAGGAATCCACCAATGGATGTGCCCTTACATATGTTAGGGGGAAAAAAGCATTGGTTGAGGATACCTTAGCCCAATTTGTGGCAGTTATAGGGCCGAAATAGTTTTTTTGGACTTTTAATACGTTGTCCCGTTTCCACTGCGAGACAGGACAAGGTCTTCTTCTAAGGCTATAATCCCAAGCCATTGTCAATGGTAAAGGTCTATTCCTTGGATTTTTCTTGTTTAGAGACTCTGATTTTTATCAAACCTAGAGACCTGTCAAGGATCCCATCCCGATCTTGGTATTGGCAGGTTGGGGATTTCACATTTGACGTAAGCATCTTTATTCTGTTCTAGCTTTGCAATCTATTTTTATCATGTTTTAAGTCCATCCACCCAACCCTGTAAAAAGCCGCTATGAGCCGCTAATTTGTCTTTATCATTACAGGTATGGTTGGGTGTTTCCATCATTTGACTAAAAAACATCAGCATATAATATCATTTGTGATTTAAAAAAAAAAAGTTTGTAATTTCCTGCTCATTGAGTTACTACCATGGCAAGTGTTTCTTTCCCCACATTCAGTGGAAAGAAGGGAGAAGACATCACCACCTATTTTCTGAATGACTTCGCCAATGCTTGTGTCGTTTCCAACAAGGATGACAACGCCTCACGGCTATGAATTTTTCCTCTACTGATGAAAGTAGAGGCCAAGTCTTGGTACAATGCTTTGCCCCAAGCTACCAAGAGTGCATGGGATGTACTACGTGCTACCTTTGTAAAGAGGTTTGGTGGAGGCACAACCTCAAAAACGTTATGGCAGCTACTGACGGAGTTAAAGCAGAAACGTCTGCTAGAGTATGCCACTTACGAATCCAAGTTTGTGGATTTGTGGGAGTGATGGGTTGCCTCACTGGAGGAAGGTGAAGGAGCACCTAATTTCCTGAAGAAGGATTGTTTCATTGCTAGCTTGTGGTCGCCTCTTAAAGAGAAGGTGAAGGGGAGGTTTCCTGCAACGTATGAGTTGGCAGTGGAAGTAGCCCACCTTAAAGACAAGAACCTATGCATGCAAGAAGGAGTCAACGAGTCAAAGGAATCAAGCTCAGTCCGACTCACCCCAGTGACTGCAACGGCCGTTCATAGAACCCAACCACAGGAAGCATCATAAGAGCAGCAAGACCTGTTGAGTCGCATCACTACTCAGCTTGAAACTTTATCTGTGCCTCTGGTGCATCAAGGGCATGCACCTATAAAAAATCCAGAGCAAGGGAGAGGGCAACAAAGGCAAAACCAAGAATACCACTACTACAATTGCGGGGAGAACGGCCATGGCATGTACTACTGTCCACATCCAAGAAGGTAGCACTTCAATAGAGGAGGAAGACAGAATCAGATCTTTCCACCAAGGGCGAGACCACGGCCGCCCAGGCAACCAATCCCACCTGTTCAAATCCCACCACTAGCCGCGCAACCACAGCTAATCTCCCCACTTCAAGTCCTACAGCCACCAATGCAACCACCGCCACAATCACCACTTACACTGATCCTACACCCACCACCAATTGGCAGCCACACACTAAGTCTCATTGGTCTTGCAAAAGAGTTCAATAGGAAGATAACAAAAGAAGGTTCAAGCGAGAAGTTTGTTCAAAGGACTGAAGCAGTGGAACAAGAAGTTAAAAAATCAAAAGATGCTACCCCAGTGAGGGAGGTAAGTCAACAAAATCATGCTGCAAATGCTAGTACATCTCTAACCCTGGATGAAATAGGTACCAAAGCGATCAATCGCTAGCATTGGGCAGTAAGGGTAAGAAGGTGTAAAGTGGTTATCAAGCCTCGTCAGATTAAGAGGAATGCAAAGAGCATGGAAGATACAAGAGAAGAGGATGACCAGCCTGCTAGCAAGGCTTTGCAAAAGATGGACAACATATCAAGAAAAGGAGAGGGATTTGAAAATAGAAGCCTATGCACTAGCATGGACCAAGAACAGTGTAGCAATCTGAAAGCATCCTGCATCAAGGAAGTTTCACCAGAGGACCATAACAAAGAGGTAAGTATGAATGAAGGTTTGGAGTTGGATATTGGTCCAAAGGCTTGGCAGCTGAGCAAGACTTTATTGTGTAGTGTCATAGGCTTGGAGATGGGTAATGCCTCTAGTCTACTGAAAGGTGTTATAAACTTGGAGATGGGTAATGCCTCCAGTTTATGTAAGGATGTTCAGAGTAAGTTTGATGATCAACACATTTCCAACCTTTTAAGGATGTTCCAGACTCCTCCACAATGCAGCATTGTGTTTGCATGGGATGCATCAGACCTATGTCTATGGTTAACCACTAGAACATATAGAGGTAAGATCAGCATGGAGATAAAAGTTAAGGAGCCATGGATAGACAAAAGGCTGACAGGATGCAAGAATGAAGTCCTCATTCCAAACTTGGTGCAATTTTTTGCAAATAGTGCATCCTTTCTATGAAGAGGAATAAGTCGGTTACGCTTGTGTTTAAGCCGCAAGGTATGTGGTTTACATCAACATCAGAAAAGACAACTGACATGTTTGAGCACACCCAAGAGAAGCATGATATGCTTGCAGGCTTTTCCAATCGCGGTAGTAAGCAAGATTTTGAAGACAATTGGAGCTCACCGCACCAACAAGGCACCCATATATGGTGGATTCTTGACACACTCTTGGAATCATAATTTTGAGTTCTATCTTTGGAGGATCCAAGATGCTTATTTCTCCTCTCTCTATTGGTGGTTACAAATTTGGTCCCATTTGGCATGCAAATTTTATTGTTCAGACACTACAGATAATGATCCTATTCTTCACTTGGGATACAGGAGGACATTGGCAAAAAGTTCTAGAAGCCATGAGATTCCCATTTAATCAACCCACACTATTCCAAGGAACAAGCTATCACCCGGACCTGTGGCAGATTCATATATATCCCAGAAATCTCACCAATCGCCAAATGGAATGGATAGTTTAGAAGGCAACTCGATACCGGATCCTACAAAATCAGCTGAAGAAGAATCAAAGTTAGGGCTAGAGACATGATTGCCTCTAGCCAAAAGGGGAGGGCTAATGATAGACGATTTTTGGAAATCAAGAAAAAAAAGAAAAAAATGGTTTATCTTTCCTCTGCCCGAAGCACGGCAACACCATCGGAGGGCTCAAAAATTCCCCGGTCAATCGGTGAGCCACAATTTCTCTCTTCTTTTTCCCCTCCCAACACGGTCCATGCAGCCCAGCTCTCATAGCTCCCCTAGCCATAGCGCGTTACTGTCCACTAATGATGGCTGGTTTTCAAAACCGCAGTCACAAGAACCAATCCTAGTCGGGGAGAAGCACAATACGAGACTACAATGAAAAACCGTTTTTTACATTCGCCTTGCAGAGAGCGGGCCGCCACCAGTGCCCCACTTCCCTCCATTATTACCAAAAGACACAGGTCTCTGTTAAACCTCACGGCTCACGGACACCATATCACCTACGACAGACGTTGTATAATTTACTTGGTAGAGTCAGGTACCGGGCTTGTCGGTCCAATAGGAAAAGGGTAAGCGTGATCGCCGATGAGAGACGCACTCTAAAACTGGAACATATAACGTTTGGGTAAGATTGTCTAAGTGTGGGCGCCCAAATGTGAACGGGCAAACCCATATAAAAGTCAATTTAAACCTAAAAAACCTCATTCTCTCATTTGTGCAATTGAAGAGTGCTCTTCCTCCATCTCCATCTTCTTCTTCTTCATCTCCTTGTGTGTGTGTGTGTGTGTGTGTGTGTGTGTGTGTGTGTGTGTGTGTGTGTGTGTGTGTGTGTATGCGTGAGAGAGAGAGAGAGAGAGTGCGATCGAGCATTGCGGCGGCACGACGGCGGCGAGGCGGTTGAGCGCGGCATAGCGGCGTCTCCCTCTTCTTCCCGGCGAGGAATCCTCCATGACAGGAAGCGTAGAGCAGTGAGTGACACACCAACGCCATCTTTGAGCTTACTAGTTTAGTATTGTTGTGTGCTTGGAGCCATTTGTGGCTCGCACATAGTGTATCAACAAGTTCCTTGCATTGACACGTGCGACATACGCGCACATTTTTGGCTCCGCTACCGGGGAATGCCGTACACTAAGCTTGAATGGCACTCTGTGCTTCTTTTGTGGTGCAATTTCTATTGTAGGAAAGGTAAGGAAGGAGGGTGTGTGTGTTGAGAAGAAGGATTTTGTGCTATATTGTGTATTTTTTTTGTTAATGGAGTTTTCAAAGGTACTGTGTTTTTTCTCTGTGTAAGGTGTTAGTATTAAGGTTGTTAGTTCTGTGTAATGTAGTGTACAGTAAGTAGGAAGTAGATCTGTGAGAGCTAATAGAGTGTGTTAGTGTGTAACAGTAGGTGTATTAGTTGGAAGTAGGTAGGTAGAGTGTGTGTGTACTCTCGCGCAAGCCGCAGCGACCTTATCCTTTTTTTAAAAAAATAAAAATAAATAAATAAATCTAAAGGTAGGACCGGGATCGGGAATATCTCCCAGACCCAAGCCTAGACCCAAGCCCAAGCTCACGTTCAGGCTTAGGCATCTATCGCCCTTTAAAATTACGAATTTTAGCTTCACACGTAGCTAAAAATCGATTTTTTGAGGACCAACGGAACTTCAGATGCCCGAAAATTGTGTTGTAAAGCACACCGCGACCCTCTGAGTGATGCACTCGTCAATATTAAAAAACACGAGTAAAAATGGACGCCTAAAAATTGCGGGAAGAGGCCAAAATATCAATTACACTGCTAAGAGACCACCTCTTCAATGCTATGAGTGTGGAGGTCCACATCCTGTGGCCGAATGTCCTATTAGGCTACAAAAGAATGCCACACTAGTGCAAACCAGTCAAGCAAGCAAGTCTACAATGTCGATACTCATGTGTAATCGATGTGGCATAGATCATTTGATTGCCCAATGTCCAAATAATCCAAATGCACCGAAGATCACGCCATTAAACTTGATTGAAGTTACCGAGGATCCATCACAAAGTACACTTGTGGTACCAGTGAACGTACTCACACGATCGATGCTCCAAAAACAAAATTATATTCTTGAGGAAAGAGACATAGCATCAATTGCCCAATCTCAGAAAAAGAAGATAACACGAAGGAAGAGATCGCAAAAAGTAGCGAAGTCAGACCTAGTTCAAAGATCAACATAGGGACTGGTGACGACCCTATATATATGAACGATGCTGAAGAGGATTCTGATTTAGGTGAAACCATGGAGACCAAAACAACTACTAAGATAGAAACCAAAAAAGAAGATCTTCATGAGCCAAAATGGCCAAGATCCAAAAAGAAGATAGGCACTTACCCAAACCCTATAGAGGAGATTGAGCAAGTCAAGCAATTAAGGAGTTTGGTAGAAGATACCCAAAGGGATCTAGAACCAGCACCTAGGCAGATCTAGATTACAGACACCGTGTTCCCTACACAACATCAACCTCACCAAGTCCATAGACCCTTAACCATACCTAGTGTCATCCAAGAAGAAAGTGACTTAAATTCATAGGAAAGTGAGCATACTCACTTCTTGATGGAAAGAATGTTTATAGAGGGGCTACTTGATCCTATCGAAGAAATGGAGATCCCATCTTCCCCATGTCAAGGGACTGAAGTCCAAAAGGTGCCGTTAAATATTGCCAAATTGATGGATTTCATGTCTTCCGAAGTTAGAACCACGATTATGTCCAAACTATATAAAGATCCTGAGCTAGTCTCAGCTCTTCGAACCTTCCTCGATGGAGAACTAAAGTTTGGGCTACCACAATTTGCACAGATGGATGGAGCTGGGGAGATGCCAATAGAGGAGGAACACTTAGATCCACAGCCCAACCTAGATGAGAACCTTGTTATAAGAATACCTATTAACAAGTTCGGACAATACTTTGAGGGTGATGAATCCAATGAGACCATACCAATCACTACTAAGGGATTAACTGTGAAGGGAATCCTTGATGATGGCACTGGGGTTAGCATTGTGACTTAAAATTGATGGGAAACTATGGGAAGACCTCACCTTGTGACCACAACCATTGTAGTGAAGATGGCCAATGGGTCTATTGTTAAACCTATTGGGATGCTAGAAGATCTCAAGATCAAGGTCTTTGGACATAAAATAAGGATTACCTTCATTGTTATGGATTTCTCCAAACACACTATGGCATCGGAGATGATCTTAGGACGTCCTTTCATGAGGGAAGCAAAAATGGTGCATGACTGGTCTAAAAACCATGTCTACCTGCAGTTCCAAGATTCTGTCATTCGAGTGGATCTTGTTACTAGTTGAGCACATCCTCTAGGAAACAGGTTTATAATTGATCATAGATCTAACACCACAGTTCACTCGGTCCCATTGTAGTATTGTTACACGTGTAAAGCGAACACTGAGGTTGGGGAAGATTCTCCTTATATGGATGTACTACCTGGGACTGAGTCGGACAATGTGGATTGGGTCCACCTAGCAGCAACCATAGACACTTGGGGAAACATGGGGACGACCTGGGTAACACCTGAGGGGGATGAAATGCCACCACTCGTACCCTTAAATATGCTAGAACCAATGCATATAGCTTCTGACAAGACTCATCCTAATATAACGAAGAAAACATACAACTGGGTCCCTAAAGCTTCTTTAGCGACCATATCTAGTGCTAAAAAATAGAAGCCTTGTAAGAAATGTCCCACTCACTCGAAAAAATGTAAGAAAACGTGGTGGTGGATTCTTAAACGACTATTGGAAGCACAAGGCTACTATAAAGGAAATGATCAAATCTGGGTCCCAAAACGTAAATTGTGCTCTTACTTGTCACTGGGCCCATGTGAGCTCAATCCCATAGCTCCAAAACAAATCGGCAATCGTGGAAAGGAAAAATTCACAGAATGCTACACACCCGCTCCAGAGCTAGTTTGGGTACCGAAGAAAGAACAATTTGTTTCACCTAGCTCAGGAACATGGAAATCAAGTGAAGCTTCTTGCTCTTCACGTAGTTTCTATACAGAAATAGAAGCTTTGACACAACCTCCACCTACCATTGTACATATCCATACAAGCAAGAAAGAGTTTGCACCTCCCGTTGTAAGTTCACCACCTACAACAATGTTGCAAATAAAATCATGGGAGAGTACCTTACCACCCTTGCAACTAGATGAAACGCATAGGGCAGTCGAAAACTATTGGTTAAATCCTTCACCTATAACAACTTGGAACAACTGGTTTCAAAGGGTGATGACATCATTCCAAAAGGTATGATCTACCCAACGAAGGGGGGAGTGTTTGCTGACATCCATCATTCACTTGCTTCCCACTCAACCTTCCTCCCTGACCTCTCAATCTCCAATCTTAGGGAATGTATATATAAAGCCTTACACTCACAAAAACAAGATAAAAAAGTAAAAGAGCAAAAGCCATAACACAAAATCATAAAAACACATTATGCACAAGAACACGACCCTTGTAATATTTGCACTCTAACCATCATCTATTTGTGTGTACAGATATGGCTAGTACGCTAGAGTCATCCACTCCTGCCTTGGGTGAGAGGTACCCTTGTTACTTTTCACAAATGTTCCACATGGTCTTTCCGGTGCTTGAATGTGAATGGGATTTGGTAGGTACGCTAGCATGTGAGAGGAATTTCGAGGAGTTAGAATGGCTGATACGTCTCTTGACCACGTCTGATCCATAGTTAGTAGAGAGTGTTTCTCCCATTGCACAAGCCTACCCTTTGGACCAAGATGATTATAGGCCTCTAGTGACCTTCTTAGTAAACATGGGTACCTATGATGAAGAAGATCCCATTCACATGTGCTTGCATGTGAATGGGATTTGGTAGGTACGCTAGCATGTGAGAGGAATTTCGAGGAGTTAGAATGGCTGATACGTCTCTTGACCACGTCTGATCCATACTTAGTAGAGAGCGTTTCTCCCATTGCACAAGCCTACCCTTTGGACCAAGATGACTATAGGCGTCTAGTGACCTTCTTAGTAAACATGGGTACCTATGATGATGAAGAAGATTTACATGACTACACGGATAGCACATATGGTCTCATGGATGATGGCTTTGTTTATTTCGACGACAAGGATAGGGGTTTAGTCTTAGGGTTTCCCCCCAATCTCTACAATATCCTATTCCGTTGACTCTCTAGGGGGAGTGCAAATAATTAGGTTAGGGTTCCTTATGTTTTTTTGTTGTGTTCAATAAGTGTTGGTACCTTTTCCCATTGATGTGCCTCCTAGAGGTATTCTTTGTGTTTCCTAGTGTGTACATGAATGTGTTGTTGTGGTTAGGATTTGGACCTTCATGGGATCTTTCTCTGGTTCACACTTCAAATCAAGCGTGACCATCAACACAAATAGGTGTTTCTTGTCCATTAGCATTGCCGCTTATCTTTTTTGCATCCATGTTTGTCTACTTTGATTGTGATTGGTAGCATAATATTCAGTGCCTTTGTTTAGTATCAAACATTAAATTCAATGTAATTCTTGTCATAATCACTTGTCTAGGTTTAAAAATCAAGCAGTTCGACTAAGCTAGTTTGACCAAGCTAAGCGTTAGAGATCTTCTCATAATACCATGGGGAATGCCTTCCTAATAATTAATGGTTACGTAGGTTCTTAATCCGATTTATGCGGCATTGTGTGAAATGTAATAGGGCTTTCTAGTGGGCTTAGTCCCTATTGACCTTTAGCTTCAGTATTATAAAGGGAGTTTACTAGTGTGATGAGCCTGGGGAGGGTAACAATGTTATATGTCCCCCCAAAATTACAAAATTAAAATGCTGAAAATGAACAAACAAAAAATCAAAGTGCCACAATGTAAAATCTTAAGCTAGAAGAGAAATCTCAGTTTGATTTGGTACTCCACTCACATGTATCGCCTATGGTACTAGAGCCCTAGAGGTTCCCAGTGTGGGCACTTTTCATTGAAAAGCAAAAAACCCAAGGCATACAAAATAAGCACACACATCAAAATTGAATCACTGTGAAAAGACTTTGGGGAGTCAAAGAAAAGGTAATGAGCTAGGCAATGATTTCATGAGAATTCCTTTTATCGTAGCTTAACTACAAGGTCTTCTAGGTATAGCCTCTAGTCAGCCCTCGAACATGAAATACTTGGCTCTCGCGATTAAACAACTTCATTGACCAAAGAAAATTAAGAAGCTTACCCATGGTATTAATAGTCGATCTCTAGTGCCTTTCGACCGTTAAATTAGCGACCCCAGACTTGTTTAATTTTTTACCTTACACCTGTTTATGCATTTGATTATATTGCAATCTAATCATATGAGAATGCAATTACTGTGCCAATGTTGTTTGATTTTGCAGTGACTAAAGAAGGCTAAGGACATTCATATCAAATGCTCTTCCACCTCGACGAATGAGCTTCAACTCAATAGCTTCCGAGGACGGAATCTACATCAGGAAGGGGGGCATGTTAACCCTCATGGCTCACGGACACCATATCACCTACGATGGACGTTGTATTATTTACTTGGTAGAGTCAGGTACTAGGCTTGTCGGTCCAATAGGAAAAGGGTAAGAGTGATCGCCGATGAGAGGCGCACTCTAAAACTGGAACGTATAACGTTTGGGTAAGATTGGCTAAGTGTGGGCGCCCAAATGTGAACAGGCGAACCCATATAAAAGTCAATCTAAACCTAAAAAACTCATTCTCTCATTTGTGCAATTGAAGAGTGCTCTTGCTCCATCTCCATCTCCTTCTTATTCATCTCCTTGTGTGTGTGTGTATGCGAGAGAGAGAGAGAGAGAGAGAGAGAGTGTGATCGAGCATTGCGACGGCACGAGGATGGCGAGGTGATTGAGTGTGGAGTAGCGGCGTCTCCCTCTTCTTCGCGGCGAGGAATCCTCCATGACAGGAAGCGTAGAGCGGTGAGTGACACACCAACGCCATCTTTGAGCTTATTAGTTTAGGCTTGTTGTATGCTTGGAGCCATTTGTGGCTCGCACACAGTGTATCGGCAAGTTCCTTGCATTGACACCTGCGACATACGTGCATAGTCTCTCTCTCTCTTGCTTCGCTCTACCAATCCACCATCTCTCCCTTATCTCTGCTCCTATGTCATGCAGCCCAAAGGGCGCATAGAACAAACGGCCACCCCTTTTCTTCCAATGGCGGGCCGCCATGCTTTTACAAAGTCTCCCTCTCTCTCTTTCATTATTCATGTTAGCACTCTCTCTCTCTCTCTTTCTCTCATCCCTTCTCACTCGTCCATACTCCCCCCCCCCCCCCCCCCCCTGGCGGGCCGCCATACCACACTCTCCCTCTCCCCTCTTGTCCACACTCCCTCGACCTCATTCTCCCCTCCCTCTCCCTTCTTGTTTTTCTCCCTCTGGCGGGCCGCCACTCACCCACGACTCTCACTCATCCATCTCTCTCTCTCTCTCTCTCTCTCTCTCTCTCTCTCTCTCTCTCTCTCTCTCTCTCTCTCTCATGATACACACACAAACCCTTTCATTCTCCTCCCTCTATCACCCTCACCCTTCCCCACCATGTGGACCAAACCCCCCTCTCGCTCTCTGTCGGCGATGCTGGGCCCAAGCCCTGCTCTCTCTCTCTTTCACTCCCGCACTCTCTCCCCTCGTCAGCTTGAAGGCGCAATGCAATGCTCTCTCTCTCTCTCATAGCACACCCACACACTCACCCACTTCACCCATTCCCCACCATCACCAAGCTCTCTCCCGCTCTATCTCTCTCTCTCTCTCTCTCTCTCTCTCTCTCTCTGTGTCACACTCTCTGTACGATGGAGGCCCGAAGGTGCAGCAGGGTAAAACACACACACACACACTTTCCGTAACACACACACACACCCATACACACACACACACAGAAACACACCATCTCCACTCCTCTCACACCCTCACGCACACACTCTCTTTCTCTCACTCACGCTCTGTGTAGCGATGCCGCCAGAACTTTAAAAAAGTAAAAATAAAATAAAATATATATATAAATCTCTTGCTCCCGTTCACACAGACACTCCCTTACACACTATCCCTACACACACTTATACACACATACACACACACTCACAACACTTTTTTTAATAAAAAGAACACACACATTACATACACTCACAAGCACACATGCCTACATGCACACATATAAAACACTCAGTACATGCACGCACAGAAAATAGTAATAATAAAAGCGAAGGAATCGACATCATCAACAAAGAAAAGAAAGACGGCCAAGTCACGCACCGCCGACACCGAAACAAGAAAAGATGCTAAAGGCATGCCCCGAAACTCGCGATCGTGCTACACTGACGCACCAGCAAGGCCCGTCGTTCATTGGCATCTCGTCCACGATGCCACAACGCCCTCTTCAGTGAAACTGTAGGTTGTCATTATTTTTCCCAGTTTCAAACCTTGTAAAAAACCCCAATTGTAAATCATCACCTCTCTCTAGGTGATGGTCACCAAAGGCCCACCTAGGAGTTTTCACTTTTTAAATTTCCCCAAGACAAAGCAAGGGTCAACCATCTAGGACTCACTGCCTTGATTTGCCTCCCTTGATTAAGGCCCTAAACTAATCAGATTACCCTAACCTAAAGCAGCCATCACCTATAAAAAGGCACTGAGAGGTCACTGTCGGGGGGGTCAGCACTTGGTAGCATTTTGGTGGGAGGGATTGACAACACTTGCATCAAGAGAGAGGGGATTTAGTGTAGCATTTTGGGAATTAGCACTATGTGAAGAAGCCATGTCTACACCTTGACTCCAATGGTCACCACACACACACTCACGCTAGCAAAAATCTCCATGTCTGTGATTCACCTGTAGAGAGCGCACTATTAGGCTCACTATCTCTCTCTCTCTCTCTATCTCTCTATCACCATGGTTTCCACCTCACCGAAAATAAGGTTGCTGTAAATATTGCTTGAAAATAGTTTTCCCTCACACCCCGAGGGTTTTCATCACTTGCAGCATTCTCTCTCTTTCTCTCTCTCTCTCTCTCTCTCTCTCTCTCTCTCTCTCTCTCTCTCTCTCTCTCTCTATCTCTCTCTCTCTCTCGGTGTGTAGAGTTTGTGTTATTTCAAATCACTGTTGTCCACGCCCTTAGCCGCTAAAAGCTAGGTGGTGCCCCCTGTTTGCTTCACCGTGGCCGGCTCGGCGTGCATCGGCTCCTAGCGTTTTGAGGCCGTCGGGGTCCGTGTCGCACATTGCGCTCATCATTTCGTGCCCAACTGAGGAGGTCTTCTCGGAAACCTCCAGTTTACAATGTTGAAAACAACACACATCATCAATCATGGACGAATGGCTAAAAGAATTCTCCGATTGGAGAATGGAGGAGGAGGAGGTTGAAGAAGCACTGACCGCCTTCATCAAAGTGCTGCTACGAGAATACACCATCGTAAAAATCCAAGAGGTAAATTCCCCATCTTGTATTGCTCGTGCTAACTGGAAATCAAGAGCATCAAGTGGGAGGGCTAAGAAATGTCGTCACTGTTGTCAACCAAAGAATTCTGTCAATGAGTGCCGACAAAGAAACTGAAGAAAGAACGGTGAGTTTTTCTTTGAGAACCACGACACTCTCACGACAGTCAAATTTTGTGTAGCACCAAGTGTTTTCTCTCTAATGGTCCTAGAAGAGTCGTCAACTATATCAACCACAAAGTCTAAGCCACAAAGCCTAAAGCATTTGGTGGACGCAAGTGGGCCTATGCTCTCTCTAGGCCTAGAGAGTTCAAGTGAAGTACGACCACCCAAGCGCCACCGCCGCATGTAGAATGGAAAGCCGATTGAGGTAGACTCTTCTCACCCAGTCTGTTTTGAACCTAATGTGGAGGATTGTGCGGACTTCAAGAGGAGATAGAGGCATGTGGTGAAGGTGCCACCTTGTCAGCACTTAAGGTATGCAACTCTAGGTAATTAGTTCCCTACACCCGACATGGATAATAACAATAGGCCAAAAGTCTTTTCTTTCTATTTCCTGCAACACATGCACGTAAACATATATATTGATAGGAAGATATTCTACCAGCAAAAGATTGTTTTCCTATTTGGAGCAGAAATGCTTGATGAAATTCTAAGATCTCCACGTCCCACCATCTTACCCCTTCTTGATTACTACCACTTTTGACGTAAGCATCTTTATTATGTTCTAGCTTTGCAATCCATTTTTATCATGTTTTAAGTCCATCCACTAAAAAGCCGCTATGAGCTACTAATGTCATTTGTGATTTATTTATTTTTAAGTTTGTAATTTTCTACTCATTGAGTTACTACCATGGCAAGTGTTAGCAGTAAGCTAACGCGGACACCATTTTTTGGAGTTCTCCTTGTAAAAAAATTATTATTTTGATAAATCGGGAATATTGTAACTCCTATTTTCTTGGTAAACTTTGTAATTAATGAGCCGGGGCTACAAGCTTCCAGGTTGTATCAGCCAGTCAATTTCCGAGCTTTGGTAGAACTTCAGATTATTAGTTTTGACCACTCAAAAACCTTGGCTAAGGTATAAAAGCCAATTTTTGTAAGTTTTTTATAAGTTTTTGGATAAGAAATACAAAGCGTGCACTAACAACGCTCACTTCTCTCCTTATCGCGCTTCCTACTCCCTCCCCGGTTGTCACATTGCAAATGCGTTTGTTGCATTGCAACCGCAGGTAAGAGCTCTACGCATCGATGTAAGCCATTCACAGTATTTCGTAGCTTTTGGCATCATCAACCCATGGCCTAATTTCATCATAACTAGGAATTTACACTTTTAAATTGAAAACTAAGCATAGGCGGGGTATTGGGGCATTGTTGCTAAGCATTTAGATGCATTCTGGGTCGAAAATGACTAGGTAAAAAATCCACTGTTGTTAATAATCGCGATTTTGAAACTTGACTTAAAGTGGGGTTTGAGGCTATAGACATGTGCTTAGGTCTCATAAAATTGTCCTAGAAGTTCCATTACGTTTGGATGTCATTTGATGCTGTAACGGATGTGATTTGCTTGCCGATGAGCGATTGGCTTTTGGTGATTTCAGTCACTTGATGTAGCTTGAGTTAGATGCGAGTTGTTAGTTGTTTTCCGAGAGATTGACAACCTCTTGTAGCCTCTATGCACTAGTCAAGTCAGCTTCGTCCCATGCTTTGACAAATTAATCGTGGTTCTCACTAATACTGCAATAAGATAGGACGGTGAGGCTAGACATGCATCCCACATTTGGTGCCGTTGTCGGGGATCGAAGAGACCTAAACTAGGGAAAAACACGAGCGTCTTGTGTAATTGTCCTTTAACTTCCTCTAGGTTCACCTAGAGTTCAAAACTTTCTTTTAGAACCGCATAGATTAAGATTGTCGTCTTTTGATGTTTAGAGGTAGCTTGGAAGTAATCGTACTTGCTAAGTACCTTTAGGACTGTAGGATTGTAGATTTAGATTAGGATTTGGAGAATGATTGGTAGACGAGACAAGTCTTAAGATCAAGACTCTGAAAAACATAAAAAACACAAGAAAACGAGTGTTTGTGGACACTTTCCACAACCCCATTGCATGAGAAACTAGGAGTAGGGTAAGTAGGATCCGAGGTGGATTTTAGAACATTGCTCTCTCTGAAAGAATCAAGTGTGAGTTGTTATGTAAAGTTGTAGAATTTCAGGTCTATAGCTAGAAATAGCTTGAAAAGACTCGAATTCACTCAATCCGACTGGAAAGTAAGCCTAAGAGTTGTCTGAACCAGTGGATAAGCTCAAAGACACTTCGAGGTAAAAATTTCAAGAAGTTGACAAAATCTCAGATTATTTACTTTTTCTTGACATTTTAGGCCAAATTAAGTTTTGACTTGATTTATAGGCTTAAAAAACATCATAAAAAGATTGTCTTTGAGAAAATTACAAAAAAGTGCTTATTTCAAGCCTCAAGTTAATAATCGCGATTATTAACTTTTAGCTCTAAATTGGCCAAGGTTCATACCATTGACTCATTGCATGTGTATAAACAACTTTTGTAAAGGCCCAAAAGATTTGGATCACTAAACTGGGTAAAAACTAAAGTTTGTATTGACTTTTTGAATCTTGCTTGTAAATTTGGGTAAAAATTTATCCAAACCTTTTGAAAATTGATCCATAGGCTTATATGGATGTGATAAACATGTCTACATACTCAGTTGACCAAAAATTGTCAAATGTAAATAATCGTGATTATTTACATCTGCCCTATTTTTGAACTTTTTTGACCAAGTTGGCATACCACTAGCTTTACCATGTTGTAATAAGCCCACAAACCAAATTCGGTAAGATTTGAATCACTGAATTGAAAATTGTGACTAAAACTGCAAAGTTAGTATGCGGACCGATAATTGATAACCATTTGACCAAAATTATCCAAACTTGATGAAAATTGGCTAGTGACCTTATCTTAAGGTGCTTAGCACATCTATGTCAAAGTTGGGGTAAAAATTTACAAAAATTGGTCAGGAGTTATCGCGATTATTTACATCTGCTTCAAAACTTGGCGATTATTAAATTTGAGTATACCACAAGGGCAAGCACATCATGTAGACCCCACAAATCAATTTTGGTGAAATTTGGACCATAAAAGTGAGACTTAAGTCAGATTTTCGAAATCAGAGCCTGCGGACATGGAATAGTCGGTAAACTTGATCAAAGTTTGTCCAAACTTGTTGAAACTTGTCCAAGGGCTTTAACAAGTTGTATACTTGCCAAACCTATCAAAAAAGTGCAAAAACTTGACAAAAGTAAATAATCGGGATTATTTACTTCTGCTATCCAGAGACTTCAGTTTTGACTTTTGGGCTTATACACTGTTAGACCAGCATAAAATAAGGCCACAAGACAATTTTGGGTTCAATCGGATCAGAATTGGTACAGATACACTCAGTTTACAGGTTGCAAATTAGACCTTTGATTTTGCTAAAGCTGAATCTGAAAGTCAAATTTTGACTTCCATAGCACGATTTAAAGTGATATACCGAGAGCAATCATGAGAGTTCTCAAGAGCTCTACTATCTTTATAGAAAAATAGCTAAATTGATTAATTTTGTACAGGAATCAGGTTGCAGACGAGGAATCAGTGGCTTGACAGAAAGTGGCAATTGAATCGAGTGAAAATTGACGACAAGTCAATCCAAGGTGAGTACTCTATCCAGGGCTTCACAGTCTATATGAACCTTAGATCTGGTCGTGTACTAGGAAATCAAGGCCTATTTGAAGAAACCACCAATAGAGTATCCACCGAAGAAAGCGTGAATCAAAGCAATTCCTTGCACACAATTTCTGAAGAAGTCTCAGACACTTTTTCAGATTCAACATCCGAAATGTCTTCTTACTCGACTCACTCAAAAATCGGAACGACAATGTGCTATAAGCATATACTCTCTTTTACCCTCTTAGGAAACATTCCACAAATAGAGGAAGGAAGAGGCATAAATTTTGGCTTCCACTCATAAATCTGCACGCCTACAAACTTATAGTTTTTGGTAAGCTCTCTTCATGCACCTTGGTCAATAACCCTTGTTCTAACTTTGTTCATAATCTCACCTCACGTCCCCTCTCTATCGATGAAAAGAAATGCTTAGATCTAGGACTTAAATACATCCCTCTTCCTCCTAACCCCCCTACGGAACTCATTATCAAAGCCCATAACTCCTTGGCAAGAAGATTACAACTCAAAATGTTTTTTCAATCTTCTACTTCCGACAAACCCCCCCTTTTCAAAACCCCGAACCCCTCTTGGATACCCCCCTCTTTAGATCCTACAGTAGAGGGGATCACATCCCTTAACCTCATAAATCTGAAAGATACACTTGCACACTACAAAACTTTGCACTCAAAATTTCCCAAATTTGTCAAGCGTGCCCTTAAAACCCTTTCAACGGACTACACAATAGTCATTAAACCGGCGGATAAAAATCTAGGTCTTACCATCCTATCACGGAAATGGTATGAACAAGAAGCCCTTAGACAACTCAATGATCCCTCCACATACCAACCCCTAACCCCACCACCACATAATTACCTCGCCTCCTTACTCCACTCCATCACCCTCAAATACACTCTCCTCACCCTAGATGAAGCCACCTTTATCCTCACACCACTCCATAAACCCTTCAAACCCTGTCCTATCCAATTTCTCCCTAAGTTACACAAACCTGTACTTGTAGCCCGTCCTATTTGCTCTTACCGTGGGTACTTGTTTGAAAATGCTTCCAAATGGCTACACTTCCAACTTTATCATGTCCTCCTTTCACAAAAACAACACCTCAAAGACTCGCTATCCCTCATCATCGATCTCCACTCCAAGACCTTCCCCCCCCCCCATTGTCTCCTTTTTACCTTCGATGTGACCTCCCTCTACCCCAGCATCCCTATGACTGATGGACTCATAGCCCTCAGAAGCACCATTACTAATTTCTTCGACACCCCAAAAATAGAGTTCATCATCTCACTTGCCACCCTTATTCTATCACACCATTATCTTTGCTTCAAAGACAAAGTATGGAAGCAAATTAAGGGCACCGCAAAGCCATAATTTCTGATGGTTCTTGCAAGAGGTGGTTCATCTCTTCTAACTCGTTCTATGGGTTGTCTTCTGGGCTCTGTCGACTCTTGAGTTTTTGGCTTACTCTCGCCTTAATATCGTGAATAGAGTGGTGGTTCTTGTAAATCTCTTAGCCCTCTTGCGGCTGGATAACCATCTTTGTTTCCGTCTTGTTTTAATGTTGCACTTTGTTGAAGCCATGCCTGCAATGATGGCTGGTTTTCTTGTTCGTTCTGGTAGTTGAACGTCTATTGTCGGTTAGAATGTGATGTTATCTCGTACTCTTCTGAAAATGGATTTTTTGACTTGCTAGGGGTATAGGTGGACCTTGGTACTTCTTCGGGGGCATATGTTGATGTTTCTGAAACTGTTGCCTTTTCTACCTCCTCTACGAGAATTCATTTGTATTCTCGCCCGTACCTGTCAACAAATATGATATCCTTCCCCATAGCAATTTCATAAGAGAATAAGTAAAGAACCTTGTCTTTGCTTAATTCATTTGGGTAGGGTTCTTTGCATTGAAAATAAGAGACTACTCCCTCGCTTTCATGCTTGTAAATTTGCACATTCTCATTATAGGTAGAGACCCTGGTTGTTTTTTTATCATACATAAAAAGAGCTCCAGGTCGATCAATTTTTGGAGGTGGCCCTTGAGCCTCTGAGACCATTTTTCCTTTTGCCACATTATCTCCATATCTGTTGTAATCTTCAGGGTTACTCACTATCAGATAATGGTTTCCCTTTTTGTCTTGGAATCTATCTCCATCATTATAGAGTCAAATTATCTCCAGTCTTTGAGAAGGTATTTCTTTTATACAAATACACTTGCGTCCCTGATAGTCAGAATAAACTAGGGCTCCCCTAGAGTTTGTTCCTTCTAAGAAGATTATAGTGAACTTGGCATCGTTCAAAGGGTTTTGGGAGGTACTTCCTCCTAGCATTGGTCCTTCACCGGAGAAACCTCCTGGCTGTTGACTACCCATCATGAAGAAGGACTTATCTGATGAAGTGTCAGTATCACTACCCTCCTTGATGATCGATGCTAATGGATCTAGCCTTGCCTGAGTTACACTCTCCTCAGTGGACACTAAGCTACCTTGATCACCTACCACCTTTTGGTCTCTAGGAATGTATCTTCCTGATCCTAAATTCATCAAACTTAGCAATTTATCACAAATCCAACCACTCACATGGCAAGGGATAAGTTTCCGCACAACTTCTTGCCTTGCCCCGTTGAATATACCTGTACACAAGCGTTTAATTTCAGCAATCGAATTAAAGCATTTAACCGCTAGAGGTGGTCTTAGTAATGATTGGTAAAACTGGAGGTTAACCTCAACCACTATTGTACTCTATACACTTAGGATGTTCTTGATTAAGTCTGCTAATCTGGAACTCTACACCACCCAAGTGTTTATCAGTCTAGAGGTAAAGTCTTAATTCTGTCTTTGCTCCATCAAAAGGTCAAACAAGGTCCAATTTCACTTCTGAAAGAAGTTCTAGAACTCTTAAGTCAATTGGAACATCACTCTATGTCCACAATCAGATTGTGACTTCAATAAGACTCTGTAGACATCCTACACGTAGCATGTCTACCTGCTCTGTTTTGGCTGAAATTTGCACTATAGATTCCCCTTGATGTGCTGAGTCCACAGCTATTCTCACTTTTTGATTTGGACACCTATAAGCTGGTCAACTGATTAAAAATATTTTCCAGCAGCCTGATGTTGATCTGATATTTCACCAGCCAAATCAACTCCAATTTGGACCAAAATTGACTAGGAGGCTTTCCTAAGGCTATACAACATCCTGTTATGTCCACAGTCAGATTTTGACTTCAATATCATGCCTTAGACATACTACATGTAGCATGTCTAACTGCTCAAAATTGCTCCAAATTCAAACCATAGACTCCTCTTAAGGTGATGATCACTCTGGTATGCGCAAAGTTGGATTTGGAGTGCTAAATCATTGTGAACACATACTACGCGTAGGATGTCTAAGTGCTCTATTTGGCTCCAAACTTGAGCCACAGCTTCCCCTTGATGTTAGCAACCCAATGCTATACTTAGAATTTAGTTTGGATTTCAAAAGACCCCAAATTTAGCTATTCTAGCCTTTTTCAGTCAAAAATACTAAAGTCTGCTTAAAACCCAATTTTTTCACCCAATTGAGATGAAATCTTTCTCATGCACTCAATAAATCATGTAGACCATGCTCATGGTGACATCCTATGGTTTTGGTTTTAAAAATTATGCCTTGGGCCCAATTTGGGTAAGATGTCTTGCAATTTCCGTCTTTTGGCCTTATCCTATCAAGATATGGTCAAGTTCCCCCTTCCAAGTGAATATAGGGTAATTGCTACCTTCTAAACACACTGGTCAACTCAGATTTTTAAAATTCTCACCAGAACACCCTGTAGACATCCTACGCGTAGGATGTCTATTGCTCCTTTTCTCAGACTAAAGTTCTACTTTGTCTTCCCTATCCTCTCAACAAGTGCCAATATGTCTTACAAGTGCCAAAATATGCAAATTTCTCTCAATTTAAACCTTTTTTGAACTTTTACGTTTTATGAGTCCGCCTTTTAGCTTTTGGGCAATCCAATAAGGGAAAAACACTCAAGTCTATATGTTACTAGGATAAAACCCACCCCCTGAACACACAAGTGACCTCAGTTTCCCCAAATTCCCTGCCAAAAACCCCCTGGAGACATGCTACGTGTAGGATGTCTGCTGTCTTAAAATTTAAATTTTTTCTGACAGAAGTACTCTCTATGCTCTGTAGCTCTCTCAGAAATACTCATAGAAACTTTTGAACTTCAATTCAGCTTCTAAGCACTCTTTTCCGTCTTTTACAGTTCTTTGATGAGCCTAACAGCAAATATAACATGCATGAAGTGCTCCAGATCATAAATCATGATGTCCTACTTACCCTACTCCTACTCATCATGTGAGATGGTGATTTTGGTGTCTCGGTTGCTTCCTCGCCTCCCCGGACTCTCAAGCTATCCTTTCACCGCCTTTACCACTCCAACTCCTATTCTCCTACCTAATACTACCTAAGTCGAAGGTTCTAGGCTAGACAGTCGCTCCCTAGACTCCTCCTAAGACCTAGAGAGTCCACCACCCTCTGATCCTATCTAAATGTAAAATAAGACTCTTGCAAGGCGAGAGAATCCCTATCCTCAAGGACTAGTCTCGGTCACCTACCTAGGGTTTTCATCCCCGGCAGTGGCACCAATGTTGGCGGATACGCCACGACGGACGTCAGCACAGTGAGAACTCACCTAACAAGATTTGTCCGTCCAGGACGAAGCTCGACCCGCAGGCGCGTGGAAGCAAGCATAGGGTTTCAACCTACACTCGACCGACTATTGACTACTTCTTACAGAGGTCTCTACCCAATGTCTAAGTTACAGCCTTCAAGAGTACACAAGAAGAGATTTCCTACAACTTTCAAGAGCCAAATATCCATCAAACGTTCTCAAAACGCTATGGAACTTGACGGAAACCCTATTAACACCAATAGGTCGCTCTCCCTAAGGTCCGTGATCCAAAATCCGAACCCTAAACACCCGGTACAGAATCACGTAGGATGTCTAACAGGTTTTTGCAAGTCATCATTTCTGAAAACTAAAGTGTCTAATGTGTAGCTCTACTCATTGCGAACACGTGGATATGCTGAAATGCAAAAACAGACAACGTATGCTCACCGAATCACCAAATATAGTTCGTGGGTCGATCTCGCAAAACCGGGCCGTACACTTGCAATGTAGGTGTTGGCGCATAGCTCTCTTCGGGGGCAACATGCTGCACTTCTCCGCACTGGATTCCGACGACCAGTGTGTGCGTAGCATCAAGATAAACTCTCACTCTCTCTCTCGTACACAGAGTACGCTCAACTCACACAGACAAAAGTTATAAAAATGACAAAAGGTTTTTTTGCATTAAGGTCAAAAGTGGTATAAATACCTTACAATCTCAAACCCTAATGTTCCAATTTAACCATTTACTCAGTCTAAATGTCAAAAATGGGACACAATTTGGAAGCTTCTGCAAGCCCCACTATTTACAAAGGTGAAATGATGGTTTCTTCTCAATTAAGGAATGATTACAAAGGAAATTAGTATCCCGCCGGGCAATCATCCTCCGTTGGGTGTGTCCAGCCACTAACAACATGCTTTGAAGGTGGCCTCATTACCTCCCCTTTACGCTACAGACCTCTTCTCGTGGTGCTCTATCATGCCACCCTTCCTCCGATAAGGTGAACCACCTTTAGACTTCTCTCTCTCCCTGGACAATTGCTCACAACAGTGGCGGACATGGGCGACGCTCTGCAGGTACCATTGCACTACTCTCTGGACCAGCTTAATTTTTTGATCTATTATTTTATACCCAAACATTGTATTAGCTCCATAAGGATGGTATCGGTTGGTCCCATAGCCCTTCCGTAGAAGTCATTTCATTTCATTTTTCTCTTATCCCTCCCAATTCGACTCTTACTGCGACACACATTGACGAAGCTCTGTCGAGACCGTTGTCACACTTTCTCATACAACGCCTCATGCCAGGCATCCTCGAGCATTCACGATGATGATGATGCATTTTTCTTTGCGATTCTTTCTGACTTTTAGTTGTCTTCTTTCACTACAACTCATTTTATTTTTTGTATTAAGTCATTAGATTAGATACACAAGGATTGTATAAGCTTGTTCTCACATGTAATTTTACATTTTAAGACAGTTAATATAACATTTCATTTCATTTCTCCCTCTCTTCACCCTTTTCTTCCCCTCTTCCCCCCCCCCCCCCCCCCCCCCCCCCCCCCCTCTTTTATCCTGGCTCTGGCACGCACAAGCCCACCTTGAATTCATTGAACAATAGTAGCTACTACACCACTGTGCACTGACCTAATAATTTACAGGATAAAGCGGATTGCCTTGTTGATTAACACAAAAAACAAATAAAATAAAATAATCAACCATCTATAAGACAACACACGTGACCGCATATGTGCACAACAAAATTAATGAAAACATTATTTGACAACTTCAAACTGTTCATGGCAATGACCTCACATTGTGCATCACTACACATACTCAAACATTGGACAAACTTGCAGTTAAATTACGACCTCACACAACTGAAACACACACTACCAATCCCAACTTTGGGCCAGCTTGTACCACATTACATCCATGCATTAGACAGTTTAAGTTTCTATTAGCAGGGATTGTTCATTTGTGCTCAATCGCAATTCTCTTTCTCTTAATTGTTGTTTAAACTAGACATAAACAATGCATAGCGAATGATAACATATTGCAATTGATTATTTTTGTTGAGTAGTCGAGTGCAACGCTTTTGTAGTATTGTGGTGAACAATAGATAAACTGCAAGCCACCTTTTCTTTTTTTTTAAAGTACGGTGGCACTATCTACTATAAATTCTCTTGCAATACTTCAAATTTCATCTCATTTTCTCTTTGTGATATTAAAACTGAATGTATATATATATATATATATATATATATATATATATATATATATATATATTATTTGAAATTTGTCCTCCTACTATATTGTGTTTACATTTAAAAGGGCATGGGTATCCATGGAATTCATTCATGGACGCACTAATAAGCATGAACTTACAATATAAGCACTTACTATAGATAAATATTACTTTGTGTGATGACTAAGTTTAATAACTCTCATTATCATGTGCTGCTTTTTGTATTAACAAGATTCTAGTGATTTGAAACTCATCCCTACCTTCAAAAGATATGTTTGCAGGTGTCTACGATCCTTTGACTTTTCTAATTTTGATATCGACGCTCCTCCATGTGTAATAGTTTGAGTTCTAATATATACAGTTGTACCACTCTAGATGTCAAGTCATTGTTTACTTATCATACCTTAATTAGCATGGCATATTCTTTTATTTCATGGCCAATCGTTAACCCAAAATTAACACATTTTAAATTTGTTAACTATAATTTGGTGAAGTTTAATAGTTATAGCTTTCCCCTACTTGTATCTCTCTCCCCACACACAAACTCGTATATAAGTCAAATGCGGTACATCATCCAGGTACGTACACCCAATACCTACCTGCTTTTCTTTTTTTATGTTATCTTTTGAGCTATGAACCCAACCATCTCTCATATTGTGGTTTGCACTTTGAACTAAATTGAATTGCTACTGAGAGCATTTGACATTAAGTTATGAACATACTCACACGACAGAATTTTGTACGTACTTTGATATACTCCAAAGTGGTGTCAAACACATAGTCAATATGTTTTTTCCTTTATGTCTTGTCTAGTCCATTGGTCACATGCACACAGATCCGCCGATTTAGGCAGTGTGTAAATGCTCACCTTGGTGTAGATTCACCGATTTAGGCAACACCAGTTATCTGTGCAAATCCGCCGATTTAGGCAGCACATTGACAAATTGCAAATTCACAATGGTAAAAGTAGATCCGTCGATATAGGCAGCATTAGTGCAGATTCGCCGATCTAGGTAGCACGTCTTATTGGTGTAGATTCGCTGGTTGAGGTAACACCGATCACAAAATCATGCTGTAGTGGCTGGCCATCACTGTAACTAGTATGATTTTGTTACCTGGGTACATAATGAAAGTGATTTGGACTTGGACTTATATTGTGGAATTGGAACTGGATTGGTATTTGGTATTTGATGATTACTTTATCACGGAAGTCTTTATGTGATGAGACTTGACATTATGAGATTGATGATGAGTATGACCAATGATATCCTGATTCATCAGGGTATGACATATACTGCTTATTCTAGTGGTATGGGACACTAGAATAGGTAGTACGTGGATGACGGAAGGCATAAGCATTTGTTGTCTAATTTTATGAATTTTTTACTATTTGATACATATTTCTAATCATTGTTTTTGACAAGTATTGTTTGTAGATTTTTATCTTCGCAACTGAGGACAGTTGCTTTCCAACAGAGAGGTATGTTATGGAATTGATATTTATCCATTTATTGGCGTTGACAGGTGGTAAAAGCATTAGCAAAAAATGGATTATGCAGAAGGATATTATATGTTTTATATATTTGATTATTCAAGTGCTCTTTATGAGCTTTGGCCATTTATAAATAAATAAATGCAAGAGGAAAATGCTCACTCTTGCACGGGGGGAGATTGCACCCAGCGCCTGTGTCTATTCTTCTCCCTCTCCTCTCTCTCTCTTGCCGTGCCAGTGTGGCACTTCGCTCTACGAGGCACATCTGCATGTGTTCTTCTTCTTCTCCTCTCTCTCTCTCTCTCTCTCTCTCTCTCTCTCTCTCTCTCTCTCTCTCTCTCTCTCTCTCTCTCTCTCTCTCTCTCTCTCTGTTCGCATATGTCGTTGATTATGTGTGTGTGCGATGATTCAAGTATACCGATTTATTGTTTTATGGTATGTATTGTGTTATTATGAGTATTTTGCAGGTCCATCGTGCATCTATCTGTAGTAGCAGACTTCTCCTCTTGAAGAGCACGTTGTGGTTTTAGGGCTTGAAGTTCCCTACGTAGACAAGTCAAAGGGTCAGATGGACTCTCCAAGAGTACAGAGGTAGTCTCTACCTAAGAAGAGTCGGTAAACAGCTTCCTTGCCCCCTCTATCCTAGTAGCAGCACAACAAACTCCTCCAAGGTGGCATCAGGCCAGAGATCCTCTCTGAGTTTTTGCTGAGAAGTCTTTGGAAGAGTCTTCTCTACCCATTTCTTGACCATGAACTCACCTGGTGGTTGAGGAAGCTTGGTGACCAGAGACTTTTTTCGGGTCATGAGTTCTGTGAAAGTCTCTTTGGACCGAAGCAAAAGGTTGGCCAACTCATCCAGAAGCTTTTTTTGGAAATCGCCTGGTCTAAAAGCTTCAAAAAAAATTTGTCTTAATGTAACGCAAGTAGTAAAGTGGTTCTCTGCAAACTGACCGTACCACTTGTCTGCTAATCCATCCAAGGTAGATGGGAAGAATACTAAGTAGACATCTTCTCGATTGTGGTACGACCTCTGCAGAGAGAAACAAACCTCCGGTCATGGTCGTCAGCATCCTCTGTGGAGAGAACTTTGAAAGTCAGAAAATTAATATTCACCTTAGCTAGAACACTTGTGAGCTCTTCCATGGTTGTCTGTGCAGGAGCTTGTTGCAACCAAAGCTTGTTCTAACACTATGGGCGAGAATTTTATTGATGGGGGTGATTGGGGAGGTGTAGAATTGGTTGAGGGAGAAGGTAGGGGTAATGGGGCTGATGGACTTTTGCTTGGTGCATGAAGGGTTGACGCTTCCTGTGGTAGTACTTTAAGGGACTTAGTAGTGATCTTTGTCGCTCTTTTGACTGCCTTGTATGTGTCATGCAGTAACCACAAGCCCACCCAAACCTTGAGCATGAAGACCTTCACTTACTACACCATACTCCACTAGACCCAGGGTGAGTGACTAGACCTCCTGGTTAGACCGGTTATACCTGGACGCGAGAGAGGACTAGACCCCATCTACTCTGGCTAGACCCGGACGAGAGAGGACTAGACAAGGACGAGAGACTTAGACCCAAGACGAGCTAGGACAAGTGACTAGACTAGTTGTGGTCTAGTATTGAGCTGGACAGACCAAGCTAGACTAAGCTATCCGAGACCAATACAGGCGATATCTTAAACAAGCCAGCTCCTCGACCTGTAGGCACAATGGAGTGAAACTTTAGATGAGGTCACACCTGGCGTGCCAAAAATGAGAGCACTTGTAGCGAGGAAAAGGTGTTGTGCTCTCTAGAGTGGTGCTCCTTAGTACAGTATGCATGAAGCCTCACTCCAACAGAAGAAACATCACACAGGAACATGACTCAAACATAGAAGCAAAATATGACTCAAAACATGATATGACTCAAAACAAAACACAACTGTAGGCTCAACTCAATAAAGCTCGACAAGCTCAAAGGACTATACAACTCTGGCTGGCAGCACACACAACTTCAAACTCAAGACTCAAGGTAGAATGGGGGTGTCTCAGCTCCAATGTGCAGGGAGAGTGCCAGTGGCGTGCAGAACTCTAGACTTAGAACTCAAGACTAGCGGCTAAAACCATACCAAAGGTAGATAAAAACCCCAAACAGTTGCGAGATATATACAAACATGAAGAGCCACCAACGACTGCAAAATATCCACTCCAGCTAAGCCTATCTCTGAACTATGAGGTGGTGCACTGGCCACAGTGTTGACTGGACCACCACCTGTATCCCTGCCACGTGTCAAAGTCATCAATTGTCCAGTGTGAAACCCGAGACAACTGTGACTAACGGCCTATCTCATGTCGTGACATTGTAGCCCTACTACAAAGAGCATAAATAGAAGGCTGTAGAAGTTGAGTTGGCAGCAGCTCAAGAGCAGCTGAAACATCAGAGTGAAGCTGAATTCTTTAAACCAACTGAAGCACCAAGAAGCAAAGTTTTGGAGGATCTGTCTTAGTGGACTAAGTGTTTGATCCATTTGATGCTATCTTACAAGCTTATGAGGCTAGACTACAAAATAGGCAGACCTTAGAAGAAAGATGGTTGACCCATCCTTACCCTGAGCTAGAGAAGCAGAGGCTAGATATGTGTAAGCAGCTCAGAGAGACTGCTCAAGCATTGCTAGAACCACCTTCAAAAGAGTTAAGGGATAGGGTACTCAATTGTGTGCTCAGAGAGGAAAGCGCTAAATTAGGCAATTTTTTTAGAGAGAAGAGATTGACCATAGGGAAAAATCATTGCCAAAATTGTAAGACTTGAGTATAATCCCCAATACCATAGATGAGGACCTCATGTTCCTGAAGTTGAGGAGCAGTGGTCAGACGAGTTATGGAAGGCTTTCAGAAATGCCCAAGCGAAAGAGGATGAGATTAGGTTAGCACCATTTTCCAAGATTGCATTAGATCGACCCTAGGTGGATGTTGACATGAGATCATTCTATGGTGATGTAGAATCAATAGCCTCCAAGGATAGTAGACTTGCATCATTGAGAACTTTGCCACCATACATGGGAGAATTTGAGTCGAAGTCTGAAGTAATGAGAGTGCCATCACAGAAACTAGGCAAGAAGCAAGAGTTGGATACTAAAATTTTGATAGAGTTGCTATCCACACTAGTGAAGTGTACCATTACATTGGCAGAAGTATTGAAAATCAGGCCAAGTATGTGGACTCATTTTGAACAATGGCTAGAGATATTTAGTGTCAAAAACCCGATGAAGTTCCTGGAAAGGGAATTAGATGATATAGAGAAGCCTAGGTCAAATATTAGGCTAGTACCTCTGAACAAAGTAGGAGAGTACTGTGAAGGAGAAGATAGTAATACCACTTTGCCTGTTAAGTATAATGGAGTTGAGAAAAAAGCCATACTTGACAGTGGGGTTGATATTGCCATAGCCACAAAAAAGATTTGGAAAAAATGGGGAAAGCTAGCCTATAGAATGACGCATATGAAACTGCAGTTGGCTGATGGACATGTAGAGAGACCCCTAGGATTATTGGAAGCAATAGTGGTATCTTCATGTGTCATAGAATATGAACATAGTTTTTTAATAGAATATTTTGGAAAGAAAAGTAATTATGATATCATTTTTGGACGACCGTTCTCATGAGGCAACTCAAGATTGTACAAGATTGGGGTTATGATTTTACTTATATTTGCGACATGCTGAAACCACTACAAGAATCTTGCGAGATCATTTGTGTTTGAGAAATTTATTTTTACCAAACACACATGATTCTCTTTTAAGGAAATTCTCAATAGGAAATTGTGCAAAATAACATGTCTTTTAGCCAATTTTACACTATTTTATACCAAATTCCAACCGAATTTTTTCCTTATGCATGCTATCTCAATCGGCTAGCTTCAATTTTCAGTTGGCACCCAAGGCTAAGCTGAGGCATCCTTTTCCTGAACACTGGAGATCATAGTTACATGGATGTAACAAGAATCCCTGTTGAAGATTTTGATTCTGCAATGCAAAGCGTGTCTGAAGTACCTGCATGGTTGTGTAAGAAGAAATAATTTTGGATGCGCGAAGCGTTACAATGCACTGACTTCAAGAGAAATGAGGCAATTCCGGAGAGGGTGTAAGAAGACAAATAATTGAGGGAACCTTTTCCTGAGGACAAATTAGAGCCTTTAGAGTGGGCCCACATTCTAGCAATATTGAACGTGTGCGTCAACAAAACCACTCCCACTAATTTTGTGATGAGAATGGTTATGATATTGTCCCATACTACATGCTAAGCCAGATCATAGAATATTTGCTATGACTCTTGTGAGAGATTAGACCCTGAGGTCAATGTGGATGATGAACAAATGAAAGACTCTACGAGTGAGCAAGAGGGTGGTGATGGTGAGGTTAAGTTTGATGACTTTCCAAACCAACGTCCTAGACAACAGATATGATATCAAGAGGGTAGAGAAGTAAAAAGTCTGAAAAAAGACACGCCGATGCCGAGCTTCCAAATCAAGACGCGGTTCCTTATGAAAATCAATGTGATTGATTGTGCTAAAGACAAAGTATTTGGAAGGATCATGAATTTGGTAGACGATCTGGGTTTCAAGGCCGAACTCCTGAAGACAAAGAAAAGCCATAAGAGAAAAGGAAAAAGCCACTAGAGAAGTTGGATATCTTTGGTGATCGGTGATCCAATTATCATGAGAGTTGAGAGGAAGAAACGTTACAATGAGTTGAAACAGACACTTAAAAATGTGTGGACTATAGAAATGGACAACAATGATGAACCCATTACTAAGGGAGAAGGGAACAAGATAGATGTCCCATCCCATTACTACAAATATACCATTCAAGATAGACGATTAGCAGTCAAACAACCAATGAGAGAGCCTAAAGCTAATGAGTCATATGATGGTCCAAAAAATGCAACGATGTCACGTGACACATCCAACCCTATGTGTCCGTGGACAAAGCTACAGCACGACAAGGGTTCAGTCAGTCCAGTCAGTCTAGATTTAGAAGTGATCTAGCACTTTTGTGAGTCTGTTCGCAAACCATGCATGTCCAGTCACTTAGTGTAGATGCATATCCTCTGGTTGCACATAGCATGATCATAAGCATTCTCATCAGAATCCTTCAGGGGAATTTTCCAGTGTATGTAGCCTATTTTCCCTATTTTTGACATTTTTCACTTATTATTTTTAAGTGACTTTTGTTGGAAAGTAGGTAGGGCAAAATTGAGTAAGTTTGTATATAAGCAAACCTAGGCTAGCACTAATTGGCAGAAGAGGCAGCACGAGCACCTTGCTCAACAGGCAACTTCTCAGTAGAACCCAAGAGGCCTAGTGTTTTTTTTCTCCATAGCAACCACCTAGCGTTTTTGGACCAGATCAGCCACAGCGATTTGCACTTGCAGATTCTAGCGACAGCAGAACATCAAATTAGCCTAGAGTTTTGCATTTGCAAGACAACGGTGACAGATTTGCAGATTTTCAACCTTAGCATTTTTGCTTCTGCACCATAACCCAGCGTTTTGCAGATTCATCGCGACGGAACATCAAGAAACCTCAGCGTTTTCAGTTTTCAGCCCTTAGACATGACTGATCAAGTCCCGAACCTTGCAGATCCCACCTTCCCGAAGCAGTTCCTGACTGCACGGTGGGATCCATCGAAGTTTACAGATTCAGCTAGGAAAACACAGATTTCAGCATCTACGTTTTCAGCGTGTCGTCGTCGCATCGTCGTCATCGACATCATCCCCGACATAGAGTCAAAATTTTGTAGATACAAGATTTGCAGATTTCAGCCCTTAGAGTTTTCATATTTCAGCCTGTCCCGTCGTCATCCTCATCGTCATTGACATCGTCGGTAAGTCCAAGCATTGTAGACATTTGTGCAATCATAAGTAGACTGCTCTCGCGAGTGGGGCCTTCGAAGTAGGGTTTTACAATGTCTCTGGTGTTGTATTCTCTTCTCTATCTCTTAGTCTCATACACTTTCATTCACAATGTCCATTCACTTTGTTTGTCTCCATTGCACTCTCTCACTAAAGGAATGGAAGGCTCTCCCTTCAGCAAGTAAAAGGAATCCTTGAGCACAGTTCGGAGCACTCATCTTGAGCAAAGTTCAAACATTCATTCTGTTGCACTTAACATTGGTATCAGAGCTTTGGCAATGTTCTGTATCACTCAAGGAAAGAACCACAAGAATCACAAGAAATTTTTTGCTTGTTGAGGTCGCACAAACCCAAGTTCGCTTGGGCGTGTCGATTCCTAATTGTGTTTTTGAAGAGTAACAGAAAACCCAGGAAAGAAGGTCTTGTCCAGCCTCCCCTTCTGCCTCTTTTCACTCATTGAGAGTGGACCGTGCACTTAGCAGATGGCCAATTGATGTGAGGTGGGAAAAAGCAACCTTGGTGTGAGCACAAGGCCACGAAGGGGTGCACCCACGGAAAAGAGCAGAACTCGGGTGAAGAGAAGATCCTTCTCTAACACAGATTGCAAGCAAAAGAAGACCCTCAAGCACCGCAAGACCCTCAAGAACCCAACACTCGCAAGAACCCAAGTTCCTTGTGAACTTAAGAACCCAACACCACAAGAACCCACAAGAACCCAAGACTTCAAAATGGTCATCACTCTAAGCGGAATGGATGCTTCACTTAGAGGTGATGAGCATGAGAGAGGTGAAGAAGAATCTTCCCCACCAGGAGGTTTTTCTGACCCTCACCCTTTCCCATCTACGTCAAGGATTGCACTAACTCCTATGGAGGCTTTTGACAAGATGGTGATGGACATGAAGTTAGACCGCGAAGCACGAAAAGCACAAAGAGAAGCAGATAGAAATGCCTACAAAGAAGAAATGGCAGCCATAGAGAGTCAGTATGACTTGGAAGAAAAAGAAAGTAAAGCCAAATTTGATCACGAGAACCAAGCAAGAAAAGAAAAGAGTGACCAACACATGAAAGAGTTCTTGCGACTCTTGTCTCAAGGGCAGGCAAATATGCAAGAGATTCAAGAAAAGGAGACTCTCTCAGTCTCTTCTTCTCCCAAGCAAGACACACAGGATTTGCATGATTATGAGAAGCATGATGAATTGAATGATAATGATGAGCATGATGATTTGAATGCCAATGATAATCATGATGATTTGGATGACACTGACAAGCATGATGATTTGCATGAAGATGACGTGATTGTTCACAAGGATGATGTGTTAGTTGATGCTTTTTTCTAGCGAAGCTAACCTCGTTGCAGATTCGATCAATCACGAAGGATCGATCTTGGCTCTTGAGCCTAGGTCCAAATCACCCCTTTAGGAAGAACCTATCTTGGCTCTCGCAAAGAACCCTCACATGAAGTATTATGTGTTCGCATGATTCATACACACCCATTGTTCGAGTGTTTCATTCGTGATCGTTTCCTGTATTTTAGTCAGCGTCTTTATGTGATCCCTTTTATTACGCATGATATATTGTATGTTGAGCACATTTCACTCATGAATGAGCACGGATGTATGCGGATTTTTCATGAAAAGCTGAAAAGTATGCATTCAAGGAAGTCACATTCCATGTCTTTTCCTTGGCACGACACAATTATAGAACGAGTACATGAAAGTATGAGCACCAAGCATGGGCATTTCCATTGTGAATTTCCACAGTTGATTGATTTAGATCAGCAAGACAAGATTCAATCTCATTGTTTACGTGTGTGTGGTGAACGGTTTGGCACTCCGTCTCTATGTTCATCTACATTGCATGCATAGTCTTTAGAGAAGACAATATTTCTTCCACTCACTTTACATGGAATAGGTATGTTCACTGTTTTGTGTTGGAAATGGTTTCAGAAATTTTCAGCCATGGATATTCTTGAAGAAGAAAGAAGCATGACTCTTGACAAAGTTGAAGCATTGAAGGAGCCATAGAAAATTTTGTGTCGCTTTCGGCGCGGCCCAAAGAAGCGAGCGTTGCAAACCTTTATGAAGTTAAAGTACCGCACGACCCACAGATCAGAGTGGGCCGGCGAAGAATCCCTTCCAGCATTCTGGATGCTATTGGCAATCTCCCTCGACGCCATACAGTTTGGTACCAGTACCTCACTTTGAAAAGGAGGGGATGTCACGTGACACATCCAACCCTATGTGTTCGTGGACAAACTACAGCACGACAAGGGTTGAGTCAGCCCAGTCAATCTAGATTTAGAAGTGATCTAGCATTTTTGTGAGTCTGTTCACAGACCGTGCATGTCCAGTCACTTAGTGTAGATGCATATCCTCTGGTTACACACAGCATGATCATAAGCATTCCCATCAGAATCCTTCAGGGGAATTTTCCAGTGTATTTAGCCTATTTTCCCTATTTTTGACATTTTTCACTTATTGTTTTTAAGTGACTTTTGTTGGAAAGTAGATAGGGCAAATTGAGTAAGTTTGTATATAAGCAAACCTAGGCTAGCACTAATTGGCAGAAGAGGCAGCAGGAGCACCTTGCTCAACAAGCAACTTCTCAGCAAAACCCAAGAAGCCTAGCGTTTTTGCTCCACAGCAACCACCTAGCCTTTTTGGACCAGATCATCCACCGATTTGTACTTGCAGATTCCGGCGACAACAGAACATCAGATCAGCCTAGCGTTTTGCATTTGCAAGACAACCAGCAAGATTCGTAGATTTTCAGTCCTAGCGTTTTTGCTTCTGCACCATAACCCAACGTTTTGCAAATTCACCGCGACGGAACATCAAGAAACCTCAGCGTTTTCAGTTTCCAGCGCAGATCAAGTCCCAAACCTTGCAGATCCCACCTTCCCGCAGCAGTTCCTCGCCGCACGGTGGGATCCATCAAAGTTTACAGATTCAGCCCGAAAAACACAGATTTCAGCATTTGCGTTTTCAGCACGTCGTCGTCGCATCGTCATCGTCAACATCATCCCCGACATAGAGTCAGTATTCAGCAGATACAAGATTTGCAGATTTCATCCCTTAGAGTTTTCAGATTTTAGCCCGTCTCGTCATTGTTCTATGCGCCAAGCCCAATGCCAATACCTACTCCACATGTAGTCTCTGGAGCACCTTCACCCATGGTGCCTACTCACTTAGGTGGCTTGGAAACATTTGCTCAAGCTATTGGTCGATCTATTGCTGAGAATATGCGTAACACGCCTGATAGAGAGACTAGAAGTAAGGCAGTACAAATAGCCAAGCTCACACAAAAATTTAGTGGAGACGTGGATGTGAGAAAGCATATCAAAGTGTTTGAGCAAATATGCGATTCTCTAGGAGAACACAATGACCTGCAATAAGAGTAATTCTTTAAGCCTAACCTTAAGTGGGAAGGCAGGGGATTGGTATAGAACCCTAAGGGTGGAAGAAAAAATGATTTACCTACTCTTAGGATACTGTTCTTGAAAGAATACATACGAGAGGGCATACTTTGGGGTGCAGCCTCTTAGCTCCAGAAAGCCCAACGAGAGGAAGGAGAGTCGATGAGAGACTTTATTAGTCGCTTGAAGCATTTGAATTCTCGTTGTAATCCAAATGAGCGATTCAATAATAATCAATTTCTTGATAGATTCATTAGGGGATTATGACATGAGGATATCTACAATGGCCTAGTCATTAGAGGTACCACCACTTGGGAAGGAGTCACCACCAATGCCATCCAATTGGAGGATAATTTAACGATTCAAGGAGAAAGAGTGTCTGTTGAGCCTAAATCTAGTAACTCGCAAGCATCAGGGCATCAGCCAATGACCCTAAAGCCTATTGCTAAGGAGCCAAAGATATCTGAGATGACTTTAGAAGATCTCACCAAGGCTATTTAAGAGAGTCTTAGAGACAATCGTGCTCCGCAAAACAATCATATGTATCCAAGAAGGGAGCAACAATGGTGCTCAGTATGCTATGGTCCGCATAGTACCGGTGAATGTCCTACTTTTAGAGTGAAATTCAATGGGAATTGCAATGCATGTGGGTGGTAAGGTCATCAAGCTAAGGATTGCATTATTTAAGCATGCTATGGCAACAGACCAACCTTAGCATGGACAGATACAATTCAAGTGCCTACATTAATGCCGGCCCCACCTCTTGAACAAACAGCACAACACATGGTCCCTAGGGTCCAAAATGTTGTTCAAACAACACCCTTACCACCTCCAGTGCTAGGACTGCAACCACCACATCCGAGAATCACTTCTGTGAATCAAGTGGATTGTGAGTCATCTATTGCTTGTTTGGAAGGCTGTGAGGAAGATATGGACCCTAATATTGCCTATGGGATGGATGTGCTTGAAGAAATTCCACAATACTACATGGAGGACTATTGGGGACAAGTCAAACCTGTCTATCAAGTAGCTGCTCTTCCTGCAAGAGGCCAAAATATCAATTACACAGCTAAGAGACCACCTCTTCAATGCTATGAGTGTGGAGGTCCACATCGTGTAGCCGAGTGTCCTATTAGGCTACAAAAGAACGCCACACAAATGCAAACCAATCAAGCGAGCACGTCTACAATGCCGATACTCATGTGTAATCAATGTGGCATAGATCATTTGATTGCCCAATGTCCAAACAATCCAAATGCACCAAAGATCACGCATTAAACTTGATTGAAGTTACCAAGGAGCCATCACAAAGTACACATGTGGTACCAGTAAACATACTCACACGATCGATGCTCCAAAAACAAAATTATATTCTTGAGGAAAGAGACACGACATCAATTGCCCAATCTCAGAAAAAGAAGAAAACATGAAGGAAGAGATCGCAAAAAGCAGCGAAGTCAGACCCAGTTCAAAGACCAACATAGGGATTGGTGACGACCCCATATATATGAACGACATTGAAGAGGATTCTGATTCAGGTATAACCATGGAGACCAAAACGACCACTAAGATAGAAACCAACACATTAGGAGAAAGTTGGACTCACTTTTGGGCCCTGTAAGAAGTGCCACGTCGGCTTAGAGAGAGAAAATGAAAATGTTAAATTGTGCATTTTATGTGATACTTTTCTGCGCAACAAAAAGCCAAAATGACATTCTTTGGTAGTTAGCTGCCGTCTTTATCATTCTTATCCTTCGTTCTCTTGTCAGGAATCCAACTAACTATATGACTAATGATTTGAAATGCCAACTTACAAGCATTCCCTCCAGAAACATAAGCCACACGAACTCTATCAACTCTAAACTTGAGAATATGGCCTTCCCTCCCAAAACCTGAGATAGTTCATGAGTTTCGAGTCTCCGTCTTTTTCTCTATCAACTCTAGGAATGGAGAATGCTTCTTTTCCTGATGAAAACACTAATTTGAACTTGCAATCCTCAACCCCTTCATCTTTAACACTTACCCAAAGAAATAACACACATCATCTTCATGTTCATGTATTGCAAGAGTACGCACCTTTGCAGAAACGTAGGAGGGAGTCTTTCTTATGTCAATGGGAGAAAGAACTTAGAAGGACAAACAAGGAACATCATTTGGATTTGTGGACCGATGGGTCTATTTATCCAAAGGATCCTACGACAAATGCGCCACCTCCCTTTGCTAATATCACTAACCTCTTACATTTCACAGGCGATGGCAAGGATGGGCTATTGGGATACACTGAACATTTAGAAATGAGAGGATTGAATGCAGAAAGCCAAAGAAAGGATTGAATGCGGAAAGGCAAAGAAACTTCTTGGCGATGGAGAACATGCAGCTGAACAAACTTAATGAAGCATGCTCTCAAAAGATTTCATCAAACAAAGAGACAATCCAAGGCCTTGAGAAAAAGATCACAAGTTTGCGAGAGAAAGACACCGTGCTTGGTAGTCGGAAAAGAAACGAGATCTGTGCAACATTGAGAACATGAAGGTTGGTAGTGGTGGCCTGAAAAAATGAATACGAGCTTTAAGGGAACTCGAAGTTTGTTTCTTCAATGTGCTTCACTAAGAAATGGATACACTTTCCTATACATGATCATAATGCATGGTGATTTTTTAGCAGGTCTTTACTGCATCCAAACTCAAACGGTGCAGGCTTCAATGCCGGAGTGCATTACAGCCGTTTAGTTCCAAATGAAGTAGTTGAAGAGATGATAACTCAGAAAAAATTTCGTAAGTTGAAAGGGGGCTCCTTACCTCCTTCATGAACGAGAATCGGCTAGAACCAATGGAAGTGCAAGCAATATTTGATGAGAGTGGCATCTTGCAGATGGGATACAGGGCACTCTTCAAGGCATTAGCTAAAAAGTCTCAAAATAAACTACAGAGAGGATCATTGCTTTGAGAAACTTGGGTCACCATTCCATATTGAAGCAACGTTCTTAGGCAAGGGCGGCAGAGAGGTACAGTTTAACGAGCACAACAACCTCTTCGTTGATCTTGAAGCATTGCAAAGGTATGCAGTTCACTTCTTTGACATCAGTCGAGAGGAGTGCGGTGGGGTTCTCAAGTTGGTTTTGAAGCTCGACGAGTGCGAGGTCCTGAAGAACAAGAATCTAGAGAGAGTCACCATTACCCTCATGAACAGATCTCTGGATCCATCAATAACAAAAGAGGATCCATGATACTTCAGCGTGCAATCCGAAAACAACATTCTAACTCTAGGATCATTTCAGGTATACTTTGTTCACTCTATGATAACAAAAATATTGATTATTTGGTTGTTGATTTTGTGTTTTCGTTTTTCACTGCAGGTTGATAAGGAAAATTTTAAAATCCTCGATTGGGTTTTTAGTCAAACCCAAATTCCTTCTATTATCAGTGAACAAAGAAGCGGAGTCGTTCTTCCAGTGGAAGGATTTGGTGACTACACAGTGGAATGGCACATGGCAGGTGACTTAAAGACTCTTAAGTGTATGTACAACATAACACATGGAGCAGATGTGACAAATCCATGCTTATATTGCATGGGTGATGCACAATCACTTGAGAGTGTGCAATGGAATAGAGCTTCCAATAGACATCTTCAAGATAAGACTTTTCAACCAGTGCTTGATATTTCTCTGAGTAGAGTTCACGTCTGTACACTTCATGCACTCTGTCGAATAATTTGTACATATGTTTTGCATGGACATTAAAGCCAGATAGTGAGTTGAAAAGAGTGATCAAAGCATTAGAGGGAGTGCTCTCAGACATTGGTTTGCATGGAGGCAATGTCAAAATCAAAGAGGACCCTAAGATGTCTCAAAGTCGGTATAAGGTACCGAGGAAAGCATTGATAGGTGGAGTGAAGGCAAGAAGGTTTCTTGGGTTTAGCCTCAAAGATTCAGATAAAGAAGAAAGGAGAAAGCTGTTCAACAAATGGAAAAAGTGGTTAAAGACAATGCTGGTGGTGGGGCAATCCAGAATCACAAGGCGAACGTGTGGAAATCACTAAATAAAATTTTCCACTACGTTGAGCAGTATTCGTGGGACCAAAGTAAGCTCACATCATTTCAAGCAGCCTTGCTGGATTGGAAAAAGTCTTATCTTACAGGGTGGGGTGGGCAACATATCACACATTACATGGTGGTTGGCATTCTACGTATACAAAACAAAATTTTAAATTGTACTCTACTGACCATTTTGTTTTATTTCAATGCAGCACATATTGTTCAACCATGGTCCATATTTTGCCAAGACATACGGCTCACTATCAATATGGTCCACACAAGGCATGGAAAAAGCACACTACATGGCAAGAACAGGTTATTTTAAGCACACTAGACATGGGGGAGGAAAAGATAAGGCCAATAGCCTATTAGAGTTACACCAATGGACTTATAGACGACTAATTCATAGAGCAAGGAAGAAGGAACTTCTTAAGAGTTCAAAAATTACACGGTCTTTACAACACATCCGCAAAGAGAAGAAACAGATGGCTTAGGGAGCTTCAAATGCGGCGGAGCACCATGCAAGGTGGCGACGGTCACGAGTCAGGAGTGGAATAAAATGGACCGGAGCCTATCATTTTTATCCTCTTTGATGCACCTCCTTCTTCCTCACTTTGTACCTCTTCGATGTGCAAGCTCTGTAGCAAGCTTGTTCCTCTGTTGATGGCAGCATCCCCACAGGCATTAGGTGTCTTCTTTCCCTCAGAAACAGCCGCTTGTTGTATGGATCTAAGCTTTCCGGGTCTTCAACCCCTGCAGCCAGAGCCTGAGCTGTGTAGGACATGAAATAGGGGGCTCTGAGTGCTTGGCACCCATACCCAATGCCAAATACGCGTATAGCAAACTGTTTCTCAATCAAAATTAGTCTTTCTGCGTTTAGTGGGAGGGGGTGCCCACCACACAATCTTGTCATAACTTTCATTGCAAACAATGGGAACTTTGCATTGTCATCGGAGTATTCCTTGTGGTATATTATGATCTACATAAAAATTGTAATGAACTTATGGGACGTAAGTGAGATGAGTACAATTGCCAAGTACTTGAATTGTTTCTACAAACCTTTTTGTGGTTGAAACGCCTAATATAGTGAGACAACACCGCATCCTTGTCTTGGACTCCAGTGACAAGCCCTTGCCGTGAGCCTCCCGCTCTTCTAAGGAAACTATCGTCATACACTAGCACCTATCAACAAAAAAAATGATCATGATATTTTATCACTGGGCCATCTCCAATACCATCTGAAGTTACCATCTGATTCTCGTCCATTTCCAGCATCGACCTCCCCCACAAGTGAATAGACTGACTATTCATTACCTAATCTTTGGGTGCCACAGACCTACCCATGTTTTCCAAGCCGATTTGTTTTGTTGTTGATTCAAACTGCTCATCTGTTGGAAAATTGGCCTCTCCGGACTTCGCTTCATTGAATGTATCTTTGATCAGTTGCCACCCTGAAGTGAATTGTGAGTCGCGGACAATTGTGTCAGCAATAAGATGTTGGTCCACTCCAGCATCATCCACAAAACCCATGTCTTCCTCACAAAAATTCACAATTGCAGCTAGGCAGTAGTCCTCCCGTATATTGAGCTCATGCATGATATCTGTGAGCAGACCATAGTGGGTGTCGCCCGCCATAGCAAAGTTGGGAGCACAATTCAGAGGCAAAGTCACTTCCTTACTTGGACTTTCTTACTTGCACCCTATTGTTGCATCCACAAGAGAAGCAAGAGTTAAGCCCGCATCAAATGTTTCCTTTAGTACCTCTAACCACTCTTCTTCTGGGTCGAATTGCACCTCCACATCCTCTACCTCTTCCTCCGGTGCCAATGGACAACTGCTGCCGAAACTTGTTGACTGGGAAGTCTCTGACTCACCATCCGTCTGCAAGTACAAGTAACAGACAAACCCGTGGTAGAATTCCACTAAGAGACACTTTTTGAAGTGCTTCATACACATGGCTTGAACAAGCAGTGCATTGGAGGGACACTTTTTTAGACAGTGATTCAGTCTCCTTGAAGCACTCTTGTCAGCGTCAAGTTCGGCAGGGTGCACATATCTCATGCCATCAACTGTCATGAAATTGTCACAAGTGACTGCCTCATACTGTTGCAAATGGGTTTGTACGTACTCAAATGAGCAATCTATAATCCTCTGTATAGAAAACTCTACATTAAACATTCCTGATTGTTCTGGTGCACGGTGATGAGCACGGGCGTTGTATAAGAACGTGAATAGTTTTTCTTCACATGTATCCTCACTCACAACGTCTGTCTCCAGGACTATGATCCCCATGACTGAAAGAAAAAGAAAGCCAAAACTATTTGGTGTCATAACCAAGCGAATTTTGAGCCTCGAGTACCCCTCAAGGTCTCTATTCACTTGGTTATGTCCCGTGCGCTAATGTCATAAGAGGTGACGTCACTTGAGTTAGAACCAAGCGAGTAGGGGTCCCAAGAATCTCCAAAGGGCCTTATTTTCTTGGTTCTATCTCGTGCGCTAATGTCATAAAAGGTTACGTCACTTGGGTTAGAACCAAGCGAATAGGGTCCTAAGAATCTCCGAAGGGCCCTATTCGCTTGGTTCTGTCCCGTGCGCTAATGTCATAAAAGGTGACGTCACTTGAGTCCGAACAAAGCGAATAGGGGCCCAAGAATCTCCGAAGGGCCCTATTCGCTTAGTTCTGTCCTATGTGCTAATTTCATAAAAGGTGACGTCACTTGAGTCAGAACCAAGCGAATAGGGCCCAAGAATCTCTGAAGGTCCCTATTCGTTTGGTTCTGACCCAAGCATTCGGAACAGGTGGATAAGAACAGAGCATTTAATGTTATCAGTGATAGATATATAGGCCTACTCACTCACTATGCCCAAACTCAGGCATGGTCACATAAGGAGTAATTATTCCAACCATGCGGTTTGAGACTTTTAATCTTACCCTAACGCAGTGGCTTCGGTGCACACACAGTTAACAGCACACAGGAAGGGGAGAGAGGTAGGGAGAAAGAACCTGTCTCTGCAATATCCAATGGCGCCGAGTTGAATGGTGATGTCGCAGGCCGTCGATAGCAAGAACCAGAAGGTGGCGATGGGGCAATGGGGACAGTGACGTGGCAGCAAAGGACTCGACCCAGTGGAGGTTGCTCAATGTAGGATCACGAGAGGTGGCCAAGGGGAAGAGCGCAAAAAAGACAAAGACAATGGCGATCTGTTTGTTCTACTTGGAGATGGAGCTGGCGACTGCAAGGGCGATCGACGTCTGACTCCCAACGCAGGATCACGAGAGGTGGCCAAGGGAAAGAGCGCAGAAAAGGCAAAGGCAATGTCGATCTGTTTGTTCTACTTGGAGATGGATATGGCGACTGCAAGGGCGATCGGCGTCTGACTCTAAACGCAGGATCACAAGAGGTGGCAAGGGGAAGAGTGCAGAAAAGGCAAAGGCAATGGCGATCTGTTTGTTTCACTTGGAGATGGAGATGGTGACTACAAGGGCGATTGGCGTTTGTCTGACCCTAAACGGTCACTCAAAAAGGCACATGGGCTTCGCTCACAAGGACAACCAGTAATAAATGGTCTCAGATTCCCATGCAGTACGATTTAACAACCACAATCTCGTGCATAAGTGAAGTTGTCACCCTCGCCAAGGTAAGCATTCTAAGTTTAGAGGCAGTACCCCCGCCAAACATTTCAACTATTCTGCCTCTTTTTGCATCCTTTACTGCCCATCATTTTAGTTAACTCTACCCCCATCGACGCTACGCGATAAGCAAACCATCTCAACTCTTTTTGCTCATCACCTCTTACTCTCGTGCATCCTTCTCTTACTCATGTTCTGCAGTGCTTTAGTGACGCAAAACTCTACACATAGTGAAGAGATATTATACTTACTACCCTTTTGTGCACTTGTATTTTGTGTAGTCAGTACCAAGAAAATAAGGGAAGGTAAACCCTATTTGTTGCACCTGTTCGCTTGGTACTGACCATCGTCTTTACCATAGGATGTTTGCTTTTACACTTTTCCTTGGTCAGTACCAAGCGACTAAGGGAAGGCCACTTTGTTCGATGCCCATGTTCGCTTGGTACTGACCTCGGAAAATATAAGTGATGTCTGCTAGTACAGAGGTCAATACTAAGCAAATAAGGGGAAGGTAAACCCTGTTTGTTACGGTTTTAGGGTTTTTTTTACCAAATACGCGTTTTGAATTTATAAGGGAGAGGAAAACTCTTTCCGATGCACCTGCTCACTTGGTACTTACCTCAAAAAATATAAGTGATGTCTGCTATTACTATTTTATGAGGTCACTACCGACCAAATAAGGGAAGGAAAACTCTTTCCTATGCACCTGCTCGCTTGGTACTGACCTCAGAAAATATAAGTGATGTCTGCTATTACTATTTTCTGAGGTCACTACCAAGCGAATAAGGGAAGGTAAACTCTTTCCGACACACCTGTTTGCTTGGTACCGACCTTTTCTGAAATCTGAAGTCGCTTGTGCTGACAAATGAATTGTCTTTTTGTGTTATGCTATTTGTAGAGATGCCTCATGTAAAGGCCACGGCTAGGAGGGCAACAGGTGAATCTTTGAATGCTCAAGCAAGAAGACGCCAATATGAGGTGCACATAGGTGTACTGCAGCTGTGCAGGATAGAACGACATGTTCAACCTGTTATTCCACGTCTCCCTTTCCAGCGAGTAGTGTGGGAGATTTGCGAGCAGTGGAGAATCGGCATGCAATGGCCAGTAGTGCACTACTCTTCCTTCAAGAAATTGCAGAAGACTACCTCGTTGAATTCTTCAGCGATGGATATATCCTGGCTGCCCATGCACACCGCGTTACTATCATGCCACGGGATTTTGATACTCTTCAGAGACTGCGTTTCCGCTACGATGGGTTGCTTCAGCCAGTGCCTATCCGGGATAGTAGAACCATGGATATTCTCAACATCTCCCCTCTCCATCCTTGTGCACCACAGACAGAGCTGTCTAGGGCTGAAACAAACAGCAAAAGGACCCAACCACGGGTCGAGAGAAACGACACAGATGGGCAGGCTGAGATAGCCGCAGAGGCGCATGAGCAAGCCAGAGTGGACCCCGAGGCAGTCATGGAAGATACAGAGACAATTATTGAGGAGCCAGCTAGACACCAAAATGAGCAAGTCATGGAGGATCCGCAGTCAGTAAGGGTTGATGAAGGGCAAGAGCAGTCCAGGGTGGACCCTGAGGCATTTATGGAGGAACCAATATTGAAGGAAAATGATCCGGAGCCCATGCATGTTAGGGAGGAGCCTGAGGCAGCCAGAGAGCCAGCTCAAGAAAGGCAAGGGCAAGGTTTTGCATCACAAGGGCCATCCAACGTATCAGATGAGTCAATTATTTTAGAGCAAATCAGCAAAGAGAATGAAGAGGAGTTGAGAGTTCTGTTCAGCGCAGCACCTTTGCATGCATAGATACTACTGCCTGGAAGGTCAAAGGAGGCATGTATTTTCAACCTCAATCAACAAGACTTCCTGTGCATGCGCAGTTTCACCAACTCCAATGCAACGAATGAGGTCGTCAATGTTGCTTTGTGGTAAGTCTCATGCTCTTTAAAAGTCACGGTTGGTTCATTAAATGGGTCTCTACCAAGATATGGGTCAATATCAAGCAAGACAGTGGCTTATGGAATTGGATAGTGGTACTACTTGCTCGGTATTGACCCATGTCTTCGTGGCAGTCGTCAAGTTTTTCTTTATAAGTCAAGCTTGATTCCTTAAATGGCTCACTATCGTTAAGACATGGGTCAATACCAAGCGAGTCAATGGCGGATGGAATTCTATAGCTGTCCCACTCGCTCGGTATTGACTCATGGGTTTGTGACAGCCCGTTGAAATACCTCAAGTCTTATCTCTGTCTCTGTTTCATGTTAGGCACGCTGTCTCGCTTCTGGCCCCTGAGGTTCAAGACAAAGTATACGTAATAGATCGACTGATATCGCCTTTGCTGCAGAACAACTCAGTTTCCTTTTTGAGTCTGATGAACTGGTTTAGCAAAGTCAACTTTGATCTAGCACGCTTTCTGGTCACTGCATACAATCCATTGTGAGTTTTTTCTTGCCTTGTAAAAACCATGTTGCATTTAGAATCTTTCTCCTCATCTTTGATGGTGTCTTTGTAGTGATCATTGGAGTCTAATGTTATTTGACATGGAAGCTAAGATTGTTTACTATGCAAACTCCGGGCAAAGCAGGGCATTTCACTATCGTGTAAAAAAGTAAGGCCCATTTGGGTACATTTGGAAGCAATGTCTCTTTGTAATGTGTTGCTGACTCAAGTGGTTATACATGTTTTGTTAGAACATGATCTAGGAAATACCATCCAGCACGAACGGGTAACCGTGCCCACGCAGACTGATGACTATAGCTGTGGCTGGCAAACCTGTTTCAATGCCCTGTTGCTCCTGAGTCAAATTATGGATGTACCGAACGTAAGTGATCGTGTTGTTTCATTGTTTGCTACAACGTTTGTATGAAGCAATAAATGTTTGTATCACGCTTCTACAGGAACTTCAATTACATAACTACACCCCCAATGATGCGCGACATTTTTCTATAATGGCCATCCAGCATATTATAATCTCGGTAAAAAGACGCACAAGAGAGGAAGGGGCGAGAGCTGAGAAGTTTGAACAGGCTTGCATTAACAAAATGACGCAACGCCACAATCAAACTCAAGAAGACGTTCGAAATATGCAAGAAGCAATAAATCAATATTATGCGAACTCCCGCAGAAGTAGAGGAATGGGCTACACGTCGACGGCAAGAGCAAGAACAGAGGGAAGCTTCACAGGTGCAAGATGCATGGGAAGCCATGGAAGAGGCCCATGATTTCGAGCGACGCGAAAGGATGCCCGAGACCAGTGTCCCGAGAGGCAGAAGTAGCAGCAACCGGAACAGAGGGCAAGGGACAAGTGGCAGTAACCGGGGGAGAGGACAGGGGACGAGTGGCACAAACCGGGGGAGAGGACAGTAGCAGGGAAAGGGAGCAATTTACTTGTATAAATCTTGACAGAAACAACACAATATGTAAAGTTTGGAGACAATGAAAATGTACATTTTTGAAACATTGTTTGACCTCCACAAAATGTCTCTGCATTAGTCATTTTGAAGAGTACATCATGGTTTGCATGGCATCAAAGCTCTTTGCGTGCACAAGGTATGTGACCTAGCTTCCGGTGGAAGCAATTAAGTGAAGTGTATTTGTTAGTGACTCCTTGCACAATGTTGTTTTCTCCTTGCGTCTTGGAATCTGAAAAGAAGAAAAAGTTAGATTCTATCTTAATGTATTAAAGACAATCAAAATTCATCGATTTAGTAAGCACCTTTCTATTGTTGAGACTGAATGCATACAATTCCGACAAAAGTGGAAGTTCTTCACATGTAAGATCTACCCTGAGCTATGTAAGAGTTGTGCTTGACATTGTCTCCCATCACAGTAAGTAGGTGGTTTCGAAAGTAGAGCTCCATTGATAAAGGTTTTTTCTCGAGGCTATTCTCTGTATCTTGGTCGAGTGGAATAAGCTGCCCACTAAGAAGATGATATCTAATATAGTAAAATGACACTAAGAATTTTGAGAGCTTATAATGAACTTGCAAATTATGGACTTCTTTTGCAAAATACAGATTTTATTCTGTGATTTTTTCCTATCCCAATTATCATCTAAAAAGTCCAAACAGCTCTCAAACTTGCAAGTGAACATTGTTGTGCTAGTTCTTATTTGCTCATTGAAGAAAAAATCTACAAACGCTTAAAAAGGCATAAATAGTGTGAGCCGAACTACTTTTGTGGTAATTGAATACTTGAGGGACTTTTGGATATCGTGAAACAACTTATTCCTAAGGCTTTCACTAGTTTGCGAAGTTGGCAAGGACCAATCCTTGCTGTCAAAGGATGGAAGTGACAAAGGAGCTACACGACCCCAACCAATGGAGGTTCTCGGTTCCACATATGACATATCATAAAAGAAAATTCCATTATCTGCAAGTTCCTTGTGTTGTCTTCCTCGGTACATTTGCTCACCAATAAATGCATGGAAAGCATCAAAAATCCCAACTATGCTCTCAACTGGTTGCCAATCTGTCCTATTCAATGGATAAATATCTGAAACATACCAAAAATGATATCCACCACTTAACCTTCGAGGGTCGATGCCTTGGAAAACTTGGAGGAGATGTTTGCAACCTTAAGTCTGCATGTTGGAAAGCATGTTGTATGAGGACCTCTTTCACCCACTTGCTTTGTGCACACACTTTAAACTCTTTAACTTGTCCCTTGAAAGCCTCCACGAAATCATTGCGTTGCCTCCTCTTCCTCCTCCTAGTTTGCAGTAGAACCCAAATTCCGATAGTTATTCGAGATGGTATCCATGCTTGATCGTCTGTAGTATAACTGTTAAAAATGCTAACAAAGTCAATGGTAGTGCTAGGCCTTCGCGAAGTAGTCATGGTGTGCAGTAGAATACACAGAAAGGTTAGTGCAAATAAGAAAAAGGGAAGAAGTTTTGAGAGGGAAGTAGAGCTACTCAAAGTCATATTTGGGCGGGGATACTAGATAGAGTCTTCAATGAAAGTTCTGAAATTCCTCGGTACAGAGTTAGTACGACTTACGGCATTTATGCCTTGAAAGCGTAAAATTGTGCAATTTGATGAAAAAAAAAAATTCCTCCCTTTTTTAAAAGAGCTTGACTCCAAAATGTCGATTTTCAACGTAACGTTAGCCTCTTCCTCATTGGTCGAGCGCCACTCTCTCTCTAGAACTGAAAGGCCCAAAAGTGAGTCCAACTTTCTCCTAATGAGGAAGATCTTCATGACCACAATGGCCAGGATCCAAGAAGAAGATAGGAACTTAGCCAAACCCTACAGAGGAGATTGATCGAGTCAAGCAATTAAGGAGTTTGGTAGAAGATACCCAAAGGGATCTAGAACCAGCGCCTAGGCAGATCCAGATTACAGACACCATGTTCCCTACGCAAAAACAACCTCACCAAGTCCATAGACCCTTAGCCATACCTAGTGTCATCCAAGAAGAAAGTGACTTAAAGTCATGGGAAAGTGGGCGTACTCACTTCTTGATGGAAAGAATGTTTACAGAGGGACTACCTGATCCTATCGAAGAAATGGAGATTCCATCTTCCCCACGTCAAGGGACTAAGTCCAAAAGGTTCCGTTAAACATTGCCAAATTGATGGATTTCATGTCTTCAGAAGTTAGAACCACCATCATATCCAAACTATATAAAGACCATGAGCTAGTCTTAGCTCTTCGAGCCTTCCTCAATGGAGAACTAAAGTTTGGGCTACCACAATTTGCACAGATGGATGGAGCTGGGGAGATGCCAATAGAGGAGGAACACTTAGATCCACAGCCCAACCTAGATGAGAACCTTGTTATAAGAATACCTATTAACAAGTTCGGACAATACTTTGAGGGTGATGAATCCAATGAGACCATACCAATCACTACTAAGGGATTAACTGTGAAGGGAATCCTTGATGATGGCACTGGGGTTAGCATTGTGACTTCAAATTGATGGGAAACTATGGGAAGACCTCACCTTGTGACCACAACCATTGTAGTGAAGATGGCCAATGGGTCTATCGTTAAACCTATTGGGATGCTAGAAGATCTCAAGATCAAGGTCTTTGGACATAAAATAAGGATTACCTTTATTTTTATGGATTTCCTCAAACACACTATGGCATCGGACATGATCTTAGGAAGTAATTTCATGAGGGAAGGAAAAAGGGTGCATGACTGGTCTAAAAACCATGTCCACTTGCAGCTCCAAGATTCTGTCATTCGAGTGGATCTTGTGACTGGTCGAGCACATCCTCTAGGAAACAGGTTTATTATTGATCATAGATCTGACACCACAGTTCACTCGGACCCATTACAATATAGTTACACGTGTAAAGTGGACACTGATGTTGGGGAAGATTCTCCTTATATGGACGTACTACCTGGGATGACTGAGTCGGACAATGTGGATTGGGTCCACCTAGTAGCAACCATAGACACTTGGGGAAATAGCGGGACGATCTAGGTAACACGTGAGGGGGATGAAATTCCACCACTCGTACCCTTAAATATGCTAGAAGCAATGCATATAGCTTTTGATGACCTACAAGATGAAAGTTTGACTAGCATTGGAACCAGTAGCGCCTCACAAGACTATAGCCCACACGATTTGGGGTCAGAATCATCAATTGAAATTGACTCTAAGGACAAATAATCTGAGTTAAATCTTAGTGAAAATGTGGGGACAAACCATTCAGGGACCAATGGTACCCCAGATGACAGTCTATCCAAGGGAGCAGAAGACACAAGAAGCGATTCATCTAGTGACTCTTCACGAGAGATCTGTTGTAATCAAAAATTAAACAAGATATAAGAGGCGATGATATCGAGAAAATGTGCTTGCTAGAATAAATGAAAAGAAATCTACCCACAGAATGGCTTAATTATATAGGGGCATGTGATGCTCATCGGAAGTTGGTAGATAACTGGGTTGAATACCTTCAAAGCATTATGTGGTGTAGTCCACAACCCATTGACATTGCACAACTAGAGACTATAGAGAAGCCAAAGCTGAGCCATACCGTAAGGAGACGACCAAATCAAGAGTTATCTCAACAACAAAAGGAATCGGAAGTGAGATCACAGTCCACAGAACAACATGACCGCATTGACTTACACCCTGGACCTGAACATTTCAAATCCTATAGCACAGAGGAACATAAGGTTGTGTATACAAAGGCTCAAAGAAAACCTATCGATGGGAGCAATGGAATGTATGATGGTCCAATGATAGTTAAGGAAATAAAGTTAGCAGACCCAAGAGAGGAGTCTAAACCTGTCTTCATTACCCAAGATCTGATAGAGACAGAGGAGTGTGTACTTAAAGAACTTCTCAAGGAATTCAGGGATATATTTGCATGGACATATCATGATATGAAAGGTGTTCCACCTTCCGTGGTGCAACACACAATTCCCATGAATAGCATGGCTAAACAAGTTCAACGACCCTACCCAATGAATCCTAAATATGCAAAAATCATTCAAGAAGAGATTAAAAAGCTTGTGGAATGCGGATTCATATACCCTATTGAGCACTCAAAATGGGTGTCTCCAATAGTGATTATGTCAGAAAAGAATGGGAAACTCAGAGTGTGCGTGGATCTCAAGAAGGTCAATGCCGCCACTAGAAGGGACCATTACCCCTTTCCATATTCAGAAAATGTGCTTGAAAGAGTTGCAGGGAAGGAAGCTTATAACTTTTTAGATGGGTACTCTGGCTACAATCAAATCACAATTGCGCTGGAGGACCAAGCTAAAACAGCCTTTATAACCAAATTTGGAGTATTCGCATTTCGTGTTATGGCTTTTGGCTTAACCAATGCCCCTGCTACCTTTCAAAGATTAATAAACACTACTTTTAGAGAATATTTGAGGGAGTTTTGTGAAGCTTTCTTAGATGACCTTTGTGTTTATTCCTCTTGGAAAGAACATCTATTATGCTTACGAAATGTGTTTGAAACGTGTAGATTGTATCGCATCTCCTTAAACCCTTTCAAATGCCAATTTTGGGTTAAACATGGAGTCATTTTAGGGCATATAGCGTCCAAAAATGGGATTTTCACAGATGAGAGCAAAATTAAAGCCATTGCTGAATTGCCACCACCTACAAACTATTAAGGAGTTCAAAGGTTCATGGGCCATGTTGGTTATTATCGACGGTTTATTTTAAACTTTGCCGAGATAGCTTATCCTTTGTACAAGCTTCTTATTGAGTTCCAATGGACTGCGGAGTGTGACCATGCTTATGAGTCATTGAAAAAGACCTTGACTAGTGCTCCTATTCTATGAGTGCCCGATTGGAATGTAATTTTCCATGTGCATATTGATGCATCAAACTTTGCTATTGGGTGTGTTCTAGCTCAACCAAGAGAACATAAACTGGACTATTGGGATGGTAACCCCTTAGTTGAGCGATTATATATCCTTGAAAGGCTAGATGAAGAGAGGCAATTAGCTATGCAAAATGCACTTGTGGAGAAAGATAGGAGGAAGAAATGGTTTGACCGTCATCTAAAGAACAAAGATATCAATGTTGGTGATAAAGTCCTTATGTATGAAGTGTGTAGCAAGAAGAAAAAGTTGAAATATGCGGGAAAAGGACCATATAGAGTATGTGAGATCACCCCACAAGGAACCATTCCTGTGGAGACTCTTGCTGGAGTTGAAACCATTGGATTCCTCAATGGGAGAAAATTTAACAGATACTATGATCCTTTAAGCCAAGAGGAGCTACGTGCCATCCATACAAAAAAGGCAACCAAGGCACAAACAGAATTGAATAAGATACAAGCTCAAGCTGAGGCTAAGGAGCGACAACAACACATAAGACGGAAACGAGAGGCTAACCTTGGAGTCACACATGCATTCCACGTTGAAACTGATGAGGATTGGTTGGACTCTGACACACCTCTACGATACCCTATTGAGATAAACAGCACCTATGGAAAAGTGCTATATAACGCCTTATTAAACACACGTGCTAAATATAATCTGCTATCATACGGGGTGTGGTGTCAGTTAGGGAAGCCACCTCTATTTGAGAGTATTATCCAAGTCAAGGGTGTCAACAAGAAAAAAACTTCGGTTTTTGGAATCTGGCACACTTCTGTCAGTTATGAAAATGGGGTTGTAGCTCAAGACTTTTTGGTCATGCCTGTTGGAACTATGAGGGTAATATAAACCTAGGTTGCACGTGGATGATAGCCACCAAATTCACTATTGATTGGGGGACAGGGGGTGTCACAACACAGAAACCAACTCTTAGCCCTGCCACTCAAGCCATAGTCCCTAAGATATTGCCTTTTAAGGAAATAAACCTAAAACATTGCATGTCCAAGAGGTTGAACCATATGTCCCCATAGCCCAACTCTCTAGGGCTTCAACTGATGTAGCTGAAATAAAGCTTGAGACACACAAGACCCATCCCAATATAATAAAGACAACCTACAAGTGGGTCCCTTAAGCTTCTTTAGCGATCATAGCCAGTGCTAAAAGACAGGAGCCTGGTAAGGGACGTCCTATTCGCCTCAAGAAATATAAAGAAACGTTGCGTTGGATTCTTAAAAAACTATTGAAAGTCCAAGGCTACTATAAAGGAAATGATCAAATCTGGGTGCCAAACGTAAATTGCGCTCTTACTTGTCAACAGGCCTATGTGAGCTCAATCCTGTGGCTCCAAAACAAATTGAAGATTGCGGAAAGGAAAAAATCACGGAATTCTACACACCTGGAAGAAAGAACGATTTGTTCCACCTAGATCAGGAACAACGAAATCAAATGAAGCTTCTTGCTCTTCGTATAGTTCCTATACAGAAATAGAAGCTTCAACACAACCTCCACCTACCATTGTACATATCCATACAAACAAGGAAGAGTTTGCACCTCCCGTTGTAAGTTCACCACCTACAACAAAGTTGCAAATAAAATCATGGGAAAGTACCTTACCACCCTTGCAACTAGATGAAACGCATAGGGCAATCGAAAACTATTGGTTAAATCCTTCACCCATAACAACTTGGAACAATTGGTTTCAAAAGGTGACGACATCATTCCAAAAGGTATGATCTACCCAATGAAGGGGGGAGTGTTTACTGACATCCATCATTCACTTGCTTCCCTCTCAACCTTCCTCCTTGACCTCTTAATCTCCAATCTTAGGGAATGTATATATAAATCCTTATACTCACAAAAACAAGATAAAAAACTAAAAGAGCAAGAGCCATAACACAAAATCATAAAAACACATTATGCACAAGAACACGACCCTTGTAATATTTATACTCTAACCATCATCTATTTGCGTGTACCGATATGGCTAGTATGCTAGAGTCATCCACTCCTGCCTTGGGTGAGAGGTACCCTCGTTACTTTTCAAAAATGCTTCACATGGTCTTTCCGGTGCTTGCTTCTGACTAGGATTTAGTAGGTATGCTAGCATGTGAGAGGAATTTCGAGGAGTTAGAATGGCTGATACGTCTCTTGACCACGACTAATCCATACTTAGTAGAGAGTGTATCTCCCATTGCACAAGCCTATCCTTTTGACCACGATGACTATAGGCATCTAGTGACCTTCTTAGTAAACATTGGTGCCTCTGATGATGAAGAAGATTTACATGATTATATGGATGGCACATGTGGTCTCACGGATGATGAGTTTGTTTTTCTCGACAACGAGAATAGGGATTTAGTCTTAGGGTTTTCCCCCAATCTATATAATATCCTATTCCCTTGACTCTCTAGGGGGAGTGCAAATAATTAGGTTAGGGTTCCTTATGTTTTCTTTAACTGTGCTCAATAAGTGTTGGTACCTTTTCCCACTGATGTGCCTCCTAGAGGTATTCTTTGTGTTTCCTAGTGTGTACACGAATCTGTTGTTGTTGTTAGGATTTGTACCTTCATGGGATCTTTGTCTCGTTCACACTTCAAATCAAGCGCGACCATCAACACAAACAGGTGTTTCTTCTCCATTAACATTGCCCCTTATCTTTTTGCATCCATGTTTGTCTGTTTTAATTCTGATTGGTAGCATAATATTCAACGTGTTTGCTTAGTAGCAAACATTAAATTCAATGTAATTTTTTTTGTCATAATCATTTGTCTAGGTTTAAAAATCAAGCAGTCCGACTAAGCTAGTTTGACCAAGCTAGGTGTTAGAGATCTTCTCTTAATACCATGGGGAATGCCTTCCTAATAATCAATGGTTAGTTAGGTTCTTAATCCGATTTAGGCAGCATTGTGTGAAATGTACTAGGGCTTTCTAGTGGGCTTAGTCCCTATTGACCTTTCGCTTAAGTATTATAAAGGGAGTTTACTAGTGTGATGAGCCTGGGGAGGGTAGCAGTGTTATATGACCCCCCAAAGTTACAAAATTAAAATGCTGAAAATGAACCCAAAAAAAAAAATCAAAGTGCCACAATGTAAAATCTTAAGCTGGAAGAGAAATCTCAGCTTGATTGGGTACTTCACTCACATTCATCGGCTATGGTACTAGAGCCCTAGAGGTTCCCTGTGTGGGTGCTTTTCTTTGAAAAGCAAAAAACCCAAGGCATACAAAATAAGCACACATATCAAAATTGAAACAATGTTAAAAGACTTTGGGGGATCAAAGAAAAGTAAATAAGTCAGGCGATGATTTCATGAGAATTCCTTTTATCGTAGCTTAACTACAAGGTCTTCTAGGTATAGCCTCTAGTCAGCCCTCAGACAAGAAATACTTGGCTCTCGCGATTAAACTACTTAATTGACCAAAGAAATTGAGAAGCTTGACCATGGTATTAATAGTCGATCTTTAGTGCCTTTCGACCATTAAATTGCGACCCCGGACTTGTTTAGTTTTTTACCTTCCCAACTGTTTATGTGTTTGATTATATTGCAATTTAATGTTTATTGCTGACAAATGGTTTAGAATTATGCTACCAATCAAATTGTTTGCCTACAACTGCATATGCTTTTTAATTGTATATGAGAATGCAATATTGTGCCAATGTTGTTTGATTTTGCAGTGACTGAAGAAGGCTAAGGACATTCATCTCAAATGCTCTTCCACGTCAATGAACGAGCTTCAACTCAATAGCTTCCGAAGACGAAATCTACATTAGGAAGGGGGCATGTTAACCCTCACGCACATTCCTATCACCTACGACCGGATACTGTATTATTTATTTGGTGGAGTCAGATACCGGGCTTGTCGGTCCAATAGGAAAAGGGTAAGAGTGATCGCCAATGAGAGGTGCACTCTAACTCGAACATTCAAGGGATTAGTTGGCTAAGCATGGGCGTCCAAGTGTGAATGGGGTGAGCTCATATAAAAGTCAACTAAACCTCAAATTCACTCATTCTCTCATTTGTGCAATTGAAGAGTGCTCTTGCTCCATCTCTATCTTCTTCTTCTTCATCTCCTTGTGTGTGTGTGTGTGTGTGTGTGTGTGTGTGTGTGTGTGTGTGTGTGTGTGTGTGTGTGTGTGTGTGTGTGTGTGTGCGCGTGAGAGAGAGAGAGTGTGTGTGCGATCGAGCATTGCGGCGGCACGACGGCGGCGAGGCGGTTGAGCACGACATAGTGGCGGCTCCCTCTTCTTCACAGCGAGGAATCCTCCACGGCAGCAAGCGTAGAGCGGTGAGTGACACACCATCGCCATCTTTTAGCTTACTGGTTTAGGCTTGTTGTGTGCTTGGAGCCATTGGTGATTAGCACACAGTGTATCGGTAAGTTCCTTGCATTGACACGTGCGACATATGCGCACAGGATGTCACCTGCATGCATCAAAATTAGAGAAACCCCCCTATGTACGGGTATCTTACATGCTAACCTACCCCCCTACATACGCACAACATACGGACGTTTTCGCAATGAGCCATCCCCCCTCATACAAATTTCATACGGAATGTAATGACCCACTATTTTATGTATACTAGTAACATAACAATTTCAGAAGCACATGCTTTTGCAAAAATACATGTTGAACTGCAAATGAACATAAGTGTACATTGTAGCGTGTTTTCATTTGCAATAGATGTTAAGAGAACAAACCATGAAAAGCAACAAATATAATCAATACTAAATTAAAATAAACCAATCGTTTCAATGTAATTTTTCAAAAAACGAATAACATTTGCCTTGTAAACTGATACAAATCTCAGTCTCAAAACATATGATACTAGCCACCTACTTAGTAAGCACATTGGATTTAAGACACACATATGAAGTGGATTGTTCTCTAAATAACAAATAATGCATACTCTTAAACAGCCATGAAAAACTTCACTCATCAAATCAAAACACATTACAAAAAAACCCATTAAAAGATTAATCTTTTTGAACAAAAACAATTATATGTGATATGAATGTATGTCTATGCTTAAGCAAAATGTACCTTTTCAAAAAGCACCATCTGTATTTAATTTTGAGTTTGTACATAAAATATAAATCTTAAAAATTTTGCCAGAGCCTCGTTTGTACAGAGACCTCTTTCTCAAAAAAAATCAGTACACCCTTTTCTTGGGCTTGCACATGGGATTTTCATCACATAATTTCTTTTTCCAAAAAAAAATTCCACCTCATCATGGGCTCCCACATGGGATTTAAGGATTATCTTACACATTAAAATCAGACACATTTTCAATAGAATCAAAGTAATTTAACTTCAAAGTGGTATTATGACATGCATATCATAGTACATAGGAAACCTCCAATCACATAGTCTAAACACACAATTACCAAAAGGCCATGTCCACATCGATAGGCAATCATGTACAAAACAAACACAAAATGAAAACATAAAAGTAGCCTACCAAATTAACTTAAGAACCCTCAAAACCAAACTACATTCCAAGTGCTAGTATATCATGCTTCTCATACTACACAATCAACAAAATGGGATGTCCATGTCATATGGCTGCCGTGTACATAAAATACATAAATCAAATCAAAACATGTCATATGGATCCCTCTCTCCCCATAACAAAACCAAGCGTGTTTGTTTGCCCTGTCCCTTTGTTGAGGTTAATCACAATCTCCTTGATGGCCATACCCGAGTCTGCTTATCTGTAAAGAAAAGCCCCATTCATAAACAAGAATACTTGCAAACAACTACATAATTTGTAACTCCCTTCGTAGCTTTTTAGATAACACATATTGTGTATCTATAACTTTGGAACGCTTACTCTTCTCTCTTTCTTCACCAAGTCAATGAAGCTTTTCTACAATGCCAATGTATTATAATTTGGGAAGAATCCAATGGGTCATGCTTCATACATTACACCACCCATATTGCCCTCAACTACAAAATTATGTTCTTCCATGAAAGAGGAAACCGTTTTCACCCTTACATGCTTGAGCCTATCTCCTTGTTAGTGATACGCACTATCGCATCCATTCAGCTTAGCTCCCACTCCCTTTGATGAGAGACAGGGCATTGGGGAAATGGAGAAGCATCAAATTGATTGTGTACATTATGCTCACTGCAAGTTTAAGAGTCAAAGTACCACACACTACCAGTGTCCTCAGCTTTTGGTCACATCATAACTTGCTTCCCTCACATTTTTAGCCATCACTTAGACCTACACACTTTCCTTTCCTACCCATAGTGTGGGCTCTCCATTTCAAATCTCATCACCACAATTTGGGAGCATAAAGAGTCACTCATCATCCACACACATACTACATCACATGGGACTTTGTTCCCATATGTCATATTTGATCTCCGAGGAAGATAATAAAATCTCCAAGAAGAAATTCTCTGACATGGAATGTAGTCAAGCCCGAAAACACTTGCTAAGGTTGGATGCAAACAAAGACAAGAAAGTTTACTTGGTACGTTCACACACATACAAAGCACTTGTTCAAAAAAAGAGGAGAAGGTGGGAAGTCAAAAAACAACTTCTTTTAGCGCAAGAGAAAGCATATGCATGTGGCAAGTTTTGGCAAAATCTAAAAGGCAAGCGTGTTGAGAGCTTTGGTGACTTGACCCTTGAGGATATGTATACGCATTGCAAGAACCTCTATGAGCAACCCAATGTTGATAAGATGGAGTGTTGTAGCTCCCTTCCTTTATGCCTCCCTTCTTTACCATTGAAGATATATGTCGCGCGCTTGAGAAACTTGCTACTCGCAAGGCAGAGGACCTTCTGTTGTAATTAGGGATGCAGAGAAACACACACAGCTTGGAGAAGACAAAGGAAGCTCAAGGCACACAATAGAGAGTGTGTTACTTAGTGTGCAATGGAAAGATAGATAGCCCTAGAGTGATGGGCGTATATACAATGCACGGGGGGAAAAACCTCCTAAAGAGGGAAAAAATGCCCCGGCGGTCCTAGTGTGTTCACACACATCACTACCACATGTATATGGTAACAAATCCCTCTTGGAGTGATGCGGTGAACGAGAGCTGGCACATGAGTAAAGGGAAGTGCCATGCCCTGAGGACAGGATCAGTCCACAAAGGGGAGTAAGCCCAAAGCTTTGCGGAAAGCTTCAAGCTTCTCACGAGACAATGCCTTTGTGAAAATATCTGCAAGGTTGTCCTGTGTTGGCACATAAGCCAAGCTGATCTCTCCTGCTGAGAGCCTCTCCCTGACATAGTGGTAATGCACCTCAATGTGCTTTGTGCGAGCATGAAAAACTGGGTTCCTAGCAACTGCCAATGCGCTCTGACTGTCAATGTAGATAGTGTTGGCAGTGTCCTGTCCAACACCCAAATCAGCCATAAGGCGTCTGAGCCATATACACTCAACCGTAGCTGTGAAGACTGCCCTGTACTCAGCCTCACAACTCGAAGTGGCCACAGTAGGTCAGTAGGTTGCTTCTTGCTCAACCATGATATACATGAACTGCCAAGCATGAAACTAAAGCCACTTGTGGACACTCGCGTGTCAAAACAACCAGCCCAATCTGAGTCCTAAAAAGCATGTAAGTCTGGCGGCAATGATCCCCCCTTGGGATAAAACAAGCCAAGATGTAAAGTGCCACTAAGGTAGCGGAAAATCCTCTTGACAGCCTGCCAATGCTTAGACCCTGGGCTATGCATAAATCTGCTGACCTGTGAGACTACAAATTGAATATCTGGCCTCGTGTTGCATACATAAATGAGGCAACCAACAGCAGTTTGGTAAAGATTGACATCAGCAGGATCACCAGCATCATGTAGACTCAACTTCAGCATGGGAGTGGCAATAGGTTTGCAATCCTCAAGTCCAAACTTACATAGCAATCTCTCTATGTAACTTTTCTGACACAAGGCAATACCACCATCACACTGCTTAAATTGTACACCCAAGTAATGATGCAACAGCCCCAAATCTTTCATCTTGAAAGTAGCATTCAAATCAACCTTAAATTCAGCAATATGTCTCTCATTTGGTCCAGTGATCAACAAATCATCAACATAAAGAACAACAATGAGAAGTACATCACCCTCACGCTTTACATACAATGTGCTTTCTATTGGACTATTACAAAAGCCTTGTTTGACCAAATGAGTGTCAGCTTTCTCATACCAAGCACGAGGAGATTGCTTCAACCCATACAAAGCCTTGTTACATTTGCACACTTTGTCCTCTTGTCCTTTTATGACAAAACCGCGAGGCTGCGTTACATAAACTTCCTCAAATATGTCACCATTCAGAAAGAAATAACAATGTCTGATTGATGTACATCCCAACCAAAATGAGCTGCCAATGCACATAGAAAACGCACAGTAGTCATACGACAAGTGGGAGCAAAAGTCTCTTCATAATCTATGCCTTTTTGCTGTGCATAACCCTTTGCAACAAGTCGAGCCTTATGGAGATCGATCTCACCATCCGGCTTGCGTTTCAACTTGTAAACCCACATCGTACCAATGGCCTTTTTGCCAGGAGGCAAATCACATAAAGTCCATGTGTCATTCTCTATAAGTGCATCATATTCTGATTGCATGGCAGCCATCCAATTTTCTGAATTCTGTGCTTCATCAAAAGACAGAGGCTTCTCAACATCATGTAAACTAGACACAGCCAAAGCATAACAATCTAATGCATAAGATGCATGGCGAGAGCCTGAACGAGTACGACTAGACAAAGGTGCATCCAATTTACTGTCACGCAAAGTGTGCACCAGCCATTTTGGCATACCTCTAGCCTCTTCATTTTCAGCCCTTTCCTCATCAAGTACATCATGTACATCTGCATCAGTAGTAAGCTCATCTAAAACATTTTCAAAAACCCCCATAGGCTGTACATTTGCCTCATTGGAACTTACATTCGTATTTCCACCACTGAAAAGAGGCAACAAAGTGTCATAAATGTCCTGTGAGCTTACATTACTGTCTCTAGTACATGACAGCAAGGGCTGAACAGAATCTTCCAAAAACACTACATCCCGAGAAACCAGAATACGTTTTGTTTGCGGATGATACAACCTATAACCTTTGCTTTCAGCACTATAACCAACAAAAATACATTTGACAGCCTTATCATCCAATTTTCTGCGCTCCACTTGTGGCACCAAAGCATATGCCAAACAGCCAAAAACATGCATGTGCTCAATAGAAGGCTTTCTATCATGCCATGCTTCATATGGAGTAATAGACTGCAAAGCTTTCATAAGACACCTGTTTAGTACATAAGTGGCACACATGATGGCCTCAAGCCAAAAAGAATGCGGGAAAGCTTGACTTTTGACCATACATCGTGCCATTTCCATAAGTGACCTATTTTTCCTCTTAGCAACACCATTTTGCTGAGGCGTATAAGCCACTCTACATTGGTGTTTTATCCCACGACTAGCCAGAAATGCATTAAATTCATGAGACATATACTCCCCCCCTCGATCTGAACGGAGGGTGCCCATAGTACATTTCGAGACATTTTCAGCCATAGCCAGAAATTGTTTGAAGCACATAAATACTTCGGACTTCGCTTTAAGAGGAAATACCCATGCATGCTTGGAGTAATCATCAATGAAAGTCATGAAGTACAGGTAATTGCCCAAGGACGGAGTTTGCATGGGCCCACAAACATCACTATGCACAAGCTGCAACCTGCATGTGGCCCGAACTGAACCATCCTTTGGAAACATAGAATGCTGCATCTTACCCAAAATACAGCCTTCACAAACATGTTTGACAAGTGCTTCAAGAGGCGGCAAAGAAGCAACCATATCAGATTTCTGCAAACGCAGGAAACTGGCAAAATTCAGATGACCAAAACGTGCATGCCAAAGTTTTGCATCTGAAATAGCCCTTGAATCTGCAACAGCATTTGCAAAATTTTTTCCACACTTGTCATAAAAAGTGAGCTTATACAGCCCACGGCACAAAAGCCTAGATGCAACAATTTCATCACCAAAACTGAGATCATGAACTGTACATCTGTCATCCACAAATTTGACCACAAGTCCAAGTCTAGCAAGTGCGGATACAGACAAGACATTCTTTTTTATCCCAGGTACATAAAGTGCATCAACAAGTGTGAAGGAACTGCCATTAGCAGCAGTGAGCACAATCTTTCCAACTCCCTAAACTAGATAAGAGGCGTTGTTGGCACAAGTGACTGAATTCCCATGAGGGATGGACTCAAGAGAGGTAAACAATTCACGATGTGAGGTAATGTGCTTTGTAGCACCACTGTCAAAATACCACACATGTGAATCTGCAGCAACTGACAAGCATGGATCATGGCAGCAGGATTGTAAGTGCACTCTGCGCTAAAAGCCCATTCTGCATCAACATCAGCAACACAGTCTCCTTTCACAGAAGACTCAACAATGGCTGCATTTGTAGTGGAACCAGCATTTGCAGTGGAACCTCCCTCTTTCTTCTTAGCCTCTTTGGCCTTCAACTTAGGACACGACTTGATCAAGTGATCATTGGCTTTACAATAATGGCAATGCATCTTCTTTTTTCCCTTATCACCAGAATTGCCAGACGAAGTACTGCCAGCAGAAGCATTAGGAACATAATTTTTGCCACTCGCAGCAGAACCATAAGAAGTGGCTGCATTACTGTTACCACCCTTTCTTTGAGAAGCAATAAAAGCCTGTTCAACTGCACGCTGCCTAGTCGTGTTTTTTCTAGAAAGTGACTCTTGCAACAGCAATGTGCATAATGCATCAAACTTGACAACTTCAGGATTTCCTTGGGTCATCGATCTCCAAGTACTAGCAAAAGTCTGGTAGGAATCTAGTAAGGCATCAAGAACAGTCTGCACAAGGGAACTGTCTGAAATGACTTCACCTGCAGAAATAAGTTGCTCATTGATATCCTTGACACTAGCAAGGAAAGTGTCCATATCATCTTCCTCATGCATAATCTTCGACCCCAGCTCTTTACGCAGCAAAGAAATTTTAGCCTCATTGCGACTTGCATAAAGACCTGCTAAAATATCCCGAGCCTGTTTTGCAGATTTTGTTGAATGGATGTGAGGAACAATGGTGCGCTTCACAGACAACGCAATCAATGCATGAGCCTGCACATCCTTAACATCCCAACGAGCTTGTTCTGCCGTAGGCAAAACAACTCTAACAGCTGCAATCCTTGCAGCAAGACCTACAACATCCTCAACATCGCCTACACCATGAGAACCAGGACATACATCAATACCCTGCACAATGTTCCAGACACCCTTTGACACAATAACATGTAGCATCATATAAGCCCACATAGGGTAGTTGTCCCCATCCAACCTGTCCTCAGGAGCAAACATCTTGAACACATCTGTGTTGTTGTTGTCAGCCATGGTAAATGTTGCACCTGATGTGAAAACTGCCCGAAAATAGGAGAAACGGAGCGGGAACAACCTGTGCTATATAGCACAAACCATAGAAGACTATAAGGCACCTGTTATGCAGAAAACGGCACTGACAGAAATTCTGCACAAAATGACGAAATAGCCTGTGCAGTACTGCCTGTAGTGGAAACGGAGGCCGAAGTGATGGGCATATATACAATGCACGGGGGAAAAAACCTCCTAAAGAAGGAAAAAATGCCCCAGCGGTCCTAGTGTGTTCACACACATCACTACCACATGTATATGGTAACACCTTCAAGGTGTCAAGGCTGAAATGATTAAATGGGCAAGCAAGAAAACACGATATTGGATACACGATATGTTTAACCTTGCACTTCAGCATGACATGCCTCATGATTGGAGTGCAAATTGGATCAAACCTTTGCACAAAAGAGGAGATGTAAACAATGTGAACAACCATCGCACTATAATGGTTGGTTCTTTGATGGCAAAGTTATTTGGATGTATCATGGAGATGAAGAAAGTGAATGGAATGAAAAGAATGGCAAATGTGTGCTAGGTCAAGCAGGTTTTTGAAAGCATCATAGCACTATTGATCACCTTTCCATTCTTCGAGTTCTTATGGAAGAATCTCAATTAAAAGAAAAAAAGTTGTATTGTTGCTTTGTGGATTTCAAGAAAGATTTTGACATGGTGGCGCGAGGAAATCTTTGGAGACGTATGCAAAGCCTTCAGGTGCAAAGAGAATTTATGCATGCAATCTTTTGCATCTAACAAAAAGTGATATGTCGACTACGTATGGGAGATGGAATTTTTTGCAAGCACCAATGGTGTCAAACAAGGATGCCCACTTTCCCCAACCCTCTTTGGGCTATTCATTGATGAATTGGAATGCATGGTTCTTGATTTTATGTAACAAGAAGGCATAGAAGAGGTTAAGATCGAAAATGCGGTGATCATGCTTTTGTTTTATGCCGATAATGTAGTGCTCTTGGCACATACCTTAGAAGATGCACAAAAGCTTATGAGTGTCATGGAACGCTTTTGCCTACATAGCGGGCTGATCGTGAATGGATCCAAAACCAAGGTTATTCTTGTAAAGACCCTCAATGAAGAAAATACATGCATTGTATACAACAATGAGAAACTTGAAGTGGTAGATAGCTTCAAGTACCTTGGCCTTGAGGTTCCATCAAATCATAAATGGAAGGATTGTGCAATGCGTTGCTTGGAAGCCGGAAAGAGGGCTTATTATGCATTCGAGAACATGTGCAATGCTGGAGAGATCAAGTGTTGGGCTCTCAAAAAGTACCTCTTTGACACATTGGTGACACGGGTGCTTCTTTATGGAGTGGAGGTGTGGGGTGGTAGCATCAGGAAGTCTACTTGGAAAGAGTTTGAGAATGTCCAAAAGCGTTTTCTCACCAACTTTCTCCAAGTCAAGACACAAACACCCTACATGCTCTTACTTCTTGAGTCCGGATTGCTTCCCATTGAGGTCTTGGGCATGCAAAGGGTTGTGGAGTACATGCTTAAGACACAATGGAGCCCTTTGTATAGACTTTCTAGAATCGCATATGAAGCAAGTCAAAAGGTCCAAAAGACATGCAAGAGCAAAATACTAAGTTCGGGGTGGATGCTTGACATCAAGGAATGGTTTGGAAGATGGGATGCATGTCACTGTCGATCGACTCTCAAGTTAATGAGGCCTTCTTACAATGCCAATGTATCACAGCTTCGGAGAAATCTGGAAGTTCTCGCTTTAGCCATTACACCACACACATTGCCCCAAACTACAAATCTCTCTTCTTCTCCGAGCAAGGTAACGAAACCCATCCCTACATCCTTGAGCCCATCCCGTTGAGTGCGATCCGCACCATTGCCTCCATTCGTCTTAGCTCCCATTATCTACACTGCGAGACAGGACGTTAAGGCACTGACGAGGAGTCTCATTGACTTTGCACCTTATGCCCTCGTCAAGTGTGAGAGAGTGAGTACCACACACTACATGAGTGCTCAGCTTTTGACCACATTAGGTCCTCTACTAGGACCTGAGGGCTCAATCGTAGTTTATTTTTTACTTTTGCTTGTAATCAAGGTTGAAACCTTTGAACTCTAAGGTTGTTGTTTACACCTATGATGGTTTGAGATTTCGATTATGTTCTTGGCGCTGCATGGCAGTTAAGAGTAGTTAGTCGTTGGTTGTTTCCAAAGAGTGTGTGTGTAGAGATGTCGAACGCTATTCAACAAGGGCTATAGTGTGTTTTTTGATGATGAATACTATGCAGTAATACAGTTTCAGTCTCTTTTGTGTTGATGGCGATCTACAGTTTTCAATTGTCAAGTAAACCTATGTGATAATACAGTTTATTGTGTATTTTATCTTAAATTACTGTTAGGGCAGTAAGCCCCTAACACTTTGGCGATCCTGTTGTGCATGTCCTAATCGACATCGGAGCAAATTACATTAATCTCAAAGCAAATGATGAGTCGGTTATGATGCCAGTGGTTATGATGCCAAGTTTCTTTCTCATGCTCTAACCACCACCTTATCTCTGAAGCGGTTCTTGCAAATGGTTCGAATTCAGCCTGAAGCATATGGCACTCAAGAATTCAAGAGGTTCTTGACATGTTAGTTGACCTCGACCACCTGCAGGATTTCTTGAATTGGGTAACCCCACAAGAAGTGTCTGAGGAACATACATCAAAGTTATTGGAGGATTTCTTCCCGAATCTGCCATGGGGATTCAAAAATTACAATTGATAACAAGTTGCAGGTGTTTACAGGGGTTCTTGATAGTTTCTATGCAGTTTCCATGCAGGCAATTTCTGTGTAGTCTGCAGTTTGCATTTTTCACCTTACATGTGTAAGCCTTGTCAAAAAGAGGATGTCTGTGTCAAGTATTGCATGCCAAAGTTGTGCAAGGAGCTGTATCAAGTTATGTAGAGTTTTTAGGATGCATCATGTCATCAGGACATGTGTGATGCTCAAGAGGATCTAGATTGGTTTTCTAATGTTCTTGATGATGCACATGAGTGGCATACTAGTCAAATTGGTAAGAAGAGGAAGTCATGCTCAACCGTAAGGGGGATATCCAGGTTGCAAGAAGCGGTTGAAGGTCTTGCAGAGAAGTATGAAGATGAGTTTGACGATTACCTTAGTGATGATGATTTTCAATGGTGTTTTCAACAACCTGTTACTGTTTCCAACCTAAAATAAACTCAAGTTGTCAGTTGTCAGTTTTCAGTTATCAACAGTTTTTCAAGCACCTGAAGTTTCAAAGCCTGAATTTGATTTTTCGGCACCTGAAGTTTTTCAACCTGATTTTGATGGTTTTGAGTATGGGATCAAAGCTGTAGATACTCAGGTTTATGAAGAGAAGAAGTTGATTCAAGAAGGAGAGTTTGTTCAATGCAAGGGAGATGAAGTCCAAAAGATGATGAAGAAAGAAGGAGGAAGCCAGGAGCAACTCATGAGCCAAAGGAGCCAAGAGGATTGCCAGCTATCCCCAAACGTCACATCAAAGAGACTTGTATCTTTGCAAGAAGAGAAGGCGAGTTTCCCAAAAGAAGAATTAATTATTGAAAAGAAGGGAATACAACTGGGAGTGAGCGAGAGAAGCCACCAATATCCCATACAAACCCATATACCAAAATTTACATCAATCTTGAAGAGGTTGAAATTTAGGGAGACATCAGATTTCAGTGTAATGAAGTGGAAGAGTTGAAGATAGATAAAGACATAATGTGTGCTACTGATGAGGATGATGTGATGAATCAATTTTTGATGAATCTTGATGAGGAGTATTTGATAGGTGACAGTCCAGAAGGTGTTTGTGTTGATGGAGAAGAGTTTTTTTGGAGTTTTGAAGACTGAAAGCCAATTTCTAGGAGTGGATATGAGTTATTCAGGTTGTGAAGACAAGGATCTTGACTTTCAGATCCTTGAATTACCAGTTTTGATACGAAAGGTCCCTGATCCACAGATTACTGATTTGCAAAGAAGTTATGTACCTGAACTTGCTGAATTTCAAAGTCTTGTTCTTTCTCAAGCAAAGATGATCAATAATCTCTCACTAGAGCTAGGGAATGAGAGGCATTCAAGTATGGTTGCAGAAAATGAAGCGCTTTCCAAAATCAATCAACTTCAAGAAGAGAAGGCATCATTGATGGTGGTGGAGATTTCTCAAGTTCAAACTGGAGCCGACTTGCATATTTCTTACTATTATGAAGTTCATGATGCTCTTAAGCAAGTTATTTTGGAAAAGGATAGTGAGATTGAGGATTTGAATCTTCAACTTACTCAAATCAACAACGTGGAGTCTTCTTCAAATCTTGATGTTACATAAGGTTTCTTGAAGGATGATGTTGTATTCAATGATTTTTATGATGTTGGTGCTTTTACAAATTCAGTCATGGATATTGGAAGTCCATCTTTTTTCAATGAAGTTCGGTTTAATGATGATATTCTTGATGATTTATACCAAGTTTTTGATGTCAATGGTTTTGTTGATGCTGAGGAGATGGTTTTGTCTCATGATTATGCAAGTATTTTGCAAGTTCCTGATAATGGTGAAGTGGGTTTTCCTGAAGATGGTTCTACATTTCTATGTGATGTTGTTGATGGAGGAGATGATGTTGATATTCTTATATCTCATTGGATTTATGTCTTCATGCTTGATAACATAAGGGAAGTTTTTCAGAGAGCAGAAGTCAAAAGATTTCAGTTTCAGGGAGATATCACTGATTGGACAGTTTTGCAGCTACAAAGTGGATTTCTTTCTATTTTCAAGGAGAAATGTGAGCAAGACATCTTGATGGTGTTTTTTATGTGTAAAGGAGAGTTCAATCTGTTATTTTTAAGCCTTGAATCAAATCAGTTTGATGAAGAAGTAGATCAGTTTGATGAAGAAGCAAATCAGTTTTGGTTTTTCCTGAATCACGATTTTCAAGGAAATCAATTCTTTTGGCATGTGGAGTCTAAATCGGGTCTTCAAGTCAACTAGAACTGCGCGTGACCGTCCGTCGTATTGTTTATTTTTATTTTATTTTTAAAAAAATATTTAAAAGATAAAAAATAACGCTCGGGATATTTGGGACCAAAAAGAAATTCGAGAGTTAAAATAAAAAATTCAGGGAAATCAATTGTTTTGGCATGTGGAGTCTAAATCGGGTCTTCAAGTCAACTAGAACTGTGCGTGACCGTCCGTCGTATTGTTTATTTTTATTTTATTTAAAACAAAAAAAAATGCTCGGGATATTTGGGACCAAACAGAAATTCGGGAGTTAAAATAAAAAATTTATTATCCTAAAAGGAAGAGATCGGGATCATTCCCCAAGCCCAAACCCAAGCCTCAGTCCTTAGTCCTATGATATACATAAAGACTAAGATCTCAAGTGCAGGGAGGGCATGTGGGACAAGTTCCTCAAGTCCTCTACCATCCCCTTCACACTCACCCTTTGGACTTACTAATTCTAGTCCTCTCCCCACCTAGGAAAAGACTAGGTTTAGGATTCCGAGGGTTGTACGTAACCAAATCGGGTGTTGTAAATCACGGCACATCCCTCTAGCCAAGACCCTTGTTTTGAGCTATTGCACGCTATATTCTGTGGATCGGTTAAAAAAAGGGACCAAAAATACAAAAAATTGGGTTGTAAACACCTAAAAAACTAGGTGAGTAGCCTTCACAGGCACTCACCAACACCTCTAGAGTGTCAAGGTCACATGCACCTATGCTCTGGTCATGTGCTAGAGAACAAGCACATCAAGATTGTCTCCGTTTATGTGGCACTCATTATTCCTCTACCTTAGGCTCTAGGCCCTCAGCGGGAACCCAAGGTAGTACCACTCAGAACCCACATATTACGTCTAGTGATTCTTTCTCTCACTATGACGTCATGGAGAGTTACCTGATTCTTAATCCCAATAGCTCAAGACAAGACATGCATGCCATGGGCCACGGTCTAGGCCGAGCGTGCTTAGCCGCTTGAAGAAAACCTTTAGTAGAGCCACTCGCTCCAAACATGGAGCTAGCAATGTAAATGAGGGGGGTGGGGAAGTAAATTCGCCATTCATGACCAACGTAAACCCCATGCTCTCGGAGAGTGTGCACGTGAATACTCCATTCAATTGCACCCCCGACCCTTCAGAGCTATTCCCCTCCGAGGTTATATTACGTGATGGTAGAATCCTTGTCGAAGTGCAAGTGGTTGAGCAATATATCATTGCAGCTAGGGGAAAGGAAATCGGGAGCTTATGCAAGGCAGAGCAATGAAGAGATTTAAAAGCAAAAGCCCCCTAAGTCAATATCCTTGCTAGGAGAGCAATCGAGTGCTCCTGAATTAGCGACCACTAAGGGTCAACCCATAGAGAGCCACATTGCATCTAGTTCAAAGCACACCCCTAGCACCTCAATCCTAGAGGGAGCATTTCTAAATGAGAAATGGGAGTACGACCTACAAATGGAAACTCTAACGAACCTATACACAAGTCACACCTATCACGTGGGTTGGTTAGATGTCCTACAAAACACAACATGTGCTACTAGTGTAGAGGATCAACAGCAAAGAGTTTGTGAGGTTATCCATAGGGTTATTGAGTGTTGTGGGTTAGATCAACACATGAACATCATACACAGTAATAATAACCATCTACTCCACCATACTACATTAACAACAATTCAGACACAGTAAACCTAACTACTCTAAATATCAGAGTAAGCAGAAAATACACTGAATAGTTGCTGCACTGTACCATCATCATCACATTCACATCAAAGAACAGATACCCCGTGCGCGGATACATTCCCCACTTTTATAGATAAATCCGACTTAACTACCCAGTCACAAGACATTCAGCAGACTGCAGCTGAAAGACAGTTACATCCGACTTAGCAAAATACAGCTCAGTAAATATCCGATAAGTCAATATCCGACTTAGCTATTCAGAGTCAGTTTCTAACATGTGCCTCTCAACACATGGCACGCCCCGGTGGTAGATTTCGCAGAAATCTGACCCGGATCCACATATCCCTTGATCAGGAATCCACCCTCTGCTGCACAACTTCTTCCTTACTCTGGTCCTCAGCATTCACTTTATTATCCACCAGCTCTGCTTCCTTTACTGCATCTGATTCTGCTGCATCAGCTTTTCCCATTTCCACCTCTTGTGCTCTATCTGCAATCTCAGTATCAATCTGCTCTTCTACCACTTTCTCCTCAGCTACATCCTGCATCAAAAAACTATTAGTAAAATTCTCCTCTTTCTTTTCTGACTCTGCAAGCTGTTGTCTCTTATTCTCTTCCATCTGCTGAACCTGCTGCTTCAAACAGTCTCTCTCCTTTTGCAATTCCTCCACTTCCTTCAACAATTGTGCTTCTACCTCATGCACTAACCCTGCCTTTAACACCTCATATGGATACTTAATGACAAATCTCATTCTTTCCTTGGTCTTTTGCCACATCTCCTGTGCAACCAAAGCTAACTGCTGCTTGAGAATAGACACTTCTCCTTCTGTCATTAATACTGCACTCAAGCTAATTTCCTCTTGTGCCAACATCTGTTGCTCTAATATCTGCAAAGGTTCCAATCTCAACCTCTGCATCTCCACAGTGACCTGTAACTCTGCATTCCTCTTTGCCATGTCTTCCAATTCCAAAGCAACCGCTGCTTCCACTTTCTCAGTCCATTGCTTAAACTCCCCCAATGATCTCTTCACTTTTGCTAACTCCATCTTCTGTTTCCCCATTGTTTCCCCCATATCCTGCTCATACTTTACTTTCATCATAGCTATCTGCTCTTCAAACTCTTTCACCTGTGACACCTGTCCTTTAAACTCCATCAATTTTTCTGCATTCCTTTCAGCTTGCATACTCTGAACCTTCAGCATATTATTCTGCTGCCTCACAAATTCCTGCACCTGCTGCAGCATCTGAACTACTTTATCACTGTCCAATTTCCCAGTATCTACTGATACTCCAGAGACTTCCTCAGTACTGAAATCTAATCTAGAAAACACTCTGCTGACTGGTTCAGACTTCTTCCTCTTGTTGGATAATGTGAAAGCCTTACCAAGCCTTATTGGTGTTTCCTCTGCTTTTACCTGCATTGGTGAATCAACATCCATGGTACCAAATTCTGCAAACTGCATTTTTTCTGTGATTTCTTCAAAGGCCTCTCCTGGAGTATATTTGGCTTTCACCAAATCCTCATAAGCCTCCATATGCTTAGCATTAAACTTCACAAATCCTGTCTTTTCAGAATGCACCATGATGGGATGCTCAATCTGAACTGGCTGCTGCTTCTCCTGCACCAGTTTTTCTGCTTTCACAGGCCACCTTGCTTCACCATTCTGTACTCTCTGTGCAAAAAAAAACAATGCTGACAAGTAACCACATAACCTACTATTTGCCTGTGTCTTCCTCTTGTCTGAAGAATGAATCTCTGCTGCCAACTTTTCATACACCCAGTGAGCCCAGCTCACTTCTCCTCCCTGCTCTGCATAGCTTAATGGTGCAAAGTTCTCTTTTGACATATAATCAAACTTCACAATAAAGCATAGCCTCTCCAAGTACCACTTAAGCTGCTCTCTCCTAGCATATGCCACATTCTTTAACATGTAATACTGCCTGCCTCCTTCTCTTGGACCAAACTCCTTTTTCAGTGCTTCCTCTGAACACTTTGGAATAGGTGTATTAGGATGCAAAGGCAGCTTAAACACCTCAGACACCAACTCCACATTGAGTACCACATGCGGTGACACTCTCCCCTTAGTCTTCCTAAGTATTTCCAACTGAGATTTTGCATATACATTGTTTTTACATTCTTCCCAAGGCAGAATGGCAAACTCATACAATCCTACCTACTGCAACCATATGGCGTTGCGCTCTGCCTGACAATCTATGTCAACTTTGAAATCCATAAAAGGGTCCGTTAATGTTTGCATCACCTTACCTTCTGACACAGGAGTCGGCATTGGCGTTTCCTCTTCTGCAGAGTCACTATTTTCGTCTGCACTGCTAATGTCAAGCCGCATAGGCAAAGCTTTGCTTCTCAAACGTCGCCCCGAACCTTCGTTCTGCTCCTCATCAGGCTGTGGTTGCATGGCCATCAATTGCTTTGCTTTCGGCATGGCAGGACTGAATAAAGCTTCTTCAAGCGAAAACCCGAATGCTCCGCGCTGCTGCATGTGTACTAAACTTTTGTTGCATGTATGATTATACTCGCTGCACCATGCACACATATCTCCACCCAGTATCCTTGAAGTTCTACGAAACTTCTTTTCAGCACACTCCCCGAAGTTATTAGTCCGGCCTAATAATTTCTTATTAAAAATTCCGACTTGGTCAGTTCCAACGCAGGTACTCTTCCAACATCTACAATGTTGAATCGGATGTGCACTTTGGAACTGCCTACTTCCTCCAACCCGTGAATTATATGGGATACTATGAAAAGACCTCCTCAAATCCATGCAAACCAGCATTTTTCCTTTTCCTTTTGCTGATTCTGAATCTCCTGACTGTAGGGGTATTACAGTTATGCAGGCTACACTTGGCCAGTCCAAATGAGGTGGCTTTCCCTGAAATTTCTTCAGCCTGAAACCATTAACTGCCTTTTCCACTCTTGTACCAAACACATCAGCTATGATGAATGTCCCTTGTCCTTTATCCTGCACAATCTGATATGGTCCCTGATATCTCAATGACAATTTACCAGGATGTGGTCCCAGCTTAGAGTTGTACAACATTACCCAATCTCCAACCTGAAAGATCTTGAACTTCACATTCTTGGTCACCCATGCTTGTCTTCTTCTTTGTATGACTTCAGTAATGTAAGAGCTTACCAACCTATCCTCCTCCAGCTGCATCAGATATTTGTTCCTGTGTAGTACTGACAACTTGGGAGACTGCTTCTCTGCTGAGACTCTTAAACTTGGTACCACAAACTCCATAGGAACCACAGCTTCCAGCCCATACACCAGCTTGAATGGTGTCATACCAGTAGTGACTTTGAAAGCTGTTCTAAAGGACCATAAGGCAGAATCCAACTTATCATCCCAATCCTTCTGATTCTCTGTCACAATCTTTTTCAAAATCCTTACCATTGTTTTGTTGGAGCTCTCAGCCTGACCATTAGCCTGTGGATGATATGCTGTAGACTTCTTGTGCATAATCATATGTGTCCTTGTTAGCTCTGAAATTACTTCATTCAGAAAATGAGTTCCTTTGTCACTTACCAGCTCCATTGGACACCCAAACCTGGTCATAATGTTATGATAAAGAAATCTGGCCACACTTGAAGCTTTATTATCCTTCAATGCTACTGCTTCTACCCACTTAGTGCAATAATCTGTAGCCACTAAAATGTATCTGCATCCCCTCTTGGAAGTTGGTTTGACAGGTCCTACAAAGTCCAAACCCCACTTTTGAAAAGGTTCCAAAGGCAAAATAGGATGATCCCCCATCCTATCCCTATTTGAATCAGGTTGACCTGTTTTCTGACAAATTACACATCTTTTGGCATAATCATGTGCATCCTTTAAAACTGTAGGCCACCATAATCCAGCCTGCAAAATCTTCTTCCCTGTAGTATCTCCAGAGAAATGCCCTCCTGCTGTGCCTGAATGTGCTTCCTGCAAGACTGCACTTTGCTCAAATTCTGGTACACATCTTCTTATCACTTGATCAATGCCTTTCTTATATAGTGCCCCTGCAATAACTAAATAGGGTCTGGTTTTCAGTGCAAATTTTCTTCTCTGATCAGCATTGAACTCCCTTGGTATAGTTCCATCAGTCAAAAACATCAGCAATTGATCATACCAAGACTCAGTCACAGCGGTCTGCACATCAAACAGCTGAGCATCAGGAAGTGCATCATCTACCCCAGTAGGTGCTTCACCTGTTTCAATCCTGCTTAGATAATCTGCAATTACATGCTCCTTCCCAGGAGTATGCTCAATCTGAAAGTCAAACTCCTGCAACAACAACATCCATCTTGCAAGCCTTCCAGTAAGAAGTGGCTTCTTGATCAAATACAACAAGGCCTGATGATCAACATGAAACACTATCTTGTTCCCCAACAAGTAATGCCTGAACTTATTTAATGCATATACCATCCCTAAAGCTTCTCTTTCTGTCACAGGATAGTTTCTTTCTGCACCTGTGAGAACCCTGCTTGCATAGTACACAGGTCTGAACCATCCCTTCTCCTTCTCTTGCATCAGTACAGCTCCTATTGCTATATCCGAGGCATCAACAAACACATGAAAAGGCAATGACCAATCAGGTGGCTGCAAAATTGGTGCTACTGATATCATTTTCTTCAACATCTGAAATGATTTCTGCTGAGGTTCATCCCATACAAATGCCACATCCTTCTTTGTTAATTGAGTTAATGGCAAGCATACATTAGACAAATACCTCAAATATCTGGAGTGCCACTTTGTCTGTCCAACAAACCTCATTAACTCTTTAACATTGGTAGGAACTGGTGCTGCTTGAATGGCTTCTATTTTCTTGACATCTATTGCCATTCCTGCTTCTGACACCACATGTCCTAACAGTATTCCACTCCTCACAGCAATTACACTTTTATAAGGATTCAGAGCCATCCTGAATTGTCTGCATCTTTCAAAACAGAGCTTCAGATGTAGCAGATGTTTATCCTTCTTTCCAAACACTGAGAAATCATCCACAAAGACTCTCATAAAGTCCTGTAAGTAAGGTTCAAACACCTTATGAGCAACAAAATTAAATGAAGGTGGTCCATTGGTTAACCCAAAACTCATCACTGTGTAGGCAAAGGCTCCCCATTCAGTTCTAAAAGTTGTTTTATGCTGATCCGACTCAGCAACACTAATCTGATTATAACCAGAAAATCCATCCAAAAAGCTGTACATTTCATGACCAGCTACTGCATCCAACACAGCATCACAAAATGGCATAGGAAAGGGATCAGTAATGGTTGCTGCATTCAATTTTCTATAATCCACACATACTCTTAAAGCTCCATTTTTCTTTGGCACAACCAGTATAGGAGACAACCATGATACTTCATGTACAGGTTTAATGAACCCTACTGCCAGGAGCTTATCAAGCTCCTCCTTCACCTGTTTGGCAAAGTTAGGATTCATTCTATATCTTTGCTGCACAATTGGTTTTGCACCCTCTTTCAAATTAATCCTATGCTGATGTAGTGCTGGGTCAATGCCTCTCACCTGAGAATAATCCCAAGCAAACACATCCTTATAATCAACCAATAATTGCAACAGCTGTGCCAGAAATTCCCCTTGAATGTGTGCACTCACTCTGACCATTCTTGGTTCTGCCTCTGTTCCGAAATTTAGCTCCTGAAGCTCCTCCTTTTCTACCCTGCTTGATGCCCCAAACTTCTTTTCATAGATTTTCTCAGCCATATCCCTGGCCTCCTTTTCTTCCTGCTGAATCTGTTCCTTATCAGACATAGCATATTTCTGGTCCACCAACTGTAACAGTTCCTTACCCTGCACTGTCTGTCCTGGTGCTAAACCTGTATCTGGCTCATCCTGTTTCTTACCCTGCTATAACATGCTTTCCACATCTACTTCAAACACAGGTACAACAGTTGGATTGGCCTTCAAGAACTCTTCCTCTTGGTCATCTGTGACCTCATCAGCAAAATTAATAGTCTGAGCAAACAGTGGTTTCTCACTTAATGGAACCATCTTCCTTCCCCTCATAGGTATGGTTACTTTCTTTTTCCCTTTTTTCAATATGACAACATTTTCTCCCCAGTCCTGTCTTACTTTAGCCAGTCTGAACCAAGGCCTTCCTAATAGCATTTCATATGCAGCTGCTGAGTCTGACATTCTGAGTACCACAAAATTAACAAAAAAGGATAATCCTGACACCTGAATTTCCTGGGCTTTGAGAATTCCCAAAGGTTGTACCCTAGATTGGTCTGCCATTTTCACCTGAAAAGGTACTGGAGCCATAGCTCCCAACTCCATTCTTTTGTACACTGCCTCTGGTAAAATATTCACCCCAGAGCCTCCATCCAATAACACATCATCAAAATTTTCTCCAAGAAAGTGTACTTTAATAACTGGTACCACAAAGTCCACATCTGCTGGATCAATTCTATTTGCTGCTGCTGAATAAAACTGCCTGTCCATTGTGCCAAGTCCATTCAGGTTTTGCAGCTTTCAGAACAATCTGTCTTTGAAAGCTGGAACCAATTGCAACAACTGATCCAAAGATAATTGAAGAGGTGAGCTAATAAGTATTTCAAACCAATCCTTATCCTGTTTATTTTCCATCTCCTTACTCCCTTTATTCTGGTCTTCCTTTTCTTTTGGGTCATCCTCAATATCCCCCTGCTTTGCCTGGTGTTTGGCAATCCTTTTTGTAACCTGGTCTCTTACCCCTTTTTGCTCCTTCCAATCCAAAGGTGCTTTATCCTTAGACCTAGTCACTGCTAGAACTTCAACATGATCCTCCTGCACACATTGGTTACAGTCACAAGCCCATTGATGTTCCTCTTCATTCCCTTGCTGCTCCTGTTCTTGGTCAGTATCTTGCATCTTCTTATCCTGAGAAAACACATCAAACAAGATTACATTTGCCTGAGCTGCTGGCTGATTTTGCTGCTGCTGCTGTTGCTGATTTTCAGGTTGATTGGGCTGATTATATCTCACAATGGGCATTCCCCTTTCTTCCCTATGCTTCACCCATAAAGCACAATTGGGACCTACCCAGTGATCTGGTGCACCACAGTACACACAGGGTCTCCTATTATTATTGTTCTCTTGCTCTCTCCAAGGAGGTCTAGGAGGTCTTGCCCTCTGAAATGGTGGTCTTCCCCTAAATGGTACTGCTTGATTTGCTCCAATTTCTGGTCTTCCTCTTCCTATGTTAGGTGCTGTCTGCCCTCTATTCTTTGGATTATACCAACAGCTAGCAGTACTATGTCCATCCCTTTCACAAATGTGACAATACACTTTTTCTTTAGGTGCTACAACAGAATAACCAAACTTTTTAAGTTTGCCTACCAAATCTTGTTCAATACTCTGCTTTTGCTTAACTTTCTTCTTCTTACTGCTCTTTTTCTTCTTTCTTTTTTCTGTTTCCTCATCACTGTCTGATGGTGAGTCTGAATCTGAGTTCCCACTGGAATCTGTGTCTTCAGATGCTTCTTCTGAATCTGAGTCACTGTCTTCTTTTCCTTTTGCTTTGGTCATGCCAAGTCTCTTCTCCACCCTTGCAGCAGCAGTAACAAGGTCATCCAGACCTCCAGCAATATCAATGCTAGCTACTGCTCCCTTTAAGCTGCTTCTCAATCCTTTCAAAAAATAACCTGCTAACATTTCATTAGTGGGTCTTTCATTCCCCTGCAATCTTTCTACTAAAATTCTGAACTTCTGTGCATAGTCCTCAACCAGCATCTTATTTTGCTTAATGTCTCTGAGTTTTCTCAGGACATCAGTCGGAGTCTTCTCCTTTCTAAATCTCTGCAGAAATGCCTGCTTCAAAGCATTATAAGTAGCAAAATGTGCAATGCCATATTGGCTGAACCAACTCATGGCCTTTCCTTCCAATGTGGCAGCAAACTGTTCCATCTTTACTCCATCAGCATACATCACCTGATAGCCACTTGCCTGCCACTTAGTTTCAAACTGTGCCACATGACAGTCAGCATCTTCCTTACTCCCTGCTCTAAACTTGGCTACCTTGACCTTTGGGTTGGGTGGTTGTTGAGCCATTGGAATGGGTTGTGGTGGTCTCCTAGGTCTTTGCCTGGTAGCCCCCTGAAGTGGGTCAAATTGGATCCTTCTCCTGGTGGTTCTTCTTGCCAGGAATAAAGCTCCAATAAATTGCCTCACTCTCTCTTCTCCTGCTGCTCCTGATCCTACCCCTCCTTGGTCTACAGGTTGCTGCCCCTGAGCATCGGGTGATTGTTGATTGTCATGATCATAGTTAAATGGATCAATGTTTCCAGCCTGTGCTTGAGCCCTTGTGTAGTACACTCTTCCTACTCTCCTGTCTCCCTCTGACATGCATCATTACTTGAAATAAACGTTAACCCAGCGGGATCGCCAAATGTGTTGTGGGTTAGATCAACACATGAACATCATACACAGTAATAATAACCATCTACTCCACCATACTACATTAACAACAATTCAGACACAGTAAACCTAACTACTCTAAATATCAGAGTAAGCAGAAAATACACTGAATAGTTGCTGCACTGTACCATCATCATCACATTCACATCAAAGAACAGATACCCCGTGCGCGGATACATTCCCCACTTTTATAGATAAATCCGACTTAACTACCCAGTCACAAGACATTCAGCAGACTGCAACTGAAAGACAGTTACATCCGACTTAGCAAAATACAGCTCAGTAAATATCCGATAAGTCAATATCCGACTTAGCTATTCAGAGTCAGTTTCTAACATGTGCCTCTCAACATTGAGCTAGAGAGACAGAACAAGGGGATCCACATGCCTTCAACGGGTCTCATGAGATTCTTGGATACATGGAAGGCTAAACAACCAACCCTATCGAAAATGGAGACTCCCTCGGTAAGTCCGATGGATGCTCCATATGTTGTTTCACCAAGGGTCTCAGTGCAATTTGAACCCACAAGTGATAGCTTTACCTTTCTAGTCTAGCTCATCTTTCCCTTAATGACACCATGGCTACCATGCCTACCCTAATGATGGGCATCCCAAGAAACACGCCATGGACCTCATTTGTTAGTAAAGCACCGCTACATGATGGTAGCTCAATGTCTGGCAGCAATAAACTACAAGTGTGTACCAATCGTATACATCTATAGGTCCTTGTACTCATGTAGTGCCTACCCCTCCCATTGTTTCAACAACCTATGCTCCACAACCACAACACCCAAGCTCTTATTTCAAGGGGACCATACCGGCTAGCATTAGCATGTCACATCCGATGTCTGCTATGCCTAGGGCCACACATATGAACTTTGGGCCACCTGATGGCACAACACCATAACAAACTTGCAACCCAATGGCTTCCTATGCGCCAAGCCCAATGCCAATACCTACTCCACATGTAGTCTATGGAGTGCCTTCACCCACGGTGCCTACTGGTAGGAAATAAGACGTAGCTAAATATATATTTGAGTAGATTACTTAATGGGGAGAGATAGATTTCACACACAAAAGATTATAGAGTAGAGAGAGAGAGAGAGAGAAAGTACACACGATATACGTGGTTCACCCAATGTGGGCTACGTCCACGGGAAAGCAACCACTCAATGGCTTAAGTACTTCAAAACAAGAAGTAGCTTACAAAGGGATTATACCCTTAATGGAGCTCCCGCCTTGCTTCACTCTCACCACCTCACACTCACCTTGTTGCATCAACTTCACACTATGAAATGTGTGTAGAAATGGCCTCCTTTTATAGGCCAAAAGGGCTGCCCTCTCTCATGAAAGGCAACCATGTGTAGCCGCCCTTGTGTAGATAGGACCCTCCAATCTGCCCATGGGTGGCCGCCCTTGAGAAGACAAGTCCGCTTTTGAATTCGGCCACCAGCCACCGGCCATTGAATTTCGACCACCACTGGCCAACCGACTGGTCGTTTTCCGACCACTTTCCGGCCGCCGTCCAGCCATAATATTCCGGCGAAAAGGAATATTTCGACGAGGAAAAAAAAAGTCTCGGGGGCTTCCGCCCCCGAGGCCCCTAAAGTTGCCGCTGATTTTTGGCCGTACCGTGAAAATTTCGGTTTTAGGCGACGAGTGATTTTACTTCATGCACGATGGCTTCTCCTCATAGTGGGGGCCTTACAAATGTGCGCTTTTACCATAGAAAATTACAAGGGTAAATCAGGCTCCATACTTAACAATCTCCCACTTGGAGACTGATCTCCAAACCAAACCTGTGACTGCTTCCATCCTGGCTTCTTATCCTTGAATTTCGATTGAAGATGAGCAAAAGCTCAACTTCTCCTTGTTGACCACCTTTGTAAACATGTATGCAGGATTTTCACTTGTATGCACCTTTCCTAGATTTAGCTGTCCCTCTTCCAAAAGAGTGTGTATGAAGTGATATCTCACCTCAATGTGCTTTGTCCTTGAATGAAAGGTTGAGTTCTTTGCAAGATGGATAGCGCTTTGGCTATCACTGTACAAGACACAATTGTCTTGTTTGAATCCAAGCTCTTCTAAGAATCTGTGAAGCCACAGAATTTCTTTGCTTGCCTCCATCATTGCTACATACTCTGCTTCCGTGGTAGAAAGTGAAACCACTTTCTACAGCTTTGAATCCCAGCTTACTGTTGTGCCTCCAACCGTGAACACATAGCCAGTAGTGCTCCTTCAAGTATCTTTGTCACCTGCCATATCTGCATCAGCATACCCTTCTAGAAAAATATCAGTTCCTCCAAAATACAAAGCATTTGTTGTTGTCCCTTTTAGATACCTAAGTATCCACTTCACAGCTTGCCAATGCTCTTTACCTGGGGTGTCCATGAACCTACTCACAACTCCCACTGCATGTGCAATGTCTGGCCTTGTCCAGACCATAGCATACATTAGAGAACCTATCGCTGCAGCATATGGAAATTTAGACATATAGGCTATCTCCTCTTGTGTCTTTGGACACATATCCTTCGTTAGTTTAAAGTGACCATCCAATGGTGTAGAAACTGGTTTTGCATTTTGCATTGCAAATCTTTCTAGTACCTTCTTGATGTAATCTTCTTGAGATAGCTTTATTGTCTTCTTCGTCCTATCCCTTGATATTTTCAAACCAAGTATCCTCTTTGTAACACCTAAATCTTTCATGGAAAAAGATTTAGACAGCTCCTCTTTTAGGTCTTTGATGTCCTGCATGTTAGCACTTGCAATCAACATGTCATCAACATACAACATTAGGATGATGAATTTCCCATCTCCCAAGTTCTTCGTATAGACGCAGTGATCCGAGTTGCATCTTGTGAATCCATGATCCAACATCCATAGATAAAAATTCAAGTACCATTGTCTTGATGCTTGCTTTAAACCATACAAGCTCTTCTTTAATGTGCAAACCATTTTCTCCTTACCTTTTACTTCATACCCCTGTGGTTGAAGCATGTAGATTTCCTCCTCTAAGTCACCGTGAGGGAATGCCATATTTACATCCATTTGCTTGAGATTTAGATCATGAGTAGCCACAAGGCTTAAGACAAGCATAATTTAGTTCATTTTTACAACAGGAGAAAATATTTCATTGAAGTCAATACCTTTCTTTTGAGAAAAACCTTTTACCACAAGCGTAGACTTGTACCTTTTCTTCCCACCTTCTTCTTCCTTCATCTTGTACACCCATTTGTTTTGAAGTGCCCGCTTACCTTAGGCAACTCAACCAACTCCCATGTTTGGTTGCGATGTAGTGAGTCCATCTCCAGTTGCATGCTCTTCGTCCATTCTTCTTTGAATTCATGTTGCATAGCTTCTTCGTATGATTCTGGCTCTCCAGAATCTGAGATCAAGAGATGGTTGAAGGTAGGCACAAACCTTTCTGGAGGTCTACTTGCTCTTGTAGATCTTCGGGGAATAGGTTGAGGCTCCTCATTTGGTTGACGTTGTTGCACATTGTCACCGTTTGCAGTCCTTGGGTCTTCACCGTCCTCAAGCTCCATGTACTCATCACCTATTTCTTTTGTTTGTTTTCTTTCCAAGTAATCTTTGTACATATTTTGTTCTTTAAAAATTACATCCCTACTTCTTAAGATTTTACCATCTTCAGGATTCCATAGGCGATACCCAAAGTCACCTTCTCCATAGCCAATGAAGAAACACTTTTTGGACTTTGGATCTAGCTTTGATCTTAGGCTTCTATATGTGCATGAAAGCCTCACACCCAAACACTTTGAGAAATGCATAACTCACCGGTTTACCTGTCCATGCCTCTTCTGGAACTCCCCCATCCAATGTCGTTGAGGGTGACCGATTGATTAAGTACACAGACGTACTTACAGCTTCCGCCCAAAGCTCCAGCGATAGGCCTGCATGTAGCCGCATGCTTCGTGCTCACTCCATGATTGTCCTGTTCATCCTTTCCAAAATACCATTTTGTTGAGGTGTCCTTGGGGTTGTCCTTTGCCTCCGAATGCCATTGCTAGCACAAAAACTTTCAAAAGCTTGGCTACAATATTCACCTCCATTGTCGGATCTGAGGCATTTAACCTTGGTACCTGTTTCATTCTCCACAAAGGCCTTCCACATTTGAAATATAGACAATACATCGGATTTATTCTTCATGACATAAACCCATGTTTTTCTAGTCGCATCGTCTATGAATGTTACATAGTACAATGAGCCACCAAGTGATGGTGTACTTGCAGGACCCCAAACATCAGAATGAACCAACTCAAGTTTTTTATTTTTTCTTTCATTTCCCGATTTTTGAAATTTTACCCTCTTTTGTTTACCATAAACACAATCTTCACAGAACTCTAAGTCCACTTCTTTCAAACGTGGTAGAAGCTTCTTTGTTTGAAGGATTTGCATTCCTTTGGCACTCATATGCCCAAGCTGGTAGTGCCACACCACACTGTCAACTTCTGTAGTTGTTGCACAAGTTGAAGGTTGCATACTCATAGTACACAAGTAAAGTGTACCGACCTTTTCTCCCTTGGCAACCACCAAAGATCCCTTTGAGATCTTCCACCGTTTTTTTCCGAATGCAATGTTGTGATCTTCATCATACAATTGTCCTGTAGAGATTAAATTTTTCCAAAGAGAAGAAACATGCCTAACATCTTTAAGCTTCCATTCATTTCCGTTAGCAGTTTTGACAAAAACTGTACCTTTGCTGACAATCTCACAAGCTTCATCATCTCCCAAGTATACATACCCAAAATTACCTTTGGTGTAATCTTGGAAATGTTGCTTGTGTGGTGTCGCATGGAATGAAGCCCCGGAATCTACTATCCAGGAATTAGACACATTGTCTAATGAGATAATTAGAGCATCTTGCTTTACTTTACCTGCCACATTGGCCTCCGATGTTGGCTTGTTGTCTTGAGACTCAGTATCCTTCTTCTTCTTGGACCAACAATCCTTCTTGACGTGGCCCTTCTTGCCGCAGTTCCAACATTCAAGAATTGACTTTGTGTGTGACTTGCTTCGTCTTGAACGATCATGACCCTTTTGGTTTTTGAACCTCTCCTTAGGCCTTCCTCTTGTTTCCACTGACAATGCAGCACTTGATGATTCTCATGTGCTTCTCCTTCGTATTTCCTCACTTAGGAGAACACCCACAACATCATCAAACTTAAGAGTATTTGTGTCAGAAATAGAATTACTTACAGCCATCACAAGGCTGTCCCAACTATCCGGTAGAGATGATAGTATAAGGAGCTCTCGCACTTCATCATCGAAATTGATTTTCACCGATCGAAGTTGACTTATGTTTGTGTTAAAGTAATTTAGGTGTTTTGCAACTGAACCATTCTCTGCCATCTTTAGATTGAACAAGCGCTTCATAAGAAATACCTTATTGGATGCCGATGGTTTCTCGTAGAAGTCGTCAAGTGACTTCATCAAGTCCTCTGTGGTCTTCATCTCCGAAACATTGAAGGCCACCGTTGACGCCAAGCTTAACCGGATTGTTCTCAGGGCCTTTCGATCAAGGACAATACATGCTTCATCTGTCATCGTTGCGGGCTTCTTTGCAAGACCGCCTAGTGGCAAATAGAAGTCCTTCTGGTAGAGATAGTCTTCAATCTGTATCTTCCAATGTTGGTAGTTTTTTCCGTTGAACTTCTCAATCTTGAGCTTCCCTTCCTCTGCCATAACTCCCACTCAATTCAAGGAATCCTTTCCTTGAGATAACTTAGCTACGAGCAAACCTTGCTCTGATACCAGTTGTTAGGAAATAAGACGTAGCTAAATATATATATTTCAGTAGATTACTTAATGGGGAGAGATAGATTTCACACACAAAAGATTATAGAGTAGAGAGAGAGAGAGAGAGAGAGAGTACACACGATATACGTGGTTCACCCAATGTGGGCTACGTCCACGGGAAAGCAGCCACTCAATGGCTTTAGTACTTCAAAACAAGAAGTAGTTTACAAAGGGATTATACCCTTAATGGAGCTCCCGCCTTGCTTCACTCTCACCACCTCACACTCACCTTGTTGCATCAACTTCACACTATGAAATGTGTGTAGAAATGGCCTCCTTTTATAGGCCAAAAGGGCTGCCCTCTCTCATGAGAGGCAGCCATGTGTAGCCGCCCTTGTGTAGATAAATCCAAATCGGACCCTCCAATCCGCCCATGCGTGGCCGCCCTTGAGAAGACAAGTCCACTTTTGAATTCGGCCACCGGCCATTGACTTCCGACCACCGGCCACCGGCCATTGCTAGCCAAAATGAGTTGCCAATGCACATAGAAAACGCACAATAGTCATACGACAAGTGGGAGAAAAAGTCTCTTCATAATCTATGCCTTTTTGTTGTGCATAACCCTTTGCAACAAGTCAAGCCTTATGGTGATCGATCTCACCATCCAGCTTGCGTTTCAACTTGTAAACCCACTTCGTACCAATGGCCTTTTTTCCAGGAGGCAAATCACATAAAGTCCATGCGTCATTTTCTATAAGTGCATCATATCTGATTGCATGGCAGCCATCCAATTTTCTAAAGTATGTGCTTCATCAAAAGACAGAGGTTCCTCAACATCATGTAAGCTAGACACAGCCAAAGCATAACAATCTGATGCATAAGATGCATGGCAAGAGGCTGAACGAGTATGACTAGACAAAGGTGCATCCAATTTACTGTCACGCAAAGTGTGCACTAGCAATTTTTGCATTCCTCTAGCCTGCTCATTTTTAGCCCTTTCCTCATCAAGTACATCATGTACATCTGCATCAGTAATAGGCTGATCTGTAACATTTTCAGAAACCCCCATAGGCTGTACATTTGCCTCATTGGAACTTACATTCGTTTTTCCACCACTGAAACGAAGCAACAAACTGTCATAAATGTCCTGTGCGCTTACATTACTATCTCTAGTACATGACAGCAAGGGCTGAATAGAATCTTCCATAAACACTACATCCTGTGAAACCAGAATACGTTTTGTTTGCCGATGATACACCCGTAACATTTACTTTCAGCACTATAACCAACAAAAATACATTTGACAGCCTTATCATCCAATTTTCTGCACCGTGTTTGTGGCACCAAAGCATATGCCAAACAGCCAAAAACACGCATGTGCTCAATAGAAGGCTTTCTATCATGCCATGCTTCATATGGAGTAATAGATTGCAAATATTTTGTAGGACACCTGTTTAGTACATAAGTGACACACATGATGGCCTCAAGCCAAAAAGAATCCAGCAAAGCTTGACTTTTGACCATACATTGTGCCATTTTCGTGAGTCACCTGTTTTTCTCTCAGCAACACCATTTTGCTCAAGTGTATAAGGCATTGTACATTGGTGTTTTATCCCCCGACTAGCTAGAAATGCATTGAATTCATGAGACATATACTCCCCCCCTCGATCGGAACGGAGGGTGCCCATAGTACATTTTGAGACATTTTCAGCCATAGCCAAAAATTGTTTGAAGCACATAAAAACTTTGGACTTCGCTTTAAGCGGAAATACCCATGCATGAGTGGAGTAATCATTAATGAAAGTCACGAAGTAATGGTAGTTGCCCAAGGACGGAGTTTGCATGGACCCACAAACATCACTATGTACAAGCTGCAACCTACATGCATGTGGCCCGAACTGAACCATCCTTGGGAAACTTAGAACACTGCATCTTACCCAAAATACAACCTTCACAAACATGTTTGACAGGTGCTTCAAGAGGCGGCAAAGAAGCAACCATATCAGATTTTTGTAAACGCAGCAAACTGGCAAATTCAGGTGACCAAAACATGCATGCCAAAGTTTTGCATCTAAAATAGCCCTTGAATCTGCAACAGCATTTGCAAAATTTTGTCCACACTTGTCATACAAAGTGATCTTATACAGCCCACGGAACAAAAGCCCAGATGCAACGATTTCATCACAAAAACTAAGATCATGAATTGTACACCTGTCATCCACAAATTTGACTACAAGTCCAACTCTAGCAAGTGCCTATACAGACAAAAGATTATTCTTGATCCCAGGTACATAAAGTGCATCAACAAGTGTGAAAGAACTACCATTAGCAACAGTAAGCACAATCCCCTTTCCAACTCCCTGAAGCAGATAAGAGGCATTGTTGGCAAATGTGACTGAATTCCCATGAGGGACAGACTCAAGAGAGGTGAACAATTCACGATGTGAGGTAATGTGCTTTGTAGCACCACTATCAAAATACCACACATGTGAGTCTGCAGCAACTAACAAGCATGCATCATGGAGAGTAGGATTGTAAGTGCACTCTACACTAAAAGCCTATTCTGCATCAACATCAGCATTACAGTCTCCTTTCACAGAAGACTCAATAATGGTTGCATTTGTAGTGGAACCAGCATTTGCAGTGGAACCACCCTCTTTCTTCTTAGCCTCTTTGGCCTTCAACTTAGGACACTGCTTGATCAAGTGATCATTAGCTTTACAATAATAGAAATGCATCTTCGTTTTGCCCTTATCACCAGAATTGCCAAACGAAGTGCTACCAGCAGCAGGAGCATTGCGAATAGAAGTTTTGCCACTCACAGCAGACCCATAAAGAGTGGTTGCATTGCTCTTACCACCCTTTCTTTGAGAAGCAATAAAATCCTATTCAACTGCACCCTGTCTAGTCCTGTGTTTTCGAGAAAGTGACTCTTGCAATAGCAATGTGCATAATGCATCAAACTTGACAACTTCTGGATATCCTTGGGTCATAAGTCTCCAAGTACTAGCAAAAGTCTGGTAAGAATCTGGTAAGGCATCAAGAACAGTCTACACAAGGGAACTGTCTCAAATGACCTTACCTACAGAAATAAGTTGTTGATTGGTATCCTTGATACCAGCAAGAAAAGTTTCCATATCATCTTCCTCATGCATAATCTTTGACTCCAGCTCTTTACGTAGCAAAGCAATTTTAGCCTCATTGCGGCTTGCATAAAGACCTGCTAGAATATCCCAAGCCTGTTTTGTAAATTTTGCTGAACGAACGCGAGGACAATGGTGCGCTTCACAGAAAACGCAATCAATGCATGAGCCTGCGCATCCTTTACATCCCAACAAGATTGTTCTACCATAGGCAAAACAACTCTAATAGCAGCAATCCTTGCAGCAAGACCTACAACATCCTCAGCATCGCCTGCATCCTCAGAACTAGGACGTACATCAATGCCCTGCACAATATTCCAGACGCCCTTTGACACAAGAACATGTTGCATCATGTAAGCCCACATAGGGTAATTGTCGCCATCCAACCTGTCCTCAGTAGCAGCAAACATCTTGAACACATCTGTGTTGTTGTCAGCCATGGTAAATGCTGCACTTGATGTGAAAACTGCCCGAAAAGAGGGGAAATGAAGCGGGAACAACACGTGCTATATAGCACAAACCGTAGAAGACTGTAAGGCACCTGTTATGCAGAAAATGGCACTGACAAAAATTTGCACAAAATGATGAAATTGCATGTGCAGACCTGCATGTAGGTGGAAATGGAGGCCGACCTGTGAACGCTCGCCAAACCTCACTGTAATCGGAGAAAGTGAGCAGGCGTGTGTTGGAGCAGCTGGTGACTAAGACTGGGAGGAGGTAACCTACTCTGATACCAATTGTTGGAATTAGGGTTGCAGAGAAACACACAGACAACTTGGAGAAGAGAAGGAATCTCTAGGCACACAATAGAGAGTGTGTTACTCAGTGTGCAATGGAAAGATAGATAGCCCTAGAGTTATGGGCGTATATACAATGCACAAGGGAAAAAACCTCCTAAAGAGGGAAAAAATGCCCCGGCGATCCTAGTGTGTTCACACACATCACTACCACATGTATATGGTATTAATTACCCCATAAGGGACCATTCGTGTGGAGACTCTTGATGGAGTTGAAACCATTGGATTCCTCAATGGGAGAAAATTTAAAAGATACTATGATCCTTAAAGCCAAGAGGAACTACCTACCATCCATAAAAAAAGGCAGCCAAGGCAAAAATAGAATTGAAGAAGATACAAGCTCAAGTTAACGCTAAAGAGCGACAACAACGCATAAGACGCCAACGAGAGGCTAACCTTGGAGTTACACATGCATTCCACATTGAAACCAACGAGGATTGGTTGGACTGTGAAACACCTCTATGATATCATATGGGTGTGGTGTCAGTTAGGAAATCCATCTCTATCTGAGAGTATTATCCAAGTCAAGGGTGTCAACAAGAAAAAAACCACAATTTTTTGTATCTGGCACACTTCTGTCAGTTATGACAATGGGGTTGTAGCTCAAGACTTTTTGGCCATGCCTACTAGAACTACGGAGGGCAACATAAACCTTGGACGCACGTGGATGTTGGCAACCAAATGCACTATTGATTGGGGTACTGGTAGTGTCACGACGTGACCACCAACTCTTACCCCTATCATTGAAGCGAAGTCACCTACGTTGCAGATTCTAGCAAAGTTGCAGGATGGCCAAGATTCACAAACCAAAGTGGTTAACTCGTCCTTGTCGGCTACCCATGAACCTAGCACTTCAACACTTGTAGTTGCAGCAAGCAGTAATATTGCAAGTACTCAACTTGCACGACCTAAGAGTACATATCAATGGGTCCTTGGCCCTACTTCCAGATACCTCAACCCTTCCATCCATTTCAAGAAAAACTTCTCATGGAAAACCAAGAGTGTGCTCTAGGAGAGTCAAGACCAAATCACGATGGATTCCCAAACGACTATTAGAAGCCCAAGGCTACTATGATGGAAATGATCAAATTTGGGTATTTAAACGTAAAATTTGTCTTTCCCTATCACCTACAAAAGCATGTGAGTCAATCAGTGTAACTCCAAAGCCAATGGCAGACTGTGGAAAGGGAAAGATCACAGAATGCTACACACCTATTCCAGAGCTAGTTTGGCTTCCAAGGAAAAACCAAATTATTCCGCCTAGCTCAGGAAGGGGGAGTCACATGAAGCTTCTAGCTCCTTATGTAATGCATCCATAGAGGTAAAAGTTTCTCCACAACCTCCACCTACAATAGTGGACCTCCATGAATCTACAAAGGAATCCACACCTCCTAGTGTTCAACAATCAACTGATGAACCACTTCAAGTTCGATCCTGGGAGAGTACCTTACCACCCTTGCAACTCGATGAGGCACCTAAGGTAAAAGAAAATTACTGGCAAAAATCCTCACCTATTACCAACTGGAACAATTGGTTTCAAAGGGCAACGAGCACATTTTCAAACAGTATGACCTACCCAAGGAAGCGTGGAGTCCTCACTCACGTCAATATTTTGGATCCCCATCCTCTTAAATTTTATTCCCTGACATCTGAACTCTGCAATTGAGGGACTGTATATACATAGCCTTATACTAGTTCTAGAAAAAAAAAACAAATAGTAAAAGAGCAAGAGCCCAGCAACGAGAGAGCACCCTATCAGATCCTGCACATAAGTCCAAAGTCACCGTGTCACATCAAGCAGCACATGAAAACAACTCTTATGTTTTAAAGACCTAACCAACTCTATCTTTATTCTCAGAGATGGCTAGTTCACTAGAGGCATGGGATTCTATTTTTTATGAAAGGTACCCTTTTTATTTTTCTCAAGTGTTTCACATCTGCCACCGTGTACTTTCTTGCAAATGGGATTTGGTAGAGATACTTGCATGTGAGATAAATTTTGAGGAGTTAGAATGGCTGATACGTCTATGGATAACTAGTGATCCCTACCCAGTAGTGAATGTTTCTCCGAGGCACATGCTTATTCTTTTGCACAAGATGAGTATCCATGCATACAAGGTTCTTGATTAACACGCTTCTGCAAGAGGATAATGAAGAAGAAATAATAGAGACCGAGGAAGACTATGGCCTCACGGAAAATGAGTTCGTTTATCTAGATGATGAGGATAGATACCTAGCCTTAGGGATGCCACCCAGTTTATATAATATCCTCTTTCCTTGATTCTAAAAGGAACGACAGATAGGTAGGTTAGGGGTCTGGATTGTGTTTTGAGTTTTTTTTCTAGGAGTTTTAATTTTTTCACACTGACATGCCTCCTAGAGGTATAATGCCTTGTTGTTTGTTGATATTATTATGTAGGACTTATATGGATTTCCATCCACATGGCTGAGGACATCTGCTTTGACAAAATGAGCAACTCCATACCTCCAGGTGTACTACTTTCCATGATTCATGTTGGTGGATATGTATAATTGCTAATTGTGGTTTTTCATGGTTTTTTTTAGTCCAATAGTTATGCTTGTTATCTGCCATTATAGATGTATAAAATTGTCTTTTCTTAAGTTGATTGAACTTTAATCTTATAGATGAGCCTTGAGATTAGGAGACCGTGAATTTAGGTTAACTCATTCACTTGACCACTAGTCCTAGTTAATAAAATTATCTGAGTGTTTGAGACCTTAGGAATGTTTTAGGCATACAGAAGCTTGCTCAGTTAAACAACAAAGACACTAGTGAGAATACCAAGGAAATGGAGGCAAAAAACATAAGTGCCACAAATGAAAAATCTTATGCTGGAAGAGAAATCCTGGCTTGATTTGGTACTTGACTCACATGTATTGTCTATGGTACTAGAGCCCTAGAGGTTCCCAGTGTGGGCTCTTTTCCTTGAGAAGCAAAAAGATTCGGACATACAAAATAAGCACACACGTCAAATGATTGTGAACCAAAGTAAAATAAAAAAGAAAAAAAATGACATTTAAAAGACTTCCATAGAGCTTACAGTTAAAATTTCAAGCTTTTGTTTGGAGTTGTGAGAGCTAGTTGGCTAATCAAAGCTAAAAAGCACAATTAGGGAATCTTGCATTTAGATAATCTTCTTAGCTTAGCTAGCAATAGAGTAGTTGTTTTAACCTTAGTCATAGCTAACTAATTGATAAACTCACCCATAAGCCCAAACCTCTTGATTAATTAATTTCATCAAAGTGCAATTTATTTGTCCTTAATGGCAGTCTAGCACTTCATAACTCTTGCATTTACTCATTTCCACATGTACTTTACATTCCTCTCATGATTTATTGCCATATAATTCCGCTTTCATAAAATAGTGACTTTGCTTTGCAGATTCAAATCCAGATGCTCTACAACATGGACATAACAGGCTTTCTCTCACTAGCTTTTGAGGGCGGAATCTACATCAGGAAGGGGGGTATGTTACCACCAAGCGACCACCTTTTCTGTAGCCATGGTCGGGCTTGTCGGACCCGCTAGTAGTGTATTATGTTATTGGCCAGGCTTGTCGGTCAGGTAGGAATGGTTAAGAGTGATCGCCAATGAGAGGCACACTCTAAAACTGGAACCTATAATGTTTGGGTAAGATTGGCTAAGTGTGGGCGCCCAAATGTGAATGGGCAAGCCCATATAAAGGTCAATATAAACCGAAAATAGGTCATTCTCTCATTTGTGCAATGCAAGAAGAGTGCTCTTGCTCCATCTCCTTCTCCGTCTCCTTTGTGTACCAGTGTGTGTGTGTGTGTGTGCTTGAGAGAGAGAGAGAGAGAGAGAGAGAGAGAGAGAGAGAGAGCGAACATTGCAGCGACATGACGGCGGCGAGGTGGTTGAGCACGGCGCAGCGATGGCTCCCTCTTCTTCGTGATGAGGAATCCTCCACGACAGCAAGCGTAGAGCGGTGACTGACACACCATTGTCATCTTTGAGCTTACTAGTTTAGGCTAGTTGCGTGCTTGGAGCCATCTGTGGCTCACACACAGTGTTAGGCAAGTCCCTTGCTTCAAGATGTGCAGCAAAAGCCCACACTCTCTCTTCTTCTTCTTCTTCTTCTCTCTCTCTCTCTCTCTCTCTCTCTCTCTCTCTCTTAGAGAGAGAGAGAGCTAAACAAAGGGATTAGGATAGAGATTGAGGAGGATGAGAGAGAAAGTGAGAGAGAGAAGGAGAGAGAGGGAGAGAACAACAAGAGAGTGTGTGTGAGAGAGATTTGTTTACATTCTTCTATGTAAACATAGTATGTACGCTCCCTCTCTCATAATTATCTCTCTCTCTCTCTCTCTCTCTCTCTCTCTCTCTCTCTCTCTCTCTCTCTCTCTCTCTCTCTCTCTCTCTCTCTCCCCCTCTATGTCCCTTTCCTCTCTCTGTCTCTCTTTCTCCCCTCCGTCCTCTCTCTCTCTCTCTCTCTCTCTCTCTCTCTCTCTCTCTCACCCTACATGCTCTTACTTCTTGAGTCCGGATCGCTTCCCATTGAGGTCTTGGGCATGGAAAGGGTTGTGGAGTACATGCGTAAGACACAACGTAGCCCTTTGCATCGACTTCCTAGAATCGCATATGAAGCAAGTCAAAAGGTTCAAAAGACATGCAAGAGCAAAATACTAAGTTCGGGGTGGATGCTTGATATCAAGAAATGGTTTGGAAGATGGGATGCATGTCACTTGGTCAAGGATGCGTCGATCGACTCCCAAGTTAATGAGGCCTTCTTACAACGCCAATGTATCATGGCTTGGGAGAAATCCGGAGGTTCTCGCTTCAGCCATTACACCACACACGTTGCCCCAAACTACAAATCTCTCTTCTTCTCGGAACGAGGTAACCGAACCCATTCCTACATCCTTGAGCCCATCCCGTTGAGTGCGATCCGCACCATTGCCTCCATTCGTCTTAGCTCCCATTCTCTACGCTGCGAGACAGGACGTTGGGGCACTGGCGAGGAGTGTCATCGACTTTGCACCTTATGCCCTCGTCAAGTGCGAGAGAGTGAGTACCACACACTACTTGAGTGCTCAGCTTTTGACCACATTAGGTCCTCTTTTCCCCATATATTCAGCCATGAGCTCTCCCTACATACCTTCCTCTCCCAACCACGATGTGGACTCTCTATTGCGACGCTCATTTCAGCCATTTTTGAGCATCGAGAGTCACTTATGAACTCCACTCACACCACGTGACATGTTCATTTGGTCCCATAGGTCATATTTGACCTCCCAGGACGATAATAGAACTATCTATCTATCTATCTATCTCTCTCTCTCTCTCTCTCTCTCTCTCTCTCTCTCTCTCTCTCTCTCTCTCTCTCTCTCCCTCTATGTCCCTTTCCTCTCTCTGTCTCTCTTTCTCCCCTCCGTCCTCTCTCTCTCTCTCTCTCTCTCTCTCTCTCTCTCTCTCTCTCTCTCTCTCTCTCTACCCAATCTCTCTCTCACACCCTCCCTCTACACCAAGTGCCCACCCCCCTTCTCTCTCTTTTTCTCTCTCCATCTCTATCTTTTTCTCTCCCTCCCTCTCTCCCTCACCTTCCTCGGGGGGGTCACTACATTAAAAAATTTCCTATCGCACGTGGGTTCAACATTAGGGATTATTTTATTCTATATTGTTTTTACATTTTTACATATAGAAGGGTGTTGAAAAAATGTCTTGAAATTTTTTTAACAGATTGAATAGGAAAAGGGTCCTTTTTATTGGTGAGAAATTCACACCTAAAGGGTTTTATAAATAGTGCTTGAACGCACTTGATATAGAGATTTTACATGCTTCATCAAAAGATAGAGGTTCCTCTATATCACATAAGCTACAAATACTCAAAGCATAACAATTTGATGCATAAGATGCATGGCAAGAACCTGATGAACGAGTACAACTAGACAAAGGTATATCCAATTTACTATCATACAAAGTATGCACCATCCATTTTGGCATACATCTAGCCTGCTCATTCTCAGCTTTTTCCATATCAAGTACATCATGTATATCTACATCAATAATAGGCCAATTCGTAGCATTTTTCGAAACCCCCATAGGTTGTACATTTGCCTCATTGGAATTTACATATGTTTCCACCATTAAAAAGAGCCAGCAAACTATTATAAATGTCCTGTGAGCTTACATTATTGTCTCTAGTACATGACAACAAGGGCTAAACATAATCTTCCACAAACACAACATCTTGTGAAACCAAGATACATTTTTTTGGTGTATGGTTCAACTTGTAACCTTTGCTTTCAGGTCTGTAACCAACAAAAATGCATTTAACAGTCTTATCATCCAATTTCCTGCGCTACGTTTGTGGCACCAAAGCATAAGCTAAAGATCCAAAAATGTGTATGTGATTAATAGATGGCTTCCTATCTGCCATGCTTCATAAGGAGTCATAGACTGCAAAGCCTTTGTAGGACACATGTTAAGTACATAAGTGGCACACATGATGGCCTTAAGCCAAAACAAATGCGGCAAAGCTTGACTTTTGACCATACATCGTGCCATTTTCATAAGTGACCTGTTTTTCGTCTCAACAATACCATTTTGCTGAGGTGTATAAGGCATTGTACATTGGTGTTTTATCCCACAACTAGCCAAAAATGCATTAAATTCATGAGACATATACTCCCCCCCTTGATCGGAATGGAGGGTGCCCATAGTACATTTTGAGACATTTTCAACCATAGCCAGAAATTGTTTGAAGCACATAAATAATTCACACTTTGCTTTAAGAGGATATACCCATGCATGCCTGGAGTAATCATCAATGAAAGTCATGAAGTAAAGGTAATTGCCCAAGGACGGAGTTTGCATGGGCCCACAAACATCACTATGGCACAAGCTGCAATCTGCATGTGGCCCTAAGTGAACCATCCTTTGGAAACTTTGAACGTTTCATTTCACCCAAAATACAACCTTCACAAACATCTTCACACGTGCTTCAAGAGGTGGCAAAGAAGCAACCATGTCAAATTTTTGCAAACGCAGCAAATTGGCAAAATTCAGACGTCCAAAACGTGCATGCCAAAGCTTTGTATCTGAAACAGCCTTTCAATTCACAAGTGCATTTGCAAAATCATGCCCACTCTTATCATACAAAGTGAGCTTATACAACCCATGACACAAAATGCCAGATGCAACAATTTCATCACCAAAATTGAGATCATGAATTGTACATCTATCATCCACAAATTTCACAACAAGACTAAGTCTAGCAAGTACAGATACAGAACAAAAAGTCCTTTTTTATCCGAGCTACATAAAGTGTATCAATAAGTGTGAAAGAACTGTCATTTGTAGCAATCAGTACACTCTTTCCAACTCCTTGGACAGGATAAGTGTGAAAGAACTGTCATTTGTAGCAATCAGTACACTCTTTCCAACTCCTTGGACAGGATAAGAGGCATTGTTGGCACAAGTGACTATATTCCCATGAGGGACAGACTCAAGAGAGGTAAACAAGTCACATTGTGAGGTAATGTGCTTTGTAGCACCATTGTCAAAGTACTACACATGTGAATCTGTAGGAATTGACATACACGCATCATGAACAAAAGGATCATAAGTGCACTCTACACTAAATGCTCACTCTACATCTACATAAGCATCACAATATCCTTTCACAAAAGATTCTACAATAGCTATACTTGTAGTAGAACCTACCTCTTTCTTCTTGGCCTCTTTTGCCTTCAATTCATGACATTGTTTGATCAAGTGATCATTAGCCTTGAAATAATGGCAACACATCTTCTTTTTTCCCTTTTCACTAGAATTCCTAGACGAGGTGGTGCCAGTAGAAGCATTAGGAACATGTGATTTGCCACTCACTGAAGAACCATGAGAAGTGGCTACATTGCTGTTACCACCTTTTGTTTGACCAACAATAAAAGCCTATTCAACTGCACAATGTTTAACTCTGTTCTTTTCCTAGAATATAAATGTGCATAATGCATCAAACTTGACAACATCAAGATTTCCTTGCGTCATAAGTCTCCAAGTACTAGCAAAAGTCTTATAAGAATCTAGCAAAGCATCAAGAACAATTTGCACAAGGGAACTGTTTGAAATGACTTCGCTTGCAGAAATGAGTTGCTCATTTATATCCTTGATACTAGCAAGGAAAGTTTCTATGTCATCGTCCTCATGCATAATCTTCGATTCTAGCTCTTTACACAACAATGCAATTCAGCCTCATTTGTGAATTGTATAAAGACCAACCACAATATCCCAAGCCTATATAGGTGATTTAGTTGAGCGAATGTGAGGAGTAATAGTGCACTTCACAGATAATGCAATCAATGCATGAGCCTGTGCATCTCTAACATCCCAACAAGCATGCTCAGCCACCGTAGGCAAAACACTCTAATAGTAGCAATCCTACCACCAAAAACTACAACATCCCCAATAGCGCCTGTATCCACAAAATCTGGACGTACATTAATGCCCTACACAACATCCCAAACGCCCTTTGACACAAGAACATGTTGCATCATGTAAGCCCACATTGGTTAATTGTCCCCATCTAAACTATCCTCAGTAGCAAACATCTTGAACACATATGTGTTGTTGTCAGTCACGGTGTGGCGAGTGTCTACACGTAATGTGAAAACACCCTGAAATGAGGAGAAACGAAGCGGGACTAACACGTGTTATATAGCACAACCCAAAGACTGTAAGGGGCTATTCTCTATAGAAAATTTCATTGATAGAAATTATGCACAAAATGACAAAATTTCTTGCAAAGTACTGCTTGTAGTGGAAACGGAGGCCAAAAAAAGTGCACAGAAGGGTACCATAAAATGAAATTGGGAAAAAAAATTACAGATTGAATAGGAAAAGGGTGTATTTTATTTGTTAAAAATTCAAAGATAAGGAGTTTTACAAATAGTCCTTGAATGCACGCGATATACACAATTTATATATAGTGACCCCCGGAGCTTGGCCATCTCTTGCTCTTTTTGCATGGCAGCAATGTACTTGAAGTGCTTGGACAAAAACATGATAGCACTCACGTATGATATCACACCTTTGATTTGCGTGAGTGCACTACTAGATCCACGAGATTCACTTAAGAGTACCCGTCATTTACTGATTATGTTTAGTGGGTTGTCATCCCTCACATCAAAGTTACTTGGAAAACTTCCCTCCTTAAAAATTCTGACCCAGGGTAATCCGATCCGACAAACTCCGACTGAGTAAATTTTAACCTGATATCTCAGCAATTCAGAAAGTTGTTGCCTCATATCAACAAGTTGACTCAATAACACATCAAAACCAACATCAACTGCACTTCTAAGACATTTTCCTTGTATTGGGCCATATGGAACAACACTTCTCTCCTTCATCTCCTGACCAAAACATTGTTGTTGACAACAAAATATGGCTTCCTTGCTTTAAATAAACTTATCTGGCTCAATCAACCCTACTAGGGCCCAATCTAAATGAGGTGGCTTCCCCTTAAAATTATTCAACCTCTACTCTAATACCAAAAACATCAGCCACAATAAATGTACCTTGACCCAAATCTTGCACAATTTGATAAGGACCTTTATACCTTAAAGTCAACTTTCATGTTTGGGGTGCTAGCCTGGAATTATATAGCATTATCCAATCTCCAACCTAAAAGACTTTAAACTTAACATTCATACTGACCCAATCTTTCCTCCTTCTCTAGATCACCGCTAAGACATAGGAACTAACCAACATGTCCTCCTCCAAGTGCAACAAATATTTGCTCTTGTGATTGACTGATAATTTAGGACTCATCTTTTCAACACTCATTGTGAGGCTGGGTACAACAAATTCCATGGGAACTATAGCTTCAATGCCATACACTAATTTGAATGAAGTCATACATGTTGTTACCTTGAATGATGTTCTAAAAAACCATATTGGAAAATCCAACGTTTTGTCCCAATCCTTCTGATTTTCCTAAACAATCTTCTTCAACTCATGACCAAATTATTATTGGTACTCTCAGCTTGTCCATTACCCTAAGGATGGTAAGTTGTCAACTTCTTATACATAATCATATGAGTTTTTGTTAATTTAGAAACTTTTCTATCACATACTTATTCAATAGGACAATCAAACCTAGTCATACTGTTATGATAGAGAAACCAAGCCACACTCTAAGCTTTGTTATCCTTGAGGGCTAAAACTTCCACCCATTTGGTACAATAGTCTAATTCAACCAAAATGTATTTTCATCCCTTGCTCGTAGTTGGCTTCACAGGTCCCACAAAATCTAGTCCCCACTTTTGAAGGGTTCTAAGTGCAATATAGGATGATCAGACATCCTATCCGTGGAATCAAACTGACCAAGCTTTTGGCAGATTACACAACTTCTAGCATGGCCATGGGCATCCTTCAATGTTGTGGGCAATTATAATCCAGCCTGTAAGGTCTTTTTACTTGTAATATCCCTTGAGAAATGTCCTACTTCTGCTCTTGAATGAGCTTCTTAAAGCACATCTTTTGTTCAAAGTCGGGGACACATATCCTAATCACATGGTCTACTTTTAAGAGCAAACTTCCTCCTTTGATAATTAGAAAACCCTACTATCATAGTTCCATCTGTCAAGAATACCAACATCCCATCATACCATGACTTAGATATGGCATTGTCTACTTCAAATAACTCTGCATTTGGTAAATCATCATTAATGCATGTTGATTTTCACATGTCTCCAATCTACTTAAATAATCAGCCATAGCGTGTTCTTTGCCTGGTGTGTGAACAATGGAAACATCAAACTTATGCAACAATAACATCCATCTTGCTAATCTCCATGTTAGCAATGGTTTCTTAATTGGATACAACAAGGCCTGGTGGTCAACATGAAAATCACCCTATTACTAAGCAAATAATGCCTGAATTTATTCAAAGCATACACCATCCCAAGAGCTTCTCTCTCAGTTACAACATAGTTCCTTTCAGCTGATGTCGACACTCTACTGGCATAATACACAGGTCTAACCCATCCTCTCATATTCTCTAGCATGAGAACAACTTCTATAGACATATCTGATGCTTCAACAAATACATGAAATGGTAATGTCCAATCTGGAGGTTGTAGTATTGGAGCTACTGATAACCTCTTTTTTAACATCTAAAATGACTTCTCTTAAGGATTAGACCAAACAAAGGCCACATTCTTCTTTGTTAAATGAGTAAGAGGCATACAAACATTTGCCAAACATCTGATATACCTCGCATATCATTTTGTCTAATTAAGAAAACTGCTCACTTCCTTCACATTCTTCGGAACTTTAGCTACTTTAATAACCTCGGCTTTCTTTTCATCAATAGAAATACCTTCATTGGACACCACATGTCCCAATAGAACTCCACTCATTACAACCATCGCACTCTTGTATGGGTTGAGTGACATTCTAAACATCCTACATCTTAAAACACAACTTCAAATGATGTAAGTGTAAATCCTTCTTACAAAAAATTGAAAAATCATCGACAAAGACCCTCATGAAATCCTATAAGTAAGGCTCAAAAGTTTTATAGGTTGTAGAGTTCAATGATGGTGGTCCATTTTTGAGTCCAAAGTTCATAAAACTGTGGAACAAAAACTCCCCACTCGGTAATAAAAGCGATTTTATGATGATCCTCTTCTACCACCTTGATCTGATTATACCTTGAAAAACCATCCAAAAAGGTGTACATCTCTTTCCTTGCTACTACGTCTAATATTGCATCACAAAATGGCATTGGAAATGGATCGATGATGGTAGCTGCATTTAACTTCCTATAATCAACACATACTTTGATCTTGCCATTCTTCTTGGTGGGTAACATAATGATGGGTGATAACCATGTAACTTCATGGATTGGTTTGATAAACTCTACAACCAAAAACTTATCAATTTCTTGCTTAACTTGTTGTGAAAAAATTGGATTCATCCTGTATCTCTCCTGCACGATCGGAACTGCATCCTCTTTGAGGTTGGTACGGTCCCGATGCAGATCATGATCAATTCCTTTTACCTCAAAATTGTCATAAAATCTAATATCTAACCAACCCAAATTATTTTCTCATATTAAACTGATCATTTAATGTGGGAGAATAAATGGGAACAAGTGCTTACAGATCTATCTCAATACGGGTCCAATGGTAAAGGGGTCCAAATGAGAGAAGGTCTGTCAAAGAGCAAGGCTAACCAATGGAGCTTAAAAGACCTTAGGGTTAGCGTCATTAAAGACCTCCAATGGTTAGTGTTAAAAGTCCTTTGACCTTAGGTAAGCTAGGGTTGTGCTTGAGGTGGGAACCCGACCCAAGCTTGAGGTGCTTGTCATGCCCGATGATTGAGATGCTTGAAGTGCTTGATGATTGAGATGCTTAAGGTGCTTGTCATGCTTGAGAAAGTCCTTTGACCTTAGGTAAGCTAGGGTTGTGCTTGAGGTGGGAACCCAACCCAAGTTTGAGGTGCTTGTCATGCCTGATGACTGAGATGCTTGAAGTGCTTGATGATTGAGATGCTTAAGGTGCTTGTCATGCTTGAGATGCTAGGGCTGTACTGGAGGTGGGAACCCAGCCCAAGCTGGAGGGGCTTAAGGGCCAAGCCTGTGGTGAGAATTGGGCCCAAGGTTGAGGGTCTTGAGGTGTCACAAAAGTCGATGCAAATCCCTACAAGGAGGGGACGAGCCATGCAAGAAGGGGAGTTGGTTTCTTGACCACTCTCTCTCTCCCAAAGGGCACCCCTTGTGGAGTTTCCAACGCCTTAAACCTGTTGGAGCTTCCAAATCTTTTTTTGTAGATCTTATGTGCCATATCCCTTGCTTCCTTCTCGTCCTGTGCTAGTACTTGTTTTGAAGTAGAGGCTTCATTATAATCTACCATACGTCTCAATTCATATCCCTCAAGGGACTAGCTTAGAGTTTGTTTCTACTGACTCATCTTCTCTATGGAAAACTCCTTCCACATCAACCTCAAATACAATTACAATTGATGGGTTGGCCTTAAAAAATGCTTCCTCCTCATCATCTTCAACTTCCTCTATCAAATTAATGGTTTGGGCGTACAATGGTCTCTCTTTGAATGGAATGTTCCTCCTGCCCAACTGTACTTATCTTTTTCCAGAACAACCTTATTCTCACCCTAATCCTACTTAACTTCAGCCAATTTGAACCAAGGTTTTCCCAATAGCATCACATAAGAAGGATCTCCCTGCTTCATTTTCAAAACAGCAATGTTCACCAAAAAGTTCATACCTACAATTTGAATGGACTACTGCCTCAAAATCCCTAAAGGTTGAACCCTTCTTTGATGCCATCTTAACCTAAAAGGTGTTTGGTCTAACTTTCCCAACCTCAATTTTTGATACACTGACTCAACTAATATATTAACTCTCGATCCACGATCAAGAAACACGTCTTCGAATAAACTGCCCTAAAAAGTTACCTTTGTGACATGGACTACAAAATCAACATCTACTGGATCAATCTTATGCAATGTTACCTCGGTTGTTTGGTTGATCTAAACTTCATATTCATTACCTAACAGCCTATTCAATAGCCTCTCCTTGAATGTTGGTACAATACATAGCATTTAATATACGCAAAACTGCATGGAGAGTTAATCAATACCTCAAACCAATCGATTTGAACTCCTTTCACTTGAGGCTTGACTTCCACATGCTCCTTCTGCTTATCCATCTGATTGTCTGCATTTATCTCATCCAAAATATGATTTCTCTATTCATGCTTGACCTATTTTTATACATGATCCCTAATTTCTTTCTTCTCTTTCCAATCAATTTGTCCTTTACCCTTAGACCTGGTGTAACATTTAATGGTCTATTAACTTGTGTGTAGCGAAAAATAGCATGAACCTAGTGAGCATTTCATTAGAATAGCTTCCTAATGAGAATAACAAGAGTGCTTGGGTGGAGAGAGCAACAAAAAGTATAACATCTAGTTAGATAGCATGAACAATACTTCAAAAGAGAGAGAAATTAAGCAATTGACAACAGTTGAGACCGGATTTGCATGGAGCCGGTCCCCCCTCAAAAGGCTTTGTATTATGGTTTCTCCCATCAAGAGAGACATTTTACAATATAATTCTTTGTGTTCCTTCAATACTAGCTAGTGCAATGAAGATGGAAACTTTATGCACTAAGAAAAACACTTATCAAACACAACATCAATTCCCTCACAATCTCAGACCCAAGACCTCACACACCTTCGAAGATGGTGAGAGCTAGCGGGGTATGAGAGTAGATTGAGAGGAAGAAGGAGTATTCTTGCAAGAAAGATGTACATCTCCTCACATAATCACTCATATTAGCATAGCTTAGCTTAGAAGACATATTTAGGAATTTTGGGAATTATTCAAGTCCCATTTTTAAAAATGAGACTTGAAATTGTAGTATTTTGTGTTAAGTTTGACCTCATGGTTGTTTGTGGGGACCCTTTGTGCCATATAAATTGAACTGGGGGCTCAAAATTAAGTTCAACCCTCACTTGTTGCTACTATGTGGGATATTAAGAAGAGTATTTTATTTGAGTTTGAGCCTCACATGGCTTGCTTAACTAGCAGGTGGACACACTCAAACTTAGTTCAAGGCACTAGCACATGGATGTGAGACTCAAAACTAAATTGACTCCTCACTTATTGTTGCTCTATAGGATATTAAGAGGAGGTTTGAAGCTAATTAAAATATCACACACCTCACTTAAACTAGCAAGTGGCCATGAGGTTCATACCTAGTTCAAGATAACTCTATGTTACTAGAGAATGGTTTCAGGAATTGAGCCTTAACACATAGCCATATCCTCAACACATAGATATGTTTTTGTGCTTGTGTATATACAATGAAAAATTATTTGGAAGTATGACTTTAATATTGTTGATAAGGAAGAGTAAGTTTTAATGAATAACACTTTCATCCAACATTGCACTAATCACATAAATATATTGTCTGCAAATTCAAGACATTTTAAAGGAAGGCCAATGGAATCAAAAGCATCATCAAAGAGTACAATGTTAAGAAACTAAGATAACAAATGAGCAACAAAATTGGACTTGTTCACAAGAAATTTTCATGTTGAGGGGCTCTCAAATGAGTATGGTGTTTAGAAACACCAAGATAACACATGAAGAACAAAAAGATATTAACACTTGAATTCTTAGTTATGTAGGCAATTCATATTTAAAGTAAGATAGATGTGATCTTTGAAGCAATATCAAGCGGATAACCTAATACATATGTGTCCTTAAACATTGTGTTTCCGCTTGTAGATACTTTAATGTTTCTCTATTGCAAGCTATTTCATTTACTAGAGTGATACAAGTATATCCTTTCTTGTCCTTGCATATATCAATCTAGGTAGCCATGCAACTATTGTTCCCCTCAAAAAATTCAGTCTCTTCATTTGATAGGTTCCACAATTTTGCAAAACTAAAGTATATTTGTGCATGTTCCACTTACATGAGGGGGGAGGGCATCTCTTTAATCACAAAGGCAAGGACTCTCTCTCATGGATAACATGAGCATGCTTACTATCCCAGGTGAATAATATGTAGATATAGGCTACTTCTATGATATAATTTTCATGTATTTAGTACCCTTTGATTTTGTTGTATATCTTAAATATTAAAATAACAATATAAACACATCACTATCTAGCAAATCAAAGAGGATAGAGATGTAGTTCCGAGTCCAAATAAACCACTACTCGTCACATGCTAGGTTGTGGAGGGCATCTCTTTGAGAGCAAAGCAAGGAATTTTCTCTAATGAAGAGCACAAGCATGCCTGCTTTTGCAACTAGATAATACATATATGAAGGATATGTCCATGAGACAATTTCATGGGGAGGGTACCTTTTTCTTATCTTGAATAGGTTAAGATTAGCTAAACAAACAAAAAAGCATCATTATCAATTATCATCAAAGAGGAGATGAATGTGGTTCATCACTCAAATGCACAACCTTATATCACATGCTTGATTGGAGGAGGACCTCTCTTTGAGCACCGATGCTAGAAATGTCTCTTAATGATGAGCATAAACATGCTTGCTTTTGGGGGAGATTAGTATGTATTATGGGATCTAATTCCATGAGACAGTGAGATAGTTCCATGGATCCTTGACCGGTGCACTATGCCATACCCCCCTATATTGTGTGCATTCGTAGGGTAATTAAAAAACTCCTATTTTAACATGCTTGAGTGAACTTTAAAATTACTATGTATTTTAGGCAATTTTTTTAGAAATTGAATGTAAAAACCCCTTACTTGAATGTATCTTTGTTAAATTGCTTAAAATTTTTTCATTTAAAAACCCTCCCGTTGAACTCACGAGGTACATTAACATGACTACATAGTACATCCCCTGAGCATGGAGTGGCCTCTATTTGTTTTTATTGATCACTTGAATAGAACATAAGAGCATTTTTTGAGAAATTGATGAAACTCCAAATGTGCTTTTTAGAAACACGATATATAGTCAAAAATCACAAAAAAAAAGAATATATCATGATGAAAACTCTTAAAAGTATGAAAAAATTTACGACAAGATAAACAAATATCATTAATACTTCTTTTATGTTTGATTCATTTTTGAGTGCTAGACATAGTTGTGCGAATTTCATTCATACTTGAGGACATGAATACTTGGGCATATAACCTAGTAATAAGATGACACAACATAGCTGTGAAAATTTCATTCGTACTTGAAGACATGAATACTTGGGAATATACCTTAGTGATCAGATGACATAGCATAGTTATGTAAATCTCATTCATATTTGAGGACATGAATACTTGGGCATGTACCTTTAGTGATAAGATGGCATAACATGAATCTGAATAGGTCCAAATCTTGAGTCAAGCTATCACAAATGCTTAGAGAATAACTAGGCCCAAGGTTGAAGTTTGAGCTCTATCGCTGATGTAGATAACTTTTAGCTGTTTTACAAGCATTTTTGAATCATGAGGATTAGACTAAACTCTGGGTCTCATGTTTTAGAGACACTTGGGGATGGTTTCTGGTCAAAAAGAGTGTTTGTGGCACTCTTTGGAAGATGACTTTCAATTGGAAAGACTTGTCCAAGAGTCTCTAGCTTGTGAGACTCTCACGCTTAGTGTTGTAGATAGTCTTGTAGATAGTTTCTAGATAGAAAGTGTCCTCCTAGAGTTCTCATGAGGATTAATAATTGATTCTAAAGGTCATGAGGGTCAAGAGCCTCATGCGCTAGAGACGTTTAAAGATGGCTTTCAACTTGAAAGAGTTTTAAATAAGTCTCTGGCCCATGAGACTCAAGCCTAAGTTCCAACCTCATGAGATAGGACTCTTCTAGATATAAAGTGTCCTCCTAGAGTTCTCATGAGGATTAATAATTGATTTTAAAGGTCATGAGGGTCAAGAGCCTCATGCGCTAGAGACGTTTAAAGATGGCTTTCAACTTGAAAGAGTTTTAAATAAGTCTTTGGCCCATGAGATGTTGAGATGTCGAGCTCTACACCTTGAGCTGGCATCCACTACGGGTCTTGGCCGCTTACGGCATTTACTCACTGGCGCGTTAAGTGACCGACACGGAGGATCTCTGCCAGTGATTCTACAGCTGGACTACACTTATAGTGCCAGCCTAGTACGCTTCTAGCGAGTTCACACTTAGTGACCGCATGTACATATGTGCTACTTTTCAGCTTTAGCACTTAGTCATTTTGTACTCTCTTTTCTGTGAAGAAGAAGAAGAAGCTTTCCATCTCTGTGGGCTTTGTGCTTGTCTTGTGTAGCTCTCTTGCATCCTCATTCTTTACATGGTATCAGAGCCTCGTGCAGGCAAGAGAGGCTAAGAGAGCAAGAGCATCACAATCCCTTCATTCGCAATCCACGACCAAGTTTCTGAATAGGTCTCCAAAGTTTCTGAACAGGTCTCCAAAGTGCAGTATACAGAGATTTACTGTACAAGTATAGTGGTTGTATGTACGGTTGATTGTGGACACTCGTTGAGTGTAGAAAGCGTTACAGGTACCACGATAGCAGGTTCAGTAGATTTGCAGGTTTTTGCAGATTGCAGCTATTTTGTCTTAGTGCTTCAAGATGTCTGACGGTTTCAGTCAGATTGTTACTGAGAAGCTTGAGAAAAATAACTACCCTGCATGGAAGTTCAGAATAACAAATTTCCTAAAAGGAAAAGGTTATTGGGACTATGTAGAAGGAGACAATGAAAAGGAACCAGAGATTCCCGAAGCAAATGCTACAGCAGAACAAAGGAAAGCTTTGAGGGACTGGCAACAAGGCCAGAGCAAAGTGATGTACTGGCTTTCTATGAGCATCACAGATGGCATGATGGGCTATCTACAGGATGCAGAAACCCCCGCCATTGCATGGAGAAACTTAGGCAGAGTGTTCGAGGTGAACACCAAGGCCAGGAAGCTTCAACTAAAGTCGCAGCTAAATCAGGTTAAGAGGAACAACCTCTCAATCAATGATTATGCCTTGAAGATCAAGAGTATCATTGAGGCTCTTGGATCTATTAAAGTCTCAGTGGAAGACGATGACATTGTCCGTGCATGCTTGGATATTCTAGGAGATGAGTATGTACATTTTAGGTCTTCCATGAATACAAGAGACGACATCCCCGTGTTCCAAGATTTGATTTCTATGCTTATTCTTGAGGAGAAGAACCTTGATACATCTTCTTCTCATGGTAGAAATAATTCTGAACAGGCCTTCTATTCTAACGCCAACAGAGGTAGAGGTAGAGGTCGTGGTCGAGGCCCAAGGGGTTGCAGGGGCCAATTTCTGGAAGGTCAATCAAATCAAAACAATACAGGTGGCAGGGGAAACGAATCTTAAGGCAGGGGGAGTCAAAGAGGTCGTGGTGCAGGATCAAGCAGGCAGCAACATACTCCAGATAGCAGAGAATGTTGGACTTGTGGTGAAAGAGTCCACATGTCACGTGACTGTCCAAAGGGAAAAGCAAGTGGAAAGAGAGAACAGGGCAACTATGCATCTACTAGCAGAGATGCAGATGACAGCAAAAACGAGTGCATGTTTGTTATGCAGCATGTAATGAATACAATGACTGCAGAGAATTCCACCCAAGATGATGTTTGGTATGTGGATTCAGGTGCCTCTAATCACATGACGTCTCGTGGAGAGTGGTTTAGAGATATGCGCAAACCAGATGTGTCAGGCTATGTGCAGAAAGGAGATGACACAGCTCACCCCATTGCTCATGTAGGGGACATACCTCTAAATACGAAGAGTGGGAAATCAAAGTACTTAGCAGATGTACTTCATGTCCCAAACATTACAAAGAATCTTGTTTCTGTTGGACAAATGGTTGAGCAGGGTTTGCAGGTTCGCTTCAATCCAAATGGCTGTTATGTAGAAGATTTCCAGAATGGCTGTAAGCTGATCACAGAGGGCAAATGTGTGGGCAGAATGTTTACGCTGAATGTAGACATGCCCAAGGTAAAAGCTGCATTATTTGCACAGGGCACAGGTGTTGTGGCTGATGTTGACATTTGGCACAAACGCATTGGCCATGTCAATGAGCAGAGATTGCGCAGCATGCAATCAAAACAGATTGTAAAAGGTTTGCCCAAATTCAAGGTGGATGGTATGCATAAAGTGTGTGCAGCATGCTAGTTTGGAAAACGGTCAAAGGGCTCATTTCCACATGAGCGCAATGTATGTAAAAAGCCACTTGAGGTGGTGCACATAGATGTTTGGGGTCCAACCGATACTGCAAGTATACATGGTTGCAGGTATTATGTCTCTTTCATTGATGACCATATAAGGAAAGTATGGGTCTACTTCATGCGTAACAAAAGTGAAGTGTTTGGTCACTTTCAAGACTTCAAAGTCATGATTCAGAAGGAGACAGATATGCAAATCAAGACATTGAGGTCAGATGGAGGGGGAGAGTACTTCTCCAATGATTTTTCAGATTTTCTACGAATGCATGGTATACGCAGGCAGTTTACATGCAGATATACTCCACAACAGAATGGGGTCGCAAAAAGGAAAAACAGGCACATTGCAGAGGTTGCACGTACATTGATGAATGAGAAGAACATGCCTCATCATTTCTGGGCTGAAGCCATAAATACAGCTGTGTACATTATGAACAGGACACCTACAGCTGCGGTGCATGATGTAACACCTGAGGAAAAGTTTACAGGTACAAAGCCTGATTTGGCACACTTGAAAGTGTTTGGCTGCATAGCTTACGTGCATGTACCAGATGAGTTGCGTAGGAAATTGGATCCTAAAGCAGAGAAATGTATCCTTGTGGGATATTCCCTTGAACAAAAGGGGTACAGGTGCTACAATCCTACTACACGAGAATTACGAGTGAGCAGAGATGTAGTCTTTGATGAGATGAGCAACTGATACAGTAATGCACATGGCACTATTGGGGCTGATGTAAAAGATGATGTGGTTGTACAAAATGTGAGGCCACAGTCAGAGGTTTTGAGTGGACCACAAGAGTCCTCTTCTCGTGGCTCTGTTGAGAAACCATGGAATGGTAGACTACGTACGCAGGTTACTCCACCAACAGGTACAGGGAATGTATCACAAAAAGGAAAGGAAAAGGTTGATGAACCTCCCTTTATGGCTGATGCATCATCAGGTTTTTCATATGTAGACATGGATTCAGATGGTTCTGAACAAAGTCTTGATGAGGAATTTGGAATTCCGGCTGTCAGGACACCTGGTGTAAGGAAAGTACAAGAAGATGCTAGAGGGCAAAGGAGTGACCCAGGACCGCGCAGATCTAATAGAGTCAGAAATCCAATTCAAAAATTGACTTATGATGGGTATCTAGCGCATCACCAAGCTTACATGGCTAAGGTGATACAGGATGTGGAGCCCACATGTTTTGAGGATGCAGTTGGAAATGTGCATTGGGATGATGCAATGAATGAAGAGATGGCTGCATTGGAAGCAAACGACACATGAGAGTTGGTGCCATTGCCAAGTGGCAAGAAAGCTATTGGCTGTAAATGGGTGTATAAAACCAAGCATAAGGCTGATGGTAACATTGAGCGTCACAAGGCAAGGCTGGTCGCAAAGGGTTATGCACAGACGTATGGCATAGACTATGAGGAGACCTTTGCTCCAGTGGAAAAGATGACGACTATGAGAGCTGTCATAGCAGTGGCTGCATCTAGAGGATGGATTATGCATCAAATGGATGTAAAGAATGCCTTCTTGAATGGTGAGTTGCAAGAGGAAGTGTATATGGATCAGCCACCTGGTTATGTCGATCCAGGTTACCCAGATTATGTATGCAGACTTCTCAAAGCTTTGTATGGTTTGAAGCAGGGCTCTAGAGCATGGTATGACAGGATTGCCAAGTATCTTGTCAGTATTGGTTTTAGGAGAGCTCATGCTGATCATTCACTCTATGTACGTGAGAGTGATGTGGGGATTGTGGTCATTACCATATATGTAGATGACCTTATTATTGTTGGTGACAATGCTATGGAGATTGACCATGTGAAGGGTCTTCTCAAACAGGAGTTTGAAATGAAAGATTTAGGCGAGTTGCGCTACTTTCTTGGCATTGAGGTGATCAGGACTCCAGAGGGTGTATGGCTATCACAGAGACAATATGCTTTGGACATGTTGTCAAAGTATGGTATGGCTGATTGTAAGCCAATTTCTATTCCCTTAGATGTGAATGCAAAGCTGAGTGCAGAGAAGTGTGATGTTGTTGAGGATGTCAACATGTACAGGAAGATTGTGGGTAGTCTAATCTACTTGACTATCACGAGGCCAGACTTGAGCTACACAGTAGGCTTGGAGAGTCAGTTCATGCAGCTTCCGAGGAAGCCACATTTGAATGGAGTACGACGCACACTTAGGTATGTGCAAGGTACTCTTGACTAGGCATTGTTCTATGCAACAGATGCACCATTAGCATTGTATGGGTATACAGATGCAGATTGGGCAGGTAGCATTGTTGATAGGAGATCTACGAGTGGCTTCATGTTCTCTTTTGGGAGTGCTGCTGTTACTTGGAGCAGCAAAAAGCAGCCTACGGTTGCTTTATCAAGCACAGAGGCCGAGTACAGAGGTGCAGCAGTTGCGGCGTGCGAGGTAGCTTGGCTATGCACATTACTTGAGGACTTGGGAGTGCAGGTGGACCAGCAGATTTTCATCCATTGTGACAACCTCAATAGCATGCAGTTGGCTAGGAACCCAGTGTTCCATGCCAGGACCAAACACATAGAGGTCCATTACCACTACGTTCGAGAGCGAGTGTTGGCGGGCGACATCGACTTGGTCTACGTCAGCACAGAGGAGCAGATAGGGGATATCTTTACCAAGGCCCTCGGAGCTGAGAAGCTTCGACGTTTTCGGACTATGCTTGGACTCTGCGACATGCAGAGCTCGAGGGGGAGTGTTAAGATGTCGAGCTCTACACCTTGAGCTGGCATCCACTACGGGTCTTGGCCGCTTACGGCATTTACTCACTGGCGCGTTAGGTGACCGACACGGAGGATCTCTGCCAGTGATTCTACAGCTGGACTACACTTATAGTGCCAGCCTAGTACGCTTCTAGCGAGTTCACACTTAGTGACCGCATGTACATATGTGCTACTTTTCAGCTTTAGCACTTAGTCATTTTGTACTCTCTTTTCTGTGAAGAAGAAGAAGAAGCTTTCCATCTCTATGTGCTTTGTGCTTGTCTTGTGTAGCTCTCTTGCATCCTCATTCTTTACATGAGACTCAAGCCTAATTTCCAACCTCATGAGATAGGACTCTTGTAGATGGATTCTAGCTTGGAAGATCAGTCCTACTAGAATGTTCATGATGCTTATAAAATGAGTCTTTAATCATGAGACCTAAACATAAGTTTGGAAGGCATGAAGACTCAATTCAAACCTTGTGAGATACAAACCCTTTAGGATAGTTTCTAGATCGAAAGTGTTCTTGAAAATTGAGTGTCTGTGTCATGAGGCTCGAACTTAAGTTCGAGCCTGATGAGTTCTACCAGAGTGTTCACGAGGCTTGAAAATTGAGCGTCTGTGTCATGAGACTCGAACTTCAGTTCGAGCCTCAAATCTTGAGATTCGATTTTCAGCTAAAACAAGTTAAATTCAAGTAATCATGAGGCTTGAAAACTTTGGATCCAGGTCATGATGCTCAAACTTAAGTTTGAGCCCTGAAACTAGAGATTAAATGCTAAACTAAAACAAGTTATATTCGAGTGCTCATGAGGCTTGCAAACTAAGCATCCATGTCATTAGGCTCAAACTTAAGTTGGAGCCTCATGATGCTTGAAAATTGAGTGTCTATGTCATGAGGCTCGAACTTAAGTTGGAGCCTTGAATCTAAAAACTGAATGCTCAACTAAAACAAGTTATATTGTGCTCATGACGCCTGTTGAAAACTATCCACGTCAATATGAGGGTCGAACTTAAGTTCGAGCCCAAGAGCAATAGACTAAATGCTCGACTACTTAGAAAGAGCTTTGCAAGTCTTTGTTTCAAGAAGCATGAGAGAGAGAGAGAGAGAGGAGCTAGCATACCTGCCCAAAAACACAAGGGCAGCAAAATAGAGTGTGGAATCTTTGGCAAAGAGAGATCGAGTGTCACTGTCTTTGTAGGATGTGGTGAGCATGGATGACAGTTGCACGTGCACATGCATGCAGCTCTTGCTCAATAATTATCCTTGTCACTTGCTTCGTATGGAGGTCCTCTTTTCCATATGATGTGCTTACATTCAAGTGCAGACCATACAGATTCCATGGATGGAAGCTTCTTAATTGCCTCCACAACAGGTATCAGGCGAGCAAGCTCTTCCTCGCTTGTAAGCTTGGTGGAAAATGACAGTGTAGACTGCACATCCAAGTCAAATATCCGCACACTTGCATGTCACTTGAGTTTTCTTTTACCGCCTCAACACACATTAAAAAAAGGTATTTACAAGCTAGTTAATGTGTAGCTTAGGACTTTACACGTTCAACGACTCAATTGCTACAGAAGAGGAAGCAAGGATTGGCCATCTTCTACATCATGCTGTAGAAGTAGGCACATGCTTTCTGAGAGGCAATCGAGGCTTTTTGAGACATGTAGAAGTTTTGAGGCGACCACCTGCAGGGGCCTTTGGGGGCCAGCGAGAGGACGAGAAAAGCAGGCATAGCGGCAATTGAAAACAGCATGGGGCTTCTCGTTTATACACACAAGCGCACTCTGCAGCATTTTTGGGATATAGGCGAGGATTTAGGGCTCTCCAGAGCAGACATTTCTCAGTGTGCTTTTGCGCTGCAGGTTTGGCAGAAAATTAGCTCATGACAAAGGCGGACAAATCATGGCTCCTCCAGGGCGACTGAGGCGACGTTTAGCTCATGCAGCAATTCATGGTGGGATCAAGACATCACAGTTTAGGGCAGGGTGTTGTTTCGGTGCATCAGGATGAAGGGTAGCGCTGATCTTGCTTCACCTGCCATTTTCCTCTCTCTCCAATAGCTGGGCCCTCAACTGTTATGGCGGCCCTCTGCTTTCGACCTACCACCTTATCATCAGTGCGTCATGCAACAGTTCATGACAAGAGGCATGGCTGACATGGATCGACAGCAAGAGGCGTGGCGGCTGAGGCGATAGACATGTTGCAATGCGTGGCAAGCTCAAGTTGGCATAACAGTTCATGGTGCTTCAAGATCTTTCCTCAGCCTAGTTCATGGGGAGCTCACAGTAAAGCAACAAGCAACATGGCGGGCTTAGGGGATAGTAGCAAGGCACCCATCGTCACTTCCAAATTTCAAAACTAACGTTGGGTTTCAAATTTGACGGAGAAACCTAACATAGTCGTTAACTTAGACGGACTTAGTCAATGACTATAATTTCATCCAAAGCTTGCTCAAACTAAAGCTCGAGCCTCAACAACACTCCCCATAGATCCATCAAAGCTGATTATAGAGGGCCCTGTAGTTACGACATGATGTACATGTAAGTTGGCTTTGCAACTCTGTGAAATAAGTTGTCTCCTTAGGCGCCTCCAAGCTAGGGGCTGGTTGAACCACCCTCCACAATAGATAATCATCTCCAAACCTGTCTCACAACCAGTTAAAAGGAGTCTTCAACCACCTCGAGGGTGTTTTAGTTGCTTTGTGTTGGATTGTAGCATTTAGGTCATACGCAACAATTATATTATGGGCATGCATATCTCGCCTAAGAGGCCTTTCCAAAGTTGGAAGTCCCTACACATAGTCGGCAGGCTATGGGGGGGGGGGGCACTCTAACAATTGTAAAAGAAGTATCAAATCCTAAGGTAAGGGGCCCAATATTGTAACGGCCCCCATTACTAATATTATTGAAGGTGTATCATATTGCACCAAATCTCCAGGCCTACGAGCAACAAACTAGTGGAGTGGTCTACGCATCGCACTTTGGTAAGGATGGTTGGTTTTGTAAATTCCATATCTTTGGTTCTCTTGTGCAACAACATCATTTTTCTCTCAAGTTTGCTATGAGAGACTCCATTCATGACAATCATCTCAAAGGAGTATAGCGTCTCATGAAGGAGACAAACTATACGAAATAGGAATACAACTTCAGTAAGTGCTTCATCTCCATTCTACTCCAATAGTATTTGCCTCAGCACCTTAATTATGTATCACAAGTGTGTTTATACAATTTCTCATCATACAGTCTAAACCATGACCTAAAAAAACACATGAGCTTTTGTGAAATTTGCACCGTATACCTAGCTAGGTGTTGTTGGGGCAAAGGATCATAATGTTGATGGGGGGCACATGTGGTCCCTTTCCCTCAAATGTTGCGCAATGCCTCCCAAGTAGAAGCTCATTAATCCGAGTTTCTTACACCAAGAATGTCTAAAATCTCTCGCAAATTTCATCTTGTTTTGATTTCATTCCTCTTATAGGTTTCTATTTCGAAAATTTTAGCTAAAACTCAAGTACCAAAGTGGAATCTTTGAATTGTGGGTGGCACTTGACGCCTCAATCTCTAGTTTGAGCCTTGTTGTAAGAGTGTACAAGAGTAGTGCTATAGATTTTGCGAGGGGTACTATTGGGGAAATTTACCTCGAAAGTGATGGGGGGTCAGTAGCCCCTTGGCATAATGGAAACTCTACCTAGGAACTTGACAACAATGGTTTACAACACCACAACCTAGCATAGTCCAACCACCACCCAAGAACTTGGTTCACAAACATTTGTCCCAAAATTACGCATTTTTCCCAAAATTCCTAAATATGTGTTTAGTAATTATCATGGTAGAGGAGATGAGCATGCATTGAAGCTTGGCTCTTGATTGGATTTGCATCACAAAGCCAAGAGTTTTTGGTGTACGCCTCCCTTCTCACAAGCTTGGAGTAGGTTGTAAGCTTTCCATTAAAGCTTGAGAAGGAGAGAAAGTCTTCTTTGCTTCACACATGAGATTGTGTGAGTGTGTGTGTGATAATGCCTTGCAAAAATCAGCCCCCTTTCTCTCTTGGTCAACCCCTCTTGCTATTTGCTCATGCTACAGCCCTATTGGTCCCCCCCAGGCCTAGCCAATGGAAACTAAGCAACATAAGTGATAGCCTTCTAACATGTATCCCCCTTTCCCCTTTTGTGAGAGCTTTAGGTAATTAATAAGCCTCCTGGCCAATAGGAATCAGGCAAGCCATTGGGCTGCTGAATGCTCATTGGACCCCTTGGGAGACTGTCCAATAGTCTTCTAGAGAGCTTAAATCTTATTGGTTCTTTTATTAAGTGTTTTTAAAATTTATTAAACTAAAAAGCATACATTGCAATAGCTGAGCGTGCGAGACACTACCCACGAAAGGGGGTGTGGGTGTATGGGATGTAGATGAAGCTGAGAAGGCCCGCAGGAGATCCATTAACCTAATCAAGGAAGAAGTCACCCATCTCCCAAAAGAGAGAACAATTAAGGAACTTGTGGAGCTGGAAGTTAACAAGAAGTTGAACTCTCTCCCCTTGCCTACAATAACAAACTCCTCCAAAGCCCATCCCAAATCACGCTCACACCCACACCCTAGCAAAGGGGGCTTACTTCCCCAACCCTCAAAAGCTCCCTTCCTTCCTCCTAGAGCCTCCCTTGTCCCACATAAACCCAACCTTGGTCCTTCAATTATTAATCATGCCTCACATTCTTGTCGCCCTTTCGTTCATCCCCCTACTAATTCTACCTTTGCTAACTTCCCTCCACTCAAACCACCCTCTTCACCAACTTTCTCCCACCCTTCCAAGAAATCTAGAATGTCTCCCACCCCTTCCATAAAACCAACCATAATTCCCAGGTATCCTCTGAACCGCATCTCAACCCTCTTCTCGCCCAAATACCCTCTTACTCCAACCTCTAAACCTATCTCTCACATATTTGGCACTAAATTCAAGCAACCAAAGCACACTGAATCCAACTCTCAATTGGAACACAACAACCCCAAAGATCCTAATGAGAGAAAATTGGGAAAAGGCCAAGGGAGGAGGGACTAGGGCACACACACCCCACTTGTTGGGTGCACCTATTTTTCAAAAAACCCCCCCTCCTCCCGCTTGTTTGGTCTAATGCCTTGGCCTCTTCAATTTCTACCTCCTCTACTTCGACATTGGATGCGACTACCACCCACTTTGACAAGAATTGCAAAAAAAGAGGAAGACACAAATTTTGGCTCCCTCTCACTAATCCTCAAGCATACAAACTTTTGATGTTTGGTAAGCAATCAGTCTACTCCTTCGATAATGCTTTATCGCATGTACCGGTGCACAATCTCACTTCACGAGTCTCTCATTTAATGAAAATAAATGTCTAGCGTTGGGTCTTAAATACATTCCCCCACCTCCCAATCCCCCGCCCAAAACCCTCTTAGTAGGCCATGACTCCTTGGCAAGAAGCCTCCAACTTAAATTGTTTTTCAAGGATCAAGATAGGGCCACACGCTCTCCTTACAAAGCATCTAACCCCCTTTGGATGCCCCCCTCCTTGAACCCATCCTTACAGACTCTCACCCTTCTAAATCATCACACTCTTGAGAGCTCTCTGAAATTGTATAATGCCTCCCAAATTCATTGAGCAAGCCCTCAAATCACTCATGATGGATACCTCCATCATCATCAAACCGGCAGAAAAAAACTTGGGTTTAACCATTCTCTCTGAAGAATGGTATGACAAAGAAGCGCCTAGGCAACTTAACGACCTCACCACTTACCTACCCACCATCCCGTCATCTCCTAGCTACCTTGCCTCTCTCCTTCGCTCGATAGTACATCGATTTAGCCTTCTTGCCCATACAGATAGAGACTTTATTCTTGCACCACTTGACAAGCCCTTCCAACCTTGTTCCATATACTTCCTTCCTAAATTGCACAAGCCCTCTCTTGTATCCCGCCCCATTTGTTCATATCGAGGCTACATATTTGAGAATGCTTCCAAATGGCTTCACCATGAACTTTATCCCATCGTATTAACCTACAAGGAACATCTCAAAGACTCTATATCCCTTATTAGAGACCTGAAAAACTTACCTTTTCCTCCCACAAGCTTTCTCTTCACGTTCGATATTTGTTCCCTCTACCCTAGCATTCCAATGGTTCAAGGCCTGGAAGCATTGAAACTCACCATCAACAACCATTTTGCTTCCCCTAAAGTTGACTTCATTATATCCTTGGCAACCTTGATTCTCTCACACCACTTTATATCTTTCCAAAATAAGGTATGGCAACAAGTTAAAGGCACGGCAATGGGTTCAAACTTTGCAGTGGTTTATGCTTGCCTTTTTCTTTGCCACCTAGAGACCAAATCCTCACTTCTCCACCATTCACACCTAGCTTTCTTTAGAAGATACATTGATGATGCCTTCGGAGTTTGGGTAGGCAGTCTCGACTCCCTTACACTGGCGCTGGAAACCTATGCGGGGCCATTGCATGAACATGTCAAAATAACCCCCTCCATCTCTAACTTTGAAGCCACTATCCTAGACGTACATCTCTTTAAGGGTGAAACCTTTCAAACCCTTGGAATTTTGGACTCTAATTGTCACCAAAAAAACCTCAACACCTACCAATATATTCCTTGGGTTTCGTGGCATCCTACCCATCAAAAGATAGCCTTTATTAAGTCCGAACTAAAAAGGTTTATCTTGAGAGAAAGCTCCTTTAATGCTTACCTCCATATTAGGAACCTCTTCTTTTGTGGTTAAGAAATAGAGGCTATCCTAGGTACTTCCTTGTTAAAATTTCCTCCTCCATCTCATACAAAGAAAGGGACACACTTCTTTCCGTTATACCTTCCTCCAATAAGAAGACTCCCGCACTTTTGAAACTCCCCTTCACCCCAGAAACTAGGAGACTTAACCCATCCCTTAACATCGGAAAACCACTTCATTTAGCCCTTTCTCACACACCCTCTCTTGCTCATCTTGATAGACCCACAATATGTTGGACCACTCGACCTAACTTGCACTCTCTTCTGACACACAACAAAATCCCTTAAATCTCCCTTTCCTTTTTTCACCTTTCGTATCTTCCTTGTTGGGATATATGCAGGCTTACTAAAGTTTGTAGATTTGCTATTCCAACCAGTTTTTTTAACACCTAAGCTTCGTTTAGTCATGTTTTGTACCTCTTAGGTTTGTATCTTTTGATTGAGGACTACCTGCATTGGATGCCTTCCTGGTATTTTTGTCCCTCTGGTGTAATTTAGCCCTCAGTTTTATTTCTTTATTTCGGATCCTTAACCTTAACCACTACCTCTATTGCACGGTTCTCAAACTCTACATTCACTCTCTACAAACCCCCATATAACTTCAAATGTTTTATCTTTGCATGTGCTCTCCCTCCCCCTACCTCATCAATTGTGTATCGATTACATAGTATACCCTCTCATAGCAGACCCATACCTTACCACCGGCACCCCCACCCCCAACCCCCCCATCCCTCCATGTAACATGCACACTCTCTCACACACGCACACAAGTAAACCTTGTCTCCCTACCTTTTGACCTTTTGCTTTGCTTTTTCCCCCTTCAAAGTTAATACCCCCCCTCCCCCCCTTTTTGAAATCTTTAGATTCTCCCACACTTTATACAACTTGAATTTAAAACTTTCCCTCCTCTTATACTCCCTCCACTTAATTCTATATCCTTTATAAACCCCTCCCCAACCTCACTCATTTCCTCTTTCCACTCTTCTGTTTTCACCTATAACCATCTACCACTGAAGAGCTCTCTAAGAGCGAAACGCGTTTGGTACCCTACATCCCATACACCCACACCCCCTTTCTTGGGTAGTGTCTCGCCCGCTCATCTATTGCAATGTATGCTTTTTAATTTAAGTTATCAAACACAACATCAATTCCCTCACGGTCTCAGACCCAAGGCCCCACACACCTTCGAAGATGGTGAGAGCTAGCGGGGTATGAGAGTAGATTGAGAGGAAGAAGGAGTATTCTTACGAGAAAGATGTACATCTCCTCACATAATCACTCATACTAGCATAGCTTAGCTTAGTAATTAGCATGGTAGAGGAGATGAGCATGCATTGAAGCTTGGCTCTTGGTTGGATTTGCATCACAAAGCCAAGAGTTGTTGGTGTAGGCCTCCCTTCTCACAAGCTTGGAGTAGGTGGTAAGCTTTTCCGTTAAAGCTTGAGAAGGAGAGAAAGTCTTCTTTGCTTCACACATGAGATTGTGTGAGTGTGTGTCTGATAATGCCTTGCAAAAATCATCCCCCTTTCTCTCTTGGTCAACCCCTCTTGCTATTTGCTCATGCTACAGTCCTATTGGTCCTCCCCAGGCCTAGCCAATGGAAATTAAGCAGCATAATTGATAGCCTTCTGACATGTGTCCCCCTTTCCCCTTTTGTGAGAGCTTTACGTAATTAATAAATGAACACCATATTAGTGAATTTGGGAATTTCCAAAACAAGCTTAAGATTTGACCACATGGCCAAATCTTAGCCAAATTTTTTAGAGCATGGCTCAAAAGTGTTTTTCAAGTACTATCTTGTGGAAGTCTTTACCTTAAAGAATAAATTTGAGATCCGTCCATATGGACAAATCCTCAAGACATTGGTGATTCCCAAACTGACTCTAAAGTCTCAAACTCTCTAATATGGTGTTAATGCAATTAAACTCTCACTGGACCCCTTTGCCTCCTCGCCAATAGGAATCGGGAAAGGCATTGGGCTGTTGAATGCTCATTGGACCCCTTGGGAGACAGTCCAATACTCTTCTAGAGAGCTTAGTTCTTATTGGTTCTTTTATTAAGTGTTTTTTAGATTGATTAAACTAGATTTACTCTAGCCTAATTCTCATTGATCCACCTCCAAGGTCATCCAATAGGATTTGAGTACAGCTTGTGGGCATGTGGGCTAGGGAGCTGACATGTGTCCCTCATTCCCTTTGTGTAAAAGAAGCTTGTGTGTGTGAGAGAGAGTTTCTCTCTCATCTCCTACAACTAGGTCTCGCCCCCTCCTATGTAGGGATGCATGAAGACTTTTGGGACACACACAAAGCATCCAATTCCCCTAATGTTTGACCTTTGGACACAACCTTTGAATTTTGGAACCTTAGCATTTTGGAAGTCTTAATGGGCTGAACCTTAGGGTCTTTTAAGCCCATTTTTGCACATTGCTCTTTTGCAAATGGACCCACATTTGGATCCCTATTTTCCCTCCTTTGGATCCCTACTGTGGCTGGTCTGCTAGCTTAACCAATATTCTAGCTTTTTCTCCCTTGGCACTTCCCCATATTAAATGATCAGTTTAACATGAGAAAATCATTTAGGAGAATTAGATATTGATTATTATGACATTACCTCTCTCTTGAAATCATAGTCGTCCTCGATTATGGGGTAGAGAAGATAAAGCATATTCATTAGTCCTTTTTTCTAGCGGGTAGAGGATCCCTACGTTACCCTACGACATAGTTCCAAAATAGATGACTAGTCCATTTGGTGCTTGAGAGCCTAAGCTGCCACAAGCATGTCTGCTCAGTAGTCCTATCAATCTTTCATAGTAGAGTGACAAGCTCTACTTGGTGTTCGGGAGACGTCGTCTCCACAAACGTAATCTAAGTATGTATACTACTTCATTTTTGTGCACAATAAAGAAAAAGAGAGTCTTATAAGACAAAAACTTTGTTCATTTTTAACATTTGTACATTTGCTTATTGTAGGAAAGCATTGTAAGCATTGACAAGGTTTATGTTATCCTTTAATTGTATGCCTTGCATCCATCTAGCATCTTCAAAAGGATAATTCTTAAACTTAATAAGATATTTTCGGATAGTCTTACCGCCTCTGAGTACCTTGTCTTCATGTCGGAGAATGGACTCGGGCTGCAGCACCTCTTCTTGGTCCTCGATCTCCGGTGGGTCTTCAATAGCAGGTTCTTGAGGTGGCTCTCCTTTGTAAGGCTTTAATAGGCTCACATGAAAAGAATTGTGTATGAGCCAATGACTATGCAACTTGAGTTGATAGGCCATCTCATTGATTGGCCTAAGAATCTGGAAGGGACCATGGTACCTTTTTACTAACTTAGCATAGTGCTTTTGGTGTCCCATAGGATTCTTGCCTGTCGTGGCCTTAATTGAGCCTTGGGAAATTTTAATAAGACCCAATCATTTTCTTTAAAGGCTTGGGCTCTTCTGTGCTTGTCAGCAGCAGCAGCCTTTTGCCTTTGCTGTGAGATTAAGATAGCATCCTTAATCTTTTGGAAAGATTCTTGTAGGTCTCGGCTATATCCATCTGCAAAACGAAGATCTTCCCATGTACCTTAAGTAGCATGGGACCTTTTGATATTCCCTCAATTACCTCAAAAGGTGCTTTTCCCGTGGAAGTATGTACAGAGTTATTGTAAGCATACTCCACTAAGGGTAAGTACTTCTCCCATTGGGATCTTTGATCTACTTCCGTTACATAGGCTTTTAGTAGATCGAGAATTGTTAGGTTAGCTATTTCACTTTGGCCATCCGTTTGCAAGTGATAGGCTGAAGAGAAGTTTAGCCTTGCTCCTAAATTCTCAAAGAGACCCTTCCAGAAATTACTGGTCATTCTAGGATCTCTATCCGACACTATGGACATTGGAAAGCCATGGTACTTGAAGATTTGTGAAATAAAGAGGGTTGCCATTTGATGGGCTTTGATAGTCTTTTCGACATGTATAAAATGAGCTTGTTGACTGAACATGTCTACTATCGTCCATATTCCCATATTCCCATGGATAGACTTAGGCAATCCAAAGATAAAATCCATGGATATGCTCTCCCATGGTGAATTAGGGATTGGCAAAGGTTGAAGCAATCTAGGTTGCTTCCCTCTATCAAATTTCATCTTTTGGCATACCACACATTTAGAAACATACTCTTGTATGTTTTCTTTCATGATAGGCCAATAAAAATATGTTTCAATCCCCTTTAGGGTAGACTAAATCCCTCTATGCCTTGCATAAGGAGGAGCATGAGATTCATACATTACTTTCTCACGTAGTGAGCTAGTAATGCATAGTCTATTGCCATAGAGAAGATAACCATCTTGTAAAGTAAATGGTTTCTCTTTCTTCCCTAGTGCGATGGCGGAAATCACATCTCTAAAATCGGAATCAATAGCATACTCATCTATCATAGAAGATAGATCATTGTGAGTTGCTATGGAAACCGCATTCACTCTAAAATCGGAATCAATAGCATACTCATCTATCATAGAAGATAGATCATTGTGAGTTGCTATGGAAGCCGTCTTGAGAGTGCATCGGCTACTTGATTATGCTTGCCAGCAATGTGAGCAATATGAAATGAAATTGCAAAAGAAAGTCTGCCCACCTCATTGTTTGTCAGAGAGCTTGGTCTGCGTCATGAAGTACTTAAGACTTTGGTGATCTGTTCGTAGAATGAAATGAGTCCCCAATAAATAGTGCTTCCATGAGTCTAAGGCATGTAGAACTGCGAGGAGTTCCTTTTCATATACGCCTAGATCTTGCTCAACAGAGTCGAGCCTTCGACTTTCATAGCCTATCGCGTGTCCTTCTTGAAGCAAAACAACTCCAAGGCAATCACCACAAGCATCACATTGGACCTCAAATGGCTTTGAGAGATCCGGTAGTGTAAGCACAGGTTGAGAGCTAAGCTTTTCTTTAAGCTTTTTGAAAGCATTGTTCTCCTTGGTAGACCATGTGTACCTAACGTTTTTCTTTGTTAGGTGATGTGATGGTCCTGCTACTAGTGAGAATTTTTCTATGAAGCGTCTATAGTATGCACACATACTTATAAAGCTTCTTAATTCATGAAGATTCCTTGGTTTAGGCCATCCTTTTATTACCTCTAACTTTAATGGATCCATTTGGATGCCATCTTGAGAGATAATGTGACCTAAATACTGAATCTCTTGTAAGAAAAATTCACTTTTCTTTCGATTAACATAAAGTTTATTCTCTCTTAGAACTTGAAATATTACCTGGAGGTGTTGCTTGTGTTCCTCTAATGAATTAGAGTAGATGATGATATCATCAAAGAACACTCCAGTAAAGGTTTGGTGAGGCCTGAATAGCTTCTCCATCAAGCGGTTGAATGTGGCTGGTGCATTGGTCAAGCCAAAAGGCATGACCAATGTAGCTGGTGCATTGGTCAAGCCAAAAGGCATGACATTGTATTCGTAAAGACCAAACGTAGTGCGAAATGCAGTCTTTACAATGTCTTTCTTTCGCACTAGTAGCACAGGAGAACAAAATGGAGATAAGCTAGGCCTAACCATGCCCTTGTCGACTAACTCACCCTTATCTATGAATTTTGTTAGGAATATAATATACCCTTTTCTTTTAAAATCTGTAAGTTTTTTTCAAATTTGAAATACTAATTCCCTTTTGTATATATATTTATGTAAGTTTCAAGAACTTTAAATACCCTTCTGTTGAACTCACATGATAGGTTACATTTTTATTAGGTGACCTCCCCGGGCATGAAGTCCATCAATTTGGCAATGTTTAACGACACCTTTTGGGCTTCAGCCCCTTGACGTGGGGAAGATGGGATCTCCATTTCTTCAATAGGATCAGGTAGTCCCTCTGTAAACATTCTTTCCCTCAAGAAGTGAGTACGCCCCTTTTCCATGACTTTAAGTCACTTTCTTCTTGGATGACACTAGGTATGGCTAAGGGTCTATGGACTTGGTGAGGTTGTTGTTGCGTAGGGAACGTGGTGTTTGTAATCTAGATATGCCTAGGTGCTGGTTCTAAATCCCTTTGGGTATCTTCTACCAAACTCCTTAATTGCTTGACTCGCTCGATCTCCTCGATAGCGTTTGGATAAGTTCCTGTCTTCTTCTTGGACCCTGGCCATTGTGGCTCATGAAGATCTTCCTTTGGTTTCTATCTTAGTGGTCGTTTTGGTCTCCATGGTTTCACCTAAATCAAAATCCTCTTCAACGTCGTTCATATATACGGGGTTTCACCAGTCCCTATGTTGGTCTTTGAACTGGGGTCTGACTTCGCTGCTTGTTGCGATCTCTTCCTTCGTGTTTTCTTATTTTTTTGAGATTGGGCAATTGATGCCGTGTCTCTTTCCTCAAGAATATAATTTTATTTTTGGAGCATCGATCATGTGAGTACGTTTACTAGTACCACAGGTGTACTTTGTGATGGCTCCTCGGTAACCTCAATCAAGTTTAATGGCGTGATCTTCGGTGCATTTGGATTATTTGGACATTGGGCAATCAAATGATCTATGCCATATCGATTACACATGAGTATCGGCATTGTAGACGTGCTTGCTTGATTTGTTTGCATTAGTGTGGCGTTCTTTTGTAGCCTAATAGGACACTCGGCCACACAATGCAGACCTCCACACTCATAGCATTGAAGAGGTGGTCTCTTAGCAGTGTAATTGATATTTTGGCCTCTTGCAGCAAGAGCAGCTACTTGATAGACAGGTTTGACTTGTCCCCTATAGTCCTCCATGTAGTATTGTGGACTTTATTCAATCACATCCATCCCATAGGCAATATTAGGATCTATATCTTCCTCATAGCCTTCCAAACAAGCAATAGATGACTCACAACCCACTTGATTCACAGAAGTGATTCTCGGATGTGGTGGTTGCGTTCCTAGCACTGGAGGTGGTAAGGGTGTTGTTTGAACAACATTTTGGGCCCTAGGGACCATGTGTTGTGTTGTTTTTTCAAGAGGTGGGTCCGGCATCAATGCAGGCACTCGAGGTGTGTCTGTCCATGCTAAGGTTGGTCTATTGGCCATCGCGCGCTTAAATACTATGCAATCCTTAGCTTGATGACCATACCTCCCACAAGCATTGCAGTTCCCATTGAATTTTACTTTAAAAGTAGTGCATTCACTAGTACTATGCGGTCCATAGCATACTGAGCACCATTGTTGCTCCCTTCTTGGATACATATGATTGTTTTGCAGAGCATGATTGTCTCTAAGACTCTCTTAAATGGCCTTGGTGAGATCTGCTAAAGTCATCTAAGAAATCTTTGGCTCCTTAGCAATAGGCTTTAGGATCATTGGCTGATGCCGTGATGCTTGCGAGCTAATAGATTTAAGCTCAACATACACTCTTTCTCCTTGAATTATTAAATTATCCTCCAATTGGATCACGTTGGTGGTGACTGCTTCCCAAGTGGTGATACCTCTAATGATTAGGCCGTTGTAGATATCCTCATGTCGTAATCCCCTAATGAATCTATCAAGCAATTGGTTATTGTTGAAGTGTTCATTTGGATTACAACGAGAATTCAAATGTTGTAAGCGACTAATAAAGTCTCTCACCGACTCTCCTTCCTCTCGTTGGGCTTTCTGGAGCTGAGAGGCTACACCCCAAAGTACTCCCTCTCGTATGTATTCTTTCAAGAACAATCTCCTAAGAGTGGGGTAAATCGTTTTTTCTTCCATCCTTAGGGTTCTATACCAATCCCCAGGCTTTCCACTTAAGGTTAGGCTTAAAGCATTACTCTTATGCAGGTCATTGTGTTCTCCTAGAGAATCACATATTTGTTCAAACACTTCGATATGCTTTCTCACATCCCCGTCTCCACTAAATTTTTGTGTGAGCTTGGCTATTTGTACTGCTTTACTTCTAGGTTCTCTATAAGGCGTGTAACGCATATTCTTAGCAATAGATCGACCAATAGCTTGAGCAAATGTTGCCAAGTCACCTAAGTGAGCAGGCACCGTGGGTGAAGGTGCTCCAGAGACTACATGTGGAGTAGGTATTGGCATTGGGCTTGGCACATAGGAAGCCCTTGGGTTCTACGTTTGGTAGTGTTGTGCTGTGCCATGTGGTAGTCCAAAGTTCATGTGTGGCCCTAGGCATAGCAGACGTCGGATGTGACATGCTAATGCTAGCCAGTATTGTTCCATGGAAATAATACCTTGGGTGTTGTGGTTGTGGAGCATAGGTAGTTGAAACAATGGGAGGGGTACGAGGACCTATGGGTGTATACGATTGGTACATACTTGTAGGTACTGTTGCAGGCATTGAGCTACCATGTAGCGGTGCTTTACTAACAAATGAGGTCCATGGCGTGTTTCTTGGCATGCCCATCATTGGGGTAGGCATGGTAGTCGTGGTGTCATCAAGGGAAAGATGAGCTAGACTTGGAAAGGTAAAGCTATCACTTGTGGGCTGAGATTGCACTGAGACCCCTGGTGAAACAACATATGGAGGATCCATCGGACTTATCGAGGGAGTCTCCATTTGCGATAAGGTCGGTTGTTTAGCCTTTCCTATATCCAAGAATCTCATGAGACCCGTTGAAGGTATGTTGATCCCCTTGTTCAGTGTCTCTAACTCAATGACCCTATGCATGACCTCACAAACTCTTTGTTGTTGATCCTCCACACTAGTAGCACCCATTGTGGATTGTAGGACATCCAACCAACCCACATGATAGGTGTGCCCTGTGTATAGGTCGGTTAGAGTTTCCGTTTGTAGTTCATACTCCCAGTTCTCATTTAAGAACGCTCCATCTAGGATTGAGGTGCTAGGGGTGTCCATTGAGCTAGATGCAATGTTGCTCTCTATGGGTTGGCCCTTAGCGGTTGCTAAGTCAGAAGCACTCAATTTCTCTCCTAGCAAGGATATTGACATAGGGGCTTTCGCTTTTAACTCTCTTCGTTGCTCCGCCTTGCGTAAGCTCTCAATTTTCTTTTCCCTAGCCGCAATGATATATCACTCAACCTCTTGCACTTCGGCAAGGCTTCTACCATCAGGTAATATAACCTCAGAGGAAAATAGCTCTGAAGAGTCAGGGGGTGCAGTGAATGGAGTATTCACGTGCACACTCTCTAAGGGCATAGGGTCTACGTTGATCATGCATGGAGAATTTACTTCCCCACCCCCCTCATTTACATCATTAGCTCCATGTTCGGAGCGTGTGGCTCTACTAAAGGTTTCCTTGAAGCGGCTAAGCACGCTCGGCCCGGACCGTGGGTCCATGGCATGCACGTCTTGGCTTGAGCTATCGAGATTAGGCATTGGGAAACCCTCCATGACATCGTAGTCAGAGGAAGAGTCACAGCCGCTATGTTTGGGTCTTGGTTTGTACTACCTTGGGTCCTCGCCGAGGGCCCGAAACCTAAGGTAGGTGGATAATGAGAACTCGCGTAAGTCAAAATTCTCTCTAGTTGCTTCGTCTCTAGCACACGACCAGAGCGCAAATGCATGTGCCTTTGGCACCCTACAAGCGTCGGCGAATAACCCCGAAGGTTAACTGTTTACTTTTTTTAAGCGTCTGTTTTCACTCGTTTTTAATGTTTTTTAATGTTTGGTTTTTTGATTAAAGTGTGTGATAGCTCGAAACAAGCGTATCACTCAGAGGGTCGCGGTGTGCTTTACAGCACAACATTCGGTCACCTGAAGCTCCGTTGGTCCTCAAAAAGGTCGATTTTTAGCTACGTGTGAAGCTAAAATACGTAATTTTAAAGGGCGACTGAGGCCTGAGCCTGAGTGTGAGCTTGGGCTTGGGCTTGGGTTTGGGGGCTATTCCTGATCCCAGTCCTACCTTTAATTTTTTTTATTTTTATTTTGGTGGGATAAGGTCGTTGTGGTCGCGCTGTGCGCGCGAGCACACACACACACACTCTACCTACCTACTTACAACTAATACACCTACTGTTACACACACACTAACACACTTCATTAGCTCTAAGAAATCTACTTCCTACTTACTGTACTTTACACAGAACTAACATTATGGATCTACAACCTTAATACTAACACCTTATCACAGAGAAAATACAGTACCTTTAAAGATCTCATTAACAAAGAAATACACAGCAGCAAAACAAACTCCTTCTTCTCAACACACACACCTTCCTTCTCTACCTTTTCTACAATTGAAATTGCACCACAAAGAAGCACAGAGTGCCATTCAAGCTTAGTGTATGGCATTCCCCGACATCACGCCAAAAATGTGTGCGTCTGTCGTATGTGTCAATGCAAGGAACTTGCCAATACACTGTGTGCAAGCCACAAATGGCTCCAAGCACGCAACTAGCCTAAACTAGTAAGCTCAAAGATGACGATGGTGTGTCACTCACCGCTCTACGCTTGTTGTCGTGGAGGATTCCTCGCCGTGGAGAAGAGGGAGATGCCGCTACACCGCGCTCAACCGCCTCGCCACCGTCGTGCCACCGTTGCAATGCTCGATCACACACACACTCTCTCTCTCTCTCTCTCTCTCTCACGCATACACACACACACAAGGAGATGAAGAAGAAGAAGATGGAGATGGAGCAAGAGCACTCTTCAATTGCACAAATGAGAGAATGAGTGAATTTTAGGTTTAGTTGACTTTTGTATGAGCTTGCCCCATTCACACTTGGGTATCCATGCTTAGCCAATTAATCCCTTGAATGTTCCAGTTAGAGTGCGCCTCTCATCGGCGATCACTCTTATCCTTTTCCTATTGGACCGACAAACCCGGTACCTGACTCTACCAAATAAATAATACGGCGTTCTTCTTTGGTGATAGGAATGTGCGTGAGGGTTAACAATCTTCTTTGTCTTCACCATCACTTTTATAAGAGGAAGAGGATGAAGAAGATGGAGAAGAGGGTGAAGAAGATGGAGAAGAGGGTGTCCTCTTTCTCTTCTTTTTCTTCTCTTGCTTTTTGTCATCCCTCTTTGAAGTATGGTGTGGAAACGTATGCGATGGTCTTCTCCGTTTTGGAGGTGATGGAGAGCGTTTAACCCGCCGTCTTCATGGAGCCATCTGCACCGAGGTGGCGGGAGACTCAATTATTTCTCGTTCCTTCGGTGGAGGCTCTTGAATTCTCCTTTGAGAAGGAAATGCATCATCAAGGAGAAAATTTCTGAGCCCTTCAAATGGATCCTCTTCTTCTTCCCGAATCGGAGAGAGGCCTCTTTTGGAAGTCTCGCAAGGAGGCTTCCTAGGTGCTCTCCCGTCATGGTGGGGAGCTTAGAGAATCCCATGAGCACGAAGCTGCCGAAGCACTTCACTTTGGAGGGATGGATTGCCCATGGCTTGTTGAAGCCTAGAAACAAGATAGTTAACAAGCATTGGAGCATCATTAGTAGCTTGCTCATTAGCAAAATCAAAGTTATCAACATTAATTTCACTCTCTTTACTATTGTCAGCCATTCTAACAAGTTTTAGGTGTAAACTTTTTAGGTGTACTTTGGCACTTCAAGCCCTAGTTGCTACTTCTCTTTACCCCTTTAGAAAAAGCACTCAAGCTAGTGTACTCGTGGCTCGAATACCATTAATTGCAAGGAATAGAAGAGAGGGTTTTTCAACACCAAAACAACACCGGCTCCTGTCAAGCTTCTAATAGCTCAATAGTGGTTAAACTATAGGAAAGCCCCGTAGGACTCCACTATTAAGACCGTAGCTTTCGACGGTGATGCCCCATAAAATGCACAAAGGCAAGCGCACTGCAAGGCTGAAAAATCCCTATTCTACTTACTCACATGCAATTAATAGTACCAACCATTTATAGCTAGCTTGAGAACCTCCCTTCTTGAGCAAGAAAAGAGAAACCTTGTGCTCTGATACCAATGTAACATTTAATGGTCTAGTAACTTGTATGTAGCGGAAAATAGCATGAACATAGTGAGCATTTCATTAGAATAGCTTCCTAATGAGAATAACAAGAGTGCTTGGGTGGAGAGAGCAACAAAAAGTATAACACCTAGTTAGATAGCATGAACAATAAGTCAAAAGAGAGAAATTAAGCAATTGACAATAGTTGAGGACCGGATTTGCATGGAGCCGGTCCCCCCTCCAAAAGGCTTTGTATTATGGTTTCTCCCATCAAGAGAGACATTTTACAATACAATTCTTTGTGTTCCTTCAATACTAGATAGTGCAAGAGAGACATTTTACAATACAATTCTTTGTTTCTCCCATCAAGAGAGACATTTTACAATACAATTCTTTGTGTTCCTTCAATACTAGATAGTGCAATGAAGATGGAAACTTCATGCACTAATCAAAACACTTATCAAACACAAAATCAATTCCCTCACAGTCTCAAACCCAAGACCTCACTCACCTTCGAAGATGGTGAGAGCTAGTGGGGTATGAGAGTCGTTTGAGAGGAAGGAGTATTCTTACGAGAAATATGTACATCTCCTCACATAATCACTCATATTAACATAGCTTGGCTTAGTAATTAGCATGGTAGAGGAGATGAGCATGCATTGAAGCTTGGTTCTTGGTTAGATTTGCATCACAAAGCCAAGAGTTGTTGGTGTAGGCCTCCCTTCTCACAAGCTTGGAGTAGGTGGTAAGCTTTCCATTAAAGCTTGAGAAGGAGAGAGAGTCTTCTTTGCTTCACACATGAGATTGTGTGTGTGTGTGTGTGTGTGTGATAATGCCTTGCAAAAATCAGCCCCCTCTCTCTCTTGGTTGACCCCTCTTGCTATTTGCTCATGCTACAGCCCTATTGGTCCTCCCCATGCCTAGCCAATGGAAATTAAGCAGCATAAGTGATAGCCTTCTGACATGTGTCCCCCTTTCCCCTTTTGTGAGAGCTTTAGGTAATTAATAAATGCAATTAAACTCTCATTGGACCCCTTTGCCTCCTGGCCAATAGGAATCAGGCAAGCCATTGGGCTGCTGAATGCTCATTGGGCCCCTTGGGAGACTGTCCAATAGTCTTCTAGAGAGCTTAATTCTTATTGGTTCTTTTATTAAGTGTTTTTAAAATTGATTAAACTAGATTTACTCTAGCCTAATTCTCATTGGTCCACCTCCAAGGTCATCCAGTAGGATTTAAGTACACCTTGTGGGCATCTGGGCTAGGGAGCAGACATGTGTCCCTCATTCCCTTTCTGTAAAGGCAGCTTGTGTGTGTGTGTGTGTGTGTGTGTGTGTGTGTGTGTGTGTGTGTGTGTGTGTGTGTGTGTGTGTGTGTGTGTGTGTGTGTGTGTGTGTGTGTGTGTGTGAGTTTCTCTCTCATCTCCTACAACTAGAGCTCGCCCCCTCCTATGTAGGGATGCATAAAGACTTTTGGGACACACACAAAGCATCCAATTCCCCTAATGTTTGACCTTTGGACACAACCTTTGAATTTTGGAACCTTAGCATTTTTGAAGTCTTAATGGGCTGAACCTTAGGGTCTTTTAAGCCCATTGTTGCACATTGCTCTTTTGCGGATGCCCCCCCCCCCCCTTGGATCCCTATTTTCCCTCCTTCGGTTTCCTACTATGGCTGGTCTGCTAGCTTAACCAATATTCTAGCTTTTTCTCCCTTGGCACTTCCCCATATCTAATGATCAGTTTAACATGAGGAAATCATTTAGGAGAATTAGATATTGATTATTATTACACCTGGTAACAATCATTACATCAACATCCTGATTTCCATAACAGTGGTTGCAATCACATCACGTGACAGTCACATAATTATTAAGTGACCCCCCCCCCCCCCCGGACCCCGAGTGGCCAAGGAAAAGCAAGTCGTTGCCATGAAGCCGCGAGTGCTGATTAGGATGTCCCGCTAAAAATCAGACCTCATAGGAAAGGAGCAGTGGTCATTGTCGATGACAGCAGTCCGAAGTATTCGTTGCCCTGGAATCAATGAAGAAGCAGTTACTATGCTAAGTCTTAGCTAGAGATCTTAAGGAAAATCGAGGGTATGCACTCTGATCATGTTTCTCTTAGTATTGAAGTGGTTGCGAAAGTCTTTAAATTACCTCTTACTGTTGTGGCTATCATTCCTAAGTGCTATGAGTATTTGCTAAAGAAAGAGTCTGGGGCTAGAGAAGGTGGCAAGTAATATTATATGCTGAAAAATGTGGGATATGCGAGAGGGGAATTTGAAATGGTACTTGGAAAGGCCATGTTTCCTAGTAAAATTTGATTACATGTCAAAAGACAATTGTTCTCCTCTCTATTTTATTGAACCAGGTGGTTCAATCAATTGGTCTAATCAGTTACATGATAGAATTTCTGTTGAATTCTACCTTTCAGATAAGAGGAAATCCCATAGTAATAGTAGGGTATGTGCTCAGAAGGTAGCAGCATGGCAAAGTGATACAAAGGATCAAGGGAAGCCTAGTTCTTCAACCAAGGCACTTATGGACAAGAAAGCAGATCTGTCAAGTCAAAGAGTGGATGTACTTGCAGGTTTGGAAGGTGATCAGGCCAAGTTGGATGCATATAGGTGTTTGGTGCAAGTAGGTTACACACAAGAAGAAGCTCTCAAGTGTGTTGGAACTCCAGGTTGGTGGATTCTCTAAAAGAATTGGATATTGTTGTCCTAAGCCTGAATATATAAGTCAGACACTAACTCGATTAGCGGAAGTGTTCTCTTTTTCTAAGAAGAGAACGATAGATACAAATGTGTTGCATGTGGCAAAGCACTTGGACTTTGGGGAACCATCCGGACAAGGTAATGTTGCTGCACAAGATAGTGGTATGGCTGTAAAGATGTCACGGTGGTTGTACATGAGTTTATCAAGAAAGCAACAAAATCTGTTGTAAACTCAAATGAAACAGGTAGTAGATTCTAGTGTCTCAAAAGTTGTGTTGCAGTAACAAACTCAGTTTACTGACTAGTATGAAATTGGAGATGGGGGTTATGGAAGAGCAACATAAGCATGAGATACAACAGATTCTAATACATCATAATGCTGACATGGCAAAAGTCAAAAATGTCACTAGGTTTGTTCAAGGAATGGACTCAAATTTTGGAAGTAAAGGTTTGCTTGGACGCCACAACTAGCATGGTGATTTTTGGGGATACATAGTGCCAACTTTCCACCATACTTTTGTATGCCATTTTTGTATGATGTGCATTATCTAATCTATAAATTGTGCCAGTTTTTCATTGCATAACGAAAAGTTTACTAGTCACATGGTTTTCATGTAGCTTGACATAACAACATTCTTTGCTTTGCACACGCGCTTGAGACGCTACTCAATGTCCAAGTCAATAGCCCAATTTAATTTTTGCATTTCAATACACTACAATCTTTTACATGTAAACATATTGATTCCAACAACACATCAACACTATACCACATATCGCTTCATTGGCAAGGCCACCACGCGCGACTAGTTGCTTTTACTTTTATCTTTTTTATTGTTGTATTTTATATTGTTTTTCTTTCTTGACAGAAAAGACAGTGTTTTGATTTTGAACTAACTTGTTTATCATGCCAACAAATCAGCGCTAGAAAAATACATCCTAACCAGTGAAAATAAGGGCAAACTTGAAATTCTCTCGGTTTTTAGGTCAAAATTTGAAGCTTTTGCTGGTAAATTACACTAAATCTTGTGTAAATTTCCTAGAGGCAAGCTCAAACTGGACCCCTGCTGAACAAAGTATAATTTTACAGGGTGTAAGACTAAAAGTATTCGGATTCCTTTCCACTGTAGATGAGATGTGGATTGTTGAGAACTTGCGGCATGGATCCCTTTGGCACACAGCTCGCGTGTGTAGGCAGAGTGCAGGGAGAGGAAAGCCTCGTCCGGGTCCATCCAGTCCCTTTCTTTATTCAATGCCGCCTTATTGAACCCAATCTTCACCACCGCGCTGAGGACCGCACGCGCCTTGAAGTCATGGTTAAAGTCACCGTAAAACCTCGCTTTCGCCCATCTTGCTCACATCACCGCCTCCTCATCTCACCTTGAAGTGCGCTCCCATTCTCTCTCTGTCTAGAAGCTCACCCTCTTGCTCCTTTTTTGTCGTTCTCTGTTGGTTTAGGGTTGCCTTCTGGCGAGCAGGTCGCCCAATTCTCCTGCAAGCCAATCAGAATTTGGGTGTCTGGTTTCCCTGGCTGCGGCTTTGGATTGCAGGTGAGCTTGCGTGGTGTTATTAAGGCACAAAGGAGGGATTGGACAGGTTGAGCTTGGTTTGAGCTGATAATTGACAATTTGAAAGTTCAAGCACATTTGAAATTGAAACAATTTCAGCAGCTGAAAGGGAATTTTACTGAAGCAGGGTGGAAGGCAGAGGCAAATGCAGAATTTTTACTTGTTCGAGTTGTCATAATCCACCGCCCAGCGTGTCCTGAATGTAAAGCTGAACTTTCTGGCTTTGTTTCCTGCACATTGCTAAGCACTAGCTTGATGTTTATGGAAAAGATAGATTTGCAGAGTAATGGCTGTCAGGTTCCTCTACTTTGGCATGGATCTTTGGATTTGGACATGCTTGGTTCTTCGTGGTAAAGTACCATGGATTCTTCGGTCAGATTAATAGGTGGGTGAATTTTGTGAGCATCAAATCTGATGCTTTTGGTCAGATTGATCTTTCTGTTATGGATGTGAAGAAAGATAGGCAAGAGAAATGGGTAGAAGCTGCTCTCCCATGTCCGTGTATTGTTCTCACACAACAGATGATGGGACTGGCTGGGTTTCCAAGAATCAGGATCTCCAAAATTCTGGTGGTTGCTAAAGTTTTAGCTCTCCTCGTCTTGGTATGCTTGTTTCCTCTCAGATGTGTGGGCGTCTACCAGGGTTTTATAGATTCAAAGCTGTCTATATCTGCAATGGACTTTGTAGACAATGATGGCACTTTCTTGAACTCTATGAAGGCCGAGTTTTCAGCAGCCCTTTTTACCTTTCTCACTGGGCATGCATCCGTCTACCTATGTATACGGCATAACCCGTCACAGCAGATTGTGTGGACTGCTAACCGGGATTTACCAGCCTCAACCTCAGATAAATTTGTTTTTACTCCAGGTGTGGGTGCTTATTTGGCACATGAAAATGGCGCTAATGTGCTATGGTCTACCAATACTACAGGGAAGGGTGTTACTAGGATAGAGCTGCTGGATACAGGGAACCTTGTTTTGTTGAATGCGGAAAACAAAACTGTGTGGCAAAGCTTTGATCACCCAACAGATACTCTTTTGAAAGATCAGGTTCTTAGACCTCAGCTTGGTATGAAGCTTGTCAGCAGCACATCGGGTACAAATTTGTCATCTGGCCCATACACGCTTTCGCTGGAAGGAGGGGATTTACATCTTGTCTTTTCTGGAAATGGGGACTTAGCACTTCCCTACTGGAGTATGTCACAAGAGAACCGGCTTGTACACTATCTAGCTGGTGCTCCTATGTATGCCATGCTGAATTCTACAGGGTTGAGTCTTGTGAGGAAGGACGCAGTGGTGCTCTCACTCATTCCTTTGTTCAGCAATGCAACTCTGTGCAGAGCTACTTTAGAGGCGGATGGAAATTTCAATCTCTATGTCTTTTCTTCCAATGTGTGGACTCCACTGTTTACTGCACTTGAGAGTGGCTGTGATTTGCCCCTTTTTTGTGGCCGCCTCGGCCTCTGCAGCGGTGACCAATGCATGTGTCCCGGTCCCCTTCAGCCTGTGAATAAGAATAACATCACCCAAGGTTGTCAAGGGTTAACCATGGCGTCATGTGCCAATACCTCTTCCTCTTCCCACTTTGAGAAAATTGGTGACAATCTGGATTATTTTGCAAATGCTTATGTTCTACCACCAATGACTTCTGGGCTAGAATCATGCAAAGGTCTTTGCATGCGGAATTGCTCTTGCAGTGCTTTCTTCTTCCACAACAAAACTGGGTTTTGCTACAGTTATTCCCAGCTCGGAACTGTGCAAAGCACAAGCGATTCAAAGCATTCTCTTTATCTTAAAATTATTGGAGTCAGTGAGGCTCAGGGGAAGGGACCTTCTGGATCTACAGAATCAAGTGGGCAGGGCTGGCCTTCCTTTGTGATACCCATGATAATTGGAGGCAGTGTAGCAATCATCATCGCTATGATTGCCACCTTCTGCTACTGGTACTGCAAGCTACATAGGCTGACGTTAACAACTGAGAGTGATGCTGATGAGGATGTATTCCTTGATGCAATCCCGGGCTTACCGACCAGATTTTCTTTCAGGGAACTGCAGCTCGCAACAAACAGTTTCAGCAAAAAACTTGGGACAGGTGGTTTTGGGTCTGTTTATGAGGGACTTTTACCTGACAGAACCAAGGTGGCTGTAAAGCAGCTGGAAAGCGTTGGACAAGGAAAGAAAGAGTTCCGAGCTGAAGTAGGTATCATCGGGAGCATCCATCATGTTCACCTTGTGCAGCTCCGAGGGTTTTGTGCTGAGGGTCTGCACAGGCTTTTGGTGTATGAGTACATGTCTAATGGGTCCCTCGATAAATTTCTTTTCCCGGCTGTGGGTAGTACGAAGTTGCTAGATTGGAATACAAGGTACAAAATAGCCCTGGGGACAGCTAGAGGGTTGGCTTACCTTCACAATGACTGCAGAGAGAAAATCATTCATTGTGACATCAAGCCTGAGAATATTCTTTTAGATGAAAACTTCACTGCAAAAGTGTCTGACTTTGGTTTGGCAAAGCTGCTGAACAAAGAGCAGAGTCAAGTGTTCACAACAATGAGAGGGACAAGGGGGTACCTCGCACCAGAGTGGCTAATGAATCTAGCTATCTCAGAAAAGAGTGATGTGTATAGTTTTGGTATGGTTCTGCTAGAGATCATAAGTGGACGGAAAAACTATGAGCCGTCTGAGAATTCTGAAAAGTGCTATTTTCCTGCTTATGCATTTACACAAGCAGAACATGGGTGTCTTGAACAGCTTGTAGACGACAGGCTAAGGGGAACTGTGAACATTCCTCAGGCAATTGAAGCAGTGAAGGTTGCTTTGTGGTGCATACAGGAGGAGATCTCAATGAGGCCTTCCATGGCAAAAGTGGTGCAGATGTTGGAAGGAAATTCCAGAGTGACAGAGCCACCTCTTTCCTCTCAGTTTGCGATTCGGCTCCACGCCCGCATGGTTGAGGCTGCCAATTCCAGTCAGCACACTTCCAGCACTTCAGATGTGAATAGCCAAGGCTTGATTTCTGCTGTACAACTCTCAGCAGCAAGATGAGACTCCAGCAATTTTGAAGCTCTTGCTGGGATTTGGCTTCGGCAATTTTGAAGCAGTTGCTTGGTTATGGCCTCCCCTGGTTGGAGGTACTTTTGGCAGACTTCTACAAGGTTTCACTGCATTTATCGGACCTATAAATTGATTGGGGTGTCGTCTGCTCTGTGTACACTATGTGAGATGCGTCGCTGTAGATACCTTTTGCAGTTTGCTCTGCCAATCGTCTAGTGAAAATAGAGCACTAGTCAAGCACACACCATTTTTTAACCTTATAAGCAGATGAGAGCCCATCTAATATTTAAGGTTCAGGAGGTTTGGACCCTAAATATAATCATGTGGGGTTTCATGGTATGAATGGAGAGCCACGTTAAGATTGTACAAAACAACATTTTTTCATGAGTTGACCGTCTGTTTCGTAGCATGTCTATTGCTCGTGTGTTTCTAGAGTCTCTGTTTTCTGTACAGTTTGTTCAGGAGTTCATTAGCTTGTTAGCAAGGACTGCCTAGGAGCAATGTCCAGGTGCTCGTCAAATTATTGATCTGCTTTTCTTGTTGTTGTCATATGGCTTTTTATGTTGCCACCTGTGGTGTGGAAGGATGAATTCTTTTTCTTTTTGGGAACATGGAATGCTGGCAGTTGGCCGATCTGCAACGTAGGGGCGTAAGCTGAAAGCATTGTAGCTTCAGCCAGGATATTCGGCCATTGCTTTGGCGGGGTAGGATCAGGACCCTGTGGGGCATATATATGTGCATGCGTACATATGCTGTGGCATTGGTATGCATGCACATATGAGATGATGTGACCCAACCACCCATCCTTATTGAGGCGTATGTATGTATGTATGTGGTACGCATGTATGGACACGTGTGCATACATTTGTAGACATTACATACACATACAATTGTATGTGTGATGTTCCATTTATGAATGTGTGCATGCATGTATATATGTATATGTACGTATGTATACACATATACATTCAGACATGCCTGCTCCACAGACCCAAACTTGTACATGTGTCATTGAAGCTTACCTCTTAATTTCAAATTAGAAGGTGCCTAAGCACTGTAAAGGCCGGCTCTCTTTCACCATGAGGCACTAAATGACAACTTGACCTATTTAAGGATAAGCAGATGGCCTATGATCATCGAGTGATATGGGCCGTCCATTTCCGAGGCCGATGCGTGCCAATGAGAAACAAACCATAATGCACAAGTATTCTTCGCTCTTTGCACAACCTCAGGTAGCTTTTCAAAACGTAGCACTGTTGAGATCTGTTGACAGAACCACTACCTGCCAACGTTTCAAGAAACACAAGGAATAAAATTGCCGATCCTCAAGCCAAAGATGCACTGCCTAAACTACTACTCTTCCAAGCGTGCTCTTCTCTAGGGATAAAAAATTTACGCGCTTTGATACCATGTCAATGTTGACGATTTGAGAGAGAGAGAGAGAGAGAGAGAGAGAGAGAGAGTGTTGAACCAACCAACCGGGCAATGAAATAGATATCATACAATGGGGGCTAGGTGTTTCTTATATACTAACGTGGGGGTCTTAAGTACCCTCCTCAGCAAATTGCTCTACCTAGAACTTTGATAAGAAAGTAAAATAAATACCTAAAGGCAAAACAAATATTGGGCTCACATTGGGCCATTCACTCAAGATGCTATAACTTTAACATGCCAAACTTCTGAATTTGCCACATGTGTCATACTTCCACATTTCAATCCTACATTTCTTGCTTATCTAATCAAATTTTTGCACTCTAGGGCATCTCGTACACAAGTTGGCATTTGTCATCGATCTCTCTCTCTCTCTCTCTTTTTCACTTTAGCTTGTAAGCAAGCTAAGGTGAGGAGAGGAGGGCATGCAATCAAGGGGAGTTGTGGTGTAGAAGCTCCGAATCGAGGAACTATGGCCGTGGGAAATGGGGCTTGCAAACAATAGGGGGCTTCCATCAACCTACACCAAAGTGCTCGCAGAAGACCTTGGTGAGGTCGCCTTGGGGTATCGATGAAATCAACTCTCTCTATTGTTCGTCTGCTATGAGCTGCCCGTCATAAAAGCTCCATGCTTTCACTTTCTTTTTGGGAAGTTGGGTTGCCCCCACGCAAGCGTAATTGTTCGATAAGATGCGGTTATGCACAAAGGAGCACCCTTATCTATTGTATTTTTGTCAGCATGGCTATTTGTCACTTCTTTTTTTTGCCATACTTACAATTGTGAGTTCAGAGAATTTATATTCACCTTGTCACTTTTATGTTTTATTGATGCTTACAAAGATTTTGGGCAAGTGGAAGGACAAATCTAAGGAAGGTCCACAGAGAGCACATTAGAGTGAAAAAGAAACAGTTCGTTTTTGAAGACAAACTCTTCTCCAAAGGGGGATTACTGTGAATCAAGTGTCTTGGGCAAGTGGCTATTAGTCCACATGGCATACAATTCAAGGGCTTCAGTAGAAAGGGCTATTTAAGGACAGGTTGGGTGGAGATCAATATGCTATTTTCCTCTGTTTCACACTTCTGTTCATGTCACTCAACGAGCAAAGGTCCAAAGGACTTTAGGATCCCTCTCTCATTGAATCACTTCCTAGGCTTATTCATCAATTGCAATCTCCATTGTTCGATAAGATGGGGTTATGCACAAAGGAGCACCCTTACCTATTGTATTTTTGCCAGCATGGCTTTTTGTCACTTCTTTTTTTTGCCATACTCACAATTGTGAGTTGAGAGAATTTATATTCACCTTGTCACTTTTATGTTTTATTGATGCTTACAAAGATTTTGGTCAAGTGGAAGGACAAATCTAAGGAAGGTCCACAGAGAGCACATTACAGTGAAAAAGAAACAGTTTGTTTTTGAAGACAAACTCTTCTCCAGAGGGGGATTACTGTGAGAACAAGTGTCTTAGGCAAGGGGCTATTAGTCCACATGGCATACAATTCAAGGGCTTCAGTAGCAAGGGCTATTTAAGGACAGGTTGGGTGGAGATCAATATGCTATTTTCCTCTGTTTCACACTTCTGTTCATGTCACTCAATGAGCAAAGGTCCAAAGGACTTTATGACCCCTCTCTCAATGAATCACTTCCTAGGCTTATTCATCAGTTGCAATCTCCATTGTTCGATAAGATGGGGTTATGCAGGAAGAAGTTCCCTTACCTATTGTATTTTTGTCAGCATGGCTATTTGTCACTTCTTTTTTTTGCCATACTCACAATTGTGAGTTGAGAGAATTTATATTCACCTTGTCACTTTTATGTTTTATTGATGCTTACAAAGATTTTGGTCAAGTGGAAGGACAAATCTAAGGAAGGTCCACAGAGAGCACATTAGAGTGAAAAAGAAACAGTTTGTTTTTGAAGACAAACTCTTCTCCAGAGGGGGATTACTGTGAGAACGAGTGTCTTGGGCAAGGGGCTATTAGTCCACATGGCATACAATTCAAGGGCTTCCCTAGCAAGGGCTATTTAAGGACAGGTTGGGTGGAGATTAATATGCTATTTACCTCTGTTTCACACTTCTGTTCATGTCACTCAATGAGCAAAGGTCCAAAGGACTTTAGGACCCCTCTCTCAATGAATCACTTCCTAGGCTTATTCATCAGTTGCAATCTCCATTGTTCGATAAGATGGGGTTATGCACAAAGGAGCACCCTTACCTATTGTATTTTTGTCAGCATGGCTATTTGTCACTTCTTTTTTTTGCCGTACTCACAATTGTGAGTTGAGAGTATTTATATTCACCTTGTCACTTTTATGTTTTATTGATGCTTACAAAGATTTTGGTCAAGTGGAAGGACAAATCTAAGGAAGGTCCACAGAGAGCACATTAGAGTGAAAAAGAAACAGTTTGTTTTTGAAGACAAACTCTTCTCCAGAGGGCGATTACTGTGAGAACAAGTGTCTTGGGCAAGGGGCTATTAGTCCACATGGCATACAATTCAAGGGCTTCAATAGCAAGGGCTATTTAAGAACGGGTTTCCTCTTTTTCACACTTCTGTTCATGTCACTCAATGAGCAAAGGTCCAAAGGACTTTAGGACCCCTCTCCCAATGAATCACTTCCTAGGCTTATTCATCAGTTGCAATCTCCATTGTTCGATAAGATGGGGTTATGCACAAAGGAGCACCCTTACCTATTGTATTTTTGTCAGCATGGCTATTTGTCACTTCTTTTCTTTGCCATACTCACAATTGTGAGTTGAGAGAATTTATATTCACCTTGTCACTTTTATGTTTTATTGATGCTTACAAAGATTTTGGTCAAGTGGAAGGACAAATCTAAGGAAGGTCCACAGAGAGCACATTAGAGTGAAAAAGAAACAGTTTGATTTTGCAGACAAACTCTTCTCGAGAGGGGGATTATTGTGAGAACAAGTGTCTTGGGAAAGGGGCTATTAGTCCACATGGCATACAATTCAAGGGCTTCAGTAGCCAGGGCTATTTAAGGACGGGTTGGGTGGAGCTCAATATGCTATTTTCCTCTGTTTCACACTTCTGTTCATGTCACTCAATGAGCAAAGGTCCAAAGGACTTTAGGACCCCTCTCTCAATGAATCACTTCCTAGGCTTATTCATCAGTTGCAATCTCCATTGTTCGATAAGATGGGGTTATCCAGAAAGGAGTTCCCTTACCTATTGTATTTTTGTCAGCATGGCTATTTGTCACTTCTTTTTTTTGCCATACTCACAATTGTGAGTTGAGAGAATTTATATTCACCTTGTCACTTTTATGTTTTATTGATGCTTACAAATATTTTGGTCAAGTGGAAGGACAAATCTAAGGAAGGTCCACAGAGAGCACATTAGAGTGAAAAAGAAACAGTTTGTTTTTGAAGACAAACTCTTCTCCAGAGGGGGATTACTGTGAGAACGAGTGTCTTGGGCAAGGGGCTATTAGTCCACATGGCATACAATTCAAGGGCTTCCCTAGCAAGGGCTATTTAAGGACAGGTTGGGTGGAGATTAATATGCTATTTACCTCTGTTTCACACTTCTGTTCATGTCACTCAATGAGCAAAGGTCCAAAGGACTTTAGGACCCCTCTCTCAATGAATCACTTCCTAGGCTTATTCATCAGTTGCAATCTCCATTGTTCGATAAGATGGGGTTATGCACAAAGGAGCACCCTTACCTATTGTATTTTTGTCAGCATGGCTATTTGTCACTTCTTTTTTTTGCCGTACTCACAATTGTGAGTTGAGAGAATTTATATTCACCTTGTCACTTTTATGTTTTATTGATGCTTACAAAGATTTTGGTCAAGTGGAAGGACAAATCTAAGGAAGGTCCACAGAGAGCACATTAGAGTGAAAAAGAAACAGTTTGTTTTTGAAGACAAACTCTTCTCCAAAGGGCGATTACTGTGAGAACAAGTGTCTTGGGCAAGGGGCTATTAGTCCACATGGCATACAATTTAAGGGCTTCAATAGCAAGGGCTATTTAAGAACGGGTTTCCTCTTTTTCACACTTCTGTTCATGTCACTCAATGAGCAAAGGTCCAAAGGACTTTAGGACCCCTCTCCCAATGAATCACTTCCTAGGCTTATTCATCAGTTGCAATCTCCATTGTTCGATAAGATGGGGTTATGCACAAAGGAGCACCCTTACCTATTGTATTTTTGTCAGCATGGCTATTTGTCACTTCTTTTCTTTGCCATACTCACAATTGTGAGTTGAGAGAATTTATATTCACCTTGTCACTTTTATGTTTTATTGATGCTTACAAAGATTTTGGTCAAGTGGAAGGACAAATCTAAGGAAGGTCCACAGAGAGCACATTAGAGTGAAAAAGAAACAGTTTGATTTTGCAGACAAACTCTTCTCCAGAGGGGGATTATTGTGAGAACAAGTGTCTTGGGAAAGGGGCTATTAGTCCACATGGCATACAATTCAAGGGCTTCAGTAGCCAGGGCTATTTAAGGACGGGTTGGGTGGAGCTCAATATGCTATTTTCCTCTGTTTCACACTTCTGTTCATGTCACTCAATGAGCAAAGGTCCAAAGGACTTTAGGACCCCTCTCTCAATGAATCACTTCCTAGGCTTATTCATCAGTTGCAATCTCCATTGTTCGATAAGATGGGGTTATCCAGAAAGGAGTTCCCTTACCTATTGTATTTTTGTCAGCATGGCTATTTGTCACTTCTTTTTTTTGCCATACTCACAATTGTGAGTTGAGAGAATTTATATTCACCTTGTCACTTTTATGTTTTATTGATGCTTACAAATATTTTGGTCAAGTGGAAGGACAAATCTAAGGAAGGTCCACAGAGAGCACATTAGAGTGAAAAAGAAACAGTTTGTTTTTGAAGACAAACTCTTCTCCAGAGGGGGATTACTGTGAGAACCAGTGTCTTGGGCAAGGAACTATTAGTGCAGATGGCATACAATTCAAGGGCTTCAGTAGCAAGGGCTATTTAAGGACGGGTTTCCTCTGTTTCACACTTCTGTTCATGTCACTCAATGAGCAAAGGTCCAAAGGACTTTAGGACCCCTCTCTCAATGAATCACTTCCTAGGCTTATTCATCAGTTGCAATCTCCATTGTTCGATAAGATGGGGTTATGCACAAAGGAGCACCCTTACCTATTGTATTTTTGTCAGCATGGCTATTTGTCACTTCTTTTGTTTGCCATACTCACAATTGTGTGTTGAGAGAATTTATATTCACCTTGTCACTTTTATGTTTTATTGATGCTTACAAAGATTTTGGTCAAGTGGAAGGACAAATCTAAGGAAGGTCCACAGAGAGCACATTAGAGTGAAAAAGAAACAGTTTGTTTTTGAAGACAAACTCTTCTCCAGAGGGCGATTACTGTGAGAACAAGTGTCTTGGGCAAGGGGCTATTAGTCCACATGGCATACAATTCAAGGGCTTCGGTAGCAAGGGCTATTTAAGGACGGGTTTCCTCTGTTTCACACTTCTGTTCATGTCACTCAATGACCAAAGTTCCAAAGGACTTTAGGACCCCTCTCTCAATGAATCACTTCCTAGGCTTATTCATCAGTTGCAATCTCCATTGTTCGATAAGATGGGGTTATGCACAAAGGAGCACCCTTAACTATTGTATTTTTGTCAGCATGGCTATTTGTCACTTCTTTTCTTTGCCATACTCACAATTGTGAGTTGAGAGAATTTATATTCACCTTGTCACTTTTATGTTTTATTGATGCTTACAAAGATTTTGGTCAAGTGGAAGGACAAATCTAAGGAAGGTCCACAGAGAGCACATTAGAGTGAAAAAGAAACAGTTTGTTTTCGAAGACAAACTCTTCTCCAGAGGGGGATTAATGTGAAAACAAGTGTCTTGGGAAAGGGGCTATTAGTCCACATGGCATACAATTGAAGGGCTTCAGTAGCCAGGGCTATTTAAGGACGGGTTGGGTGGAGATCAATATGCTATTTTCCTCTGTTTCACACTTCTGTTCATTTCACTCAATGAGCAAAGTTCCAAAGGACTTTAGGACCCCTCTCTCAATGAATCACTTCCTAGGCTTATTCATCAGTTGCAATCTCCATTGTTCGATAAGATGGGGTTATGCACAAAGGAGCACCCTTACCTATTGTATTTTTGTCAGCATGGCTATTTGTCACTTCTTTTTTTTGCCATACTCACAATTGTGAGTTGAGAGACTTTATATTCACCTTGTCACTTTTATGTTTTATTGATGCTTACAAAGATTTTGGTCAAGTGGAAGGACAACTCTAAGGAAGGTCCACAGAGAGCACATTAGAGTGAAAAAGAAACAGTTTGGTTTTGAAGACAAACTCTTCTCCAGAGGGGGATTACTGTGAGAACCAGTGTCTTGGGCAAGGGGCTATTAGTCCAGATGGCATACAATTCAAGGGCTTCAGTAGCAAGGGCTATTTAAGGACGGGTTTCCTCTGTTTCACACTTCTGTTCATGTCACTCAATGAGCAAAGGTCCAAAGGACTTTAGGACCCCTCTCTCAATGAATCACTTCCTAGGCTTATTCATCAGTTGCAATCTCCATTGTTCGATAAGATGGGGTTATGCACAAAGGAGCACCCTTACCTATTGTATTTTTGTCAGCATGGCTATTTGTCACTTCTTTTTTTTTACATACTCACAATTGTGTGTTGAGAGAATTTATATTCACCTTGTCACTTTTATGTTTTATTGATGCTTACAAAGATTTTGGTCAAGTGGAAGGACAAATCTAAGGAAGGTCCACAGAGAGCACATTAGAGTGAAAAAGAAACAGTTTGTTTTTGAAGACAAACTCTTCTCCAGAGGGGGATTATTGTGAGAACGAGTGTCTTGGGCAAGGGGCTATTAGTCCATATGGTATACAATTCAAGGGCTTTAGTAGCCACGGCTATTTAAGGACAGGTTGGGTGGAGATCAATATGCTATTTTCCTCTGTTTCACACTTCTGTTCATGTCACTTAATGAGCAAAGGTCCAAAGGACTTTAGGACCCCTCTCTCAATGAATCACTTCCTAGGCTTATTCATCAGTTGCAATCTCCATTGTTCGATAAGATGGGGTTATGCACAAAGGAGCACCCTTACCTATTGTATTTTTGTCAGCATGGCTATTTGTCACTTCTTTTTTTTGCCATACTCACAATTGTGAGTTGAGAGAATTTATATTCACCTTGTCACTTTTATGTTTTATTGATGCTTACAAAGATTTTGGTCAAGTGGAAAGACAAATCTAAGGAAGGTCCACAGAGAGCACATTAGAGTGAAAAAGAAACAGTTTGTTTTTGAAGACAAACTCTTCTCCAGAGGGGGATTACTGTGAGAACAAGTGTCTTGGGCAAGGGGCTATTAGTCCACATGGCATACAATTCAAGGGCTTCGGTAGCAAGGGCTATTTAAGGACGGGTTTCCTCTGTTTCACACTTCTGTTCATGTCACTCAATGACCAAAGTTCCAAAGGACTTTAGGACCCCTCTCTCAATGAATCACTTCCTAGGCTTATTCATCAGTTGCAATCTCCATTGTTCGATAAGATGGGGTTATGCACAAAGGAGCACCCTTACCTATTGTATTTTTGTCAGCATGGCTATTTGTCACTTCTTTTTTTTGCCATACTCACAATTGTGAGTTGAGAGAATTTATATTCACCTTGTCACTTTTATGTTTTATTGATGCTTACAAAGATTTTGGTCAAGTGGAAGGACAAATCTAAGGAAGGTCCACAGAGAGCACATTAGAGTGAAACAGAAACAGTTTGTTTTTGAAGACAAACTCTTCTCCAGAGGGGGATTACTGTGAGAACGAGTGTCTTGGGCAAGGGGCTATTAGTCCTCATGGCATACAATTCAAGGGCTTCAGTAGCAAGGGCTATTTAAGGACAGGTTGGGTGGAGATCAATATGCTATTTTCCTCCGTTTCACACTTCTGTTCATGTCACTCAATGAGCAAAGGTCCAAAGGACTTTAGGACCCCTCTCTCAATGAATCACTTCCTAGGCTTATTCATCAGTTGCAATCTCCATTGTTCGATAAGATGGGGTTATGCACAAAGGAGCACCCTTACCTATTGTATTTTTGTCACCATGGCTATTTGTCACTTCTTTTTTTTGCCATACTCACAATTGTGAGTTCAGAGAATTTATATTCACCTTGTCACTTTTATGTTTTATTGATGCTTACAAAGATTTTGGTCAAGTGGAAAGACAAATCTAAGGAAGGTCCACAGAGAGCACATTAGAGTGAAAAAGAAACAGTTTGTTTTTGAAGACAAACTCTTCTCCAGAGGGGGATTACTGTGAGAACAAGTGTCTTGGGCAAGGGGCTATTAGTCCACATGGCATACTATTCAAGGGATTCAGTAGCAAGGGCTATTTAAGGACGGGTTTCCTCTGTTTCACACTTCTGTTCATGTCACTCAATGACCAAAGGTCCAAAGGACTTTAGGACCCCTCTCTCAATGAATCACTTCCTAGGCTTATTCATCAATTGCAATCTCCATTGTTCGATAAGATGGGGTTATGCACAAAGGAGCACCCTTACCTATTGTATTTTTGTCAGCATGGCTATTTGTCACTTCTTTTTTTTGCCATACTCACAATTGTGAGTTGAGAGAATTTATATTCACCTTGTCACTTTTATGTTTTATTGATGCTTACAAAGATTTTGGTCAAGTGGAAGGAAAAATCTAAGAAAGGTCCACAGAGAGCACATTAGAGTGAAAAAGAAACAGTTTGTTTTTGAAGACAAACTCTTCTCCAGAGGGGGATTACTGTGAGAACGAGTGTCTTGGGCAAGGGGCTATAAGTCCACATGGCATACAATTCAAGGGCTTCAGTAGCAAGGGCTATTTAAAGACGGGTTGGGTGGAGATCAATATGCTATTTTCCTCTGTTTCACACTTCTGTTCATGTCACTCAATGAGCAAAGGTCCAAAGGACTTTAGGACCCCTCTCTTAATAAATCAATTCCTAGGCTTATTCATCAGTTGCAATCTCCATTGTTCGATAAGATGGGGTTATGGTAAAAGGAGCACCCTTACCTATTATATTTTTGTCAGCATGGCTATTTGTCACTTCTATTTTTTCCTATACTCACAATTGTGAGTTGAGAGAATTTATATTCACCTTGTCACTTTTATGTTTTATTGATGCTTACAAAGATTTTGGTCAAGTGGAAGAAAAAAATCTAAGGAAGGTCCACAGAGAGCACATTAGAGTGAAAAAGAAACAGTTTGTTTTTGAAGACAAACTCTTCTCCAGAGGGGGATTACTGTGAGAACAAGTGTCTTGGGCAAGGGGCTATTAGTCCACATGGCATACAATTTAAGGGCTTCAATAGCAAGGGCTATTTAAGGACAGGTTGGGTGGAGATCAATATGCTATTTTCCTCTGTTTTACACTTCTGTTCATGTCACTCAATGAGCAAAGGTCCAAAGGACTTTAGGACCCCTCTCTCAATGAATCACTTCCTAGGCTTATTCATCAGTTGCAATCTCCATTGTTCGATAAGATGGGGTTATGCACAAAGGAGCACCCTTACGTATTGTATTTTTGTCAGCATGGCTATTTGTCACTTCTTTTTTTTGGCATACTCACAATTGTGAGTTGAGAGAATTTATATTTACCTTGTCACTTTTATGTTTTATTGATGCTTACAAAGATTTTGGTCAAGTGGAAGGACAAATCTAAGGAAGGTCCACAGAGAGCACATTAGAGTGAAAAAGAAACAGTTTGTTTTTGAAGACAAACTCTTCTCCAGAGGGGGATTACTGTGAGAACAAGTGTCTTGGGCAAGGGGATATTAGTCCACATGGCATACAATTCAAGGGCTTCAGTAGCAAGGGCTATTTAAGGACGGGTTTCCTCTGTTTCACACTTCTGTTCATGTCACTCAATGAGCAAAGGTCCAAAGGACTTTAGGACCCCTCTCTCAATGAATCACTTCCTAGGCTTATTCATCAGTTGCAATCTCCATTGTTCGATAAGATGGGGTTATGCACAAAGGAGCACCCTTACCTATTGTATTTTTGTCAGCATGGCTATTTGTCACTTCTTTTTTTTGCCATACTCACAATTGTGAGTTGGGAGAATTTATATTCACCTTGTCACTTTTATGTTTTATTGATGCTTACAAAGATTTTGGTCAAGTGGAAGGACAAATCTAAGGAAGGTCCACAGAGAGCACATTAGAGTGAAAAAGAAACAGTTTGTTTTTGAAGACAAACTCTTCTTTAGAGGGGGATTACTGTGACAACAAGTGTCTTGGGCAAGGGCTATTAGTCCACATGGCATACAATTCAAGGGCTTCAGTAGCAAGGGCTATTTGAGGACGGGTTTCCTCTTTTTCACACTTCTGTTCATGTGACTCAATGAGCAAAGGTCCAAAGGACTATAGGACCCCTCTCTCAATGAATCACTTCCTAGGCTTATTCATCAGTTGCAATCTCCATTGTTCGATAAGATGGTGTTATGTACAAAGGAGCACCCTTATCTATTGTATTTTTGTCAGCATGGCTATTTGTCACTTCTTTTTTTGGCATACTCACAATTGTGTGTTGAGAGAATTTATATTCACCTTGTCACTTTTATGTTTTATTGATGCTTACAAAGATTTTGGTCAAGTGGAAGGACAAATCTAAGGAAGGTCCACAGAGAGCACATTAGAGTGAAAAAGAAACAGTTTGTTTTTGAAGACAAACTCTTCTCCAGAGGGGGATTACTGTGAGAACAAGTGTCTTGGGCAAGGGGCTATTAGTCCACATGGCATACAATTGAAGGGCTTCAGTAGCAAGGGCTATTTAAGGACAGGTTGGGTGGAGATCAATATGCTATTTTCCTCTGTTTCACACTTCTGTTCATGTCACTCAATGAGCAAAGTTCCAAAGGACTTTAGGACCCCTCTCTCAATGAATCACTTCCTAGGCTTATTCATCAGTTGCAATCTCCATTGTTCGATAAGATGGGGTTATGCACAAAGGAGCACCCTTAACTATTGTATTTTTGTGAGCATGGCTATTTGTCACTTCTTTTTTTTGCCATACTCACAATTGTGAGTTGAGAGAATTTATATTCACCTTGTCACTTTTATGTTTTATTGATGCTTACAAAGATTTTGTTCAAGTGGAAGGACAAATCTAAGGAAGGTCCACACAGAGCACATTAGAGTGAAAAAGAAACAGTTTGTTTTTGAAGACAAACTCTTCTCCAGAGGGGGATTATTGTGAGAACAAGTGTCTGGGCAACGGGCGATTAGTCCACATGGCATACACTTCAAGGGCTTCAGTAGAAAGGGATATTTAAGGAAAGGTTGGGTGGAGATCAATATGTTATTTTCCTCTCTTTCTCACTTCTGTTCATGTCACTCAATGAGCAAAGGTCCAAAGGACTTTAGGACCCCTCTCTCAATGAATCACTTCCTAGGCTTATTCATCAGTTGCAATCTCCATTGTTCGATAAGATGGGGTTATGCACAAAGGAGCACCCTTACCTATTGTATTTTTGTCAGCATGGCTATTTGTCACTTCTTTTTTTTGCCATACTCACAATTGTGAGTTGAGAGAATTTATATTCACCTTGTCACTTTTATGTTTTATTGATGCTTACAAAGATTTTGGTCAAGTGGAAGGACAAATCTAAGGAAGGTCCACACAGAGCACATTAGAGTGAAAAAGAAATAGTTTGTTTTTGAAGACAAACTCTTCTCGAGAGGGGGATTACTGTGAGAACGAGTTTCTTGGGCAAGGGGCTATAAGTCCACATGGCATACAATTCAAGGGCTTTAGTAGCAAGGGATATTTAAGGACAGGTTGGGTGGAGATCAATATGCTATTTTCCTCTGTTTCACACTTCTGTTCATGTCACTCAATGATCAAAGGTCCAAAGGACTTTAGGACCCCTCTCTCAATGAATCACTTCCTAGGCTTATTCATCAGTTGCAATCTCCATTGTTCGATAAGATGGGGTTATGCACAAAGGAGCACCCTAACCTATTGTATTTTTGTCAGCATGGCTATTTGTCACTTCTTTTTTTTGCCATACTCACAATTGTGAGTTGAGAGAATTTATATTCACCTTGTCACTTTTATGTTTTATTGATGCTTACAAAGATTTTGGTCAAGTGGAAGGACAAATCTAAGGAAGGTCCACAGAGAGCACATTAGAGTGAAACAGAAACAGTTTGTTTTTGAAGACAAACTCTTCTCCAGAGGGGGATTACTGTGAGAACGAGTGTCTTGGGCAAGGGGCTATTAGTCCTCATGGCATACAATTCAAGGGCTTCAGTAGCAAGGGCTATTTAAGGACAGGTTGGGTGGAGATCAATATGCTATTTTCCTCCGTTTCACACTTCTGTTCATGTCACTCAATGAGCAAAGGTCCAAAGGACTTTAGGACCCCTCTCTCAATGAATCACTTCCTAGGCTTATTCATCAGTTGCAATCTCCATTGTTCGATAAGATGTGGTTATGCACAAAGGAGCACCCTTACCTATTGTATTTTTGTTAGCATGGCTATTTGTCACTTCTTTTTTTTGCCATACTCACAATTGTGAGTTGAGAGAATTTATATTCACCTTGTCACTTTTATGTTTTATTGATGCTTACAAAGATTTTGGTCAAGTGGAAGGACAAATCTAAGGAAGGTCCACAGAGAGCACATTAGAGTGAAAAAGAAACAGTTTGTTTTTGAAGACAAACTCTTCTCCAGAGGGGGATTACTGTGAGAACGAGTGTCTTGGGCAAGGGGCTATTAGTCCACATGGCATACAATTTAAGGGGCTATTAGTCCACATGGCATACAATTTAAGGGCTTCAGTAGCAAGGGCTATTTAAGGACAGGTTGGGTGAAGATCAATATGCTATTTTCCTTTGTTTCACACTTCTGTTCATGTCACTCAATGAGCAAAGATCCAAAGGACTTTAGGACCCCTCTCTCAATGAATCACTTGAAGGAGTACGAGCGGAAGTGCGGCGCGAGAGAGAGTGCGAGAAGAAGAGCACGACGATATGGTGAACTCGCTCTACTGTAATGTGTAGAGCATAGTGAGTTCTTGTTAGGTTTTTACAAAAGAATATGTGTACATACCTGGCGGCCCGCCCACTTACCTGGGCGACCACATTGGGATTTATACCCCAACAACCTCCCACTTAAAGTCCAATGTGGTACTTTAAGTGTGAGAGAAGCTACTATACAAGCTAATATACAAGAGATGTAGAGAAGTGATGTACTACCCTACACCTAACTGCTTGCGAAAATGCGCAAAGCTCTCTAAGGGAAGGCCTTTTGTAAGTAGATCAGCAGGATTTTCTGTGGTGTGAACTTTGACAAGCTGAAGTTGCTTATCCTCGAGCATTTCCCTGATGAAATGATACTTCACATCCACATGCTTTGTCTTTGAGTGATAAACTGGATTGCGAGCCAATTGTATAGCATTTTGGCTATCACAATATAACACAGGCATCTCTTCTTTGATTCCCAATTCTGTTACTAATCGATTAAGCCAAATTGATTCTTTGCATGCCTCTGATGCTGCAACATATTCAGCCTCTGTAGTAGACTGAGTAACACAATCTTGTAATCTAGAACGCCATGATACTGCTCCACCAACCAATGTAAAGACATACCCTGATGTAGACCTTCGGTTGTCTAAGTCACCTGCATAATCTGAGTCTGTAAAACCCTTTACACTTAGCTCCTGACTCCCATAGCATATACGCATACTCTTTGTAGCTTTCAGGTATCTCAATATTCCTTTCATTGCCTCCCAATGTTTCTTGCCTGGGTTTGACATGTATCGACTTACTACTCCCACTGCAAATGCAATGTCTGGGCGAGTAGCAATCATTGCATACATCAAACTACCCACTGCAGACGCATATGGAATCTTATCCATTTCAGCCTGTTCTTCCTCAGACACAGGACAATCTTGTTTGCTAAGTTTAACATATGGTGGCAATGGAACACTCAATGCCTTTCCCTTCTCCATATTGAAACGTTGCAAAACCTTGTCAATATACTCTTTTTGAGATAACCAAATCAACTTCTTTGATCTGTCTCTCTCAATGCGCATACCAAGTATATGACTTGCCTCACCCATGTCTTTCATGTCAAATGATTTTGCCATCTTTGACTTCAAAGCTGAAATTTCTTCCAAGTGCTTGCGAGCAATCAACATGTCATCAACATACTGAGGCGGTCCAGGGAGGGCAACAAGAGAGGCGACCTCTAAACACCCCTCAAGGCTCCCGTGCTGCTCAATTGGGGCTGGGGCAACCACAAGCACAATACAACAACAAACCCACAACCAAACCCAAACAAGATAGGGGCACCACCTAGTTATGGTATGCGAACTAGTACGCAAGAGAGATTTTGGCACAACCAAGAAGATGCACCACACAACACACACAAACAACCTCACACCAAGACACACACAAACTGGACCAGAGAGAGCTAGAGCAAAGGGAAGAGAGAGAGAAAAGGATCTTGCGTAATACCTTATTTGTGACTTGCAAATGGAGATGGTTCGTTATGATGCTATCATAGAACTTGTATAAAACTCACTCAATGCTTAGTGATTGCTAAACGTTGCCAAAACACACACACACTGTCTTACGGTGTGGGAGACCTCTCACCACAATACCCTCTTACAATGGATACAAAACTGGCAATGAAAAACACACTAAAACACTTTCTAAAATCAAGATCAACCGATAAAAACTCAAATACACAAGTCACCTTGAATTCACCAAACCGTATTGCACAAATGGAAGGACGAAGATTTGAACGTCGAATCACGCCTTTGATGCACCAAACCTCAATTTATTGATGATGAAGGAGCATATACAATAGTGGTTTTGAGATTTGTGGAACTCACGCTCTCTCACTTGCAATGTGTAGCTCGAAGGCTTCTCTCACACCAAGAGTGAAGCTCACAAGTGGTTGCTACACCTAAGTCTCTCCTCACGTATAGAGTGTTGGGGTGCTATGTGAGATGTTCGAGGTTGTTTTACAAGAAGGAAAGGGGCCTATTTATAGGTTGGAGACCCCTCATTAAGATTATTGGAAATCCTAATTTACAAGCTAACAAATCAGGAGTATGATTTTTTTGAATATCAAAACATTGTGGGCCTTCTTTGTCTGCTTGAGTCATGGGTGTGGGCTCAAAAGAGAGCATTATTGATGGTAGATAAGGTGAAAGTAAGTAGAGAGAGAGAGAGAGAGAGAGAGAGAGAGACAGAGAGAGAGTTACTATACACATGTCTTGAGGCGAGGTGTCTTTTATGGTTAGGTCAATGGCTATTTTGTGTTAGTATGTTAGTGGTTAGTAATCACTAGAAAGTTAATGTTTCATTTACAATGGGTAGAATGAGGTGGATGGTTGAATGAAGTGAGCAAATCCTTGTGATGGTGAAGCTTGAAGATGTTTTGGACTTACTTGTGTAGGTTCTCAAAATGACTATCGATCTTCTTCTTCGTCTTCTCTTCTTTACGCCACCGCCACCAAGGTTGATTATCGTGATGAAAATGGTAATTTCGTTGATGAGATCTCTTGATTTGCAAAGGTTAATCATGGTACACATGCTGAATTTATGTATATATAGAAGGGTTAAGATGGAATTGTACTTTGGAGATAATAGAGAGAGGCATAGAGATGGTGTATGTATGTAGAGGTTCATAAAAGAACTATAGAGATGAGAGAGAAGGGTAATGGTGAAGAGGGTGGGAGAAGACATGGAAATTGCAGGTTTGAGTGAGGGAAGGAGAGGGAGGGATGTGTAAGAGTGAGTAGGTGTGTGGAAGGGTGAGAGAAGACTAAAAACTACTTGTGAGAAAAGTGGGCAGACTGGGGTCCACTCAAAAAATCATAGCTCACTGCTCGTAGCTCCAAAAATCATGAAAAAATTTGAGGTGATTATTCAGAGTGTGGGCTACATTTTCTCGTTTGACCACCGCTCCAAATTCGGAGTGGAGATAGGTGTCAAAATTCTCACCAAAAAGCCTGTTTTTTATGCCTGCAAAAGTCTTTTAGTGGCCCCCTCCTTTGTTGAATTTGTACAATGCATCCAAGAGTGAGCCCCTCCTTTGTCATATTATAATACAAAGCATCCAAGTTGCCCTTGACCCATGCATGGAGAAGGATTTTTGGTGAATAAAGAAATATATACATGGTGGGACTACTGTATGGCCTATTCATGGACTTTAGCTCAATGAGCACATGGTGTTAGAATAATGAGTAAAAATAATAATAAAAATATGGAGGAGTTATGGATATGGAAAGATATTGGAATCATATGATATGGTCCCTCCTTGAATTATTTTGGGTGAAAGAGGAAAAGGTATGCAAGTAAATAATATAATAAAAGTAACCAATGAGTAGAAATCATTTTTTTGTTTTCACGAGGGTGAGGGTGAAAATGTGGGAGTGATTTGTATAAAGGAAAAATATGAGGTTAGAGTATGTACAATATTGGCAAAAAATATAATTATGGTGTAAGAGAATGAAAGAAGGTGTACATAGGTTTAATAAAACACACACCTAAGTAGAATATTTAAATAAAATACCAAAGTAATTATAAAAAATCCCTATATTTAGGCCATATATACAATGAAATATTTACACACAAAGAGGCCATAATATACTTTTTTAATTTTTTTTAATTTTTTTATTTGTTTGGCTCAACTAGCCCAGTGACTAGCTAGCTGAGGGTTTTTTAAGAAGATATGGGAAAAGCCCCCTAACTCACACACGCCTATGTACAGTGAAATGGTAGGGATAGCCATAGCGTTTGGGTGAATTTGGTAGGGTGGAGTAACTTACTATGGCAATTATGGAGAACCGAAAAACGGCTATCATTAGCCCTCCCCCAGGATGATGGTATATTCATGTACCATCATAGAGCATCTTTTCCAAAGAGAGTGCTTTAGAGTCTTTGACAAGATCTTCATTGTTTGGCCCCTTGGAATTTTGGTTTGTGTTACACTCATGCTTCATGGAACAATACTTACATGAGATAGTTGCCTTTTGCTCTGGTAGATCCTTTGGTAGAAGGCGACTCAAGTAAGGCTTCAAGCGATAGCCGTTTACCTTCCTGGAGTGCTCTTTACCATTCAAGTCCATAAGCTGATAGTAACTAGAATTGAAAGCCTTCTTGACTATGTATGGCCCTTGCCATCTAGTTTCAAACTTGGCATCAAAACGATTGTCAAGTCGATTGTCATACCTTAGCACAAGCTCTCCTTCCTTGATGCCTTTGTCCTTCAATTTCTTGTCGTGCGTTTCTTTCGCTTGTGTGGCTTTCCTCTTGTAGCACTCGTATGCTGCTTCTCTTTTCCACTCAAGCTCCACTAACGTAAGAAGTCGATCCATCCATACCTCTTGATCATCTTGTGCTCCTTTGCCATGAAGTCGCATTGTTGGAATGTCGATCTCGATAGGCTGCAAAGCCTCTTGACCATAGACCAAGTGAAATGGTGTGAACTCCGTGGCTTCCCTATATGTGGTTCGATATGCCCACAAGGCACCATCCAAGAAGTCATCCCATAATTTTGTCTTGTTTTGCACCATCTTTCTAATGATTCCTGCAATGACACCGTTAGCCTTCTCCACCAAACCATTTGACTGTGGGTAGTATGGTGTGCTATGACGATGTAGAATGTGAAGCTCTTCACAAACTTCTGTGAGCAAGCCCTTCCTAAACCCTGGACCATTATCAGAAACAATCTCCAAAGGTGTGCCAAATCTGCAACAAATGTGATTGTACACAAACTTGCTAATTGTCCTCTCATTCACTCTTGCCACACTTTGAGCTTCCACCCACCTAGTCATATAGTCTACAGCCACTAGAATGTAGAGTTTACCATTTTTTGTCCTAGGCAGAGGACCCATAGCATCAATGCCCCACTTTTCGAAGGGTCCATTTGCAAGAACTATTTGCCTCGGGCCATGCACCAACCTTCTATTTCCATTTATCTGACAGTTGTGACAGCTTTTACACCAATGTTGAACGTCCACATGCAAGCTTGGCCAAACATACCCCGCAAGCAAAATCTTCTTCACAGTTGATTCTTGGGCAAAATGACCACCACATGCCTCTTCATGCAAACCTTTTAGAATGGCTAGAATTTCCTTGATAGTTGGTACTCTTCTGCACACTTGATCCTTCCTTTTTTGATAGAGGGAGCCTTCTAGGAAGAGATAGAAACTTGCCTTCTTCATGAGTCTCCTCTTCTGAGCCTTCGTGAAGTCTTGTGGAAACTCACCCTCCAAAATGTAGCCAATAATGGGAGCCAATGACTCCAATCCCTGGTATCTCGGTTGCTTGACAGCTGCTGCCACCATGATGACCTGCACTTCTCTCTCAACACATGTAACTGCTTGTTGTGCAAGTAAATCGGCATCTTCATTTTGTTTCCTCGGAATATGATATAGTTGCACTTCTTCAAACTGATTAAACATCTTACGAATGGCATGAACTTTTGTCCTTAAGATTTCATTCTTGCATGGCCAAATGCCTAAAATCTGTTTAACAATGAGAAGTGCATCTCCCTTTACCATGAGACGTTTTATCCCTTGGCCAATGCACATCTTCAAACCATGAAGTAGTGTGTCGTATTCTGCTTCATTGTTGCTAGTTGAACCTGGTAGATTGACCTTCTCTTTCATGACCACCTCTCCACTTGGGTTGAGCAACACTAGCCCTCCCCCTGGTTTCCCTGTGGCTCGTCGAAAAGCTCCATCAAAGAACAAGGTAAAAGCATTGGGAATACTTTTTGGTGGTGGCAATGGTAGGGTCTTTACTTGAGGCACCTTAATTTCCTTCTCATGTACCCTATAAGTGAGAATCCCTGCCAATTGTGCACGCACACTATCTTCTACCTTGAAAGAGTATTGGAACTCTTGCAACTCCATAATCCACTTTGAGATCCTAGTACTAAGATTCATTTGAGATGACACCCAAGGGAACAAATTTTCTGCAGTGAGAATTACAAAAGGTTTTGGTAGCAGGTAGGATCTAAAATTTCTCACCACAAACATGAGAGAAAGCATCATGAGTTTTGCTTCTGTGTAGTCTCTCTCCAAAGCATTCATGACCCTACTAGCAAAGTAGATGGGTCACATCCTTGTACTGTGGGGATCTTGTTGTAGCAACACAGCACCAATTGTTTCCCTTCCAACACTAGAGCTAACAAAGAATGTGTACTCCCAACAAGGAGGCATGAGTGTTGGTAGCTCTGACAAAATTACTTTAATGTTACAAAAATACTCTTCAAGCTCATCAGACCATGCAAATTCTACTTGTTGTGTCAACTTTTGCAAAGGATGAAGCAACTCCGAGGCTAAGTGAATGAAGTGTGACATATACTTCACTTTCTGAATGAAAGAGATGACCTCCTTAAGACTCTTCGGTGATGGGAGCTCAATAAGAGCCTTTTCCTTTGAAGGATCCACCTCAATGCCTTTATAGGAAACCTTGTGACCGAGCAAGATCACTTCATCCTCACCTATGTGGCACTTGTCGGGGTTGAGTTGACCTCCCATGTCGTAGAGCTTCTTTAAACCTTCTTCTACCCTTTGTAGATGCAATGATTTTGAGCTATAAATGCAGAAATCATCAATGAACACCCTAATTGACTTTCCAAAGAATTCTTGAAACACCATGTTCATGAAACGTTGGAATGTTGCAGGAGCATTTGTCAGACCAAATGGCATGACTCTAAAAGCATAACAACCCCAAGGAGTGATAAAGGTTGTTTTCAATTGATCTTCCAATGCGATACCTATTTGAAAGTAGCCTGAGTAGCCATCACACACAGTGTACTTCTCATGACCAGCTACCTCATTTAGTATCTCATCCTGAAATGGGAGGGGAAAGTGATCTCTTTTTGTTGCCTCATTGAGTGGACGATAATCCACACACACCCTCCACTTTCCGTTTTTCTTAGGAGTGACAACAACGGGAGAGACCCACTCTGAATTCTCCACTAGATAAATGAAACCTGCTGCTAGAAGCTTTCTTACCTCCTTGAGTAAAGCTTGCTCCTTGATGACTCCTAGCCTTCGTAGCTTCTGAGCCTTAGGTGTGGCCTCTGGCTTCAACTCAATTTTGTGTTGAACAGCATCTACTCCACGCACATCGGTGTAGTCTTTAGCAAAAAGCCTAGGAAATTTCCTTAGCACACATTTGAACTCCTCTCTTTTATCCTTTGTAAGTGTTGTAGATAGCATACCTTCTAGCATTCTTTCATCTTTCACTTTTTGGTTCTCTTGGGAACCTACCTCTTCCAAACCTTGACAAGAGGTCTCTTGGTTGGTTGGCTTAAACCTTACCCCCATGACTTCGATGGAAGACTCCTCTTCAGTAATGCTGCCGCTACTTTCTTCTTCTGAAGTGTTATCGGTCCAACCTTCTTCCGTCTCACTTTGAGATGATTCTTCATGGAGCTCCTCTTGGCGTTGCTCCTTCATGTCAAAGACAACCTTCTTATGATTGTCGTTCCTACAAATTAGCTTTCCACTCTCTCAATCCTGCAAAGCTCGCATTTTCATTAGCCATGGTCTCCCTAGGATAAATGGGTAACCATTTCCTTTGGTAGACATGACATAGAAGTCCACTGCCTTCTTAATGCCAAAGGCCTCCACAAAAACATTTTTACAAATGCCTACGCACCTAGCCTTGCTATTGTTTGCCATCTTGACCTTAATTTCAGGTGTCTCATGGATGTGCATGCCTAGTTTTTGCATGAGTCCCTCTGTCATGATGCAAATTTTTGCACCCCCATCCACTAGACCTTTCCTAACCAATCTCCGTTTTATGTAACAATCTAGCACACGTGTAATGTTCTCATTCGTTTCAGCTTGTGCAATTTGTACAACAGGCACACTCTCTTTTACCTTTCTCCTAGTGCTAACTGCCCTTGTTAAATCCCTCCTAACTTGTGGACATAATGCAAGAAATTGAGGCCATGAGATATCAGGACCCTTACCTCTCATGTCTTCCAACAGGTTGTATGGAGCCATTCCATGTCCAAGAGTAAAGTCTTGGAGGTTGATACGAGGTCGAGTCCTCTTAGCTTCCTTGGTCTCCTTTGCCTTCTTTTCTCGTCCATGGTCACTTTGTGATGTAACTCCTTCTTTCTCCTTACCTTTCTCTTGGCCACGCTTAATGCCATTTGCTTCCATGTCAACCTCTCTTGAATTTGTCACCTCTACCACATGCACGTTTGGGTCTGGCAAAGGTGGAACTCCTTCCACTCCTTGTGGAGGTGGTCTTGCTCCATTTGGCCTTTGTATAAGCCGTGGTTGCTGACTAGTTCCTTCACCTGCATTCATCACTGGGTAATTCAAGTTAGGTCTCCCTGGCTCCCCACGGGGCCAAGGACAATTATACATCCCATGTCCAGACTCACCGCAATTCCAACATTGCAAGACTCTCCTAGGTCGTGGGTCTCGCTTTTCAGACTTCTTTGCTTGTCCCTTTGGACCTACAGCTTGTGCAAGGTGAATTGACAAGCTGCTTAAAGATTCATTTAACTTCTCAATCACTTCCGCCGTTACCTCAGGAAGCTCCTTACATGTTGATGCTTGTGACTTACCTTTGGGTCTAAGACCTTCTAGCACTTGAGTTTCCTATATTTCTCAGCAGCCCTAGTTTCAGCTGCATCAAAGGTAGCAGGTGCACCCGCCTCAACTTTTACCTTAAGGTCAGGAAAGAGTCCGGCTATGAACCTCTCCTTCTTTAGGAACTCTGCACCATCACCAGGGTTAGCAACATTTCTCACCCATACAGCCCAAAGACGTAGAAACTCTTGCTTGTACAAGTAGTAGTCATCTAAGTCTTTTTGCTTATGAGAAACAATGTCTTGCCATAGCTTTTGAGTGTTTTGGGAATCAAAGAAGTATCTCTTGAAATGATTGACAACTTCCATGTAATTTTCTTTAACTTCCTCAGGCAAAGAGTCAAACCAAGTGCTAGCATCTTTCCTAAGGACTACCTCAAACATTTCTACACGTTCTTGATCAGTTACTATCCTCTTGATACGACAAGACATCTTGAAATTTGCCAAAAATAATTCTGCATCCTCTCCACGCTCTCCAAAGAAAAGAGGATATCCAGACATTTGGTGTTGGTTCTCCATTGAATTGATTTCAAAGTGACACATTTTTGTTTTTTCTTTCTTTAAAAGATCTACACAATAATATTCTCTAAATTGCAATCTATTCTACAACAAAATAAAAATATTCACATCAAATGACCTATGATAATCAATGAGAGGTAGGATGACAGTGTTTGGTGACGCGAGAATTTCTCCTACTCTTTGGGCACCAAACATGAACACCATACGTTGTTGAAAATGGATTTTTCTACTAATTGCAATGTTTATTCTAATGTGTGGAGTGAAATGAAAGGGAAAAACCTCTATTCTTGTGCCATTATCCATTGTCTATGCATGACCTTATGCTTAAAACAAAACAAAAATATAAACGTCCAAACTAAGGTCGTACCTAATGAGAGGCAGAATAAAAGGATTTACTGATGCGTTTATCTCTGCCAACCTAAGAGGACCTAAAATTCTACGAATTACACGTTGAAATTGCAACTTAGTACTAACAATTATGTGTACCTTTTGCCTTGCAATGGGAATGAAGGGATCATACAAATTCTCGTGATTCATGCAAGCTACTTGATTATGCTAAAGGTTGAGCCTACACAAAACATACACAAGCCGTCCTCCGTGGGGGCACCAAATTTGAGGCGGTCCGGGGCGGGCAACAAGAGAGGCGACCTCTAAACACCCCACAAGGCTCCCGTGCTGCTCAATTCGGGCTGGGGCAACCACAAGCACAACACAACAACAAGCCCACAACCAAACCCAAACAAGATAGGGGCACCACCTAGTTATGGTATGCGAACTAGGACGCAAGAGAGATTTTGGCACAACCAAGAAGATGCACCACACAACACACACAAACAACCTCACACCAAGACACACAAACTGGACCAGAGAGAGCTAGAGCAAAGGGAAGAGAGAGAGAAAAGGATCTTGCGTAATACCTTATTTGTGACTTGCAAATGGAGATGGTTCGTTATGATGCTATCATAGAACTTGTATAAAACTTACTCAATGCTTAGTGATTGCTAAACGTTGCCAAAACACACACACACTGTCTTACGGTGTGGGAGACCTCTCACCACAATACCCTCTTACAATGGATACAAAACTGGCAATGAAAAACACACTAAAACACTTTCTAAAATCAAGATCAACCGATAAAAACTCAAATACACAAGTCACCTTGAATTCACCAAACCGTATTGCACAAATGGAAGGACGAAGATTTGAACGTCGAATCACGCCTTTGATGCACCAAACCTCAATTTATTGATGATGAAGGAGCATATACAATAGTGGTTTTGAGATTTGTGGAACTCACGCTCTCTCACTTGCAATGTGTAGCTCGAAGGCTTCTCTCACACCAAGAGTGAAGCTCACAAGTGGTTGCTACACCTAAGTCTCTCCTCACGTATAGAGTGTTGGGGTGCTATGTGAGATGTTCGAGGTTGTTTTACAAGAAGGAAAGGGGCCTATTTATAGGTTGGAGACCCCTCATTAAGATTATTGGAAATCCTAATTTACAAGCTAACAAATCAGGAGTATGATTTTTTTGAATATCAAAACATTGTGGGCCTTCTTTGTCTGCTTGAGTCATGGGTGTGGGCTCAAAAGAGAGCATTATTGATGGTAGATAAGGTGAAAGTAAGTAGAGAGAGAGAGAGAGAGAGAGAGAGAGAGAGAGAGAGTTACTATACACATGTCTTGAGGCGAGGTGTCTTTTATGGTTAGGTCAATGGCTATTTTGTGTTAGTATGTTAGTGGTTAGTAATCACTAGAAAGTTAATGTTTCATTTACAATGGGTAGAATGAGGTGGATGGTTGAATGAAGTGAGCAAATCCTTGTGATGGTGAAGCTTGAAGATGTTTTGGACTTACTTGTGTAGGTTCTCAAAATGACTATCGATCTTCTTCTTCGTCTTCTCTTCTTTACGCCACCGCCACCAAGGTTGATTATCGTGATGAAAATGGTAATTTCGTTGATGAGATCTCTTGATTTGCAGAGGTTAATCATGGTACACATGCTGAATTTATGTATATATAGAAGGGTTAAGATGGAATTGTACTTTGGAGATAATAGAGAGAGGCATAGAGATGGTGTATGTATGTAGAGGTTCATAAAAGAACTATAGAGATGAGAGAGAAGGGTAATGGTGAAGAGGGTGGGAGAAGACATGGAAATTGCAGGTTTGAGTGAGGGAAGGAGAGGGAGGGATGTGTAAGAGTGAGTAGGTGTGTGGAAGGGTGAGAGAAGACTAAAAGCTATTTGTGAGAAAAGTGGGCAGACTAGGGTCCACTCAAAAAATCATAGCTCACTGCTCGTAGCTCCAAAAATCATGAAAAAATTTGAGGTGATTACTCAGAGTGTGGGCTACATTTTCTCTTTTGACCACCGCTCCAAATTCGGAGTGGAGATAGGTGCCAAAATTCTCACCAAAAAGCCTTTTTTTAATGCCTGCAAAAGTCTTTTAGTGGCCCCCTCCTTTGTTGAATTTGTACAATGCATCCAAGAGTGAGCCCCTCCTTTGTCATATTATAATACAAAGTATCCAAGTTGCCCTTGACCCATGCATGGAGAAGGATTATTGGTGAATAAAGAAATATATACATGGTGGGACTAGTGTATGGCCTATTCATGGACTTTAGCTCAATGAGCACATGGTGTTAGAATAATGAGTAAAAATAATAATAAAAATATGGAGGAGTTATGGATATGGAAAGATATTGGAATCATATGATATGGTCCCTCCTTGAATTATTTTGGGTGAAAGAGAAAAAGGTATGCAAGTAAATAATATAATAAAAGTAACCAATGAGTAGAAATCATTTTTTTGTTTTCACGAGGGTGAGGGTGAAAATGTGGGAGTGATTTGTATAAAGGAAAAATATGAGGTTAGAGTATGTACAATATTGGCAAAAAATATGATTATGGTGTAAGAGAATGAAAGAAGGTGTACATAGGTTTAATAAAACACACACCTAAGTAGAATATTTAAATAAAATACCAAAGTAATTATAAAAAATCCCTATATTTAGGCCATATATACAATGAAATATTTACACACAAAGAGGCCATATTATACTTTTTTTTTTATTTTTATTTTTTTTTTGGCTCAACTAGCCCAGTGACTAGCTAGCTGAGGGTTTTTTAAGAAGATATGGGAAAAGCCCCCTAACTCACACACGCCTATGTACAGTGAAATGGTAGGGATAGCCATAGCGTTTGGGTGAATTTGGTAGGGTGGAGTAACTTACTATGGCAATTATGGAGAGTTGAAAAACGGCTATCAATACAAAATAAGGATCAGCCAACTGCCATCCTTAGCCATCTTTGTATATAGACAGTGATCGAACTCACTACGTTTGTAGCCTTGAGAAAGCATAATCTTGTGGAATTTATGGTACCATGCCCTCGGTGATTGTTTTAATCCATAAAGACTCTTTAACAACTGGCATACCCAATCTTCCTTGCCTTTCTCAACAAAACTTTCTGGCTACTGCATGTAAATTTCCACATCTAAATCACCATGCAAGAACGCTGTCTTGACATTTATTTGGTGCAACACCAAATCTAATATGGCAACCAATGCAAGAAAGCATCTCAATGTAGTCATCTTGACCACCGGAGAGAAGTCTTCATCAAAGTCAATGCCTTGTTCTTGCTTAAAGCCCTTGGCAACAAGCCTTGCTTTGTACTTTGGCTGACTATCATGAGCGGTGATCTCATACCTGTAAACCCATTTACAAGGTAGAGCCTTTTTGCCCTGTGGTAATTTAACTAGCTTCCATGTCTTGTTTTTATGCAGAGCTGTCATCTCTGACTGCATGGCCAATTGCCAATTCATGGAGTCCTTCATTTGCACTGCTTCCTTGTAACATGAAGGCTCATTGCAATCAGTCAACATGACATAGTTCATAGATGGAACAAACCTATCAGGAGGTCGCGTGACACATCCAGATCTACGCACAATAGGTGGCTCAAGCTCAGCCACAACCTGTGGTTCCACTCTATCCTGTCCTTGCTCCTCTTGAACCCTGACATTTTGTCTTGCACGTGCAGGTCCATCTTCTTGGAAGACAACTCTTCTAATCTCCTCAACCCTCTCTGGTTTAGAATGATATTTGGATTTATTAAAGTGAACATCATTGCTGCGGACAACCTTTCTGGATTCGGGATCCCAAAGTCTGTACCCCATCTCACCAGAATTACCATAGCCTAGAAAGATGCACTTTCTACTCTTTGGCTCAAGTTTGTTCCTAAATTCCTTTGGAACGTGAGTATATGCCTCACAGCCAAAGACTCTGAGATGCTTGTATGAGGGCATTTTTCCTGACCATACCATCTCTAGCACTGAATCCTTCTGCAAAACCTTGCTAGGAGATCTATTTACAAGATGAACAGTTGTTGATACAGCTGTTCAACCCAAAACCCATTTGGCAGCTGTGCATTAGACAACATACTTCTGACCTTCTCTTGTATGGTCCTATTCATCCTCTCAGCAACACCATTTTGAGGAGGATTGTAAGGAGCAGTAAGTTCACATTTTATACCTTTTGACTCACAAAAGTCTTGAAAGGCCTTTGAAACATACTCTCCACCATTGTCAGTGCGTAAGCATTTAAGCTTCTTACCACTCTGATTCTCCACAAGTGTCACAAACGTTTTGAAAACACTAAACGCTTCATCCTTGTGCTTGAGACAGTAAACCCATACTTTCCTCGAGTAATCATCTATAAATGTCATAAAGTAAGAAGCTCCCCCTAGAGATAGGTTAGGCATAGGTCCACACAAATCACTATGAACAAGTGCCAACTGTGTATCTCTTCTACTGCAACTATGCTTATGTGGCTGCTGTGTTTGCTTACCATACAGACAATGTTCACAGAATTCAAAATATTTAAATGAAAAGCCATGCAAATAACCAGAACGAGACAAGATTTCCATTCCCTTCTTGGACATATGTCCTAACCGGCTATGCCACAAAGAAACGTTCGGCTGCTCGGTTACATTGATTACATTTTTAGAGACATTTGATACATAAATCATGTAAAGTCCTCCAGACATTACTCCATGTGCTACTGTCATAGAACCCTTGGATATCTTCCACATGTTCTGTCCAAAAGTGGTGACGTAGCCAGCATCATCAAGTAAACCTGTGCTGATCAAGCTCTTTGTAATTGCGGGAACATGTCTCACATTCTTCAGCGTGAAAGAAGAGCCATTCTGAAACTTCAATTGAACATCTCCAACACCTAAGATCTCACATGTCTGCCCATTGCCTAGCCGAACATGATCTTTAGTGGTCACATAAGAGGTAAACCACTCCTTGTTTGGAGACACATGAAGTGATGCCCCTGAGTCTATAATCCAGTCACTCAGTGCATTTCGATCAGATGCTGTAAGAAGAGCTGAGTCCATTGTATTCTTCAAGAAGTAGATGTCTCCTGACACTAGACTGTCATCCTCTGCAACAGTGTTTGTCACATTTATTTCTTGAATCTTCACTGAGGACTTGTTCTTCTCACCATGGTCTTCAGCTTTCTCTTTGCCTTTTTCTGCTTTCCATTCTCTGCAGTCTCTTTTCATGTGACCCTTCTTGCCACAATGGTAGCATTCTATGTCACTCTTGCCTTTAGCACTGCGGGACTTGCTACGAGACTGATTCCTCTTTCCACCTTTGTACTTTTCTTTGGTCCTTCCCCTAACAACTAAGGCTGTTCCTTTGCCTTTGTCCATTGTCTTTCTATTGGTTTCTTCAGTAAGCAGACTTCCTTCTACACCTGCTATGTTCAAACCATCTGGAGGTGCAGAATTACTCAAAGCTGTGCGAAAAGTGTCCCAACTTTCCGGCAATGTGATCAACAGGAACATAGCTCTAACAGGTTCATCAAACTTGACACCTTGAGCTGACAACTGACTATAGATTGTGTTGAATTCATTCAGATGATTGGACATAGGTGTCCCTTCTTTTATCTTCAAGTCAACAAGCTTCTTAAGCCAATATACCTGTGAAGCTGCACTCTGTTTCTCATAAAGATCACTCAGCTTTAACCATGCTTGATAATCCGACATCTCCTCTGCTACATTGAAGTAAACTCTTTCTGCCAAAGTCGACATAATGGTAGAAAGTGCCAATTCATCCATTTCGCTCCATTCATCTTCGTCCATATCTTCTGGTTTTATCCCCTTGAGCTTTATAGGTTTTATCTGCTTCTTTTGTACCAACACGTGCCAAATCTGCTTCTTCCACAATGGGAAATTGGTTCCATCCAGCTTCTTGATATTGTAAAGAGCAGTGTCCTGTGATCCAGCCATAGCTACGCTTCACAGTGGTTTACTTTCCTGGGAAAAATTCGGCAGAGTTTCCCCTGTAAACTGACCTCTGAACCAATATCAACCTGTCAAATGAACCAAGAAAGCTTCATATTCTGCATAAATTTCAGCAGAGTCTCCTTTGTAAAATGGCTCTGGTGTACTCAAAAATTAGACCAGAAAGCAGCTCAAAAAACACTGTCTCTCTGACACTGTAAGCTGCGGGTAAACCTATCCTGCACCTGTACTGTCTCTCACTGTCCTGTCACTGTCCTGTAAGCATAGACTGTGACAATGCCTCAACGGCAGTAAAGCAAAGATGCAATCCCAACTGTCTAACTCACAGTCAATACATCCTAGATGCCTATCTAAGGGTGCTCGAGGGATCGCTCCAAGACCTGTATCACCGAAAGGATCTCAACATTCGAGAATCCCCCAGCTCAATAAAACCTCACTCGACCCTCAACAAAGGCTGCAGTAAATCTGACAGTACATAGACTTCCCACAAAGTCATACATCCACAAATTTCCCACTGTATGCTGTAACCGCTGCGGCGGTTGTTTGCTGCGTGACTCACAGCCAGCAAACCCTCAACAGACATACATCATCTCTGACAATACATCCCATGTGGAAGTACCTGCAATGTCAGGATGAAATCTGGAATATCAAGCAGCAAACACAAGCTACTTGATGAACTAGTGGATGTCGCCTACAGTCTGTGTGTAGATGCGCCCGTGTCGTATGTGACACGCCTCCAAGAACTGTGAGCCGTCCTTTGATGTGTAGACAACCACAAATCAGCACTCTGGGAGTGTCGATATCCTCAGCACCTGCAGTCGTAGGCCAAAAACCCAAATTTGCAGAGTCGGATCTGCACCCGCTGAGATCACGTAGTGGAAAATGGCCTGTACAGACCTTTGTCGAAGCCGAACGGTGGCTGAGATGACCTCAGAATGAAATTCTGACAACACCGAGCCCTTAGGGTTCGCTCACGAGATCTGGGGCCGTGTCTTTGCTTGTCGAATTTCACTCCAATGTGAGCTGGTGACTCTAGCCTCCTGCAGTGCTGCCCCGAGCCTCGATCTGAGATCTGATACCAGTTGAAGGAGTACGAGCGGAAGTGCGACGCGAGAGAGAGTGCGAGAACAAGAGCACGACGATATGGTGAACTCGCTCTACTGTAATGTGTAGAGCATAGTGAGTTCTTATTAGGTTTTTACAAAAGAATATGTGTACATACCTGACGGCCCGCCCACTTACCTGGGCGACAACATTGGGCTTTATACCCCAACATCACTTCCTAGGCTTATTCATCACTTGCAATCTCCATTGTTCGATAAGATGGGGTTATGCACAAAGGAGCACCCTTACCTATTGTATTTTTGTCAGCATGGCTATTTGTCACTTCTTTTTTTTGCAATACTCACAATTGTGAGTTGAGAGAAGACAAAGAAAGCTCAAGGCACACAACAGAGAGTATATTACTTAGTGTGCAATGGAAAGATAGATAGCCCTAGAGTGATGGGCGTATATACAATGCACGGTGGGAAAGACCTCGCAAAGAGGGAAAAAATTCCCCGATGGTCCTAGTGTGTTCACACACATCACTACCACATGTATATGGTAACTAGTTTGTTGAACCCTTGTCTTTGATTTTGAAGATATAGATGATCTTCATGGGTGTTAATTGTCCTGATTTGGCATGAGAAGTCCATAGAAGATCTTTGACGTTTCTATTCTCCCAACAATAGACTCCGATCCTAGGATTATCCGTGCTAAGCCGTTTCAAAGGCTTCAAATCAACTTGATCGTATTCCTTAAATTCTAAAGTCGATGGTCCTTCTTTTGCTACCATATCTAGAATTAGGGTTTACTTATAACCCCCATTTGTCTATCACATCAGGGTTTCCAACTTGCAAATATTGAGTTACGTTTTTATCCATATACATTTTTTCTTGTTTGTTTGCACAGATTTACTCTTCAAACTCTACGTCATGGTCATCAATGCAAATGGCATAATCTTCATTAGGATCCAGGGAAACCTGAGCTCCATGGCCATTTAGTCTTATAAAATGTGAGTATGTGCTTATATCGCACTGTCGTTCCGGTTGCTGAATGAGTTGAATAGGAAGACATTTTAGATATTGATTCTGAGAATGTTTCTGAGACTTCTTTACAGATAGTGTCCAAGTGATCGCCTTGATTCACACTCTCTTCGGTTGATACTCTACTAGCGGTCTCTCCAAATATGCCTTGGTTTGCTAGTATACGACCAGAGCTAAAGTTCATGTAGACTTGTGAAGGCCTGGATCGGATTGACTTGTTATCAATTTCTTTTACTTGACTCGATTGCAACTCCTGTCAAGCTTTCAATTTCTTGTCTATAACCTGATTCCTACGTCATGGTCATCAATGCAAATGGCATAATCTTCATTAGGATCCAGGGAAACCTGAGCTCCATGGCCATTTAGTCTTATAAAATGTGAGTATGTGCTTATATCGCACTGTCGTTCCGGTTGCTGAATGAGTTGAATAGGAAGACATTTTAGATATTGATTCTGAGAATGTTTCTGAGACTTCTTTACAGATAGTGTCCAAGTGATCGCCTTGATTCACACTCTCTTCGGTTGATACTCTACTAGCGGTCTCTCCAAATATGCCTTGGTTTGCTAGTATACGACCAGAGCTAAAGTTCATGTAGACTTGTGAAGGCCTGGATCGGATTGACTTGTTATCAATTTCTTTTACTTGACTCGATTGCAACTCCTGTCAAGCTTTCAATTTCTTGTCTATAACCTGATTCTTGTAGCAGTTTTAATCAAGTTAGCTATTCCTTCACAAAGACTATACAATTCTTGCTAACTATTGTGATTGGTCTATGTGTATCACTTCGATTTGAGCTAAGTGAGTCAGCAATTGAGACTTTCAAATTCTACTTTTGGGAAAAGCCAAAGGACTAATCTGCAACCTGGAAACTGAGTGAACATTTACTAATTTGGATCCGATTGAACCCAAAATTGACCGGTGGTCTTGTATTATGTTGTTCTAACACTATACAAGCTGAAAAGTTAAAAATTTTGTCTATGTGTATCAGAATTAAATAATCACGATTATTTAATTTTCTCCATTTTTTGCACTTTTTAGATTGTTCTACCAAGTATTCAACTTATTAAGGTCTCTCGACAAGTTTCATTGAGTTTGAACAAAATTTATCCAAGTTATCAACTATTTCATGTCCGTAGACTCAATTTTCGAGAATCTGGCTTAGCTCACTTTTGTGATCCAAATTTCACCAAATTTGATTTGTGTGGTCTATTTGATATGCTTGACCATCTGGTACACTCAAATGTGCAAAAGTGTCCAATTTTGTAGCAAATCTAAATAATTGTGATTACTTACTCGTGGTATTTTTATGCATTTTTTGCTACAATATTGACACAGACTGGTTAAGTAGCTCAACTTAAGCTCCCTAGCCAAGTTTCATTAAGTTTGATAATCCCTATTCAAATGGTCAATAGTTTTGTGTCTGCAGACTGACTTTACAAATTTGGCCATAATTTCTACTTCAATGATTCAAGTCTTACCAATTTGATTTGTGGGCTTAATATAACTTGCTAAAACTAGTGGTATGTTGAGTTGGTCAAAAAAGTTGAAAAATGGAACAAAAGTAAATAATCACGATCATTTACTCCTAGAAAAGTTTTGCACCTTTTTGGTCAACAGAGCATGTACACTTGTTTAACACTTCAATATAAGCCTCTGAGTCAAGTTTTACTAAGTTTTAACAATATTTTCCTAAGTCACACTCAAGTTCTCAACAATCAGTACATATTTCACTTTTTACCAAGCTTTTAGTCAGTTTGGTGATCCTAATTCTATGGGCCTTTACAAAAGATGTTTGTACACATGCATGGAGTCTCTAGTATCAACCTTGGTCACTTTTGAGCTGAAAGTAAATAATCACGATTATTTACTTTTGGCCCAAAATTAGCACTTTTTTCAACTTTTCCAATGGACAGTCTTTTATGATCTATTTTAATCCTCTTAGTCAAGTCAAAACTTAATTTGGCCTAAAATGTCAAGAAAAAGTAAATAATTTGAGTTTTTGCAAACTCTTGAAAATTTACCTCCGATGCGTCCTTAAGCTTACCCACTGGTTTATACAATTTCTAAAGCATAATCTCCAGTCGGATTCAATGGTTGACAATCTTTTGGTGTTGTTTCAAGCCATAGACCTAAACTTCTACAGCTTCACATAAACAACTTACAATTGATTCTTCTAGAGAGATCAATTTTCTGAGATCCCACCTCGGATTCTACTTACCCTATTCCTAGATTCTACTGCAATGGGGTTGTGGAGAGTGTCCGCAAACACTCGTTTTCTTGTTTTTTATGGTTTTTTGAGCCTTGATCTTAAGATTTGTCTCGTCTATCAATCATTCTCAAAATCCTAATATAATCCTATAGTCCTACAATCCTAAAAGGTACTTAGCAAGTGCACCTACTTCCAAGCTACCTCTACACATCAAAAGACGAGAATCTTAAGCTATGTAGTCTTAAAAGAAAAGGTTTTGACTTTAGGTGATCCTAGAGGAAGTTAAAGGACAACTACACAAGACGCTCGTGTTTTTCCCTAGTTTAGATCTCTTCGATCCCTGACACCCGTCCCAAATGCTAGTCGTTAATCGGCAAACAAATCATAATTGTTACAACATCAAACGACATCCAAATGTTACGAAACTTCTATGACATATTTATAAGACTCTAAGCACACATGCTTATGGTCTCAAATCTCACTTTAGGTCAAGTGCAAAAATCACGATTATTAACAGCAATGAGTTTTGACCTAGTCGTTTTTGACCCAGAATGCATCTAAATGCTTAGCAATGATGTCCCAATACCCACCTATACTTATTTTAAGATTTTCAAGCTCAAATTCCTACTTATATGATGAATTAGGCCGCAACTTGGCGATGTCAAAAGCTACGGATTACCATGAAATGCTAGAGCTCTTACCTGCGGTTGCAACGTAACAGACAGCACTGCAATCTGACAACCAAGAAGGGAGAAGGAAGCACGAGAAAGAGAGAAGTGAGCGTCATTAGATCACATTGTGTTTCATTATCCAAAAAATTGCAAAATACTTACAAAAATTAGCTTTCATACCTTAGCCAAGGTTTTTGTGGTCAAAACTAATAATCTGAGAGCTCTAACTAAAGATAGGTTGATACAATCTAGAACCATGTAGCCCCGGCTCATCAATTACATTGTTTATTTGGAAAGTAGAAATTACAACATTCCTGATTCATCGAAATAATAAGTGTTTAAGCTCCAAAAAATGTTATCCGAGTTAGCTTGCTGCTAACAACTGCCCTGCACTAAGCTTGAGGAGCACTCAGTGCTACCTTTGGAAGCCTTTATTTCATTTGTTGTTTTTAGCTTTTGTTTGAGTTTGTGTAGATCTGTTTGTGGCTATAATGTGCAAATTTACCAGGATTTGTTAGAATCTGTTAGTGTTAAAATATGCAGGTTTTGCTAAGTTCTATAACGTGCAGGTGTTAGCAGGTTTGTTAGCTAGTGTTGTTGTGTTGTAATGTGCAGTAGACAATGTGAAGGTTGATTGTTTTGTCAGTGTGTACTTTATTCTGTTAGGCAGTGTGTGAGCAGAGATAATTGGTGATGGCGGGGGTTGGGTGAAGTGGGTGAGTGTGTGGGTGTGCTATGAGAGAGAGAGAGAGATAGAGAGAGAGAGAGAGAGAGAGAGAGAGCAGGCTCGGCTAGCGTGGCCGACAGAGAGCGAGAGGGGGGTTTGGTCAACGTGGTGGGGAAGGGTGAGGGGAACGGGGAATGTGGTGAGGGTGAGAGAGGGAGGAGAATGAGAGGGGGTGTGTGTGTATCATGAGAGAGAGAGAGAGAGAGAGCGAGAGAGAGAGAGAGAGAGAGAGAGAGAGAGAGAGAGAGAGAGAGAACCATTGTATTGCGCCCGTGGGGCCATTCTCACAGAGAGCGAGAGAGAGAGTGTAGAACGGGAGAGAGAGAGAGAGAGAGAGAGAGAAAGAGAGATGAGTGAGAGGCTTGGGTGAGTGGAGGCCCGCCATAGGGAGAAAAACAAGAGGGAAGAGGGAGGGGATAATGAGGTTGAGGGAGGGTGGACAAGAGGGGAGAGGAAGAGTGTGGTATGGCGGCCCGCCGGGGGGGGGGGGGAGTATGGACGAGTGAGAAGGGATAAGAGAGAAAGAGAGAGAGAGTGCTAACATGAATAATGAAAGAGAGAGAGGGAGACTTGTAAAAGCATGGAGGCCCGCCAGTGGAAGAAAAGCGGTGGCAGTTTGTTTTATGCGCCCTTTGGGCTGGGTGACACAGGAGCACAGATAAGAGAGAGATGGTGGATTGGCGGAGCTGAGCAGGAGAGAGAGAGACCCCTGTCTTCTGGTGATAATGGAGGGAAGTGGGGCCAAACTGGTGGTGGACCGCTGTCTGCAAGGTGAATGTAAAAAACTGTTTTTCATTGTTTTCTCGTATTGTGCTTCTCCCCGATTGGGGTTGGTTCTTGTGGCCGCGGTTTCCAAAATCGGCCCTCATTAGTGGACAGTGACGCGCTATGGCTAGCGGTGCCTTCAGAGCTGGGCCGCATGGGCCATATCAGGAGGAGGGGGAAAAAAAGAGAGAACTCGTGGCTCACCGATTGACCAGGGAATTGTCGAGCCCTCTAGTGGTGTTGCCGTGCTTCGGGCAGAGGAAAGATAAACCTTTTTTTTCTTTATTTTCTTGATTCCGTAAATCGTCTATCAGTGTTTTTTGCATGTTAATCATCATTTCATTCATCCTTTTGAGCATGTCTTCTATGGCTGTAAGCAGTGTTGCAGCTGTCGTTCCCACTTGTGCTGGTTTGGTGGATGTTGTTTTCTCGCTTTGATTATCGTTAGGGACATCTTCTTCCTTTGAAAATATCACAATTGTCTCCTAAGTCAATAGCATTTGACACACACTCTTCTAGGGTCATATGTTTCTTGCTATACAATATAGCATGAAGTTCTTTGTTTAGCAGTCCCTCTAGAAACAATGATAGTAATCTTTCTTCTGCTGGTATTTCTAGTTATGGGCATCTTGCAATGCATTGCTTCATTCTACTTCGTACCAGTGGCCTTTTTGCCAGGAGGCAAATCACATAAAGTCCATGTGTCATTTTCTATAAGAGCATCATATTCTGATTGCATGGCAGCCATCCAATTTTCAGAATTATGTGCTTCATCAAAAGACAGAGGTTTCTCAACATCATGTGAGCTAGACACAGCCAAAGCATAACAATTGGATGCATAAGATGCATGGAAAGAGCGTGAACGAGTATGACTAGAAAAAAGTGCATCCAATTTACTGTCACGCAATGTATGCACCAGCCATTTTGGCCTACCTCTAGCCTGCTCATTTTTAGCCCTTTCCTCATCAAGTATATCAGGTACATCTGCATTAGTTATAGGCTGATCTGTAACATTTCGGAAACCCTCATAGGGTGTACATTTGCCTCATTGGAATTTACATTCAAAATTCCACCACTGAAAAGAGGCAACAAAGTGTCATAAATGTTCTAGGAGCTTACATTATTGTCTCTATTACATGACAGCAAGGGCTAAATAGAATCTTCCACAAACACTACATCTCATGAAACCAGAATACGCTTTATTTATGGATGATACAACCTATAACCTTTGCTTTCAGCACTATAACCAATTAAAATACATTTGACAGTCTTATCATCCAATTTTTTGTGTTGTGTTTGTGGCACCAAAGCATATGCCAAATAGCCAAAAACACGCATGTACTCAATAGAAGGCTTTCTATCATGCCATGCTTCATATGGAGTAATAGATTGAAAAGCTTTTGTAGGACACTTGTTAAGTACATAAGTGGCACACATGATGGCCTCAAGCCGAAAAGAATGCAGCAAAGCTTGACTATTGACCATACATCGTGCCATTTCCATAATAGACCTATTTTTCCTCTCAACTACACCCTTTTTTTGAGGCGTAAAAGGCATTGTACATTGGTGTATTATCCCACGACTAGACAGAAATGCATTAAATTTATGAGACATATACTCCCCCCCTCGATCGGAATGAAGGGTTCCCATAGTACATTCAAGACATTTTCAGCCATAGGCAGAAATTGTTTGAAGCACATAAAAACTTCGGACTTCACTTTAAGCGGAAATACCCATGCATGCCTGGAGTAATCATTAATGAAAGTCACGAAGTACAAGTAATTGCCCAAAGATGGAGTTTGCATGGGCAAACATCACTATGTACAAGCTGCAAACTGTATGTGGACCTAACTGAAATATCCTTTGGAAACTTAGAACGCTGCATTTCACCCAAAATATAGCCTTCACAAACATGTTTGACAGGTGCTTCAAGAGGCAAAGAAGCAACCATATCAGCTTTCTACAAACGCAGCAAACTGGAAAAATTCAGATGCCCAAAACGTGCATGCCACAGTTTTACATCTGAAATAGTCCTTGAATCTGCAATTGCATTTGCAAAATTTTGTCCACACTTGTCATACAAAGTGAGCTTATACATCCCACTGCACAAAAGGCCAGATGCAACAATTTCATCACCAGAATTGAGATCATGAATTGTACATCTATCATCCACAAATTTGACTACAAGTCCAAGTCTAGCAATTGCAGATACAGACAAAAGATTCTTCTTGATCTCAGGTACATAAAGTGCATCAACAAGTGTGACAGGACTGCCATTTGCAGCAGTAAACACAATCTTTCCAACCCCCTGAACTGAATAAGAGGCATTGTTGGCACAAGACACTGAAATCTCATGAGGGACAGACTCAAGAGAGGTGAAGAATGCATGATGTGAGGTAATGTGCTTTGTAGCACCACTATTGAAATACCACACATGTGAATCTGCAGCAACTGACATGCATGCATCATGGACGGCAAAATTGTAAGTGCACTCTGCACTAAAAGCCCATAGTCTCCTTTCATAGAAGACTCAACAATGGCTGCATTTGTAGTGGAACCAGCATTTGCAGTGGAACCACCCTCTTTTTTCTTAGCTTCTTTGGCCTTCAACTTAGGACACTGCTTGATCAAGTGATCATTAGCTTTACAATAATGCCAACGCATCTCCTTTTTGCCCTTATGACCAGAATTTCCAGACAAATTGTTACGAGTAGAAGCATTAGGAATAGAAGTTTTTCCACTCGTAGCAAAACCATAAGAAGTGGTTGCATTGCTGTTACCACCCTTTCTTTGAGAAGCAATAAAAGCATGTTCAACTACATGCTGCCTAGTCCTGTTTTGTTTGGAAAGTGACTCTTACAACAGCAATGTGCATAATGCATCATACTTGACAACTTAAGGATTTCGTTGGGTCATAACTCTCCAAGTACTAGCAAAAGTCTGGCAAGAATCTGGTAAGGCACCAAGAACAGTATGCATAAGGGAACTGTCTGAAATGACTTCACCTGCAGAAACAATTTTCTCATTGATATCCTTGACACCAGCAATAAAAGTGTCCATATCATATTCCTCATCCATAATCTTCGATTCCAGCTCTTTACGCAGCAATGAAATTTTTGCCTAATTGTGGCTTGCATAAAGACCAGCCAGATATCCCAAGCCTATTTTGCAGATTTTGTTGAACAAATGTGAGGGGTAATGGTGCACTTCACAGACAACACAATCAATGCATGCGCCTGCACATCCTTTACATCCCAATGAGCTTGTTCTAATGTAGGCAAAACAACTCTAATAGCAGCAATCCTTGCAACAAGACCTGCCACATCCTCAACATCGCCTACATCCTCAGAACCAGGACGTACATAAATGCCTTGCACAATATTCTAGACGCCCTTTAACATAAGAACATGTTGCATCATGTAAGCTGTGCGCTCCTTGCCGCACTGTCGAAGCAAGGGACTTGCCGATACACCGTGTGCGAGCCACAAATGGCTCCAAGCACACAACAAGACTAATCTAGCAAGCTCAAGAGAGCAAAGGGTGTGTCACTCGCCGCTCTACGCTCGCCTTCGTGGTGGATTCCTCGCCGCGATGAAGAAGAAGCTGCAGTCGTGCCGCGCTCAACCGCTTCGCCGCCGTCGTGCCTTCGTAATGCTCGATCGCACACACACACTCCCTCTCTCTCTCTCTCTCTCTCTCTCTCTCTCTCTCTCTCTCTCTCTCTCACATACACAAACACACAAGGAAGTGAAGAAGAAGAAGATGGAGATGGAGATGGACCAAGAGCACTCTTCTATTGCACAAATGAGAGAATGAGTGAATTTTAGGTTTAGTTGGCTTTTATATGAGCTCACCCCATTCACACTTGGGCGCCCATGCTTAGCCAATGAATCCTCGAATGTCCCAGTAAGAGTGCGCCTCTCATCTGCGATCACTCTTACCCTTTTCCTATTGGTCCGACAAGCCCGGTACCTGACTCTACCAAATACATAATACACGTTCGTCGTAGGTGATGGGGTGTCCGTGAGCCGTGAGAGTTAACATAAGCCCACATAGGGTAATTGTCCCCATCCAGTCTGTCCTCAGCAACAAACATCTTGAACACATCTGTGTTGTTGTCAGCCATGGAAAATACATGCACCTGATGTGAAAACTATCCAAAATGAGGAGAAACTAAGTGAGACCATCACGTGCTATATAGAACAACCCGCAGTAGACTGTATGGGACCTGTTATGCAATATTTGGCACTAACAAAAAATCTGCACAAAATGACCAAATTGCATGTGCAGACCTCGTTGTAATGGAAACGGAGGCCGAAATGAGCCCGAACCAGAAATTTGAGCAGACCTACACGAACACTCGCCAAAGCTCACTGAAATCGGAGAAAATGAATAGGTGTGTGTTGGATCTGCTGGCGACTAAGCCTATGAGGATGCAACCTGCTCTGATACCAATTGTTGGAATTAGGGTTGCAAAAAAACACACACATCTTGGAGAAGGCAAAGGAAGCTCAAGGCACACAACAGAGAGTGTATTATTTAGTGTGCAATGGAAAGATAGATAGCCCTAGAGTGATGGGCGTATATATAATGCACGGTGGGAAAGACCTCGTAAAGAGGGAAAAAATTCCCCGATGGTCCTAGTGTGTTCACACACATCACTACCACATGTATATGGTAACTAATTTGTTGATCCCTTGTCTTTGATTTGAAGATATAGATGATCTTCATGGGTGTTAATTGTCCTGATTTGGCATGAGAAGTCCATAGAAGATCTTTGACGTTTCTATCCTCCCCACAATAGACTCCGATCCAAGGATTATCCGTGCTAAGCCGTTTCAAAGGCTTCAAATCAACTTGATCTAATCCCTAAATTCTAGTTCGATGGTCCTTCTTTTGCTACCATATCTGGAATTAGGGTATTTACTTCTAACCCCCATTTCTCTATCACATCAGGGTTTCCAACTTGCAAATATTGAGTTACGTTTTTATCCATATACATTTTTTCTTGTTTGTTTGCCCAGGTTTCCTCTTCAAACTCTATGTCATGGTCATCAATGCAAATGGCATACTCTTCATTAGGATCCAGGGAAACCTGAGCTCCATGGCCATTTAGTCTTATAAAATGTGAGTATGTGCTTATATCGCAATGTCGTTCCGGTTCCTGAATGAGTTGAATAGGAAGACATTTTAGATGTTGATTCTGAAAATGTTTCTGAGACTTCTTTAAAGATAGTGTCCACGTGATCGCCTTGATTCACACTCTCTTCGATTGATACTCTACTAGCGGTCTCTCCAAATATGCCTTGGTTTGCTAGTATACGACCAGAGCTAAAGTTCATGTAGACTTGTGAAGGCCTGGATCGGATTGACTTGTTATCAATTTCTTTTACTTGACTCGATTGCAACTCCTGTCAAGCTTTCAATTTCTTGTCTATAACCTGATTCTTGTAGCAGTTTTAATCAAGTTAGCTATTCCTTCACAAAGACTATACAATTCTTGCTAACTATTGTGATTGGTCTATGTGTATCACTTCGATTTGAGCTAAGTGAGTCAGCAATTGAGACTTTCAAATTCTACTTTTGGGAAAAGCCAAAGGACTAATCTGCAACCTGGAAACTGAGTGAACATTTACTAATTTGGATCCGATTGAACCCAAAATTGACCGGTGGTCTTGTATTATGTTGTTCTAACACTATACAAGCTGAAAAGTTAAAAATTTTGTCTATGTGTATCAGAATTAAATAATCACGATTATTTAATTTTCTCCATTTTTTGCACTTTTTAGATTGTTCTACCAAGTATTCAACTTATTAAGGTCTCTCGACAAGTTTCATTGAGTTTGAACAAAATTTATCCAAGTTATCAACTATTTCATGTCCGTAGACTCAATTTTCGAGAATCTGGCTTAGCTCACTTTTGTGATCCAAATTTCACCAAATTTGATTTGTGTGGTCTATTTGATATGCTTGACCATCTGGTACACTCAAATGTGCAAAAGTGTCCAATTTTGTAGCAAATCTAAATAATTGTGATTACTTACTCGTGGTATTTTTATGCATTTTTTGCTACAATATTGACACAGACTGGTTAAGTAGCTCAACTTAAGCTCCCTAGCCAAGTTTCATTAAGTTTGATAATCCCTATTCAAATGGTCAATAGTTTTGTGTCTGCAGACTGACTTTACAAATTTGGCCATAATTTCTACTTCAATGATTCAAGTCTTACCAATTTGATTTGTGGGCTTAATATAACTTGCTAAAACTAGTGGTATGCTGAGTTGGTCAAAAAAGTTGAAAAATGGAACAAAAGTAAATAATCACGATTATTTACTCCTAGAAAAGTTTTGCACCTTTTTGGTCAACAGAGCATGTACACTTGTTTAACACTTCAATATAAGCCTCTGAGTCAAGTTTTACTAAGTTTTAACAATATTTTCCTAAGTCACACTCAAGTTCTCAACAATCAGTACATATTTCACTTTTTACCAAGCTTTTAGTCAGTTTGGTGATCCTAATTCTATGGGCCTTTACAAAAGATGTTTGTACACATGCATGGAGTCTCTAGTATCAACCTTGGTCACTTTTGAGCTGAAAGTAAATAATCACGATTATTTACTTTTGGCCCAAAATTAGCACTTTTTTCAACTTTTCCAATGGACAGTCTTTTATGATCTATTTTAATCCTCTTAGTCAAGTCAAAACTTAATTTGGCCTAAAATGTCAAGAAAAAGTAAATAATTTGAGTTTTTGCAAACTCTTGAAAATTTACCTCCGATGCGTCCTTAAGCTTACCCACTGGTTTATACAATTTCTAAAGCATAATCTCCAGTCGGATTCAATGGTTGACAATCTTTTGGTGTTGTTTCAAGCCATAGACCTAAACTTCTACAGCTTCACATAAACAACTTACAATTGATTCTTCTAGAGAGATCAATTTTCTGAGATCCCACCTCGGATTCTACTTACCCTACTCCTAGATTCTACTGCAATGGGGTTGTGGAGAGTGTCCGCAAACACTCGTTTTCTTGTTTTTTATGGTTTTCTGAGCCTTGATCTTAAGATTTGTCTCGTCTATCAATCATTCTCAAAATCCTAATATAATCCTATAGTCCTACAATCCTAAAAGGTACTTAGCAAGTGCACCTACTTCCAAGCTACCTCTACACATCAAAAGACGAGAATCTTAAGCTATGTAGTCTTAAAAGAAAAGGTTTTGACTTTAGGTGATCCTAGAGGAAGTTAAAGGACAACTACACAAGACGCTCGTGTTTTTCCCTAGTTTAGATCTCTTCGATCCCTGACACCCGTCCCAAATGCTAGTCGTTAATCGGCAAACAAATCATAATCGTTACAACATCAAACGACATACAAATGTTACCAAACTTCTATGGCATATTTATAAGACCTAAGCACACATGCTTATGGTCTCAAATCTCACTTTAGGTCAAGTGCAAAAATCACGATTATTAACAACAATGAGTTTTGACCTAGTCGTTTTTGACCCAAAATGCATCTAAATGCTTAGCAATGATGTCCCAATATCCACCTATACTTATTTTATGATTTTCAAGCTTAAATTCCTACTTATATGATGAATTAGGCCGCAACTTGGCGATGCCAACAGCTACGGATTACCATGAAATTCTAGAGCTCTTACCTGCGGTTGCAACGCAACAGACGCCACTGCAATGTGACAATCGAGAAGGGAGAAGAAAGCACACGAAGAAGAGAAATGAGCGTCATTAGATCACGCTGTGTTTCATTATCCAAAAACTTGCAAAATACTTACAAAAATTAGCTTTCATACCTTAGCCAAGGTTTCTGTGGTCAAAACTAATAATCTGGGAGCTCTAACTAAAGATAGGTTGATACAATCTAGAACCATGTAGCCCCGGCTCATCAATTACATTGTTTATCTGGAAAGTAGAAGTTACAACATTCCTGATTCATCGAAATAATAAGTGTTTAAGCTCCAAAAAATGTTATCCGAGTTACCTTGCTGCTAACAACTGCCTTGCACTAAGCTTGAAGAGCACTCAATGCTACCTTTGGAAGCCTTTCTTTCATTTGTATTTAGCTTTTGTTTGAGTTTGTGTAGATCTGTTTGTGGCTATAATGTGCAAATTTAGCAGGATTCGTTAGAATCTGTTAGTGTTAAAATATACAAGTTTTACTAAGTTCTATAACGTGCAGGTGTTAGCAGGTTTGTTAGCTAGTGTTGTTGTGTTGTAATGTGCAGTAGACAATGTGAAGGTTGATTGTTTTGACAGTGTGTAGTTTATTCTGTTAGGCAGTGTGTGAGCAGAGATAATTAGTGTTAATTAGATTTGTTAGCTGTAGTTAGGTCAGACAGAGCTGCTAGGGGTAGCTATGTGCGCACGTGAACTCTTTGTCCACGCACAGCATTATCCGCAGAAAAGTTTTTTTCAAAACGCTTTTTTGTAAATTAAAAATTAAAAAATCAGAAAACTAACACAAAAATTTTTCAAAAAGCTAAAATAAAATAAAAATTGATCCCAAGCACAAGCCCATGCCTCTGGCCTCAGTCTTATGATATAGTATAGACACTACTATATATATAAAGACTAGAACCTCAACAAGTGAGGAGAGGGCATGTGGGACAAGTTCCTCAAGTCCTCCACCATTCCCTTCACACTTACCCTTTGGACTTATTAATTTTATTCTTCTTCTCGACTAGGAAAAGACTATTTTTAGGATTCCTCGGGTCCTCCACCATTCCCTTCACACTTACCCTTTGGACTTATTAATTTTAGTACTCTTCTCGACTAGGAAAAGACTATTTTTAAGATTTCGAGGACTTTAAGTTACCAAATCAAGGGTTGTAAAGCACGGCACGTCCCTCTAACCAAGACATTCATTTGGATCTATCACATGCCATATTTTGTGGCTTGGTTAGAAAAAAAGACCTAAAAAACAAAAAAATTGAGAGTAAATTTGGATTGCAATCGCCCAAAAAACTAGGTGGGCGGCCTTCACAGGCACTCACAACCACTTCTAGAGTGTTGAGGTCACATGAACCTACGCTCTGATCATGTGCTAGAGAACGATCATATAGAGGGTGTCTCCGTTTATACGGGCAGTCATTATTCCTCCACATTAGGCTATAGGCCCTCAGTGGGAACCCAAAGTAGGACCACTCAGGACCCACATATTGCATCTAGTGACTCTTCTTCTGACTACAACGTCATGGAGGGTTACCCAATGCCCAATCCAGATAGTTCAAGCCAAGACATGCATGCCATGGGCCCAAGGTCGATTGAGCGTTCTTAGCCGCTTGAAAGAGATTTTTAGTAGAGCCACTCGCTCCGAGCATGGAGCTCATGATGTAAATGAAGGGGGTGGGAAAGTAAATTTTCCATTCGTGACCAACGTAGACCCCATGCTCTTGGAGAGTGTGCATGTGAATACTCCATTCACTGCACCTTTTGACTCTTCAGAGCTATTCCCCTTGAAGGTTATATTACATGATGGTAGAAGCCTTGTCAAAGTGCAAGAGGTTGAGCGATATATCATTCCGGCTAGGGAAAGGGAAATTGAGAGCTTACACAAGGTAGAGCAATGGAGAGAGCTAAAACCAAAGGCCCCTATGTCAACATCCATGCTAGGCAAGCAATCAAGCGCTCGTAAATTAACAATCACTAAGGGGGGTCAACCCATAGAAAGCCACATTGCATCTCATTCAAAGGACACCTCCAGCACCTCAATCTTAGATGGAGCATTTCTAACTGAAAACTAGGAGTATCAACTACAAACAAAGACTTTAACTGACCTATACATAGGTCACACCTAGCTACGGATTACCATGAAATGCTTATGTCAATGCATAGAGCTCTTACCTGCAGTTGCAATGCAACAGACGGCACCGCAATGTGACAATCGAGAAGGGAGTAGGAAGCACGAGAAGGAGAGAAGTGAGCGTTGTTAGCTCACGTTGTGTTTCTTTATCCAAAAAACTTGCAAAATACTTACAAAAATTGATTTTTATACCTTAGCCAAGGTTTCTGTGGTCAAAACTAATAATCTAGGAGCTCTAACTAAAGATAGGTTGATACAATCTGGAAGCATGTAGCTCCAGCTCATCAATTACACTGTTTATCCTGAAAGTAGAAGTTACAACATTCCCGATTCATTGAAATAATAAGTGTTTTTGCAATAAAAGCTCCAAAAAATGATATTCGAGTTAGTTTGCTACTAACAACTGCCTTGCACCAAGCTTGAGGAGCACTCAGTGCTACCTCTGGAAGCCTTTCTTTCATTTGTTTTTAGCTTTTTTTTGAGTTTGTGTAGATCTGGTGGCTATAATGTGTAGGTTTAGTAGGATTTTTTAGAATCTCTTAGTGTTGAAATATGCAAGTTTTGCTAAGTTCTGTAATACGCAGGTGTACAGGTTTGTTACCTAGTGTTGTTGTGTTGTAATGTACAATAGACAATGTGAAGGTTGACTGTTTCGTCAGTGTGTAGTTTACTGTGTTAGGCAGTGTGTGAGCAGAGATAATTAGTGTTAATTAGCTCTGTTAGTTGTAGGAAGGTCAGATAGAGTTGGTAGGGACATCTATGTGCACACATTGACTCGACGCGCATGCACAACATTATCAACAGAAAAGTTTTTTTCAAAAAGCTTTTTTTTTAAATAAAAATTAAAAAATTAAAAAACTGAGACAAAAAAATTTTAAAAACAAAAAATAAATAATAAATGATCCCAAGCACAAGTCCATGCCTCAGGCCTCAGTCTCATGATATAGTATAGACACTACTATATATATAAAGACTAGAACCTCAAGTGAGGGGAGGGCATGTGGGACAAGTTCTTCAAGTCCTCCACCATTCCCTTCAAACTTACCCTTTGGACTTATTTATTTTATTCTTCTTCTCGACTAGGAAAAGACTATTTTTAGGATTCCTCAAGTCCTCCACCATTCCCTTCACACTTACCCTTTGGACATATTAATTTTAGTACTCTTCTCGGAAAAGACTATTTTTAGGATTTCGAGGACTTTAAGTTACCAAATCGAGGGTTGTAAAGCACGGCACGTCCCTCTAACCAAAACGTTCGTTTGGATCTCTCACATGCCATATTTGGTGGCTTGGTTAGAAAAAAAGACCTAAAAAACAAAACAAAAAATGAGAGTAAATTTGGATTGCAATCGCCCAAAAAACTAGGTGAGCGGCCTTCATAGGCACTCACAATCACTTCTAGAGTGTTGAGGTCACATGAACCTACGCTCTGGTCATGTGCTAGAGAACGATCATATAGAGGGTGTCTTCGTTTATGCGGGCAATCATTATTCCTCCACATTAGGCTCTAGGCCCTCAGCGGGAACCCAAGGTAGGACCACTCAGGACCCACATATTGCATCTAGTGACTCTTCTTCTGACTAGAACGTCATGGAGGGTTACCCAATGCCCAATCCAGATAGTTCAAGCCAAGACATGCATGCCATGGGCCCAAGGTCGATTGAGCATTCTTAGCCGCTTGAAAGAGACTTTTGGTAGAGCCACTCGCTTCGAGTATGGAGCTCACGATGTAAATGAAGGGGATGGGAAAGTAAATTTGCCATTCGTGACCAACGTAGACCCCATGCTCCTGGAGAGTGTGCATGTGAATACTCCATTCACTGTACCCTCTGACTCTTCAGAGCTATTCCCCTTTAAGGTTATATTACATGATGGTAGAAGCCTTGTCAAAGTGCAAGAGGTTGAGCGATATATCATTCCGGCTAGGGAAAAGGAAATTGAGAGCTTACACAAGGCAGAGCACCGGAGAGAGCTAAAACCAAAGGCCCCTATGTCAACATCCATGCTAGGCAAGCAATCAAGTGCTCCTAAATTAACAACCACTAAGGGGGGTCAACCCATAGAGAGCCACATTCATCTTATTCAAAGGACACCTCCAGCACCTCAATCCTAGATGGAGCATTTCTAACTGAAAACTAGGAGTATGACCTACACACAAAGACTTTAACTGACCTATACACAGGTCACACCTAGCTACAGATTACCATGAAATGCTTACATCAATGCGTAGAGCTCTTACATGCGGTTGCAACGCAACAAACGGCACTGCAATGTCACAACCGAGAAGGGAGTAGTAAGCCCAAGAAGGAGAGAAGTAAGTGCCATTAGCTCACGCTATGTTTCATTGTCATAATAATCAATATCTAATTCTCCTAAATGATTTTCTCATGTTAAAGTGATCATTTAATATGGGGAAGTGCTAGGGGAGAAAAAGTGGTTAAGCTAGCAGACCGGCCACAATAGGGATCCAAAGGAGGGCAAATAGGGATCCAAAGGGGGAGCCATCTGTAAAAGAGCCATGTGCAACAATGGGCTTAAAAAACCCTAAGGTTTAGCCCATTAAGACTTCCAAAATGCTAAGGTTCCAAAATTCTAAGGTTGTGTCCAAAGGTCAAACATTGGGGGAATTGGATGCTTTGTGTGTGTCCCAAAAGTCTTTAGCAATCCCTACATAGGAGGGGGAGAGCCTTGCAAGTAGGGGATGAGAGAGAAACTCACACACACACACACACACACACACACAAGCTCCCTTTACACAAAGGTAATGAGGGACACATGTCAACTCCCTAGCCCAGATGCCCACAAGGTGTACCCAATTCCTATTGGATGGCCTTGGAGGTGGACCAATGAGAATTAGGCTAGAGTAAATCTAGTTTAATTAATTTAAAAACACTTAATAAAAGAACCAATAAAAATTAATCTCTCTAAAAGACTATTGGACAGTCTCCCAAGGGGACCAATGAGCATTCAGCAGCCCAATGGCTTGCCTGATTCCTATTGGCCAGGAGGCAAAGGGGTCCAATGAGAGTTTAGTTGAATTAAGTAATTACCTAAAGCTCTCACAAAAGGGGAAAGGGGGACACATGTCAGAAGGCTATCACTTAGGTTGCTAAATTACTATTGGCTAACCCTGGGGAGGTCCAATAGGATGCTAGCAAGAGCAAATAGCAAGAGGGGTCGACCAAGAGAGAGAGAGAGGGGGCTGATTTTTCAAAGGCATTATCACCTACACACTCACACTAGCTCATGTGTGAAGTAAAGAAGACTCTCTCTCCTTCTCAAGCTTTAATGGAAAGCTTATCACCTACTCCAAGCTTGTGAGAAGGGAGGCCTACACCAACAACTCTTGGCTTTGTGATGCAAATCCAACCAAGAGCCAAGCTTCAATGCATGCTCATCTCCTCTACCATGCTAATTACTAAGCTAAGCTATGCTAATATGAGTGATTATGTGAGGAGATGTACATCTCTCTCGTAAGAATACTCCTTCTTCCTCTCAATCTACTCTCATACCCCGCTAGCTCTCACCATCTTCGAAGGTGTGTGAGGTCTTAAGTCTGAGACCGTGAGGGAATTGATGTTGTGTTTGATAAGTGTTTTGCGTAGTGCATGAAGTTTCCATCTTCGTTGCACTAGCTAGTATTGAAGGAACACAAGAAATTTTATTGTAAAATGTCTCTCTTGATAGGAGAAACCATGATACAAAGCCTTTTGGAGGGGAGACCGCGGCTGCATGCAAATTCGGTCTTCAACTATTGTCAATTGCTTAATTTCATGCTATCTAACTAGGTGTTATGCTTTTTGTTGCTCTCTCCACCCAAGCACTCTTGTTAATCTCATTAGGAATCTATTCTAATGAAATGCTCACTATGTTCATGATATTTTCCGCTACACACAAGTTACTAGGCCATTAAATGTTACATTGGTTTTAGAGCACAAGGTTTCTCTTTTCTTGTTGAAGAAGGGAGGTCCTCAAGCAAGCTATAAATGGTTGGTACTATTGATTGCATGTGAGTAAGTAGAATAGGGATTTTTCAGCCTTGCAGTGCACCTGCCTTTGTGCAGTTAACGGGGCATGACCGTCGAGAGCTATGGTCTTAATAGTGGATTCCTACGGGGCGTGCCTACGGCTTTACCACTATTGAGCTATTAGAAGCTTGACAAGAGCCGGTGCTATTTTGGTGCTGAATGACCCTCTCTTCTATTCCTTGCAATTAATAGTATTTGAGCCACAGGTACAGTAGCTTGAGTGCTTTTTCTAAAGGGGTAAAGAGGAGTAGCAACTAGGTCTTGAAGTGCCAAAGTATACCTAAATAGTTTACTCCTAAAAGTTGTTAGAATGGCTGACAATAGTAAAGAGAGTGAAATTAATGTTTATAACTTTGATTTTGCTAATGAGCAAGCTACTAATGATGCCCCGATGCTTGTTAACTATCTTGTTTCTAGGCTTCAACAAGCCGTGGGCAATCCATCTCTCCAAAGTGAAGTGCAACGGCAGCTTCGTGCTCATGGGATTCTCCAAACTCCCCACCATGATGAGAGAACACCTAGGAAGCCTCCTTGCGAGACTTCCAAAAGAGGTCTCTCTCCAATTCGAGAAGAAGAAGAGGATCCCTATGAAGGGCTCAGAAATTTGCTCCTTGATGACGCATCCCCTTCTCAAAGGAGAAGTCAAGAGCCTCCACCGAAGGAACAAGAAAGAAGTGAGTCTCCCGCCACCTCCGTGGAGATGGCTCCACGAAGACGGCGGGCTAAATGCTCTCCATCACCTCCAATATGGAGAAGACCATCGCATACTTCTCCACACCATACTTCAAAGAGGGATGACAAAAAGCAAGAGAAGAAAAAGGCGAGAAAGAGGAAACCCTCTTCTCCATCTTCTTCATCCTCTTCCTCTTATGAAAGTGATGGTCAAGACAACAAAGATCAAGGCAAGAAAAAGGCAAGAAAGAGGTCACCCTCTTCTCCATCTTCCTCAAATTCTTCATCTTCTGAAGAGAAAGTGATGGTGCAACCTTTGAACCATCAAAAAGAAGAGGCCATACGAAATCCTATGCCGCGTGGAAGAGGTCATCCAAGCTCAAGAAGTTCAAAGAGGGAGGGAAGAGCATCTCTTTGCTTACCTATGATGGCACTTTTGGTGCTACGGACAAAGTCTTGGCCTTTATCCAACAATTTGATGCGGCGTTCGGAGATGAGGGCTTCACGGAGTCCTCTAAGCTCCGCCATGTAGCTATGCACTTTCAAAAGTCCGCTAGACAATGGTGGTCTAGCCTATGGGCCAATGGTGAAGCTCCACAAACATGGAAAGCTTTAAGAGCTTCCATTATGAAGCAGTTTTTGGCCACCGATGCCAAAGACAAAGTACTCACCAAATAGCGAAGCTTAAAGCTCTCTCTTTATGAATCCATCCACAAATATGTAGACAAGTTTTGGGACCTACAACTCAAAGCCACTGTCTTCAAAAACTTGGATTTTGGAGAGCAAAAGCAGCAATTTGCATGGGCTTAACCGAAGAAATGGCGGAGTATGTCAACTCCCAAATGCCACGCACCATATTGGCAGTAATACATCATACTATGGTGGCGTCTCGAATCAATTTCGAAATAGGGGCTAAGAGGAATTCTAAGCCCCCTGAAAACAAGGGTTACAATGAGCCTAAGGGGAAGGACAATGTCCAAAAGTCTCCTAAAGGCAATTCCAACAAAGCTAAGGAGAAGGGAGTTTACAAAGGCAAAAATAAACTCTCTCTTGAAGAGCTTGAGTGTTATCGCAAGGATAACCGGTGTTTCAAGTGCGGCGAACAGGGGCATGCGTACCGCGCTTGTCCCCAACAGAACAACCACCATGATCCTCCTAGAGCTACCTTGGTCGAAATCCAAGAGGAGGAAACTCACCACAAAGGATCTCCTCTATGCCATGCTTGGGGAAAGGTAAGAGAACATGGTGCTTTTATTCTCTTTGACCCCGGTTCTACTCATAATTTTATATCTATAAAGATGGCCACCGAGCTAGGCATACAAACCTACGAGATGGGAGATGTCCTATCCGCAGATGGTGCTTTCAAGGGGCAAGAAGCTTCAGTCACTCCCTTAATCGGGAAATTGAGGCTCCATGTCCAAAGCTATGTGGACAAAGAGGACTTCTTTATCTCTCCTCTCAAGCATGAGGATGTAATCCTAGGGGTACCATGGTTTGATCGCATGGCTGCCAATGTTGAATTCCTTGAAAGGAGAATCTCCTTTAAGTTCAGGGAAAAAGATATGTATATAGATGCTAAGGAAATGGGCAACACTATACCCATTGTACATACACAAGCTTTCAACAAGTCAATAAAGAGCTCTATTTCCGTGTACATGATTTTTGTTAAATATTCTCAAAATGAACTTGATGTTTTAGTGAAAGAAAATATACACAATCAAAAGGAATTATAGTTATCCAATTATCTTAAGGGGTTTCAAGATGTCTGTATTGACGATATCCCTTGTGAGCTACCTCCTAAACGAGGCAATGATGACCATGCAATTGAACTTCTTCCAAGAAGTTCACCGCCTAATAAACCTCCTTATAGAGTTTCTCAAGCTCAACAAGAGGAGATTATACGGCAAGTGCATGAGTTAGTGGAGAAGGGCATGGTTAGGCCTAGCTCATCTCCATTTTGTTCTCCTAGTGTGCTACTAGTGCAAAAGAAAGACGGCACATATCGTATGTGTGTCGACTATAGAGCACTAAATAGGATCAGTATCAAGAATAGGTTTCCCGTTCCATGGGTAGAAGACCTATTTGATAAGCTACAAGGGTCCACCTACTTCAGTAGGATTGACCTAAAAAGTGGCTATCATCAAATAAGGATAGTTGATCAAGACATTGTAAAGACCGCATTTTACACTACGTTTGGTCTTTATGAATACATTGTCATGCCTTTTGGCTTGACCAATGCACCAGCCACATTCAACCGCTTGATGGAGAAGCTATTCAGGCCTCACCGAACCTTTATTGGAGTGTTCTTTGATGATATCATCATCTACTCTAATTCATTAGACGAACACAAGCGACACCTCCAGGTAATATTTCAAGTTCTAAGAGAGAATAAACTTTATGTTAATCGAAAGAAAAGTGAATTTTTCTTACAAGAGATTCAGTATTTAGGTCACATTATCTCTTAAGATGGCATCCAAATGGATCCATCAAAGTTAGAGGTAATAAAAGGATGGCCTAAACCAAAGAATCTTCATGAGTTAAGAAGCTTTATAGGTATGTGCGCATACTATAGACACTTCATAGAAATGTTCTCAGTAATAGCAGGACCATTACATGACCTAACAAAGAAAAATGTTAGGTACACCTGGTCTACCAAGGAGAACAATGCTTTCAAAAAGCTTAAAGAAAATCTTATCTCTCAACCTGTACTTACACTATCGGATCTCTCAAAGCCATTCGAGGTCCAATGTGATACTTGTGGTGATTGCCTTGGATCTGTTTTGCTTCAAGAAGGGCACGCCGTAGGCTATGAAAGTCGAAGGCTCGACCCTGTTGAGCAAGCTCTAGGCATATATGAAAAGGAACTCCTTGCAGTTCTACATGCCTTAGACTCATGGAAGCACTATTTATTGGGGACTCCTTTTATTCTACGAACGGATCACCAAAGTCTTAAGTACTTCATGACACAGACCAAGCTCTCCGACAAACAAATGAGGTGGGAAAATTTTGTTTCGCAATTTCATTTTCATATTGCTCACATTGCTGGCAAGCATAGTCAAGTAGCGGATGCACTCTCAAGACGGCCAAGGGTGAATGCAGTTTCCATAGCAACTCACAATGATCTATCTTCTATGATAGATGAGTATGCTATTAATCCCGATTTTAGAGATGTGATTTCAGCCCTTGCACTAGGGAAGAAAGAGGAACCATTTACTTTACAAGATGGTTATCTTGTCTATGGCATTAGACTATGCGTTACTAGCTCACTACGTGAGAAAGTAATGTATGAATCTCATGCTCCTCCTTATGCAGGACATAGAGGGATTCAGTCTACCCTGAAGGGCATTGAAACATATTTATATTGGCCTACCATGAAAGCAAACATACAAGAGTATGTTTCTAAATGTGTGGTATGCAAAAAGACAAAGTTTGATAGAGGGAAGCAACTTGGATTGCTTCAACCTTTGCCAATCGCTAATTCACCATGGGAGAGCATATCCATGGATTTTATCTTTGGATTGCCTAAGTCTATCCATGGGAATACGGGAATATGGACGATAGTAGACAGGTTCAGTAAACAAGCTCATTTTATACCTGTCAAAAAGACTATCAAAGCCCATCAAATGGCAACCCACTTCATTTCACAAATCTTCAAGTACCATGGCTTGCCAATGTCCATAGTGTCGGATAGAGATCCTAGAATGACCAGTAATTTCTAGAAGGGTCTCTTTGAGAATTTAGGAAGAAAGGCTAAACTTCTCTTCGGCCTATCATCCGCGAACGGATGGCCAAAGTGAAATAGCTAACCTAAAAATTCTCGATCTACTAAAAGCCTATATAATGGAAGTAGATCAAAGATCCCAATGGGAGAAGTACTTACCCTTAGTGGAGTATGCCTACAATAACACTGTACATACTTCCACGGGAAAAGCACCTTTTGAGGTAATTGAGGGAAGATCAAAAAGTCCCTTGCTACTTAAGGTACACAGGAAGATCTTCACTACATATGAGTATAGCCGAGACCTACAAGAATCTTTCCAAAAGATTAAAGATGCTATCTCTATCTCACAGCAAAGGCAAAAGGCTGCTACTGACAAGCACAGAAGAGCCCAAGCCTTTAAAGAAAATGATTGGGTCTTACTCAAATTTCCCAAGGCTCGATTAAGGCACACGACGGGAAAGAATCCTACGAGACACCAAAAGTACTATGCTAAGTTAACAAAAAGGTACTATGGTCCCTTCCAGATTCTTAGGCCAATCAATGAGATGGTCTATCAACTCAAGTTGCCCAACCATTGGCTCATAGACAATGCTTTCCATGTGAGCCTACTAAAGCCTTACAAAGGAGAGCCACCTCAAGAACTAAGTATTGAAGACCCACCAGAGATTGAGGACCAAGAAGAGGTGTTGCAGCCCAAGTCCATTCTCTGACATGAAGACAAGGTACTAAGAGGCGGTAAGACTATCCGACGATATCTTATTAAGTTTAAGAATTATCCTTTTGAAGATGCTAGATGGATGCAAGGCATACAATTAAATGATAACCTAAACCTTGTCAATGCTTACAATGCTTCCCAAGAGTAAGAAAACATACAAATGTTAAAAATGATTAAATTTTTTGTCTTATAAGACTCTCTTTTTCTTTATTGTGCACAAAAATGAAGTAGTACGCATGCTTAGATCAAGTTTGCGGAGAAAGACGTCTCTCGAACACCAAGTAGAGCTTGTCACTCTACTATGGAAGATGATAGGACTAATGTGCAGACATGATTGCGGTAGCCTCAGGCTCTCAAGCACCAAATGCACTAGTCATCCATTGTGGAATGATGTCGCAGGGTAACATAGGGATCCTCTACCCGCTAGGAAAAAAGATTAATGAATATGCTTTATCTTCTCTACCCCATAGTCGAGGACGACTATGATTTCAAGAGGGAGGTGATGTCATAATAATCAATATCGAATTCTCCTAAATGATTTTCTCATGTTAAACTGATCATTTAATATGGGGAAGTGCCAAGGGGGAAAAAGCTAGAATATTGGTTAAGTTAGCAGACCAGCCACAATAGGGATCCAAAGGAGGGAAAATAGGGATCCAATGGGGGGGCCATCTGTAAAAGAGCCATGTGAAACAATGGGCTTAAAGGACCTAAGGTTAAGCCCATTAAGACTTCCAAAATGCTAAGGTTCCAAAATTCAAAGGTTGTGTCCAAAGGTCAAACATTGGGGGAATTGGATGCTTTGCGTGTGTCCCAAAAGTCTTTAGCAATCCCTACATAGGAGGGGGCGAGCCTTGCGAGTAGGGGATGAGAGAGAAACTCACAAACACACACACAAGCTCCCTTTACACAAAGGGAATGAAGGACACATGTCAACTCCCTAGCCCAGATGCCCACAAGGTGTACCCAATTCCTATTGGATGGCCTTGGAGGTGGACCAATGAGAATTAGGCTAGAGTATATTTAGTTTATTTAATTTAAAAACACTTAATAAAAGAACCAATAAGAATTGAGCTCTCTAGAAGACTATTGGACAGTCTCCCAAGGGGACCAACGAGCATTCAGCAACCCAATGGCTTGCCTGATTCCTATTGGCCAGGAGGCAAAGGGGTCCAATGAGAGTTTAGTTGAATTAAATAATTACCTAAAGCTCTCACAAAAGGGGAAAGGGGGACACATGTCAGAAGGCTATCACTTATGCTGCTTAATTACCATTGGGCTAACCCTGCGGAGGTCCAATAGGATGCTAGCAAGAGCAAATAGCAAGAGGGGTCGGCCAAGAGAGAGAGGGGGGGCTGATTTTTCAAAGTCATTATCACCTACACACTCACACTAGCTCATGTGTGAAGTAAAGAAGACTCTCTCTCCTTCTCAAGTTTTAATGAAAAGCTTATTACCTACTCCAAGCTTGTGAGAAGGGAGGCCTACACCAACAACTCTTGGCTTTGTAATGCAAATCCAACCAAGAGCCAAGATTCAATGCATGATCATCTCCTCCACCATGCTAATTACTAAGCTAAGCTATGCTAATATGAGTGATTATGTGAGGAGATGTACATATTTCTCGTAAGAATACTCCTTGCTCTCAATCTACGCTCATACCCGCTAGCTCTCACCATCTTCGAAGGTGTGTGACGTCTTGGGTCTGAGACCGTGAGGGAATTGATGTTGTGTTTGATAAGTGTTTTGCATAGTGCATGAAGTTTCCATCTTCATTGCACTAGCTAGTATTGAAGGAACACAAGAAATTGTATTGTAAAATGTCTCTCTTGATGGAAGAAACCATAATACAAAGCCTTTTGGAGGGGGGACCGGCTCCATGCAAATCCGGTCTTCAACTGTTGTCAATTGCTTAATTCCTCTCTTTTTTGAAGTATTGTTCATGCTATCTAACTAGGTGTTATGCTTTTTGTTGCTCTCTCCACTCAAGCACTCTTGTTAATCTCATTAGGAATCTATTCTAATGAAATGCTCACTATGTTCATGCTATTTTCCGCTACACACAAGTTACTAGGCCATTAAATGTTACATTCATTATCCCAAAACTTGCAAAATACTTACAAAAATTGGCTCTTATACCTTAGCTAAGGTTTTTGTGGTCAAAACTAATAATCTGGGAGCTCTAACTAAAGATAGGTTAATACAATCCGGAGCATGTAGCCCCAGCTCATCAATTACACTGTTTATGTTAAGTATGGAGCCTGATTTACCCCTTGTAATTTTTTGTGGTAAAAATGCACATTTGTAAGGCCCCCATTATCAGGAGAAGCCATCGTACGGGAAGAAAAATCACTCGTCGAAAACCAAAATTTTCATGGCCAAAATTCAGGGGCAACCCTCGAGACTTTTTTTTTCCTTCGCCAAAATATTCCTTTTCATCGCCGGAATATTATGGCCGGACGGCGGCCGGAAAGTGGTCGGAAAATGACCGATCGGTTGGGGTAGTCAATGGCCAGTGGTCGGTGATCGGAAGTCAATGGCCGGTGGGGCCGGTGGCCGAATTCAAAAGCGGATTTGTCTACACAAGGGCGGCCACACATGGGCAGTTTGGAGGGTCCGATTTGGACTTATTCACACAAGGGCGGCTACACATGGATGCCTCTCATGAGAGAGGGCAACCCTTTTGGCCTATAAAAGGAGGCCATTTCTACACACATTTTAGAGTGTGAAGTTGATGCAACAAGGTGGGTGTGAGGTGGTGAGAGTGAAGCAAGGCGGGAGCTCCAAAAGGGTATGATCCCTTTGTAAACTACTTCTTGTTTTGAAGTACTAAAGCCATTGAGTGGCTGCTTTCCTGTGGACGTAGCCCACATTGGGTGAACCACGTATAATTTGTGTACTCTCTCTCTCTCTCTACTCTATAATCTCGTGTATGTAAATTTTTCTCTCTCCATTAAGTAATCTACTCAATTATTTATTAAGCTACGTCTTATTTCCTAGCACTATGCAGATCCAACACCACAAAGGACATTGCAAAAGGTATTCCCCCAATATCAAAAGTCACACCTCTCAGTATGCCTCGGGGTTGGACCCTTCTTTGATCCACCATACGAACAAAGAACAAGATCGGTTTCAATTCTCGCCATCCGTACTTCTTACATGTTTCCCTGTAATGATATTGAGTCCAAAATTGCCATCTACTAGTACATGTTTGATGTTGCTACCCCAATGCCTCACCGTGATCAGCTAGTGTGGCATTTATTAACTGTTCTTTGAAGGCAGGTACTACTTGAAGCATATATCCCAACTTCGTATGTATAGACAACTACACCGTGGCTTCCCAAATATCAGACTAAATAATTTTGGTCATCGAGTTCTTCCTTAATTTGAGGTTGATCGGTTCTTTAGCAAAACATCACAAGTTACTCCAACATCTCATTTTTCCTTCCGTAGTTACGGTGGATTCCCTATTGGCAACTTGTTCGGTTGCAGTTGTGGCTTCCAATCCAAGATTTTTTGGGTTCCCCTCCGGAAAAACTTGAGTTAGCCATATTGGTTCTTTCTCCGCCCATTTCATTGATTTTTGTAAAAAACCTATCTGGTTCTCTATAGTGGGTTTATAACCCGCCTTCTGACTTGAATGAACTTCTTTTCCAAAGCGGGTAATCACGTGGACTTGCAGGTTAGTATATTTGGGTTCTTTTTCTATTTCTTCCTCTCCTATCATTATCTCAATGGACACCACTTTTGTATTGGGCTCTTTTCTTTCTTGTTGTCATATCTTGTAGCTTCCTTACAATCGATGCACCAATGATCATCATCCAAACAGAATGAGCGATGATTTTGCCTTGGTGGATCCCTGATCATATCCACCTCGAACTCCAAATTGACATCCTTGGTTTGAAGGGCCTGCATAGTTTTGTTGGGTCTCTTGCTATTGTCCATACTACAAAAACTTGTACCGCATAGGCTGCTTGACTCGGCTACTTGTTTTGTTGAGTTTTCCAATTGGCCACATTGCAGGAATTAGATTGACATTGACTGGTGATCTGATTCTTCATTTGACAAATATCGCAACAAAGTTTATGTAGTGAACAATCGCTAGTTGCATGACCGTTATTCCAACATTTGGTACAATGTAATTTTGAGATGGCTGCTTCTGAGGTTTTTCCATTTCTTGCTTCCATTGCTAGGGCCTTTTTTTTGGCTTCCTTGGTTAATTTTATCATACAAGAGGATTTTCAACCTCTTTTGAGCTTGTATCCTCTTCTGAGTTACTGTCTGTGTCGTCTTTGGAGTCACTTTTGATGATTGTTTCTTGGATTTCTTTAAATAGGGAGCACCTAAAGATCTCTTTGCCACCTGAGCTATTAGCATAACCCTTTCTAGTGATATCGTTTCCAGGTCAATTGTAGCTAGTGTGGTTCAGAGACTCTTTTGCAGACCCCGAACATAATAGGGTAAAAGCATGTTAACATGACATGCTTTTTTTGCTAGTTAGCATATTCAAGTTAGCATATCTAAAGAAACCTTGGGCACATGATAAAATTTTCACAAATAATATCAAAATTTGTTAGAGTTTCTACATTTGGATTCCTTGTTTTAGGAGCTTTCTGTTGATATATCTTAGATCTTAGAGATCTACCTCATGTTATTGTACTAGTTAGCATATGTCAAAATTGTGCTAACTAGCAGTGTTTAGAACATAAAAAATCATGACACATTAACATGCTTTCACCCAATAAGTATTCAAAATCTCATCCGCTGGTTGTACCGTTTCCACTCTTTGAAGTAACATGTCAAACTTAGATGTGCAAGTTTCCACATTTGATCTTTTTTGCTTGCACAACCACAAGCGTTCTAACATCTACAAATATTTTACAAGCCACTTCAAAGCTTTGCCACTCATAGTGGTTTCAAATACTACTTCCTTATGCGCCACATCACCAATACCATCCAATAGTGCATACCTCTTTTCAAAGGATTGAACATATGAATCCAGATCTTCATCAAATTTTCTCAAAAATTTGGTGTACTTGACACCATGATGCTTACCACCTAATCTTGCCATGTCGAAAACTCCAAAGATTGTTAGTACAATTGGAATAGGAACAATTATAATCGTCAAAATCCCGTATGAGAATCTCACAGTCGCACTTGGTTCTCTGATCAATGCAATGGGATCCGGAATGAGGAGCCACTCACACCAGGATCTCAACTTTCAACAACAACTGGTACAGTACCTCCAATTGTGGTTGCACTCCCTCCAAGACTCAATTCTACTAACGTTGACAAAAGTGGTTTGGAAGGGCCGACACCATCTGATTCATAAGCCCAATCGGGAGAACGAGAATCCATTTGTAGAAATTCAAGGGTGGACTTAGATCCGTGTTGTTCATTTGTAAACCAACCCAATTTGGATGGGTCTACTTGGGTGAAAGTGTCTATAACTTTGATTTTATTTACTTCAAACACTCTTCCCCACCATGGGTCTTCTAATTCCACTTGAGTGGAATTTTGAGTTATGTGGTCTACAGGCTGGTCCAAATGGCCTGTCAATTGAAGGTGTATAGTTCAAGATATGGTAGTTTGAAGGCAAAAGTGCTTTGCAATTCCTCACCAAATTGGACGAGTGTAGCATGATGATTAGGGCATCCATGTTATGATATGGATATAGTGCTCAAATTATGGAGCATGGTGATCTTTTTCTATTAGTAAATCGCAGTCCAAATGGTCAAGATATGAGCAGTTAAAGCTTTGTCGGTGGGGGCCAGTCATGCACCATTTTGACCACCTTAGTGAGCGTGCCTTTGGATGTTCTCTCAAGATTACCAAGGTTTACGATAGTGGTATGAAGCATTTGAATCTAATTGGATGTGACGGTTTGTCAATTGAAGCTGCAGACACCACAATATTAAAGCTGGAAGTTCGCTGTTGGCAGCGGAGATGCAAGTGCAAAATCTTTTTAAACCATTTTGGGGTCTTCCATTTATGATCGTTGCATTGCCAAAATGTGGCAAGGTTCTTTTGGTTTGAAGGGCAAAGTTCATCTCCACTATGGCTTTACAGGGTGCTAATCTGACATGCGAGCAAAAAATTATAGCAATTTCAAACTGGTTTTAAAAAAAGGGTTTTTGTTAAAAACCAATGGTGTCTTATAACTCAAAAGGGTGCAATTATGTCTGAACACCACGTGGCGATCAAAGAAAACCCACATGCGAGTCTTGGAGATTTTGGGGGTACATATATTGAAGAGTGACTTTTTTGGGGTATCCAAGGGAGGAGAGAGGGGAGCTATGGCTCCCTCCCCCTCCTTGCTCTTGGGGCAATGTGGTGGGTGCTACACATAGGCGCAAAGCGGCTTGTAGGTGTGGCAGTCATTGGCGGTTGCCTGTTGGTCGTTATTATTACCACTAGTGGTTGTGGTTGGTTTGGGTGGAGCCCAACAGGGTTGTGTTCACATGGGGAGGCCTTGGGCCCTCCCCCTTTTGATTGGACGAAGAAAGGGCACCCTCCCACTAGCGCTAGCACTAGTGCCAAGGGGGCTATGTCACATGAGCATACAAAGAGGGGTATGAGGCATTAATAGCTGGCTCCCAACAAAGAAAGGTCGATCCATATAGAATTTGGGAATAAGAAAGCAAACTCTTGTCAAATTCTCGCTAAGTTGCTAAAAATGGACAAACCAGTCTTTGTAAATAGATGAATGGGGCTCATTTTTTTAAGGCTTTTCGACAGACAACATCAAGGAGATTTTTTGGGACCTAAGAGGGAGGCTTTTGGTCAAGGAGTTGAAAGAGGAGCGGACCAAGCCAATAAAAAATTCTTTTATAGTGTATTCTAGAGTAATCAAGCTCCATAGACTTTCAGAGTGTCGCCTTTCCCTTGCCCCCCTTCTCTTCTTTTGTTGCTCTTTTGCTGCTCTTTTGTGTCTTGGTGCCGATGTATGGGTGTGCTCCACAGGCCATTTATGGTGTGTAGAGAGAGAGAGAGAGAGAGAGAGAGAGAGAGAGAGAGAGAGAGAGAGAGAGAGAGAGAGAGGTTGTTTGTGGTAGTGGTTTGAGGGATAAATGCAATAAGGATTGGGTATGGGTGTTGATCTCAACAAGGTTGTGTGTGTTTGATGGTGTGCAATCATGTGTGGGTTAATAGGTAAGTGAGATTTTAAAGGTGTTTTTGAGAGGATTGAGGTGATGTGGATGCCGAGGGATATAAAGAACTGGTTCTTTATGGTGTGCAGAGAGAGAGAGAGAGAGAGAGAGAGAGTACCAATCTTTGGAGGAAGTTCACTTGTATGATCGTACTTCAATGGATAAGAAAGAGCCGGATCTCTATGGAAAGTTACTTTTGCACATGTGCAATAGCATGAGTATGCTCATTGCCAATGGTGTATCTTTGTGGAGTGGAACCAATGGATTTTCATGTAGAAAACATAATGGGAATAGTGTGATTGACTATATGCTACTCTCTGAAGCCATCATGTATCGCATAAAGAGTTTTATGTTTGGCCAATGGACCCCGAAATCAGACCATCGGACCTTATGTATTGACCTTGCGTGTGAAGAAGAAACTAAGCATGATAATCTCAGCCAAACGGAAGAGAAATTATCACTATGTATGGATTTCAAACGGGCACCAATGTACATTGAAACGGTTGAGTAAAAGTTATGGATGACAAAGCTTCAATATGACGCACCATTGGAAACTAAATGGGAAGCTTTCAAGAAAGTTATTTGTTTTTGTGCCAAAGAATGCTTTTCCATAAAGCATCTCCATGGTATCAACAAAGATAGATCACGCAAAAGGTGGTTTGATAAAGAATGTCAAGATGCTTGAAAGTCCTTGATAAAGCTTGATGCAATTATGGACAAAGACAACTATCAAATTCATTTGCATACATACAAGGCATTGACTCAAAAGAAGAGAAGAAGATGGGAAGTAAAGCAGTAACTTTTTCAAGTCCAAGAAAAGGCACGTACATGTGGAAGATTTTGGAGAAACTTGAGGGGCAAATGGGTTGAGAATTTTAGTAACTTGAGTCTTGTGGATATGTACACACATTGTAGGCAATTATATGAGCAACCAAATGCTGAAAAAATATCATTTTCATGTATGCCCTCTCTTTTTTTTTTTAATGTTGAAGATGTATGCGATGGGCTTGAAAAGTTGGCCACTCGCAAAGCGGGAGATCTTCAAGGTATCACGCTGGAGATGATCAAAGGACGGGAGATTTTACCCATGAGTGGATGTGTGATATGTTCAACCTTTCACTTCAACATGGTATGCCTTATGATTGGAGTACTAATTGGGTTAAGCCTTTGCATAAAGGCGGAGATGTAAAGAATGTAAACAACTACCGGACTATGATGATTCGGTCTCTTATGCAAAAGTTGTTTGGGTGCATAATGGAGATGAAATTGAGTGAATGGTCTGAAGAGAATGACAAGCTTTCAAAAGGACAAGTGCATTTTTGTCGATGCCATAGCACCATTGATCATCTTTTCCCTCTTCATGTTCTCATGGAGGAAAGTCGGTTGAAAGGCAAGCGATTGTATTGTTGTTTTCTGGACTTTAATAAAGCCTTTGATATCATTCCACGTAGCAATTTGTGGAGAAGGATGGAAGAATTCCAAGTGCCAAGTGAGTTTATGCTTACGTTTTCTTGAATCTATAAGAAGGTGATGTATCAATTGTGCATGTGAAAAGAAATTTCAGAAATTTTTGTATGCACTATTGGGGTTAAACAAGGATGTCCATTGTCACCAACTCTCTTTGGTCTATGCATCGATCAATTTGAACAAACGGTACTTGACTTTATGCAAGAAGAAGGCATTGAAGAGGTCACTATTTGCAATGTGGTAATCATGCTTTTGTTGTATGCGGATGATGTAGTGCTTCTAACACACAAATTAGAAGATGCAAAAAAGCTTATGGTTCTCCTTGAGAACTTTTGCTTGCATAGTGGGCTGATTGTGAACGAATCCAAAACAAAGGTTATGCTTGTGAAAACCAACCATAAGAAGAAGCCATGCATTGTGTACAACAATGAGACACTTGAAGTTGTTGAGAGCTTCAAGTACCTTGGCCTTGAGGTTCCGTCCAATCACAAGTGGCATGAATGTGCTATGCATCATTTGGAAGCCGGAAAGAGAGTATATTATGCATTTGAGAACATGTGTCATGCAGGAAACATCAAGTGTTGGGTTCTCAAGAAGTACCTTCTTGATGCATTGGTGACACCGGTTCTTCTTTATGGAGTTGAAGTGTGGGGCGGGAGCATCTTAAGTCTACTTGGAAAGAGTTTGAGAATGTCCAAAAGAGTTTTCTTACAAACTTTCTCCAAGTTAAGACACAAACACCATATATGCTCCTACTTCTTGAGTCGGGACCCCTCATCCAATTGAGGTTATGGGCATGGAAAGGGTTGTGGAGTACATGATAAAGATGCGTCAAAACCCCTCACATTGACTTCCTACAGTTGCATGGGAATCAAGCAAAAAGTTCAAAAGGCGCATAAAAGCAAGATCTTGAGTACGGGATGGATGCAAGACATAAAGAAGTGGTTTGGGAGATGGGATGCATTACACCTGCTACATGATGCTTCATTTGACTCCCAAGTGAATGAAGCTTTTCTACAACACCAATGTATTATGGCTTGGGAGAAATCCGGTGTGTCATGCTTCATACATTACACCACCCATATTTCCCCCAACTACAAAACCATGTTCTTTGTTGAAAGAGGAAATCGTACTCACACTTACATGCTTGAGCCTATCCCCTTGCCGGTGATACGCACTATCATAGCCGTTCGGCTTAGCTCCCATTTCCTTCGATGCGAGACAAGGCGTTGGGGAAATGGAGAAGAGTCAAATCAATTGTGCACATTATGCTCACTGCAAGTTCGAGAGTCTGAGTACCACACACTACTAGAGTGCTCAGCTTTTGGTCACATCCGAACTTGCTTCTCTCACATTTTCAGCCATGACTTAGACCTACACAGTTTCCTCTCCCAACCACAGTGTGGGCTCTCCATTACGACTCTCATCACCACAATTTTGGAGCATTGAGAGTCACTCATCAGCCATACACATACTACATCACATGTAATATTGGTCCCATAGGTCTTATTTGACCTCCAAGGAAGATAATAAAATCAATCTCTCTCTCTCTCTCTCTCTCTCTCTCTCTCTCTCTCTCTCTCTCTCTCTCTCTCTCTCTCTCTCTCTCAGTAGACAGCAGTCCACTCTTTTGATCATAACTTCTTCATCCGAACTCCGATTTGGGTGATCTATAGCCTCAATCGAAGAGCACGAAGTCCTCTACGCATTGATGTAAAGACAGAAATTTTCAGAGTTATGGAAGGTGTTTCTGTAGCAGCATTTTCAAAGTGAACAGGTTCAACAAAATTGATTCTCATCTCCTATTTTACATACAATGTCTTCCGGCACTCGCAAGGGTTCTTCTTCTTCAACAAGGTCCACAACCATTGTTGAAAATCATCCAAAATCTCCTAAGTGTGGAGATAGCAACACAACCACCCAACCAACGACATCGAAAACCATGATCATGGCATACTTGGTATCATTGCAAGAGACCGTAAACAAACAAGGCGAAGACTTACGAGCACTTGCAATGGAGAATGGCACACTAAGGGTACTTGTGGTTGAGAATGAGAATCTCAAGAGGACACTTGAGATGCAAACAACACGTTTGATGCAACTTGAAGAGGAAGTCAAGGAATGTAAACACTCTCTTGTGGACTTGAATGCTTTGAAGGAGCGGATGAGCAAAGTAGAGCATGACCATGTATTGAAAGAGGAGAAATTTGACACTATGAGCCGGGATGTATACGACATGAAAAATGTATGCACAAACAAGTCTTGGGCTGATGTATGTGGTAGCAATGTGGTTTCTAATTCCTCACTCATGCAAGCTATGGTTCAAACAAAGAATGTTGAGAATGTGGATGTGGAGGAGTTGAAGGAACGGGAGCGACGTTCCAAGAACATTGTTATTCGTGGAATTCCCGAAGAGAAGTTAGAGACACCTCCTTCTCTTGCCATTGTTATTGAAGATTTCTTCAAAACCCACTTTGGCATGTCCGGAGTTATGGTCTATGGAGCACATAGAGTGGGGAAGCAAGGAGCTCCTCGCTCGGGAGAATAGCCAATTGTATGCACCATGCCGGATGAGACCAAGCGAAAGATTATCCTTGATAATAGTTGGATCTATTTGAGGGATACAAAATGTTTTGTATGTGAAGATCGCACTATTAAGCAACAAAATATGCGTCGCAAGGCATATGAGGAAAAGAATAATAAAAACAAGGAGATCTCTCATGAAGAAAATGTGCCCAAGGAGGAGGCAAGTCTCTCAAGCAAATAGGGATGCGTGACCTATGAGACAGAGTTACAATTGAAAATATGCTTTTGGAATTGTAATGGATACCCATGGAATGCGGGGGTTGGCATTGATGAACTAACAAGCAAAGCCGATGTTGTACTTCTTGTTGAAACTTGGGAGCATGATACACAAAGGATTAACGGCTTGGAGGATTACAATGTACATTCATTGATGTGATCAAAGAATCTCAAGCAACAAAGAGGACAAGGAGGGTTAGCATGTATGGTTAAGAAAGGATTGGAAGATTTTGTATCAATTGTGAAAGATGACAAGTACAAACGTTATGTATGGCTGAAAATTATGACACCAAAAAGAGCACCCATTTTTGTAGCCGGTTGCTACATTCCTCATCATGATTCTCCCTTTTATGCTTGCATGGATAGAGATCAACCATTTTCTGATTTGGAAGAGGACATTGTTTATTTCAAAGGTGAAGGTGATGTTATTGTATTTGGGGATATGAATGCTCGCACAAAAACATTGCAACATGATACTCAACAATTTGATATGCCATACATTTCAAGGGATTTGGAGGAAGTTCACTTGTATGATCGTACTTCAATGGATGAGAAAGAGCCGGATCACTATGGAAAGTTACTTTTACACATGTGTAATAGCACGGGTATGCTCATTGCCAATGGTGTATCTTTATGGAGTGGAACCAATGGATTTACATGTAGGAGACATAATGGGAATGGTGTGATTGACTATATGCTACTCTCTGAAGCCATCATGTATCGCATAAAGAGTTTTATGTTTGGTCAATGGACCCCGGAATCCGACCATCGCACCTTATGTATTGACCTTTCATGTGGAGAAGCAACTAAGCATGATAATCTCAGCCAAAGGAAAGAGAAGTTATCACTATGTATGGATTCCAAACGGGCACCAATGTACATTGAAATGATTGAGCAAAAATTATGGATGACAAAGCTTCAATGTGATGCACCATTGGAAACTAAATGGGAAGCTTTCAAGAAAGCTATTTGTTCCTGTGCGGAAGAATGCTTTGCCATAAAGCATCTCCATGGTATCAACAAAGATAGATCACGCAAAAGGTGGTTTGTGTTGGGGTATAAAGCCCGATGTGGTCGCCCAGGTAAGTGGGCGGGCCGCCAGGTATGTACACATATTCTTTTGTAAAAACCTAATAAGAACTCACTATGCTCTACACATTACAGTAGAGCGAGTTCACCATATCGTCGTGCTCTTCTTCTCGCACTCTCTCTCGCGTCGCACTTCCGCTCGTACTCCTTCAACTGGTATCAGAGCTCAGATCGAGACTCGGGGCAGCACTGCAGGAGGCTAAAGTCACCAGCTCAGATTGGAGTGAAATTTGACAGGCAAAGACACGGCCCCAAATCTCGTGGGACCACGCGAAGGGCTTGGTATTGTCAGAATTTCATTCTGAGGTCATCTCGGCCACCGTTCGGCTTCGACAAAGGTCTGCGAAGGCCATTTTCGACTACGTGGTCTCAGCGGGTGCAGATCCGACTCTGCAAATTTGGGGTTTTTGGCCTACGACTGCAGGTGCTGAAGATATCGACACTCCCAGAGTGTTGATTTGTGGCTATCTACACATCGAAGGACGGCTCACAGTTCTTGGAGACGTGTCACATACGACACGGGCGTATCTACACACAGACTGTAGGCGACATCCACTAGTTCATCAGGTAGCTTGTGTTTGCTGCTTGATATTCCAGATTTCATCCTGACATTGGAGGTACTTCCACATGGGATGTATTGTCAGAGATGATGTATGTCTGTTGAGGGTTTGCTGACCGTGAGTCACGCAGCAAACAACCGCCGCAGCGGTTATAGCATACAGTGGGAAATTTGTGGATGTATGACTTTGTGGGAAGTCTATGTACTGTCAGATTTACTGCAGCCTTTGTTGAGGGTCGAGTGAGGTTTTATTGAGCTGGGCGATTCTTGAATGTTGAGATCCTTTAGGTGATACAGGTCTTGGAGCGATCCCTCGAGCACCCTTAGATAGGCAGCTAGGATGTATTGACTGTGAGTTAGACAGTTGGGATTGCATCTTTGCTTTACTGCCGTTGAGGCATTGTCGCAGTCTATGCTTACAGGACAGTGACAGAACAGTCAGAGACAGTACAGGTGCAGGACAGGTTTACCCACAGCTTACAGTGTCAGAGAGACAGTGTTTTTGAGCTGTTTTTTGGTCTGTTTTTTGAGTACACCAGAGCCATTTTACAAAGGAGACTCTGCCGAAATTTATGCAGAATCTGAAGCTTTCTTGGTTCATTTGACAGGTTGATATTGGTTCAGAGGTCAGTTTACAGGGGAAACTCTGCCAAATTTTTCCCAGAAAAGTAAACTACTGTGAAGCGTAGCTATGGTTGGATCACAGGACACTGCTCTTTACAATATCAAGAAGCTGGATGGAACCAATTTCCCATTGTGGAAGAAGCAGATTTGGCACGTGTTGGTACAAAAGAAGCAAATAAAACCTATAAAGCTCAAGGGGATAAAACCAGAAGATATGGACGAAGATGAATGGAGCGAAATGGATGAATTGGCACTTTCTACCATTATGTTGACTTTGGCAGAAAGCGTTTACTTCAATGTAGCAGACGAGATGTCGGCTTATCAAGCATGGTTAAAGCTGAGTGATCTTTATGAGAAGCAGAGTGCAGCTTCACAGGTATACTGGCTTAAGAAGCTTGTTGACTTGAAGATGAAAGAAGGGACACCTATGTCCAATCATCTGAATGAATTCAACACAATCTATAGTCAGTTGTCATCTCAAGGTGTCAAGTTTGATGAACCTGTTAGAGCTATGTTCCTGTTGATCGCATTGCCGGAAAGTTGGGACACTTTTCGCACAGCTTTGAGTAATTCTGCACCTCCAGATGGTTTGAACATAGCAGGTGTAGAAGGAAGTTTGCTTACTGAAGAAACCAATAGAAAGACAATGGACAAAGGCAAAGGAACAGCCTTAGTTGTCAAGGGAAGGACCAAAGAAAAGTACAAAGGTGGAAAAAGGAATCAATCTCGTAGCAAGTCCCGTAGTGCTAAAGGCAAGAGTGACATAGAATGCTACCATTGTGGCAAGAAGGGTCACATGAAAAGAGACTGCAGAGAATGGAAAGCAGAAAAAGGCAAAGAGAAAGCTGAAGACCATGGTGAGAAGAACAAGTCCTCAGTGAAGATTTAAGAAATAAATGTGACAAACACTGTTGCAGAGGATGACAGTCTAGTGTCAGGAGACATCTACTTCTTGAAGAATACAATGGACTCAGCTCTTCTTACAGCATCTGATGGAAATGCACTGAGTGACTGGATTATAGACTCAAGGGCATCACTTCATGTGTCTCCAAACAAGGAGTGGTTTACTTCTTATGTGACCACTAAAGATCATGTTCGGCTAGGCAATGGGCAGACATGTGAGATCTTAGGTGTTGGAGATGTTCAATTGAAGTTTCAGAATGGCTCTTCTTTCACGCTGAAGAATGTGAGACATGTTCCCGCAATTACAAAGAGCTTGATAAGCACAGGTTTACTTGATGATGCTGGCTACGTCACCACTTTTGGACAGAACATGTGGAAGATATCCAAGGGTTCTATGACAGTAGCACATGGAGTAAAGTCTGGAGGACTTTACATGATTTATGTATCAAATGTCTCTAAAAATGTAATCAATGTAACCGAGCAGCCGAACGTTTCTTTGTAGCATAGCTGGTTAGGACATATGTCCAAGAAGGGAATGGAAATCTTGTCTCGTTCTGGTTATTTGCCTGGCTTTTCATTTAATGATTTTGAATTCTGTGAACATTGTCTGTATGGTAAGCAAACACAGCAGCCACATAAGCATAGAAGCAGTAGAAGAGATACACAGTTGGCACTTGTTCATAGTGATTTGTGTGGACCTATGCCTAACCTATCTCTAGGGGGAGCTTCTTACTTTATGACATTTATAGATGATTACTCGAGGAAAGTATGGGTTTACTTTCTCAAGCACAAGGATGAAGCGTTTAGTGTTTTCAAAACGTTTGTGACACTTGTGGAGAATCAGAGTGGCAAGACGCTTAAATGCTTACGCACTGACAATGGTGGAGAGTATGTTTCAAAGGCCTTTCAGGACTTTTGTGAGTCAAAAGGTATAAAACGTGAACTTACTGCTCCTTACAATCCTCCTCAAAATGGTGTTGCTGAGAGGATGAATAGGACCATACAAGAGAAGGTCAGAAGTATGTTGTCTAATGCACAGCTGCCAAATGGGTTTTGGGCTGAAGCTGTATCAACAGTTGTTCATCTTGTAAATAGATCTCCTAGCAAGGTTTTGCAGAAGGATTCAGTGCCAGAGATGGTATGGTCAGGCAAAATGCCCTCATACAAGCATCTCAGAGTCTTTGGCTGTGAGGCATATACTCACGTTCCAAAGGAATTTAGGAACAAACTTGAGCCAAAGAGTAGAAAGTGCATCTTTCTAGGCTATGGTAATTCTGGTGAGATGGGGTACAGACTTTGGGATCCCGAATCCAGAAAGGTTGTTCGCAGCAATGATGTTCAGTTTAATGAATCCAAATATCATTCTAAACCAGAGAGGGTTGAGGAGATTAGAAGAGTTGTCTTCCAAGAAGATGGACCTGCACGTGCAAGACAAAATGCCAGGGCTCAAGAGGAGCAAGGGCAAGATAGAGTGGAACCACAGGTTGTGGCTGAGCCTGAGCCACCTATTGTGCGTAGATCTGGGGACGTGTCACGCGACCTCCTGATAGGTTTGTTCCATCTATGAACTATGTCATGTTGACTGATTGCAATGAGCCTTCATGTTACAAGGAAGCAGTGCAAATGAAGGACTCCGAGAATTGGCAATTGGCCATGCAGTCAGAGATGACAGCTCTGCATAAAAACCAGACATGGAAGCTAGTTAAATTACCACGGGGCAAAAAGGCTCTACCTTGTAAATGGGTTTACAGGTATAAGATCACTGCTCATGATAGTCAGCCAAAGTACAAAGCAAGGCTTGTTGCCAAGGGCTTTAAGCAAGAACAAGGCATGACTTTGATGAAGTCTTCTCTCTGGTGGTCAAGATGACTACATTGAGATGCTTTCTTGCATTGGTTGCCATATTAGATTTGGTGTTGCACCAAATGGATGTCAAGACAGCATTCTTGCATGGTGATTTAGATGTGGAAATTTACATGCAGCAGCCAGAAGGGTTTGTTGAGAAAGGCAAGGAAGATTGGGTATGCCAGTTGTTAAAGAGTCTTTATGGCTTAAAACAATCACCGAGGGCATGGTACCATAAATTCCACAAGTTTATGCTTTCTCAAGGCTACAAACGTAGCGAGTTCGATCACTGTCTATATACAAAGAAGGCTAAGGATGGTAGTTGGTTGATCCTTATTTTGTATGTGGATGACATGTTGATTGCTGGCAAGCACTTGGAAGAAATTTCAGCTTTGAAGTCAAAGATGGCAAAATCGTTTGACATGAAAGACATGGATGAGGCAAGTCATATACTTGGTATGCGCATTAAAAGAGACAGATCAAAGAAGTTCATTTGGTTATCTCAAACAGAGTATATTGACAAGGTTTTGCAACGTTTCAATATGGAGAAGGGAAAGGCATTGAGTGTTCCATTGCCACCATATGTGAAACTTAGCAAACAAGATTGTCCTGTGTCTGCGGAAGAACAGGCTGAAATGGATAAGATTCCATATGCGTCTGCAGTGGGTAGTTTGATGTATGCAATGATTGCTACTCGCCCAGACATTGCATTTGCAGTGGGAGTAGTAAGTCGATACATGTCAAACCGAGGCAAGAAACATTGGGAGGCAGTGAAAGGAATATTGAGATACCTGAAAGCTACAAAGAGTATGCGTATATGCTATGGGAGTCAGGAGCTAAGTGTAAAGGGTTTTACAGACTCAGATTATGCAGGTGACTTAGACAACCGAAGGTCTACGTCAGGGTATGTCTTTACATTGGCTGGTGGAGCAGTATCATGGCGTTCTAGATTACAAGATTGTGTTACTCAGTCTACTACAGAGGCTGAATATGTTGCAGCATCAGAGGCATGCAAAGAATCAATTTGGCTTAATTGACTAGTAACAGATTTGGAAATCAAAGAAGAGATGCCTGTGTTATATTGTGATAGTCAAAGTGCTATACAATTGGCTTGCAATCCAGTTTATCACTCAAAGACAAAGCATGTGGATGTGAAGTATCATTTCATCAGGGAAATGCTCGAGGATAAGCAACTTCAGCTTGTCAAAGTTCACACCACAGAAAATCCTGTTGATCTACTTACAAAAGGACTTCCCTCAGAGAGCTTTGCGCATTTTCGCAAGCAGTTAGGTGTAGGGTAGTACATCACCTCTCTACATCTCTTGTATATTAGCTTGTATAGTAGCTTCTCTCACACTTAAAGTACCACATTGGACTTTAAGTGGGAGGTTGTTAGGGTATAAAGCCCAATGTGGTCGCCCAGGTAAGTGTGCGGGCCGCCAGGTATGTACACATATTCTTTTGTAAAAACCTAATAAGAACTCACTATGCTCTACACATTACAGTAGAGCGAGTTCACCATATCGTCGTGCTCTTCTTCTCGCACTCTCTCTCGCGTCGCACTTCCGCTCGTACTACTTCAGTTTGATAAAGAATGTCAAGATGCTCGAATGTCCTTGATAAAGCTTGATGCAACTATGGACAAAGACAACTATCAAATTCATTTGCATACATACAAGGCATTGATTCAAAAGAAGAGAAGAAGATGGGAAGTAAAGCAACAAGAATTTCAAGTCCAAGAAAAGGCACATGCATGTGGAAGATTTTGGAGAAACTTGAGAGGCAAGCGGGTTGAGAATTTTGGTAACTCTATTCTAGTGGATATGTACACACATTGTAGGCAATTATATGAGCAAGCAAATACTGAAAAAATGCCATTTTATGGTTCACTCCCATGTATGCCGTCTTTTTTTACTATTGAGGATGTATGCGGTGGGCTTGAAAAGTTGGCCACTCGCAAAGCGGGAGATCTTCAAGGTATCAAGCCGGAGATGATCAAATGGACGGGAGATTTTACCCATGAGTGGATGTGTGATATGTTCAACCTTGCACTTCAACATGGTATGCCTTATGATTGGAGTACTAATTGGGTTAAGCCTTTGCATAAAGGAGGGGATGTAAAGAATGTAAGCAACTACCGGACTATAATGATTGGGTCTCTTATGGCAAAGTTGTTTGGGTGCATAATGGAGATGAAATTGAGTGATTGGGCTGAAGAGAATGACAAGCGTGCAAAGGGACAAGCGGGTTTTCGTCGATGCCATAGCACCATTGATCATCTTGTCACTCTTCGTGTTCTCATGGAGGAAAGTCGGTTGAAAGGCAAGCGATTGTATTGTTGTTTTGTGGACTTTAAGAAAGCCTTTGATATGATTCCACGTAACAATTTGTGGAGAAGGATGGAAGAACTCCAAGTGCCAAGTGAGTTTATGCTTGCGGTTTCTCGAATCTATGAGAAGGTGATTTGTCAATTGCGCATGGGAAGAGAAATTTCAGAAATTTTTGTAAGCACTATTGGGGTTAAACAAGGATGTCCATTGTCACCAACTCTCTTTGGTCTATGCATCGATCAATTGGAACAAATGGTACTTGACTTTATGCAAGAAGAAGGCATTGAAGAGGTCACTATTTGCAATGCGGTAATCATGCTTTTGTTGTATGCGGATGATGTAGTGCTTCTAGCACACACTTTAGAAGATGCACAAAAGCTATTGGTTGTCCTTGAGAACTTTTGCTTGCATAGTGGGCTGATTGTAAATGAATGCAAAACAAAGGTTATGCTTGTGAAAACCAACCATAAGGAGAATCCATGCATTGTGTACAACAACGAGACACTTGAAGTTGTTGAGAGCTGTAAGTACCTTGGCCTTGAGGTTCCATCCAATCACAAGTGGCATGAATGTGCTATGCGTCGTTTGGAAGCGGGAAAGAGAGCATATTATGCATTTGAGAACATGTGTAATGCGGGAAACATCAAGTGTTGGATTCTCAAGAAGTATCTTTTTGATGCATTGGTGACACCGGTTCTTCTTTATGGAGTTGAAGTGTGGGACGGGAGCATCTCAAAGTCTACTTGGAAAGAGTTTGAGAATGTCCAAAAGCGTTTTCTTACAAACTTTCTCCAAGTTAAGACACAAACACCATATATGCTCCTACTTCTTGAGTCGGGATCTCTTCCAATTGAGGTTATGGGCATGGAAAGGGTTGTGGAGTACATGATAAAGATGCGTCAAAACCCCTCACATCGACTTCCTACAATTGCATGGGAAGCAAGCAAAAAAGTTCAAAAGACGCATAAAAGCAAGATCTTGAGCACGGGATGGATGCAAGACATAAAGAAGTGGTTTGGGAGATGGGATGCATTACACTTGCTACATGATGCTTCAATGGACTCTCAAGTGAATGGAGCTTTTCTACAACGCCAATGTATTACGGCTTGGGAGAAATCCAGTGGGTCACGCTTCATACATTACACCACCTATATTGCCCCCAACTACAAAACCATGTTCTTCGCTGAGAGAGAAAACCGTACTCACACTTACATGCTTGAGCCTATTCCCTTGTCCGCGATACGCACTATCGTAGCAATTCGGCTTAGCTCCCATTTCCTTCGATGCGAGATAGGGCGTTGGGGCAATGGAGAAGAGTCAAATCGATTGTGCACATTATGCTCACTGTAAGTTCGAGAGTCTGAGTACCACACACTACTAGAGTGCTCAGCTTTTGATCGCATCCGAACTTGCTTCTCTCACATTTTCAGCCATAACTTAGACTTACACACTTTCCTCTCCCAGCCAAAGTGTGGGCTCTCCATTGCGACTCTCATCACTACAATTTTGGAGCATCGAGAGTCACTCATCAGCCATACACATACTACATCACATGTAACTTTGGTCCCATAGGTCATATTTGACCTTCGAGGATGATAATAAAATCTATCTATCTATCTATCTATCTATCTCTCTCTCTCTCTCTCTCTCTCTCTCTCTCTCTCTCTCTCTCTCTCTCTCTCTCTCTCTCTCTCTCTCTCTGTGTGTGTGTGTGTGTGTGTGTGTGTGTGTGTGTGTGTGTGTGTGCGCGCGCGTCTGTCGCACGTGTCAATGCAAGGAACTTGCCAATACACTGTGTGCGAGCCATAAATGGCTCCAAGCACACAACAAGCTTAAACTAGGAAGCTCCAAGATGGCGATAGTGTGTCACTCACCGCTCTAGGCTTGCTGTCGTGGAGGATTCCTCGCTGCGAAGAAGTGGAAGACGCCGCTACACCGCGCTCAACCGCCTCACCGCCGTCATGCCGCCGCAATGCTTGATCGCACTCTCTCTCTCTCTCTCTCTCTCTCTCTCTCTCTCTCTCTCTCTCTCTCTCTCTCTCTCACGCATACAAGGAGATGAAGAAGAAGAAGATGGAGATGGAGCAAGAACACTCTTCAATTGCACTCTCTCTCTCTCTCTCTCTCTCTCTCTCTCTCTCTCTCTCTCTCTCAGTGCAGCCGTTTTTTGACCTAGTAGACAGCAGTCCACTCTTTTGATCATAACTTCTTCATCCGAACTCCGATTTGGGTGATCTATAGCCTCAATCGAAAAGCACGAAGTCCTCTACGCATTGATGTAAAAACAAAAATTTTCAGAGTTATGGAAGGCGTTTCTGTAGCAGCATTTCCGAACTGAACAGGTTCAACAAAATTGATTCTCATCTCCTATTTTACATACAATGTCTTCCGGCACTCGCAAGGGTTCTTCTTCTTCAACAAGGTCCACAACCATTGTGGAAAATGATCCAAAATCTCCTAAGTGTGGAGATAGCAACACAACCACCCAACCAACGATATCGGAAACCATGATCATGGCGTACTTGGTATCATTGCAAGAGACCGTAAACAAACAAGGCGAAGACTTACGAGCACTTGCAATGGAGAATGGCACACTAAGGGTACTTGTGGTTGAGAATGAGAATCTCAAGAGGACACTTGAGATGCAAACAACACGTTTGATGCAACTTGAAGAGGAAGTCAAGGAATGTAAACGCTCTCTTGTGGACTTGAATGCTTTGAAGGAGCGGATGAGCAAAGTAGAGCATGACCATGTATTGAAAGAGGAGAAATTTGACACTATGCGCCATGATGTATGCGACATGAAAGATGTATGCACAAACAAGTCTTGGGCTGATGTATGTGGTAGCAATGTGGTTTCTAATTCCTCACTCATGCAAGCTATGGTTCAAACAAAGAATGTTGAGAATGTGGATGTGGAGGAGTTGAAGGAACGGGAGCGACGTTCCAAGAACATTGTTATTCGTGGAATTCCCGAAGAGAAGTTAGAGACACCTCCTTCTCTTGCCATTGTTATTGAAGATTTCTTCAAAACCCACTTTGGCATGTCCGGAGTTATGGTCTATGGAGCACATAGAGTGGGGAAGCAAGGAGCTCCTCGCTCGGGAGAACAGCCAATTGTATGCACCATGCCGGATGAGACCAAGCGAAAGATTATCCTTGATAATAGTTGGATCTATTTGAGGGATACAAAATGTTTTGTATGTGAAGATCGCACTATTAAGCAACAAAATATGCGTCGCAAGGCATATGAGGAAAAGAATAATAAAAACAAGGAGATCTCTCATGAAGAAAATGTGCCCAAGGAGGAGGCAAGTCTCTCAAGCAAATAGGGATGCGTGACCTATGAGACCGAGTTACAATTGAAAATATGCTTTTGGAATTGTAATGGATACCCATGGAATGCGGGGGTTGGCATTGATGAACTAACAAGCAAAGCCGATGTTGTACTTCTTGTTGAAACTTGGGAGCATGATACACAAAGGATTAACGGCTTGGAGGATTACAATGTACATTCATTGATGTGGTCAAAGAATCTCAAGCAACGAAGAGGACAAGGAGGGTTAGCATGTATGGTTAAGAAAGGATTGGAAGATTTTGTATCAATTGTGAAAGATGACAAGTACAAACGTTACGTATGGCTGAAAATTATGACACCAAAAAGAGCACCCATTTTTGTAGCCGGTTGCTACATTCCTCATCATGATTCTCCCTTTTATGCTTGCATGGATAGAGATCAACCATTTTCTGATTTGGAAGAGGACATTGCTTATTTCAAAGGTGAAGGTGATGTTATTGTATTTGGGGATATGAATGCTCGCACAAAAACATTGCAACATGATACTCAACAATTTGATATGCCATACATTTCAAGGGATTTGGAGGAAGTTCACTTGTATGATCGTACTTCAATGGATGAGAAAGAGCCGGATCACTATGGAAAGTTACTTTTACACATGTGTAATAGCACGGGTATGCTCATTGCCAATGGTGTATCTTTGTGGAGTGGAACCAATGGATTTACATGTAGAAGACATAATGGGGATAGTGTGATTGACTATATGCTACTCTCTGAAGCCATCATGTATCGCATAAAGAGTTTTATGTTTGGTCAATGGACCCCAGAATCCGACCATCGCACCTTATGTATTGACCTTTCATGTGGAGAAGCAACTAAGCATGATAATCTCAGCCAAAGGAAAGAGAAGTTATCACTATGTATGGATTTCAAACGGGCACCAATGTACATTGAAATGGTTGAGCAAAAATTATGGATGACAAAGCTTCAATGTGATGCACCATTGGAAACTAAATGGGAAGCTTTCAAGAAAGCTATTTGTTCTTGTGCGGAAGAATGCTTTGCCATAAAGCATCTCCATGGTATCAACAAAGATAGATCACGCAAAAGGTGGTTTGATAAAGAATGTCAAGATGCTCGAAAGTCCATGATAAAGCTTGATGCAACTATGGACAAAGACAACTATCAAAGTCATTTGCATACATACAAGGCATTGATTCAAAAGAAGAGAAGAAGATGGGAAGTAAAGCAACAAGAATTTCAAGTCCAAGAAAAGGCACATGCATGTGGAAGATTTTGGAGAAACTTGAGAGGCAAGCGGGTTGAGAATTTTGGTAACTTGAGTCTAGTGGATATGTACACACATTGTAGGCAATTATATGAGCAAGAAAATACTGAAAAAATGCCATTTTATGGTTCACTCCCATGTATGCCGTCTTTTTTTTTACTATTGAGGATGTATGCGGTGGGCTTGAAAAGTTGGCCACTAGCAAAGCGGGAGATCTTCAAGGTATCAAGCCAGAGATGATCAAATGGATGGGAGATTTTACCCATGAGTGGATGTGTGATATGTTCAACCTTGCACTTCAACATGGTATGCCTTATGATTGGAGTACTAATTGGGTTAAGCCTTTGCATAAAGGAGGGGATGTAAAGAATGTAAGCAACTACCGGACTATAATGATTGGGTCTCTTATGGCAAAGTTGTTTGGGTGCATAATGGAGATGAAATTGAGTGATTGGGCTGAAGAGAATGACAAGCGTGCAAAGGGACAAGCGGGTTTTCGTCGATGCCATAGCACCATTGATCATCTTGTCACTCTTCGTGTTCTCATGGAGGAAAGTCGGTTGAAAGCCAAGCGATTGTATTGTTGTTTTGTGGACTTTAAGAAAGCCTTTGATATGATTCCACGTAACAATTTGTGAAGAAGGATGGAAGAACTCCAAGTGCCAAGTGAGTTTATGCTTGCGGTTTCTCGAATCTATGAGAAGGTGATTTGTCAATTGCGCATGGGAAGAGAAATTTCAGAAATTTTTGTAAGCACTATTGGGGTTAAACAAGGATGTCCATTGTCACCAACTCTCTTTGGTCTATGCATCGATCAATTGGAACAAATGGTACTTGACTTTATGCAAGAAGAAGGCATTGAAGAGGTCACTATTTGCAATGCGGTAATCATGCTTTTGTTGTATGCGGATGATGTAGTGCTTCTAGCACACACTTTAGAAGATGCACAAAAGCTATTGGTTGTCCTTGAGAACTTTTGCTTGCATAGTGGGCTGATTGTAAATGAATCCAAAACAAAGATTATGCTTGTGAAAACCAACCATAAGGAGAAGCCATGCATTGTGTACAACAACGAGACACTTGAAGTTGTTGAGAGCTTTAAGTACCTTGGCCTTGAGGTTCCATCCAATCACAAGTGGCATGAATGTGCTATGCGTCGTTTGGAAGCGGGAAAGAGAGCATATTATGCATTTGAGAACATGTGTAATGCGGGAAACATCAAGTGTTGGATTCTCAAGAAGTATCTTTTTGATGCATTGGTGACACCGGTTCTTCTTTATGGAGTTGAAGTGTGGGGTGGGAGCATCTCAAAGTCTACTTGGAAAGAGTTTGAGAATGTCCAAAAGCGTTTTCTTACAAACTTTCTCCAAGTTAAGACACAAACACCATATATGCTCCTACTTCTTGAGTCGGGATCTCTTCCAATTGAGGTTATGGGCATGGAAAGGGTTGTGGAGTACATGATAAAGATGCGTCAAAACCCCTCACATCGACTTCCTACAATTGCATGGGAAGCAAGCAAAAAAGTTCAAAAGACGCATAAAAGCAAGATCTTGAGCACGGGATGGATGCAAGACATAAAGAAGTGGTTTGGGAGATGGGATGCATTACACTTGCTACATGATGCTTCAATTGACTCTCAAGTGAATGAAGCTTTTCTACAACGCCAATGTATTACGGCTTGGGAGAAATCCGATGGGTCACGCTTCATACATTACACCACCTATATTGCCCCCAACTACAAAACCATGTTCTTCGCTGAGAGAGGAAACCGTATTCACACTTACATGCTTGAGCCTATTCCCTTGTCCGCGATACGCACTATCGCAGCAATTCGGCTTAGCTCCCATTTCCTTCGATGCTAATAGGGCGTTGGGGCAATGGAGAAGAGTCAAATCGATTGTGCACATTATGCTCACTGCAAGTTCGAGAGTCTGAGTACCACACACTACTAGAGTGCTCAGCTTTTGATCACATCCGAACTTGCTTCTCTCACATTTTCAACCATAACTTAGACCTACACACTTTCCTCTCCCAGCCAAAGTGTGGGCTCTCCATTGCGACTCTCATCACTACAATTTTGGAGCATCGAGAGTCACTCATCAGCCATACACATACTACATCACATGTAACTTTGGTCCCATAGGTCATATTTGACCTCCGAGGACGATAATAAAATCTATCTATCTATCTATCTCTCTCTCTCTCTCTCTCTCTCTTCCTCACACACGCACACACACACACACACACGCATACACACACATACACACAAGGAGATGAAGAAGAAGAAGATGGAGATGGAGCAAAAGCACTCTTCCATTGCACAAATGAGAGAATCAGTGAATTTTAGGTTTAGTTGACTTTTATATGAGCTCGCCCCATTCACACTTGGGCGCCCATGCTTAGCCAACTAATCCCTTGAATGTTCCAATTAGAGTGCGCCTCTCATCGGCGATCACTCTTACCCTTTTCCTATTGGACCGACAAGCCCGATATCTGACTCTACCAAATAAATAATACGACGTCCGTTGTAGATGACAGGAATGTGCGTGAGGGTTAACATGCCCCCCTTCCTGATGTAGATTCCGTTCTCGGAAGCTATTGAGTTGAAGCTCTTTCATCGAGGTGGAAGAGTATCTGAGATGAATGTCCTTAGCCTCCTTCAGTCACTGCAAAATCAAACAACATTGGCACAGTAATTGCATTCTCATAAGCAGACAATTTGATTGGCAACAGAATTTTAAACCTTTTGTCATGAATAAACATTAAATTGTAATATAATCAAACATATAAACAGCTGTAAAGGTAAAAAATTAAACAAGTCTGGGGTCGCTAATTTAACGATCGAAAGGCACTAAAGATTGACTATTAATACCATGGATAAGCTTCTTGATTTTCTTTGGTCAATTAAGTTGTTTAATCACGAGAGCCAAGTATTTCATGTTCAAGGGCTAACTAGAGACTATACCTAGAAGACCTTGTAGTTAAGATACGATAAAAGGAATTTCTCATGAAATCATCACCTGACTAATTACCTTTCCTTTGACCCCCCAAGAGTCTTTTCACATTGTTTCAATTTTGATGTGTGTGCTTATTTTGTATGCCTTGGGTTTTTTGCTTTTCAAGGAAAAGCGCCCACACTGGGAACCTCTAGGGCTCTAGTACCATAGGTGATACATGTGAGTGGAGTACCCAATCAAGCTGAGATTTCTCTTCCAACTTAAGATTTTACATTGTGGCCCTCAGGCTCATCTCACTAGTAAACTCCCTTTATAATACTTAAGCTAAAGGTCAATAGGGACTAAGCCCACTAGAAAGCCCTAGTACATTGCACACAATGCTGCCTAAATCGGATTAAGAACCTAAGTAACCATAGATTATTAGGAAGGCATTCCCCATGGTATTAAGAGAAGATCTCTAACACCTAGCTTGGTCAAACTAGCTTAGTCGGACTGCTTGATTTTTAAACCTAAACAAGTGATTATGACAAAAAATTACATTGAATTTTAATGTTTGATACTAAGCAAATGTGTTGAATATTATGCTACCAATCATAATTAAAGCAGACAAACATGGATGAAAAAGATAAGGGGCAATGCTAATGGACAAGAAACACCTGTTTGTGTTGATGGTCGCGCTTGATTTGAAGTGTTAACGAGAGAAAGATTCCATGAAGGTCCAAATCCTAACCACAGCAATACGTTGGTGCACCCAAGGTGTGTCGGACCATGGAAAGTGTCAGCAACAGGTAAAGGGAAGCCAACAATGTGATAGCAGAAGGCTTGGACAAGTACCAGGTGCAACCGGGAATAGGTCCCAAAGTGATGTGTATGCCAAATCGGGCATATAATAGGTCAAATGTGGTTCAAAAGCTTTGCTAATTGGAATGCTTGAGGATACTACAGGTTGATGTATATCTCCGTCCCATAGTACCATGATGTATGCAAAAGTACTTCCTCGGGTTCGGCAAGCTCAAATATTTTTAGGTGTTTGAAGTCAAGTGTACTACATCTTGACGATCGAGAGCTATTGTCGAGGGGCCTATTATGTGATCCTCTCAGAGACTAGGAATCACGGAGATCGATGCTCGTGTTTGAAGGAGGCATTCGAAAGTCGGAAGTTTTGGCGTGTGCAAGGGGCCAAGCCCACAAGCTTTTATAAGCTACTTTTTTTTTTTTAATGTATTTCTGTCGACTGCAGTAGACGAGCAGAGGGTGAGGGAAGGTCGCCAAAAGGCTTGCATGCGGAGAGAGGACGGCGGTTGGCATGCAGGGAGGGCACCATCAGTTGCAAAGGAGGGCCGCCCCTTGCATGGGAGTAGAAAGTGACAGGAGGAGGGTCGCCCCTTGCATGGGAAGGAGAGGAGGCCATCGACAGGGGGCCTGGAGAAAAAACGTAGGGAGGTGGCGCCATGCCATGCAGAAAAGGAGAAGCGGGTATGGTCAAAGGAGAGGCAGAGGCAGGCTCGGGAGAGCGCTGAAGAGGAGGTGGTGTTGCATGAAGGCAACCTAGGGACTGCAAAGAAGGCGGGCTGGTTTGTGAGAGGAGGCCAGAGCTGCAGGGAAGCGCAAAAAAAAGGAATCCAAGAGAAAGTGGCGCCAGGTGGGAGCCCATGCAGGAGAGGTGTGGTCCATAGCGTATGAGCAGCAGATGGCGAGTTGTGCCAGGTGGTGGGAGTTGCCAAAGGCATAGGCAAAAAACAGGACACGTTTTGTGATGGGTGGTGGAGTCTACAGAGGAAAAAAAGAGGAGTAGGCAGCGCTACATAGAGGAGGGCAAAAGCCATGGCCTGGGGAGCCGACAGACGCCATTGAAGCAGGACCACCAAGAAGAGGAGAGAAAGTAGGCCGCCAAAGGGCTTGGCCTTATGACAAAGGGGAAAAACTGAGTGCATCATCATCAAGGTGGGGCCGCGAGGAGGATAGGCCGACTGCAGATCAGCGCCATTGAAGCAGGACCGCCAAGGGAAGGAGGTCGACAAGGAACGCAAGCTCGAGAGCAGGGGAAAAACCGCCAGGGTTTCGTGTAAGGGTGAAGGAAGCGTGGATGTTGCATTGTGCACGGGCGATAGCCTGCATCATTGTTCCAAGTTTTTTTATGCATAGGTGAACTAATGATTGTTAGTCAGCTCCAATCTATTCTTCATCTTGTCTTTTGCCGAAGATCCGTGGTAGCTGCGGCTCCGGATAGTATGTGTGTGTGTGTGTGCAAAGAGAGAGGGAGAGAGGTTGTGTGAGCGAAGTCTTAGGAGTGGTTGAGACGTGTGTCGTTTTCTGGTGTGAGTGTGTTTACAGATATGGGTGCTGTAGCCGAAGTTGCTCGTAGGCGAGTCCTTGTTGTGAAGGTTGGCGGATAGTGTGCGTGTGTACGTGTTTCTGTGTGGTTTGGGGTGCTGGATACCTGTTGGGCTATAGAGAGGCATCCAATTTGTGTCCTGTGTGTTGTTCCATTTCCCCCATCCCAACGTTCATGTACACACTAGGAAACACAAAGAATACCTCTAGGAGGCACATCAGTGGGAAAAAAGAACTTTGCTAATCACTCAACTCTAAAACAGAAACACTCCTATCATTCTTATCCTACCTACCCTCCATCACTCGAGTGATGAGGATCAAAGGTGTTTGATGACATAGGTTTCTGTTTCAGTGTACCGGATGTGAATATGTAGGTCTGAGTCAATGTTTTGACTTTTATTGTGCATACTCGTTTGCTAATTGCTCTTGCTTATTATTTTTCTTTTTTGTGAGTATAAGGCTTTATATAAACATACCCTAAGATTGGGAGATTGAGAGGTCAGGGAGGAAGGTTGAGAGAGGAGTAAGTGAATGATAACTGTCAGCAAACACTCCCCCCCTTCCTTGGGTAGATCATACCATTTGAAATGTGCTCGTCACCATTTGAAACCAATTGTTCCAGTTATTAATAGGTGAGGATTTTTGCCAGTAGTTTTCTATTACCTTAGGTGCCTCGTCGAGTTGCAAGGGTGGTAAGGTACCCAGGATCGAACTTGAAGTGGTTCATCAGGTGATTCTTGAACACTAGGAGGTGTGGAGTCCTTTGTAGCTTCATGGAGGTCCACTATAGGTGGAGGCTGTGGAGAAGCTTTTACCTCTATGGATGCATTACATGAGGAGCTAGAAGCTTCATGGGACTCCCCCCTTCCTGAGCTAGGTGGAACAAATCGTTCTTTCTTCGGTACCCAAACTAGCTTTGGAGCGGGTGTGTAGCATTCTATGATTTTTTTCTTTCCACGATCTTCAATTCGTTTTGGAGCTACAGGATTGGGCTCACATGGCTCAGGTGACAAATAAGAACACAATCTACGTTTTGGCACGCAGATTTGATCATTTACTTGATAGTAGCCTTGGGCTTCCAATAGTCGTTTAGGAATCCAACGCCACGTTTTCTTACTTTTCTTGGAGCGAGTGGTACGTTTCTAACAAGGCTTCTATTTTTTAGCATCAGCCATGGTCGCTAAAGAAGCTTTAGGGACCCACTTGTATGTTTTCTTCATTATATGAGGATGAGTCTTGACATAAGCTATATGCATTGCTTCTAGCATATTTAAGGGTACGAGCGGTGGCATTTCATCCCCCTCAGGTGTTACCCTGGTCGTCCCCCTATTTCCCCAAGTGTCTATGGTTGCTACTAGGTGGATCCAATCCACATTGTCCGACTCAATCATCCCAAGTAGTACATCAATATAAGGAGAATCTTCTCCAACATCAGTGCCCGCTTTACACGTGTAACAATGCTCCAATGGGGTCGAGTGAACTGTGGTGTCAGATCTATGATCAATTATAAACCTGTTTCCTATAAGAGGATGTGCTCGACCAGTCACAAGATCCACTCGAATGACAGAATCTTGGAATTGCAAGTAGACATGGTTTTTAGACCAGTCATGCACCATTTTTGCTTCCCTCATGAAAGGACGTCCTAAGATCATCTCCGATGCCTTAGTGTGCTTGGAGAAATCCATAAAGATGAAGGTAACTCTTATTTTATCTCCAAAGACCTTGATCTTGAGATCTTCTAGCATCCCAATAGGTTTAACAATAGACCAATTGGCCATCTTCACTACAATGGTTGTGGTCTCAAGGTGAGAACTTCCCATAGTTTCCTAGAAATTTTTAGTCACAATGCTAACCCCAAGGCCACCATCAAGGATCCCCTTCACATTTAGTCCCTTAGTAGTGATTGGTATGGTCGCATTGGATTCATCACCCTCAAAGTATTGTCCCAACTTGTTAACACTAGAATGAAAATGAATTTCTAGGTGCTATATATCCACAAAGTTGCCTTATGAGCTGAAAAAAACTTAGTATTTTTTTTGGAGTATCGATCTCACCATTAACGTTACTCTTGCACAACATTTTTGAACCTAAACCGTGTGAAAAAACAGGTCCTGTTTTTGGCTTTTTTTCAATTTTTGGCAATTATACCACTCTAAACTTCATGTCTGTGAGGTTTAGATGGCTGGAGGTTAGGCCTTCATAGTTCTCAACATGTTTTGATGCTTGTAGGGAGAGCTAAGTGTTAAAATTGAAAGTTATGACCAATTTACAAGAATTGCATAATCCTATTTTTTGGCCAAAATTAGCACTTTTATGATTTTTTTGGTGGCTTTCTTGATATTCAAATTCAATTTTGATTGTGTAAGTGTAATGTATAACATAAAGCTAATCTTCCTTGAGTTTTGGGGGACCTAATATGCTATATAGCATAGTATATGATGATGGTTGAGTTTTTTGATTACTGAAGAATACGATACATTCTAGAGTAGCAAGTATAACTTTCTCAATGTTGCTAGTTTCTTAGGCCAATTGTGTGTATTTTGTAGGTAGTAACCATATCTAATCATAGACTACAAATTTGGCTAGATATTGAGTAGTTTCTATGGGTTTCTAGACGTCATAATGCTAAACCCAATTTTTTCATGTTTGCTGTATTTAGCACTTTATCATTGCCCCCAAGGTTCCAATTGTAAGAGATCCATTATCCTTTTGACATGCTCCATGGATCCTTTTGAATCCAAAGGCCCAAAGGGAACTAAGAAAACATGTATATAGTATCTGTATTGAGCGTGACTATAGAAACTTTGATGATAGGTCCGCAGAATGGCAAAAATGCAACTTTTTGGTCACCAACCCATTGAAGTTAACAGGGCATTTTATCTCATGTCCTACAAAAATCCCCACTCTTATTTATATGCAATCAACCATAAGAAATTGCTGTTTTGGGCAAAATGCACTAGTCCATCAACTTTGGCGGCTTGTAGTGACCAAGGGATGAGAAAAATTACAAGTTTCTCATTTTTTCCATATGTAGTAGATATTGAACTATAAGCTCATGAAAGGATTTTTCAAAATGAGTGGATCTACTATGGTTTTGGAACTGGTACTTTCCTTGCAGTCGCCACCAACTAATTTGCAAACCATGTCTGTTTGTGTTTCAACAAATATTCCCAAATAGTCAAGTTCCCTCCTCATGACTTGGTTATAGTGCCATCTTCAACCAAAAATGTTTAGCAAGCCCTTTAACCAATTTGATTTTTGGAAAGCTATGTGAATGGATTTTATGAAATCAAGTCCATGATCAAATTTTTGTATGTGTGAATAGCACACCCATGGCTAGGCAAGCAAAAAGAGTAAAAGGACTACATTCCCTAACTATTTTAAAAAGTGTAAAAATGCAAAAAATAGATTCAAATTTCAAAATGTTGTTTTTGGTCAAGCATAGAAAGGACTTGTATATGGTTAGGAAAATGACTTTTCTTATAAATTGTGTGGGATGGAAGATGTTGAAAGGTCACCTAGATGAAGTAGAAAGGGACACCTAACAACTTGTAGGTACCTAGCTTAGGGAGTCACCTATTCAAAAATATAAGAAGAGGGTGAAAGGTCATTTATATAAATCAAGGGTTGTGAGCTCATTACAAACCTTCCAATTCTATACAATGCTATTTTGATTGCCTTCTGCCTATTTTCTTATCAAGAGGATAATCATGTAGTGTTGCCCATGGTTTCCCATCCTTAAGCTACTCACATGGATTCAAGGTTATTCCTACCTTGATTACACATTCACTTTAGCTTTTTCATGCTTGTATGAAGAATTCTCAAAACTCTTATTTTTTCACTATTCAAGGAATGACATGCATACAAGCATGTGCTTTTGCACCACTTGGAATTTAGAATGCCTTATACTATGAACTAATTTTAAAGTTATCGCATGCTTAAGGGTGGTGAACAAAGCTTGAAGCTTGAACTTGTTGGAATTAGGGTTGCAGAGAAACGCACCCAGCTTGGAGAAGACAAAGGAAGCTCAAGGCACACAATAGAGAGTGTATTACTTAATGTGCAATGGAAAGATAGATAGCCCTAGAGTGATGGGCGTATATACAATGCTTGGGAGAAAAAACCTCCTAAAGAGGGAAAAAAAAATGCCCCGGCGGTCCTAGTGTGTTCACACACATCACTACCACATGTATATGGTAACAAATCCCCCCTGGAGTGATGCGGTAAACGAGAGCTGGCACATGAGTAAAGGGAAGTGCCATGCCCTGAGGACATGATCATTCCACAAAGGGGAGTAAGCCCAAAGCTTTGCGGGAAGCTTCAAGCTTCTCACGAGACAATGACTTTGTGAAAAGATCTGCAAGGTTGTCCTGTGTTGGCACATAAGCCAAGCTGATCTCTCCTGCTGAGAGCCTCTCCCTAGCATAGTGGTAATGCACCTCAATGTGCATTGTGCGAGCATGAAAAAATTGGGTTCCTCGCAACTACCAATGCGCTCTGACTGTCAGTGTAGATAGTGTTGGCAATGTCCTGTCCAACACCCAAATCAGCCATAAGGCGTCTGAGCCATACACACTCAACCGTAGCTGTGAAGACTGCCATGTACTCATCCTCACAACTCGAAGTGGCCACAGTAGGTTGCTTCTTGCTCAACCATGATATACATGAACTGCCAAGCATGAAACAAAAACCACTTGCGGACACTCGCATGTCAAAACAACCAGCCCAATCTGAGTCTGAAAAAGCATGTAAGTCTGGCGGCAATGATCCCCCCTTGGGATAAAACAAGCCAAGATGTAAAGTGCCACTAAGGTAGCGGAAAATCCTCTTGACAGCCTACCAATGCTTAGACCCTGGGCTATGCATAAATCTGCTGACCTGTGAGACTGCAAACTGAATATCTGGCCTCGTGTTGCATACATAAATGAGGCAGCCAACAAAAGTTTGGTAAAGAGTGACATCAGCAGAATCGCCAGCATCATGTACTCAACTTCAACCTGTTTCCATGGGAGTGGCAATAGGTTTGCAATCCTCAAGTCCAAACTTACATAGCAATGTCTCTATGTAACTTTAATGACACAAGGCAATACCACCATCACACTGCTTAAATTGTATACCCAAGTAATGATGCAACAGCCCCAAATCTTTCATCTTGAAAGTAGCATTCAAATCAGCCTTAAATTGAGCAATATGTCTCTCATTTGGTCCAGTGATCAGCAAATCATCAACATAAAGAACCAAAATGAGAAGTACATCACCCTCATGCTTTATACAATGTGCTTTCTGTTGGACTGTTACGAAAGCCTCGTTTAACCAAATGAGTGTCAGCTTTCTCATACCAAGCACGAGGAGATTGCTTCAACCCATACAAAGCCTTCTTACATTTGCACACTTTGTCCTCTTGTCCTTTTATGACAAAACCGCGAGGTTGTGTTACATAAACTTCCTCAAATATGTCACCATTCAAGAAAGCAGTAACAATGTATGATTGATGTACATCCCAACCAAAATGAGCTGCCAATGCACATAGAAAACGCACAGTAGTCATACGACAAGTGGGAGCAAAAGTCTCTTCATAATCAATGCCTTTTTGCTGTGCATAACCCTTTGCAACAAGTCGAGCCTTATGGCGATTGATCTCACCATCCAGCTTGCGTTTCAACTTGTAAACCCACTTTGTACCAATGGCCTTTTTGCCAGGAGGCAAATCACATAAAGTCCATGTGTCATTTTCTATAAGTGCATCATATTCTGATTGCATGGCAGCCATCCAATTTTTTGAATTATGTGCTTCATCAAAAGACAAAGGCTCCTCAACATCATGTAAGCTAGACACAGCCAAAGCATAACAATCTGATGCATAAGATGCATGACGAGAGCCTGAACGAGTACGACTAGACAAAGGTGCATCCAATTTACTATCACGCAAAGTGTGCACCAGCCATTTTGGCATACCTCTAGCCTGCTCATTTTCGGCCCTTCCCTCATCAAGTACATCATGTACATCTGCATCAGTAATAGGCTGATCTGTAACATTTTCAGAAACCCCCATAGGTTGTACATTTGCCTCATTGGAACTTACATTCGTATTTCCACCACTGAAAAGAGCCATCAAAGTGTCATAAATGTCCTGTGAGCTTACATTACTGTCTCTAGTACATGACAACAAGGGCTGAACAGAATCTTCCACAAACACTATATCCCGTGAAACCAGAATACGTTTTGTTTGCGGATGATACAGCCTGTAACCTTTGCTTTCAGCACTATAACCAACAAAAATACTTTTGACAGCCTTATCATCTAATTTTTTGAGCTGCACTTGTGGCACCAAAGCATATGCCAAACAGCCAAAAACACGCATGTGCTCAATAGAAGGCTTTCTATCATGCCATGCTTCATATGGAGTAATAGACTGCAAAGCTTTCGTAGGACACCTGTTAAGTACATAAGTGGCACACATGATGGCCTCAAGCCAAAAAGAATGCGGCAGAGCTTGACTTTTGACCATACGTCTTGCCATTTTCGTCAGTGACATGTTTTTCCTCTCAGCAACACCATTTTGCTGAGGTGTATAAGGCACTGTACATTGGTGTTTTATCCCGCGACTAGCCAGAAATGCAGTAAATTCATGAGACATATACTCCCCCCCTCGATCAGAACGGAGGGTGCCCAAAGTACATTTCGAGACATTTTCAGCCATAGCCAGAAATTATTTGAAGCACATAAAAACTTCGGACTTCGCTTTAAGCGGAAATACCCATGCATGCCTGGAGTAATCATCAATGAAAGTCACGAAGTACAGGTAATTGCCCAAGGACGGAGTTTGCATGGGCCCACAAACATCACTTTGCACAAGCTTCAACCTGCATGTGGCCCGAACTGAACCATGCTTTGGAAACTTAGAACGCTGCATCTTACCCAAAATACAGCCTTCACAAACATGTTTGACAGGTGCTTCAAGAGGCGGCAAAGAAGCAACCATATCATATTTATGCAAACGTAGCAAACTGGCAAGAAATGACTTCACCTGCAGAAATAAGTTGCTCATTGATATCCTTGACACTAGCAAGGAAAGTGTCCATATCATCTTCCTCATGCATAATCTTCGACTCCAACTCTTTAAGCAGCAAAGCAATTTTAGCCTCATTGCGACTTGCATAAAGACCAGCCAAAATATCCCAAGCCTGTTTTGCAGATTTTGCTGAACGGATGTGTGAAACAATGGTGAGGTTCACAGACAATGCAATCAATGCATGAGCCTGCGCATCCTTTGCATCCCAACGAGCTTGTTCTATCGTAGGCAAAACAACTCTAATAGAAGCAATCCTTGTAGCAAGACCTGCAACATCCTCAACATCGTCTACATCCTCAGAACTAGGACGTACATCAATGCCCTGCACAATGTTCAAGACGCCCTTTGACACAAGAACATGTTGCATCAGATAAGCCCACATAGGGTAATTGTCCCCATCCAACCTGTCCTCAGCAGCAAACATCTTGAACACATCTGTGTTGTTGTTGTCAGCCATGGTAAATGCTTCACCTGATGTGAAAACTGCCCGAAAATAGGATAAACGGAGCGCAAACAACACGTGCTATATAGCACAAACCGTAGAAGACTATAAGGCACCTGTATGCAAAAAACGGCACTGACAAAAATTCTGCACAAAATGACGAAATAGCCTTTGCAGTACTACCTGTAGTGGAAACGGAGGCCGAATGAGTTCGAATCAAAAATCTGAGCAGACCGAGCTCTAGGAGCTCGCCCAAAATATTTGTTGACCTGCGAACGCTCGCCAAAGCTCATTGAAATCAGAGAAAGTGAGCAAGCGTGTACTGGAGCAGCTGGCGACTAAGCCCGGGAGGACGCAACCTGCTCTGATACCAATTGTTGGAATTAGGGTTGCAGAGAAACGCACACAGCTTGGAGAAGACGAAGGAAGCTCAATGCACACAATAGAGAGTGTATTACTTAGTGTGCAATGGAAAGATAGATAGCCCTAGAGTGATGGGCGTATATACAATGCTCGGGGGAAAAAACCTCCTAAAGAGGGAAAAAATGCCTCGGCGGTCCTAGTGTGTTCACACACATCACTACCACATGTATATGGGCTCTCTTCAATTGAGGTTATGGGCATGGAAAGGGTTGTGAAGTACATGATAAAGATGTGTCAAAACCCCTCACGTCTATGTAATTTTGATTCAAAATTGTTAAGCTTTGAGTTTGTAATATCTGGTCATGTACTCAAAGCCAAGTAGCCGGCCATTGGCCATTTTGAAAAGCCCTAAGTATAAAGCTCAAAAGCCTTAGTTTGAACATACCTTGATATCTTAGCTTCGGAAAATAGAAGAGCTCTATGTACTGTTGTCGAGCAACTACTACTTGTAATCCATTTTCTCTTGATCCGGTAATGCAAATTCGATTCCAAAATTTGCATTGTGTTCCTTGTCTCTTGCTCTTTCAATTAAGTATAAGAATTTCATGTTTTTTGTGGTTTGAGACTACATGTTTGTGAGTCTTGTCTACATAGTTGAGTGCTTAAATCACTATTTTTTGACATTTTGATCATAGGAGAGTGTTGTTAGACCTTAGGGTGACCTGTTTGTGTTGCTCGGTTGCAATTTCTATGACATGGTAGATGATGGCTCATGATTTTGGTACCTTGTTAGATGGCCAACAGGCTTTGTAGGCTTGTGTCCTTAGACCTAATATAGCTTCCCTTAAAGATTTGTAACAATCTGAGTACGTTTATTCATCAAAATAGTGTGATGATCTAGAGGAGTAAGATATGACATATGCGGATTTCTTGATGAAAGAGTTGTGGTTAGTTTGTTGGATTGATATATTTGCTTGTTAGGTTCACTTCCTGAGGATTGACAACCTCAAAGAATCTTTGTGCCCCATCTGAGTCACTTTTCTGAGTATTGACATAGTTATGCTAGTGCCAAATAGCTATGTTACTGGCATCCATCGCAATGATTCACTAATAGATATACTCATGTAAACTGCATTCGTGCATTACTGCCGACAGATATCTCTCAAGAAAAAGAATGGTATAAGGAAGAAGATGTGAACTTAACTGCTCAAGTAGAAGTTTTGAATCACAGGATCCAACAATTTATTTATTGGATCTTTACGCATTTATATACCTTTTCCAGAGTAGATTGTAACTTTTTATCATTTAAAATTGGAAAGTTTGATTTTGAGTTGGTTTTAATTATTTTAAGATAATAATCTTTGAGTTGTAATCTAAGTTCTACCAGTTTTTGACTAACTTGAGTGATGGGGTGTGTGTGTAGATAACTAACATTTTACCTCATGGGGTATGGATGAACATACTCTCATTGTTGATAGTCAAAGAAAGTCTATAGATAGGGATTGAGGTACAGGGTCTCGTCACTACCAGACAGAATGGGGTAGAGAAGAAGAGGCTAATATTCACAAACTATGCAGTTCTGAATACTTTTAAAGCATGGTACCACTATACTACAAGGAATCGAGAATTTAGACCACCTTATCATAGAGCTACACTCGTGGGGAGTATCGATTGGGTACAGTCCAAGAGAGGAAAAGAGACCATCTTCACAGACCGGCTATTGTACTTCAACACCCATGAGCTTATCCTGAGACCAACAAAGAAGACTTGGTTAGGGAGAATTTCACTTCCTTTAGTAATGGTGTCATGATGTTTTTGTTTTGTTTAATGTGTGGAAAAGGAAATCTATAAATAATGTCACCCATTCTTTCAGTCCAATGCCTTGGGAATCATTCTTTGACCTATTCGAAAGGTCCACAATCCATAACCAACACAATGTAAAGATCCTATTCAATGGCTATAACAGACCTCAATGCCTGGCTGACTTTGCCAATATACATTGTAGAGACGGGTGGTAGACATTGGATTGAATTTCTCAAGAATTTTCCTTACTTCATTGTTATTTCAACTTTAGAAATGCTATGGTCCATAGCAACATGCAAATGTCTATGGCAAACCGCTCACTCTCACAAGAATTGTATGATTCGCACGCAAACAAGGACATGTTTGCACCTTCAGTTTGGAAAGACGAATTGAATACTCCAAAGGATATACTTGTAGAGTGGGGATGACTGCGATCTTGTGGTGGAAGGGTGCCACAAAGATTATCGATAAGTACATTACATTAGGACTATTAGAGAATATTGATAGCCTTTGGAAGGAAGTGTATTAGGATTTTTGAACACCGAGAATTATTTCCTTCGATCTCATACTCTCAATTAATAGATTTGATTCTTTAAGACGGACTAGAATGTTTTGGACTAAGATAAATTTTGACTTGATATGGTGCAGTAATTAATCATGCCTCCTAGAGGAAATAAAGTGGCTACAAACTCCAATGCTCTAATTGTACTTCAATCAATGATCATCGATCGAGGCATCAATGATATGCTTTGCAAGTCTCAACCTGGGAACTTCAGCGGGGAAGGCAAAGATGTGGGTAAAGTTCTTGAGGATTGGATTGAGCGGATGGAGGATTATTTTGATTTGGCCCATTCATCTGTAGAGAACAAAGCCATTATTGCCAAATTCAAATTAGAGAAAACGACCAAGCATTGGTGGAAAGGTCATTGTAATTAGAACAATGACGGCTGTGCAGAACACATCTGTGCGGAAACTCCCGTCCTCTCCTTGTCAACGCGTAATGTGGTCTAGGTCTATGTCACAACTCGCTCAACCATCTCTTCACCCTCTTCCTCGCCTTTGGTCCTCGTCACTCTTTGATGGTGTTGCTAGCTAGAGGATGCTCTTACTATTGTCGTCAAGAGCTCTTGCATCGACGCACCACATCACCTACATCACCAATAGCCCTTTCCTCTTCGCCCTCCTATTCCTCAACTCCACTCACCCTGACTTCCACTAAGACCCCACATCATTGCTCTTGATCTTCCAGTTCTCTCATATAATCATGCCCCATCAAAATCTCACACAAGTGAATTCTCATATCCCCATACTGACGACTGTGATCATACTTGTTTCGAACCTAATGATGAGGACAATGGTGGCAATGCCTTCAAAAGTGCACATATAAATATATATATATATATATATATATATATATATATATATATATATATATATATATATATATATATATATATATATATATATATATATATATATATATATATATATATATAGAGAGAGAGAGAGAGAGAGAGAGAGGGAGAGAGATTTTATTATCGTCCTCAGAGGTCAAATATGGCCTATGGGACCAAAGTTACATGTGATGTAGTATGTGTGTGGATGATGAGTGATTCTCGATGCTCCAAAATTGTGGCGATGAGAGTTGTAATGGAGAGCCCACATCGTGGCTGGGAGAGGAAAGTGTGTAGGTCTAATTCATGGCTAAAAATGTGAGGAACCAAGTTCTGATGTGACCAAAAGCTGAGCACTTTAGTAGTGTGTGGTACTTAGACTCTCGAACTTGCAGTGAGCATAATGTGCACAATCGATTTGACTCTTCTCCATTGCCCCAACACCCTATCTCGCATCAAAGGGAGTGAGAGCTAAGCCGAATGGATGCTATTGTGCATATCGCTGACAAGGGGATAGGCTCAAGCATGTAAGGGTCTATAAGGGTCAATAAGGTTTCCTCTTTCAACAAAGAACATGGTTCAATAGTTGGGGGCAATATGGGTGGTGTAATGTATGGAGCGTGACCCACCAGATTCCTTCCAAGCCATATACATTGGCGTTGTAAAAACGCTTCATTCACTTGGGACTCTATTGAGGAATCATGTAGCAAGTGTAATGCATTCCATCTCCCAAACCACTTCTTTATGTCTTGCATCCATTTCGTGCTTTGAACTTTTTTGCTTGCTTCCCATGCAATTGTAGGAAGTCGATGTGAGGCGTTTTGACGCATCTTTATCATGTACTCCACAACTCTCTCCATGCCCATAACCTCAATTGGAAGAGATCCGGACTTAAAAAGTAGGGAGCATATATGGTGTTTGTGTCTTAACTTGGAGAAAGTTTGTAAAAAAAAGCTTTTGGACATTCTCAAACTCTTTCCAAGTAGACTTTGAGATGCTCCCGCCCCACACTTCAACTCCATAAAGTTCCTTCTTGAGAACCCAACACTTGATGTTTCTCACATTACACATGTTCTCAAATGCATAGTACGCTCTCTTTCCGGCTTCCAAACGATTCCTAGCACATTCATGCCACTTGTGATTGGCCAGAACCTCAAAGCCAAGGTACTTGAAGGTCTCAACAACTTCAAGTGTCTCATTGTTGTACACAATGCATGGCTTCTCCTTATGGTTGGCTTTCACAAGCATAACCTTTGTTTTGGATTCATTCACAACAAACCCACTATGTAAGCAAAAGTTGTAAAGGACAACCATAAGCTTTTGTGCATCCTCTAAAGTGTGTGCTAGAAGCACTACATCATCCGCATACAACAAAAGCATGAATACCGCATTGCAAATAGTGACCTCTTCAATGCCTTCTTCTTGCATAAAGTTAGGTACCAATTGTCCCAATTGATTGATGCATAGACCAAAGAGAGTTGGCGACAACGAACATCCTTGTTTAACCCCAATAGTGCTTGCAATTTTTTTTGAAATTCCTCTTCCCGTATGCAATTGACATAACCAACTTCTCATAGATTCGAGAAACCGCAAGCATAAACTCACTTGGCATTTGGAGTTCTTCCATGCTTCTCTAGGTGGAATCATATCAAAGGCTTTCTTAAAGTCCACAAAGCAACAATACAATTGCTTGCCTTTTAATTGACTTTCCTCCATGAGAACATGAAGAGTGACAAGATGATCAATGACTAGCGTTGACAAAAATCCACTTGTCCTTTTGCACTCTTGCCATTCTCTTCAACCCAATCACTCAATTTTATCTTCATTATGCACCCAAACGACTTTGCCATAAGAGACTGTTACCATATACATGTGGTAGTGATGTGTGTGAACACATTAGGACCGCTGGGGCATTTTTTTCCCTCTTTAGGAGGTTTTTTCCCCCGAGCATTGTATATACGCGGCTATCTATCTTTCCATTGCACACTAAGTAACACACTCTCTATTGTGTGCCTTGAGCCTCCTTCGTCTTCTCCAAGCTGTGTGCGTTTCTCTATAACCCTAATTCCAAATTGGTATCAAAGCAGGTTACATCCTCCCAGGCTTAGTCGCCAGCTGCTCCAGCACACGCCTGCTCACTTTCTCAGATTACACACACTCTCTATTGTGTGCCTTGAGCCTCCTTCGTCTTCTCCAAGCCGTGTGTGTTTCTCTACAACCCTAATTCCAAATTGGTATCAGAACAGGTTACATCCTCCTGGGCTTAGTCGCGAGCTGCTTCAGCACACGCCTGCTCCCTTTCTCCGATTACAGCAAGGTTTGGCGAGCGTTCGTAGGTCGACAAATATTTGGGGTGAGCTCATGGAGCTCAGTCTGCTCAGATTTTTTATTCGGGCTCATTTCGGCCTCTGTTTCCACTACAGGCAGTACTGCACAGGCTATTTCGTCATTTTGTGCAAAATTTTTGTCAGTGCCGTTTTCTGCATAACAGGTTCCTTATAGTCTTCTACGGTTTGTGCTATATAGCACGTGTTGTTCACGCTCCGTTTCTCCTATTTTCGGGTAGTTTTCACATCAAGTGCAGCATTTTGTGTTCAAGATGTTTGTTTGCTGAGGACAGGTTGGATGGGGACAATTATCCTATGTGGGCTTACATGATGCAACATGTTCTTGTGTCAAAGGGCATCTAGAATATTGTGCAGGGCATTGATGTACGTCCTGGTTCTGAGGATACAGGCGATGTTGAGGATGTTGCAAGTCTTGCTGCAAGGATTGCTGCTATTTGAGTTGTTTTGCCTATGGTAGAACATGCTCGTTGGGATGTATAGGATACGCAGGCTCATGCATTGATTGCGTTGTCTGTGAAGCACACTATTGTTCCTCACATCTGTTCAAAATCTGCAAAGCAGGCTTGGGATATTTTGGCTGGTCTTTATGCAAGTCTCAATGAGGCTAAAATTGCTTTGCTGCGTAAAGAGCTGGAGTCGAAGATTATGCATGAGGAAGATGATATGGACACTTTCCTTGCTAGTGTTAAGGATATCAATGAGCAACTTATTTCTGTAGGTGAAGTCGTTTCAGACAGTTCCCTTGTGCAGACTGTTCTTGATGCCTTACTAGATTCTTACCAGACTTTGGCTAGTACTTGGAGACTTATGACCCAAGGAAATCCAGAAGTTGTCAAGTTTGATGCATTATGCACATTGCTGTTCCAAGAGTCACTTTCCAGAAAAAACAGAACTAGACAACATGCAGTTGAGCAGGCTTTTATTGCTTCTCAAAGAAAGGGTGGTAACAGTAATGCAACCACTTCTTATGGTTCTGCTGCGAGTGGAAAAAAATCTGTTTCTAATGCTTCTACTGGCAGCACTTCGTCTGGCAATTCTGGTGATAAGGGAAAAAAGAAGATGCGTTGCCATTATTGTAAAGCTAATGATCACTTGATCAAGTTGTGTCCTAAGTTGAAGGCCAAAGAGGCTAAGAAGAAAGAGGGTGGTTCCACTGCAAATGTTGGTTCCACTACAAATGCAGCCATTGTTGAGTCTTCTGTGAAAGGAGACTGTAATGCTAATGTTGATGCAGAATGGGCTTTTAGCGCAGAGTGCACTTACAATCCTGCTGTCCATGATGCATGCTTGTCAGTTGCTGCAGATTCACATGTGTGGTATTTCGGCAGTGGTGCTACTAAGCACATTACCTCACATCGTGAATTGTTCACCTCTCTCGTGTCTGTCCCTCATGGGAATTCAGTCACTTGTGCCAACAATGCCTCTTATCCGGTTCAGGGAGTTGGAAAGATTGTGCTTACTGCTGCTAATGGCAGTTCTTTCACACTTGTTGATGCACTTTATGTACTCGGGATCAAGAAGAATCTTTTGTTTGTATCCGCACTTGTTAGACTTGGACTTGTAGTTAAATTTGTGGATGACAGATGTACAGTTCACGATCTTAGTTTTTGGTGAAGAAATTGTTGCATCTGGCCTTTTGTGCCGTGGGCTGTATAAGCTCACTTTGTATGACAAGTGTGGACAAAATTTTGCAAATGCAGTTGTAGATTCAAGGGCTATTTTGAGATGCAAAACTTTGGCATGCACGTTTTGGCCATCTTAATTTTGCCAGTTTTCTGCATTTGCAGAAATCTGATATAGTTGCTTCTTTGCCGCCTCTTGAAGCACCTGTCAAACATGTTTGTGAAGGCTGTATTCTGGGTAAAATGCAGTGTTCTAAGTTTCCAAAGGATGGTTCAATTAGGGCCACATGCAGTTTGTAGCTTGTGCATAGTGATGTTTGTGGGCCCATGCAAACTCTGTCCTTGGGCAATTACCTTTACTTCGTGACTTTCATTGATGATTACTCCAGGCATGCATGGGTATTTCCGCTTAAAGCGAAGTCCGAAGTTTTTATGTGCTTCAAACAATTTCTGGCTATGGCTGAAAATGTCTCGAAATGTACTATGGGCACCCTCCGTTCCGATCGAGGGGGGGAGTATATGTCTCGTGAATTTAATGTATTCCTCGCTAGTCGTGGGATAAAACACCAATATGCAGTGCCTTATACACCTCAACAAAATGGTGTTGCTGAGAGGAAAAACAAGTCACTTACGGAAATGGCATGATGTATGGTCAAAAGTCAAGCGTTGCCACATTCTTTTTGGCTTGAGGCCATCATGTGTGCCACTTATGTACTAAACAGGTGTCCTACGAAAGCTTTGCAGTCTATTACTCCATACGAAGCATGGCATGAAAGAAAGCCTTCTATTGAGCACATGCGTGTTTTTGGCTGTTTGGCATATGCTTTGGTGCCACAAACACAGCGCAGAAAATTGGATGATAAGATTGTCAAATGTATTTTTGTTGGTTATAGTGCTGAAAGCAAAGGTTACATGTTATATCATCCGCAAACAAAGCGAATTCTGGTTTCACGAGATGTAGTGTTTGTGGAAGGTTCTGTTCAGCCCTTACTGTCATGTACTCGAGACAGTAATGTAAGCTCACAAGACATTTATGACACTTTGTTGCCTCTTTTTCGTGGTGGAAATACGAATGTAAGTTCCAATAAGGCAAATGTACAGCCTATGGGGGTTTCTGAAAATGTTACCGATCAGCCTATTACTGATGCAGATCGACTTGTTGCAAAGGGTTATGCACAGCAAAAAGGCATAGATTATGAAGAGACTTTTGCTCCCACTTATCGCATGACTACTGTGTGTTTTCTATGTGCATTGGCAGCTCATTTTGGTTGGGATGTCCATCAATCAGACATTGTACTGCTTTCTTGAATGGTGACATATTTGAGGAAGTTTATGTAAGCAGCCTCGCGGTTTTGTCAAGAAAGGACAAAAGGACAAAGTGTGCAAATGTAACAAGGCTTTCGTAAACAGTCCAACAGAAAGCACATTGTATGTAAGTGTGAGGGTGATGTACTTCTCATTGTGGTTCTTTATGTAGATGATTTGCTTATCACGGGACCAAATGAGAGACATATTGCTGAATTTAAGGCTGATTTGAATGCTACTTTCAAGATGAAAGATTTGGGGCTGTTGCATCATTACTCGGGTATACAATTTAAGAAGTGTGATGGTGGCATTGCCTTGTGTCAGAAAAGTTACATAGAGACATTGCTATGTAAATTTGGACTTGAGGATTGCAAACCTATTGCCACTCCCATGGAAACAGGTTTGAAGTTGAGTACATGATGCTGGTGATTCTGCTGATGTCACTCTTTACCAAACTGTTGTTGGCTGCCTCATTTATGTATGCAACACGAGGCCAGATATTCAGTTTGCAGTCTCACAGGTCATCAAATTTATGCATAGCCCAGGGTCTAAGCATTGGTAGGCTGTCAAGAGGATTTTCCGCTACCTTAGTGGCACTTTACATCTTGGCTTGTTTTATCCCAAGGGGGGATCATTGCCGCCAGACTTGCATGCTTTTTCTGACTCAGATTGGGCTGGTTGTTTTGACAAGCGAGTGTCCACAAGTGGTTTTTGTTTCATGCTTGGTAGTTCATGTATATCATGGTTGAGCAAGAAGTAACCTATTGTGACCACTTCGAGTTTTGAGGTTGAGTAGTACAGGGCAGTCTTCACAGCTACGGTTGAGTGTGTATGGCTCAGATGCGTTATGGCTGATTTGGGTGTTGGACAGGATACTGCCAACACTATATACACTGACAGTCAGAGCGCATTGGCAGTTGCGAGGAACCCAGTTTTTCATGCTCGCACAAAGCACATTGAGGTGCATTACCACTATGTCAAGGAGAGGCTCTCAGCAGGAGAGATCAGCTTGGCTTATGTGCCAACACAGGACAACCTTGCAGATCTTTTCACAAAGGCATTGTCTCATGAGAAGCTTGAAGCTTTTCGCAAAGCTTTGGGCTTACTCCCCTTTGTGGATTGATCATGTCATCAGGGCATGGCACTTCTCTTTACTCATGTGCCAACTCTCGTTCACCGCATCACTCCAGGGTGGATTTGTTACCATATACATGTGGTAGTGATGTGTGTGAACACACTAGGAGCGCCGGGGCATTTTTTCCCTCTTTAGGAGGTTTTTTCCCCTGAGCATTGTATATACGCCCATCACTCTAGGGCTATCTATCTTTCTATTGCACACTAAGTAACACACTCTCTATTGTGTGCCCTTCGTCTTCTCCAAGCTGTGTGCGTTTCTCTGCAACCCTAATTCCAACAGAGACCCAATCACTATAGTTCGGTAGTTTATTTCATTCTTTACATCCCCTCCTTCAAACACACACACACACACACACACACACACACACACACACACACACACACACACACACAAAGACAGAGAGAGAGAGAGAGAGAGAGAGAGAGAGAGAGAGAGAGAGAGAGAGAGAGAGAGAGAGAGAGAGAGAGAGAGAGAGAGGCCATGAGAAGTGTGGAAGTGGTCGAAAGAGAGGACGTGGAGGCAAGTCTCTGTAGGCAGTTGAGAGAGAGAGAGAGAGAGATTTGGGCAATGAAGGGCAGTGATGACATTTGGTCGAGTCTGCCTGGCGATGCATAGTGAAGAGTGAGGGGCTTGGGACCTGGGGCAACGACCGCCCTTGAAATTGAAAGAGGAGGCATGTGTTAGGTAGGAGTGCATTTACAAGGGCAACCATCCATGGGATGAGTGGTGGAGTCAGCAAGCAGAGGATGATGTAGAGGCAAGTCTGAGTAAAGAGTAGGAAGGGAGGCTAGTGGGGGTAATATACATGCAGAGGTAGAGGAGGGGCTCTCGAGCTGTGGGAAAGAAATATCCATACACTCTGGTCGTGGGCCATAACGCACCACTTGTCCCCATCTTGAAACTGGACTTCTCGCACCTCGAGGACCCGTTGTTCAAGGCAAGGCGAGGGGTCAACGTTGTTTGAGGGTGGCACCGTGGCAACCTTTTGTTCAACGGGCATCGCCAAGTTGGCAATACCATTCAAAAGGCAGTGCCGCAGGGGACCACCACATTGGCAATTGTGTGGGTTGGCAATTGAGAGCTGGAGTAGTTAGTTGAAGAGGAAGGGAAGGTGGATCCAGTGGTGGTTGCAAGCATTTGCAGCCATTGGATCAAAACCTTGTCTTTTTTATATACTATATAGATTTTCGGTAGTGAAGTTCTCTCCTCTTTTGTAGAAGGATCTCCTCCAAATAAAGATGGGCACGTTTAGCACAAATTTCTCCCCGTATCCACCTTTTCATTAAACACATACAAAGTGCGACCTCCCTTGCTCCTTTCCCCCACTCCCACCACTCTCCTTGGTGCGACTGAGCTCTTACTCAACGAAAGAGAATGGTTTTGGACCCCACGGCAAATGATAGGCTCTCTTTGACGTTTTGGGCAAGCAAATCCTCAGGACTAAATTTAGAACACGGGGTCTTCAAATCAATGAAGACCCCATCATGGGATCCACGACGAGGAGCTACGCGCATAAAACACGAGGTAGGCTCAGCCATCTGATTTTAAATGGACGTGTCCGACTTTACTTTTCCCTATAGCAGTTTATCTTATATAATTTATTTTTCGCCTTGGTGACAACGCAATGCACGCGCATGCGTGGTTAGCTCACTGTGCTGTCATGGCCAAGGTTGTGGGTTTGAACCGCAGGGGGGGCATTGACCTGCCTTTTTTGATGGATGCAGGGCTCTAGAAAAGATAGGTTCGCTTTATCCAAAGCCTGTTCAAAATGAAAATGGACGGTTCAAATTTGAGCAAGAAGGTTTCAAACCGGTTCAAATCATGGAATTTTTAGTTATAATATGAGATTTTTAATGTGATTATCCCTCTCAAATTTAGAGTCAGTTTTCGCACATGCGTGTGAAAAGCCTGGTCCACAAAAAATTTTTCCCGAGCTCTGGATGGATGTTGATTGTCCTCAAGATTCCCACGTGTTACGTCCGCCGCGTCAATTCCATGACGGGTCCTTCATTGAAGACCCCGTGCCCTTTAGTCACGTGGCAAGCAAATTGAATCGTCTCGCTAAAGGATAGGAACTCAATCGGAGGCTACCGTGGCCAGAATCAACGGCCCAAACTGCCTGTTTGATTAAACTGAAACCGCCAACCGTCCCACCATAAACCCTCGTTAAACCCCGGGTTAAATGGATGGGGCGACCGGCATTTAGCCGTTGCCGAGCCACCTTCTTCGCTTGAAGACCACCGGCTTTACCGGTCTCTGAAGGTTTTTGGTTGTTCCTCACGTTTTTCGCTCTCTTCCTCATCCTCTTTCTTTCTTTCTGCGTGATATCATATTCATTTTTCTGGATGGTTTTCTGCTTGTTGCGACTGCACTTTGCGGATTTCTTGATTTGAAGGGAACCCATTTGCTTCATTGGTGCCATTCTTAGAGTCGCTGAGCGCCCATCTCCTCAACTCCCCAAAATTTGGCCTGTTAGTCGGATGGGCTTGCTCTTTATCTTGTTTGTGGCTTTTGTTCTCTTCTTGCACTTGGACTCCTCAGAAAGGATGTTTTTGCTGACTGTCTGGTGCTGATCTAACAAATTGTGGGATTGATCCGATCCTTTCTGTCTTTTGATTCCAATGGGGTGGTTCTTCTGCTTATTGCTGTCTCTAGATGTTTATCCTTTTGTCCCTTGAAACTTTTGGAGTTTTCAAGCATTCCATGGCTGGATCTTCTGAGCTTTCTTCCATCAAGGTTTGAGATGAGCAGCTGGAGCATAGAATTGCTTAAAACTACAGTCCTGCAAGTGATTGTTCGTTATGGCCACATCAGTTTCTGAGACATCAATATGGATTGGGCAAGAAGGTGAGTCTAAAGTAGAATGGCTATCGTTGTTTCGCAATAGAAATCCTTAAAGGGTTCTGTTTTGAGTGTTTAGCAGTTATACAGTGTTGAAAAGGTTATTTCTATGGCTCCCACTGTTGTGAGTGACGTTTTCTTTCTTCTCAGCAGGGAACCATTGGCAACGTTTGGCTTAGGTGGTTGCTTGTTTTGGCCACTCGTTTTATTTGATCCAAGGGCATGGATTGTATTTTTACAATCTCAAAACATTGTGTGAATCGCTTTCAAACTGATGTCAGATTATGTACATATGACTTAATTTCCTTTTTCAAATGGAGGGACCTTATAAGAGCAGAAAATTCCACTTTCCAGGCTATGATGGGGCTGTACCAAAGGCCACACGAACCTCACGGGTATGACAAGTTCTCAGTTTGTATTTTACCTTTTTTTTTGCGTGGGTTTGTGATTTGTATTTTCACTCGCACACGCACACACACACACACACACACACACACACTATCATACATATATTTAACATCCGTGTAACACCCATGCAGTAATGGCATGCACACACAAACATAATGTCATACATACATGTGTATTATTTGACTTGAAGCAGACTTCAAGCATTTCAAACTGTAAGGTTTTGGACAAAAGAACTATGTTTCTTGGACAAGAATGTGAATGTTGGGGTCTTGACATGTGGATATGCCTAGCTCTCTCTTAGTTTTAGCACAAGGGAGCTCCGGCCTCTGCATGGCACAATTGGAGGGGCAACCAGCTGGCGTGAGCTATTGATATCGAGCACATTGCACAGGCCAGGTGGGAAGAGTGAGGTAGGGAAGAGGTGGTTGCTGGCGGGAGCGGAAACAAAGCATTTTGATTGGACCAGCAACTTGTGAGTCGGCTAGCTGGAGGAGGTGGCTTTTGAACTTTCTCGGCCAGCGGCCAACCAAAAAGTGATCTCCACGTCAGGAATCCACCGGCTGGCTACCCCTTGTGCTCATTACAACTCTCTCTCTCTCTCTCTCACACACACACACACACACACACACACACACATGCCGTGTCATTAAGGTGCTCAAAGTCCTACGCTTCTCAAGGAAAGTTTGCTAAGTCAACAATTTGTGACGAGTTTTGTGGGTCTCTATAGAGAGAGGACACTTGATGAGTATTCTGTGTATGTGTGCTCTTATCACAGCTTGTGCTAGGCCTTGGTTTTGAGAACAGATTGTGGACGTTTTGTCTACTTGGATTCTTGGGTTGTCGGGGAAGATTTCAACAATGTGTAGACCCCGGAGGATTGGTTGTCTGATGTGTCTTCTCACTTTATCATCTATTGCTCGTTCTGAGAGAGATGCTTGGGATAGATTCCTTTTTGTGGATTTTGGTGATGATGCTTAGCGTGTACTCTTTCTCTCTCGAGTGACAACATTGTTCCTGGGGATTTTAGAGATAGTTTGGACAAACGAAATTAGAGAGATTCTATGTTGGCCCATAGGCAGCTTCCCGTGATGGGATGATATGATGTGGTGTGCGATAGTTTTGTTGTCTGACCATGATTTGGTTTTGATGCTGGCCATCCATGTGTAGCATTGAGTTTGCATTTGATCTGGAAGTCCATTTGAATGTCATTTTGTGTCCTATCTAGGGCTGTACCCTATTTTGTCCTAAATTGGGTCATGGGATTTTATGGAGGGGCTGGCTGACCTGTTTATGTAGACCTATATTGATAGCCCCTCGCGTGCCACATTTTATGTCTGCTGTATCTGCCATAGGCGTCGCACATGGGCTGCTAGGCCCCTTCCATCACTTGGCATCTCTCTCTCTCTCTCTCTTTCTCTCTCTCTCTCTCTCTCTCTCTCTCTCTCTCTTCATTCTCTTGGGCTTGTGTTGGCACTCACACGTGATATCAAAGCACCAAGTGCTCATCTTGGGTGATCTCCTTCTCCTCTCCCTCTTGGATTTGCAAAAATCGGCCTTTCTCACCCCCCCTCCTTGAACTCTAACATTAACAAGACAAAAGAGTTCCCTAAGAGCTTCCCTCATTGCTACCCACCTAGCAGCCCATCGTGTTTGAAAAATGATGTAGCGGGATCTCTCCAGTTTTGTCCAGTCGTTCCGTGTTTCTCCCAGGGGCAGGTGTTAGGGTGTGAGGGCTGTTTTGTGGCTGTGCTCGGTAAGTGTGAGGTTGATGTCGGGTTGTGTTCGCTAGCCATGTTTAGCTTAGGGTTTTGGCTTTGTTCCATGGACAGTAGGCTCCTGTAGGCTTGGAGCATTTTTCCCCAGCCTTGCCAATATTTTCCCATGGCCCTTCATGGCATCGGGTGTTCTTTCTCCACATATTCCCCCTATTTATGGTCATGGGGCAGCTTGATGGCTGGCCGACTTGGACTTCTGTGGGTACTTAGGAGAGTGTAGGGGTACAGGAGTTGCAGTGTGCACAATGCCTTGGGTGAAGGGCGCACCCAGGGGACAGCCCTAGGATGGGCGGTGGGTAGGGAAGCAGATCAACCTAGCGTTTCTGCCATAGATCAGGCCCAACCATTTTTTACCATTCAGTTGTAATAGACTTGGACACTCCAATCCGAGAATCTATTGCAACACATGTGAGAAACTGCAGACAGCTGCGCAAAACTTTTGGAGAGAGAGAGAGAGAGAGAGAGAGAGAGAGAGAGAGAGAGAGAGAGAGAGAGAGAGAGAGAGAGAGAGAGAGAGAGAGAGAGAGAGAGAGAGTCGACACGGCACGATGTAGTCCTGTGCCCAGATGCATTGGCCCCAAAGAGTAGTGTCCCTTCTCGGTATTTCTTTATTATTATGCTTCGCAAAGTACAATGTCCAAGGGTCTTTCTCCTCTCTGTGCTCCCAAGCTAATCTGAGTAGAGAGGAGGCCCTAGGTACATTTTAAAGGCCCTAGGCCAAACTCAAAAGCTATTACATGAAAAGCTTCAACTAAAAAAAGCACCTGTCTCCAAAATCATGCGTCAGTAAGGTTGTTCGTACGCACTGCCACGTCAGCACGCAGCTCCGCAAATCACACCGTAATTTGAGAAAATCCATACGAGTTGCCACATCATCATCGCTACGCAATGTTTAAAATTACAAGGTTTTAGGTTCCTCGATCGGGCTCCATAAGTTCGGAGGGTTAAGTTTTTAATCCCTAACCTCTCTGGGCCACTTGGCAAGAACTTGTAAGTTGGAACAACTTCTGCTTCTTTTCACTAGGGTTTTGGACCCCTTGGTTGGGCTTTATCCTTTAGGCCATGCCACATCATCACTTTGTGACATCCCCCCCCTCTTGAAAGAATTGTAATCACTCGATTACTTCTGCAAAATAGACAGGATAAAAACTAGTTTAGTAGACACTAACGTACTAGACCACACATATCTAGCACTTGCGCGAAGACGACAGTCACCGAACTTTCACATCACTATCCTCTTCGAGATCTTAGATGAGATTCATGATCATTGTAACGTATAAAGCAATCATATCCAGACTGCGCCAGATGTCTTGATCTTGTTACTATCACATTTGCATCACCCCTTAGGCGACTAAGATAAAATGCTTCAGTCATTTCATCTTTCAAACACGTACTCAAACAATACACACATGAGAGATTCCCATCTCAAAATCATTTCTTTACATAAGATATCCAGCAGAACATTGGTAGCATGTGAGTATCTTTGAAATCTCAAAAGAAATTAATGACTTTATTCCCATTGAGGTAACGTGTGTCATTGTTCTTGAGACTTTTGCAAAGCCTCCCTTACCTTGGCAAAGGCGGTGCCTTTCCCGTCAGCTTATGGTACTCGTCGCACCTACGGCTCTTCGTCTCTTCGAACTAGCAACTACGTGCAGACAAGGGAGGTGGTTGCGTTTGTGTAGTGTGATCGCGTACAATGCGCCATACTTGTGTTAAGGATGGATCGTGCTCACATAAGCCTCGTGGTGATTCCAAGAACTCGTTCTTTCGGATTGTGAAGCTTAATTCGTTAATTTGTGGCATGCGATTCAGTGCATCTGCCACTACATTTTTTACCTCGCTAGTAACATATTTGAAGATCAAACTCATGTAGGATCTTCGTTCACCGAGCCTTTCTACCTGTAACAGACTTGGACACTCCAAGTCAAGAATCAACCGCGACAGAACCAAATAACCACTTCAAAACAATTCACAGATCACAATAGATTCGCACTGGCCCGGTGGAGTTCCGTGCCTAGAGATATTGCCCCAAAGACTGACGCCCCTTTCGGTATTTCTTTTTTATATTAATCAATCATCAAAGTACAAGAGAGCGGTTAGGGTTTCACTCTCAGACTCTGCGTCCAGATGCCCTGAGAAGTGAGGCCCTCACCACTAATTAAAAGGTTACAAGGGATGCCCAAAAGCAGAGCCCCAAAAGCTTTTAAAATCAAAAGCATCAGTTCTCTCTCTCTCTCTCTTAGAGAGTCTTTTTCTCTTTTTTTATAAAAAAAAAGTAAAATTCGCGTCGCTCTTCATTTTCCATTTAAAAAAAATAAAATAAAAAAATAATAGCCTCCGCGATTTTCGGAAATTAGGGTTTTTGGCAGAAATTAGGGTTTGCAAGAATTTTAGGGTTTTGGCAGAAATTAGGGTTTCTGCTGTCCGCCACGTCATCACTTTGTGACATACCCCCCTCTTGAAAGCATTGTAATCGACCGCGATTACGCCTGCAAAACCGACAAAAGCCATAAACCGTCTTAGCAGACACTGACTGTTAGTACCTACGTACTAGGAACACACATCTAGCACATGTACAAAATCGACAGTCACATCACACGACATCACAGGACATCACCAGACATCACAGGACATCACATGACATTCAAAATTCATTCGGATCTTAGACCATGATTTATCGACAATGTAGCTAGCAATCACATCTAGGTCCAATCGGGACCTCATCGATGTCCGATTGACTAACCCCTATTGCAACCATGTCTATTCGAGATCAATCAGACCAAAATGCTGCAGTCATTTCGTCTATCAGTTCCTGCACTCACAAGAAGTCAAGAACAAATCAGTATCATAATCAGGAATTCCATTTCATAAAGTCATCCAACAGAATACTGTCAGCTCTCAGTATCCCTGAAGCTCAAAGAGACATCAGTGACTTTAGTATCAAAATCGAGGCATCTGTTGACAAAGGAGCGGAGTAACTCCCCTCTTGTGCATCCCACTGCACCAGATCTTCGGCCAAGCTGAGTTTCTGGGTTCCGTTTGGAGTAGACTATGCTAAACCAAAACATCGAGGTAAAGTTTCACAATCCGAGGAGTATCTGCTAGGTCCTCCTCCGCCATCCACTTCGCATCAAATGCAGGAAAGTTCTTGAACTTAACCAAGAACCACCTTCAGACTTTACCTTTCTTCGTATCATTATGTGCCAAAATCTGTTTAGGAACAAGGATCTCCTAGTTTTCTTCCACTGCGGGTTGCTCATCAGGCTCCCCATCATCAGGCACATCACCCTTAACAGGTTTCAAGAGACTCACATGCAATGCATTGTGAATCCTCCAAGTATCTGGCAGTTTCAATCGGAAGGAGACATCATTTATCTTGTCAGTGATGTGGAAAGGTCCGTAGTATCGCATACTAAGCTTTGGAAAAAGCCTCTCCTTTCCCTTTTTCTTTCGTAGGTGTGCCTTCTCAAAACGTAAGAGCACCCAATCATCCTCCTTCAGTTTCAAGTCGCGATGATGGCGATCCGCTGCCTTTTTCTGTTGTTCTTGAGACTCCTGCAAAGTCTCGCGAACCTTGGCAAAAGCCGTATCCAAATCTCGCGAATATTCATCCGCTTCAAATTTCTAATCTTTCGTGCTGAGGAAGGATGGAACCTTCGCAGCAGTTTCAACAATCTCACATGGCGTCTTCCCCGTCGAAGAGTATATCGTGTTATTGTAGGCAAATTCCACCAAAGGTAAGTTCTTTTCCCATTGAGTCTTCTTATCCGAGATACAAGACTTCAATAAATCTAAAATCACTGAATTGGCAATCTCAAATTGCCCGTCAGTCTGCAAGTGGAACGATGACGAGAACTGCAACCGCATGCCAATGTTCTCCCAAATTGCCTTCCAAAACAAACTCATAAATCTGGGATCTCTGTCGAAGACAATCGTCTCAGACGTGCCATGTAATTGGAAAATCATCGTGATCATTCTGTGTTCTCGGGAGATCAAAAATGAAATCCATTGCAGTACTTTCCCAGGGGTGGGTGGGTATGGGTAAAGGCTGTAACAATCCTTGTGCCTTATGCCTGTCAAACTTGACCTTCTGGCATACTGAGCAACTGCGCACAAACTCTTCCACATCCTTTTTGAGTCTCGGCCCAAAGAAGTATCTCTCTACCCCTTTCATGGTGGTAGCAATGCCGCGGTGACCCGTGAAAGGTGGACAGTGGCATTCAGTCATAACCTTTTCCCTCAACGGCTGTGTAACGCACAACAGTCTTTTTCATCAAGTAGCCTTCCCGAAGGGAGTATCCCGCTACTGTCTCCCCATCCCGTATCCGTGTGAAAATATCTGCAAAATCTGTATCTGTGGCATGCTGATCGACCATATCCTCGAAGCTCCTATGATGTATCGCGGAAATAGCCAGAACCAACGGTTTCCGAGACAGCATCTGCCACCACATTCTTCTGTCCCTGCACATGGACAATCTGGAAGTGGAACTATGACAAGATGTTCGTCCACCGCATCTGCTTTTCCGAAAGCTGCTTCTATGACAAGAAGTAGCGCCAACTCTGATGGTCTGTAAAGACAGTAAAATCCGCTCCGAGTAGGTAATGCCGCCACTGAGTAAGAGCATGGATAACCACCAAAAGCTCTTTCCCATAGATCTGTGCTGTCATCTCCGGCCTAGAGAACAAACGGCTCTCGTAAGCTATGACATGGCCTTCTTGCATCAAGACCGTACCCAGACTACGACCACAAGCATCACAATATACTTCAAATGACTTCTGCAAGTTCGGCAAAGTCAAAATAGGTCCCGTAGTCAATTTCTCTTTCAATGTCCGAAAGACAGTCACCTCTGTGGGTCCCCACGAAAAAGGTACTCCTTTCTGTGTCAAGGTATGCAAAGGGGAAGCAACCTCTGCAAACTTTCGTATGAACCGCCTGTAGTACGAACACAGTCCCAAGAAGCTTCTAACTTCATGGACATTCCTCAAATCGGGCCAATCACGGATAGTCTCTATCTTGGCCGGGTTCATTTGCACTCCTGCTGTTGACACAATGTGTCCCAAAAAATGTATCTCTGGTAGGAAAAATTCACTTTTCTTAGCATTAATCACTAATGTGTGATCTCGTAATGCTTGAAAGACTTGAAGCAGATCATCTCTGTGTTCTGCCTCATTCTTGGAGAAAACAATGATGTCATGAAAGAAAGTGCCAACAAATAGCCTGTACTCTCGAAAAATCCTATCCATCATCCGGTTAAATGTCGCAGGGGCATTGGTTAAGCCAAAAGGCATCACCAAAACTCAAATAACCCAAAAGTCGTCCGAAAAGCTGTCTTGTAGACATCTCCTGGCGCTATCCTGATCTGATGATATCCACTCTTCAAGTCAATCCTGCTAAAGCACGAGGATCCCTGTACCCTGTCGAGTATATCATCGATCCTAGGAATCGGAAATCTGTTCTTGATGGTGATTTCGTTGAGAGTGCTATAAGCGATGCACATTCTCCAAGATCCGTCTTTCTTCAAAACCAACAACACTGGAGAGCAATACGATGAAGTACTAGGCTGGACAAGACCCTTTTCCAAGAGGTCTTTCACTGAGTTCATAATCTTTTCATTCTGTACTCGGCTCACATGATAAGGTGGCCGATTCGGTGGGGTGCTTCCAGATATCAGATCAATGGTATGATCTTCAGGCCCTCTCAAAAGCAATCGGCATGAGCGTGGAGAAAAAATCCTTGGCGTTCTTTTCTTCAGGTCAAAACATATTCAACTTTTATCCATCGTTCAGTTCTCCCAAAAGAATGAGTAAGAAAACTGAAGTTCATCAAGTACAATCTCTAAGCCCTTCATTTATCAAAGTCGCTTTCTCTGCCTGGTAGTCAACCACGGCGTAGTTCTTGTGGTACCAAGGGATCCCGAGTAGAACGTCACTCGCGTGCCCTGAACACCCTTGTCATTGCAAACGAAGTTTGCCAATGCTCGGTGTAATGGCAACATCCCATCCGGGTGCCAGTCGAACTACCACCGCCTGTGGCGTCAGTCTGTTGTGCGTAGTTCCAAATCGAGCCGCCAATTCCAAGTGAAAAGAAGTTGGCCTTGGCTCCTTCAAAAGAGCTTCCTGATCCTTCACTTTGCCCCAAAAAAAATGGCAAAGTTTGTACTTTCATTCATTTGATTCGGTGCAAGTCCCACGCCATGTGGTACCAGTTGTGCTTTTCTATCTGCCTTTTCTGCCACATTCCTCAGCTGCTCTCGAACTCTCAGACCTGTCGTCGTCTTTATCATTCTGTTCTTTCTGTGCCTTATCAGGGCACTTCGCGGAGATATGTCCATGTTCCCCGCATCCAAAGCACTTCCCCTCTCTGATGAAGCGAGCTCTCTCCTCAGGAGTAAGCTTGGGTCGTGTATCCTTTCTTTTTCTCTAGGTTGCTCTTTTTCATTCTACTTTCATTCCCAGAAGTCTGTTCGGCTCGTTGTGTCATGGCCTCATCTGTGGGGTAGGTCAGACTGCCAGAGTGAATGGCAAAGCGCCGCTTCGCATGACTCATCAACTCCTGAATAGAAGCTGACTTCTGTTCCAAGCAGTGATCTCGGATCTCTGTAGGTAGACCCAAGGTAAACCGCTCAATCTGTTCTCTGAACGAGATCTTCTTGAATGAAGAGGCGGGTAGAAAAGAGCTCCAGAATCTTTCACAATAAGCATTGATTGTATCTTTCTTGGTCATCCGAAGATGGTTCCAAGCAGCTCGTACATCTCGTTCATATTCTTGCGTCAACCAAGAAGAAATAAAAAGCTTCTTAAATTTCAGCCATTTAACTGGCGCACTCTTGTTAAAAGAAGCGTGGACCACCAAGTACGAGCATTCCCCTTAAGGTAAGAGGTAGATCTCTGAATCTTGGAGTGCTCTGAATAGCGTCCTTCCGCGAAAGCGATGTCAAACTGCTGAATAAAAGACAAAGCCTTCGAAGCATTTGAGTATCGTGAAAAGTATCAAACTTGATCGAGTGGCCACCTTCCTTAAACTCTCAGACTTTCTTGCTTTTATCTTCGAGAAAGTCATACTGGTTGGCTTTGTAAAAATTCTTCTTGTTCGCATAAAACTTTCCGTCATCGGAATCTGAGCTGTTTGTAGACGAGTCCTCAGTAGAACTGTCAGTCTCTGGGCGAGATTTAGCCTTCTTTGCCTTTCTCTTGCCCTTTCCAAAGCGTTGCTTCTTGCTTCGCTGTTTACCTTTTCTGTCTTCTTCGCTTGAATCCGAGGAGCTAGAAGAACTGTCAGAAGAAGAAGAAGAAGAACTGGGTAGGTCTTCAAACTTGACGCGCTTCTTCAATTTCTTTGCCTTGTCAAATGTCGACCGACGACCTAAATATCCCAGGAAGTCAGTGCCTTTCTTCTGCTTTTTGCCGTGCTTTTTGGCTTTCTTTTGCGTGTCAAAAAGATGAGCAATCCGTGCATCAACCACGTTTTGCAGTTCCTTCTCCGTATATTTCTTGGAGGCAGAAGGTTTCTTGAGAGCGGGTTTCGGGAGTGGTGTTGTGGTTCTCTGCCACTCCGTCTGTACCTCTTCCAAAGAGGTCTGGTTCATATATTTTGCCATCTTTGGGTCCTTGGCAAAATTGAGCATCATCTTTGTTGCATCGCCGATCAACTGGCGACGCTCTATCTCTCGCCGCTCCGCCTAAGTAGGCCAAGGCAGGCCATACTCTCTGCCTGAATCTTCGTTGTGATCCCAGCCCGCATCTCCAGATGCAGAGGGAGTCGACTGATCATTGCCTGAAGCCATAGGTGCCGCGGAAAAAAATTTCGGGGATCGGATTTCCCATAGAAGAGAAATCGGCCGTGCTCTGATACCACTGTAACAGACTTGGACACTCCAAGTCAAGAATCAACCGCGACAGCACCAAATAACCACTTCAAAACAATTCACAGATCACAATAGATTTGCACTGGCCCGGCGGAGTTCCGTGCCTAGAGATATTGGCCCCAAAGACTGGCGCCCCTTTCGGTATTTCTTTTTTATATTAATCAATCATCAAAGTACAAGAGAGCGGTTAGGGTTTCACTCTCAGACTCTGCGTCCAGATGCCCTGAGAAGTGAGGCCCTCACCACTAATTTAAAGGTTACAAGGGATGCCCAAAAGCAAAGCCCCAAAAGCTTTTAAAATCAAAAGCATCAGTTCTCTCTCTCTCTTAGAGAGTCTTTTTCTCTTTTTTTATAAAAAAAAGTAAAATTCGCGTCGCTCTTCATTTTCCATTTTAAAAAAAAAAGAAAAGAAAAAAAAAAGCCTCCGCGATTTTTGAAAATTAGGGTTTCTGGCAGAAATTAGGGTTTGCAGGAATTTTAGGGTTCTTGGTAGAAATTAGGGTTTCTGCTGTCCGCCACGTCATCACTTTGTGACACTACCTATCAATTTACTTTGACTTGAAAGCTATTTCAGACTTTCATGGTTCATTCGGACCTCAAAAGTGGCACCGTATAAATAGTGTCTTTACTTTTTAAGTTCATGTACTATAGCCAGTAACTCTCGCATATTGGCCGACTAGGTACGTTGGGCACAATCTAACTTTTGATTTCAAATGCAACCGAACGTCCCCTTGTATAAGTATGACTTCTACGGCCTCATTACTTGCGTCTGTCTCCAAGATAAACGGCTCATTTGGATCCACTATAGTTAATATAGGTGCAATTACTATAGCCGCCTTAAGCTTTTCAAAGCTTTTCTTTTGGGCTTCCCTCCAACTTATATTCTTGCCCTACCTCCATGCTCGAACTGTAGCGTGATCTGCAAATGGCTTCTCACTAGACTAGGGCCCAAGCTGTACAACCACTCCTTGCCTAGGTACACGTCTACTCTAGCCAAATCCATGACCTGAAAGTCGAGCGTAGCCTAGCAGTTTTGCATGGCTAATGGACTCCGAGGCTAGGTATTCCATGCTATCTTATCATAATCGTTGGCCAAGCCAATAGTGTACTCATGATTGCCTGCGGTCTCGAGCAACCTTAATTTTTGAACCAACGAGTAGTTTAAGAAGTTGTGGGTAGCTCCATTATCTAAAAAACAGTGACTAGTCACTACGGCTATCTATGGTGCCATACATGGGCACCATGTCATGTGGACGCTGCCACACAGTTGATGTCATCGAAGAAGCATGGCGCACGTCACATTGATACACCGTCACCTCCTGAACTCTCTGAAATTGAGAGGAAGCGTCTGCATTGTGTGCAACTACCTGGAGGATTTTACCATCTCTCTTAGGCTCACTGCCATTCGTGCTAGCTTTGAGCTTTGGGTATTCGGCCTCGGTATGCCCTACCTCATTGCAGCTGAAATAATGATTTTCCTTTCACGCTTTAACATAGCTCTTTTTTTTGTAATTTGGACTCTCTTTTCTTTTTAAATGGTTGCGGTATTTTAGTCCAACGACCACCCTGACTACCTTGGTCAGTCATCTCCCCCTGCATTTCACTACAGAACCCCTTTCTAAACCCTTACTTTTTTTTTTCTTTTTCTTAGCCCTACTTGCCCATATCGTGTACCACGACGCTTGGTGTCATCACATATCCCCTCGAATAAATCCTTCGGCTGAAGAGGCTCAATGTACTCAAGATAGTCATTTGTGAGGCTCCTCTTGAAGCCTCGCAAAGTCTGGAATGCATCGATTCCCTTTAACTTGAGTACTATCTCTCTGTAGTTTCAGATGTACTGAGTTAGGGACTTGTTCTGCATCAAGCACTTGTCCCATAACTCTCAGTTTCGCTCGTCCTCCTTGCCTAACAAGAACTTTTTTTGAAACATCGTTTCGAACTCTAGCAAAGTGGTAGGACGAGTGGTCAAACTCATTCACCAATTGTACGCATGGGGAAAATTCTTCTTCACCACCTCATGCTCATCACCTTCACGCAAAGTATCCATTCCGCTTCGGGTGATGACCATACACTGAGATCTTGGGTACTTAAGTTCACGAGGAACTTGGTTGTTGAGGTTCTTGAGGTTCTGTAGCTTGCAATCGCTGTTAGAGAAGGCTTTTCTCTTACCCGAGCTCGACTCTTCCCTGCGGGCGCATCCCTTGGCAGCCTTGCGCTCACACCAAAGTTGCTTTTTCCCACCTCACATCCATCGGCCGGCCGCTAAGTGCACGGTCCGCTCTCAATGAGTGAAAAGAGGAACAAGGGTAGGCCGGACAAGCCCTTCTTTCTTGGATTACTTGTCACTCTTCAAAAACACGGTTAGGAACCGACACGCCCAGGTGGACTTGGGTTACGTGCGACCGCAACAAGCAAAAAATTTCTTGTGGTTCTTTCCTTGAGTGATACAGAACACTGCCAAAGCTCTGATACCAATGTAAGGTGCAATGGAAGTGAATGTTGAACTTGTTGGGTTAAAGGCCCAAATGGCCCCCTTTGTGTATAGTTTTAAAGGTTATTAACCTTTGGCCAAGTTCACATTGAACTTGGCCATTACCTTTAAATTGGTCCTATACTTTTAATAAAGGGAATGTGTGAGCCAATTTGCTCACTCTAATTATTCCCCTTAACTATCTAGTAGCGCTCTCTCTCTCTGCTATCTTCGTTCCCTAGCGCACCCTTCTCTGCAAGCACTTGCTCCTCTCCAAGGTACACACCCTGCACATCTCCGCATGCTCTTTCACTTGCACACACCGCTTCGCGCTCATCATCAGAGCCAAATTAGGGTTTGCTCCCAAACTTGCAAACGTTGATTTTCAGCCAAGGAGGTCAACTTTCATGCGAGATTTTGCAATTTCATCACCAAAGGACTCATCCCCGGACACTAATGAGCTCCTGGCAAGTCAAACTTACCTAAAACAGGCTGAAATTAGGTCAAAATCAGCAAATTACAGGTTATGACAGCAAAATACAGGTTTTGCAAATCATGTATTAAGGTGTGGGAACATCTTTTCTAGGTCCTCGCTACCCGAAAACACTGAAATTGCCGAAAAACAGGTCTCAAAACAGGTGTTTTCAGCAAATTTCAGATTTACGCAAGTTTTTGCAAGTGTATTCTTGATGCGTCCACATTGGGGAAGTACAAATTAATGCAATCTACGCACATTTGACAAGTTTTGGCTATGTATGACCATTTGTGGCTCAATTTCGTGCAATTTGATGCTGGGCTTTTGCTCATACATGCTTCTAAAGGCTGTGCATTAGCCTTATGTATGTTCTGTGAGGCTAAAAACAACTAAAATTGTTGTTTTTGAGCACAAATTTGCTCGCTGAAATTTCCTGCGCATAAATTTCAGAAATTGTTTTTTTTGCCTAAATCGACCTATTTTGCCTCAAATTGCTCTTGTGACCATTTGGACCTGTAGTGCACAGCTTTGTGAGACTATACTCCAGTTTTTGTGCATTTTGCCCAAAAATTCAGCGTATTAGCCCTCTTATTTGTGCAACTATGGCTTCATCTTCTTTGGATGTGAAGAATCTCTTCGAGATTAGGAGGTTCGATGGAACAGGTTTCGACCTTTGGAAAGACAGGATCCAAGGAATCCTATTTCTTAAGGATTGTGAAGGGGTACTTGAATAGGTAAAGCCACAGAATATGACGGATGAAGCACGGGTTAGCCTGAACAGGAAGGGTACATACATTAAAATAGCCATGACCGATGAGACAATCATTGATTTCAAAGGTCTCACAACTGCTTTTGATGTGTAAGTTAAAGGGAATGTATGAGAATACAACGTCTGTCAACCAAGTCCATTTGATGCGAAAACTTGTTGGCATGCAACTAGATGAGTCCAAGAGCGCTGCAGAGCACTTGTCGTTGTTCCCAGGTACTTTGTCACAGTTACAGGATTCAGGCTTACCTCCTTTTGATGATAAGCTGAAAGCTATCTTCTTGCTTATGACCTTGCCTGATTCATGGGAAAGATTGGCGGTTTCATTGTCAAATAACCCCAATTTAACCTTTGATGGTATTAGGGGTTCTATCTTGAATGAGAAAATCAAGAGGAAAGCAAGTGGAGAGGGAGGTAGCTCTGCCAACATGGTTAGAGGCAGGACAGAGAAGAAGAATGCCTATGCACAAAGGAGTAAGAGTAAGAGTAAGGAAAGGGGAAATGTCAGCAAAGGCAAGGATGATGTGACTTGCTATCAGTGTGGCAGGAAAGGTCACAAGAAACCCGATTGCAGGTACTATAAAGCTGAGTTAGAACGGAAAAAGAATGACGGAGACAAAAAGAAAGAGAAGAAGGAAGTCAAGACAGATGCACAGGATAGCTCAAAGGACAAAGAGAGGGCCAATGTGGCTTCTAGTGTTGTGATTGAGGAGCTGTCCGATGTAGAGGACATCTTGTGTACCACTTTGTGAGATGATGATGCTTATGACCTTGATGCCTCTCTTAATGTTCATTCACAGGACATGCAGATCACCAAGAGTGATCTTATTGATGCTTTGTTGACTGTCAATGATGCATTATCCCAGACTTGGATTGTTGATTGTGGTGCTTCATTTCATGTGACTCCTATTAAGGAGTGTTTCTCTACTTTTGATGCAGGCAAGCATGGCCATGTATACCTTGGAAACAATCATGCATGTTCCATTGAGGGTATTGGCACGGTGCATCTCTCCATAGATGGCACAAATGAGCTTGTCTTGCATGATGTTAGATACGTGCCGGGAATCAAGAAGAGTCTGCTTTCTGTTGGTCAGATGGATATGCATGGTTACAGCATCTTGTTTGAGAGAGGATCATGGAAAATGACTCAAGGCTCAAGGCTGATTGTAAAGGGCACAAAGAAAGGGACACTTTACTGCATGCATGGAAAGGCCGTGTTGGGCAAGTTTATTGCATTGGCTGAAATTAACTCTCACATGGAGTTGTGGCACAAGAGGCTTGGCCATATGAGCCAAAAGGGCCTCTCTAAACTTTCTACTGTGAACAAGCTTGATGCTAAGGGCACAAAGCTTGACTTTTGTGATGAATGTCAATATGGCAAGCAAGTAAAGCGTTCTTATTACTCTGGTGTCTCTCGTAAATCTTGTGTGCTTGATCTTGTACATTCTGATGTATGTAGCATGCCTACTAAGTCTATGGGAGGTGCATGCTATTTTGTCTCCTTTGTTGATGATCATTCTAGGAAAATTTGGGTTTATTTGCTTAAGTCTAAGGATGAAGCCTTTGTTGCGTTTAAGAAATTTCATGCATTTGTGACCACCCAAACAGGTAGAAAGCTAAAATGCTTGCGTACGGACAATGAGGGGGAGTTCACAAGTGCTGAATTTAATAAATTTTGTGAAAATTTGGGCATTAAGAGGGAACATACTGTGCCATATAGCCCCTCTTCTAATGGTGTGGCTGAAAGATTCAATAGGACACTTTGTGAGAGGGTGAGATGCATGTTGTCCACAACTAATCTCTCTCATGGATTTCGGGGAGAAGCTTTGAAAACTGAAGTTCATATATGCAATCGATCCCCTCACATGTCTTTGAAAGGTGACACCCCTAAAGAGGTTCGGTTTGGCAAGCCTGCTTCATATGATCACTTACGCATTTTTGGTTGCGAGGCTTTTGTGCATGTTAGACCTAAGTTGAGGAGTAAACTAGATGCCAAATCCACTAAAGGCCTTTTCATGGGATATGGTGAAGAAGGCGAAATGGGCTACAGGATTTGGTTACCTCAGCTCAAAAGGGTTATACGTAGCCGAGATGTTGTTTTTAATGAGGCAAGGCTACTTCAAAACAATTGTGCCTCAAAGCATGACCATAAAAGAGTCAAATTTCAGCATGACCAGCCACCTGTTAAGCCTATTTTTGACCCTCAGGATGCACCACATATGGCTGAAAATGTAGATGATCCAGTGGTGTTTGAGCTAGATGATGTTGGGCAGCAAATTGAGGCTCCTGAAGGGCATTTGCAGGCAGGAAACAATGCTGAAAATGATGTACAACAGGCCATTGTTGGTGATTTTATCATGCCACCTGATGTAAACGCATTGCCGGAGAATGTGGATCATTGGGTGAGGCGGTCTACTTGTCAAAGACGGCCTGTGAGAAGATATGATCCCTCTTTGCATTATATTATGTTGACGGATGAGGGAGAGCCTCTTACATATAAAGAGGCACAAACATGTGAGCACAGCGATGAGTGGGAGCTTGCTATGCAAGAAGAGATTAAAGCTTTTTATGCTAATCATACTTGGGATTTGGTGGAATTGCCCAAAGGAAGGAAGGGTATTCCTAACAAATGGGTGTATAAAATCAAGATAGTTGATGCAAAACCCAAGTATAAGGCAAGGCTAGTTGCAGAGGGATATGTTCAAACCAAGGGCATAGACTTTTCTCTCCCGTTGTGAAGATGACCACTTTGTGTCTATTGTTTGCCATAGTGGCTGCTCTTGATTTGGAAATGGACCAAATGGATGTATATACCGCTTTCTTGCATGGTGATGTGGAGGAAGAGCTTTACATGAAGCAACCCGAGGGTTTTGTTATTCCTGGCAAGGAACATTTGGTATGTATGCTCAATAGAAGCTTGTATGGGCTGAAACAATCATGTAGACAATGGTACAAGAAGTTAAACATGGTTACAAAAGAAGTCATGCATACCATTGTTTGTATACCAAACGTGATGAGGATGGCAACCCTATCTTTCTTGTGCTCTATGTAGATGATATGTTGATAGCTGCAAAGAAAAGAAGCACCGTTGATGCTCTTAAAGGGTAGCTGAAATCTGCATTTTCAATGAAAGACCTTGGGGCAGCTGAACATATACTTGGAGTGCGTGTTAGAAGGCAAAGAGACCAGCGCCTATTGTATTTGTCGCAAGAAAAGTACATTGAAAAGTGCTGGACATATTTAACATGGCTGAAGCAAAGCCCCTTGGCGTGCCATTATAGCCATATGTCAAGATCTCCAAGGATGATTGTCCCAAGTCAAAGGAAGAAGCCAATGACATGCAAAGTGTGCCTTACGCTTCAGCTTGTGGTTCACTTATGTATGCTATGGTTGCTACTAGGCCTGATAGCCCATGCAGTGGGAGTTGTGAGCCGGTTTATGGCTAATCTAGGCAGGTTGCATTGGGATGCAGTGAAGTCCATTATGAGATACTTGAAAGGGACTAAAAACAAGCGCCTCTACTATGGTAAAGGACCATTGGAGCTAAAGGGATTTTGTGACTCTGACATGGCTGGTGATGTGGAAACATGGAAATCCACAAATGGCTATGTGTTTACTCTTGCAGGAGGTGCTGTTTCATGGTGTTCTAGATTGCAAAAGATCGTTGCATTGTCTATGATAGAGGCTGAATATATTTCAGCCACACTGAGGCTTCCAAAGAAGCCATTTGTTCAGCACGTCTATGCAGCGAGTTTGGTTTGCCTGCCAAGGCACCTATGCTTGGTTGTGATAGCCAGAGTGCCATATGTCTGGCAAAGAATGCCATGTTTCATGCACGCACAAAGCATATTGATGTGCGGTATCACTTCATTCGAGAAGTGCTTGAGGATGGCCTTTATTACATTGGTTAAGGTCCATACATCACAAAATCCAGCAGATGCACTGATACCAGTTGATGAGCGTGAAGCGGTGTGTGCAAGTGAAAGAGCATGCGGAGATGTGCAGGGTGTGTGCCTTGGAGAGGGGCGAGTGCTTGCAGAGAAGGGGGCGCTAGGGAACGAGGATAGCAGAGAGAGAGAGCGCTACTCGATAGTTGAGGGGAATAATTAGAGTGAGCAAATTGACTCACACATTTCCTTTATTAAAAGTATAGGACCAATTTAAAGTTAGTGGCCAAAGGTTAATAACCTTCAAAACTATACACAAAGGGGGCCATTTGGGCCTTTAACCCAACAGAACTTTGCTCAAGATGAGTGCTCCGAACTGTGCTCAAGGGTTCCGTTTACTTACGGAAGGAAGAGCCTTCCGTTCCTTAAGTGAGAGAGTGCAATGATCACAAACAAAGTGAATGACACTGTGAATGAAGGTGCTGAGTCTGAGAGAGAGAGAAGAATACTGTCACAAACGGGAGCGCATAACATTATAGAATACATTCGGATAAATAGGATTTATCACTTAATACTGAAGCCAAAGGATATAGAGAGAAATAGATAGAGGGAGAGAGAGAGTGTGAGAAGATCGACACAGTATTGGGGACCAGAAGATGGGCTGGTCCCCCCCCTTAAAGAGAATCCTTTTATTAGGGAGAATCTTTTTTCAAGCACAAGAACCGGAGAAAACCCCTCCGTTCTAATTCTCTGACTCGATGGTCGTTCCTTCTCGGAAGGGAAATTCGAGAGATGAGCTCTCAATCCTTTTTCCGTCTGTACTCGAAGTCGAGACTCCGCAAACAATTTCGGAATTCCGTTCCCGGAATTCGGAAGCGTAGGCCGAAGCCTTCTCGCTTCTCCTTCGCGATGAAGTACCTGCAAACACACACGCAAACACGCGACAACAATTTGTATGGCGAATCCACAATAGATACCTGTCGCTTTTGCGCGGGAAAAGCGACTTCCGTGCTTCGTAGTCTCGCGATCTCTTGCGTCTTCTGGCGGCAGAGTCTTCTCTGCAACTCCTTTTCAGTGAGGGCATGTGGTGCTTTTATAGCTCCTTGACCACGGCACGAATAGCTGCTCGCATAGAGATCGCGTTTTTTTTTTTCCCTTTTCGACCTGAAATAAGGAGAGAGAATTCGCTGGCTGGTTTTGTTGCTTTATTTTCTAAGTGGCTGCCCACTTATTAAGTGGACGGCCGGCATACTTTTTAGTTTGGTCTGAACCTGCCCAAAAACTCAATAAAACCTTATAAGTTTAAAACAATGCTTTTCACAACACTTCCCAGGCGTCCCTGGATGCAACCACATGCACAAATGCAATGCAAACATAGATTCCTCGCGGGAAAGCGTTTGCTCTTCCCGGAAAACTCGTTAAAATTTTTCGCTTTTTAAGAAAAGCTTCTTAGAACCCATCTTTATTCTTGTGCTTGCGTCTTTACACATATTCCTCTTTTCCAGTTCGGATTTCCTCTCGACTATGGATATCCCCTTTCCGATGCACCCGTCACCCACCTTGTGACACATCAGGAATACCCATCACCTAGTCCTTTCCTACCGAACTTACGGTACAATCCCCTTCACGATGCTCTATGTCACCCATACCCATCCTATGACGCATCAGAGATGTCCGTTCCCGGATGGTCGGATACTTCTTACTGATGCTCCCTGTCACCCATCCGATGTGACGCATCAGAAGTACCCGTTCCTGGTGGCCTTACAGGTATTCCCTATCACAGTGCTCCTGTCATTACTTTGAATGACGCACTAGGGATACTCTGTACTCAGATGTCTCTAGTGAGAAAAACCCTCTCACTTAAAATTCCAATAATTCATTTAGAATTATTTTTCTTGGTGTTCCAAGCGAGAAAACCCTCACTTATAAATCCAATAATTCATTTAGAATTATTTTCCTGTCAGATAAAGCCAATTTAGCAACAAATATGACACCAGACAGTTCTCAAAGCCTCCTTCAAGGGCCCCCCTCTCTATGGCGAGAGAGGTCTATGCTATTGATTGCACAAATCTGGTACAATGGTCTAGATGCAATGGACTTGTCGACGACAATGATGACGACGACGAGAACAAGCTGAAAATCTGAAAACGCTAGGGCTGAAATCTGTAAATGCTTACTTTCTGTTGAATGCTGACACTGTTTCGGCAAGGACGGCGTTGGCTACGACGCGACGACGATGCGCTGAAAACGCAGATGCTGAAATCTGCGGAGAGTGGGCTGAATCTGAAAACGCTGGCTGATCTGACGATACGGTGAGAAATTGTTGCGGGTAGGTGAGATCTGCGAGGCTAGGGGCTGATTTGATGTGTCTAAGTGCTGAAAACTGAAAACGCTGATGCATTGGGGCTGATCTGACGCCGGAATCTACAAACGCTAGGCTGAATGCTACAAACTGAAAACGCCAATTGATCTGTAGCAAAAACGCCAAGGCTGATCTGCAATCTGGAAAACGCCAGGTTGAAACTGTAGCAAAACGCTAGGCTTGATTTGCTTCTGTTGGCTGAAAACGCTAGGTCTCCTGCCGGTCTTGCTGAGAAGGTGTGCACTGCAAGTCACTGGAAGTTTTGCTGTCTCTTATCAGAAAGTGCTAGTGCTAGGTTTTATTTATAGTAGCTTAGCAAATTTGCCCTACCCAGCTTTCCAACAAAAGTCACTTATTAAATAATAAGTGAAAATGGATAAATAGGAAAAATGGTTATGTGCACTGTGAAGTGCTCATGATGGGTACTGACTGTCATGCTGATGATCATGCTGTGTGCAACCAGAGGATAAGCAACTACTCTAAGTGCCTGGACATGCACGGCTTGCTCACAGGCTCACAAAGGTGCTAGAACACTTCCTAAGCTGACCTGAACCCTAGACCTGAGATAGCTGTAGCGCGGATAATGTGTCGTGCTCTCTACAGTGGGTGGTCCTCAGTGCAATGTGCGTGACAATCTCACTCAAGCAGATTGAATCTCCCTCACACAGACTTAACAGAAAGGAAACAATAGACGCCAACAGAGCTCACAAAGACACAGCAGCAGACCTGAACATATGACTCGACTATCTCAAAGATTGATACAGACTCTGGCGTGGAAGCACACTCAGCTCCAGCCCAGGACTCACAGGTACAATGGGGGTGTCGAGGCTCAGATGTGCCGGGATGGTGAAGACGTGCGCTGTGTATAGACTCACTGTTCTTAAGGACGATGCTGGACCAAAGGTGAAGCAGATGATACCGATGACCAACCGCTACTACTCATATGTAACACCATAAAGGGCCACCAGCGGCTCATAAATGTCAGCCATGTGGTGACCTGGCCACGATGTCCACTAGACCACCGTCAGTACCCTGCCACTGCCACGTGTCACTCCCAGCCCAGAGGGTCCGTCCAGTGTGAACCAACTGTACGAACTGTCCTGTGAAAGTGACACTGTAGCCTTCTACAGGTTGCCCGCCACAAGACCACTCACCGTTCGGTGAGAGGAAATACTAAAAAAACTGTGAAAGAAAACCATTAGGTATTGCATCTGCACATCTTTCTTGAAGCAGGTTCTAGGCCCAAAAGTGGAGTTTAGACACATTGCACTGCTTGCAAACGTTTTAAGCCTTTGGATAGGCGGGACTAGTATGATTGCATAATCCAAGAATTCCAATTGGCTAAACAGAATAAAGCTCCACAGCAAAGAGATATGCTCGGTTTGGAACCAGTGTATCTTTATTATTGATAACCATAGTGAGAGGAAAATGACCTCGTCCATGCTTGCAGATAACCTTGCCACATGCTTCTCGAACGGAGGGATGACCATAAGCCTGAGTAACACCGCAAGGAGGGATGACCATAAGCCCGAAAAAATTGCTGAGGCTGAGGGGGTAGGGAGGGCTAGATAGGGGCGAGTGGTGGAAGGGAGAGGGTGGGTAGGGGCGAGGGGGAAGGGGGAGGGGGAGGGTAGGGGTGGGGCGAGGGGGGCTGGCTAGGGACGAGGGAAAGGAGAGGGTGGGTAGGGGCGAGGGGAGGGTAGGGGCGAGAGGGGGTGGGGTGGGTAGGGGCGAGGGGTGAGGTGGTGGGTAGGGACGAGGGCAAGGTGAGGGGGAGGGTAGGGGCGAGAGGGTGGGGAGGGGGTGGATAGGGGCGAGGTTGAGAGATGGTAGGGGCGAGGGTTGAGGGGGTGGGTAGGGACGAGGGTGAGTGGGGGTGGGTAGGGGCGAGGGCGAGGGCGAGGGGAGAGGTGGAGGGACAAGGGCGAGGGCGAGGGCGAGGGCGAGGGGGTGAGAGGGACTAGGGCGAGGGCGAGGGCGAGGGCAAGGGCGAGGGGGTGAGGGGGACTAGGGCGAGGGCGAGGGGGAGAGTAGGGCTAGTGGTAGGGGGCGAGGGGGAGGGTAGGGCGAGTAGGCAGGGGCTAAGGGGGGAGAGTGTCGAGAGCTGGGTAGGGTGGGTGAACTCCTGTAGAGGAGATTTCTTACTCCTTCTATGCTTCTTCATAGGCTCAGGTGGCACATTAGATTTAGCTACTGTGGAATCATTTGAAGAGGGTGTTCCTTCAGGCAAAGAGTGAATAGAGACTCCATAACAAGGCATAGATTTGGTAGCCTCCAACCACTCGAGCAGATCTTCATCTGACCCTTCAGGTGTAGTAGGCTGTTCTTGTTCAGGTTTGGTTTCCATTGACAAAGAAACTTGCTGCACCACTGGATCCATACCTCCTTCTAAGAGAATCGGCTGCATCGGGGAGCCAGAAGTATGTATCCACATTGCATCGTTTCCCCAATCATGGAGTGCTTTAGTGTGTCGCAGCCATGGTCTTCCAATAAGCAAGGGAAATCCGCCCTCAACCTGAGGAAGACGAACCACCACAAAATCCAAGTTAAAAGTAAAGTTTTGTACGTGCAGAGACACATTGTCGACGATGCCCACTGGGTATACTGTTCGTTGATCGGCCAATGTAACTGTGAAGGGAGCAGGGCGAGTAGGCTGTAGACCTAGAGCTAACATAGTGAACTCGGGCATCAGGTTGAGGCCAGATCCACCATCCACTATCACTCGTGAGAATTGCCGACCTAAAACGGACACTGTCAGGCGAGGGCTTCTATAATCAGTGAGTGGAGCAGCGGGATTAGATATCATATAGGACTCTGATGGTCGCAATGGGAGGTGCCCGCCACTAGGACTTGCTCCAGGATAAAGTGACTGAATAACAGCAAGGGTGTCATTTCTAAAATTTGCATCTAGCCGCAACATGTCATAAAGGGACACTTGTTGGAAAGTGTTCTTCAAGACTGTCTCTGTTGTAAGCTTCTCTTTTTCTACCTGTTGTTCCTTTGGTATCTTGATCTTCTGCAGATCGGAAACTGCTTCCAAGAAAGCTTCATCAATATCGGAGAGCAAAGATTTGGATTCTTTCATGGCACTGGGGGATTGCTTGTTAACAGTTTTGCAGGCAGGGTATTTACTGGTGTGAGAATGTGTGGGGTAGTTGAACTTGATGGAATGCTAAGACCGAGAGCGGCTCTTTGGGCCCGGGTGAGGACGCCCGATGGCTCCTCTGCCAACTGCGGCGGCTTATTTTGAGGGGTAACCACGTGGGTAGAAGGGGGCGGCTGAGAAACAATGCTAACTGCTATCAAATTGAGCTTGGGAAAGGCAAACTCATTCTGGCTTTGACTTGGGTTTGAAGTCGTGGATGCACGAATTTTATGGCAATCCTTACTGTATTGATCCTTCGTTTCGGGGCAATGACGGCAGGGAGGGGACCCTTCTGGCAGGGGACATTTGCTTTGGTAATGCCCATACTCCCCGCATCTATAGCACAAAATGGGCCGATTCAAAGGGCGAGTCGAAGTGCGAGGTGGTCCTTGCTCTTGGTGTATTGAGTTGGAGGTGGAGGCATAGAAGCTTTGAGGAGATGAGGGAGCATGGGTATTATAAAAGCTCTGAGAGGGAAAAGTGCTCTGCATACCTTGCATAGGAGGGGCTGTCAGCAAAGGTGGCATATGGTGTGGATGGCCACAGGTAGAAACCATGTTGGATGCAGGTGCTGGCCCTTGCTGAAGAGAAGGACCAAGACTTTGCTGTATTTGTCGCAATCCCTTGAGGTAGTAACAATCCTTATCCTCATGTCCAAATTTTTCACAGAAGTGGCAGTAAACCCGAAGGGGGCATTCCTGTGGAGGGTGCCCTGGAGAGCGGCATGAGCTACACCAAACCGTAGCCTTAGTCTCTTGCTGACACTTGAGCTCTTCTAGCTCGCGCTTAATCTGTTCCAATGCCTCGTGATGTGGAGGCTTCTCTTGTCCAAGAGAGAAGGACCTCTCCTCTTGAAGAGCTCTCTGTAACTTTAGGGCTTCCAGTTCCCTGCGTAAAGAAGTTAAAGGATCAGAAGGACTTTCCAAAAACACAGGGAGGGTCTCTATGTGAGGGGGGTTGGTGAACAGCTTCCTAGCCCCCTCTATCCTCGTAGCAGCTGTGATGAACTCCTCCAGAGTGGCGTCGGGTCGGAGACTCGTAGTTTTTACTGAGAACTTTTGGGAAGCGCCTTCTCTACCCACTTCTTAACCATAAATTCACCTGGTTGCTGGGGAAGCTTGGCAACCAGAGACTTGGTTTTGGTCATAAGTTCTGCAAAAGTCTCCTCTGGCTGGAGCACCATGTTGGCCAACTCATCCAACACCTTCTCCTGGTAGTCACCTGGCCGGAAAGCTGCACAAAACTGCTATCTTAAGGCTGCCCAAGTTGCAAAATGGTTCTCTGCAAACTGACTGTACCATTTGTCTGCTAAGCCATCCAAGGTGGATGGAAAGAGTACCAAATAAGCATCTTCCCTGTTAAGACCACGACCCCTACAAAGAGATACAAACCTCCTTGCATGATTGTCAGCATCTTCTGAAGAGAGACCTTTGAATGTAGGGAACTTGATGTTTACCTCAGCTAAAACGCTAGCCAATGGCTCCATGGCCCCTTGCTGAGCCTGTTGCTCAGTAGCCTGCTGTAGCAGAATAGGAGAGAGCTTCACTGGAGATGGTGATCTGGAAGATGTGGAATCGGAGGGAGGAATGGGTGATGCCGTATGTGGAGGTATGGGTGATGAGGTTGATGGACTTCTAACATGTTCTAAGGGTCGTCTTCCTTTGTAGTACTTCAAAGGACTCAGGAGGGCGCTTTGACGCTCGGCTGACCTCCTTGTATGGGTCATGTAGCGACCACCAAACCAACCAAGCTTTGGGCAAGAAAACCTTGAACTGGCTGAAGACTGGTCTAGACTCTACTAGACCAGGCGAGTGACTAGACCAGGTTGGACCAGGGACGAGGAGGACTAGACCAGGGTCTAGACCAGGCAAGTGACTAGACCAGGCTGGACCAGGGACGAGGAGGACTAGACCAGGGTCGAGGGGGTCTAGACCAGAGACGAGGGCAGGCTGGACCAGGGCGAGAGATGACTAGGGCGAGAGAACAATTGGACCAGGCGAGAGGAGAATAGTGCAAGGCAAGGTCAGCGAAGCTAGATAGACCCAACCAACTCCAAGATTTGCACCTCACAGAGTGAGATTTCAGTTGAGGTCCCACCGTGATCGCCAAAATGAGAGCACCTGTAGCGCGGATAATGTGTCGTGCTCTCTACAGTGGGTGGTCCTCAGTGCAATGTGCGTGACAATCTCACTCAAACAGATTGAATCTCCCTCACACAGACTGAACAGAAAGGAAACAATAGACGCCAACAGAGCTCACAAAGAGACAACAGCAGACCAGAACATATGACTCGACTATCTCAAAGACTGATACAGACTCTGGCGTGGCAACACACTCAGCTCCAGCCCAGGACTCACAGGTACAATGGGGGTGTCGAGGCTCGGATGTGCCGGGATGGTGAAGACGTGCTCTGTGTATAGACTCACTGCTCTCGAGGACGATGCTGGACCAAAGGTGAAGCAGATGATACCGATGATCAACCGCTACCACTCATATGTAACACCATAAAGGGCCACCAACGGCTCATAAATGTCAGCCATGTGGTGACCTGGCCACGATGTCCACTAGACCACCGTCGGTACCCTGCCACTGCCACGTGTCACTCCCAGCCCAGAGGGTCCGTCCAGTGTGAAACAGCCTAGACCAACTGTACTAACTGTGTCTTGTAAAAGTGACACTGTAGCCTGCTACAATAGCTTGTCCACATGCATAGAGGGTTAGATGTGCATGTGACAAAGTTTCTGTTTGTGTGTTGCTATTGATTTCTCGCTTGGAGTGTTGCAGTTTTCCTAGAGTTCCACCCCTAGCTTTGGCTTTCAGGAGCCACCTTGAGCAAGTGGATTGGTTTTTACCCTGGCTGATAGCTCCTTGTTAGCTCTAGTGCACGATCTGTTACGCATCTTGTGGCATCCTCGTGTTTACTTGGTGATGTCGGTTGCCTCTTCTCTCATCTTCGTCACCGAGAGCTCTCTTCTTTCTGTCTTTCCTTCGTTTGTTGCTACCAGGTTCTACCAGTTGGCTGGTAATGCCCGACATTTGAGCTCTTGCCGTTGTAGTTGTTCCTTGTCCTTTTCACCGTTGGTGGATTTTGATGGTTCCGGTTTTTGATTTGCATTGGAGGAGTTTGTTCTTGGTGGAAGTGCCTATCTTTCAAAGGCTGCTGCCATCCTCTCTCCACTTAGCTTGCCAGGGCAATTTTACCCTGGCTTTCAGATTGTATAGTGGCCATGTGGCTAGTTATTTCTAGTTTTTACATTTACTAGATTATTGCCTTTGGTCTCGCCTTATAATCAGTGTTGTACTTGCCCCATAATTGGCACCATTTGGGCGTTCTGAGGGACTTTTCAAGTATTGGAAATCAGCCTCTTTTGTGTGAGAGAGAGTGTAACAGACTTGGACACTCCAAGTCAAGAATCAACCGCGACAACACCAAATAACCACTTCAAAACAAGTCAAAGATCACAATAGATGTACACTGGCCTGGCGGAATTCCGTGCCTAGAGATATTGGCCCCAAAGACTGGCGTCCCTTTCGGTATTTCTTTTTATATTAATCAGATCAAAGTACAAGAGAGTGGCTAGGGTTTCGCTCTCAGACTCTGCGTCCAGATGCTCTGAGAAGTGAGGCCCTCACCACTAATTTAAAGATTACAAGGGATGCCCAAAAGCAGAGCCCCAAAAGCTTGAAAGCAAAAGCAGATTCTCTCTCTCTCAATGAGAGCCAATAAAAAAAGCAAGTTCTCTTTTTCTCTCTCTTTTAATAACACCTCCGCGATTTCCGGAAATTAGGGTTTTTGGCAAAAATTAGGGTTTGCAGGAATTTTAGGGTTTCTGGCAGAAATTAGGGTTTCTGTTGTCCGCCACGTCATCACTTTGTGACATACCCCCCTCTTGAAAGCATTGTAATCGACCGCGATTACGCCTGCAAAACCGACAAAAGCCATAAACCGTCTTAGCAGACACTGACTGTTAGTACCTACGTACTAGAAACACACATCTAGCACATGTACAAAATCGACAGTCACATCACACGACATCACAGGTCATCACCAGACATCACAGGACATCACATGACATTCAACATTCATTCGGATCTTAGACCATGATTTATCGGCAATGTAGCTAGCAATCACATCTAGGTCCAATCGGGACCTCATTGATGTCCGATTGACTAACCCCTATTGCAACCATGTCTATTCGAGATCAATCAGACCAAAATGCTGCAGTCATTTCGGCTATCAGTTCTTGCACTCACAATAAGTCAAGAACAAATCACTATCATTATCAAGAATTCCATTTCATAAAGTCATCCAGTAGAATATTGTCAGCTCTCAGTATCCCTGAAGCTCAAAGAGACATCAGTGACTTTAGTATCAAAATCGAGGCATCTGTTGACAAAGGAGTGGAGTAACTTCTCTCTTGTGCATCCCACTGCACCAGATCTCCGGCCAAGCTGAATTCTGGGTTCCGTTTGGAGTAGACTATGCTAAACCAAAACATCGAGGTAAAGTTTCACAATCCGAGGAGTATCTGCTAGGTCCTCCTCCTCCATCCACTTCGCATCAAATGCAGGAAAGTTCTTGAACTGAACCAAGAACCGCCTTCGGACTTTACCTTTCTTCGTATCGTTATGTGCCAAAATCTATTCAGGAACAAGGATCTGCTCGTTTTCTTCCACTTCGGGTTGCTCATTAGGCTTCCCATCATCAGACACATCACCCTTATTAGGTTTCAAGAGACTCACATGCAATGCATTGTGAATCCTCCAAGTATCTGGCAGTTTCAATCGGAAGGAGACATCATTTATCTTGTCAGTGATCTGGAAAGGTCCGTAGTATCGCATACTAAGCTTTGGAAAAAGCCTCTCCTTTCCCTTTTTCTTTCTTAGGCGTGCCTTCTCAAAAGTAAGAGCACCCAATCATCCTCCTTCAATTTCAAGTCGCGACGATGGCGATCCGCTGCCTTTTTTTGTCGTTCTTGAGACTCTTGCAAAGTCTCGCGAACCTTGGCAAAAGTCGTATCCAAATCTCGCGAATATTCATCCGCTTCAAATATCTAATCTTTCGTGCTCAGGAAGGATGGAACCTTCGCAGCACTTTCAACAATCTCACATGGCGTCTTCCCTGTCGAAGAGTGTATCGTGTTATTGTAGGCAAATTCCACCAAAGGTAAGTTCTTTTCCCATTGAGTCTTCTGATCCTAAACCCTAAACCCTAAACCCTAAACCCTAAACCGACTTCAATAAATCTAAAACCACTGAATTGGCAATCTCAGATTACCCGTCAGTCTGCAAGTGGAACGATGACGAGAACTGCAACCGTGTGCCCAATGTTCTCCCAAATTGCCTTCCAAAACAAACTCATAAATCTGGGGTCTCTGTCGGAGACAATCGGCTGAGACTTGCCATGTAATCGGAAAATCATCGTGATCATTCTGTGTAATCGGGAGATCAAAAATGAAATCCATTTCAATACTTTCCCAGGGGCGGGTGGGTATGGGTAAAGGGTGTAACAATCCCAGTGCCTTATGCCTGTCAAACTTGACCTTTTGGCATACTAAGCAACTGCATACAAACTCTTCCACATCCTTTTTGAGTCTCAGTCCAAAGAAGTATCTCTCTACCCCCTTCATGGTGGTAGCAATGCCACGGTGACTCGTAAAAGGTGGACAGTGGCATTCAGTCATAACCTTTTCCCTCAACGGTTGTGTAACGCACAACAGTCTTTTTCATCAAGTAGCCTTCCCGAAGGGAGTATCCCGCTACTGTCTCCCGATCCCGTATCCGTGTGAAAATATCTGAAAAATCTGTATCTGTGGCATACTGATCGACCATATCCTCGAAGCTCCTATAATGTATCGCGGAAATAGCCAGAACCAACGGTTTCTGAGACAAAGCATCTGCCACCACATTCTTCTGTCCCTGCACATGGACAACCTGGAAGTGGAACTGTGACAAGATGTTCGCCCACCGCATCTGCTTTTCCGAAAGCTGCTTCTGTGACAAGAAGTAGCGCAAACTCTGATGGTCTGTAAAGACAGTAAAATCCGCTCCGAGTAGGTAATGCCGCCACTGAGTAAGAGCATGGATAACCGCCAAAAGCTCTTTCTCATAAATCTGTGCTGTCATCTCCGGCCTAGAGAACAAACGGCTCTCGTAAGCTATGGCATGGCCTTCTTGCATCAAGACCGCACCCAGACTACGACCACAAGCATCACAATATACTTCAAATGACTTCTGCAAGTTCGGCAAAGTCAAAATAGGTCCCGTAGTCAATTTCTCTTTCAATGTCCGAAAGGAAGTCACCTCTGTGGGTCCCCACGAAAAAGGTACTCCTTTCTGTGTCAAGGTATGCAAAGGGGAAGCAACCTCTGCAAACTTTCGTATGAATTTCCTGTAGTACGAACACTGTTGGGGTATAAAGCCCAATGTGGTCACCCAGGTAAGTGGGCGGGCCGCCAGGTATGTACACATATTCTTTTGTTAAAACCTAATAAGAACTCACTATGCTCTACACATTACAGTAGAGCGAGTTCACCATATCGTCGTGCTCTTCTTCTCGCACTCTCTCTCGCGTCGCACTTCCGCTCGTACTCCTCCAACTCGTATCAGAGCTCAGATCGAGGCTCGGGGCAGCACTGCAGGAGGCTAGAGTCACCAGCTCAGATTGGAGTGAAATTCGACAGGCAAAGACACGGCCCCAAATCTCGTGAGAGAACCCTCAGGGCTCGGTGTTGTCAGAATTTCATTCTGAGGTCATCTTGGCCACCGTTCGGCTTCGACAAAGGTCTGCGCAGGCCATTTTCCACTACGTGATCTCAGCGGGTGCAGATCCGACTCTGCAAATTTGGGTTTTCGGCCTACGACTGCAGGTGCTGAGGATATCGACACTCCCAGAGTGCTGATTTGTGGTTGTCTACACATCAAAGGACGGCTCACAGTTCTTGGAGGCGTGTCACATACGACACGGGCGCATCTACACACAGACTGTAGGCGACATTCACTAGTTCATCAGGTAGCTTGTGTTTGCTGCTTGATATTCCAGATTTCATTCTGACATTGCAGGTACTTCCACATGGGATGTATTGTCAGAGATGATGTATGTCTGTTGAGGGTTTGCTGGCTGTGAGTCACGCAGCAAACAACCGCCGCAGCGGTTACAGCATACAGTGGGAAATTTGTGGATGTATGACTTTGTGGGAAGTCTATGTACTGTCAGATTTACTGCAGCCTTTGTTGAGGGTCGAGTGAGGTTTTATTGAGCTGGGGGATTCTCGAATGTTGAGATCCTTTCGGTGATACAGGTCTTGGAGCGATCCCTCGAGCACCCTTAGATAGGCAGCTAGGATGTATTAACTGTGAGTTAGACAGTTGGGATTGCATCTTTGCTTTACTGCCGTTGAGGCATTGTCACAGTCTATGCTTACAGGACAGTGACAGGACAGTACAGGTGCAGGACAGGTTTACCCGCAGCTTACAGTGTCAGAGAGACAATGTTTTTTGAGCTGTTTTTTGAGTACACCAGAGCCATTTTACAAAGGAGACTCTGCCGAAATTTATGCAGAATCTGAAGCTTTCTGGGTTATTTGACAGGTTGATATTGGTTCAGAGGTCAGTTTACAGGGGAAGCTCTGCCGAATTTTTCCCAGGAAAGTAAACCACTGTGAAGCGTAGCTATGGCTGGATCACAGGACACTGCTCTTTACAATATCAAGAAGCTGGATGGAACCAATTTCCCATTGTGGAAGAAGCAGATTTGGCACGTGTTGGTACAAAAGAAGCAAATAAAACCTATAAAGCTAAAGGGGATAATACCAGAAGATATGGACGAAGATGAATGGAGCGAAATGGATGAATTGGCACTTTCTACCATTATGCTGACTTTGGCAGAAAGCGTTTACTTCAATGTAGTAGACGAGATGTCGGCTTATCAAGCATGGTTAAAGCTGAGTGATCTTTATGAGAAGCAGAGTGCAGTTTCACAGGTATACTGGCTTAAGAAGCTTGTTGACTTGAAGATGAAAGAAGGGACACCTATGTCCAATCATCTGAATGAATTCAACACAATCTACAGTCAATTGTCAGCTCAAGGTGTCAAGTTTGATGAACCTGTTAGAGCTATGTTCCTGTTGATCACATTGCTGGAAAGTTAAGACACTTTTCGCACAGCTTTGAGTAATTCTGCACCTCCAGATGGTTTGAACATAGCAGGTGTAGAAGGAAGTCTGCTTACTGAAGAAACCAATAGAAAGACAATGGACAAAGGCAAAGGAACAGCCTTAGTTGTCAGGGGAAGGACCAAAGAAAAGTACAAAGGTGGAAAGAGGAATCAGTCTCGTAGCAAGTCCCGCAGTGCTAAAGGCAAGAGTGACATAGAATGCTACCATTGTGGCAAGAAGGGTCACATGAAAAGAGACTGCAGAGAATGGAAAGCAGAAAAAGGCAAAGAGAAAGCTGAAGACCATGGTGAGAAGAACAAGTCCTCAGTGAAGATTCAAGAAATAAATGTGACAAACACTGTTGCAGAGGATGACAGTCTAGTGTCAGGAGACATCTACTTCTTGAAGAATACAATGGACTCAGCTCTTCTTACAGCATCTGATGGAAATGCACTGAGTGACTGGATTATAGACTCAGGGGCATCACTTCATGTGTCTCCAAACAAGGAGTGGTTTACTTCTTATGTGACCACTAAAGATCATGTTCGGCTAGGCAATGGGCAGACATGTGAGATCTTAGGTGTTGGAGATGTTCAATTGAAGTTTCAGAATGGCTCTTCTTTCACGCTGAAGAATGTGAGACATGTTCCCGCAATTACAAAGAGCTTGATCAGCACAGGTTTACTTGATGATGCTGGCTACGTCACCACTTTTGGACAGAACATGTGGAAGATATCCAAGGGTTCTATGACAGTAGCACATGGAGTAAAGTCTGGAGGACTTTACATGATTTATGTATCAAATGTCTCTAAAAATGTAATCAATGTAACCGAGCAGCCAAACGTTTCTTTGTGGCATAGCCGGTTAGGACATATGTCCAAGAAGGGAATGGAAATCTTGTCTCGTTCTGGTTATTTGCCTGGCTTTTCATTTAATGATTTTGAATTCTGTGAACATTGTCTGTATGGTAAGCAAACACAGCAGCCACATAAGCATAGAAGCAGTAGAAGAGATACACAGTTGGCACTTATTCATAGTCATAGTTTTTCCATACGTCAATCACACGTCGGACGCACACGGGTACGGAAGTACGGAATAAGTACGGATCAGACCACCCAAAATTCCACACGTCAGTCTTAGGATGCTACATAGTAATTGTAGAAATACTTATTGCACCACCATGTTTAAAACTTTATAAGTTTATAGACAGACAAAAGTTAAAACTTAAAACCATAGAAACTTAAGAAATTAAAAGTGGACTGAGGACTCTGGAGAGTCGAGACTGGAGAGAATCAAGATGGTGCCTCAGACCTCTAAGTAATGATTGATAAAGTAACCTCCAAACAGAAAGGAGTCAAGAGTCAAGACAATAGAAGCAAGCCAAAAACATTCAGGAATTAGGAGTGTAGTCTCCTGAAGGTTGAATCCAAAACATAAGTAGGGAGGCGAGACTAGAGGCTAGAATCTAAACTGTAGACTCTAGAGTCAACAGTGAACAAAACACCATACGGGTAACGGCATGCCGCATAAGTAAATGTCAAAAACCATGGTCCAGACTCCATAAGCAGGCGGCCAGGCATAGTGAGCTCTAACTCGCACCATAGCTCACATCCTCATCGTCATAAGCAGCATCATCCTCCTCCTCGTCCTCGTCCTCATCCTCATCCTCATCCTCATCCTCATCCTCATCCTCATCACCACCAACTGAGCATGATGCTCCAATATGACTGGTCCCAGCAATGGGAATAGGCTCTATCGCATCTGTAGTACTCTCTGCAATGGCCTCCTGAATCTCTTGCAAGGCAAGCAAGCGGCCCTCATCTTTTTCCTTATTGAGCATTTCCAATGTGACCTCCATTCTCTCATAGCCGCGCTCTTTGATTTTGGATATGAGCCTCAAGTTCGTGTGTATGTACACAAGCTTCTCTGTATGAGATGGGAGTAGCCTATTTCTTCTCTTGTTATGAATGAGAGAGAAGGTGCTCCAATTTCTCTCACATGGAGAGGCACATGTCCCTTGCGAAAGCACTCTCAAAGCAAGAGCTTGCAAAGCAGGTGTGCAAGCCCCAAAAGTTTCCCACCATTTCACTCCCTCTTGCATCCTCAATGCATCTTTTGCAATTGGATGAGCAAATGACTTGCTTTCAGCTTTATAAATGTCAAACTCATCAATTAGGGTGCCTTGCAAGGTCAAATCACCCTTGGTGTACCTGTCCAAGAATGTCATCCATCCTTCATGCACCTCGCCATCACTTTCTTGCCCTCTTCCTCGCCATATGGGATGCAACATGTATCCAACAGCATGTAACGGTGTGTGCAACATATTCCATCTTTGAATGCATAGATCCCTAATCTCTCTCATCCTTGCAGCATCAATGCCTTGCATGTTTTCAATTTGCTCTACCATGCGATCCGTAAGCTCATACATGAGCCCCATGGTGGCTCCTTCCCTATCAGCCAAACGGAGAATTTTCAAAATCGGAGCACACATTTTCAAAATCAGCCTTGCCTCTTGCCAAAAGGATGCATTAAACACAATGTTCGAGACCTCAGTAGCCTTTTGAGTCTTGGATCTCTTCATCTTAACAAATTTGTCATCAATCATAAGCTTGCGCATACCTTGCATGCATCTCTCATCCATAAGATTGGCCAACATAATAAAGTAGTACGCAAATCGAGTGGCTGACGGCTTGACCAAGTCCTTCTTGCTAAGTTGCCGAAACAATGCCAACACAGTAGATTTTCTTGTCACAAATGTGACAATCTTTGTTGCATGCTCAAGCACTTTTCCAACCCAACCAATCTGTCCAATGTCCTCAAACAAAAGGTCCAAGCAATGGCAAGCACATTTGGTAAAAAAAATGTGTTTCCACTCCCTTTCAATCATCTCCCCAGCACCAACACAATTGGTTGCATTGTCCATGCATACCTGCACAACATTTGCTGGGCCAATCTCTCTGATAACCTGTTTGAGATGCTTAAAAATAAATTCCGATGTCTTTGTTTCCCCAGATGTGTCTATAGCTTTCAAAAACACTGACCCATGAATAGAGCATGCAAGAAAGTTAATGATAGGCCTGCGCCTAGTGTCAGACCATCCATCACACACTATAGAGCATCCATATCTTTTCCATTTCTCGCGTACACCCATGATCTCAGTCTTTACGCATTTAAACTCCTCATTCAATTCTGTGGTGCGCAAAGCATGATAAGAGAGGGGAACATACGAAGAACCTGCTTGCCCAATAGCTTTCACCATTTGCAAAAAGTAAGGGCTCCTTACTTTCCATGTAGGAACATCCTCAGCATAAAAAAACCTGCGCAAGGCTTGGTCTGCTTGCTTCCGTGTTTGCAAGCCAAATGCACTCGCCAAACCCCCTTGAGAAACCTTCCTCTTTTTGCTTGAGGACCCCACATTGGACTTGGAAGAGCCACTTACATTAGTTGTTCCCTTAGCATGCATACTCATTGAAGCACTTCCTTGAGCTTGAGAGGCATCTCCTTCCAAATCATTGACCAGTGCATCTACAAAAGCAGCTCTGTCTTCTCCCTCTGGCCTTGCATCTGCATGCAATCTTGTGACAATCTCTACAACATCTGTTGGGGCCTCATCACATGGGCCTCCCACACCATGGCCAGCAATGCCCAAAATATGTGCACGGATACGCAAAGGACCACCGTCCCATGAATGCCCACAAAAATTACATTTACAAGTCCATTTTCCTTTTGGAAGACTCTTCACTTGCTGCACATACTGCCACTCGGGACGCTTGGTTCGGCCCATCTGCAAACTTGCAAAGAATTCGGCTTGGAAGTTGGAACTTGGAAGATGGTGCAACGAGCTTGAGCCTTGCCACTTGGAGTACTGAGCTGGTTGCTGCGCTATGTGTTGGGGGAGAGGTTGGAGGCAAGAGAGAGTGCGACCCGAGGGCGGAGACTCGAGAGAATGGGCGGGCCGCGGGCTGATGTCCAAGCCTCACAAGTTCATACACGCTCTGTGACAGTGTGAGTATCTCTGCAATCTCTGTATATTCTATGCAGAGACATTCGCCTGCAGACTATACGAGCGCGCGGCCAAAATAATGCAGCCGAAACTTTTTTGCCCAAATTTTTTGCCACGCTGGCTGCACGTACGAAATCCTCTTCCGTACTTCATCCGTACCCGCACCCGTACGGCAGTACGGCAGGCCTTCCGTACGCGAACGAAAAAGACTATGTTCATAGTGATTTGTGTGGACCTATGCCTAACCTATCTCTAGGGGGAGCTTCTTACTTTATGACATTTATAGATGATTACTCGAGGAAAGTATGGGTTTACTTTCTCAAGCACAAGGATGAAGCGTTTAGTGTTTTCAAAACGTTTGTGACACTTGTCGAGAATCAGAGTGGCAAGAACCTTAAATGCTTACGCATTGACAATGGTGGAGAGTATGTTTCAAAGGCCTTTCAGGAATTTTGTGAGTCAAAAGGTATAAAACGTGAACTTACTGCTCCTTACAATCCTCCTCAAAATGGTGTTGCTGACAGGATGAATAGGACCATACAAGAGAAGGTCAGAAGTATGTTGTCTAATGCACAGCTGCCAAATGGGTTTTGGGCTGAAGCTGTATCAACAGCTGTTCATCTTGTAAATAGATCTCCTTGCAAGGTTTTGGAGAAGGATTCAGTGCGAGAGATGGTATGGTCAGGCAAGGTGCCCTCATACAAGCATCTTAGAGTCTTTGGCTGTGAGGCATATACTCACGTTCCAAAAGAATTTAGGAACAAACTTGAGCCAAAGAGTAGAAAGTGCATCTTTCTAGGCTATGGTAATTCTGGTGAGATGGGGTACAGACTTTGGGATCCCGAATCCAGAAAGGTTGTCCGCAGCAATGATGTTCACTTTAATGAATCCAAATATCATTCTAAACCAGAGAGGGTTAAGGAGATTAGAAGAGTTGTCTTCCAAGAAGATGGACCTGCACGTGCAAGACAAAATGTCAGGGCTCAAGAGGAGCAAGTACAGGATAGATTGGAACCACAGGTTGTGGCTGAGCCTGAGCTACCTATTGTGCGTCGATTTGGACGTGTCACGCGACCTCCTGATAGGTTTGTTCCATCTATGAACTATGTCATGTTGACTGATTGCAATGAGCCTTCATGTTACAAGGAAGCAGTGCAAATGAAGGACTCCGGGAATTGGCAATTGGCCATGCAGTCAGAGATGACAGCTCTGCATAAAAACCAGACATGGAAGCTAGTTAAATTACCACGGGGCAAAAAGGCTCTACCTTGTAAATGGGTTTACAGGTATAAGATCACTGCTCATGATAGTCAGCCAAAGTACAAAGCAAGGCTTGTTGCCAAGGGCTTTAAGCAAGAACAAGGCATGACTTTGATGAAGTCTTCTCTCTGGTGGTCAAGATGACTACATTGAGATGCTTTCTTGCATTGGTTGCCATATTAGATTTGGTGTTGCACCAAATGGATGTCAAGACAGCATTCTTGCATGGTGATTTAGATGTGGAAATTTACATGCAGCAGCCAGAAGGGTTTGTTGAGAAAGGCAAGGAAGATTGGGTATGCCAGTTGTTAAAGAGTCTTTATGGCTTAAAACAATCACCGAGGGCATGGTACCATAAATTCCACAAGTTTATGCTTTCTCAAGGCTACAAACGTAGCGAGTTCGATCACTGTCTATATACAAAGAAGGCTAAGGATGGTAGTTGGTTGATCCTTATTTTGTATGTGGATGACATGTTGATTGCTGGCAAGCACTTGGAAGAAATTTCAGCTTTGAAGTCAAAGATGGCAAAATCGTTTGACATGAAAGACATGGATGAGGCAAGTCATATACTTGGTATGCGCATTAAAAGAGACAGATCAAAGAAGTTAATTTGGTTATCTCAAACAGAGTATATTGACAAGGTTTTGCAACGTTTCAATATGGAGAAGGGAAAGGCATTGAGTGTTCCATTGCCACCATATGTGAAACTTAGCAAACAAGATTGTCCTGTGTCTGAGGAAGAACAGGTTGAAATGGATAAGATTCCATATGCGTCTGCAGTAGGTAGTTTGATGTATGCAATGATTGCTACTCGCCTAGACATTGCATTTGCAGTGGGAGTAGTAAGTCGATACATGTCAAACCCAGGCAAGAAACATTGGGAGGCAGTGAAAGGAATATTGAGATACCTGAAAGTTACAAAGAGTATGCGTATATGCTATGGGAGTCAGGAGCTAAGTGTAAAGGGTTTTACAGACTCAGATTATGCAGGTGACTTAGACAACCGAAGGTCTACGTCAGGGTATGTCTTTACATTGGCTGGTGGAGCAGTATCATGGCGTTCTAGATTACAAGATTGTGTTACTCAGTCTACTACAGAGGCTGAATATGTTGCAGCATCAGAGGCATGCAAAGAATCAATTTGGCTTAATCGACTAGTAACAGATTTGGGAATCAAAGAAGAGATGCCTATGTAATATTGTGATAGTCAAAGTGCTATACAATTGGCTCGCAATCCAGTTTATCACTCAAAGACAAAGCATGTGGATGTGAAGTATCATTTCATCAGGGAAATGCTCGAGGATAAGCAACTTCAGCTTGTCAAAGTTCACACCACAGAAAATCCTGCTGATCTACTTACAAAAGGACTTCCCTCAGAGAGCTTTGCGCATTTTCGCAAGCAGTTAGGTGTAGGGTAGTACACCACTTCTCTACATCTCTTGTATATTAGCTTGTATAGTAGCTTCTCTCACACTTAAAGTACCACATTGGACTTTAAGTGGGAGGTTGTTGGGGTATAAAGCCCAATGTGGTCGCCTAGGTAAGTGGGCGGGCCGCCAGGTATGTACACATATTCTTTTGTTAAAACCTAATAAGAACTCACTATGCTCTACACATTACAGTAGAACGAGTTCACCATATCGTCGTGCTCTTCTTCTCGCACTCTCTCTCGCGTCGCACTTCCGCTCGTACTCCTTCAAACATAGTCCCAAGAAGCTTCTAACTTCTTGGCCTGATCCATTTGCACTCCTGCTGCTGACACAATGTGTCCCAAAAAGTGTATCTTTGGTAGGAAAAATTCACTTTTCTTTGCATTAATCACTAACTTGTGATCTCCTTATGCCTGAAAGACCTGAAGCAGATGATCTCTGTGTTTTGCCTCATTCTTGGAGAAAACAATGATGTCGTCAAAGAAAGTGCCAACAAATAGACTGTACTCTCGAAAAATCCTATCCATCATCCGGTTAAATGTCGCAGGAGCATTGGTTAAGCCAAAAGACATCACCAAAAACTCAAATAACCCAAAAGTTGTCCGAAAAACTATCTTGTAGACATCTCTTGGCCCTATCCTTATCTGATGATATCCACTCTTCAAGTCAATCCTGCTAAAGCACGAGGATCCCTGTAACCTGTTGCTTATATCATCGATCCTAGGAATCGAAATCTGTTCTTGATGGTGATTTCGTTGAGAGTGCTATAATCGATGCACATTCTCCAAGATCCGTCTTTCTTCAAAACCAACAACACTGGAGAGCAATACGGTGAAGTACTAGGATGAACAAGACCCTTTTCCAAGAGGTCTTTCACTGGGTTTATAATCTTTTCATTCTGTACTCGGCTCACACGATAAGGTGGCCGATTCGGTGGCGTGCTTCCAGGTATCAGATCAATGGTTTGATCTTCAGGCCCTCTGAAAAGCAATCGGCATGAGTGTGGAGAAAAATCTTGGCGTTCTTTTGATCAGGTCAAAACATATTCAACCTTTATCCAGCGTTCAGTTCTCTCCCAAAAGAATGAGTAAGAAACTGAAGTTCATCAAGTACAATCTCTAAGCCCTTCATTTATCAAAGTCGCTTTGTCGGCCTGGTAGTCAACCACGGCGTAGTTCGTGTGGTACCAAGGGATCTTGAGTAGAACGTCACTCGCGTGCCCTGAACACCCCTGTCATTGCAAACAAAGTTTGCCAATGCTCGGTGTAATGGCAACATCCCATCCGGGTGCGAGTCGAACTACCTCCGCCTGTGGCGTCAGTCTGTCGGGCGTAATTCCAAATCGAGCCGCCAATTCCAAGTGAAAAGAAGTTGGCCTTGGCTCCTTCAAAAGAGCTTGCTGATCCTTCACTTTGCCCCAAAAGCGGCAAAGTTTGTACTTTCATTCATTAGATTCGGTGCAGGTTCCACGCCATGTGGTACTAGTTCTGTTTTTCTATCTGCCTTTTTTGCCACGTTCCTCAGCTGCTCTCGAACTCTCAGGCTTGTTGTCGTCTTTATCATTCTATTCTTTCTGTGCCTTATTAGGGCACTTCGCGGAGATATGTCCATGTTCCCCGCATCCAAAGCACTTCCCCTCTCTGATGAAGCGAGCTCTCTCCTCAGGAGTAAGCTTGGGTCGTGCATCCTTTTTCTTTGGGTTGCTCTTTTTTCTTTCTACTTTCATTCCCAGAAGTCTGTTCGGCTCGTTGTGACATGGGCTCATCTGTGGGGTAGGTCAGACTGCCAGAGTGAATGGCAAAGCCCCGCTTCGCATGACTCATCAACTCCTGAATAGAAGCTGACTTCTGTTCCAAGCAGTGATCTCGGATCTCTGTAGGTAGACCCAAGGTAAACCGCTCAATCTGTTCTCTGAACGAGATCTTCTTGAATGAAGAGGCGGGTAGAAAAGAGCTCCAGAATCTTTCACAATAAGCATTGATTGTATCTTTCTTGGTCATCCGAAGATGGTTCCAAGCAGCTCGTATATCTCGTTCATATTCTTGCGTCAACCAAGAAGAAATAAAAAGCTTCTTAAATTTCAGCCATTTAACTGGCGCACTCTTGTTAAAAGAAGCGTGGACCACCAAGTACGAGCATTCCCCTTAAGGTAAGAGGTAGCTCTCCGAATCTTGGAGTGCTCTGAATAGCGTCCTCCCGCGAAAGCAATGTCAAACTGCTGCATAAAAGACAAAGCCTTCGAAGCATCTGAGTATCCTGAAAAGTATCAAACTTGATCGAGTGGCCACCTTCCTTAAACTTTCGAACTTTCTTGCTTTTATCTTCGAGAAAGTCATACTGGTTGGCTTTGTAAAAATTCTTCTTGTTCGCATAAAACTTTCCGTCATCGGAATCTGAGCTGTCTGTAGACGAGTCCTCAGTAGAACTGTCAGTCTCTGGGCGAGATGTAGCCTTCTTTGCCTTTTTCTTGCCCTTTTCGAAGCTTTGTTTCTTGCTTCTCTTTTTACCTTTTCTGTCTTCTTTGCTCGAATCCGAGGAGCTAGAAGAACTATCAGAAGAAGAAGAAGAAGAAGAAGAACTGGGTACTCCTTCAAATCAAACACGCTTCTTCTGTTTCTTTGCCTTGTCAAAAGTCGACTGATGACCCAAATAACCTGGAAAGTCAGTGCTTTTCTTTTGCTTTTTGCCGTGCTTTTTGGCTTTCTTTTGCGCGTCAAAAAGTTGAGCAATCCGTGCATCAACCACGTTCTGCAGTTCCTTCTCCGTATATTTTCTTGGAGGTAGAAGGTTTCTTGAGAGCGGGTTTCGGGAGTGGTATTGTGGTTCTCTGCCACTCCATCTATACCTCTTCCAAAGAGGTCTGGTTCATATATTTTGCCATCTTCGGGTCCTTGGCAAAATTGAGCATCATCTTTGTTGCATCGCCGATCAACTAGCGACGCTCCATCTCTTGCCACTCCGCCTAAGTATGCCAAGGCGGGCCATACTCTCTGCCGGAATCTTCGTTGTGATCCCTGCCCGCATCTCCAGATGTAGAGGGAGTCGACTGATCATTGCCTGAAGCCATGGGTGCCGCGGAAAAAAAAATTCGGGGATCGGATTTCCTGTAGAAGAGAAATTAACCGTGCTCTGATACCACTGTAACAGACTTGGACACTCCAAGTCAAGAATCAACCGCGATAGCACCAAATAACCACTTCAAAACAAGTCACAGATCACAATAGATGTACACTGGCCCGGCGGAGTTTCGTGCCTAGAGATATTGGCCCCAAAGACTGGCGCCCCTTTCGGTATTTCTTTTTATATTAATCAGATCAAAGTAAAAGAGAGTGGCTAGGGTTTCGCTCTCAGACTCTGTGTCCAGATGCTCTGAGAAGTGAGGCCCTCACCACTAATTTAAAGATTACAAGGGATGCCCAAAAGCAGAGCCCCAAAAGCTTGAAAGCAAAAGCAGATTCTCTCTCTCAATGAGAGCCAATAAAAAAAGCAAGTTCTCTTTTTCTCTCTCTTTCTCCCAAATCATAGGAAAAAGGAGAGATTTGCGTCGCTCAATTTTTTTTTTCTTTTTTTTTAAATAACACCTCCGCGATTTCCGGAAATTAGGGTTTGCAGGAATTTTAGGGTTTCTGGCAGAAATTAGGGTTTTTGCTGTCCGCCACGTCATCACTTTGTGAGAGAGAGAGAGAGAGAGAGAGAGAGAGAGAGAGAGAGAGAGAGAGAGAGAGAGAGAGAGAGAGAGAGAGAGAGAGAGAGAGAGATGATGAAATGAAATGTTATATTGACGTCTTCAAGAGGCCAAAGGGACCTATGAGACCAAAAAGTTACAATTGGTGAATCTGACACAATGTATGGGTATAGAAAATACAAAGAGCTGAAAAAACTGAAGCTGAAACGAAATAGGCGGGGAGGGGTAAGGGCTGATATAATGGGTTAGCTGATGGATACAAATCATCAGAGGTAGGCGGGTCAAGCTCATATGAGATCTCTCATTGGTCGTTGCCGAATCTCATCAATATCTTCTATGGTGAATAATCTGACTGGTCGTATCGCATGTCGAGCTAGGATGATGTGGATCCTCTACTGCCACGTCCGTCGATGATATGAGGCCCCCCGTGGTCGTGGGCAACTGGATCTGCCTAGCTCAATGGCTCGATCAATCAACGTACCTCTGGTGGGTGGAATCTGAGATCTGCTGTGAACGATTCCTCCCCGCTGTCCTCTGGCTAGTGTAAAGAAGTCTGTGATCTGTCTCCGAGATTGGCTCTCTTGTGATGTCCTCAGCAAGCTCTCTATGTCTGTGCAGCTCTAGTAGAAACAATCCAAGACATTTCTGATCCTCGTATCTCATGACTCTAGAAAATGGTCCAAAACCCTCTCTGAACAGACACTGGAAGCGGCCTCGTATCTCATAGTACACCGGGCAGTGACATGTGTAGTGTAGCTCTATCTCTGGCTCTACGTGACATAAATGACATATATCCTAGGACCTAGCCTTTGTTGGTACCCCTCGAAATCGGCCAATCTCAATCTGAAGCTGATGTGAGGATGTGCGCATCTGCCCAATAGCACACCGTATCCCATTGCTTTCTATGAGATGCTCTCTATGGAAAGCCATCTTCATGTCCAACTCTTGTGACTTTATGTTGATGTATGCTCATGTGTGTGTGCGTGTGGTGTGTGTTGTGTTTGGGAGCATATGTTTGTACCTAGTTCTACACCCACTATTGGGCACTGACGACGTTAGTGGGGATGTCGTGGTATTTAGTCAATACTATGCATGATGGAGCTGATGGTTATATTGTCTCGTGGGTGACTACCATGAGTCTATACCTTGCACTTTCCTTCAAGGGTGAATCTGGGTATATCCTGGATTCATCTAGGTATATTTTTTAGTCGTATAGCGGACATGCAGACCTCACATTGTGAAGTTTTCGTCCGAGTTACGACCAGTTGATATTGTGCTAATTCTTTCTATCTTTTGTGGTGCGTATGCCCTATCAACTACCTTTTCTTTTGTGCTAATTTTTCCAATTTAACGCTTCTCTTAGTGCTAGGCTTCATTATGGCTGAGTCTGCCCTTGATCTCCGGAGTCATGACAGAAACTCAACACTCTGAACTTTGTGTTGATGTATGCTCATGTGTGTGTGCGTGTGGTGTGTGTTGTGTTTGGGAGCATATGTTTGTACCTAGTTCTACACCCACTATTGGGCACTGACGACGTTAGTGGGGATGTCGTGGTATTTAGTCAATACTATGCATGATGGAGCTGATGGTTATATTGTCTCGTGGGTGACTACCATGAGTCTATACCTTGCACTTTCCTTCAAGGGTGAATCTGGGTATATCCTGGATTCATCTAGGTATATATATGAGTCTGGTGATCTCTGTCCGTGTGAGCGATAGGGAGGGTGCATCTAAGGAGTATTGGAATTGAGGCAATCTATCCATGCTGAAACCATGTGGCTGAAACAATGAAGTCATCTGCCCATACCAACATGCTGTGTCACCCTGCAGTGCTAGCTGTTGGGATGACTCCAAGGCTAGCCGAGCGTATCTATCTCTGGGGAGGTCCCATACACTGTGTATAAAGGATACTGAACTAGTCAATGCCTCGACCACGAGGGGTGGGGTGGCTAGCTTGGCTCGGATAATCTCATGTGGCACTGAGGCCTTAGCCCGAATCATCCGAGAGATTATAGAGATCAGATGCCTCTCCATACATCTCCATCCATCAGTGCTGCCAGATCTGCCATGGTGGTCTACTAAGGGTCCCCATATGTGAACTCTGTAAAGCATAGCTGAAGCCACTAGAGTGTCAAAAAGCCAGAGCTTTGTTCGCGGTTCCTGAAATTGAATTTGCGAACAAGTCCTCTCCAATCCTCCCAAGGCTACATAGGCTCTCGTCAGTTTGGTCTCTGTTGTCGAGGAGAAAACACCAGTCCACTGAAGACTACCCCGAGATAGGTGTATGCATCTGTGTACTCCACAGTCTTCTGGCCATACGTAAATGTGGGTCCTGACCTTCTGATCCACTGTGATGTGGTGTTGAACACCATAACCTTGGTTTTCCCAAGGTTGATAGACAATCCACTATCATGAGCAAATGTGTGCAAAGCATCCAAATGACGCTGCATCCCCTCCGGAGAGTCGGAAATCAACACAATATCATCAACGTATAACAACATCGGAATCCATGTCCTTGCTAGTTGGGCACCTTTGTCTCCCTCTCTCTCTACATAGTTTGAAAACTCATCCACATACATCCCAAAAAGAGTCGGAGATAGGGGGCATCCCTGCTTCACCCCAATAGTGGAGTGGACTATGTCATACATACCCTCAGTAGTGCGTACCCGCCCCACCACTGTCCTGTATAAAGCCAAGATCCCCCAAATCATCTCTGTGGGCACACCAGTGTCCTGTAGTCTGCGTATAAGTCTGGCTCTCGGCACTGTGTCAAAAGCTTTGCGGGAATCCACAAAGCTACAGTAGATCCTCCTAGACCCTCCTCAATCATAGCTCTAAGTGTCAGAATCTGGTCAAGAGTGGAGAAACCTCTCCTGAATCCTACCTGCCCTGATGCTCGTATGCCCTTTCTCTTTGCCCATTTACTCGGCTCCTTCTCAAGAATAGATGCATACAGCCTAGCCAAGGTGTGACCAACCATGATGGTGCAATAATTTCCGGGAATCATGGGGAAAATAGGCACAATCGTGGACATACTCCAGGTCTCAGGAAAACCCTCATACATGGCTCGATTAAACATCATAGCAGGAAGCTCTGCAAGCATATCTCTGGCATGGATGAAGTGCTCTGCTACCAGACCTTCATGATCATGTGCTCTCCCAGTCTTCATCCTTTCAATGGCTTTCCTTACCCTTTCAGCAGTAAAGAAAGTACAGGTCTCAGGGCAAGCCTCCGGTGGGTCCGGCAAAGGTGGCAGAGGTTGCATGGCGGGCATTTGTTTCAGAGAGTGGACCGAGCTGGCGGCGCTTCATCGTGCGCTTGCCCAGTTGAAGGCTCTCCATCCGGTCTTTGCGGACATCATACAAGTAGTAGTGGTTGTAGAAGGCTTTTGTTGAGACAAGATTTGCACATGCATGTAGCTGGTGATGTGTGTGTTCTTTTGGTGTAGGAACGCAAGCTCTCCTTGGGCAAGCTACTTCCTGGTGCATCCGTTACGTGTTGGGAGCTTGGTGCTTTGCATCGTAGTTCGGGTGTATGAATATATGTGGGATGTAGAAGGTTGGCTCATGTCCATGGTCATGGCTCCTTTATTTTTGGCAGAGCTATATGGATCTCTTTGATTAGGGAGGCACTGGTTGCGATTATGTTACTGATGTACGTACTGATGTACATGCGCATGTTTGGTTTTGGCAGCAGCTTGTGAATGACAGATGTATCACCTGCTGTGGATTTATGGATTGTAGGTGGGAACCTCCACAATGTTTAGACCTTGACTGATTGGAGAGCAGACATTATACCAATCTTGATTTCCATTTCTAGACTGGAGAGATGTGCATGAGACAGGTTTTTGTTTGCAACTTTCTCTGTAGATGCTTGGCATGTGCCGTCCTTTGTCCCCCGTCTTTGCACTTTACAAGGGGCTTCACCGACAGCACGTTGTGAGTGCTGTGCAATAGATTCTCTGATGTTTTTATTTTGGCTGAGAGTCGAAGATATAATTGGGATGTGCTCAACTAGTTCCTGGAAAATCGTTCCTTTCATCTTTGTTGGGTGTCAAGTTGTGTGAGCAACATGCTATCCATTTGAAGCGTAGAACTTCCAATCTGCATTTTTTGCCAAATATGAAGTAGTATGCCAAAACGTATGAGATTATGCTTCTTGGATTACGAAGACCAGTGAAAAGTAACAAGCTCTTTGTTTATTCAGGGACGGAGTGCGTATCAGAGAAACATGAACAAGACCTCTGCCGATTTGAATTGTATTGAGCTGCTAGCAACAGTAGCTGGGCAAGTTTTACAAGCCAAAAGCTTGAGAGAAGAAAATGCTGAGACACAAAGTGCTTCTGCAAGTGAGACAAAGAATCCTAGTGGGAGAGTAAGCAGCTGTCAAGTAAATTTACCCTCTGTTAGGAGTCACCAAGTATTCGTGCCTGGAAAGTCTCTGTTCGAAGATGTCAGTAAACTTGAAAATCGCCAAGATTCAAACAATATGCAAGAGACGTTTGGAAAGGATGAGGAGAAAGTGGCAGTTTCTAATTTCTTGAAGGGGACAGAGTTACCAACTAACTACATGTGCCTGCAGAATGCTATGAATGAGCTTGTTCCAGATCCAAGTGAAGGAAACTGCAATAGGGAAGAAGAAAGCACATCTGAGGTCAATATATTGACACAAGATAGTTCAGCTCACACATCACTTCCCAAATCGTCCAACCCAGGACACCTTGGCAGCCTTACACATTTTAACAGCCTTGACGAGAGCAATAGCTTCAGCGGCAGAAATTTATTCAAAGGAGGTACTTGTGTGACATTGTTGCCTGACAATATTCCTCAACCTTTATGCTTCAGCAGTGGGAAGGAAGCCCCAACACATGTACATAAACAATCCCATAGCCTGTGTAGTGAACAGCCATTAGAAACTCATTTAGATTTTAGTCAGGACTTACTTCGCTTGCAAGCGAAAGATGATGACGACAACTTTTCAGATTTGGTTGTCCCAGCGACAACTGTACCAGTAGGGCACTTGATGCCCGTGATTGAAAACACACAATTAATGCAGTCCCAACAAATAATCAAACTTCATAAAGAGGAAGCATCAGTAACTAAGGGCGAAATGAAGGGCATTGTAAATGATGGTAATGGTGTTATGTTAATTCTGATTGCATTTCTACACAGGAATTTGTACACTTCCATATTCTAATATCGTTGGTGAATGTCTTGGTGTAATTTTGGAGCAGGTGTTATTGGTGGAGATTTACACTGCTTGCAACACTTCTCATCACAGCAACCCCAGGGAAGAAAGAGGAGGCGTACTTTTAAGCCTTCAAAGGTTTCGATCGATACATATAAGCCAAGCAGCCTCAACCCCCTTGACTTGGATGGTGCGCAGATGACGGTTTTAAAATTCCACATGTTTTAACTTAAATATCTTTGAGTAGTTTCAATCAATTTATCCTGTCAGAGTAGGCAACAGAAGATGCAATGAAGACAAGAGCTGGCCTCCGATCTGTTGGACACCTTGATTGTGATAAGATCCTTTTGACGCTAGAGAACACTTGCAATGCTACATATGTATTCTAGGCAATTGTGGAGAAGAGATCTTTGGGGTAGAAAGAGACAGGACATGAGAGAGAGAGATGAAATGAAATGAAATGATATATTAACGTTTTCGAAAGGCCAAAATGACCTATGAGACCAATCCGTTACAAACTAGTGAATCTGATACCATGTTTGGGTACAAAAAAGAGATACTAAAATGAATCTAGAAGTGCTACTAGCTGGAACAGGATGGGGTATGTGTGATTGATACAATGGGTGCCCAATACAAGAGGGTGATATAATGAATTATGAATCCGTCCTCATCTGTACTCTGGATGTCGAGATAGTATGGCTCGAATCCTCTGCTGTAGTCTCTGTCGATGCTGTGAAGCTCCTCTTCTCAGTCGTGGGCATCTCGATCTCCCTAGCTCGAATGCTCGGTCAATGAGAGTAGCACGGCTGTGCGTAAAGGCTGAGCTTTGCAGTGGTGGCTGCTCTCCTATCTGTCTAGTGTCTTGTGTGAAGAAATCAGAAATCTGTCTCTAGGATTGTCTCTTTCTAGTTCTAATTTAACTATCTCTGTGTCTGTGTAACTCAAAGTAGATACAGTCCAAGACATCTCTAGTTGTGATAGATCATGACTCTAGAAAAGGGTCTGAACCCTCTTTGAATAGACAGTGAAAGCACCCCCGTATCTCGTAATACACTGTAAACTGACATATATAGTGCATCTCTGTCTCTGGCCCTGTATGGCATAGGCGGCATATCTGGCTAGCGGCTAGTATCCCTTTGAATCTACTAGTTTCAATCTCAAGCTGGTGTGAAGATGTTCGTATCTGACCAACGGTACACCATAATCCATGAGATAGATATGTATCCATATAGCTGGGTCGAATCACAAAACCCATGCCTTGTGAGTTGGAGAAGATGCTCTCTATAGAAGCCATCTTCGTGCCCAACTCTTGTGTTGGCTCTATCCACACCCTCCTGGTGTCCAACTGGGTCAGCTCCTAGCGAATGAGTCTAGTAATCTCCACCCGTGTAAGAGACATGAATGGTGCATCAAGGGAGTATTGGGAGGGAGGCAATGGGAGGGAGGCAAGCTGTCCATGCTGAAGCCATGTATCTGGAACCATGATGACATTTGTGCATACCAGCATGATGTGTCCCCCTATAAAGCTAATTGTCTAGAGGAGACTCGAGGGCCAATCTGGATATCTATCTCTAGTAGTATCTCATAAGCTGTGCATGAAGGAGACTGATCTGGTGAGCGCCTCTATCTCCATAGGGGGGTTGCTAACTCCACTCTAATGATCTCGTGTGGCAGAGAGGCCTTGGCTCTAATCAGCCGAGAGATCATAGATACCAAGGGCCTCTCCATACCTTTCCACCCATCTTGACCCACAAAGGGTCCCCAAACTTGAACCCTATAGAGCATAGTTGAGGCTACCAAGGTATCAAAGAGCCAAAGCCTTGTTCGGAGTTCTTGGAAGTGAACCTACGAACACATCCTCTCCAATCCTCCCAAGGCTGCATGCGCTCTGGTCAGTCTAGTCTCTGTTGCTCTCTTCAAAGAAAACCTTGGCCCAATGAAGACTACTCCAAGATAAGTGTATGCATCTGTGTAATCCATAGTCTCACCATAAGTGAATGTAGGTGCTGATCTCGTGATCCACTGCGGTGTGGTGTTAAACACCATAACCTTGGTTTTACCAATGTTTACAGACAATCCACTGTCCTTTGCAAAGCTATGTAATGTATCCAAATGTCGCTGCATCAGAGATCAACACAATTTCATCAGCATATAACAACAATGGAATCCATGTCCCTACCATCTGGGCACCTTTGTCACATTTGTCTCTAGAATCTGCAGGTCTCTGTGACCACCCCTTTGCATGGCCTGCTGAGCACAATCCAAGGGTGGCCGCCTTGTCAGATCTGCACGCACCTATTTCAGGCCACCGCTGTTTTGCTGTACTGGTTGCAGGCCAGGCGCCGCTGCTGCCTTGCGCCTCTCTGCTACCCTGCGCACCTGCTGGAAGGGCACCTCTGCTGCCCGTCCTGTGTGTGTGAAATGAAATGAAATGAAATGTTATATTAACGTCTTCAAAAGGCCAAAGTGACCTATGAGACCAGAAAGTTACAATGTGGTGGATCTGATACAAAGTCAGAGTCAGAGTAACAAGATGACAAAAATGAAATGACAAAAACCCTAAACCCAAAAATGAGAGAGAGAGAGAGAGAGAGAGAGAGAGAGAGAGAGAGAGAGAGAGAGAGAGAGAGAGAGAGATATGAAATGTTATATTAACGTCTTCAAAAGGCCAAAGTGACCTATGGGACCAGAAAGTTACAATGTGGTGGATCTGATACAAAGTCAAAGTAACAAGATGACAAAGTGACAGAAATGACAAAATGAAATACTATGGAATCCTGAACTGCTAGGTGTGAACTAAGCAGCTAAACAGCTAGCCGGGATAGCTAGATCATAGGAGATCCAACATCGGTCGCTGGTGGATCTCATCAATCTCCTCCATGGTCAGTCGTCTGACCGGGCGTCGTGCATGTCGAGCCAAAGTGATCCGAATCCTTTGATGTAGCCTCCGTCGATGCTATGTAGTCCTCCGCAGTCGTGGGCGTCTGGATCTTCCCAGCTCAGTTGCTCGATCGATCAGTGTGCCTCTGGCAACGAGCTCTGCTGCGGTGGTAACTCCTCCTGGTGTCCAGTGGCAGCTCTAACGAAGTCTGTGATCTGTCTCTGAGACTGGCTGGCCTCTCCTCTCATCAGGCTCTCTCTGTGTCTGCGTAGCTCGAGCAAAAACAAACCCAGGCATCTCTGATCCTCGTACCGTATGACTCTAGAGAATGGTCCAAAGCCCTCTCTGAACAAGCAATGGAAGTGGCCTTGTATCTCGTAGTAGACGGGGCAGTGGCATGTGTAGTGCAACTCTGTCTCAGGCTCGATGTCACACAGCGGGCATGTCCTGGCCTCTGCTGGTACTCCGTTGTATCTCCCAGTCTCAATCCGCAGTTGGTGTGAGGATGTGCGTATCTGGCCAATAGCACATTGTATCCCATGAGACAAGTGGGTGTCCATGTATCTGGGCCTTGTCACAAAACCATCCTCTGTAAGCTGGAGGAGATGCTCTCTGTAGAAAGCCATCTTTGTGCCCAGCTCCTGTGCCGGCTGTATCCATGTCCTCTTGGTGTCTAGCTGAGTCAAGTCCTGGCGAATGAGCCTGGTGATCTCGGACTGTGTAAGAGTCAGAGTGGGCGCATCCAGTGAGTACTGGAAGGGAGGCAGTCTGTCTATGCTGAACCCATGCGCCTGAAACCATGATGCCATCTCCCCATACCAGCATGCTGTATCTCCCTGCATGGCTAACTGTCAAGAGGACTCAAGTGCAAGGCGTGCATATCTGTTTCTAGGAAGTTCCCACATGCGGTGTATGAAGGAGACAGATCTGGTGAGCGCCTCAACCACTAGTGGGGGGACAGCTAGCTCTGCTCGTACAATAGCATGTGGTACTGCAGCCTTGGCTCTAATGAGCCGCGAGATCATGTAGACCAGAGGCTTCTCCATGTTCCCCCATCCATCAATGCGGCCTGTCCTCCGGTGATGATCCAGTGAAGGTCCCCAAATCTCAGCTCCATAAAGCAATGCAGAAGCCACCAAAGTGTCAAAGAGCCAGAGCTTCGTCCGAGGCTCCTGAAACTGAACCTGTGAACACATCCTTTCCAATCTACCCAATGCTGCATGGGCTCTGGTCAATCTAGTCTCTGCTGCCCTCCTCAATGAAAATGTTGGGCCACTAAAAACCACTCCAAGGTAAGTGTAAGCATCTGTATACTCCACCTTCTCTTGGTCGTATGTGAATGCTGGCGCTGACCTCCTGATCTACTGTGGGGTGGTATTAAATGCCATGACCTTGGTTTTACCAAGGTTGACGGACAAACCACTTTCCTAGGCAAACCTATGCAGAGCATCCAAGCGACGTTGCATCCCCTCCGGAGAGTCGGAGATCAACACAATACCATCAGCATATAACAATAGTGGAATCCATGTCCCTGCCAGCTGTGCACCTCTATCACCATCTCTCTCAATGTAGTCAGAAACCTCATCCACATACATACCAAATAGAGTAGGAGAGAGCGAGCAGCCCTGCTTCACCTCAATAGTGGAGTAAACCGGTGTGGATAGACCCTCTGGGGTGCGTACATGCCCTACTACTGACCTGTATATTGCCATGACCCCCCAAATGAGCTCTGTGGGTACTCCCATCTGCTGTAATCTGCGCATCAATCTAGCTTTGGGCACTGTATCAAATGCTTTGCGGAAATCCAGAAAGCTTCAATAGATCCGTCTCCCACGCGATCTGCCCTCCTCAATGATGGCTCTGAGTGTCAAGATATGGTCAAGCGTAGAAAAACCCCTCTTGAAACTTGCCTGCCTGGCTGCGCGTATCCCCTCGCTCTCTGCCCATCTACTCAGCTGTTGCTCAAGAATAGATGCGTACAACCGTGCCAATGTGTGTCCAATCATGATAGTGCGATAATAGGGTCGATAGGTACAATAGTAGATAGGCTCCAAGTATCAGGCAAGCCCTCACACATGGTACGGTTAAACATAACTGCAAGAAGCTATGCTAGTAAATCTCTGGCATGCGTGAAATGCCTAGCCACTAAGCCATCATGATCATATGCTCTCCCAGTCCTCATCCTGTCAATGGCCTTCCTCACCATCTCAGCGGTGAAAAAAGCACATGTGTGGGCATGGATCGGGGGGGTCGAGAAGGGGGGGCTGCTCAGGAACTGTGTACAGAGATGATGCATACTGGCCCCAGGCCTCTGTAGAAGTGATGGCAGGGGGGGGGGGGGGGGGGTGCTTATGAAAGAGTTACCATGCCTCACGTGAGTCCTGACTCAAGAATAGCTGGTATAGATCTTGCTCTAGGCGAGCCAAAAATGTCCTCTTCTTCCGCCGCACTAGGCGTCGGAAGTCAATCTGTGACTGTCTGTGAGTGATGTCCCCCAAAAGCACCTCCCTCTGAAGTCTAGCTCTAGTGTCCCGGCATTCCTCATCATACCAACTGTTCTGGGGCATGCTCCCCGAACGGCGTCTCTGCTCAGGCTGGTTATGTGGGTATGCCTCTGCTGCTGCATCATGTAGTGTCTGTGTCAGTATAGTAGTAAGCTCCTCCAGAGGTCTCCCTGGCTCCTCTGTGCACAGGCGTTCGTAGATCCCATCTATGTATACAGAGTCCGTCTCCCGCGTGAAGGTGTAGCGAGTAGGGACTGCTGCCCGTAGCCTGTGTGCTACACTAATCTGAAAAGAGATGGTCAACGACACAAGAGCATGGTCCACTGCCACACCAACAGGTCTAGGTCCAACCGTGAGATCCTGGATACTAGAGATGACGCTCGGCTGTGCCATGACATAATCCACTGTGCTGGCTCCATGTCTGTGTGGAAAGCATGTAAAACCCCCCGCAGTAGGAAATCTCTGTAGGCCATTCAAGATGGCCAATCCATGTGCAGTCCCCATGTCTATCAAGTGTCCTCCATACTCAGTGTGTTCTCCAGCTTGTGATAGTCTGGATAGGCCTGTCTCTGCAACATCCAACTCTCTCAGCATCTCCTCTGAAGCATCATAAAATACTGTCTGATGATGGGCAGTCCTAGCATTGAAATCCCCTAGAATGATGATGTCACCATCTCTAGAGAACTCCCATATGTCATCATCCAAAATAGAGAAGGGGGACTGTCCTCTTGGTGGTGCATAAACTGACGTACTCGGGGGAAAGTAGCAAATAGCAATGTAGAGATATCTGCCTGTCTCTGCTCTCAATCTCACCCACATGTACCTAGCTTGCTCATCTCTGCGGGCTATATGTATCAATGGCTACCACTCCTCCTAAGCCCCGCCCTCTGTGCTCTGATCGTGTCTCCTGTCTACAGGCTGTCTCCACATAGATTGCCCCGGGGCCTTATGTGTCTCAAAGTAGAAGACGATGTCTCTTCCCGTAAAACTATCCTCAAAAGCACCCACATCAAGGCGCATAGATCCATTACAATTCCAGGTGGCAACTTTGAGTGTGGTCCCATAGGTCTCGCACCGTCATGTGGAGCGTCGCTCTACAATCACCACCCGCCATCTGTAGAAGGCCATCTTTCCCTTCTCCCTTGCCGCTTGAATCTCTGGCATACCTCTCTCATATGCGCAAGCTGTGTGAGAGTGAGGTCATCTCCAATGAATATGCCCGTTTTCTTTAGTGTAGGGCGCTTCTTCAAGAAGTCCTTCTTTGTCTCCATGGATGGGAAACGGATGATTAAAGCTCTCCCTTTTGAAGTCTCTCCATTGCCTTGTGTCTTCTTCCCTACCCTCCATGCCTTTGTATGAGTAGCCTCACTACCCATCATGCGGAGAAGTTCTTCGACTTCCCCTTCCACATCATCTCGGTCTTTTAGACTGGTTACTCTTACATGCAAGGCTCTAGTTTTCCTTCGCTGCTCTTCTTCTAGAGTCATGTTGATGATTGTAGGAGTGGGGACGGATGTGGTTTCTTTCCCTTTCCCTTTCTTAGCGACTTCTATCCATTTCTCGGCCTCATCCGCCTTCTTCTGCGTCTTCGTGATCACATCCATCCACGAAGTCGTCTTTACCACCTTCTGTTTCTCCTCCTCTGTGATCATCCGTACTTGCGCCTTGATGACCTTGATCTCCTCTATCACCAAGGGCTGGAATTCCCCTTCTTCCAGTCCACTGCTTACTCTATCCGCAAGCTCTCGCTTGAGGGCTGTGACCTCTTCTCGAAGTGCCTGTGAATCCACCTTAAGTGCTTGTAGCTCTGCGTGCAAGTCCTCTTTCTCCTTCTTCCATTGCGCGCCTTCATTGAGGAACATTTGAAGAAGGTTGGCCTTCTCTTTCCACCATCCCTCCGTCTCTGCTTTCCATTTTTCATCTCCCTTTCCATTTGTGTTATCCGCTTGTTTGTAAGCACAAAAGTTGCCTTTCGTATGGGGCTTACATACTAGCGAAACGATCATGGCCTCCACTTGCGAAGCGCTCATGGCCTCCATTGGCGGTGCGGGTATAGCTCGACGCTCTGGCTCGGCTGAGTCCAGGCGAAGAAGTAATAACCACAACCCGAATGCGGGTATATGCACTACCACAGCCCACTGCGGGACACTCAGTCTGCTCTGCCAAATATCCAGAGGCTCAGCCCCATTTTGGTTTGTTCAAGATACTTGCACCATGTGAATATATTTGTTGTCCTCAATGACGCATACATAATATAACTGAAAATCTGTCTGCTGAGAGAGAAGCAATTCTGGGAATTCTATGCCTGCTGAAAATCTGATAGGTCTGAAGATCTGTAACCTGATCCTGCTAATTGGTCTTGGCTGACAATCTGTACGTTAGGTTTGAAGATCTGTAACCTGATCCTGCTAATTGGTCTTGGCTGACAATCTGTACGTTCCTGCTGGTTTTTTTTTTCCCCCTTTGTGCTGTTTCTTTTAATAAAGTGCAATGTGCAGAACTATGTAGTAATGATTCAATGCAGGTGTGTGTGTGTGATGACAGACTGTATGAATATTGTGCAATGAAAGTGTTTTGTGCTGCTGCTGTGTGTAAAGACTATGGTTGGGTGTGATGGGGGTGAAATGTGCAGGTGACGGGAACAATGGGCAGCAGCAAGAATGGTGAGAGAGAGAGTGGTTTCCTGCTTGTACACTGTTGTAGAAGCTGCACGAGACCTTGGCCGTTTGCTGCCCACTGCACGAGAGAGAGGCTGCAGACCGAGCAGGGAATACACACAGGGAATTCACCTGCGCGAACCCTAATTTTGGGCGTGCTGTACCTGCGCGAACCCTAATTTCGGGCCTGTTGTACCTGCGCGAACCCTAATCTAGGGCCTGTTGTACCTGTGCGAACCCTACCTCTTGGTCTGCTATACCTGCGGAGAGAGAGAGAGAGAGAGAGAGAGAGAGAGAGAGAGAGAGAGAGAGAGAGAGAGAGAGAGAGAGAGAGAGAGAGAGAGAGAGAGAGAGAGAGGTTTTTTATGTCTATGTCAGGCCGAAATCGGCCTATGAGACAAATCAAATATACATGGTGTGTATGTCATCCGTCTATCGGAAAGACAAATGAAACAAAACTGAATTGAACTGAAAATAAGTAGTGATGTACTGGAGATGGTGATGGTGATATATCTAGGGAATATCTGAGGAGGGGATGGAGCTCTATCTCTGGGAGTATATGCATGTCTATATGCTCAAGGTAGTACAATCATGAGAGTGCATCAAGCTCCATCCTGTACTAATGGGGGGGGGGTGTAATATGTGGTACATGGGCGGGTCTGGTGCCAGGGCTACCCGGATGAAAGCTGTAGGGCACTCGCTCCTCACAAGCACGGTGCTCTCAAGCCTAGATCTCCTTGATCTGTCGATGGTTGAGGCTCGCTCCCCTGTAGCTAGTGACTTGTGGTCATCGTCTAGCTCTCGGCCTGAAGGAGTGTCACTCACCTCAGAGTGTCGGATGAGGGGGGGGGGGGGGGGGGCTGTAACTCTCTGAAAGAAGTCTGTGAGTTGCAACTGTCTATCCTTTGGATGTGTAGTTGCGTGTGTCTGTAGTAGTGTGTCCCAGTGGCTCTGTATCTCTAATAGGAAACGCCCTAGCTATCTCTGATCTCGAGAGTCCATGATCTTTTGGAGAGTGGGCTGCCCAGGCCTCATACCTGCCTCTGATCTCAGTATACGTGCTGCATCGACACACAAAATGCTCCTCGCTCTCCACCTCCTCTGTGCATGCTCTGCAGACTCGCTCCTCCCTGGGGACACCAGTGTGTCTCCCAGTCTCAATCTCTAGCCTGCGTGATGCCATTCTCAATTGACCAATCACCACCCGCGAGCTATGTGGCATGTATGTGTCCATGTAGCGTGGTCTCTGTATGAACCCATCAGATAGTATAGTAAGAAACTGGTCTCTGTAATTTGACATCTTGATTCCCAAGCTCAGTGACTCCCAGACTCTCCTGGTGTATAGCTGCCATAGGTCTCGTCTCAACACCAAGTTCCTCTCGCTGCAAGAGAGGTGAACATAGGGTGAGTCAGGGTCGTACTGGAAGGGTGGTAGACTCTCCATATCAAGACCGTGTGCCTCAAACTATGCTCTGACCTATGAGTACCATGCTCTCTCATGCCCACTCTCTGATAGCTGTATAGCTGCCTCAAAAGCCCTGCGAGTAAGTCTGTCGAGAGGTAGCTCTCTCATCCTTTGGAGTCTGGATGAAACATATTGTCTGGAATAGTGCCTCTACTACCATAGGTGGTGTGGCGAGCTTTGCTCTGATAATGTCATGTGGCACTGTCTGCTTGCTACGAAGCAAGCATGAGATCATACATATCTGTGGCCTCTCCATCTGTGCCTACTGGTCAACTGTCAATCCTGGTGCCCATACTATCGTTGAGTACATCAAGGCCGGGGTGACTAAGTTGTCAAAAAGCCACCCCTTCGTGCGGGGCTCCTGAAAGTGTGCCTGGTGGCATCTCCGCTCTAGCATGGCCAGGGCTGAGTATCCTCGAGTGAGCCTGTCAGTAGCTGCCTGCCTCATAGTGAAGGGTCCTGGTAGGCTGGTGAATGTAACTCCGAGGTAGCCATATGAGGTGATCGCATCAACCTGTCCTCCTGTTGCTGTGAAGGTGGCAACACTCCTCACTGCACTGGATGTGTGAAAGATCATAACCTTGGTTTTGTCAAGGTTCACAGTCAACCCCTTGTGTGTGCAAAAATCATCCAAGGCCCCAAGATGTCGCTGCAAGCCCTCTGGTGACTCTGAAATCAACACAATATCCTCAACATATAACATGATGTGGACTGGAGTACCTGCCAAGTCGCTCCCCTCCCCTCCTGCTCGTAGTATGTAGTCAGAGATCTCGTCGACGTAGAGCCCAAAGAGTGTCGGGGAGAGTGGGCATCCTTGCTTCACACCAATGGTGCTAGCAATGGTCTCTGATAAACCTCATGGGCATCGAACTCGACCAGTCACCCTCTCGTAGAGAGCATATATGGCCCAAATCATCTCTGCTGGTATCCCAAGACTCTGAAGGCGCTGGAAGAGCCTCTCGCGTGGAACTGTATCAAAGGCGTTGCGGAAATCCACAAAGCAGTTGTGAAGCCTCTTCTTCCGCGCCTTAGCCCCGTCAATGAGGCAGCGCAGAATGAAGATGTGATCAGTGGTAGAGAAAGCTCGTCTAAAACCTGCTTGGCCTGGGGCTCGTAGACCCTCGATCTCTGTCTCAAGTGCTGCTCCATATAGCTTGGCCATCGTGTGGCCAATCATGATAGTCGTGTAGTTCCCTAGGTCCAAGGTGTTGCCAGTTTTGTAGATAGGTACTATGGTGTGCTGTGTCCACTCCTCTTGGAAGCCCTCCCCTATAGCCCGATTGAAGACATGTGCAATCAACGGGGCTATAGTGGAGGCCGCATAATTTATAAATGATGTGCTCACTCTGTAATCTAGTGTGGTACACACTACCAACACAGTTCGGAATTTCCTCTCGACTATGGAATACTCCCTTTTCGATGCCCCCGTCACCCACCATGTGACGCATCAAGAATACCTCTCACCTAGTCCTTTCCTACCGAACTTACGGTACAATCTCCTTCGCGATGCTCTATGTCACCCATCCTATGACGCATCAGAGATGTCTATTTCCGGATGGTCGAATAGTTCTTCCGGATGCTCCCTGTCACCTATCCGATGTGACACATCAGAAGTACACGTTCCTGGTGGCTTTACAAATATTCCTGTTCACAGTGCTGCTGTCATTACTTTGAACGACGCACTAGAAATATCTATACTCGGATGTCTCCAGTGAGAAAACCCCCCTCTCTTAAAATTTTAATAATTCATCATGAAGAGCCTCCTTTGTAGCGTGTTTTCCTCTACCTTTTTTGTATCCTACCATTGTCGGGAATTTATCTGCAATCAGTTGATCTTTTACAATGGGAGGTCTTTCTTGCATGCTCGACAATTGGTAGTACAACCTATTCCCGTTAAGTGTTTGATGACACGAGTGATGGTGCTTGTCTTTTGCATCCCACAATATTTGCATTGCCAATGTCGTGCACCTGATGCGGATTGCCTTGGAGTCTTCACAATCTCGAGAACATTGCCACACAACGAGTTTCTTGTGAAGAAAACACCATGCCTAGCAAAGCCAACCCCCTTTGGAACATTCACACCACTCTTTGCAATTGGTCTGCACAGTTTTTTGTAAAACACAGAGCTCTCTGGAAATAATACAGAGCCACACAATAACGTTAGAGGCTATTATATGACCATTTGCCTAGGGCTCAGATGGACGCGGAGAGACCCAGCATTGCGCATGAGTGTTTTTAAAAAATAAATCCGTATGGTACAGATCCGTACTGTATGAATGTACCGTATGGATTCAGTCCATATGTATGTACAATACTGCCTTGCAAACTATGCTAATGACCATCCCCAGACAAGACAAAACGTTCACCCAACATGTAGTTCACAAACCAAAAGTTAGTTCACACTAAATATTGAAGTGGACACATTTAATCTAGTCATCTCATCTAGTCCAGAGCTCTTGATGCACCTCGATCTCTGTGTGGTTATCTCATCTTCCGGAACTCTTGATGCACTCACAACAGTATCCGGTCATCTCATCCTGCTGTTTTTAGCTAGCAAGGGAGGGGCGCCTTCTTGTATTCTGCTTTATTTATAAATCGGCTGCCCACTTAGCAGACGGTCACTTATTAAAATAAGTGTGAACCTGTTTAAAACCTCAGTGAAAACTTGTGAGCTGAAAACTAATGCTTACACAACACTCCCCATGCGTTCCCTGGATGCAACCTCATGCACATATGCAATGTAGACATAGATTTTCTCGCGGGAAAGCATTTGTTTCCTCGGAAGGTACTAAAAACCATCCTGCTTTTATTTTAAGGTTGTCATAATTCATCTTTATTCATATGCTTGCATCTTTATGTGTAATTCTTACCCACCTCGGACTTTCTCTTTAGACCAACGAAATATTCTCTATTTGATGCTCGCATCACCCATCTTGTGGCGCATCAAGAATATTTGTATACCCGGTTTCTCTCAACGAAATTACGGAACAACTCCTTCACGATACTTAATATCTCATCATATGACACATTAGTGATATATGTTCTTGATGGCTTTTATCAATTCTTGTAGATCTACAGTTCCCAACTTACAGTTCAAGTGCACACATTTAAATATCCTAATTTCATTAAATAGATTTACTCAAAAAATAAGAAAATAGTCAATTTTGCAACATCCTTCTGGCTTCTAAAGAGTTGTCCTCAACTATAGTGCTTGTACATATTCTTCGAGAATTTCCGGAGAAGGTGCTAATTCCTGCTCGGTCATCGATCGAGCATCTAGAGTAGAATAGTTCTTGAACTTTACCAAATACTTCCGTGTAATCTTTCCGGATTTTAGTGGCCGCTCCTGATGATGAATAATCTACTCCAGTTGGAGTATCTCTTCTGTTTCTTCAACCTCAAGGGGTTCCTCAACATTAGGTTGACTTGGAGGGGGTCCCACATATGGCCGGAATAAACTAACATGGAAAGCATTTTGAATCCTTCAAGTATGTCCCTACGATATGTCCCTACGATTTTCGAAAAGTTCCCATTAAGGGGAATCTTGCAAGATCCCGTGGGTAGGAGACGGTGCCGAGCAAGTGAAGCTGAGCTACGGGAGGAAGACAGCGACGGCCACGCGCAGCAGAAACAGGAGCAGGAGCAGGTCAAGCTTAGCTGCGGGAGGAAGACCGCGACGGCCACGCGCAGCAGAAACAGGAGCAGGAGCAGGAGCAGGAGCAGGAGACGAGGACGCGCTGTCTAAGGAGTAGACGATGGGTTGATTTTTTTGAATCACATACCCTTCGCATGGGATCAGCGAACGAGGTTGCTTCAATGGTTAACTCATGTGCAATGAAGCCAATTTTTTGCGTGCCTGTGTTCGAACACCGACCCTGCATTTTGGAGAAACGTAAGAGCAAGGGGTAGTAAAGCGAGGAATATGTGGAGATTCCGCTAAATAAATGTAATCCTTCAAGTAGGCGGTAGTTCTAATCGGAATGTAAACTTTTTCACTTGGTCAATTATCTTAAACGACCCATAATAATGGTCGAAAAGTTTTACCACCTTCCCCTTATGAGTCGTTTGGTTCTTTAGTCTCACCTTCTTAAACTTGAGTAAGACCAATTGACCGACTGTCAAATCTAAGTTTCCTTCTGTGCTTGTCCGCAACTTTCTTAATGTTTTTCCTGAGAGTGTAATATTGCTCTCTTGACTTGCCCATAGGCAGTGTCCATATCTTCGACAAACTCATTTCTTACAAATATCTTATCCTTAGTCAAGAGGTTGGTGGAAGCAAAGGCTTACCATAAAGAATCTCAAAAAAAGCTTTTCCCATAGACGAATGTACGGCATCGTTATATGCGTACTCGACAAGAGGCAAATACTTTTTCCAGTTAGATTGTCTGTCCGTCGACACGTAGGATTTCAACATATCCAAGAGTGTGGAATTGGCAATCTCACTTTGCCTATCGTTTGGAGATGATATGCAGAAGAAAAAACCAAGGTTATCAGACAAGGCATGTTAAAAATTTTATAAGGATCTTGATCACTTACAATAGACTTGGGCATCCCATGATGCTTGAAAATTTATGGTAGAAAAACCCTAGCTAGACGATTGCTTGATTGTTTTCTTGACTAGAATAAAGTGAGCTTCCTTGCTAAATGTGTCCACAATGGTCGAGATTGCATCATTTCTAGTCTTCGTGTTAGAGAGATTCATAAAGAAATCCATTGCAATACTCTCCCAAGGTTGATCAGGCATGGGCTAAGGTTGGAGTAACCCAGGCATCTTATATCGATCGTACTTTACTCTTTGGAAAACTAAGCATTCCTTGACATATTGATCGATGTTTGCTTTTAAAAGAAATACCTTTCCAATGCTAAGGTCATAGAGAGAGTACCAGTCGAAGCATGTGATTCATCCATGATTCTCTTCCTCAATGGTGTTGCCACACAAATTGCTTGGTGGTGATAGAGGTAACCATCCCAAAATTCAAATTGAATATGGATATTCATTCTCTCCATTCTGTAGCTTTCTCCAAATGGAGGAGAAGTTTGGGTTGGATACAAGTCGGGAAACGATTCTAGTTCTTGGTGATATATAGAAGTGGTTGCATTCACCCTCGGCCATCTAGACAGTGCGCTTGCAACCACATTCTTACTTCCAGCTGTATGAAGGATATGGAAATGAAACATGGACAAAAGTTTGTCCATCTCATCTGCTTCTTAGATACTTTCCGTTGTGTAAGAAAATATCGCAGACTCCAATGATCGGTTTTGATCACAAAATCCACTCCTAGAAGATAATGCTTCCAAGTAGCCAAGGCGTGAATCACAACCATAAGTTCTTTTTCGTAGATCAAGGCATGCAATTTTGCATGCTTGAGCCATCTACTCTCATAAGCCATTGCATGGGTTGCTTGGTTAAGCACTGGACGGATGCAGTCACCAGAAGCATTGCAGTGAACCTCAAATGGTTTACTTAAGTCTGGCACTTCATAATAGGACCATGACTCAATAAGTACTTTAGTGTGTCAAAGGCAGCTTGTTGTCGCGTCCCCATTTAAAAGGGATCTTCTTCCCGGTTAGGTCATGGAGTGGTGTTGCTTGCAACTTGCTACAGGAGCAAAGCCTTGGCCGGTAATACAAACACAATCCTAGAAAGCTATGTACATCATGTGCAATAGTGGGAATTGGCCGGTTTTGTACAACGTGGATCTTTGTTGGATCCATACACTTGATTATGAGAGACCATATGGCCTAAGTAGTGAGTTCTTTCTTTGTGAGAAAGAACTCACTTTTCTTTGCATTTACATGCAACTCATGCTTATGCAGTTCCTGAAACACTATATCTATGTGCTTCCCATGTTCCTCTTCAGACTTTGAGAAGATTAGTAATACATCGAAGAATACTCGCGTAAAGGCTTGGTATGGGTTGAAAATATGATCCATCATTCGATTGAATGTGGCATGAGCATTGATTAAGCCGAAAGGCACGACCAAAACTTTGGACATCTTCAGGGGCTATGCGTATTTGATGATACCCGCTCTTTAAGTCTATGCGACTAAAGATGCTTGCACCCTATAACTTATTGAGAATGCCATCAATTTGAGGAATGGGAAAGGGAATCTTGATTGTGATTTTGTTTAGAGATTGGTAATCTATGCACATTTGAAACGTGCCATCCTTCTTTTGCACCAGTAGAACTGGAGAGCAGGAGGGTCTAGTACTTGGCCGTACTACCGGTGTCCTTTGGCTTCTTAGACTGTTTAGGGTCCCCAGGGGAAGGCTTTCTGCCTTGGTTGCCATGATCATCATATACCGCTCTTTGTCTTGCATGGTAGGTGCTTTGTTTCATCCTTTTGGGAGTTTAAAGTTCTAGTAGAGTGTAAGTTTTAGCAATGATTGCTAACTCCATCATCCTCTGAAGAGTATCATGGGGATACACCATACTCTTTTGATGCTATGGTTGTATCTTTTCCTTGTTGGAAATCTTAATGAAAGGGTTGACTTTTAGTAGAACCAACAAATACTCGTTAACATAGTCTGTGACTTTCTCATGTTCGTTCTGGGCGAGCTAGCCCCATTCCTTCCGGGCATCCTTCTTGAAGTCGGGCAGAAGGAATTGTTCATAAGATTCAACTTTGAATCGAGCCCATGTTCAGGCTTGAGTACCTTCCAAAATCTTTACCAACCACCGATTGCTTGCTGTCTTCTTGATATACATCCCAACATGACACAACTTGGATTTTTCAGTGATGTTTTCATTTGCAAAAGCAACTTTAAACTTTCTGATAAAAGATGGTGTCTTGGAGATCTCTCTTCATCTTGTGTAACTGTCAAACTTGACATCCTTGTCATCAAATTTGAAAACTTGCATCTTGCGGTGATGCTTGCGGTTGTCCTTTTTGAACTTGGGCTTCTCTTTAATGTTATGTAAAGAAGTAGTAAGCGTTCTCTTAGAAGAGGGTTTAGATATTGAATGAGAAGTAGAGGTAGTATAATTAGGAAAGTATGACGGGGAATAGATAGAGACATCTATCATTCAACATAGAGTTTTTTTTCCTGGCGTGTGCACTTTGTAGGCCGGTTGTTCTGATCTGGAGATCGCTTGTGCACTACGGCACCTCTTTTCGCGCTTTCGTTCTGCGGGTTGTTACCACCGGTGGTGTTTTCCCGATGCCCATCGGTGTTTGTTCCTTGTGGTTTCTTGAGTCCGTCCAAAACCTTCTGGATAGCTGGCAGCGTGAGGAGTTGCTGCCATTCGGTGAGTTGAACTCGTACATGCCGAAGTTCTTCTACGGTTCTCCCTTGACTCGTCATGGTTCTTCCTGTTCCTTATTAGAATTGTTCTCTTTTGCAGGAAAAAGCGAGGCGATCGAGCTCTGACACGACTGTTACAAACCGGAGCGCAACGCATACGCAATTAGTAGGCTGAAAATAAATAGAACTTGACAGAGAGAGAGAAGGGAGAAGATCGACACAGTGTTGGGGACAAGAAGATGGCCTCGTCCCCCCCTTCAAGAGAATCTCCTTCAAGAGAATCTTCTTTTAGGGAGAATCTTTTTATAAGCACAAGAACCAGAGAAAGCCCCTCTGTTCTAGATCTCAGACTCAATGGTAGTTTCCTTCCCGTTCGGGAACTTGAGAGACTTGTTCTTAACTCAGATACCTTACGGTTTGTATTGAGAGCATAGAAGCTCTGCAAACCGTCCCGGATTCCGTTTCCGAAATCTGTGGAGCATATTGCGCCTTCTCCGAGATGGAGTACCTGCAAAAACACGAACATTGAAACCGGCCCGTGGGGCGGTAGGTGTTGGCTTTCACCCGAAATTCTTTACTTTAGACACACGCAGAGAGAACGTGCAAAGGAAACCTGCGACAGGAACTAACACTTAAATACACACACGGCTCGGAAGCTAGAATGCCCCGAGCAGACGCCGACAACATGTAGGCCCCAAAATTGGTGCCCCTTTTGGTATTTCTTTATTCTTTGAGAGGGTAAATTACAAAGTAGAGTCCCGGGAATCCTTTACCTGTATCCCTCTAAATACTACCTATTTTGGCCAAATTTCGGCAGCATTACAGCCCCAAAACTTGCGCGAAACCAATTCCCCTGCTAGAACTCACTTCCACTGGCGTATACCCTCCGATTCCAGCCCAAAAACAGTAAATTCAGCTCGCTGTATTTACTGGTTTTTGCCCTGTTTTCAGCCCCAAACAGTCCCTTAGCTGTCCTCTGCCAGTGGGGCACGATTCCCAAGGGTTCTGGCGTCCGTATGGCTGAATTTGCACATGTACGGTGAGGTTATGACCCTCACCGGTGCCTGCTTTGGAGTAGCAGCTAGCCACCCCTGTTCCTGCTCAAGGAGGTTCTTGCCTCAGCACAAAAGCATGAACCCACAGAGGTGTACATCAGTCAAATGAAGAGCCCTCTTGTGGGGCATCACATAATTGCACGTAGGGGAGAGAGAGCAGTGTGTAACGTGCAGGGCATCACTCCTAGCACCACATTGTACATGAGAGGGAAAGAAAGCACTCCATAGCTCTTAACCTGTGACAAAAACCAAAATGAGACCTCTCCAAGCAATAAATTCAGCGCCAGTCCTTGATGCATGAGGCAAGTGCACAGAAATGTGCCACTTGGCGCATTTACAAGCATTTTCCCGTTTCGGCTTTGCCGCCTAAAAATTTCTCGACCGGTTGCTCAGTTGACTTCGCAGGAGAGTTGTAAAATGTTCCCCTAGTCATACCGGAGGTAATGACGCAAACACATTTCACGGCGTAAAATAGCAGTTCCCTAAATTTTAGGAAATGATTCCGTTGGGCTTCCACTGGTCATATGACCATCTATCCTCCTTGGGACCGCATCCAAAAGTGCAATGTAGCCCAACTGTTGGATACTTCTTGTTGGTATTCCCACCTTGACTTTGCACCTTTATTGAGTTCACTTCTAGTATCCACCAACTTGCTAAGTGCGACGGGGGAACCTATATGATCTTGCTCTGAGCCTAGACATCCTCTTACTATACGAATTCTAGTGCCGACCACTTTTCACTTGCGGGTGAAACTTCTGTTCACATTGGCCATACAATGTCCGACCGTTTGCTATTTCAAAAAGAGGGTCTCAAAAATAAAACAAAAATCATTGGAAAGAAACCAACAACTAAGGTTAGCAGTTGCCACGTCCTTGTGACATAGTTAACAGTTGCCACGTCCTCGTGATAAACATAGTAGCAAAGAATCGTAGATCCTACGCACAACCATCATCTGTTGCTCGTAGCACAAAAAAAAACCTCCGTACGCAAACTTGTGGCAAGTACTTGCAGTTCCGTCGCGCCAGAGTCTCTTTGTCCTAGTGTTGGCTCAATTGGCATGAATGGAAGCACCTAATGCTTTTATAGGCTTGGATGGGTAGAAGGAATAGCCGAGGGGCTGCTGCTTTATCTGCCAGCAATAGCAGGTGGGGAGGCCGATTGAATTAGAGAGAGAGAGAGAGAGAGAGAGAGAGAGAGAGAGAGAGAGAGAGAGAGAGAGAGAGAGGGAGAGAGAGAGAGAGAGATGGCTGCTTGTCTGCTGTTTTTAGGTAGCAAGGGGGGGCCCCCTCTTTTATTTTGCTTTATTTATAAATGGGCAGATGGTCACTTATTAAAATAAGTGTGACCTGTTTAAAAATGCAGTTAAAACTTGTGAGCTGAAAACAAATGCCTATACAGCACTCCCTAGGCGTCCTTGGATGCAACCTCATGCACAGATGCAATGTACACATAGATTTCCTCGTGGGAAAGCATCTACTTTCTGAGAAAGCATTAAAAAACATCCCTCTTTTATATTAAGGCTCTCAGAATCCATTTTTGTTTATGTGCTTGCATCTTTACGTGTAATTCTTACCCAGCTTGGATTTCCTTCTCAAACCAACGGAATATTCCCTATCCGATGCTCCCCACCCATCCTGTGACGCATCAGGAATATTCGTATACCCATTTTCTCCCATTGAACTTACGAAACAACTCCTTCGCGATGCTTTATGTCACCCATCATATGACACATCAGAGAGGTCCGTTGCTGATGGCTTTTTTCATTTCTTGTAGATCTACATTTCCCAACTTGCAGTTCAAGTTTACACACTCAAATATCCTAATTTCATTAAATAGAAATTAATTAAAAAAATAAGAAAATAGTCAATTTAGCAACACTTCATCTTTCCCTACATTACTCTTAACAAAACATACATGAAAGAGCAAATGTAGTTAGTTCAATCTAAGAAATTTCTAATTCAATGTACATCTTTTCATAAAGTCCTTCCGCAGAGTATTGTCAGCCTATCAATACCCCTTTAAATCTCATTGAGAAATTAGTGGCGTTATTCAATCTAGGTAATCTAGGAGTGGAGTGGTGCTCCCCTCTTGGGGAGCGTGCATTGCAACGGATTCAACTCGTTGATTCGACGTGCACTTAAGGAATAGACACTGCCAAAAATTCAAAAGCCTCACGGTACAATTCAAAATTGAGGAGAGTTTGCGAAGCTCTCCTCTCTTCAGTTGGTTTGGGTTATAGGTTTTAACTCTAACCCTATGGTCCTCTCAGCCAATCTTTGGGCATGCCACGTCACAAATTTGTGACAAAACTTACCTCACTCTGGCCGGGCATATCCCAAAACAACCCTCACTCCCTATCATGTGTCCCTAGGGGGTATTGGGACCAGCTGGACGACGAATCCAGAGATGCCATGACTTTTATCATCATGGGGAGCATACGGTTCATCCATGAGGCCTTTCGGCTTTCAGCCTTTTTTGGTGATTATTCGATCTTTGCGATAGGAAACACATTCAATCAGTGGCACATTCTCTTCCCCCTTAGCAACTCTCGAACTGATTTATCACTGGCATAGGCTGCTGCATGGACCCCCACCAATCCTCACCTGAAGTGGAAGGGCTGATGAACTCCCTGTTAGACCTGAGTCGAGATGTGTTCACGGGCTGCTATTGTTTTTTTGAATGTTTTCCCCACTTAGTGCTGATGTTTTCTTGTGAGTAGTTAGCATTCTCACAGATGAGCATTCCCTGATGTGTCAAGAGTCCAATTTCTAACTGAACTTGTTTGTTTCCTTGCACTTTTTATGCTCAATCTTCTTGACTTCTACCTAGGACATGTTATAAAACCGACTTATGTGCTTCTTTGTCAGAATTTATGATTTAATTGAACTTGCAGCAACTCTTCAAGCTTTTCAAAAAAGGAACTAACCACCATTTAGCATTGGCCCTACATGAATAGGAAGATGTCTACTATGGTATTGCTCTTAGGGTGTTTTTGAGGGGTGGATGGAGTGCCAAGAGTAGTGCAGCATTGGTACTTATTTTATTAATGCTAGGGAAATTTTTGATACTGAGTCACACATACTCATTTGCGAAGCTTTACACTCAAAATCGTCACCTTCATCCGTCACAAAATGCGGAAGTTGTGACTTATTATTTTCTCTTTTACTGTTTGGAGTGTCTTACAGCTAAGGATACAAGTGTTGGATCTTCTCCTACTACAATCGAAGGGTCACGGAGAAGTAGGAAGAGGAAATCAAATGAAATACATGGTAGTATTATGGTAGTACTCTTTTCAACTTCCAGATCCTTTACTATAATTAACTGTAAAAGATATTTTGTGCAGATTGTTTTCCTGTTAAAGTAAATATCACCTCGTTTAGAGTTCCAGAACTTTCTATAAATCTTCCAGAAACTGCAACGGTGGCCAGTTTGAAGGCAAGTACTGCATAAGGAAATTTACTGTTGTTCAAAATTGATTGTTCCATGGCTAAGCTGTGTCTGAGCTCATGAACAGTTAAGGAAAACTCTAGTATTGTCTGGTGCAGAGAGCAGTCATGGAAGCAGCAGTCAATTTACTTGGAGGTGGTTTACATGTCCGTGTCCTTCACCATGGGAAAAAGGTTCATGATGAGAACTCCACGCTTATCCAGATGGGTATTGCATGTAAAGACAGACTGGATTCTTTGGCTTTTATGTTGGAACCTAGTGGAGTTTCAAATACCTCAATGAACATTGGGGAATCCATCTTTGCCTATCCAAAAGTTAAAACTCAACATGGAGCATGGTATTAGTCAAGTTTTCTCATTTAGAGGTCTTTTCTGTTGCTTTTTCAATTTCTGTTTGTTTGTATTTTTTTATATTTTTTTTTCCTGTTTTGGAAAAAGTTCCATGAGCCATGATGGCTGCTTATCGAATTAAAGAAATCAAAAGCTAGCGATCAGGATTGCGTCAAGCTTATTTTAAGGATTTCTTAGATGACCATCATCATGAGCAAGTTTTCACATGTGCTTGGATCATTCTAGTCCGTCTTTTGAAGATGGTAGTAGTTGCTCGGTCCTGCCTGGCAGTCCCATGTCAAGGACGCTATTATAACTACCTCGATACACTGGAGGCTCCATTAGCTCCAGAACTTCCGGGGTTGATAACCATTGAAGATGTCTTCAGTCCTCTATGACACCGTCGCTCAATCAATACCACAAGAACCAATACTGTGCAATTTGGACGCCTGGTGGCCACCCTTAACCTTCATATTTCCAGTCAATTTTGACTATGTGTCTTCTTGCCATTGGCATTTTGAAAATAGTCCAATCCACATTCCACGGGCATGTCCCGAATGCGCATACAATTCTCCTCATGAAGTACACGGGCTCTCCTTGCGACTTCAAATTGTGTTGTCCTTTCTCCTTGAGGATCACAGATGATGGGATTGTTCTGTGAACACTCTCCCACATTCACAACCTCCAATAGGCACAACAAAAAAATCCATGGTCCTTCATGGTCCTCAATTTTGCTATTTCTAGCCTAGTTCCAGCCATTGATCGTAGGGCAGTCACACCAGCCCTGCGCTAACAGGGGAGAGGGCTGCAAAGAAGAAACAAAAGAGCACCGTCTGTGAAAGAAACTCAGATCGTGTGGGCCAAGTTTTTTACCGCTCTGGTACTGCACAAGATAGGAGACTAGCAGCACTAAAAGGGACATCTAAGATTCTAAGACCTTCCCGTTGGTGCTGGCCATCAAAGCTAAGAGAGCTTGCTAAGAGACTGGTTTATGATTTGAAGACTTATAATAAAGGCGAGCACATCAAATGAGCACCCTCCAAATGAAATCATAAAGAGATGAGGAATACACAGTGACAAAGTCGTACATAAATGAAATTGAGGGTCCTCAGTAATATGTTTATATCACGGTTTGGCTTTCCAACTCGTACATAATATGAATTTTAGCTTTTATGCCTGTGTGCCATTTTTGATAAAAGCTTTTGGACTATTCACATAACGTCTCTTCTGTGGTGCGGGCTTTTCTTTTTGGGCAAAGTTAGTCAGGTCTTCAAGATGGGTTTTTATACAGTTATCCAGTGTTCACAACGGGTGATGATTTAGAAGGAAGCAGGAGAAAGACTTTGAATGGGTTATCTAGTACTGACGCAGAGACAGACGCATCCAACAATACAGGTTACAAAACAAAACAGTATTGCATTATATTGTAGGGAATTTTGGCATTTCAATACTAAAAAATCCTGCGGCTCTTTACAGAAGCTCAAGAAAAGGAAGATGTTGTGAGCAATGTGGGTGAATGTGCAAAACTTGGACAGTGTGCGCCTTGCGACTCACCAACACCAGCAACAGCAGCTCTCATTCTACATCCTCATGCTGATGTTGGTCAACAAACTTACGTAAGTTTTAGCGGGAAACGACGCACTCGCAGGCCATTCACTGTGCTAGAAGTTGAGGCATTGGTGCAGGCTGTGGAATTGCTTGGCACTGGGAGGTACAAAACAGTCCATAAATTTGTTCTGATGAGCTTTGCAAAAAACGAAGTAGGGTGATATTGCATATACCCTTGTTTACAGATGGCGTGAAGTAAAGCAGCAGGTCTTTAGTCATGCTCGGCATAGGACTTATGTTGATCTTAAGGTGCTTTCCTACCATATTCTCTTTTCAATTCGATAAATCTATTGCATTTAGTCACCTGATTCGATTAAGCATTGGGCAGCGGGAACATCGTAGTTTGGCACAAGGGAATGGTTGTTTTCTGTCGTGTTTCTTGAGCATACTTTGGCTAAAATACTGCTTCATTTCATTTAGGATAAATGGAAAACCCTCGTTCATACTGCACGTATTGCTCCACATCAACGTAGGGGAGAGCCAGTCCCGCAGGAGTTACTTGATCGTGTTCTTCAAGCACATACTTATTGGGCCCTGCAGCTGGTCAAACAACAAGAAGATATTGGTGACATTTAAGCGCCCCTCTTCTATTGTTCATTGAATGGTTGTTTCGAGGCAATTTGAATGTGCTGGGGTGCCATTGCGCTGCTTCCCAGTGATTGGTAGAAGGTAAAAGTCTGAATGGTGTGTATGCCGCATGTATTCTTTGTTGGGAAGCAAGCCAAGGACACCATGGTAATGTTAACACACTGGCCTTTTCACTTCTATGTGAATGAGGTTGAAGGAGACATCAATGAATGGTGGAAGCCTTTCTTTTTTATGTATACAGTTCAATTGACCATCTCCTCTGTAAAGAAAATTGGATACGATCGATTTAAGTGTAATCTTTCATTTAATGTCTGTTCAATGTTCTAAACTCGTTGGATTGTTGAGATTAATTAGAAGTTTAATCATTGATTGGAGTTTGTATTTAATTTTGGTTTCAAACAAAGGCGGACATTTATTTGTTCCCAATACTATCCCCAAATGTCTAGATTTCCCTTTATAAATGCATCCTAGTAGCTACATGTACTACTAGCATTGTTTTTCATGTTCCTTAACTTCCAAGGTCTCTATCTATATGCAAAGTGTGTGTTGCTTATACATTATTTTCCACCTCTTCCCAATACTATCCCCAAATGTCCTCCCTTTCCTTGAAGTTTGTAACCCACCCCCTCCCTTAAGTTTAGAGAGGAAAATCTATTGGGGGCTTGCCCCCAACTTATATGCTTATGTAGCCTTCCCCCAAACTCCCCTCTTTTGCACTTACGTGGTAAAAAAGAAATGTACATCGTCAAATGACCAATGAAACAACTATGTATGAAGGCTTTAAGTCTACTATCGAAAAGAATGGCAAAACACTCATGCTAGAGGATCAAGCAATGACTCTTATTGCCAAAGATGCCATCCTTCTAGACCCATGCATTTTCCATAGAAATGACCCTTGCATTGGTGAGCAAAGAAACATTTCAAACCATAAAAAATAATGGCATTTTGCATGGTCCAATTATGCCACCCCAATAATGAAGCATATTGAAAACCATGCGAAAATGTTGAGGATTACATGTATGGGAGTGCTTTCCAAAAACCCAATCACGAGGATTCACCAACAACATGAAACAAGATGAACGAAACAAAAGCCCATATTTTCATGGCAAGAGGGCAAATGATGAAGCGATGTCTATTGTCTTCTTTAAAGGCGGTGTAGGCGAAACACATGCCATTGGCAAAATGACATCGGCGCAAACTCACTCTCAATGCAGTACGCCAACTTGGAAACAATACATCTCTCCACCAAGCAGTAGATTTCTTAACCTGCCATTGAGCTACCAAGCGTTGTTGGTCTTGGCAACGAACCGATGCTTTTGTCCATCAAGAGAGAGTGACATAATATGCAAAAATGTCTCTCTCTCTCTCTCTCTCTCTCTCTCTCTCTCTCATATTTTGGGTGGACATTTGGGAGTATAAGGCAATGGTCCAAGAAAAATTGGAGCATTCAATAAAATTTTAGTTAATCTATTATCAACTTCGTAAAAGTGATGAAATGGAACAAAAGTATTCTCTATTGAAATCAAAGATGACATGACTGACCAAGGAATTTAGTAAACTCCAAGATGACATGAGTGAGCAAGGAGTGCAATAAGCCTAGAGACAACATCAAACTGGAGCTAAAACAAATTTGTTAAGGTGGGATGCCATGGGCTCCCAAAACCTCATAATATGCACGAGACAAGTACCTCATTTGAGTGTAAGAAGACTACATTCATCATATAGGACAAGGGTTTTAATATAGATGCTTCAACGGGTGAAAAGATTATATAGATACTAGAACATTTTACAAAGCTATTGAATTTTGCAAATTCAGACCGTTTGGAATCTCATTTGTTGGGTAGAGGATGCTGAGATGGACAAAGTTTCACACTATGATCGACATTGTTGGCGTTTGTTGGCTAGCAATGTACAATTACTTCCCAACATTGTGAGGTGAAACCCTCCTTTAGTGCAAATCCACCTATGACTAGAGTCTCAACTTTACACATTTTGCACAATACTCTCCCTTCGTAGAATTGTTTTTCCTTTGACACTATACGTGCATACATATCAACCAATGTGCTCAAAAGATTTGTGATTCAATTTGTCACATGGACTAGTTGACTATAAATGATGGTAGAAATACATTCTTAGAGTCCTAATCAACTGCTTTAAGGCCAATCTAAAACTATGTCTTCTATTAAATCTTAATTATGTTTAAGATATTCGATAATCATCCTCTCTGTTTCTGGTGTCTTGACATCAATATAGTGATAAGAATAAAATTTCCCATCTTTGGAAGTCAAACACCGATACTCAAACAAAGTCATGATTAGAATGTGCTCTCGAAATTCCAATGTATACTTTCTCACTCACTTTAGGTTGAGCAATAACTCATGGGCATTATCATTGCCTCAAAAGCGTAGAGGCCTTGAAGAAGAGAAGATTGCAAAGAGCCCTTGGGAATAGAGAGTCTTGTGCTTACTCCTTACCTCCTCAAAGTTATAAACGAAACACCCATTCTTTAGTAAAATCCATGTGTATAGGTGCCTAGAATCTTCCCTTATTGTTCACATTTGGGCGGACAACTCACATTAAAAAAAGGAGGTTTTACAAAGAACTAAGCTTAAATGAGTCTGGGGAGAGTATTTGAGGTTGTGGTTCCATACTAGCTTCTTTCCCTAAGCTCTTTATTGATGTGCTGCAACCCCACCTCTTCCTTGTGCTCAGCCTCTTTGTGGTATATTTCGTGAAAGGCCACAAATGAAGATTTGCTCTCTCGCATTGGGGCATACTTGCACATTGAGGGCACAATGCCTAGTTTGCTCTACGCTGCATGCATGCCAAAGATATCAAAGGGAAAATCTAGGTAAAAATGCTCAAGATCTTTAGAAGGGGTTCCACTACACAATGTGGAACAATATAATTGTGGATCTCAAAAGGCTTCAACAAGATGTCCTTTGATTCTATGAGTTACTTCAAGAAAGTGAACCAAAATTGAGCATTTAGGTTGTTTTTTCAAAATCATGGACTATAATGGCTAAGCTCTTTTGTCTATGCTTTGCAATGATTGGTACGAAGGTTGCTTTTGTGTTGAAAGTCAATGAGTGTTAAATAGAGAAAGGTTGAAGGCTCAAGAGATTGAGCATTACTTTAATGAATGAAGCCCTCTTGCAAACAAGGCAAAGAATGCAAGAGAGTTGTTTCCCGCCCTACCCCTTAGTGTGCAATTGGAGGAAATATGGTGATTGGGTGTTATAAAGGTGCCCAAAGAGACCAACACAATACTTCATGGATTTTTGATGGATTACGGATTACGTCCTAAATAAATTTGGGTTTGAAATTAAAGAAACACTTTGATGTCAAAATTGACGAGCTAGTAAATTTGAGAATTGACAAGCATGATAACTTCGTAAAGGCTTGTTAGGGAGGCAAAATAATAAAGTTTGTAAAGGACTTCTTGAAAATTAGAAATAGGTTGTACAAAGCCTTTAATAGTGCAAACACATCAGATAATTTTCTTGGATACCTTCATAGAAACATGTGAGTTTGCTTTGCTTGTAGAAGCTTGTAGAGGACAAGTTTGAGGTAGAAGTTGTGTCAAAAACGCCTCAGCCGCCCACGACACTCATGTTGATGCAAAATGTGATGACTTTGGTGCAAGTCAAAAGTCACTCTCTCCCTCTTGCAAGAGACCACTCCCACAAAGGCTTTAAGTCGAGTCCGGCTATGGTATGAAGATCACACTTGGCTTTGATACCAAATGTTGTATGTGCATAGCTCAAACAGAGAAGGGATAGAGCTAAGGGAGATGGAGAAGTATAGAAGAAAGGGAAAGGAGAGCACCCATAGAAAATTCAACCCAAAAAAAGAGCGTCTAGTAAAAAAAACATACGTATCCAGGAAAATCGTGAATCCATGCAACTCTATCCAAAAGAACTGGACTTGAAAACTTTATTTTTGCATGTATCCTTAGTCACTTATCATCATGAGTAAATATCACACCTCTTCAATTAGCCTTGCCCCATAAACTTAGAGTCCCTTTTTGTTAGTTGTGTGATAAAACTAACAATCAACACCCACAAAAGACCTCTACAAAGGGTGATTCAAGGCATCCATGGCAATAGGACAAAGCGGAGGATCTGAGGATTTTGGTGATGGAGATGAAGGTAGGGAATGAAAAGCGTCTATCTTGAGATTCCCCATATTCAATAAGACAGATTGTGCATAGCTTCTATGACTCCTTATGAAGCATGGCATGAGAGGAAGCCATATATTGATCACATGCACGTTTTTGGTTGTTTAGCTTACACTTTGGTGCCACAAAAGCAACACAAAAAATTGGATGATAAGGCTGTTAAATGCATTTGTTTTGTTACAATATTGAAAGCAAAGGTAATAGTTTATAACATCTGCAAACAGAATGTATCTTGTTTTCATGAGATGTTATGTTTGTGGAAGATTTGTTTAGCCCTTGTTGTCATGTACTCGAGACAACAACGTAAGCTCATAGGACATTTATGATAGTTTGTTGTCTCTTTTAATGGTGGAAACTTGAATGTAGATTTCAATGAGGCAAATTTACAGCCTATGGGGGTTTCTGAAAATGCTATGGATTAGCCTATTACTAATGCAAATGTACATGATGTACTTGATGTGGAAAAGGTTGAGAATGAGCAAGCTAGAGGTATGCCAAAATGGCTAGTGCATACTTTTTGTGACAGTAAATTGGATGCACCTTTGTCTAGTCGTACTTGTTCAAGTTCTCGCCATGCCTCTTATTTCATCAAATTGTTATGCTTTGGCTGTTTCTAGCTTATATGATGTGGAGGAACCTCTGTCTTTTGGTGAAGCACCAAATTCAAAAAATTGGATAGCTGCCATGCAATCAAATTATGATGCACTTATAGAAAATGACACATGGACTTTATGTGATTTGCCTCTTGGAAAAAAGGCCATTGGTACAAAGAGAGTTTACAAATTGAAATATAAGCCGGATGGTGAGATTGATCGCTTTGTTGCAAAAGGTTATGCACAGTGAAAAGGAATAGATTATAGAAAGACTTTTTCTCCCACTTGTTGTATGATTATTGTTTTTTTTCTATGTGCATTGGAAGCTCACTTTGGATAGGATGTACATCAATCAGACATTGTTACTGCATTTTTGAATGGTGATATATTTGAGGAGGTTTATGTAGCGTAGCCTCACGGTTTTATCAAGAAATGGCAGGAAGATAAAAGTGTGCAAATGTAAGAAAGATTGTATGGGTTGAATCAGTCTCCTTGTGCTTGTTATGAGAAAGCCGACACTCATTTGGTTAAACAAGGCTTTCATAGCAGTCCAACAGAAAGCACTTTGTCTGTAAAACGTGAGGGTGATGTATTTCTCATTGTTGTCCTTTATCTTGATGATTTGTTGATCATTAGACCAAATGAGACACATATTGCTGAATTTAAGACTGATTTGAAGGCTACTTTCAAGATGAATGACCTGGGGCTTTGGGCATACAGAATAAGCAGTGTGATGGTGGTATTGCCTTGTGTCAAACCTCTACATAGAAACATTACTATGTAAGTTTGGACCTAAGGATTGCAAACCTATTGCTACTCTCAAAGGAAACGGGTTTGAAGTTAAGTCTTCATGATGCTAGTGATCCTGCTGATGTCACTCTTTACCAAACTACTGTTGGATGCCTTATTTAGGTATGCAATATGAGGCTTCATATTCAGTTTGCAGTCTCACAGGTTAGGATATTTATGCATAACATAGGGTCTAAGCATTGGCAGGCTGTCAAGAAGATTTTTTTCTACTCGAGCGGCACTTTACATCTTGGCTTGTTTTATCCCAAGGCGGGATCATTGCCACCAGATTTACATGCTTTTTCGGACTCCGATTGGGCGTGTTGTTATGACACGCGAGTGCCCATAAGTGGTTTTTGTTTCACGCTCAACAATTCATGTATATCATGGTTTAGAACAAAGCACCCTACTGTGGCCACTTCCAGTTGTGAGGCTGAGTACAGGGCAATCTTCATAGCTATGATTGAGTGTGTATGGCTCATACGCCTTATGGATGATTTGGGTTTTGGACAGGACACCGCCAACATCATCTACAGTGACAGTCAGAGTGCATTGGCAGTTGTGGAGAACCCAAATTTCATGCCCGCACAAAGCACATTGAGGTGCATTATAACTATGTCACAGAGAGACTCTCAACAGGAGAGATCAGCATGGCTTATGTGCCGACATAGGATAACCTTGCAAATTTGTTCACGAAGGAATTGCCTCGTAATAAGTTTGAAGATTTTTGCAAAGCTATAGGCTTGCTTCCCTTTGTGGATTGATCATGCACTCAGGGCATAGCACTTCCCTATATACTATGTGCTAGCTCTTGTTACCGCATCACTCCCATGGGGGATTTGTTACCATATACATGTGGTAGTGATGTGTATGAACACACTTAGGACTGTCGGAGCATTTTTTCCTCACTAGGAGGTTTTTTCCCCCGTGCATTTGTATATGCGCCCATCACTCCAGGGCTAACTTATCTTTCCATTGTGCACTAAGCAATACATACTCTCTATTGTGTGCCTTGAGCTTCCTTATCTTCTCCAAGCTTTGTGTCTTTCCGTCCAATCCTATTTCCAATAGGTATCTAATTTCTCTTCTTTCAATACATGGTCATACTCCACTTTGCTCATGCGCTCCTTCAAAGCATTCAATTCCACAAGAAAGTGTTTACATCCCTAGACTTTCTCTCAAGTTGCATCAAACGTGTTGCTTGCATCTCAAGTGTTCTCTTGAGGTTCTCATTCTCAACAATAAGAACTCTTAGTGTGTCATTCTCCATTTCAAGTTCCCGTAAGTATTCAATTTGCTTGTCTATGGTCTTTTACAACGATACCAAGGATGCCATAATCATAGTTTTCGATGTCGTTGGTTGAGTGGTTGTGTTGCTATCTCCGAACTTAAGTGATTTTGGATTATTTTCTACAATAATTGTGCACCTTGTGGAGAAGAACCCTTGCGAGTGTCCAAAGACATTGTATGTAATATAAGAGATGAGAGTCAATTTTTTTGAGCCTGTTCACTTCAGAAATGCTAATGCAAAAAAGCCTTCCATAAACATTTTTTGTTTTTACATCACTGTGTAGAGGGCATCGTGCACTTCAATTGTACTCCACTTATCATCATTCCACCAGTTTCTATGTATGTCCCAAATCTAACATGCTCTCATATAGGGGAGAAAAACCTATTCATGGTGACTATATATAATAGTGATTCCAACTATGTAGTTATACACATATATATCATGGAGTAGTAAAAGACCATCATGCGCCCTTAATATAGTTTTTCATCAAATTGTGTGCAAGATAAATGGTGGTATGTGGTGCCAATGGGGTGGGTGTTGAAGTCATTAAAGTTGTAACTGTTGAGTATGCAGAGAATGTATGGTCAATTATGGAGGGAGTGTGAAACGTACCACCAGATTGGTTGCCTCTAGTGATGTCATAACATAATATACTACCATGACTCCTGTGTGGACAACATGTTTGTCCTCTTGAACACGATATGGCTCCCATTACAAGTAATGAGACGATGGCATTTTCTTAACTCCAAAGGTGGTCTACATAATGTTCTTGTCTAGTCCTACATTCTTATTTTTATGAAATCTCTTAACCTCGTTCGCCCCTAGTGGGTGTAGAATCTTCATCTCCACTCTATGGTGTTGAAGTCTCCCATGAGCAAGACCTCACCCAAAGTGGATTAGTAAATGATCTCCTCAGATAGGCATCCATATAATCATGGCCCCGTATCATCATCCTCTATAGTTCCCTCCTTGCCCAACGTGGAATAGTAAATGATTTCCTTATATAGGCATGTGTTTAATGATGGCATCATATCCTCCTCCTCTCTAGTCCCCTTCTCTCAGATGGTTCATTTGGATTTTAATGGTTGAAGATGTAGAATTGGCCTATATATATCACCCTAGCCTAGAAGAGATTTAAATTGATCCACATGTATCTAGCATTTGCGTCCTAAGCTTGCACTTTGAGTCCTCTGTATAGCTCTTGTTAAAAAGATATTTCCACTTTGCCCAAGCCTCATGACATACTCTATCTTGTAGTACCATATATGGGGTCTCTCACTGATATCCCTCGACTCGAGGTAGCTCTCTTTAGATTTTGATGTGCTTCTATCAACTAGAGCATATGTCTCTCCTATCATCACCAGTTTCATGGTCCAAGTTGTGCTAGCAACGACCCATTGTACTTTTAGACTGCAATGTTTACTTTGTTGGCACTGCCCGCTTGCTAGTAGTGATATACGCATGGTGCCTATCAAATCTTGTACACATTTTTTAGGCTAAAAATAGCCTGCATAAAAAAGGCTTGCCCGATCTTTCTCTCTCTCTCATCTGCGCTACCAACTGTTCAAAGCTCTCTCTCTCTCTCTCTCTCTCTCTCTCTCTCTCTCTCTCTCTCTCTCTCTCTCTCTCTCTCTCTCTCTCTCTCTCTCTCTCTCTCTCTCTCTCTCATGAGAAAAACCTCACCCAAAGTGGAGTAGTAAATGATCTCCTCAGATAGGCATTCATATAATCATGGCCCCGTATCATCATCCTCTATAGTTCCCTCCTTGCCCAACATGGAATAGTAAATGATCTCCTTATATAGGCATGTGTGTAATGATGGCATGATATCCTCCTCCTCTCTAGTCCCCTCCTCTCAGATGGTCATTTGGATTTTAATGGTTGAAGATGTAGAATTGGCCTATATATATCACTCTAGCCTAGAAGAGATTTAAATTGATCCACATATATCTAGCATTTGCGTCCTAAGCTTGCACTTTGAGTTCTATGTGTAGCTCTTGTTAAAAAGATATTTCCACTTTGCCCAAGCTTCATGACATGCTCTATCTTGTAGTCCCATATAAGGGGTCTCTCACTAATATCCCTCGACTCGAGGTAGCTCTCTCTTTAGAGTTTGATGTGATTCTATCAACCAGAGCATATGTCTCTCTTATCATCGCCAATTTCATAGTCCAAGTGCTAGCAACGACCTGTTGTACTTTTAGACTTCAATGTTCACTTTGTTGGCACTGCGTGCTTGCCAGTAGTGATATAGGTGTGGTGCCTATGAAATCTTGTACACATTTTTAAGGCTAAAAATAGCTTGCATGGAAAAGGCTTTGCCGATCTTTCTCTCTCTCGCTACCAACCGTTCAAAGCTCTCTCTCTCTCTCTCTCTCTCTCTCTCTCTCTCTCTCTCTCTCTCTCTCTCTCTCTCTCTCTCTCATGAGCAAGCCCTCACCCAAAGGGGAGTAGTAAATGATCTATGGTAACTCTCTCTCATGAGCAAGCCCTCACCCAAAGGGGAGTAGTAAATGATCTCTGTTACCATATACATGTGGTAGTGATGTGTGACACTTAGGACCGCCGGGAAAAATTTCCCCTCTTTAGGAGGTTTTTCCCCCCAGTGCATTATATATACGCCCATTCATTCTAGGGCGATCTATCTTTCCATTGCACACTATGTAGCATACTCTCTATTGTGTGCCTTGAGCTTCCTTCATCTTCTCCAAGCTGTGTGTGTTTTTCTGCAACCCTAATTCCAACAATTGGTATCAGAGCAGGTTGCGTCCTCTCGGGCTTAGTCGACAACAGCTCCAACACGCGCCTGCTCACTTTCTCCGATTTTACTGAGCTTTGGCGAGCGTTCGTAGGTTGACAAAAATTTAGGAGGACTCGTAGAGTTCTGTTTGCTCAGATTTTTGATTCGGGCTCATTTCGACCTCCATTTTCACTACAGGCAGTGCTGCACAGGCTATTACGTCATATTGTGCAAAATTTTTGTCAGTGCGATTTTCTGCATAACAGGTCCCTTACAATCTTCTATGGTTTGTGCTATATAGCATGTGTTGTTCTCACTTCATTTCTCCTCTTTTCAGACAGTTTTCACATCAGGTGCAACATTTACCATGGCTGACAACAACACAAATTTATTTAAGATGTTTGTTGTTGAGGACAGATTGGATGGGGACAATTACCCTATGTGGGCTTGCATGATTAACATGTTCTTGTGTCAAAGGGCATCGATAATATTGTGCAAGGCATTGATGTACGTCCTGGTTCTGAGGATGTAGGCGATGTTGAGGATGTTGCAAGTCTTGCTACAAGGATTGCTACTGTTAGAGTTGTTTTGCCTACGGCAGAACAAGCTCGTTGGGATGTAAAGGATGCACATGCTCATGCATTTATTGTGTTGTTTGTGAAGCGCACCATTACTCCTCACATTTGTTCAACAAAATTTGCAAAACGGGCTTGGGATATTCTGGTTGGTCTTTATGCAAGCCGCAATGAGGCAAAATTTGCATTGCTGTGTAAAGAGCTGGAGTCGAAGATTATGCATGAGGAAGATGATATGGACACTTTCCTTGCTGGTGTCAAAGATATTAATGTGCAACTTACTTCTACAAGTGAAGTCATTTCATATAGTTCCCTTGTGCAGACTGTTTTTGATGCCTTACCAGATTCTTACCAGACTTTTGGTAGTACTTCGAGACTTATGACCCAAGGAAATCTTGAAGTTGTCAAGTTTGATGCATTGTGCACATTGTTGTTGCAAGAATCACTTTCCAAACAAAATAGGACTAGACATTGTGCAGTTGAATAGGTTTTTATTGCTGCTCAAAGAAAGGGTCGTAACAACACTGCAGCCACTTCTTATGGTTCTTCTGCGAGTGGAAAATCACATGTTCCTAATGCTTCTACTGACAGCAATTTTTCTGGAAATTTTGGTGATAAGGGCAAAAAGAAGATGCGTTGCCATTATTGTAAAGCTAATGATCACTTGATCAAGCAGTGGGCCTAAGTTGAAGTCCAAAGAGTCTAAGAAAGAAAGAGGGTGGTTCCATTGCAAATGCTGGCTCCACTACAAATGTAGCCATTGTTGAGTCTTCTTACAATCCTATTGTCCATGATGCATGCGTATCAGTTGCCACAGATTCACATGTGTGGTATTTCGATAGTGGTGCTACAAAGCACATTACCTCACATCGTGAATTGTTCACCTCTTTTGAGTTTGTCCCTCATGGGAATTCAGTCACTTGTGCCAATAGTGCCTCTTATCTGGTTGAGGGAGTGGAAAAGATTGTACGTACTACTGTAAATGGCAGCTCTTTCACACTTGTTGATGCACTTTATGTACCTGGGATCAGGAAGAATCTTTTGTCTGTATCTGCACTTGCTAGACTTGGACATGTAGTCAAATTTGTGGATGACAAATGTACAGTTCATGATCTCAGTTTTGGTGATGAAATTGTTGCATCTGGCCTTTTGTGCCCTGGGCTGTATAAGCTCCCTTTGTATGACAAGTGTGGACATTTTTTTTTTGCAAATGCAGTAAGTGCTATTTCAGATGCAAAACTGTGGCATGCATGTTTTGGGCATCTGAATTTTGTCAGTTTGTTGCGTTTGCAAAAATTTGATATGATTGCTTCTTTGTCGCCTCTTGAAGCACCTGTCAAACAAGTTTTTAAAGGCTGTATTTTGGGTAAAATGCAGCGTTCTAAGTTTCCAAAGGATGGTTCAATTAGGGCCACATGCAGGTTGTAGCTTGTGCATAGTGATGTTTGTGGGCCCATGCAATCTCCGTCCTTAGGAAATTACCTTTACTTTGTGACTTTCATTGATGATTACTCCAGGCATGCATGGGTATTTCCGCTTAAAGCGAAGTCTGAAGTTTTTATGTGCTTCAAACAATTTCTTGCTATGGATGAAAATGTCTCGAAATGTACTATGGGCACCCTCCGTTCTGATCGAGGGGGGGAGTATATGTCTCATAAATTTAATTCATTTCTGGCTAGTCATGGGATAAAACACCAATGTACAGTGTCGTATACGCATCAACAAAATGGTGTTGCTGAGAGGAAAAACATGTCTCTTACGGAAATGGCAAGATGTACGGTCAAGAGTCAAGCTTTACCACATTTGTTTTGGCTCGAGGCTGTCATGTGTGCCACTTATGTACTAAACAGGTGTCCTACAAAAGCCTTGCAGTCTATTGCTCCATATGAAGCATGGCATGATAGAAAGCCTTCTATTGAGCACATGCGTGTTTTTGGTTGTTTGGCATATGCTTTGGTGCCACAAACACAACGCAGAAAATTGGATGATAAGGCCGTCAAATGTATTTTTGTTGGTTACAGTGCCAAAAGCAAAGGTTACAGGTTGTATCATCCACAAACAAAGCGTATTCTGGTTTCACGGGATGTTGTTTTTGTGGAAGATATTGTTCAACTCTTGCTGTCATGTACTAGGGACAATAATGTAAGCTCACAGGACATTTATGACACTTTGTTGCCCCTTTTCAGTGGTGGAAATACGAATGTAAATTCCAATGAGACAAATGTACAGCCTATGGGGGTTTCTGAAAATGTTACAGATCAGTCTATTATCGATGCATATGTACATGATGTACTTGATGCGAAAAGGGTTGAAAATGAGCAGGCTAGAGGTATGCCGAAATGGCTGGTGCATACTTTGCGGGACAGTAAATTGGATGCACCTTTGTCTAGTTGTACTCGTTCAGGTTCTCGCCATGCATCTTATGCATCAGATTGTTATGCTTTGGCTGTATCTAGCCTACATGATGTTGAGGAACCTCTGTCTTTTGATTAAGCACAGAATTCAAAAAATTGGATGGCTGCCATCCAATCAGAATATGACGCACTTATAGAAAATGACACATGGACTTTATGTGATTTGCCTCCTAGGAAAAAGGCCATTGGGACAAAGTGGGTTTACAAGTTGAAACGCAAGCCGGAAGGTGAGGTTGATTGCCACAAGGCTCGACTTGTTGCAAAAGGCTATGCGCAGCAAAAAGGCATAGATTATGAAGAAACTTTTTCTCCCACTTGTTGTATGACTACTGTTTGTTTTCTATGTGCATTGGAAGCTCATTTTGGTTGGGATGTACATCAATCAGACTTTGTTACTACTTTCTTGAATGGTGACATTTTTGAGGAAGTTTGTGTAACGCAGCCTCGTGGTTTTGTCAAGAAAGGACAAGAGGACAAAGTGTGCAGAGGTAAGAAGGCTTTGTATGGATTGAAGCAATCTTCCCGTACTTGGTATGAGAAGGCTGACACTCATTTGGTCAAACGAGGCTTTCGTAACAGTCCAACAGAAAGCACATTGTATGTAAAGTGTGAGGGCGATGTACTTCTCATTGTTGTTCTTTGCTGATCACTGGTCCCAATGAGGCACATATTGTTGAATTAAGGGCTGATTTGAATGCTACTTTCAAGATGAAAGATTTGGGGCTGTTGCATCATTACTTGGGCATACAGTTTAAGCAGTGTGATGGTGGTATTGCCTTGTGTCAAAAAAGCTACATAGAGACATTGCTATGTAAGTTTGGACTTGAGGATTGCAAACCTATTGTCACTCCCATGGAAACATATTTGAAGTTAAGTCTACATGATGCTGGTGATCCTGGTAATTTCACTCTTTATCAAACTGATGTTGGCTACCTCATTTATGTATCAACACAAGGCCAGATATTCAGTTTGCAGTCTTGCAGGTCATCAGATTTATGCATAGCCCAGGGTCTAAGCATTGGCAGGCTGTCAAGAGGATTTTCCACTACTTGAGTGGCACTTTACATGTTGGCTTGTTTTATCCCAAGGGGGGATCATTACCGCCAGATTTACATGCTTTTTCGGACTTAGATCGCGTGTCCACAAGTGGTTTTTGTTTCATGCTTGGCAGTTCATGTATATCATGGTTGAGCAAGAGGCAACCTACTGTGGCCACTTCTAGTTGTGAGGCTGAGTACAGGGCAGTCTTCAAAGCTACGGTTGAGTGTGTATGGCTCAGATGCCTTATGGTTGATTTGGGTGTTGGACAGGACACTGCCAACACTATCTACACTGACAATTAGAGCGCATTGGCAGTTGCGAGGAACCCAGTTTTTCATGCTCGCACAAATCACATTGAGGTGCATTACCACTATGTGAGGGAGAGGCTCTCAGTAGGAGGGATCAGCTTGGCTTATGTGCCAACACAGGACAACCTTGCAGATCTTTCACAAAGGCATTGTCTCGTGAGAAGTTCTAAGCTTTCCGCAAAGCTTTGGGCTTACTCCCCTTTGTGGATTGATCATATCCTTAGGGCATGGCACTTCCCTTTACTCATGTGCCAACTCTTGTTCACCGCATCACTCCATGGGGGATTTGTTACCATATACATGTGGTAGTGATGCGTGTGAACACACTTAGGACTGCCGGGGAATTTTTTCCCTCTTTAGGAGATTTTTGCATTATATATACGCCCATTCATTCTAGGGCTATCTATCTTTCCATTGCACACTAAGTAGCACTCTCTCAAGCTGTGTGTGTTTTCCTGCAACCCTAATTCCAACAATCTCCTCAGATAGGCATCCATATAATCATGGCCCCGTATCATCATCCTCTATAGTTCCCTCCTTGCCCAACGTGGAATACTAAATGATCTCCTTATATAGACATGTGTGTAATGATGGCATCATATCCTCCTCTCTAGTCCCCTCCTCTCAGATGGTTTATTTGGATCCTAATGGTTGAAGATGTAGAATTGGCCTATATATATCACTCTAGCCTAGAAGAGATTTAAATTGATCCACATGTATCTAGCATTTGAGTCCTAAGCTTGCACTTTGAGTCCTCCATATAGCTCTTGTTAAAAAGATATTTCCACTTTGCCCAAGCCTCATGAAATACTCTTATCTTGTAGTCCTTGATAGGGGGTCTCTCTATCTTGTAGTCCCATATAGGGGGTATTTCATTGATATCCCTCGACTTGAGGTAGCTCTCTCTTTAGAGTTTGATGTGCTTCTATCAACCAGAGCAAATGTTTCTCCTATCATCACCAGTTTCATAGTCCAAGTTGTGCTAGCAATGACCCATTGTACTTTTAGACTGCAATGTTTACTTTGTTGGCACTATCTGCTTTGCAGGTAGTGATATAGGCGTGGTGCCTATCAAATCTTGTACACATTTTTTAGGCTAAAAATAGCTTGCATAAAAAAGGCTTTGTCGACCTCTCATTTGCACTGCCAACCGTTCAAAGCTCTCTCTCTATGGGAAGTCACAGCTGATACTGGCCTATCAGTGGAGGAGTACACCACTCTACTGACTGAGACACTGCATGGTGCTGCATCAATGGCATACCCACACACTCAGCCAGGCAGGAGACAACATTCTGGGAGCATGCCCCAGAATCGTTGGTATGATGAGGAGTGCAGAGCCCAGATTCAGAGGGATCTTCTTTTAGGAGTCATCACTTACAGACAGTCTCAGATTGCTTCTCGGCGCCTTTTGCGATGGAAGAAGTGAGCTTACCTGGCTCAGATGGAGCGAGACTTATATCATATGTTCTTGAGTAGGGACTTAGGAGAGGCATGGTGACTCTTCCATGAGCACTCCCCTCCACCAGTGATTACTTCACCTAATGTGTGGGGCCAATATGTGACATCGTTATATACGGTTCTTGGACAAGAACCTCTTCCAGGCCCTACAGAGCCATGCCCAGCTACAAGCACCTTCTTTACCATTCGGATCATACAGAGGGCCATTGACAAGATGAGAACCGGGAGGGCATATGATCATGATGGTCTAGTAGCGGAGCACTTTATACATGCTAGGGATATGTTAATGGAGGTTCTTGCAATGTTGTTCAATCGTGCCATGCATGACGAGTTACCTGAGACTTGGATGTTGTCTACTATTGTGCCTATCTTCAAGGTAGGTGATCCTACAGAACCTGGGAACTACCGCACTATTATGGTTGGACACACATTGGCACGATTGTATGCATCCATTCTTGAGCAGCACTTGAGTGATTGGGCAAAGGGTGAGGGTGTACAAGCAAAGGGTCAAGATGGTTTCAGGAGAGGTTTTTCCACACTTGATCATATTTCAACACTCAGAGCCATCATTGAGGATCACAGGTCACATGGGAGGTGGATTTATTGTAGCTTTGTGGATTTCCGCAAAGCATTTGACATGGTACCGAGAGCTCGATTGATGCGCAGACTGCCGGAGATGGGGGTGCCCATAGAGTTGATTTGGGGGATTATGGCTTTATACAGATCAGTGATGGGACATGTACGCACTCCAGAAGGGGTATCTGATTTAGTTGACTCTACTATTGGGGTGAAGCAGGGCTTCCCATTGTCTCCTACTCTATTTGGTATGTATGTTGATGAGGTGTCTGATTACGTTGACAGAGAGGGTGACAGAGGTGCCCAGCTGGTAGGGACGTCGATCCCATTGTTGTTATATGCTGATGATATTGTGTTGATATCTGACTCACCAGAGGGTATGCAGCGACATTTGGATGCACTACACAGTTTTTCAGAGGATAGTGGATTGTGTGTAAACCTTGGTAAAACCAAGGTTATGATGTTAAACACCACACCACAGAGCATCAGGAGATCAACACCTACTTTCACGTATGGTCAGGAGATTGTGGAGTATACAGATGCATACACTTACCTGGGGGTAGTCTTTACCGGGCCAAGATTTTCTTTGAGAAGAGCAGCAAAGATTAGACTGACTAGAGCTTATGGGGCTTTGGGAGGATTTGAGAGGATGTGTTCGCAGGTTCAGTTCCAGGAACCTAGGACAAAGTTATGGCTCTTTGATACTTTGGTTGCCTCTACTATGCTATATGGGGTGCGGGTTTGGGGACCTTTTGTAGGCCAGGTAGGCTCGAGACATATGGAGAGGCCCTTGGTATCTATGATCTCTTGGCTGATTAGAGCCAAGGCCTCCGTACCACATGATATCATTCAAGCGGAGTTAGTTGTCCCCCCTATGGAGATTGAGGCGCTTACCAGATCAGTCTCCTTTGTACACCGCCTATGGGATACTACCAGTGATAGATATGCCAGGTTGGCCCTAGAGTCCTCCAGACAGTTAGCTCTACAAGGGGATACATCATGCTAGTATCACAAATGACATAATGGTTTCATACACATGGCTTCACCATGGACAGGTGGCCTCCTTTTCAGTACTCTCTACAGGCACCCTTGATGTATCTGACACGGGTGGAGATTACTAGATTCATTCGTCACGATGTGATCCAGCTTGACATGAGGAGGACATGGATAGAGCCGATTTAGGAGTTGGGCACAAAGATGGCTTTCAATAGAGAGCATCTTCTCCACCTCACAAGGGATGGGTTTGTGATTCGACCTAGCTATATGGACACACATCTTTCTCATGGTTTGTGTTGTGCCATTGGCCAGATACGCAAATCCTCACATCAACTTGAGATTGCGACTGACAGATTCAGAGGGATATTAGCAGATAGCAAGATATGCCGCTTATGCCATCTAGAGCCGGAGATAGAGTTACATTACATATGCCATTGCACAGTGTGCTATGAGATACGAGTCAGTTTCCATTGTCTATTCAGAGAGGGTTTTGGGCCTCTATCTAGGGTCATGAGTTATGAGGGTCAGAGATGTCTTGGACTGTATCTACTTGAGTTACACAGGCATAGAGACACTTTACTGAGGAGAGCTAGAGAGAGACAGTCCCAGAGACAGATTACAGATTTCTTTACACTAGATATTGGACACCCAGAGGAGTAGCCACCATTGCAGAGCTATGCCCGCACTCATAGTACCACTACTGGCGTTCTCATGGACCGAGCATTGGAGCTAGGAAGACCTAGACGACCGCGATTGAGGAGAGGAGCTACACAATATCGACGGAGATTACAACAGACAATTCGAGCCATACTTTCTCGATGTCCAGAGTGCGGATGTCCCCCGCCTTCCCCCCCCCCCCCCCCCGTCCTCTCATTGTACTACACAGTGTACTAGGCACCTTTTGTATTAGCCCACTTTTTTGTAGTTGTATTTTTGTTTCAGTTCTTTTTTGATTCGAGACATGGTATCACTATGTTGTAACAGCTTGGTCTTATAGGTGATTGAAGACGTTAATATATCATTTCATCTCTCTCTCTCTCTCTCTCTCTCTCTCTCTCTCACAGCAGGCAGTGCCGCTGTCTCTGTGTTAATGAGACTGCCTTGCTTTATGTGTGGACAAGCTTGTGTATGAACGATGTGCTAATCATTTCTCCTCCTTCCCCTCACTCCTCGCTTGCAAAACTCCTGACATACACGTTCTTCACTACTCTTATCTGCATTCTCGTGACATAGTCATCAAGGAAATTGTAGTTCTTTTCACAGCATGAGACATGCCCTTCTTCTTCATAAAGGTGATGTGTGCCTCGTCCTAGAATTGTCATATGAGACCCATCTTCTTTGTAGTGTCTCTTCTCGCCCTTCGAGCTTTCACGAAGGGAAGAAACCCGTCTTGTGTCTTTCACGAAGGGAACTTGAGAGAGAGAGAGAGAGAGAGAGATCTTATTCACATCTTCTTGAGGTTGGACTCGCAGTATGATGCAGAACTGTGGTATCTCCCTTGTCATTCCAATACAAATTGTAACTCCTCTAGCACGAGCACTGATTAAGCATTTTGGGTGGTGAAAGGCTCAGATGATGCACCATGAGCGTGCGCATTGCAGTAAAAAACAGCAGCTCAATCGATGTCTGCTAGCTCTATTACGGGCAAAAATGCACTTTTTTGTGTAACAAAAGAGGTGTGTACCTATCAAGGGGGTATTTAGAAAAATTGCGGCTAGCAAGATTCGAACATGAGATTAAACGGCTAACATGAGTATCTAGGCATCCAACTTGTACCTCTATTGCATGCATCCTGCTATGATGTGTCACTGGGAGTAGAAGTATCTCCCTCCGTCAAAGTCCAGGGGAGGAGGGCGGCCAATCTGGGCCGTTCATTTGCTCTGTATTCTGCTACGGAATTCAGCACTGCAGCCGCTCGATAAGCGACAGATCAGCATGCATACTAATTAGCTCTCAGGCCAATCATTTGCAAGCACATCAACGCACGTAATAAGGACATGTCGCTGTCGTTGTGTGTAATCGCCAAGACGTCGCTTTCGATGCTCAGAATCCATGGCACGTCGCTGTCTGGCCTCCCTCTCCTTGGACATTTGACGGTCGGGAATGGTCTTACAGTGACCATTCCCTATTTAAATCAGTGCTCCCGGCCTCCGCCGGCGGTCGCCCTGATTAAAACAGGGAATGGTCACCGTAAGACCATTCCCTAACCATCACATGCTCTTAAGTGTTCAAAATATGCCCAAAATAAACCATTGTAGAACACTGTAGGTGGGCTAGCTTGTCACCCCGAACTGCTAATTTATGGATGACCATCAATGATGACATGTCCATCTGTGTAGATTGCCTTCTCCCCCTCCTTCCTTGCTTGCAACACCCTCGGTGAACATGCCTTGCAATGCTGCATCCTTGTGAGGTGATCATGTTGAAAATGTAGGATTAGGGCGCATTTGTGAAGGGGAAAGATCCACCTAGTCAGTCCTCTCTATTATACCCACGATATATGTTGGACAGACTGGCAGACGTCTTCTCGTAATGTGTACTAGTTGTATCTCCTTTGAGCCTTTGCTTTCACCTCCCTCCAAATATTCTTCTTTTTCTCACCCCTTGTTAATGCTTTCAATGGTGGCCTTTGTGATCACCTCTCTTTGATGTCCCTCCCTCGCAACCTCCCTCTCACAATGGGAAAAATAAGCAGTGCCTCAATGACGCTATCTCCACCATGAGTATCAATCTCCTCCCGCATTGTCTCCCTCTACTTCTTCCTTTCCCTTCTTCCACTCCTCCATTTTTTTCTTCCACAAGATCTCATAGCACGCAAGAAAGAGAGACACACAGCCTGTTAAAGGCAGTGTATAGTCAATCAGCTTTATGTATGCTAAGGCATACTGTATGGTATGTCTTATACAAAGGCACACGTACACAATAAAGGCCATACACGTGTGTTGCAAACATCACTTTTTCTTTAAAGCATACACCAACCGTTGTAACCAATTAAACATAGCCTACGCCAAGATCAGCAATTGACATCTTTTTACATGTCAACATTGTATTATGTTTTCTTAAGTTTTTCTATCTTTCTCCTTGTCTCTCTTTGTCAATCGCAAGAGCAGGTTGCGGTCGATGGAATTGATGTTGCTATCATCTGTGTTCATCATTGCTGGTCTTGATTTTCAAATAGGCTGCCATATGCTTTCGTAGCCACGCATCTCTTAGGCATCAAGATGTCTTTCATGCTTGAATGGAAGCCAGTTGTCTTCTACATGTATGGTTGTGCAGGTTTTGCAAATTGAGGTGTGTGGATGGCTGCATGTGCAGGGGTCTGTATCAAGGTGCATTGATGTGCACCCGTGTGTGCAAGTGTATATATGGTGTATTGATGGCTTGTCTGTGTGGTTGCCTGTGTCCTGTGTGGAAGTGTGCATGGGTGTGTAGTGTGTCTGCAGGTGGCTTGAGGCTGAGGTGGCGGCACGGCCTGCAGGCTACACACGCACTGCCATGGGGCAGATTTCATACATTAGCAATACCTTCGCGACACAGAGGCTGCCTAGTCACTGTAACAGCACGCAACAGATGCATTGGCAAGCACCAGTACAACTCTATCAACAACATAAGCACCACATAAAACAAATTGTCGGTGACATTGACTGCTCCTGCTAATTAGAAGTCGACATTTTGAAAAAAGCACCTTGCCTGGATTGGGTTTTTTCGCATAGTGTACTCTTCTGCTTACCTTGAGCACTTACAAGTGTGGGTATATCCAGATTGCTGCTATTTACCATCCATTATAACGCATATAGGTTATAGTCTCACACTCTGACATGGCTATCATCTCTACATTATAAACAGCATAGAAGGTGCAAGGGCAGAGTCATAATCATAGATGCCCTCAATCAATGTCTTTGGAACAAACCAAAAACTTGCGAAGGAACTGAGAGACACAAAGGCCATATGCATGTCAGATCATTAAGCCCCTATTTGAAGATCATCAAAAAGCCAGCCCTAAGCATTTGATGAGATTTTGAAAAATAATCATTTGATCATATTGCCAATATGACAACCAATGAAGTTAGATGGAGACGGTCATTCCATGGTAAAATTAAACTGTTTCCACAGTCTACAATAGGAAGCCCATTGATGTTTGGTGGCGGTACTCATTCCTCGGTGTTCATCAAAATTAAAATCTTTCCACTGTTACAAACAAAAACAATCAAATGGGATGAGGCCATAAAGTAGTTTCTTGGCATGCCCCTAACTAGTGTACATTACAAAAGGTCAACCCACTGAGGTGTTTTCAACAGGATGCCTCATCCTAGGCTATACAAAACTCAATCAACTCAGTCCTCTAAACGTACTGCCCTAATTTGTAAAGAAACTCCACCTGACTAAATCAATAATTAATAGTACAACCTTTTTACATCCTATCGTGGCCCAGATGTATCAAAACAATGATCATAAACAATCCTTTTTCTCCCCCATCTCCACCAAACTGGACCTCGAATAACCTGTCTCATTCCATGCTTGCCTGCACAATAAGCACCACATCTCAAGAAGAGAGAGAGCAAAATCCACCTTGCCTCAAGCAAAGAAAAAAGAATATTTCTTAAATCAGAAAACATAAATCAAAACCCTCTTGAGAACAAGCTAATTACTGGTAAATATTGCAACAGTGATGGATCCTTCAGCCAGCTTACCTTCTCACTTTGTAGAATCCATGTTCCATCATCAAAGTGCCCGGGACACAAAGGATCACTACTTCAATAGCCCAAAATTCGTCAGTTCTAATATCCTGTTCGAGGATAAGTATGCACACATAGCCTTGCGGTTTCAGGATTTGAAGCCTTTGAGGAGATAACTTGCACAAGCTCTGGCCCAAATCTTTCCCTTCCTAAGACCCACTGGATGATCTAACTCTTCTCAGTTTTATTGAAAGGAAGGGAAAGCTGCTCAATTAGGATACTTCAAGCACAAAAATATGAATAAGGGGGATGTGAATCACAATGTTGCACAACAACCATGTGAAAAAAACTAATTTTATTTGTTTCGCCAGTTGATTTCCCTTTAGATGCTCGTCACAAAGCAATGAGCTGTTTATACACAAGAGACTCGGCACTTTTTTAGGGGGAATGGCCAGCACACATGAATGCATCCTGGTTATCAGAGAAACAGATTGTCACATTCATTTAATGGAACTGTCACCCTCATCCTTGCTTGGCTGCAACTCTTCTGTGTATGAGCTGGGTGCTGGCTGCTCATCGTCTTCTGCAAATTTGGCGTCTTTAGTCTCAAAGCATAATTGTTCTAAGCAACATTCTTTAGTAATAAAATTGTCATCTCATTATCCTCAAACCCCCAAGAAGACGGCACATTTAAACAAACTGCGATAGAAATAGTAAATTTCTATGACAAAGTACTGCTTCACCTTTAAATTTAGCCTCTGCAGCAGTAAGTTGCATCCTCATCTTCAGAGTCGACATAGGATCAATTGTCCAAAAACGTGCCTGGACATGGCACGCTTCCAAGACGGCAACTAGACCAGCATATGTAGGCGGGTAGTCTTTGGGAACATCACCAGGGGACTCACCCAACAAGACCTGCACAAAAGATTTAGTCTTGAAGGCTCTCAAACCTAGAAACAGCAGATGTCCATCTGTTCGATAAATTTTATGTCAGGAAAAAAGGAACAGCAGGGCATCTAAACTGAAGGACATTGTACTTATCATCCTAAACGTAAATCTAGTGAGAATTTCCACAATATAAAAGACACCTTCAGGACAGCTGTTGCTGAAGCAGAAATAGAGCGCAAGTTATACCTGCACAAGAATCAGTCAAAAATCACTATTAGCACTCCATGAACATCATAACCAGGGTTTTTTCCTTGAAATCTCCCGTCAAACAAAAATGGACCCACCCTCCTTCCAAAACAACAAGCAGCTTTCCTTTCATTAGTAAGTAGAGCATTTGTGTCATGTAAGCATATCCAAGGGGTGTGACCTGCATCCAAAAGATAACTGCATTGGTACTAAGAACATAGTGAGTGCGATAATACATAGTACTAGAATATCCTTCTCAGCGATCTTGTGATAATGTACTTAGTAATATCATTAACAGTAATCCCTTTAGTACACCTGCAAACATGGGCAGCAGAAGAGTAAGGGTCATGCTCTTTCTTTTGTCAGGGCCTGTCCATGCATGTCACAAGAATCCATCTAACATGTCACTTTCAATGCTTCACACGTCTGGTTATGGTTTCCACATCTAGCTCATAGAGGAAGCCCAACACTGCTTCTGCATTACCAGCTGTATGATCAAAAGGTGTGAGTCAAAGCAAGAATCATCCGTGTGTACAATGATCTTCTCTCTCTAGAGATACTCTCTCTCTAGACACATTGACTGTCTTGCCTCTCTCTTTAAATCTGACACACCTGGAAAGTTGGGTCGAGAAATCCGGAACACAAGGCTACATCAGAGGGAGAGAGATCAAAGAGATCGGGGTGCGACATCAGCAGGCCAGACAACCGAGGATGGAGCAGGCTTTCTAAGATCCGGCTGCCATCTTTGCAGACTCTTCACCCATACCCTCTCATGAAATATATCCTACACACACATTTTGATGTCGTATGTCAGGTTGCTATTTGGACTTTGATGTTGCTGCTTTCGAGGACAGATGTCAGGTTCCAAGATTTCCAGTGAAGGTTGCTTTTCCAGACTTCTGGCACATTTTAGGCTGCTTGAGTCAACAGCATCCTAGTCAAAGTGGTCAGTAGAGACAGAGACTGAGGCAAGCGATAACAGGGTCTGCTTTTGTTTACAGACCAGTGGTGAGATAGGATACAAAGCAGCCTTCAAACGGGCCGAGTGATGAGAGATTTCCAGACCAAGAGTCAGAGATTCAGCTAGAGCAGCTCGATCAGCAGTCAGATCCAGGAGCCCCATTGGAGCACGTGGATTGGCAGTCAGAGGCACACCCTCAGGTGCCTTTGGAGCATTTCAGCAGTGTGATTCCTTGAAGGTCCAATCAGAGGTGCCTCACACAGTAGGCACAACAGTGAGGCTAGTAAAGCAATTTGATTTCTGCGGGCTTTCACTATCAGACATTCCATCATCCACATGGCTGCAAGCTCGATTCTATGCTTTAGAGTGGATCTCCTAACACACCTGTGAGAGATGGGCCATTATGTGTGTTAATATCCTCTTCATGTAGTACGCTACTAATCGAGGCCCGCCATTATCGGGTTTAGAAGAAGCCCCTTATGTTCAAATACAGATTGCAAACCAGCATGATACCCCCTGGACAGAGGTTTCCGTCTAAGATAATTTACAGGGATAATTTTCAGACAAGAGATCATGATGCCTTCGGAAGGCTGGTATGGTTTGAGAGTTCTACACCTCAGTACCTTCCCGTGGTGTTCATAGTAGAGAATGACTGGATTCCTACCATCTCTCTTACAATATGGCTCTGTAGAAGATGTTGCTAAATTGACTATTCTTTTTTTCTCAGTAATTTCTATTTAACGAAAGTAGGCTATTTAAAAGTGTGCACTTTGAACTATTACGTTGGGAACTGTAGGTCTACAAGAACTGATAAAAGCCACCAGGAACGGGCATCTCTGATGTGTCATATGATGGGTAACATTAAGCATCGCGATTGAGTCGTTCCGTATGTTCGGTGGGAGAGACCGGGTAACGGGTATTCTTGAGGGAACATTAGATAGGGAATATTCCGTTGGTCTGAGGAGGAAATCCGACTAGGTAAGAATTACCTGTAAAGATGGGTTCTAAGAAGTTTTAAATAAGCCAGGATGTTTTTGAGTGCTTTCCCGGGAGGGAGTCTCTATCTACATTGCATACCTGCATGAGGTTGCATCCAAGGACGTCTCGTGAGTGCTGTATAAGCAGCTCACAAGTTTTTACAAAGTTTTTAAACAGGTTCACACATTTTGAATAAGTGGCTCGCTGCCCACTTCATTAAAAAAAAGGTTACCCCTATCTGGCTAAAAAACAGGACTCCATCGCTCTCTCTCCTCTCTCTACATTTTGCTGCCAGCTGTTTCTCTCTCCTTTGTCACCTCCCCCCACCTGCAGGCTGCTCTTGTTGGGAGAAAAGCACCAGGCTCCCTTGCTGTTCCTGCCATCCCCTGAACCTACAAAAGTGACATGGGCACCCCCACTCTCGGCAATTGCGCTAGCAATAAGGAAAAGGAGACTCTGCCACAATGAATCTGCAAGTGACGGAGGTTATTTTCCATGCCGGGAGCAACAGGTGATGGTTGTACATAAGATCTACTATTTTTTTGCTACTGTGTTTGTGTTTTGCCATGTAAGTTGTAACAGGGAACAGGCGGAACTCACTCTGAACATTCCGAAACAGCATTCCGGAAGCGTCTGGCTCCCTAAACAGAGTCCAGAACGGAACGCCATTCTAGAACAGGGTGTAACAGGAACGGTGACCCGGAACGGGGCGGAAGGGGCATCCGGAACGGTCAACGAAAAAGTCAAAAACAAAGGGCAGATTTGGGGCTATTTTGGGACACGTTTGGGGCTATTTGGAGGGCTGATTTGGGGCTGTTTGGGGGCTCATCTCACCTCCTGAAGCTCTCAACGCCTCTCTCTACTGAGCTTGCTAAAGCTTTAAGCTTGGACATGGAGCTCTAGCTTCTACCTGTTCTTTTTTTGCGGGAAGCACAAGACCCTCAAAGAACAAATGTCCCTTCTACCTCTCTTTCTCCAGGTCCATCCCTCCCTTTCGTGTCTCAAGCTCTATTCCCCTCTCTCTCTCTCTCTCTCTCTCTCTCTCTCTCTCTCTCTCTCTCAAGAGTCAAACTCCATCCCTCTCTCTCAAGCCCCGTCATCGTAAAACATGCCTAAGTATGGTTGTAAATAAAGTGGTCGGATTCAAAAGCTTAGCTTATAGTTTTGCCTAAAAAGTAGTTTGCATGAAAAGCTACAAGCCTTAAAGCATTTGATCCTCAAAAGCTAGCACCAGTAGGGCTGTCCGTACGTTCTGCGACGTCATCAACTACAAGCACAATTCATGGAAGTCCATACAATTGCCACATCATCACGTGTTTTTTGCAAGATTTGTGTGTGTGTGTGTGCGCGCGCTGGTCCTACTTTATTTATGGCCCCTAGGCACCTGGGCCCCATTAGACAAGGTTCCATAAGTTGGTAGAAACTACTTTTAAAAATTACCCCACTCAGCGCGAGGATCAGTAAGTTGGTAATACTTCTTCTTTTGCTGCTTCTCTTTGGGATTAGGCCCCTCGGCCAAGATCTACAGGTTAGCTAGGGTTAGGCTCGAGAAGCTCTAACCCACCGGGTCTTCAGCGGTCAGCAATTTGTGACATCCCCCCTTCTTGAAAGAAGAGTAATCGTCCACAATTACCGTATTATCTCCAAAACAACTCAAGGTAGTTCAAAAATTTCCAAGCGACATTCCAAAGGACAATCAGTTCTTCTTCCAGATTGGAGCTCTTGATATTCCGTCATAGCAAAATTCTAAAATTACATACTTAGGCAATCTCACCAAATTAGGAATATCTGGTGTAGGCACATCACAATGCAACACAAATGCTCACATCTGCATGTTACAAGACACAACAAACAGCGCTACTAAGCACTCCCCAGAGCTACTCAATGACTACCTCGTCACTCCCCTCGCAAATGACATAAAAAGGTACGGGCGATGAGCTCAAACGGCTGATACAACCAAACGCTTCCCAGACCGCAGCCTGCATCGATTGGAGGTTTTCAAGCATACAACTAAAGACTCCCCAACCATCCCGTCTGCATCGTTCAGAGGTTTTCCAATGTACAATGAAACGCTCCCTAGACATCCCGTCTGCGTCGTTCCAAGGTTCAAACAATACCAAAACAACATTTCTCACTACTTCACCCGGAAATAAATCACCAAGCATTGAAACCAGTATTAAAGCCAACGTCAAACATTCAAATCGGTGGTGCAAACAAAGTTGGTTCGAGCTAGAAATGGTGCTCCTTTGAGCATGCGGTTGTGTCACGATTGAGCTCCACAACTGCATAGCATTATCTTTTTAAAATCCCATTGCTCGAGAAATCTTGGATTCTTTTATATAATTCCCCAATGCATAGATATTGTCGAATTGTTATAGAAACTGCAATGCTTTCTTCTTATGAAAAATTTAATAGTCGTGCCACCATCCTTGAAATCCTTCGATTGGTTAGGCGTGTACCCCAGGTATGGATAAAAAGGGTATCCATACGAGCCCCAACCATTGTATCTTGGTGGCGGTGGTGGTGGGGAAGATGGTGGCAACGCCAATGGCAAAGGCGGTTGCATTGAATCAGGGTCAGACGACTGCACCATATTCCTGAAGACTCCCCCGATCGGAAGAGACGGCTGGGAAGGTTGCCCGTTGGAACCACTTATACTTTCTGGTGCCGGAGGAGGAGGTACCACCTGAGGCATCAGAGGAGGTAACATGTAATTCAGAAACCGTTGGAAACCTTGCAACATCGGGAGATTCTGTTGCGGATGCCGTGAAAGAATGTCGCGAAGCTCGTCCAGGAGAAACTGCAAGTACTCTACTGAATCCATAAACGCCATGATGCTCTATTTGTTTTGGGTAGGACCGGTATGCTTTCAGAAAAGCACACAACTGGAGCTCTAATACCACGTGTCAAGGGAAAGAACACACGAGACGAACTTTTAGCACTTCAAATAACACTGAACTCGAAGAGATGCACGACACGAGACAGGGAGTGGCGGAGTTCCATCCCAAGGCCCCAAAACCTTGGTGCCCCTTTCGGTATTTCTTTATATTGCTCGAGCTTAGTACAACGGCCACATGTGATGTCCACACTCATCACCTTTGCTCTTCCTCCAACGTCATGTTGATAAGTGTGGGAGTACTAGTGGCAGGGCAGGCTTTACCTTTCCCCTTCTTAGCTACTTCGATCCATCTCTCAACGTCTTCCGCCCTTTTCTGTGTCTTTGTGATGACCTCCACCCTTGAAGCTGTCTTTTCTTTGTGTCGTTCTTCCTCTTCTTGAATAGCTGAAATTCTCCTTCTTCAAGCTGGCATCCCATCTTGACTTTGAGGAGTTAAGTGACAGTTTTTTTAAGGAGAGCAATCTTTTTGTAAAGGTGCTCCGCATATTCGGAGAAAAGCTGCTTTCCATTCTTCCATCTCCGTCCTCCATTCCTTCATCTCTTTCTCGATGGTGGAGAGTTGCTTGTTCCCTATGTTGTCCGTAATCTCCCTATAATTGTCTCATAGAGTGCCATCATACCCCATACAAGCTCTTGTGGGGCTCCCAAGTCATGTAGTCTCCGTATTAGTCGGGGTCTCGAGATTGTGTCAAAAGCTCCTCCCATGTTTTAAGCATGGAGATATGATCAGGTGTAGAGAATCCACTCCTCAATCCAGCTTGAATTGAAGCTCGTACACCCTCTCAACGCCACAAAATCTCTAGTCAGTCTAGTCTTTGCTGCTCTCCCCAAAGAAAACCTCGGCCCAGTGAAGACAACCCTAAGGTAAGTGTATGCATCTGTATACTCTACAATCTCTTGACCATATGTGAAAGTCGGTGCTGATCTCCTGATCCACTGTGGTGTGGTGTTAAACACCATAACCTTGGTTTTACTAAGGTTTACAGACAATCCACTATCCTCTGCAAATTTGTGTAATGCATCCAAACCAACACTATGGGCACCCCCATCTCCTGAAGTCTGCGCATGAATCGATCTCTCGGTACCATGTCAAATGCTTTGCGGAAATCGACAAAGCTACAATAATAAATCCGTCTCCCATGTGACCTGCCCTCCTCAATGATGGCTCTGAGTGTCAGAATATGATCAAGAGTGGAGAAACCCCTCCTAAAACCGGCCTGGACCTTTGCTCGTACACCCTCACCCTCTGCTCAATTACTCAACTACTGCTCAAGAATGGATGCATACAACCGTGCCAATGTGTGCCCAACCATAATAGTGCGGTAATTCCCAGGCTCTGTAGGATTGCCTGCTTTGAAGATAGGCACAATAGTAGACAATCTCCAAGTCTCAAGTAGCCCCTCACACATGGCACGATTGAACAACACTGCAAGAACCTCTACCAACATATCTCTAGCATGTGTAAAGTGCTTTGCTACTAGACCATCATGATCATATGCCCTGCTGGTCTTGTCAATGGCTCTTTTTACCATCTCAGTGGTAAAGAAGGTGCTAGTAGGTGGGCATGGCTCTGTAGGATTTCAAAGGGGGTCCTGTCCAAGAATTGTATATAGCAATGAGGCATATTGGCCCCACACATCAGGAGAAGTAATCACTGGGGGAGGGGGGTGCTCATGAAAGAATGGTCATGCCTCTCCTGAGCCTCTACTCAAGAATAGTTGATACAAGTCTCGCTCCATCTGAGCCAAGTAAGCTCGTTTCTTCCGTCGCACAAGGCGTCGGGAAGCAATCCGAGATTGTCTGTAAGTGCTGACTCCTAAAAGAAGATCCCTCTAAAGCTGGGCTCTCATCTCTCTGCACTCCTCATCATACCAACTATTATGGGGCATGCTCCCAGAATATCGCCTCCAATCCGGCTGAGTGTGTGGGTATGCCTCTGATGCTGCACCATGCAGTGTCTCAATCAGTAAAGTGGTGCACTTCTCCACTGAGAGGCCAGGACCAGCTGTGCATAGACGGCTATAGATCTCCTCTGTATAAACTGAGTCAGTCTCTAGTGTACCTCCTGATGTCTGGGCTATACTGGACTGAAATGAAACAGATAATGTCAAAAGTGCATGATCCACTGCTACGCCCATTGGTCTGGCTCCCACTATGAAATCCTGAATACAAGGAATAAAGCTCAGCTGTGCCATAACATAGTCCACTATACTGGCCTCGTGTCTGTATGGAAAGCATGTGAAACCGGATGCTCCAGGAAATCGTTGTAAGCCATTGAGTATGGCTAACCCATGTGCAGTCGTCATCTCCGTGAGGTATCTCCCATACTCTGTCTGCTCTCTGTCACGTGAGCATTTGTCAAACCCCAACTCACCCACATCCAACTCTATAAGCATCTCATCTGAAGTGTCGTAGAAGACTATCTGAGAGTTGCCCGTTCAGGCATTGAAGTCCCCTAGAAGGATGATATCACCATCCCTAGAAAACTCCCATAAATCATCATCTAGTATAGAGAAAGGCGATTGTCCTCTGGATGCAACATATACTGACGTACTGGGGGGGAAGTAACATATGGCAATGTATAGAAATCGGCCTGTGTTAGCTCTCAGCCTCACCCACATGTATCTAGCATGATCATCTCTCCATACAATATGTAGTAGCGGCTGTAACTCCTCCCTAAATAGCAATGCTACTCCTCATGAACCTCTACTCCCATGCTCAGATCTCGTGACTGTCCTGTGGGCTGTCTCCCATCTGTATCCGTGTTGATTGTGTTGAACGAGCTCTATGCAATCAATACAACTAAGTGTGTGAAGCCCTTTATTTCTTGATTGATTGAGATTGCAAAAAATGATACATCATATACTTACTAAAGTTGAGTGCGGGCTACTACCTCACCCAACAACCTCCCACTTGAAAGGTGCCTTCTTTAAGCAAGACCATCGGCACTCAGCAGTGTGCAAACTTCTAGGAGACTAGACCTTTGTAAGAAGATCCACAGGGTTGTCAAGCTAGATATGCTTGTGCTCAAATAAAGTCATACCTCCAACCGTAGACAAGTATGAAATGTCACTCTTACGTAAACGCAAACGACTATGAAAGTGTGATTCACATATGTGGGCTCAATCAAACATGACCCTGTATTTTTATGTTTTTGGCAAGTATATTGTAGCATTCAACTCTAAAATAATCGGCAGTAAAATCTTGGTATTCAATGACTTGTAAGTAAGAAAACTCCTATCCATTAGGATCAATCATCAAAGCCCAAGTTTGAAACGTGTTAGGAAAAAGTCTGAAAAGTTAACAAACGGCTACTATATTTTGCTAACAAGTTTGAAATCAACACTGTGACTCTATTAACATTGACAAAAATACTATGTCACAAAACAATCACGAGTTAAAAACAAGTATCCTACCTGACAACCACCTAAAGGATCACCCTTTGCCGCATCAAACCCAGCAGAGATGATAGTGATATCTGGTGCAAACTGTTCCGCTGTTCAAAATAGGCTTGCTTTAGCAACTAGAGATTGTGCTGTTTAACACAAAATTAGCTTGCAACTTTTGGGTTACATTAGGGGTCCCTTGCTCCAACAAACAAGATGCATCAAAATGAATATTGAACAGAATATTAAATCTTAAATTTCATTCACAAACGATCATTCACATTTACTATTTGACATGCATTCTCTGTAAACCTTTTGATGTGTCACTATTCTCTTTCAAAACTCACAACTCTTCTAAGTTCCCTTGCATACACACAGAGGGTATCAAGTGAAAAATGATCATTTCAAACTTCAACTCCAGCCTAAAACTACAGAACCCCCCTAAATGATATGTCAGGTTGAACAGTGTTTTTCCTATTTAGAACCAAATATGACCTTCTGATTTGACAATCATACTACTCAAAATATTCAACCACAAATCAAATATTTACCCACCACGCCAAAATGCACACAATGCCTGGAGTTAAAAGCATCATAATATCTATAACAGCGTGAAAAGAGAGCACCTATGGGAAGTACAACGTTTAGGAATGCAAATATATAATCCTCATCGCCTATACCACCACAAGGCCAGGGTATATTCACAGAGTAACCTTCTCCATTACCAAAACCAACCTGCCATCCAACAAAAGCTATGATAAAAACCAAAGTTCCACTTATAGAGCTAAAGTCTCCACCAATATAAGCAAAAAAGAGAGTTGAGAATGTAATTTTCTATTCCTCCAAAATAGAAAATGGCCCCCAGCACATCACTACAAACCAAACAAAACAGCGCAAAGAAAACATATGCTGGAGCCTAACCTCCGTAGCAGCTCCAGTTCCTGGATAGAAGAGTCCCCCTTGGTGTCTATGTAAAGAAATATACAGTACCTGTGAAAAAAACGCATAGTATTTCGCCACAGGGATAAGATGAAAAATCAAAAGGAAATTCATGACTAAGAGACATGATAACAAATTATGCAAGTTTTGCCTCGAAGCCCATTTTGATCTTTACACAAAATGTTCTCCTAGGAGGAAAACAGGCCCATGAAACAGAAGTGTATGTCTTCATGTATGTACATATGTAAGCATACACACACTACGCATGCTCTCTCTCTCTCTCTCTCTCTCTCTCTCTCTCTCTCTCTCTCTCTCTCTCTCCCCCCCCGCCCCCTGCTCTCCCACTGCCGCTGCCGCTGCCGCTGCCGCTGCCCCCCGCCCGCGCACTGACGCTGCACCACCGCCCTTTGCTCCGCAGCACCCCCCCCCCCCCCTTTCTCGCGAGCTGTCCCTGCACCCCCGCCCCCTGCTCCCGTCCTCTGCTCACCCGCGCTGCCCCCTGCACTCCCGCCTCTACTCGCACGCTGCCCCCGCACCCGCCCCTTGCACGTGTGCTTATCGCGATATCTCTCTCTCTCCCCCTCTATCGCGTATGTCTCTCTCTCTCTCTCTCTCTATCGCGCTGTTAATTTTCTTAACGCACTAACCTTTTAACCCCCCATTTTTTTAAGTCTAACGTTTGTTAAATTTAAGTCTATCGTACTGCCTCTCTCTCTCTCTCTCTCTCTCTCTCTCTCTCTCTCTCTCTCTCTCTCTCTCTCTCTCTCTCTCTCTCTCTCTCTCTCTCTCTCTCCTACTCCTACCCCACGCGCTGTTCCCCCCCCCCCCCCCCACCCCCCCCTACTCCTACCCCACGCGCTGTTCCCCCCCCCCCCCCCCCCCCACCCCCCCCTCTCTCTCCCCCCTGCCACCCCCAACCCCCCCTCTCTCTCTCCCGCCACCCCCTTGCGGACGGCGCTCAAGCATGAGGAAGATGAACGATAAAGCCAACCCCCTAGAGAATGCCATTCAAAAATGCAAAGAGGAAATGACGGAGATCATTACCAGGATGAACCGCAATCTCTGGGGTACAATAAACATGCTCGAAGGACGCGTGCTGATCCAAGAGAGCAAGATAAGCACGCTGGAAGACCGAGTGACGACCCAAGAGGAAGAGATCGTGTCACTATAGAAAGATCTCGCCGAAGCACGATCAAGAAACACACTGGAAGAGGGCGAACTGCAACCCTCAGTAATCGAAGAAATTAACACGATCAAGGAGCAAGTACGGGCCATCAAAGAGGGAGAAGAGCAGCACAAAGAAATGACGACTTCTTGGGTGGATGTTCTTACCAAAACACAACAGAAGGCGGACAAAGCCGAGAAATGGATCAAGGTGGCCAAGAAAGGAAAAGGCAAGGAGATAACGCCCACGCCCACGCCCACACCCAACAACATCATTAATCAGACACTAGAGGAGGAGCAAAGGAGAAGGGTGCGCGCTTTACATGTGAGAATTTGCGGTCTTAAAGACAAAGACAATGTGGACGAAGAAGTAAAAGAACTCACAGCCTTGATGCGGATTCATGAGCCGACGCACACAAGGGCATGGAGAGTGGGCAACATAAAGAAAAATGCAAGCAGTGGAGAAACCTCAAAAGAAAGAGCACTCATCCTCCGTTTTCCCTCCATGGAAGCGAAGAAGTCCTTGAAGAAAAGACCAACTCTTAGAGAGACTGGCATCTTTCTCGGGAATGATCTCACCCTCTCGCAGATCGCTCATATGCAGGAAGTAATGTCGGAGATTAGAGCGGCAAGGGGAAAAGGCAAGATCGCTTTTTACCGAGACGGAAAAGTGGTAATAATAGAGCGACGCTCCACATGATGGTGCGAGACTTATGGGACCACACTCAAAGTAGCTGCCTGGAACTGCAATGGATCTATGCATCTTGATGTAGGAGCTTTTGAGGATAGCTTTACTGGAAGAGACGTCATCTTTTACTCTGAGACACACCGGGCCCCTGGGCAATCTATAACCGGCCTATACAACGTAGAGGGCGGTACTATTTCAATTACCTGTTAACTTTACACAGAGCACTTAGAAGGGAAGAGAACACAGTTGCGTCTAGCGCTAGAATGTCACTGCGCACACGAGACCGACACCCTGTAGGCCCCAAAGACTGGCGCCCCTTTCGGTATTTCTTTAATTTAGAGAGCAGGAATTACAAAAAGAGAGTGCTTTTATAGTTCTATAAGTGCTTTATTCCCTCTTATAATTCGTGAGTTCAAACTTTTCTGAACTTATGGAGGTATATATATGATGCTTTGCATGATCAAGATGTGATTTCTCACAAGCATGATGATTTGCATGATCAAGATGTGATTTCTCACAAGCATGATGAATTGCATGAAGATGATGTGATTGTTCATAAGGATGATGTGTTAGTGGATGCTTTTTCTAGTGAAGCTAACCTCGTTGTAGATTCGCTCAATCACAAAGAACCGATCTTGGCTCTCTAGCCTAGGTCCAAAGAACTCCCTCAGGAAGAACCGATCTTGGCTCTCGAGCCTAGGTCCAAAGAACCCTCACAGGAAGTAGTATGTGTTCGCATGATTGATACGCACGCATTGTTCGAACACCTGCATCCAGCTAGTACGCTCCAGATTCGGTAGAATTTCGGTAGCATAACGACACCGAAATTAATCCGAATCAGTTTCCAAGCTCAAGACTCTATCCCACTGGCGTTATCCCTCAGTCGGGAGCACAAAACAGTAAATTCCAGGTCGCTGTAATTTTTGATTCAGTCCTGTTTTTGACCTGATTTGGGCACACGACGGTCCCTACACTGTTCCCTGCTTGGTGCCCCTTGATTCTGGAAGCATCCCGGCCACAAAACAGTCTCAAAACAGAGTAAAAACAGCAAGCAAACAGTGCTGAATTTACTGCGCAATCGAGAGGTTATCACCCTCTCGTGGACCTGCTTTGGTGCAGCAGCTAGCTACACCAGTTCCTGTGCAAAGAGGCTCTTGCCTCGGCATGAAAGCATATTTCCCCACAGCTGTACATAGGTCAAATGAGAAGCCCACTAGTGGGGCATGACATATTGTACGTAGGGGAGAAAGAGAGCAGTATGTAGCGTACGGGGCATCACTCCCGTCACCATACTGTGCATAGAGGGCAAGGTAAGCATTCCATAGCTTCTGTACCTGCTACAATCCACCTGAGGCTGAAAATGGCGCCCCCTTTGTTGATATGCAGCTCGTTTTTGCCTCCCAGAGTGGCAGAATCGCTCACAGGCTGACACGTCGCCCAGTTTCCGAGTTTGGGCTTTCCCTGCTAAAAATATCTCAACTGGTGCGTCAGTTGACTTGGCAGCAGAGCAATAAAATGTTCCCCTTGTCATTCCAGAGCTAATGACGCGAACACATTTTCCGGTCAAAAATAGCAGTTCCCTAAATTTTAGGAGATGCTTCCATGGCGTCCCTATCGGTCTCCTGACCATCATTGAAGACTACCATTTGACCAACATCTACAATGTGGGTTAATTTACTGGCCCCTTTCGACTTATAAAGTTGCAGTGACTTGACGAGTGGCCCAAATTCCAGTTTGGCGCACACGAGCTTCCATACTCATCAGAATTCAGTGCTAACTGGCTCGGGCAGTCCCTGTCTGACCAACCTAGATCCCCGATGTGAGAAACCCATTTGGCTGCAGCCGTTTCACACTGGCCATGCAATGTCCACTTGCACCTTTTCAAGGGTTGCGGGACAAACAAGTAAAAATAAAATAAATATATCTAATACTTATTTACGGAAGGCAACAGGAAAAATACACCTCCCGGTGACACACCCCACCCTTGAAATATTGCAAGCGACCTCGCTTGCATGCCAATAATACATGTGGATATCTCCTGATATCACATATATTCTATGATGGGAATCCAAGATATACATGCTTCCGGAAATGTAGCGTTGGACGATTAAACAATCCCACCAACCTGGCTACGACACATATATCAACCATAGAAGTCTTCCAGTGTACTCTTGAGCACAAACTTCTCTAGCTAAATTCTGTATGGAAAGAGTAGATACAATTGCTTAACTACTCTCTTGAGCATCATGAACCATGCTCTTGCCTTGCTCCAAAAAGGCTGCATCAAGTCACTGTGGGTTCCATCTGAAAGGCTTCAAGATACAATTGCAATAGCTGAGGTGAATCAACCAATTCAGAGTCTTCCATCCATTTGGCATCTAACGATGGATAGTTTTTGAACTTCACCAAATAGCGTCTTGCAACTTTTCCTCTAACCTTTCTTTCTTTATGTGCCAATATCTGTTCAGGAACAAGGATTTCATCCAATTCTTCCACTTTGGGTTATTCCTCATCAAGCATATTCTCTGGCGCATCACCAACAAAGAGCCTTAGAAGGCTGACATGAAAAGCATTATGTATTTTCCAGCCTTCTGGTAGCTTTAACCTGTAAGCTACATCGCTGATCTTTTCTGAAATCTGAAAAGGACCATAATATCGCATACAGAGCTTAGGAAACAAGCGTTCCTTGCCTTTCCTTTTCCTTAACCTGGCCTTTTCAAAGCGCAAAAGTACCCAATCACCGAGTGAAAATACAAGTTCACGACGGTGGCGATCAGCAGCTTTCTTTTGCTTAGCCTGAGTCTTCTCAAGAGCAATCTTTATCTTCCTGTATGTTTCATCCATATCTTGCACATACTTGTCTGCCTCAAATATCTTGTCCTTAGTCCGCAAAATGGGCGGGACTTTCTTTCCTCCTTCCACTATCTCAAATGGTGCCTTACCTGTTGACGTATGCACAGTGTTATTGTAAGCATATTCAACCAATGGGAGATGGTGTTCCCAAGTTGCCTTGTGCTCTGAGACATAACATTTGAGCAGGTCCAAGACAGTAGAATTTGCCTCTTCTGACTGTCCATCAGTTTGCGGATGAAACGAAGAAGAGAACTTGAGCGTAGTGCCCATGTTCTCAAACAATGCCTTCCAAAAAAGACTCGTCATACGTGGATCCCTGTCACTGACAATTGACTGAGGCATCCCATGATATTTAAAGATATTGCTCATGAATATCTTGACCATGTGTTCTGGCTTTATCTTCTTCCTAACAGGAATGAAATGGGCCTGCTTACTGAACCTACAAATGATAGTCCAAATCCCATCATTTCCTGTTTGCGTCCTTGGAAGATCAAAGATAAAGTCCATTGCTATACTTTCCCATGGCCTATCAGGGATCGGCAATGGCTGCAACAATCCCGGTTGCCTTTGTCTGTCAAACTTGACTTTTTGGCATACTAAGCATGATCTTACAAATGTGTCAACATCTTGACGCAAAGCTGGCCAATAGAAGAATGCCTCAACCCCTTTCACTGTCGCATCAATTCCACGATGCCCAGCATAAGGTGGAGCATGACTTTCCATCAAAATCTTTGGCCGTAATTGTTTAGTAACGCATAACTTTCCATGCATCATGAGAAAGTCATTCTTAAGCATATAGTGCTCATGATGTTGCCCATCAACAAGCTGGTCATAGATCCTTGCAAAATCTGAATCTTCAGCATATTGTGTCTTCATTTCGTCTAGTTCACAATGGCACAGAATTGACACTGCTGAAATTTGGGGCTTTCGTGACAACGCATCAGCCACCACGTTCTTTTTCCCTTGCACATGCACAATCTGAAAATGGAACATTGACAAGATGTTTGCCCATCGCATGTGCTTCTCAGACAACTTCGTCTGTGTGAGAAAATATCGCAAGGTTTGATGATCCGTTTGGACAACAAAATCAGTCCCTGGCAAATAGTGTTTCCAACTAGTGAGAGCATGAATTACTGCCAGCAATTCTTTCTCATAGACTTGCATGTTTCTTTCAGTCTTCAAAAGAATTCTGCTCTCATATGCGACTACTCGGCCATTCTGCATTAGAACTGCACCAAGACTATGGCCACACGCATCACATTGAACCACAAAAGGTTTAGAAAGATCTGGCAAAATAATTACCGGATCTGAAGTCAGCTTCTCTTTCAAGTGTTTGAACGCTAAAATTTCCTTGGCTGTCCACTTGAAAGTAACTCCTTTTCCTTGCAGTGCATGGAGTGGAGAAGCAATCTCAGCAAAATTTCGGATGAACCTCCTGTAATAGGAACATAAGCCTAGAAAGCTTCGAATGTCATGTACGGACTTCAAGTCTGGCCATGACCTAATTGCTTCCACTTTAGCGGGATCCATGCGTACCCCATCCTTTGAAACAATGTGCCCAAGGAAGTGAATTTCTTGCAAAAAGAATTCACTCTTCTTCGCATTAATGAGTAGCCTGTTCTTACGTAACTCATTGAAAACTACAGTCAAGTGATCCCTATGCTCCTCTTCAGACTTCGAATAGACAATCATGTCATCAAAGAAGGTACCCACGAAGTTTGTATGTGGTCTAAAAATTCTATCCATCATTCTATTAAACGTGGCAGGAGCATTTGTGAGACCAAATGGCATGACAAGAAACTCATAGAGACCAAATGTTGTCCTGAACGCAGTCTTATGGACATCTTCTGGCCTAATGCGTATCCGATGGTACCCACTCTTTAGGTCTTTTCTTGTAAACAATGACGCTCCCTCAAGCCGATCAAGAATGTCATCTATCCTCGGTATGGGGAACCTATTCTTGATGGTCTTCTTATTCAAGGCGCGCTAGTCAATGCAAATGCGCCATGAACCATCCTTCTTCTGCACTAAGAGTACAGGCGAACAAAAAGGGGATAAACTGGGCTGAATCAGCCCCTTCTCTAAAAGCTCGTTGACCTGACCCATAATCTCTTTCTGTTGGGCTGCACTAACCCTGTATGGTGGTCTATTCGGTGGACTAGAACCTAGCACAAGATCTATAGTATGATCCTCAGGTCTCTCAGGAGGTAACTCCCCTGGCAAAGAGTCCAAAAAACAATCACTGAAACCACTCAAAAGAGTTGACCTGTCTTTATCTAAGGTAGACAAATTAGATACAACTTGAGGTACTTCTTTTGCAAAGATCAAGTACGCAGAAAGATGATTCTTTATTACAGATGAAATAGCAGAAGCAAAAACAACTGGAATAGACTCGCCTTTAAGCTTTACATCAAGGACATGAGTCTTTCCTCTATGTACAAGGGTAATCTTTTTGTTGTAAGTATCCACCATAGCATGCAACCTGTAACACCATGGGATACCCAATAACACATCACAGCCCTCAAGCGGCATAATATGAAATTCTTCCGCATCCACATAGCTCTAAATGTGCAGACGAAGCTTTCCCAGAATGGGAGTAACAGGCTCTGAATGTCCTGGGCATGCCAAACCTGCTTCGCCTGTCATACCCATCTCCTCTGCACGAATGCCCAACTTTGATGCCAATTCTGGTGATATGAAATTTGCACGGGCTCCTGGATCAAAGAAAACCAGCACTGTCTGGTCTCTAACTTTGCCCCAAGCTCTGCACAGCTCCGTGGCATCTGTGTTTGGCTGATCTCCAACCAAATCTGGAACAAGTCCTGCACTCGGCTTTGGCTTCTTCCCTTTATGGTCTGACTTGTCATCCTTATCCTGTGACTTCTTCTGTGGGCACTCATTTGCAAAGTGTCCTTCCTGTTCACGAATGTAGCATTTCTTGGCCTTCCTAAGAGCTTTCCTTTCTTGAAAAGTTTTGCCAAAAAAATGCCTTTTTTGTCCTTGTCCTCGTTCCGAAGAAGATTTAGATTGCTTCTTGGACGTATCAGCTTCTTCAGTGGAGGGCTTCTTTGCAGGAGACTCAGAAGGCTTTGCTGCAACATTGCCCTTGGCTGTAAACTGTTTGCCCTGGGCCCCTTTCTTGTAGCTATTAAATCCATCGGAATCTCCCTTCGACAGATTGTTGGCCACTCTTGCATTCTCTATCAATTGAAACATATTCATGACAGTAGTCTTTGTGCAGTAGTCCCTGATTTTCTTGGGCAATCCGCAACAGTACTTCTCAATTTGTTCTGACAAAGGCACAAACCTGTAAGAGGTGACTCGCAACAGTGCGGCCCAAAACCGTTTATTGTACTCTTCCAGATCCGCACACCGTTTACCATTCAACTCGTGCCATTCCGTCATCACATCCACTTCAAAAGTGTTTGTCAACCATGCAGGCGCAAAAAGTTGTTTGAATTGGACCCACATTGTTGGGGCTTGACCTTGGTTCAACAATGCGGTCCACCATTGAAGCGCATTCCCTTTCAAGAAAGTGGCAGCCTTGCCTATCTTTGAAGATTCCGTGAAGTTGCCTCCAGCATAAGCTGCATCGAACTGTTGTATGAAGGTCAAAGCCTTTAATTGGTCCTCAGTTCCTTTGAAAGTTTCAAACTTCACTCCCTGCCCACCTTCCTTGTAATCCTTAGGCTGACTCAAAGGAGCCACATTATCATAAACAGGTGCCTGTAACAGTGGTGCTCCATGAGTGTTCATTCCAGCACTTGCATCAATTGTTTTCCCTGTCATATCTGCATTTTGTACGTATGGCTGCGAAAAACCAACCATACCAAATTGTGTTCCAGGCACTCGAAACTGGCCATAGGCACCCTGAAAACCTGGTTGGACACCCATGTTCGCGTACATAGGGTTACCCATGCCTGTTTGCATTGTCCCAAACACATTCCCTGGCATATAACCTGTGGAAGGTCCAGCCATAGCTTGAAACACTGAACCACCTCCAAAATAACCAGGATAAGTATTAGGTAATGGAAGGGTCTGACGCATAGCCTGTTCATTGCTCCCTTGACCATTCATAAATGGTTCCTGTCCAGCTAAAGCAAGTTGCTTTGGATCATTGGACACCGCTAGTTGCTCAACCACATGGGCTTTTCCTCGAGCATCATGAGTCCTCTGCGCATTGGAAATCTCCTTTTCCTGCAACGGCTCAGTCATGCCCTGTGTAGGAGGCTGAAAACCCTGTGTCGGAGCCTGTAAGAATTCCTGCATCCTCGGGTTGTTAGCCAACTGCTGAAACATGTCCATGCAATAACGGAGTTGAGTTCTAAGCAACCTGTCCTCTTCTTGAAGAGTTGAAGGAATTTTCTCATTGCCATGTGAGGAAGATCCCTCTTCAGGTACTTGGTCTCTCTTCTCTGCCATATCGACTAGCTCTGTGTTGCTTTCACCCACAACAATCCACGCTGCACTTTTTGAAGAAAAAGTGACTATCCCGTCGATGGAACCATATAACCGGCCTATACAACGTAGAGGGCGGTACTATTTCAATTACCTGTTAACTTTACACAGAGCACTCTGAAGGGAAGAGAACACAGTTGCGTCCAGCGCTAGAATGTCACTGCGCACACGAGACCGACACCCTGTAGGCCCCAAAGACTGGCGCCCCTTTCGGTATTTCTTTAATTTAGAGAGAGGGAATTACAAAAAGAGAGTCCTTGGAAGATAACACCTGCATCCAGCTAGTACGCTCCAGATTCAGCAGAATTTCGACAACATAACGACACCGAAATTCATCTGAATCAGTTTCCAAGCTCAAGACTCTATCCCACTGGCGTTATCCCTCAGTCGGGAGCACAAAACAGTAAATTCCAGGTCGCTGTAATTTCTGGTTCAGTCCTGTTTTTGACCTGATTTGGGCACACGACGGTCCCTACACTGTTCCCTGCACCTTGGGCTTGGTGCCCCTTGATTCTGGAAGCATCCCGGCCACAAAACAGTCTCAAAACAGAGTAAAAACAGCAAGCAAACAGTGCTGAATTTACTGCGCAATCGAGAGGTTATCACCCTCTCGTGGACCTGCTTTGGTGCAGCAGCTAGCTACACCGGTTCCTGAGCAAAGAGGCTCTTGCCTCGGCATGAAAGCATATTTCCCCACAACTGTACATAGGTCAAATGAGAAGCCCACTAGTGGGGCATAACATACTGTACGTAGGGCAGAAAGAGAGCAGTATGTACCGTGCAGGGCATCACTCCCGTCACCATACTGTGCATAGAGGACAAGGTAAGCATTCCATAGCTTCTATACCTGCTACAATCCACCTGAGGCTGAAAATGGCGCCCCCTTTGTTGATATGCAGCTCGTTTTTGCCTCCCAGAGTGGCAGAATCGCTTACAGGCTGACACGTCGCCCAGTTTCCGAGTTTGGGCTTTCCTTGCTAAAAATATCTCAATCGGTGCGTCAGTTGACTTGGCAACAGAGCAATAAAATGTTCCCCTTGTCATTCTAGAGCTAATGACGCGAACACATTTTCCGGTCAAAAATAGCAGTTCCCTAAATTTTAGGAGATGCTTCCATGGCGTCCCTATCGGTCTCCTGACCATCATTGAAGACTACCATTTGACCAACATCTACAATGTGGGTTAATTTACTGGCCCCTTTCAACTTATAAAGTTACAGTGACTTGACAAGTGGCCCAAATTCCAATTTGGCGCACACGAGCTTCCATACTCATCAGAATTCAGTGCTAACTGGCCCGGGCAGTCCCTGTCTAACCGACCTAGATCCTCGATGTGAGAAACCCATTTGGCTGCAGCCGTTTCACACTGGCCATGCAATGTCCACTTGCACCTTTTCAAGGGTTGCGGGACAAACAAGTAAAAATAAAATAAATATATCTAATACTTATTTACGGAAGGCAACACGAAAAATACACCTTCTGGTGACACAATCCATGCCTCACATCAGTGGATAGAGGTGGGAGACAGCCTACAAACAGGAGACACGCTCAGAGCACAGAGGGCGGGGCTCAGGGGGAGTGGCAGTGTTATTTAGAGAGGATTTGCAGCCACTGATACATATAGCCCGCAGGGACGAGCAGGCTAGGTACATGTGGGTGAGACTGAAATCAGAGATAGGGAGATACCTCTATCTAGCTATTTGCTACTTTCCCCCGAGTACATCAGTTTATGCATCACCCAGAGGACAGTCCCCTTTCTCTATTTTGGATGATGACATATGGGAGTTCTCTAGGAATGGTGACATTATCATCCTAGGGGACTTCAATGCTAGGACTGCCCATCACCACACAGTGTTTTATGATACTTCAGAGGAGATGCTAAGAGAGCTAGATGTTGCAGAGACGGGCCTTTCTAGACTATCACACGATGTGGAATATACTGAGTATGGGCGACACCTGATAGACATGGGCACTGCACATGGATTGGCCATCTTGAACGGCCTACAGAGATTTCCTGCTGCTGCTGCGGGAGGTTTTACATGCTTGACATGGAGCCAGCACTGTGGACTATGTCATGGCACAGCCGAATCTCATCTCTAGTATCTAGGATCTCACAGTTGGGCCCAGACCGGTCGGGGTGGCAGTGGATCATGCTCTGGTGTCGATGACCATCTCTTCCAGTTAAGTGTAGCACACAGGCCACGAGTAGCAGCCCCCACTCGCTACACATTCACATGGTAGACGGATTCTGTATACATGGACGGAATCTACAGACGCCTATGCACTGAGGACCCGGGGCGACCTCTGGAGGAGCTAACTACTATACTGACACATACATTACATGAGGCAGCAACAGAAGCATACCCACACACCAAGCCTGAGCAGAGCCACCGATCAGGGAGCATGCCTCAGAACAGCTGGTACGATGAGAAGTGCCGCCAGACTAGAGCCAGACTTCAGAGGGAGGTGTTGTTGGGGGACGTCACTCACACACAGTCACAGATTGACTTCCGACGGTTGGTGCGGCGGAAGAAGAGGGCTTTTTTGGCTCGACTCGAGCAGGATCTATATCAGCTATTCTTGAGTCAGGACTCACGTGAGGCGTGGCGGCTCTTTCATGAGCAGTCCCCTATTTCCTCAGCAGAGACCTGGGGTCAGTACGCATCATCTTTGTACACAGTACCTGGACAGCCGCCCCTCCCCAACCCCCTCGATCCATGCCCACACGCATGTGTCTTTTTCACCGCTGAGATGGTGAAGAAAGCTATTGACAGGATGAAGACTGGGAGAGCATATGATCATGATGGCCTAGTCGTTGAGCATTTCATGCATGCCAAAGACCTACTAGCAGAGCTTCTAGCAGTTATGTTTAACCGTGCCATGTGTGAGGGCCTACCGGACACTTGGAGCCTATCTACGATCGTACCTATCTTCAAATCAGGAGACCCCATGGAGCCTGGGAATTATCGCACTATTATGATTGGGCACACACTAGCACGGTTGTATGCATCCATTCTTGAGCAACAGCTGAGTAGATGGGCAGAGAGGGAGGGAATACGTGCAACTGGGCAGGCAGGATTCAGGAGAGGCTTCTCTACTCTTGACCATATCCTGACACTCAAGGCCATCATCGAGGAAGGCAGATCTCATGGGAGACGGATCTATTGTAGCTTTGTGGACTTCCGCAAAGCTTTCGACACAGTACCCAGAGCTAGACTGATGCGCAGATTACAGGAAATGGGAGTACCCACAGAACTCATTTGGGGGACCATGGCATTGTACAGATCAGTAGTAGGGCATGTACGCACCCCGGAGGGACTTTCTACACCGGTTCACTCCACTATCGGGGTGAAGCAAGGCTGCCCGCTCTCTCCTACTCTTTTCGGTATGTATGTGGATGAGGTTTCTGACTACATTGACAGCAATGAGGATAAAGGTGCTCAGTTGGCAGGGACATGGATTCCACTTTTGTTATATGCTGATGACATAGTGTTGATCTCCAAATCCCCAAAGGGAATGCAACGTCAATTGGATGCTTTGCATACGTTTGCCCACGAAAGTGGTTTATCTGTCAACCTGGGTAAAACCAAGGTTATGGTGGTTAATACCACCCCGCAGTGGATCAGGAGGTCAGCACCTACATTCACATACGGCCAGGAGACTGTGGAGTACACAAACGCTTACACTTAAGTACCTTGGAGTGGTTTTTAGCGGACTTGCATTCTCACTCAGAAGAGCAACTGAGACCAGACTTACTAGAGCCCACGTAGCATTGGGTAGATTGGAGAGGATGTGTTCGCAGGTTCAGTTTCAGGAGCCCCGGACGAAGCTCTGGCTCTTTGACACCTTAGTGGCTTCAGCATTGCTCTATGGAACCGAGATATGGGGACCTTCATTGGATCACCATGGGAGGCCGGGTCGCACAGACGGATGGGGGAACATGGAGAAACCTCTCGTCTCTACGATCTCACGGCTCATTAGAGCCAAGGCATGAGTACCACGAGCCATTATCCGAGCAGAGCTAGCCGGCCCCCCACTAGTGGTGGAGGCGCTCACCAGATCAGTCTCCTTCATAAACCGCACATGGGAACTTCCTAAAAACAGATACGCTCGCATAGCACTTGAATCCTCTCGACTGTTAGCCATACAAGGAGATACAACATGCTGGTATGGTAAGATGGATGCTACGGTTATTCATTCTTGGTTGCATCAATTTAATGCTTATTTTGCGACAACTAAGAAGATAGGAAATAGCAAAGTTTTGAGAAAAGCTATGTACCTTGTCGGTGATGCCATCAATTGGTACCACGCATGGCAAGAGGCACAGCTAGCCGCGCACCTAGAGAAAGCCGACAAATTCACGCCCCTTTCCTTCAATTGGGTTGATTTCCAAGACAAGCTCAAGGGGCAATTTATGCCACCTCAGTACCTCGCACGATTGAAGGACGATTGGCGCGCTATCAAGCAAAATGGTATGCCGGTTATGTCTTTTTCTAATCGTGTTTTGCAATTAGGTACCCAATTACGCAAGTCGGATGATGAACGCAAAGAGGCATTCCTTTTCGGATTAGACGACTATATCAAGTTTGATGTAGAAATCTTCGATCCAATCGATCTCAACAAGGCGGTAGCGATTGCTCTAACACAGGAGATGAAGCACAACAAGGGAAAGCCTAAAGAGAACAAGACTTCCACAAGTACCTCGCAGACTTCTCAGAACCCTCAGAAGAGTAAGAACGGTAAGAATGGTAAGAATGGTAACTCTTCTAACCAATCTTCCAACAGTCTCTCAGAAAAGAATTCTTCCAATGAATCTAAGGGTAAGGCTAACACAATTGCTAAACCTAAGCTTACTCCAGATTATAAGGTAGCACAAGGAATTGTAGGACGATACATCACATCGGAAGAGCAAAGCACTTATTCTAAGGAATGTTAGGTGCAACGGAATGATTGTTTGTGCTTTGCTCAAGATGAGTGCTCCAAACTGTGCTCAAGGTTCCTTTTAGTTCTTATAGAAAGGAGAGCCTTCCGTTCTTAGCGGAAAGTGCTATGATCACGAACAAAGTGAATGGACACTGTGCGTGCAAGTGCATGAGACTGAGAGATAGAGAGAAGAGAGATACGACACTAGAGACGTTGTAAAACCCTCTTCCGAAGGCCCCACTCTCGTCGCGAGAGTGGTCTACTTTTTTATTGCACAAAGTGGTACAATGACGATGCAATGGACTGATGCAACCTGGGACTATGCCGATGACGATGACGGTGATGATGACGACGACTTGATGGCTGGAATCTGAGAGCTTCTACCTGCTGAATTTCGGGACTGTTTCGGTGGCTGAAAATGACTGTTTTGGATGCGTTTTTATGGGCTGAAATTGGGGGATCTTCTGCAGCCACTTACGCTAAATCTGCTGTGTTTCTATCTGCTGAAATCTGCGTTTTTGGTACTGCTGAAAATCTGCGGTATTAGGGCTGATGTCGCTGACTGAAAACGCTGAGAACTTGCAAGCTTGCTGGCATTTTTGGGCTGAAAACGCTGATGATGACTGTAGCGTTTTTGGCTTAAAAACGCTAGGGCTGTCCACTGCTGGCGATGGGAAGAATCTGCAAACTCTAAGATGCCGATGGTGATGGAGATCATGCATAGGATGGAAACGCCATGGATCTGGATACTGTTGCCGTAGCGGGAACTGTCAAGACAGAAAACGCTAGGGGTGTTGAGGGGTTACTGCTGAAAAGTTGCCCGTTGAGCGGGAAGCTCTTGTTGCCTCTTCTACCAGAAAGTGCTAACTTGGGTTTGCTTATATATTAACTTAGCAAAATTGCCCTACCTACTTTTGTTGGAAAGTCACTTAAAAATAATAAGTGAAAATAACCAAAAATAGGAAAAATAGGCTAAATGCACTGGAAAATTCCCCTAACTGAATCTGATGGATTCTGAAGGGAATACTCATGATCATGCTGTGTGCAACCGGAGGATATGCATCTACACCCAGTGACTGGGCATGCACGGTCTACGAATACTCACAAAAGTGCCAGATCATTGCTAATCTAGACTTGACTGGACTGACTGAACCCTGATCATGCTGTAGCTTGTCCACGGACACATAGGGTTAGATGTGTCACGTGACATCCCCTCCTTTTCAAAGTGAGGTACTGGTACCGAATTGTATGGCGTCGAGGGAGATCGCCAATAGCATCAGGAATCCTGGAAGGGACTCTTCGCCGGCCCACTCTTAAGTGTGGGTCGTGCAGTACTTGAACTTCATAAAGGTTTGCAACGCTTGCTTCTTTGGGCCGCGCCAAAAGCGACACAAAGTCTTATGTGGCTCCTTCGATGCTTCAACTTTATCTAGAGTCCTGCTTCTTTCTTCTTCAAGAATCTCCATGGCTGAAAATTCCTGAAACCATCTCCAACACAAAACCATGAACATACCCATTCCATGTAAAGTGAAGGAAAAAAATATTGTCTGTTCTAAAAACTGTGTATGCAATGTAGATGAACATAGAGACTGAGTGACAAACCATTCATCAAACACATGCAAACAATGAGATCGAATCTTTTCTGTTCGATCGAAATCAATCAACTGTGGAAAATCACAATGGAAATACCCATGCTTGGTGGTCATACTATCATGTGCTCTTTCTACAACTGTGTCATGCCAAGAAGAGACATGGAATGTGACTTCCTTACATACATGCTTTTCAGCTTTTCACGAAAAATCTGCATACATTCGTGCTCCTCCATGAGAGAAATGTGCTCAACATACAGTATGCCATGCCGAGGAAAAGGGATCACATAACGATGTTGACTAAAATACAGGAAACCGTCACGAATGAAACACTCGAACAATGCGCGCGTATCAATCATGCGAACACATAATACTTCCTGTGAGGGTTCTTTGGACCTAGGCTCGAGCGCCAAGATCACTTCTTCATGAATGATCAAATCGTCCTGTGGGGGTTCTTTGGGATCTATCGAATCTTCTTGTGGGGGTTCTTTGGACCTCGACTCGAAGTCAAGATCGATTCTTCGTGATTGATCGAATCTACAACGAGGTTAGCTTCGCTAGAAAAAGCATCCACTAACACATCATCCTTGTGAACAATCACATCATCTTCATGCAACTCATCATGCTTGTGAGAAATCACATCTTGATCATGCAAATCATCATGCTTGTCATTGTCATCCAAATCATTATGCAAATCATTGGCAATCAAATCATCATCATGCTTCACACAATCATGCAAATCCTGTGTATCATGCTTTGGAGAAGAAGAGACTGAGACAGTCTCCTTTCCCCAAATCTCTTGCATCTGTGCCTGAACTTGAGAATAGAGTCGCCAAAACTCTTTGTTTTGTTGGTCGCTCTGTTCTTGTATTGCTTTTCTTTCTGCGTGTTCTAACTTTCTTTCCATAAACAACTGCTTCAACTCCTCCATAGGAGTTAGTGCAATCTTTGTCGTAGATGGGGAAGGGTCGGAAAAACCTCCTGGTGGGGAAAATTCTTCTTCGCCTCTCTCATGCTCATCACCTCCAAGTGAAGTATGCATTCCGCTTCGAGTGATGACCATTCTGCAATCGTGGGTTCTTAAGTTCACGAGGAACTTGAGTTCTTGGGGGCCTTGGATTCTTGAGGTTTTCTTTTACTTGCAAACCGCATTTGAGAAGGATCTTCTCTTTACCCGAGTTCTACTCTTTTCCGCGGGCGCACCCCTTGGTGGGCTTGCGCTCACACCAAGGTTGCTTTTTCCCACCTCACGTCGATTGGCTGGCCACTAAGTGCACGGTCCGCTCTCAATGAGTGAAAAGAGACACAAGGGGAGGCTGGACAAGCCCTTCTTTCTTGGGATTCCTGTCACTCTTCAACAAAACACGATTAGGAATCGACACGCCCAAAGTAAACTTGGGTTCGTGCGACCTCAACAAGCAAAAAAAAAACTTGTGGTTCTTGTGGTTCTTTCCTTGAGTGATACAGAACACTGTCAAAGCTCTGATACCAATGTTAGGTGCAACGGAATGATTGTCTGCGCTTTGCTCAAGATGAGTGCTCCGAACTGTGCTCAAGGTTCCTTTTAGTTCTTATGGAAGGGAGAGCCTTCCGTTCTTAGTGGAAAGTGCTATGATCACGAACAAAGTGAATGGACACTGTGCGTGCAAGTGTATGAGATTGAGAGATAGAGAGAAGAGAGATACGACACCAGAGACATTGCAAAACCCTCCTCCGAAGGCCCCACTCTCGTCGCGAGAGTGGTCTACTTTTTGATTGCACAAAGTGGTACAATGACGATGCAATGGACTGATGCAACCTGGGACTATGCCGATGACGACGACGGTGATGACGACGACGACTTTGTTGAGTGCTTTGGGCTAGGCTATGGAGCCATGGCGTGCTACAGCAAAGAAAGCGAGAAGAGGAGAGAGAGCAGAGACTCGACTTGCAAAACAACACAGAACACGCTATTCTTTGATTGAGAGTCAAGTAAATAAAGCTACAAAAACAATGCAAAACTTGAGTTCTAAGTGAAGCTAGCTTGCATGCTCTAGGGGACAGTGCCCACGGGCTTAACATACCTAATAATCCCCCCCTCAAGCCCGAACTAGACAGACCTTCTCATGATACCTCGAGTTTTTGGTGTACTCGTCAACCGTGAGTTTTAGGTTCTCTCACAACCAAGGATTTCTGGTGTATCCATAACCTGGTGCTATGATAAGAAACCCCCCCTTGAGCAGATAGGGTGTAGGTCAAAAAATTAGCTACCAATAGATGGAGTTTTTGGTTCACTGCCAAACCTTGGGTTTAAGGTGTACCCAGTAACCTCATGAGAAGTAGGACAAAATAGGACTTGAGAACAAAAACTGATAAATTGGGAGGTCTTATCACTTATGTGTGGCAGTGTCTATAGCCCGTACAATTTATTTTGACTAAACAACATGAAAAGAGTTGATCTAAAAAGCTTCCTCGTCAACAGAATATAATGGAAATTCAGTGTCTCCCTCAACCACATGAATTTGATTTTTACCCTTTTGAAAGCATCTATTTGACGGATGATTTCTTTTACCACAGTGAACACAAGGATTCTTCTTGAAACAGTCTTTCGTCTGATGATTGTTGCGCCCACAAATGGCACAAGATCTGGTTCCATTGAATGGTCGAGATGAAGCTGCTGTAGCAGCACATTTAGTGACTGCATATGCACTGGAAGAATCAGAAGAACTGGTGAGGGATACAGCATTCGAGACTATGTATGCACTAGGAAAAATAGTAGAATTGGTACTAGGTACCCTGCGTTCTTCTTCCTGCAATGAATTGATGATACCATCCAAGGAGGGCAGCGGATCTTTCTCTTTTAAAACAGTAACAATCTGATGAAATTTGTCAGTCAAACTTTTTAACAAAATGGCTATGAGATCTTCTTCTGGTACTGGAGCTTCGACATAAACAAGTTGAGTTTTAATACTCTTCAGTCTATTAGCTAAGGCTGCAATGTTTTCATCTTCACACATGCGGATGAAATATAATTCCATTTTTAAACTCATTTTTGTATATTTAGCTTTGGCACCAAAAAGCTTCTCTAACTCTATCGAGGCAGCACTTGAAGAATCAACATCGTCCAAATAATGAATAAAATCGTCTTTCTAAGGAGGTTAAAATGATACCAAAAGCTTGTTCGTCTTTCCTTTGTAGCTCAGCAGATAATGCCCTTGTAACTGCAGCGAATGTGCCAGATTCATCGGCTGCGAGAGGCTTGACCACGTTCCATAAGTTTTTTCGCATCAAATAGCCTTTAACTTTGATCTACGAAGTGTGGAAGCCGGATCCATTGAACTTGTCGACTTTTGATGCCATATTCGATATGCAAATGATAGCTTGGTCGTGTTTGTTATGCTTGCGAAGAATGATCGTCGATCTTTGTTAATGGAATTCGAATTACCTTTTAACATATCAGTGGATCCGTAGCATAAAATAACCAAGAAGAACCGGCAACGACTGATCTTCCAAGAAAAACGTGACATAGCCTTCAATAATTGCAACTCCGCTTTATAGATTAAAATCGCCAAAACAAAATGCTGGAATCTTTGTGTGCACTTGGAGATTGCTGTAATGAATCCATGCGTAATTGCCGATATTTCCGGGGCTTTGAATGTGAGATCTGCCTCTTAATTGAAGAGGATAGACAAAAGCTTGGACGGCCAGTTGAAATAAGTGTGAAAATCAACACATAAAATAAACTTCTGCAACACAGCAATGGCGCAGGCGACAGTCGGAGCAACACAGACGCTCACGGCGCGCTGTACAGGCCGAACTGGGAGCAGTTCAAGTTCCAGAATTTGTTGCTTAGGCGAGGGCAACGCTGTTAATGCAATTTGATGTAAGTCGACATGTTGCTCCCTCCTTCCGTAAGCGACTGTACCCGCGCGTTGCTTGTCGAGCGTTGCTTGTCAAGCGCCGAGGCCTAGTAAGGCTCTAATACCAGTGTTGAGTGCTTTGGGCTAGGCTATGGAGCCATGGCGTGCTACAGTAGAGAAAGCGAGAAGAGGAGAGAGAGAAGAGACTCGACTTGCAAAACAACACAGAACACGCTATTCTTTGATTGAGAGTCGAGTAAATAAAGCTACAAAAACCATGCAAAACTTGAGTTCTAAGTGAAGCTAGCCTGCATGCTCTAGGGGACAGTGCCCACGGGCTTGACATACCTAACAGACTTGATGGCTAGAATCCGAGATCTTCTAACTGCTGAATTTCGGGACTGTTTCGGTGGCTGAAAATGACTGTTTTGGATGCGTTTTTATGGGCTGAAATTGGGGGATCTTTTGCAACCACTTAGGCTAAATTTGCTGCGCTTCTATCTGCTGAAATCTGTGCTTTTGTTACTGCTGAAAATCTGCGTTATTAGGGCTGATGTCGCTGACTGAAAACGCTGAGAACTTGCAGGCTTGCTGGCGTTTTTGGGCTGAAAACACTGATGATGACTGTAGCATTTTTGGCTGAAAAACGCTAGGGCTGTCCACTGCTGGCGATGGGAGGAATCTGCAAACTCTAACATGCTAATGGTGATGGCGATCATGCATAGGATGGAAACGCCATGGATCTAGGTACTGCTGCCGTAGCAGGAACTGTCAAGACAGAAAACGCTAGGGGTGCTGAGGGGTTACTGCTGAGAAGTTGCCTATTGAGCGGGAAGCTCCTGTTGCCTCTTCTGCCAGAAAGTGCTTACTTGGGTTTGCTTATATATTAACTTAGCAAAATTGCCCTACCTACTTTTGTTGGAAAGTCGCTTAAAAATAATAAGTGAAAATAACCAAAAATAGGGAAAATAGGCTAAATGCACTGGAAAATTTCCCTAACTGAATCTGATGGATTCTGAAGGGAATGCTGATGATCATGCTCTGTGCAATCGGAGCATATGCATCTACACTCACTGACTGGGCATGCACGGTCTACGAATAGACTCACAAAAGTGCCAGATCACTGCTAATCTAGACTTGACTGGACTGACTGAACCCTAATCATGTTGTAGCTTGTCCACGGACACATAGGGTTGGATGTGTCACGTGACAAGGAAGGTCGTTGTTTTCATTGTCACATTAAGGGTCACATAAAAAGAACATGTCCTAAGCTTGAATCGAATGAATCTAAAGAATCCACACAACCCACTTCCTCTGTCAATGCAATTAATGATAACACGAGTGTGCCCCAAGTTTCTCATGACCCTCCCATTGATGATTCTCTCATTAAATGTTATGGTCGTATGTCGAGGCAACGTTTTGTCATATTGTTTGACCAGGTAGTATGCATGATGTGATCAGTCCCTCTCTTGTTGAGAGAGCCCGCCTCGAAGTTAGTCTGAGATCTCCTATCGAGGTCTCTGGCTTTCTCCCCGATATGGACGCTCTCATCACGGAGGAGTGCCTTGATGTGTTATTTGCAATTCAACAAGCTGCCTTCACTCGAAGATTTGTTGTCTCTCCTCTCTCAGGATGTGATATGATTTTGGGCATAGTTTCGTGATGCTAACCCTCTCATTATTGGGAGGCTAACACTTCACTCTCAATGCCAAAAGTTATTCTCCCATTGTCATTCATGGAGAGGACATTGTTCATTCTCCATCTCTCATTGCTAATATGCAAGACAAGATTGAACGGTTTCATGAGAAGGAGACTCTCTCAGTCTCTTCTTCTCCAAGGCATGACACACAAGATTTGCATGATTGTGAGCAGCATGATGATTTGATTGATAATAATAAGCATGATGATTTGCATGATCAAGATGTGATTTTTCACAAGCATGAGGAGTTGCATGAAAAAGATGTGATTGTTCACAAGGATGATGTGTTAGTTAATGCTTTTTCTAGCGAAGCTAAGCTCGTTGTAGATTCGATCAATCACGAAGGATCGATCTTGGCTATCGAGCCTAGGTCCAAAGAACCCTCACAGGAAGTATTATGTGTTCGCATGATTGATACGCACGCATTGTTCGAATGTTTCATTCGTGATCGTTTCCTATATTTTAGTCAACAATAGACACAGATGGAGGCTCCAGCTTCGCCACAGAGGGCGCCAGAAGCCCCCTCGCCCGACCCCGCTGAGCCCACCATTCGACTTGCTCTCTCGTCGACAGAGCAAGCGAGCCTTGCCGCAGAGGTAGAGCGATTGCAGGCGACCTCAGTCATCTGCAAGATTCTCGGCACCCGACCTAGCAGAGGAGAGCTGCGAGACCTTCTCTAGGCCCGCCTTCTCGCTAAGGTGGGCAAGATCTTGGATGTCCAGATTCTCAGACGGGGTTACTATCAGACCGAGTTTGAGACCTCCGAGATGGCGTCCAAGGTCATAGCTATGAGTCCACTAGCCATCCGAGCATCACGTGCCCACTTTCGACAGTGGCGACATGGTTTTGACCCAGCTTCGGATGTTCTAGTAGAGGAGGTAGACATCCCCATCTAAGTCTGCTTTCCGAGTTACACCTCGTACGGCAGCGTCAGTAGCTGCCAAGGCGGCTGGCATTCCCTCAGTTCGAGTTTTGGTCAGAGATACCCACACGCTCCCGAAGGTTATCCATTTACCTCGGGTGAGTGGGGGTTGGTTTCAACAGAGTGTGGAGTACTCGGGCCTCCCGAACCAGTGCTTCATTTACCGACAGATGGGCCATCTAGCGAAGGCCTGTCCACGGAGGAGGCCGCGACCTGCACCACAGCCTCAGCCTCAGCCCCAGCCTGCCAGGGTTGGCCCACAGCCACAGTCAACGGCACAGCGCACACATGCAGAGCCACACTTCGAGCCTGGGACTCCAACAAAGGAGGGGTGGCAGCAGGCCCGTGGTCGACGACGCCAGGGGCCACAGCGTCAGCCTGGCACTCAAAGTGGCCCTCAGATGCCTACTCAGCAGCAGTGGGTTCCCACGGGGAACCGCTTTGGTCCTCATGAGCAAGAGGAGATCCCTGCGCCAGCCCCCACCTCCGCTTCACCCTCGGCAACCTCTCTCTCCCCCAGAGTTACCTCCCTCTTCCTCATCCTCCCCCCCGCCTTCAGCTCCTGTCGCCTCTCCACCCCACCCCTCTACCTCTGTCACCCCATCCCGCCCCTCTTCTCCTTCGCTCCCCCCAGCTCCTTCTCCCCCCCCCGCCCCCCCCCCCCCCCCCCCCCCCCCCCCACCCCCCTGCTCCAGTTCCACAGTCGACTCAGGAGACTGGTCCTTCTCCGGCGGCTAGGAGATCTCTTGGCAACGCCTTTGCCACGAGTCGCCTAGCGAGAGAGGGTCAGCCCTTCTTACGGCCCCCTGTGCAGATTCAGACATCTTCCCTTCCAGCTTTCCCTCGGGGTCTGACGAGCATTGACTTCTTTGCTGATACGCAGTGTTTGCCTTGCTATGTATACATTCATGAGGACTCCTAGACAGAGGAGGTTGCTTTACGCATGGCTCGCTCTGCTTGGGCTTGGGCTAGGCACTCACTGCAGTCACACCTATCTAGAGGACGCTCGGATGCGAATTACTCCCCATCCAAGCCAGCCTTGAAGATAGCCCGTCTTGTTGCTGCGGCAGCATCTGTTCTCTCTCGCTCCCTATGAGGATCGTTTCATGGAACGTGCAGGGACTAGGTGGGCCCTAGTTTCAGCGACAGCGCAGCCGATTGCGTCAGGAGCTTCAGCGTTGTCTTGTGGGAGGAGAGATTGATCTCCTTATGCTTCAGGAGCACCATTTGTGTGAGAGCCGCATTCGGTGATGTGGTCAGATTTTGCGTGGACGATATGATACCTTTTGGGCAGTTGCTTTTGGACCTGGAGGCATCCAGGGTGAGGTATGTATGACTATTGCGGACTCATTGCAGCAAGCCATTGTGGACAGAGGGATTATTGTGCCAGGCAGGGCTCAGTGGATTACTATGCAGGTTCAGGGTGGCCTTGTGGGTTTCCTGAACATCTATGCGCCCAATGTGGCGAGTGCTCGTGCAGAGTTTTGGTCATAGATTGTTGAGTCTTTGCCGCAGGCCGATCATTGGTGTATAGGAGGGGACTTCAACATGTTGGAGGACCCTTCTGACAAGATTGGTGGCAGCCATGCTACTGTGCATGGAGTCGAGTTGGCAGCTTGGGAGAGGTTGTGTATGACCTTGAGGGTCTCGGATACATGGCAGCACTCTCGTTTTGTGAGGCCCCCATACAGTCTTGCCTTCTCTAGATCGGACCGCAGAGTGGAAGCAGTGAATCTATCGCGGATAGATCGCTTCTACACTAGTGACCACTTCAGTGACTTGGGGGGATCAATGGGCATCCTGGCAGGGACCTCCTTCTCGGACCATGCACCAGTGATCCTCACAGTGGCAGACAGACAGAGGAGTGGGAACACGATGCTTCGCATCCCAAAGAGGGTCTTGTTGGACTCAGCACTCAAAGAGAGGGTAGAGGCTCTCTGGACAGAGGGTATGGACAGCCAGGATTCACCTGCAGACAGAGTGGCCTCAAGCCTAGCTCAGCTTAGCCACTTCTTTCTTCAGGAGTCCCTTGCTCGCCGGGCTGCAACGAGAGAGGCGGAGCACCGTCTCAGACAAGACATTGCTTCACTACAGAGGATGCAGGAGCAGCATCCAGACAATCCATGGTTGGAGGAGCAATTACAACAAGCTCGACAGGAGCTTGCTAGCACAGAGGAGAGGCGTCATGAGTTTGCCTTCCACCAACAGACATCTCAGTGGACTCAGGTGAATGACAGAGTGACTGGTGCCTTTTTCGAGATAGTGGGACCTCGGCACTCGCATGCCAAGGTCAGTCAGTTAAGGAGGCCCGATGGGTCAGTTGGTTGTGAGCCCGAGGATATGCGTACAGTTGCTATTGACTTTTATCGTGAGTTACTGTCGGCTGAGCCCCAGTGAGAGCGGCAGGATGCATGCAAGGAGCAGGTTTGGGCACAGATGCCATGTCTTGTAATTGAGGAGATGCGCCAGAGGCTAGAGATGCCACTCCAACTGGAGGAGCTGCACACAGCTCTTAGGGCCCTCCCCCGTGGTAGCTGTCCAAGTGAGGATGGGTTGACTCCCAGCTTTTTCTTAGAGTATTGGGACCTGCTTAGCCCAGATCTCTGTAGTGCTTTTCAATTCATTTTACACACAGGAGTGATGCCTGACAGCATGAGCGAGGGCCTGATCTACCTCATTCCCAACGAGGGTGGCTCCTTGGATGAGATTCAACAGTGGCGCCCCATCACCATCCTCAACTCAACCTACAAAATTCTTGCCAAGGCTCTGAGTTTGAGGATTCCGCCACTTTTAGAGTGCCTTATGCATGGGACTCCGACAGGTTTTGTCAAGGAGCGCAGTATCCTTGACAACATCTTTACTTTCTGGGAGGCTTCTGCCCTGGCACGGCTCCGTAGTGAGGACCTCGTGATTCTTCTTCTCGATTTTGAGAAGGCATACGACAGAGTTGACTTCAACTCGGACTTTCTAGAGGGCACTCTGCGCAGGATGGGCTTCTGAGATGCTTGGATCAGACGAGTGTCAACCCTGTACAGACACGCTCACAGTCAAGTGCTTTTGGCAGGAGGTAGAGGTGACCGCTTCATGCTTACTCGCTCAGTCAGACAGGGCTGTCCTCTTGCCCCCTTTCTCTTTCTGTTCTATGCGGAGGCGATGAGCAGATTTTTGGTGTCACAGCACGTTGGTCTACGGGGCTTAGCACTCCCTATTCGGGGAGATGAGCTATTGGACGCTAAGTTTGCCGATGACTCAGCCTTGTACTTGGATGGCCACGAGGCCGATCTTCACAGTTGTGAGCAGGCTTTGGAGACTTTCTCTTGTGCATCGGGAGCACTGATCAACTGGAGAAAGACAGTGGCTTTCTCGGTTGGTAGTGCTCATGTGCTAGATTGGATGCCAGGAGAGGGTTTCAGGTGGATTCCCCAAGGGACTGCAGTACGGTACTTGGGTTGTCAAGTTGGTCTGGACTTGTCTCCCGAGCAACAGATTGCTCCTCTTCTCCTGTTCATCAGGAAAAAGTTGTTACACTGGAGCTCAGCACGACTTTCTTTGGCTGGTAAAGTAGTAGTTGCCAACCAGGTGTTGTTGGCGACTATGGGGTACATCACTTCCTGTTGGATCTTCTGGAGTTCTTGTATCAGCCAGGTAGAGAGGCTGATCGGGAACTTCCTTTAGTCAGGACGTGACACTCAGATAGCCCGAGCCAAGGTGGCTTGGCAGGCTGTTCTCAGGGAGGGCTTGGAATCATTGATCTAGCACAGCAGAGCACAGCCCTTCTTGGGAAGTTCATAGTTCGAGGACTTCTTCCAGGTGAGGAGCCTTGGAAGGAGTTCTTGCTACAGAGGCTTCGTGCCAGGGTGCCTCAATCATGAGGCCCTTGGCAACCTTCGACCAGATGAATCTTTACAGAGATGCGCAGTTGGTTTGAGCAGGAGACTGGAGGACCGCTTCGCTGTGAGTTTGCTTCGATCTTGGGAGCTCTTGCAGCGAGGCCTGGAGCAGAGACAGCCGACGTGCACGGAGGAGCGCCTATGGAAACCCCTCGTCTGGAACCCCATGGTTAGCACTCAGAGAGGCCACTTGGTTGGTAGTCAACCTCATGTTTCATGGGGTCCCATGGCAGCACGTCCAGTGCGGTCTCTAGGTGACTGGCTAGAGTTCATAGGTTTGTCAGAGGAGGTACAGGGTCTCCAGCTACAGAGCATGAGAGGGGTGCAGAGCATGTGTCAGGACATCTCAGAGTCAGTTCCAGCTGAGTGGCTTATGCCTCTTGAGCCAGTAGCACCCCGGTCGATGGGAGCCTTCACACAACTGGAGGTTCTCATTTCAATCAGGGCCTGCTCAGAGACTGTCCCAGTCCTTTTCTTCGAGCTTCAGGGTGGGAGACGACTACAGCGAGTTGCAGTAGAGGCCCCGCAGGTGGCAGTGCTGTTTCCAGAGGATCCGAGTTGTGGGCATCTGTGGGAGGACTTGCGTCATAGACCCTGACCCAGCAGCTCTTGAGACTGGACATTGGAGGCTTTGGGCTTGGTAGTGTTGTCCACTGGCACGAGTGCAGTGGGATCCTGGTGAGTGGCTATGGAGGGACCCCTTCTCTTCTGTAGACCACCCAGGTGTCCCTTTCTTTCAGTACACTGTTCGGCTTGGACGTCATATTCTTACAGCACAGAGAGAGGTCCGCCCCGCTGCAGCACGTCATTGGCAGGAGGAGGGCCTCACAGTCAAGTTCTTGGCAGCCTTTTGGGAGAGGTTGTGGGACTCCAGATAGTCGAGGCGCATCACCATGTTTCAGTGGTTGGTCGCACACAGAGCTATAGCAGTAGGGAGCTGGCTAGTGCATAGTGTCTCTCGGTCGCATGTGCAGCCTGTGACCACTTGGTGGAGAGTCAACGTCACTATCTTTGGGACTGTCCTTCGGCCCAGCAGGTGTGGCTACGAGTTCTTCAGCTGATGCCTACTCTCTCCGCGGCTAGACAGTACACTTGGGGGGCAGCAGCTTGGTCCACTCTCACGGGCCCGGCACTTCAGTTTGAGCTATCTTCCACCAGCAGGATGATAGTAATACAGGGGGTGCGACCTACACTCCAGCCTGCTAAAGAGCTTAGTCCACAGGAGTGGTGAAGTGAGAGAGAGGAGTGTTGGGAGCTCATCAGTGGCTTGACACTCTGGTTCATCTGACGGGCCCGCTGTTTCCGCATCTTTGAGGCTCGGCCTGTGCCACCAACAGAGACTGTTCGTGACCTTTGGCTAGAGCTGATCCATACTCTCAGAGGACCGCTTGAGGGACTACAGGGCAGCTCCGACCGCATGCGGGAGCGCCGCGAGGCCTTCCTTCAACTCTGGCGCCCTCGGCCTTTCTACACCATTGTCCAGGGTGTGCTCAGATGGCACTACCGTCCACCTCTGTGGCTCTTCCCTCCTCCCATCTCTTGATTTAGCCTCATTGTATATATGTTGTTCTTTCATTGGTAGAGTCTCCCCATCATGTTTGTTGTAGCCCTCTCTTGCAGAGGTCGTTGTAGCCCTATCAACAGTTTTCATTAACTAATAAAAGGATCTTTTTCTCGGAAAATAAAAATAAAAATTGCTACGTTTTTATCTGCTGAAATCTGCGCTTTTGTTACTGCTGAAAATCTGCGTTATTAGGGCTGATGTCGCTGACTGAAAACGCTGAGAACTTGCACGCTCGCTGGCGTTTTTTGGCTGAAAACGTCGACGATGACTGTAGCGTTTTTGGCTAAAAAACGCTAGGGCTGTCCACTGCTGGCCATGGAAGGAATCTGCAAACTCTAACATGCTGATGGTGATGGCGATCATGCATAGGATGGAAACGCCATGGATCTGGATACTGCTGCCGTAGCAGGAACTGTAAAGACAGAAAACGCTAGGGGTGCTGAGGGGTTACTGCTGAGAAGTTGCCTGTTGAGCGGGAAGCTCCTGCTGCCTCTTCTGCCAGAAAGTGCTAACTTGGGTTTGCTTATATATTAACTTAGCAAAATTGCCCTACCTACTTTTGTTGCGAAGTCACTTAAAAATAAAAAGTGAAAATAACCAAAAATAGGGAAAATAGGCTAAATGCACTGGAAAATTCCCCTACCTGAATCTGATGCATTCTGAAGGGAATACTGATGATCATGATGTGTGCAACTGGGGGATATGCATCTACACTCAGTGCATGCACGGTCTACGAATAGACTCACAAAAGTGCCAGATCACTGCTAATCTAGACTTGACTGGACTGACTGAACCCTAATCATGTTGTAGCTTGTCCACGGACACATAGGGTTGGATGTGTCACGTGACAAGGAAGGTCGTTGTTTTCATTGTCACATTAAGGGTCACATAAAAAGAACATGTCCTAAGCTTGAATCGAATGAATCTAAAGAATCCACACAACCCACTTCCTCTGTCAATGCAATTAATGATAACACGAGTGTGCCCCAAGTTTCTCATGACCCTCCCATTGATGATTCTCTCATTAAATGTTATGGTCGTATGTCGAGGCAACGTTTTGTCATATTGTTTGACCAGGTAGTATGCATGATGTGATCAGTCCCTCTCTTGTTGAGAGAGCCCGCCTCGAAGTTAGTCTGAGATCTCCTATCGAGGTCTCTGGCTTTCTCCCCGATATGGACGCTCTCATCACGGAGGAGTGCCTTGATGTGTTATTTGCAATTCAACAAGCTGCCTTCACTCGAAGATTTGTTGTCTCTCCTCTCTCAGGATGTGATATGATTTTGGGCATTCGATGGTTTTGTGATGCTAACCCTCTCATTGATTGGGAGGCTAACACTTTCATTCTCAGTGCCAAAAGTGATTCTCCCATTGTCATTCATGGAGAGGACATTGTTCATTCTCCATCTCTCATTGCTAATATGCAGGACAAGATTGAACGGTTTCATGAGAAGGAGACTCTCTCAGTCTCTTCTTCTCCAAAGCATGACACACAGGATTTGCATGATTGTGAGAAGCATGATGATTTGATTGACAATAATAAGAATGATGATTTGCATGATCAAGATGTGATTTCTCACAAGCATGATGAGTTGCATGAAGAAGATGTGATTGTTCACAAGGATGATGTGTTAGTTGATGCTTTTTCTAGCGAAGCTAACCTCGTTGCAGATTCGATCAATCACGAAGGATCGATCTTGGCTCTCGAGCCTAGGTCCAAAGAACCCTCACAGGAAGTATTATGTGTTCGCATGATTGATACGTACGCATTGTTCGAATGTTTCATTCATGATCGTTTCCTGTATTTTAGTTAGCATCTTTATGTGATCCCTTTTCCTAGGCATGACATATTGTATGTTGAGCACGTTTCTCTCATGGATGAGCACGAATGTATGCGGATTTTTCATGAAAAGCTAAAAAGTATGTATGTGAGGAAGTCACATTCCATGTCTCTTCCTTGGCATGACACAGTTTCCGAACGAGCACATGAAAGTATGAGCACCAAGCGTCGGCATTTCCATTGTGTTTTGCCACAGTCGATTCCTCTAGATCAGAAGAGAAAGATTCGATCTCATTGTTTCGATGTGTTTGATGAACGGGTTGTCACTCCATCTCTATATTCATCTACATTGCATACACAGTCTTTAACGAAGACAAGATTTTTTTCACTTACTTTACATGGAATGGGTATGTTCATGTTTTTGTGTTGGAAATTGTTTCAAGAATTTTCAGTAATGGAGATTCTTGAAGAAGAAAGAAGTAAGACTCTAGACGAAGTTGAAGCATCGAAGAAGCCACGGAAGACTTTGTCTCGCTTTCGACGCGGCCCAAAGAAGCAAGCGTTGTAGACCTTTATGAAGTTCAAGTACCACACGACCCACACATCAGAGTGGGCGGGCGAAGAGTCCCTTCCAGGATTCCCGATGCTATTGGCGATCTCCCTCGACGCCATACAGTTCAGTACCAGTACCTCACTTTGAAAAGGAGGGGATGTCACGTGACACATCCAACCCTATGTGTCCGTGGACAAGCTACCGCATGATCAGGGTTCAGTCAGTCCAATCAAGTCTAGATTAGAAGGGATCTGGCACTTTTGTGAGTCTATTCGTAGACTGTGCATGCCCAGTCACTTAGGGTAGATGCATATCCTCTGGTTGCACACAGCATGATCATCAATATTCCCATCAGAATCCATTAGAATCAGTTAGGGGAATTTTCCAGTGCATTTAGCCTATTTTCCCTATTTTGGACATTTTTCACTTATTAATTTTAGTGACTTCCCGACAAAAGTAGGTAGGGCAATTTTGCTAAGTTTGTATATAAGCAAACCCAAGTTAGCACTCAATGCCAGAAGAGGTAGCAGGAGCTCCCCGCTCAACATGCACCTTCTCAGCAAGAACCCGGCAGCACCCCCAACCTTGGCGTTTTCCATCCCCTAAGCCTAACGTTTTTGGCCATCGCCCACACCTCTCCCAAGCTGGCATTTTCAGCCTTGCAACCATCACCAACAATCCCAGATGCCCAGCATTTTTACGAACGCTACCAAGATCTGCCAGCGTTTTCATTTTCAGCCTTCGATGAAGCCATTGTACCAACGTTTTCAGCATTCATGAACAGCAGCAGACTCAGCCCTAGACATTGCAGAAAATCGTCATTTTCAGCCTCTCAAAACGCAGACAAAACCAGCGTTTTCAGCAGTCCCAAACAGTCCCAGATTTTCAGCCATAGCGTTTTTATGGATAGCAGATAGAAGACCGCAGATTTCAGCCCTTAAGTCGTCGTCGTCATCCCCGTCGTCGTCACCGGCATAGTCCCAAGTTGCATCCGTTTCCATGCATCGTCATTGTACCAGATTGTGCAATCAATAAGTAGACCACTCTCGCCGACGAGAGTGGGGCCTTCGGAGGAGGGTTTTACAACGTCTCTGGTGTCGTATCTCTCTTCTCTCTTTCTCAGTCTCATACACTTTCACGCACAGTGTCCATTCACTTTGTTTGTGATCATAGCATTCTCTCATTAAGAACGGAAGGCTCTAACTTCCATAGGAACAAAAGGAACCTTGAGCACACTTCGGGCACTCATCTTGAGCAAAGCGCAAACAATCATTCCGTTGCACCTAACATTTGTCTTCACATACACCAAATCAATCTCACCTGCCAAAACTTTTTCTCTAATGAAGTGATAATGTACTTCAATGTGTTTGGTGCGAGCATGGTGAACTGGATTCTTTGCCAACACGATGCTGCTAATATTGTCACAATAGATAATGACACTGTCAAGATTGTCAAAACCAAAGTCTACCATAAGTAGTCTCAATCATGACCCTTCACATGTTGTCAAAGCTGCTCCACGATATTCAGCTTCTGTACTTGATAATGCTACAGTTAATTGCTTCTTGCTACTCCAACTTATCATACCATTGCCAATGGAAAATGCATAACCACTTGTAGATCTTCTATCCATAAAATCTCCTGCCCAATCTGCATCTATGTAACCGTAAGGACAAAGCTTCCCATTCTTTTCATAAAACATTCCATAACTGACAGTGGCTTTCACATATCTCATAATCTGTCTCACTGCATCAAGATGACTTTTACATGGCTTTTGCATGAATTGACTCACAACACCCACTGCATAACTCAAATTTGGCCTTGTTATTGTCAAGTAAATAAGACTTCCAACCATCTTGCGATACATAGTGACATCCTCAATGTAATGTCCATCATCAATCAACTTCACATTTTGATCAAGAGGTGTATCAACAGGTTTGCACGCTGTCATTCCATACTTCTCAAGCATATCCAATGCGTATTGTCTTTGTAACATCCAAATTCCTGATAAAGTGTCGACAATTTCCATTCCCAAAAAATATCTCAACTCACCAAGGTCCTTCGTGTTGAATTCTCTCAACAAACTCTTCTTGACATGCAAAATTTGCTCATCATGACTTCCAGTGAGAATCAAGTCATCAACATAGATAACAATAACGACGATCTCTCCATCAACATGCTTCAAAAACAATGAGTGATCAACAGTAGACTTTATAAATCCAATTTTCTTCAAGAATCTGGTTATCTTTTCACACCAAGCTCTAGATGTTTGCTTTAAACCATACAATGCTTTCTTCAACTTACACATAATATAGAAACTCTGGATGTTGATAACCCTATGGCTGTATCATATAACCTTCTTCTTTCAAGTCACCATTCAAGAATGCATTATCGACATCCATTTGCCGTAACTTCCAACCGAACATACTTGCCATTGCTATCACCAATCTGATTGTTGTCATCTTTGCAACTGGACTAAATGTCTCATCATAATCAAGACCTTTTTGTTTGTGCGTAACCTTTAGCAACAAGCCTCGCTTTGTATCTTTCCACACTACCATTTGACTTGCGCTTGACTTTGTATACCCATTTTAAACCAATTGCTTTCTTTCCACTTGGCAAGCAAACCAATAGTGCATTCTTCACAAGAGCATCCATCTCATCATCCATAGCTGACTCCCATTCTGATTTTCCAATTGCCTCTTGAAAACATATAAGCTCTTTATGTTGCACACGTGAAACCATGTATGCATAATGTGTACGCATGTAACCGTTGTATGTCAATCTATCAACTGGATAACGCACCCTCTTTGATCTTCTCAACTGTGGTGCACTCTTCTCTTCAACTCTTGCATATGCGGGTACATATTTCTCAGCATGCTTACTGCCAGGTGTCCTCAAATGTGGTAAACCATGCTCTTCATCAAAGCTTTCATCTCCAGAACTTTCCTCAACCACTTTCTTCTTGCCTTTGTCGTCTTGCTTCTTATCTCGCAAATGATCGCTCCATGGGTTGACACTTCATGTACTCTCCTCTGCCATATGTGGTCCTGAAATAGTTCTTGTTGATGGTCCTGGCTTATCAACAACATGATGCACATTCTCTTGCTCTTCATACTCATCTTCTATCATCACTGGCTTTGGTTTATACCATGGTTCATGCTCACAAAACCTGACATCTCTACTGACATAAACTTGTCTTGTCGTAGGATCATAGCACTTGTAACCTTTCTTTTTAATTGGATAGCCCAAGAATATACACTTCACTGCCTTTGGCTCCATCTTCTTTCTTGCTTCATTTGGCACATGAACATAGCAAACACATCCAAAAACTTTCATGTAGAAAACTGTTGGCTTGATCCCATAAAGTCTCTCATAAGGTGAAATTTCATGAATGGCAGTTGTTGGTGTTCAATTCATAATGTGTACTGCTGTATGAACTGCTTCAACCCAATATGTTAATAGCACATTCATCTCATTCATCATGGCTCTTGCAATCTCTGCTATGACTCTATTCTTTCTCTCAGCAACTCCATTTTGTTGTGGTGTGTATCTGTAAGTAATATGTCTTCTTATGCCATGTTCACGTAAGTAATCATCAAAACTGTGTGACATGTACTCTCCCCCTCCATCTCAACCATAACTTTGAACTCCAAGAATACCTCGAATGCCTCTAACTTTGCCTTTAGAAAGTAAACCCATGTCATTCTGCTGTAATCATCTGTGAATGTGATAAAATATCGACAACCATTCGGCGTAGCATGATCACAAGGTTCCCAAATATTTGAATGAACAATTTCCAAAGGACTTTAGCTAATTCTCCCCCTCTTTGGAAATGGTAAACGAGATAGCTTTCCAAATTGACAAGCTTCACAACCATGATCAAAATTCAATCTACCAAACTTTGGTAATCCACGTACAATTTGATTTGATTGCATATGCTTTAGTCTTCTGAAATTGACATGACCAATCCTCTTATGCCATAACTCTGCCCAATCATCTTGAGTGGTTGATTTGTTTGCATACATACCGCTGTGTAAACATGGATTTCCAGCTTCCAATGAGAACAAGCGACCTTTCTTTCTTCCACGTGCCAATATCTTGCCTGGTTTGCCTTTGTGAAACTCCTCCTTGAAGCAACCATAACGATTAAATCGGACTTGCAACCCTTGATCTGTCATTTGTCCAACTGATGCTAAATTCTTTTTGATTGAAGGCACATATAGAACATCTCCCAATGTGTTGTATGTCCCGTCTTTTTCTAGCAATGGAACTGAACCAACATGCGTAATCCTATGCATAGTATCATCACCTGTAGCGACAAACTCATCCTCTTCTAACTTCTCTTTTCTGTCAAACCATTCACCATGATATGTCATATGTTTGTGGCACCACTATCTAAATACCAATCATCTGTATGATGTGGCTCCACCATGCTTCCAACAACATGCTCCATAGAAAATAAATGTCCACTCGATCTATTGTCATATATATTTTGATCATGAGGATTGTATCCAGCAAGATTTCCTCCATGTCTGCCATAACCTCGACCTCTTCCACCACGATCACGATTTTGATTTAGCATTGTGTAACATTCTCTTTCAAAGTGACCATAAATGCCACATTTGTTACAGTATCCATCTCTTTGAGAATGTACAAATCGTCCACCTCCACGTCCACGAGGTTGGGCTCTCCCCCTGCCTCTATGGCTGCAATCATTGTAACTTTGACTTTGTTGGTTTTGCCATTGACCTCATCCAGCATTGTTTCCACGACCATAGTTTCCTCTTCCACCTCTATTGTTTCCACGACCTCTAGAGTAAAAAACTTAATCTCTGGAATTGTTTTTTGATGTAGAAGGACCTGACTTGCCTACGTTCACCTCTTCTTGCAAACAAAGGTTTACTAACTCTTCAAAATCAAGCATGTGTCCTCGAACAGATATAGATGTATCCAATGACTTGTATTCCGATCCCAAACCATTCAATGTCACTGAAACTAAGTCATCATCTGGAATTTCAACATTAATGCTCGCAAGATCTTCCTGTATTTGCTTTATCTCTGTCACATAATCTGATATGGATCTATTTCCTCGCCATACACAATATAACCTTTGCTTCAAGTGAACTTTTCGTGGTTCTGTATTGGAGTTGTCCATCCTTGCTAGTATCTCCCATGCTTTCTTTGGAGATTGAGCCTTCTTCACATGTGGTATAAAGAAGTCAGTAATGCATAGTGAAATCCAATGCATCACTTTCCTTGAATTCTCAATCCACTTCTTGTAAGCTTCTACTCCTGCTTGCCATGTTTTATGTGCTTCAACATTCTCTCTGTTTGGTTTCAAACCAACGTCGGGACGCTCTTGTTCACCTATAATGTAGTCCCATACACCTTTGCCCATGATAAAGTTCTCCATCCTGTAAGACCATATGCTGTAGTTCTCTCTGGTTAGCTTCTCTCCATCAATCTGTGTGACTTGAGTTGAACTTTCTGCCATCTACACTCTCTCAATTGCTTCCAAAGGATTTTGACAAAATTTCGACAGAGTTCCGTTCGTATTTGGACAATATCTCAAGTGACAATCTCAACCAAAGTACTCATAAACACTGACAGAAAATCTCTCACTGCCAAGGGAAAATCCACTGACTCACTTTGCCACAGACTGACTCAATACTATGCATAAATACTCTAAAACAATGTCCACATGGACCTGTATGCAAACGCAATCTATACGCTGTCCTATACCACATATCCATACATCCACCTTCATCCCATAGTCGTAAACGACATATGAGGTCTTTAGCGGGGATAGTCGAGGATTCGCTCAAGTACCTAATCCACCTTGCCAAGGTACCAAAGCTCCCAAGGCAAGGCTTCAAAAAACCTCACTAGACCCTCACATGGCTGCAGTTTTCCAAAATACAATAACCGCATATCCATACATAACCACAAAGTACTCAATCTAACAATATAACCGCCTCAACTTCTTCCCACAACCTTTCTTACATAGGCGGTTGTCCATAACGGACCCACAACAACCAAACATAATCTTTGATAACACAATATCATGATGCAAAAGCTCTATGTCACTCTCCAAAACCTGTGTAAATGCTGAATTCTTCACCTATAACCTGTAAATCTATTGCCGAGTGCAAAACTGAAAATCTCCTATGCTTGTGTGAGCTGGTTGTTTGCTGCAGAAAATTTCCGTTTCAGATTTTGGCAAATCTGAGTGTGCCAATGCGTCCGGAATGCCCAAAAACATAAAGATAGACTCCTGGATCACTGTATTCCGAGTTCGGGTGAGAGAGTTATGACAAAAAAACCTCTCTTTTTGGCTGTTTTCCAAAGCTGCGGAAATCTGTGTATTGACTATAGCTCCTTAAATTGAGCTCTAATACCACTTTGTAGAGTGCGCAGGTGATGGAGAAGGTAGGAAAGAAGACTACGCACACACACTAACACGCATCGAGGCACACACACACAATCGTTACCCTGCAGCAGCCATTCAACATGCTGCTCTCACTCTTCTTCATTTTTTTGAACTATTATCCAAAGTATATTTACAACATAGTATAGTCAGTATCTGGCTGCCCATAGCACAACGGCCATATTCTTTAACATATCCTTGAGCAACAGTTGGGCAGATGGGTAGAGAGTGTGAGAGTGCGCGTGTGCAGAAGCGTGAGAGAGAGAGAGAGAGAGAGAGAGAGAGAGAGAGAGAGAGAGAACGCCAGAGATGTAGGGAAGAGGTGGCGATCAGCCCGCCATGACTACCAGAGCAAGAGACCAATACAACCGTATGTCAGACTGAGAAGTGAGTACCACCCATGGCCCCATATATAGGTGCCCAAGGGGGAGGTCAAGCAATGCATAGCAAAGCCCCCACGACCTAGCATAAAAAGGATATATAGAGGGCGCCGGGACAAGGTGGGTGGTCGGCCAAGAAGTGGGCGACCGGACAATGAAGAGGGTGGCCAGCCTGGAGACATACTAGCCGAACATGTATGCCCTAGACCTCAATGAAGCAACGGAGTGGTGTAAGTCTAACATAGAGTGAGGACATATAAGCAACAGGACATGTCAATTTCATGAGAGGCTTCTCCACTCTTGACAATATTCTGACACTCAGAGCTATCATTGAGGAGGGTAGGCACATGGGAGACGGATTTATTGTAGCTTTGTGGATTTCCACAAAGCATTTGACATGGTGCCTTCATGCACAAACTAAAGGAGATGGGAGTGCCCATTTGAGTTTATTTGGGGGATCATGGCTCTATACAAATCAGTGGTGTGGACATGTACGCACTCCAGATGGGATACTTCATTTAGTTCAATCCACTATTGGCGTGAAACAAAGTTGTCCATTGTCTCCTGTTCTATTTGGTATGTATCCAGATAAGGTTTCTAATTACATTGACAGAGAGGGTGACAGAGGTGCCCAGCTGACAGGGACATTTCCATTGTTTTTATATGTTCATGATATTGTGTTGATCTCTGACTCACCAGAGGGTATGCAGCGACATTTGGATGCAATACATAGACCTGTGGAGGATAGTGGATTTTATGTAAACCTTGGTAAAACCGTTATGGTGTTTAATACCACACTGCATTGGATTAGGAGATCGGCACCTAAATTCAGTTATGGTCAAGAGACTATGGATAGTCCATTGTTCAGGGACAGAAAAATTTAGTGGCAGATGCGTTGTCTAGAAAGCCCTTGGTCTGGCTATTTCCGCAATACATCATCAGGATATGGTAGATCAATACACAACAGAACCTGATTTTGCACAAGTCTTTCACCGGATACAGAGTGAAGAGAGAGTTGCAAGCTAATCCATACGAGACGACTATTTGATGTGGAAAACGATGTTGCGACTTACACAGTCTTTGAGGCCCACTTCATTCCAGTAAAGAAGACCCATCATTTGGCTCACAGATTTTCCGATTACATGGCATGCTTGAGTCCATTCTTTCGGACAAAGATTCCCTAATTCACTAGTTTGTTTTGGAGGGCAATCTGAAAGAACATTGGCACGCGGTTTCAATTCTTGTCCTCGTTCCACCCACAGACAGACGGGCAATTTGAGATAGCCAATTCAGTGGTTTTGGATTTGTTGAAGTCTTATATTTCGGATCAGAAGACTCGATGGAAAAAGTATTTGCCCTTGATGGAGTTTGCCTACAACAACACAGTTCATTCTTTGACGAGGAAGGCGCCATTTGAGGTAGTCGAGGGTGCTAAGAAGGTCCCATCATCTGTGAGCACCAAAGATAAGATTTTTGAAGCGGAGAAAAGCAAGAAAAGCAAATTTTTTAGAAAGTCTATAAGGCATGGAAGGCCCTCTAGCAGTTCAGAGGAGGAGAGATTGTCCTTTTCTGACAGGTGAGCAAGAAGACCAAGGAGTTCAAGGAAGGGGATCGTCAGGTTCGAGACGTTTTCAGGCTACTAGGACACCCATCCAACCCTTGAAATTGTACAACAGTTTTACGTCCAACAAGGTAAGAGTCTACCAGTGAAAAGAATGAATCAGAGGAACCTAATGACAACTCATCACAGGATTCTAGAGAATCAAATGCTAACACATCCAAAGGTTCTGACGAACTAAGGGAACTAAACGCAAGTTCATCATAGGATTTTAGAGAAAGGGGATCAGATGATAGTGTGTTTTAGGGTTTCGATGATTGAGACTGACATGCCAGAACAGGGGAAGCTAGCGAAGATACCCATAGGTCCCAGGGCACAAGGAAAAAAAGGAAAAGGGAATCAACTAGTAGATCAGAGAATTCCCCAAACCCAGGATAAGATTTCTGAAGCGGATCGGTATGATCTAGATCTAGATATTGCTTTTCCCAAGGTGCATGAGGCTCTTGAGAAGTCTCAAGCATGGCATAAGAAGGCAGCCAACAAGAATCGACGGGACTTGCACTTGAACGAAGATGATTGGGTGCTCTTACGATTTCAGAAGGCACGCCCAAGAAAACGAAAGGGAAAGGAGCCGCTTTTTCCAAAGCTAAGTATGCGATATTAAGGCCCTTTCCAGATTCAAGAGAAGATAAATGATGGTGAGGTGCCAATCGACAGGGAGCATGAGGAGCAACTTGAAGTGAAAGAGAGCGAGGAGATTCTTGTTTTGGAACAGATACTGGCTCACTAGTAAAGGAAAGAAAAAGGTAAAGTGAACGGCGGTTCTTAGTCAAGAACTATCCGGCATTGGATGCTAAGTGGATGGAGGAGGAGGACCTAGCAGATACTCCTCATATATTAGCTTTACCTTGAGGTTTTTGGTCTAGTTTCGACTATTCCGTGGATCATCGGGGTTGAATCTGGTGCAGACGGGACTGCACAAGAGAGGCCTTAGTCAAAAGTTACCCAAATGGAATAAAGTCACTGATTATCCTTTGGATTTCAAAGATACTTACGGGCTGAGAGTATTCTCCAGTATGACTTTATGAAGGGAGTACTTCAACATGGGAATTCCCAACATGAATCTGATTTACGTGTGCTCTCTCATGTGATTGTGTTTGAGTGCAAATGTGAAAGATGAAATAACTGCAGCATTTCGGTCTTGAGATTCTATGGACATGATAGCAATAACAATTAGTCAATCCGACATCAGTGAGATCCGGTGTGAATCTAGATGCGATTGCTAAACACGTTGCCGAGAGATCATGGTCCTAGATCTTGATGGATTTTATGTGATTTGATTTGAATGTGTTGTTTTTGTGCAAGTGTTATATTTGTGTCGTCTGATGTATCGGTACGTAGAGTCAATGTCTATTGAACTAGTTTGTGGCTTTGTGTCGATTATAATTCTTTCAAGAGCGGGGTATGTCACAAAATGATGACGTGGCATGTCCACCCGGAAAACAGACAGATGTCAAAGATATAAGTTGTTCCAACTTATAGGGTGAAACAACTTATAGGGTACCCGTCCCCTGGGGTCTATTTGCGTCTCTCTCTTTCATTCAGTTCAGTTTAGTTCTTTTCAAGTGAAGTAAAGTAACCTTGTGTTTGTGCGGAGTGCTAGATCCAAGCTAAATCCTTAAACACTTCCGTCGCACTTGACATTGGTATCAAAGCTCTATGTGTGCTTCCGCTTCGCGAACTCAAGGGAAGAAAAAAGAACCCCAAGTACCCAAAGTACCAAGAACCCAAGCAAGACCTAGAACCCAAAGAACCTCTCTCGGTTGTTTTTCCTCAAAGAATCTTTTTGTCCCGATCCCGAACTTATTAGCCACTCCCACCCTTAGTCCATCGTGCATTGGGCGCGCTCCTGTCTTCATCGCTATGTCTTCGAACGAATATCGACATCGGATACACGAAAATCCAATCTTAAGTACCAAAATCTACTTGCCTTGGATGTTGATATGGAAGGAGTTGGGAAAGGACCCCTTACCCTCTTCTGCCTTCACATTCGCATGTAGCGTGCATCCACTTTCGTCGACAAGCAACCCTTCGAAATACCTCCGAGCACCCTTACCTTTCATCTTCACCGCAATGTTTTCACATGTAACATGCTTGGACACTCCAAGCCAGAAATCAATAGCAACACAAGAACGAAAACTTCAAAATCGTTGAACTTAAATAGAGAGAGAGAGAGAGAGAGAGAGAGAGAGAGAGAGAGAGAGAGCCCTACGGAGTTCCATGCCCAGAGGTATTGGCCCCAAAGGCGCCCCTTTCGATATTTCTTTGTCATTAATCATTGCCAAGTACAACTCTCAAGGGACCTCTACTCTCAGACTCTAAGTCCAGATGTTCTACAAAGTGAGGCCCCAAGGGCTCTTTTATTCTTACAAGGGTTTCCCCTAGAGCAATCACGTGAACAGCTATAAGTTCCAAAAGCATCTGGTCCAAAAACTGGCACCAAGTAGCCAGCGGAAAATGCGGAAGCATCCGTACAGTCCTGCCACGTCAGCACGTCCATGCGATTTGGCATTTTTGTTTATTCTAGTGTGTGTGTGTGTGTGTGTGTGTGTGTGAGAGAGAGAGAGAGAGAGAGAGAGAGAGAGAGAGAGAGAGAGAGAGAGAGAGAGAGAGACCACATGGCATGTCCGGTCCCACCGCCCTCACGGGCCCCCTAGCTTTGTCGCCACAGCAAGTACTTGCTTCATTTCTTGCACAAAATGCTGATACAATGGTTCTAGATGATGAGATGATGAGATGCTAATGGGTACTTGCTACTACTGATTGTTGAGTACTATTGAGATGCTGATGGGTTCTACGGTGCTTGATATTGCGGGTACTTGGTATTGCGAGTACTGTTGGGTATTGAAGGTACTCCTGATGCTTGGTGCTGGGACGACGACGACGATAATAACGATGATGATGATGACGACGAAGAGGGGTACTTCGACAATAATACTTGGTAAAGATGCTTGAACGGCGAGGCTATGGCTAAATGCTAAAAACGCTGGGGAATGACGAGGCTGAAATCTGCAACCGCAACGAGATTATGGGCTGAAAGCTGAAAACCTTGAGGGTTGAATGCTGAAAACGCTGAAAAACATTGAAAGGCTGGCTGAGGGCCTGGTGCTACAGATGCTACGGGTTCTTCTGCTTCTCCTGCCTCCTCTGCTCTTCAAGCGCTGCCCCATGCTGCCCAAATAGCCTCGAAAGGCTGGGTTGAGCAGTGGCAAAATCAGCCCCATGACCTTGACAAAATAGGAGTTGCAAGGTCATTTAATGAATGGCTTAAGAGGCGGTTCACACGTGGTAAAATGCCTATATGTTGTACTATGCAAGAGGGGGTATGCATCTATGACACCCTTGGACATGCACGTTTGCTAGAGGCTCAACAAGGGTGGTGCCAAGCTAGGTCCTAAGCTAAGACTGATGCTAGATTGTAGCAAAAGCTTGTCCATGTGGCATAATTGCAGAGCGCACGTGACAATCGGACAGGGCCCCATCACTTGGAGCAACTTATAAAATTGATGACCTTTAATTTTAGGCCTCTCGATAGGTTCTGCAAGTTGGTACAACTTCTTCTCCATCTTTCAGTAGGGTTTTGACCCCCTCTTCATACGGAGTCCGTCCTTGAGGTCATGCCATGTAATCACTTTGTGACAATGTCCGCTCAAAACTATGCATATGCTATTTGCCTACGCATTTTCTCGCTTGTGAGCAAGTGGTAAGTATAATCCTCTTTCGGGGATGAGAAAATCCTAGGACTAGAGCCTTGCACAACCAAAAGGTCACTTAAAAGTTTAAAACATTAATAAATAGAGTGTTCAAACACATTTTTTATTTTTAAGTAGACATAAATGAGTGAAATTAAAGCCCTTTCACCAATTTGAGAATTTTGACGGGTGGCAAGTCTAAGAAAGACTTACTGAGAATTTGCGAGTTTGAGCTTCTAGGGAATTTTGAGGGGTTTAAAAACTCACTTTTGTACACTTTGAAGCTTTCTATAGCCATATCTACCTTAGTGGAGCCTCTTTTCATCATCATATGCCACTTATCTATGTATATGAAGCTGTTTTTCATTCAAAACAGTCCATTATATCGCCGAACTCTCTGTTTTTCATCAACTTCTTGCAATTTCAGCCATCCCTCTTCGATGTGGATCACGTGGAAGCTCTCTCCTCAACCAATGTTGACAAGGGAAGACTTTTATCGCATCAAAATTGAAGATTTCACGACTTCCATCGCAAAGGCTTCGTTCAATCTACTCTAATGCAAGCATTCTCTTGTCCTCCGTGCTTGTGAAGATTGTGGCTTCTTGTTTGGAATCAATTGCAAGCAAATGGAGGAGAACATGGGTAGCATTGTATTGCCCATGATACTATGTACAATTCTCCCATGAATAAAGAGAAGTTTTGAGGGAGGGGCTGGCCGTTCTTGCTCATTGTGTGTCTTGTTTCATTTCAACTTTGTCTTTGAAGTATGCAAGTGTTTTCCCTCTTAGTGTCCAACCCAATAACACACTCTGTCATACCAAATCCTTCCAACAATTCTTGGACATACCGCCGCTGAGAGAGAAAAAAGCCCTTCTCTGTCTGCCATATCTCCAAACCAAGAAAGTAGTAAAGCGAGTCGAGGCTTATCATCTCAAATTTCTTAGCGAGGATCTCCATAGCACTACGATGTGCTCATTATGGCTACCTATAATCATAAGATTGTCCAGATAAAGGATAATAAGAGTCACCAATCCTCCCTCGCTGAAAATATACAAATCTAGGTTTGCAGAAGAACAATGAAAAGAGTATGGTGGGAAGAACAAGTTTATCTTCTAGCGTCATGCTCGAGAGGTTTGTTTCATGCTATAGAGAGCCTTCCACAACCTACAAACCATGTCACTGAAATTTAGACCCAAGAATTGCTCCAAATACACCTCCTTTTCTAAGTTTCCGTTGAGAAAAGCCGAGACGACATCCATCCGTGCAAGGGCCCCGTCCAACATAGGAGTGCTTATTTCATGATTCCACACTTGTGACAACTTGTACAAATAAACAAGAGAGACAAATGCAAACAACACAAGAAAAAGACAAGAGACAAAGTGGGGGTTGAAGATGGGCACTTGGGGTTAAAGAACAGTCTATTGCACTCTAAATCAAACTTCCTCTCTACTTCTTTGGTACACGGACGCATGCATCACTCCCACATATCCAAAAATGAGAGACATTGGGTTCTCTACTAAAGTAAGCCTTAAACGGAGACTTCCTTGAAACTAAAGAGGTGGGAGATCAGCTTGTAGCATGAACTGTCGTCGCAACTGTCTCCACCCACAAAGACTTCGGTAAATCTCGATGCTCGAGCATAGTCCGTGCCATCTCAACCACTGTCCTATTCTTCCGCTCCACAACTTCAGTCTCTGAGGGCGATCCAGTATTTGCAAGCTACTGCTTGCTGCCATGGTCCGCACAAAACTAAATGAAAGCGTTGAGGTAAACTCCCCACCTTTGTCCTATCGAAATGTCAACACTTTGCTGCTCTCCTTCTCCATAAGAGCATGCCTATTCTTGAAAAGATCAAATGCCTCCGACTTTTGTTGCAGATAGTACACCTAAGTAATGCGGCTTTAATCCTCCACCAACAACATGAAGTAAAGAGCTTTGCCCAAAGACTAAGTCTGCATAGGTCCACAAAGGTCGGTGTGAGCCATGTAACGTGCACATCTAACCCTATGTGCATGTGGACAAGCTACTTCATGACAAGGGTTCAGTCAGTCTAGCCTAGGAAGTGTTCTGCTCCCATTGTGAGTTTGTTCGCACACCGTGCATGTCCAGACACTTAGAATAGATGCATATCCTCTGGTTGCACACAGCATGATCATCAACATTACCATCAGATTCCATCAAGAGCATTTTACAATGCAGAAAACCTATTTTTCCTATTTAAGCCATTTTTCACTTATTATTTTTAAGTGACCTTTGTTGCGTCACGTGCACATCTAACCCTATGTGTACGTGGACAAGCTACTTCATGACATGGGTTCAATTCAGTTCAATCAGCCTAGATTAGAAAGTGATCTAGCACTTTTGTGAGTCTGTTCGCAGACCGTGCATGTCCAGACACTTAGAGTAGATGCATATCCTCTGGTTGCACATGGCATGGTAATCAGATTTCCATCAAATTCCATTAGGAGCATTTTACAGTGCAGAAAACCTATTTTTCCTATTTTTGACATTTTTCACTTATTATTTTTAAGTGACTATTGTTGGAAACTGGGTAGGGCAAATTCACTAAGCCAATACATAAGAAACCTAGCACTAGACTTTCTGGTAGAAGAGGCAGCACGAACTTCGCGTTCAACAGGCAACTTCTCAGCAGGAAACACCCACCCACCCACCCACCCACCCACACCCCCCCCCCGCACACATCTAGCGTTTTTGGATCAGCAAGAGGCTAACGCTTTTGCCTTGAAGACCCGCCTTGGCATTTGCATTGCAGATCAGCCCTGGTGACAGCAAGATAGCAAATTCCCACAGCAACACAGCAGATCGACCCTAGCGTTAGCAGTTTTCCATAGAAAGACAGATCAGCCCTAGCGTTTTGCAGTTCCATCGCAACAAGACCTCAAGAAAGACTAGCGTTTTCAGTTTTCAGCAGACACACCGCAGTAGAACCCCCAGACCTCGCAGATCTCACCTTCTCGCAGCAGATCCTCACCGCACGATTAGATCCAGCGTAGTTTGCAATTCAGCCTGGAAAACGCAGATTTCAGCATCTGTGTTTTCAGCGCGTCGTCGTTGCATCGTTGCCATCGACGTCGTCACGGACATAGAGTCAAAATTCAGCACATAAAGATTTGCAGATTTCAGCCATTAGCATTTTCAGATTTCAGCCCATCTCGTCGTCGACATCATCGTCGTCGAGTCCAAAGCATTGTAGAGATTTGTGCAATTTCAATAGTAAACCGCTCTCGCCATAGAGAGTGGGGCCTTCAGAGGAGGGTTTGACAACATTCTGGTGTCGTATTCTTCTCTCTCTATCTCTCAGTCTCATGCACCTTCATTCAAAGTGTTCACCACTTTGTTTGTGTCCATTGCACTCTCTCACTAGAGGAACAAAAGGCTCTCCCTTCCGTAAGTAAAAGGAACCTTGAGCACAGTTCGGAGCACTCATCTTGAGCAAAGTTCAACATTCACTTCCGCTACACATTACATTGGTATAAGAGCTTTGGCAGTGTTCTGTATCACTCAAGGAAAGAACCACAAGAATTTTTATTTTTTTTTGCTTGTTGCGGTCGCACGTAACCCAAGTCCTCTTGGGCGTGTCGATTCCTAATCGTGTTTTTGAAGAGTGACAGGAAACCTAAGAAAGAAGGGCTTGTCCAACCTCCCCTTGTGCCTCTTTTCACTCCTTAAGAGCCGACCGTGCACTTAGTGGTTGGCCAATCGACGTGAGGTGGGAAAAAAGCAACCTTGGTGTGAGCGCAAGGCCACCAAGGGTGCGCTCACAGAAAAGAGCAGAACTTGGGTGAAGAGAACATCCTTTTCTAACACAGATTACAAGCTAAAGATCAACCTCAAGACCTGCAAGAACCTCAAGAACCCAGGACCCACAAGAACCCAAGTTCCTCGTGAACTTAAGAACCCAAAACTTCAGTGGATGGTCATCACCCGAAGCGGAATGGTTACTTCGCATGAAGATAATGAGCATGAGGGTGGTGAAGAATAATTTTCCCCACCAGGAGGTTTTTCCGACCCTCCCCCTTCCCCATCTACACCAAGGATTGCACTAACTCCTATGGAGGCTTTCGACAAGAGGATGATGGACAGGAAGTTAGAAAGCGAAGAAAGGATAGCAGCCATAGAGCTCAAATACGAAGAAAGCCGGTTAGCCTTTGAGCGTGAGCGCGAGCACGCGCGCTTGGAAGCCAAAGTAAGAAAAGCCAAATTGGATCATGAGCACGACGAAAGACAAGCAAAATTGGATCGTGAGAACAAAGAAAGACGAGCAGAATTTGATCGCGAGAACAAAGAAAGACAAGCAAAATTTGATCATGAGAACAAAGCAAGAAAAGAGAAGAGCGACCGACACATGCAAGAATTGTTGCGACTCTTTTCTCATGTGCAGGCAGCACAGATGCAAGAGAATCATGAGAAGGAGACTCTCTCAGTCTCTTCTTTTCCAAAGCAT